>NC_133896.1:216291219-217766763 GCF_964199755.1 Larus michahellis
TATGGAACGGGTTGTCTTCAACACTTGTGATTTCAGTGGGATGTGGAAAGGGTTGATGCAGCTTTTGTAGAAACGATGGCCACCGGGTTGGTCCACAAAGCTCTGCCATAGGGTGGTGACCAGGGAGAAGATCTCGAATGCACCTAGCATGATCATAGAATCATAGAATTGTCTAGGTTGGAAGGGATCTTTCATATCGTTGAGTCCAACCATCAACCTGATACTGCCAAAACCACCACTAAACCATGTCACTAAGCATCATGTCTACCCACATGGCCTGGATACTGCCCAGCACCATGGTTGCATCTTCAGCACCTGGATGTCACATGAGCTGGTGGCACAGCAGGCATCAGCGATGCTGCAATGGCCTAAGGAGAACCGTGTTGCCAACATCCCCAACTGCCTGGACAAAGCAGATCCTTACAAAGAGGGTGATGTAAACCTGCAGACAGCTGGGGCTGGCAGGGAATGCAGCTGAAGAACCAAATCCTGGTTGGGGCTGGAGGTCAAGTCATGCAAGGATAGGCTGAGAGCTGGGTGGGTGCAGTGGGAGAGAAGGCAAAGGAGGGTTTTATTACTCTCTGCACCTCCCTGATGGGATGTTGCAGAAGAGACAGAGTTGGGCTCTCCTCGGAGGTGCCCAGTGATGAGACAAGAGGCATTGGCCCAAAATGTAACATGGGAAATTGTAATTAGTTAACCCAGTCTCCTGAGTAATTCATTTTTTCTGAGGTACCCTTGTCACATTTGTTTCCAATGAGCATTTGACACTGTAGTTTCCCCAAGCCCTCAGTGAGGTTGGAGATTGGCAGTCCTTATTCACTGACACAGACAAGCATCCAACCTAAACAAGGTACCTGCACTGGGGCTTCTCCCTAATCCATGGAAAAAGATAGACACTGCAGTGAAGTCTGAATCGCTTGCTCAACGTTTCTCCAGTGACCACAGAGAGATCCTGGAGCAGCCACAGTCCTAACAAAGAAAGTCTCGTCCCGTTTAGAGGTGATGAATCCAGGCCTGGGGTTCTGGTGCTGTGACTGCTAAATAAGAGGGTCAGGTCCTCCTTGTTGGCCCCAAGGCTCCTACACACTGATCTGACTTTGTATGATTGAAAGTCATTTTTAAGTTTAGTGTCTTGGCCTTCCCAGATGCTGCTGGAAACAAAAAAGGGAAGTATCAGCCCCTGAAAACCTGCAGTTTGAACTTGGACTGAGAGCGTTTCATAGATGCCTCTTGGGCTGGCACTGGAATCTGATCTTGCCCTCCAGAAAGGACCAGAGCTTGAAGGCAGCTTCTTCTGTGGTGAAATTCCAGTTCTCCATCCAAGAAACCTTTCCACAGGTGAAAAGGCATTTCCCATGACTGGAATTTGGATGAGATTTGGCATATGCTCATCCTTTACCAACCAGGCTACCTGCTACAATGGCAAAAACCATCATTGGACAACCCCCCCTCATGAATCGCATGGCCAACTACTACTTTTAACCCAATCTACTGCTCTGTCTGTTTTACTTGGTATCTGTTGTTTCACTGGTAATCTGTCATTTTACAGCTTTGAGGATAATCTCATATCCTATTGCTTGCTGAGGTAATTTACTGATTCCATGAGCAAGATATTCCTCTTCCTGTTTTTTAATGATGACCTACCACTTTTATAAATGATCTGCTGGATTTCCAGACATTCAGCAGCCCACCTAAAGCCATGGCTTCTGGAGGACTGCTGGCCATCAGATAGCCAGATATGCATGCGCTGTCAATCTGATATATCCAGGATGAGTTAGGCCGATGCTCAGTGGTGTAAACATTTCTTATATGAAAACCCTGGCCAAGTCAAGACACTGTTTGGGGAAGTTCTGGCTGGCCCATCACAGTGTGGGAGTTGAAGAATGAGAGATTAAGTGTTTCCCATGGTCTTGTGGGACCATGCTCCCTACTTGACCCACATCCTCCAAAGTTTGGGTATCCAAACCTTTGACTCCATCATGACCAACAGAGACCCAAGGAGCAGCCAGGCTAGACAGCAGCCTGGCTGACTGAGGACATGTGGAGGCCAACCGTATGCTATGTCAGCGGGTGCAGGTCTGATTAATGTCAGAGTCCAAGTCCTGAAGGATGAGGAAAATACACTCATACAACTCTCTGTAAATCATACTTAATTTTTCATCAGTAGACAGGGAGGCTATGGGGAGGGGGACTGGGAAACACAGAGGTTAAGTGACTTATCCCAAGCTGCAGAGCTGCACAGGATAGAGATTGCCAAACTTGCAGACCAGCTGCTTGGTCACCAGGCCTCAATTTAATTAGCTAGTGTGGTTTTATTTAAGAATGACAGCACATTACGTTTCCTTGTAATTCATGGACCCCACCCCACTGTGTGTGCAGATACAGATCAAAGAGATGGCTCCTGCTCACAGCCTTGCTGCTAGAAATGGTTTCTTTTCATGCCTTAAATTTGAGAACATCAACAGTATCTAAAACATTCAGCAAATAATTTCTTTTCTACTTAAAAGCAGACTCCCTTCAAATAATTTCCTCTTTCTTTGGTGCAGGTTTCCGCACTCTGAAAGCTCCATGCAGAGCCCTCAGAAATAAATCAGATCCTGAGTGTTCAGCCCCGTTGCTCATTTTACAGATCTGTGCTTTGCAATCAGAGCATTTTCATGTGCAAACAGCGGCCTGCTGGCAAACGCTGGCAAAATAAAAGTCATTTCTGAAAGCACGGGCCACCAAATCCCTGCCTAAGCTTGGAGTGATTAAACCTGGGTTATCATAACAACGTCAAAGCACATGACGCCCTATGTAATATCTTTATAGGTTCTGCCACGACAGTGTCAGATCTGAGGGTAATCGCTGCCCAGGCTTGTTTTGATCACCATCCCCTCTCTCCTGACCTGGGAACCCAACAAGAGTTGGGTTGTTCTTCCTGACTTGATGAGATTCAATGAAATGATGCTGAGAGGAAAATCGGGTCCATGACTAATAGCAATTCTCACTGAGCTCACACAGTACTTGGGCCATGCTTACACCAGAGAGGACACCAGATTAGCTGGTGCATGAGCTATTTATACCACAAGCACTCAACCTGATGGTTCCCTTCCAGCATTTTTCTCTTCAACTTTCTCTTTTCAGCTGAAAGCAAGGGCTCTTATGAAACCAAGCTCTTTCCCAGTCGACAGCTTGGAAGGGGCTGCTCCATGTTAGGACTCTTTAGTTGTATGTGTTATTGCATTGACCCTTATAGATTGTAGCCATCAGGGACAAAAGGCTGGTTATTCATTATCAACTGGAGTTTTGCAGGTAGGTTGCTTCTGTAGATTCATGGAATCATAGATTCACATAATGGTTTGGCTTGGAAAGGACCTTTAAAGGCCATCTAGACCAACAGACCTGCTGTGAGCAGGGACAACTTCAACTAGATCAGGTCACTCAGAGCCCCATCCAACCTGGCCTGGAACTTTTCCAGGGATGGGGCATACTCCACCTCTCTGGGCAACCTGGGCCAGCGTTTCATGACCTTCATTGTAAAAAATTTCTTCCTTACACCTAGTCTAAATCTTCCTTCTTTTAGTTTAAAGCCATTACCCTTTGTCTTATCACAACATGTCCTTTCTGCCTGTCTTCTCCTGACTGCTGTGTCAGTTAGAAGACACTGAGTAGTGATGGGGCTGGGAGGCACAGGGCAGGCCAACAGCTGAGCGGCTTTGCAAGTGGTCTTCACTTTTGCAGCTCTGACTCTTGCCTTCTCAAAAGAGGGGGTCTGTGGGGGAAAAACCGCAAGCGCTGGGGCAAGATGGCTGGTTTGGGTCTCACTGCCTGAGCAGAATAGATGGGAGGGAGGTGACAGCCCTGGGACATCATCTACATCCCAGCTGCCACCTGATGCTCATTTGGTCAGGTGGGAACCAGACGAAAGGGCCCTCCAAAACTTTCCTTCTCCAAATGGCTCTTGCTGTGCCATTAGCATGTCTAGGCTGAGGAGCAAACCAGCTGGGCATCCCGAGAGTCTGTGTTACCCCCAAAATGCATGCAGTTATCCAAGGCTGCAGCTCCACACTGCTGTTTGTTGGGGGCCTGCAGAAGGGTCGTGATGGATTCGGCGAGGGCGCAAGCCAGTCTGTCGGACAGCATGATGCACACCCTCCTGTACCATGGCAAATGTGAGCCAGCTCCACCCTCTCTAATTAAGGGGCATGATTTCACCTCCCATTACCTCATGCTTACCACAGGGTAAGAGCACAAATGTGGGCAGTATGACACATTGCAACTTCACAGCCTTGCCTTGGTGACTTTCTCCTGTGTCTATACCCTTTTTGGATTTATATCCCCCAAAAAGAGCAGCCTAAACTCCGGCCGTGTCCATACACACACACGCATATGCACATACACATGCAAAGTTGTATAGGTTTGGCAAAAGTGGTCCTACACGGCATATTGCACAACCTCTACGAAAGGCAAGATCAGAGATTTCCAACCTGACTTAAAGTATCCTGGATGTATCACAGAGGAAGGAAAGACCGATTTGTATTTCAAAATGCAAGTGCTATGCTTCAGGGAAAAGCAAATTGATGCCTCAGATAAGGAGCACGGCATTAGTGGTGGTTCTTTTTTCCTCTGGTGAGGCGCCTTTATCCTGATATGAGTCCCAGATATTAGCACAAAGAATTACAAGAGGGAAAAAAAACGATGCTAATCCTGTGTATCAGCAGTGTCTAACCTGCCAAGCATAAATATTCATGTAATCACTTTGCAGTTACCTGGTAACCACAACAAAGCACACATAGAAAATGTAATTACAGGGGCTCCGTAAACTCATCTTAAATTATCACCTATAGCCAGGAACGTATTATTAGATATTAGATTCTCCCTTAGATCAGAATCTCATGTTCCTCATGTCTAATTTGAAATAACTATCTCCTTATTGGCAAGCGACGAAATCTAAATGGAGTCACGTAAATCCTACTTCACAGCTCAATTAAGGAAATGTGATTACGGATCTGGAAGCAGATGCAGATATTACTGGGGAAGGGATGATGGCAGGAGCCTACAGGAAGCAGTCGATGCTTTCCAGGGGTCATTTGTAGGGGAACCCGTAGGAACAGAGTTTCTATTGTTATAAGCTTCAGAGTATGTGGGGCGGAGAGGGGGCGAGAGACCGGATTCCCAATTTTAAGTGCTTTGGAGGTTTTCAGAAGGAGTCATGTTCCATTGTTGCGTTTTAAATATTCTCTGAGCTCGCTGGGAACAATATACATTTTCACCGCTTTTCCCTCAGTGTCCTTCCCTCTCGTGATGAGGTTCACACTCTTTGGTTGTCCAACAACTGCCCTTGATCTTTATTCCATGCTGGGGGGTTGGGAAGGGATGAGGGGGAGATGTCATTATGTCATTTTATGCACTTATCCCAACAAAATACAGAAGAAATGTAGAGAGATGTCCTAGGAGCTCTCTGAACGCAACAGGCAGGCGAAGCAGGTGCCTTTGGAGCTCTCTCGGCTGCATGCACCTGGGTCATTTTAGGGAGGACCATCTGTCAGATGCACCATGAAATGTCCTGGGTGAAGGGATGACATGGGGGATGACAACACATGCAGCACCCCTGGGATGGCTTGGTGTCCTCAGTATGGTGGTGATGTGGTGGAAGAGCACTGAGAGCTAACATACGGATGCACCAACCTTCTCCAGAGGGCTCTTTGGTCCTGGAAATGATCAGGTCTCCTCACCAAGCTGGATGAGCCTGGGGACAAAGACGCCCTTCTCCAAACCCCAAAGAGAAGGTGTTAAAGTCACGGGCAGCAGCTGTAAGGGAGGAGGGCGGAATCGGGGGCTCAGAGGACGGCAGATGCAAGAATACATCCTGCCGCATGCACCCAGGAGCATGTAATTATTCCTATGGTGAAGACACGTTATGGCAGAAGCTAGCACAAAATAAATATGGAAACATAGGGATGCATTTGCAAACACTCTTAGCCAAGAGAGGGCGAAATTAGGGATGCTGAGCTCAGTTTCTTGTAGCGATCAAGGGAGTGCTGACTTCGCAAAACAGTGGCTCTGTTGAGTGATGGATCTGCTCCATCTGTCTGCCCATTTTCTGCCCTTGGTTTTCTTGCTCCATCCCAAATTGCTTGCTCCTAAAGGGAGAAGGCAGCCAGAAAGCAGGATCTCTCTCTGTAATGTATTTATCAGTATGTTTAGGGTGGAAATTAGAACTGAGTGAGAACTTGCTTTTCTGCTCTGGAAGGACAGTCTTTGATTTCGGTAGCTTGCACCCCTTGAAATCTGAACATGCAAACACACACAGAAATGCACCAGAAAAAAAATAGATCTAACCCACCAAAAAAAGACTGAGTTCAAGAAAACCACCCATTTTTGATTTGTAATCCAACTTTTTAAGGGTCCTTAATGTTTTTCTGTACGAAAACAGTGCTTGCCCAGTGAAAAAATGTGCAAAAAAAAAGGTCAAAGCGTTCCATTCCGCGAAGGTGCAGGCACACAGACCCTGGACATCGTCTGACTGTGCCTGCTCAGTTTTTACGTGGGATTGTGCTGAAGTCAGGACTCAGAAAGAAGTTTTCATTTCAGTAAAAACTGCACTTCCTTTGGTTGGGAAAATAAAAGTTTTGACCAAAACTTTATGATTACTCTATTTATGATGCTGGGACCAAATTATAAATGCAATTTGTGTTTGGGAAATCCCCTTGAAATTTCAATTAAATTTGATATATGTGCTTTCAGCATCCTTTCCTAAGAAAGTTTGTTTCTGGGCCAAATTGTTCCATCTTTATTCATACATTAGTAAGTGGAGTCTTTCTTACTGCACGCTTCAGAATCTAATCCTTTTCTTTCAAACTACTGCAAGAAAAAAAGAAGACAAAACATATTCTACCAGCAGTAGCTCTTTTTCCATCGGTCTCCATCTGGTACGTGATCTGTGATCATACCTTCAGGTCATTATGCTTGTAATGTTTATTGGAAAAATCAATCTTTAACTTTAAGACTTTACACAGGAAATATTAAAGTAAATTAGGACCCTATACATCCATTTTCAAATTTCCTTTCGACCTCACAGTACCTACTTCTTTCATGAAAAGAAATCAAGGTTATCATTTTTTTTTCCAAGCTGCTGTTCCATTTTTGCATAACTGACAAAATTTCCTGGAAATACAATTTGCCTGGCTACCTTAGTTATTATCTCCAGCCCATATTAGCAGCTAAGCGGTTGTTGACATTCCCTTTCAATATTGCTACTAAAACTCCATGAAGCTTACGCAGAATTTATATACGAATGTCAACTCATTTTTAAAATATGTAATAGGAAAAGATCAGCCAATGCCTTTCTGGCCACCTACATTTCAGAAGGTATTGGCTGGTATTAAAGTAGTGTATACATATATATTTTAAGAAACCACACATTTTCTGGGCCAGGATCCAAGGGCATATAAAGTAGTTTAGTCAGTTATGACTGGATGAGGGGCTAGATGGAAAACAGAGCGTTCTCAGAGGGTTTGGGTGCACATGAATTTCTTTTCCAAAATTAATGAGAGTGGGGGTCATTAATTTTACTTTTATTTTGGTGGATGAAATGTCGCTCTTCTGGATATTCTCAGGGTGCGATGTGAAGCCGCATCTAGTGAAGGCAGGACCCTCCGGCCCCCATCCATCCCTTCCAGCGCCGGGGCTGAACACACCCCCCTATTCATGGTGCTGGGAAAGAAATACTGCGACAAGCAAAAATAATAATATATATATATATATATATTTTGCTGTGACAGCTTGGGGTCTGAGGACAGACAGCCTCGCAGGATGAGATGAAAGCCACTGAGACAGTCCAGAGCAGCGAAAGCAGAAAACGCACAGGACCGATGCTCCCAGACTCTCGATGGGTCTGATCCTGCACTGCTCAAGTCCGCAAAGCCTTTGCCACTTGCAGCTATAGAAGCAAGAAGGAATTTAAACAATTCAAGCAAAGGTTGACTTTTCTCCCTTTGTTTTTGCACTTTTAAAAGGGGAACGAGGCTACTTTGCAAATTCAGCCAGGGCGTTGGATCTGTTTGTAACGGGGCTGTCTCCAGGTGGAAGGCGCTAGTGAAGAGCAGGATATTCTTGCTCTTTACTGTTGATATTTGCCCCCTTTAATATCCTTAGAGCTGAGGTGTCCTTGAAGTTTTCTCATTGAACCAGCTCATCTTCGCTATCCCAAGAAAATGTTGTGTTTAAAACACAGCTAAAAGCTGTTCGAGGCTGCGTCTTTAACGATGCCAATGGGAAGATTGCATAACATCAAAAATAAAGTTTAAAAGTCATCAGATCTCTCTTAAAAAATAAAAAATAAAAGGCAACATTTCTCTTGCATTGTGGGACCACATCCGTCAGCTGTAGACCCAGCTCCTTTTCATAACAGAGCATGCGAGACACCATAATAAACAGTGGAAAACAAAACCACATGCTGCCATGAAAAGAGACTGAATATCAAAACCTATGAGGGAGAGGCCAGATTCAGTGATGCCTCTTGGTGCTAAAGTGGCTCAGCCACCCGCAGGGGACAAGGGACCACCGTGACTTGCAAAGCCCCATGGATGCGGGGACCGATACCGTGGGGACCGCAGCAGCTGGCGTGGGAACAGCACGAGACCCCCTGCTCACAACCTCATTCCAGGCCACCCCGGACCCGGGGGTGGGATCCTGGGAGGTGAAACCACCAGAACTCCCAGTTTTGCAAAGATGGCAAGTTTTTTCTCCCCGGGAACTCTTCGCACAGCCAGCATCAGATGTTAATTTTCAGTCGTGAGATCTCTCTCTCAGATTGACTCTACCATTTATTTCCAAGCCTCTGGGCTATTGTAGGCTGGACTTCATTTGTTTTAAACTCCTCTGCCTGGGACGTATTTTTCTGTGCTGCTGGTTCACAGCTCTGTAAGTCATTACCAATTCCATCCCTTCCCGCAGAAGGAGCCATTGTGTTCTTTTTTTTTCTTTTTTTCTTTTTTTTAACATAGAAAATTAATTTTGTGGCTGCAAAAGAGAAAAGCCCTGGAATCTCTTACTTCTTCCTCACCTAAAAAAGGGAAGAAAGGGAGGGTGATTACGTTACAACGCAGTGCACCAGAAAGTTTACTAATGACCTGCCTGCAACCAAATGGCAAAGCCGCCAAGCAGGAGCGGAATTTGCGGCATGACTCGAGCCTGGACCAGGATGCTCAGTTCCAGCTCAGGATTTCCCCAGCACGCCAGGAGTGAAACTGTAGGTAAGGGCAATTACAGAGGCAGCTGACAGCTGCAAAGAAGCCTGATCCAAACTTTCCCAAGGCTCCATGATGTCTGGATCACAAGTCCGCAGGTGACAAGTAGTGCGTCTTTTATCCCGCCCTTCTGCAGGTGTGGGTCGTTCGTGTGTTTGCTCAACACATCCAGAGCTATAACTTTACAGGCACAATGCTCCCCGGAACAGAGCCCATATCCTGGAACGACAACTGGAAATCACTCGTGGAGACAGAAAAACACTTTGTGAAAGCCTGAAGCAGTAGGTTTTACCTGGAGAGTAACCACAGGCTGCGTAGGACCTGATTGAAAAAGGAAGAAAAAGAAGGAAAAAAAGCCAACAGCATTTTCTTTTGGGGCATCACCTACTAATTTAACATCTCTTCTTCCCTCCGGACATGGGCAGCTGTATCCTTACCGCCTTTTGGGCTCATCCGTGCAAAGGGCTCTCTGTTGTCTACCCTTTTAGACAGTGGGGGACATGAAGGTGACCATCAGACGATCTAAACCACACCTCTGGGCAAAAACAACATTTCACCCTGTCATTCACATATTAAACTCCTCACGGTGCAGTTTTGGCGATTCCACTTCTCTTCAGGGGAAGGAGAAAATCCTGGGAGGCCGGGAAACTTTCTTTCTGATGGGGCAATATTTGGGTGGATCTGGGACCCATTTAACCTTAATCCACCCTTGGCTTAATGTCTCAAATTCCTTCTCCACATAGGGGCTGCTGCTCCATTCCGATTTCATTACACTCCTAGAAAAGCTGCGAGGGCTCAGGGATGATATCGCCATCAAAGGCTGGAGGGTTTTAATGCCACAGCTTCCATGGAAACTTCTCGTGAGCTCACCCGCTCGCCTGCATTATTTCCAGCTGTGCTCACAGCTTCATATAGAGAGGGTGCAGGAGCAGCAGCAAAGTTTACGCCACTTCTATATCTTGCAAAGAGAATGGCGAGCCCTGAGCACAGGGGAAAAAGGGAGATCCGCTTCGGATCACCTGGAGATGGTGTCTGCAGGGAAATAGGGCGCAGACAGAGGGATTGCCTTGGCATCAAGAAATTTCTGAGGAGGAAAATCACCTTGTGCCGTTTCTCTTAGAGCATGAGAAAAGCATAATCCCCATTTCTCAAGCGGACACCAGGAGAAGAGTGATGGGCCGTGGCTCTTGCAACACTGGCCAAAGCCAACAGGCTCTTAGGGACCTCCCTGATGCTTGAGAAGCCCCTTGCCAGGGTGAGTCATGTTAAATGAGGTGGGCAACCCCAGTCTGCTGCCGTGTAAAGTCAATTTGCTTGGATCCTGGTGGTTGCACGCAGTCTGGCTGAGTGCACAGGAGGAATCAGAGCATCCGTAGCTAACACATCTCATCCCCGGTGTGCTTTTGGCAGAGACTCATAGAGAGAAGCTGGCCAGGGGAGGAGAAGGGAGAGGCAGCAATGTTCACCACTCCAGCTGGTTGAAGACCAGGTGTAGGCTTGTCCCTCGAATTCCCAGTGCTTTATTCCCCATCAAAAAATCTTTAAAGGCTTCAGACTCTCAAGAGATCAGAAACAGGATAAGAAAAAGCATATATCTATATATAGATATATATAGATATAGTAGCTGGCAGGTGGGAGTGAACAAAAAAGTGTCAAAGTCATGAAGTAGAAGCAATATCCCACTAAAAACAACGTTTGAAACGAGGTGGAAATTTATGCATTTCAGGAGCTGCTGCCTCCATGGGTTGTACTGTTCTG
Source organism: Larus michahellis (assembly GCF_964199755.1). NCBI lineage: Eukaryota > Metazoa > Chordata > Aves > Charadriiformes > Laridae > Larus > Larus michahellis. Next base: position 216,302,214 of record NC_133896.1, read on the forward strand.
CTTATTTTTTTGGGCTTGAGAGCAAACAAGATGAAAACTTGACTTACGGTTTGCTTGTACTTTTAAGAGGAGGAACTCAGCAGGCAATAATATATTTGGGACTTCTCAGGGTGTTGCCCAAGTTATTGCTCCATCAAGGCCAAAATGCAAGTCCCGAGGGACACAGAAATCCCAGCACGCTGCAAAGCAGTCGGTCTCTGAGATCTGCAGCATAAATATTTGCGAAGCTGCACTTATAACCATGTACGCACACTCCTACCAGGTCCTGCTTACCTTGTCTGAGTGGGGAAAAATGTGGGACCAAGAAGGTGAAGGAATGAAGCACCCCTTCTAAAAGCTATGGGGAGGTTTGGGATGACAGTCCAGGCTAAATCTCTGACTGTGGGATATTTCTGGCTTTGCCACTCAAGCTAGCTAGAGTCAACCTTGCTGAAGCTGATGCATGGCATCTGCTTTGGCTTGGACCCCTCCAACCTTGTGAAAACATCTCTCAATGTGGAAGTGGACCCAGAGGGGACACCACCTGCTATCACTTTCCTCCTCTTTCCCTGGTCTCACATGCCAAGCGTGAGCCTGACACACTTGGACTGTCTGTCCTCCACTTTGCCCATCTCCTAAAGATTCACAGATATTCTCCTGTCTGAATCAGCCAGCATTTGGGCTATGGATTGAATGAGCAACCCCAAGAAATGTGATTGCTGACAGAGCTGTAAATCCAGTAAAGTCTGCATCATGTAGGGCATGAAGGGCAGGCCACTCAAGAGGACTACAAAGAGGTAGTGAAGCTATGTAGGGAAAAAATCAGGAGGGCCAAAGCCCAGCTGGAACTAAACCTGGCTTCTGTTGTCAAGGACAACAAAAAAAGTTTCTATAAATATATTAGCAAAAAGAAGAGGACTAAGGATAATCTCTGTCCTCTAGTAGATGGGGCCGGTAACATAGTGACCAAGGATGAGGAAAAGGCTGAGGTACTTAATGCCGTCTTTGCCTCAGTCTTCAGCAGTAGGACCAGTTGTTCCCTGGGCACCCAGACCCCTGAACTAGAAGACAGGGATGGGGAGCAGAATGAAGCCCCTGTAATCCAAAGGGAAACGGTGAGGGACCTGCTTCAGCACCTGGAGGTGCACAAATCTATGGGGCCGGATAGGATCCACCCAAAGGTACTGAAGGAGCTGGCGGAAGTGCTCTCCAGGCCACTTTGCATCATTTATGAGCAGTCCTGGACAACCGGGGAGGTCCCAGCTGACTGGAGGTTAGCAAATGTGACACCCATCCACAAGAAGGGCCGGAAGGAGGATCCGGGGAACTACAGGCCAGTCAGTCTGACCTCGGTGCCTGGGAAGGTCATGGAACAGATCCTCCTCAGTGCCATTACACGGCACATGCAGGAGAACAGGGTGATCAGGCCCAGTCAGCATGGGTTTGTGAAGGGCAGGTCATGCCTATCAAACCTAATATCCTTCTATGATAAGGTGACCCACTTAGTGGATGAGGGAAAAGCTGTGGATGTTATCTACTTGGATTTTTGCAAAGCTTTTGACACTGTTTCCCACAGCATTCTCCTGGAGAAACTGGCTGCTCATGGCCTGGACAGATGTACCCTTCGCTGGGTAAAAAACTGGCTGGATGGCCGTGCCCAGAGAGTGGTGGTAAATGGAGTTAAATCCAGTTGGTGTCCGGTCACGAGTGGTGTCCCCCAGGGCTCGGTGCTGGGGCCAGTTCTCTTTAATATCTTTATCAATGATCTCGATGAAGGGATCGAATGCACCCTCAGTAAGTTTGCAGATGACACTAAGCTGGGCGGGCGTGTTGATCTGCTTGAGGGTAGGTTGGCACTGCAGAGGGATCTGGACAGGCTGGACCGATGGGCTGAGACCAATGGTATGAGGTTCAACAAGGCCAAGTGCCGGGTCCTGCACTTGGGTCACAACAACCCCATGCAGCGCTACAGGATTGGGGCAGAGTGGCTCGAAAGCTGCCCGGCAGAAAAGGACCTGGGGGTGTCGGTTGACAGCCGGCTGAATATGAGCCAGCAGTGTGCCCAGGTGGCCAAGAAGGCCAACAGCATCCTGGCCTGTATCAGGAATAGTGTGGTGAGCTGGACTAGGGAAGTGATCATCCCCCTGTACTCGGCACTGGTGAGGCCCCACCTCGAGTACTGCGTTCAGTTTTGGGCCCCTCGCTACAAGAGGGACATTGAGGTGTTGGAGAGTGTCCGGAGAAGGGCTACAAAGCTGGTGAGGGGTCTGGAGGACAAACCTTATGAAGAACGACTGAGGGCGCTGGGGTTGTTTAGCCTGGAGAAGAGGAGGCTGAGGGGAGACCTTATCACCCTCTACAACTACCTGAAAGGAGGTTGTAGAGAGATGGGGGCTGACCTCTTCTCCCTGGTGACAAGTGATAGGACGAGGGGAAACGGGTTCAAGTTACGTCAGGGGAGGTTTAGATTAGATATTAGGAGACATTTTTTCACTGAAAATGTTATTAAACATTGGGATAGGCTGCCCAGGGAGGTGGTGGATTCACCATCTCTGGAGGTGTTTAAAAAAAGGGTAGATGGGGCACTTAGGGACATGGTTTAGAAGTGGCTTTTGTCAGGGTAGGTTAAAGGTTGGACTTGATGATCTTAAAGGTCCCTTCCAACCTCAGCAATTCTATGATTCTATGATTCTATGTAGCGTTTCTTCTCATATAGCATTTGGAGAGACCTTCTCACTCTCTGCAACTCCCTGAAAGAAGGTGGTAGAGAGGTGGGCGTTGGTCTCTTCTCCCAAGGAAATGGCCTCAAGTTGCACCGGGGGAGGTTTAGACTGGATATTCAGAAAAAAATTTTACACTGAAAGGGTTATTAAGCATTGGAGCAGGCTGCCCAGGGAAGTGGTTGAGGCACCATCCCTGGAGGTATTTAAAAGACAGGTAGACATAGTGCTTAGAGATATGGTTTAGTGACGTTTTTTGTCAAGAGTTAGGTTGATGGTTGGACTCGATGATCTGAAACTTCCCTTCCAACCTGGGCAATTCTACGATTCTGTGATTCTATGATTCTCCATCCTCCTCTGCAGGAGCTGGTAGCAGCCAGCACACCAGATAGGTGGGTAGAGAGTAGTGTCATCATCATCCTCTCGCCTTCACTCTCCTGAAGACACAAGAAGGAAAAGCAAACTCTCTATTTTTTCTACAAATTACCTGATATTTGGTGTCTTATCAGACCTTCTTTTCCAGGTGACAGGTGGCTTTGTGAGTTTCTCAGTTTTGTTGCCTTCCAAATTTCAGAGGTGTTTATAAGCAAAGGAAGCAAGGGCAGCCAGGAGCCACAGGAAGCAGAAGGCAAACAAAACCACCTTCAAATTTCATCTTATTCTGCTTTACTCAGTTCTCCTTAGCAGAGCAGGTTGGACATCTCTTGCAGGCCTTTCAGCTTCTTCTGTCTACCATGTGGGACAACTCAACACAAGGACTCAAAGCTTCTCCATAAATCTGGACCATGTGCTACTACTAAATTGGTGAGGGAGAAGAAAGTTTCTTGACATCACGCTCAAAAGCACATGTTTTCTTGCTCTCTATTGGAGACAGTACATTTCAGCTCCCATCATTGCTACCGAATCCGCTTTGCTGAATGACAGACCGAGGGGCATGTGCAAATTAGTCCCTTTATTTAGCCCTGGGAGTTTGTTTTTGGGTTCATCCTGTGCACTTTCTCTATCACCCAGAGCAGCCAACACACCTCAAACAACCGTGCAGAAGGTAAAGACTAAGTAGTCACAAGCTTCAGTTCTCTGTGAGAGAAGTACCAACAAGGGGCTTAAGTTGCCATCGAGGCTTGCAAGTGCTTTTCCTTCTCCCAGGCAATGGTGCACACCGATATCTTTCAGGGAAGGGAGCATCACATAGCTTGTGATGAGATGTTTGTGGTTTCCCTCTGGTCCATCAGTTGATAGAGCTGCAGGTCCACCAGCTGTTCCATCAGCTCCCAAGGGCTCCATCCAAACTGCAAAAGAGGAGAGGACGCAGGACAGTCAACAGTCTCCGTGGGAATTCAATGGTATTTTTTCATACTAATGTCTTTCCCTATGCATAAATAGTTTTGATTCTTTTGCCACAATGACAGCAGTTAAAATGATGTAGTGGTTCTGGGTAGAAGGAGCTGTAAACATCACTGTTGCAAGGGAAAAATGAATCCCTGTTCTCAGAGGCTGTGATGAAAGAATAATTTGCATTAAAATAAAAGAGGTGAAAATGCTGAGAATAGAGTCTGGATAGCCTGAAAGAAATACTGTTTGTGGGACCAAAGGAGCACTGCATCAGAATAAGTTCAGTGTCTGTGGTCAAACTTGCACAATTCGGTTGTATTTTGTAGTACCTTAATTTTAGAAGGGACTCAACTTGAGACAAACCACAGGGACATGATGGGTGGGTAGAGCTCGGTATTGTCGCAAGGCCCTACTGGAATCCCTCCTTGTACAAACCTCAAAAAATGGAGGCATCCAAATGCCAAATCCCACTTGAAAAATGTTTGTGTGGACACTGAGGAGACAAAACCAAGCCTGGATTTCAAAGCTGAAGTCCACTTGGAGGTCTAAATTTTGACCCATTATCTGAGGGTAGAATGAGGAGGTGGACCCCCATCCCAAAAGGCTGTTAGAGCTCTGACTTTCCTTATACCTAATATTTGGAGGGGAGAGGAGATGACAACCTGGGGATGGTCCTGCTTAGATCTCTATCTGGTACCTACATGTCTTGAACACCAGAAATGCCCACCTGCTTTTTCTCTGCTGACCATTTATTGTTCCAGGATTTTGAGCCCACTGGAGGGGGACCCAGGGAGGAAAATTTCCAGCTTGGGTTTTCAACAATCACTTTGCTTCCGTACACCTTCCCCCCATGGCAGCAAGCTGGCAGTGGACAGGGATATAATCCTTCATTTCAGATGCCCATGGCAGGATGAAAACAAACCGTCACCGTGCAGTGTCCTGCTGTGTCTCAGGAGACATCCCAGGCATGGGAGCGGTCGCTGCTGTATGCAAGGCAGGACGGCTCCCCATCATCCTCCCAATTTTTATTTCCTCAGCTCTCCCGATGATACAGCTTGAAGCACAGAAGTGTTCTGTGAGGAATGTGTTTCGGGATGAAGATGAATACCTCAGAGCCTGACAGCGTAAACACTGAGAGCCTGTTTGGCTTCTTCCAGTGCCAGCTCCCTGGATGGACGCAGAGAGCCCCTTCACCGCCCATGGAGGCTCTTTGGTTCCCTCTGATGAGTTGGAGCTGTTCTGACCCGAAGCAGATGGAGTCAGTTATTTACACCACGTTCTCCTGGGGTGCACTCTTGACCCACTGCTTGCTGGTCTCGATAGACATATGCACTGGTGCCGGCTGATTGTTTTGGTATGACACAGAGAACATTAGTGGAGCAGAGCCAGGCAGAGGCCCACGGAGAATGAGCAACTGATGGGGATGTAGTGCTGGGAGAAGCCTTGCTGGTCCCACGCCGAGCTGCCATGCCTTGCATTCAGGTGGCAGGAAGGGAAGAAAAACCTCCTTGCTGGACTTTTGGAGGCTGAGCTGAGTGATGGTTCGTGGTGGGGTGATCAGGGGATGCCAACCTTGATGGGATGTCACTAAAGGCTGGGCACTGAGCGTGATGTGGAAGGCAGGGGAAAAGGAGGGCAGCTCTGAGATGCGTTGGTCTGGGAAACTCCACGGAAGACCGTTTCAGGGGTCAAAGACAACTCTGCTTGGTGCTCTGAGGTGCAAGGCAGAAGGACATGCTGTGGTCATTTCTGCTCCAGCTCCCTAGCAATCATTTCCTACGTTCATTTGGGGAACCCATCTTTCCCTTACCTTTACCTCTCCTGCCCTGTAACCCTTGTCTCAAAGTTCGGGGTCCCCTGAAATGTGTCCAGACCTGAGAGGGGAAGTGCCATGAAACTCAAAATAACTATCATCTCCTGCAGCCGCGTAGCCCAGAGCAAACATGGTCATACATGTGAGACAGCCGAGCACAGCAGGCAGCTGCTGTCCTGGCTGCTGCAAGAGGAGAGGAGAAGGAATTTCGGAGATAGCATGTGGGGAAGGGTGTTAAAGAGTTGCAGGGACTTCAGCACTTGATGCGTGTGATCCCTTGATACAAAGCCAACAGACACTTACTTGCTCCTGCTCTGTTTTAACCCTTCTTCCCATTTTTTTCCTCCACTGAAAGAAAGCTTCAAGCTCAGAAGGTGCAAAGAAAGATTAAGTAGAAGGAGTTACATTTTCCTGGCTGCTATCAAAACCTCTTGTCCAACTTTTCTCCTTTTTTTTTTTTTTCTCTTCACACTGCCATACCTTTGACGTTTTATGAGCTGAACTGTATTTCATTGCACGAGGCACTGGCAGACAATCTGAGAGCCTTTTATTCTGAGGTGCTTTTCAACTTCCAGGCTGTGATCTACATCGCCTCACACCGAAGCCAGGCTGCAGCCATGGGCCTGGCTGACATTTTACAGGGAAAGGGGAGTGAGGCACCAGCTTATAAAAGTGTTTGAAGACCCAAGTGTTGCATATTAAGATACGCCAAGATTGAACTCCTGAAGTGAGCAGTTAACCCATGGAACTCCTTGACAGATGACGCGATGGATGCAAAACATGACTATGGGCTTGAGAGAAGGAGTCCTTGGAAGAGATATCCATTGGAGATTACTAACTAGACATACTTCAGCCCAGAAATGCCGTATACAGAAAATGGTCAGAGGCTGAGAGAGTATTCAAGGCTGGTATCAAATGTGTTCATCCTGTTTGTATGTCCATTGAAGATACTGGGTTTTATGGACCCTTGTTATAAACCAGTGTGTCCACCCTGCCTCTTCTGAGTTAAGCGGTAAAGCTCGTTTTCTGTGAGCAACCAAGGAGAACTGGGAGCTTCCCAGGATTGATTTACACGTATTTTGCTTTGAAAAGTATCTTTGGTGCAGCAGCATCTTGGTATCCCATGGTGGCTGATGTTGCTCTGTTCCCACAAGGATAAGTTAGATCCTTCTTCACTCCAAAGAGACAAGAGTTAAGAGGAGACACAGAGGCCAGAAACCTACTAAGGCAGCAAGTGGCAGAACCAGTAATTGAATCCAGCTTCTTTGGACTGGTTTATTCAGTCTTTGCAGGCAGTGAATTGCTTATAGTGAATCAGGCAGAAGGGCTGGCCTCAGTGGATTTTGATGGGCTACCTCATCCTAAGGCTTGAGCGAGGCTCCTTTTCATTTTGTGGGATCTGCAGGTGGTGCAGCCTACAGAATAGAGATGGAGGGATCATCACAGCTGAGTTTCTGGAGGTTTCATCAGTGCACTCTGACCACAAGTGTCAACCTGACCCGACGCCAAGCAGATTTCACAGCCAAATGGTGGGCTATATATCTTTTCAACATTCAGAAAAAGACAAGCCAGGGTACAGCTTGAACCTGCAGGATGGGCTCAGAGTCACCTTGGGCTTGGTGTAAATCAGCAGTGCCCAGTCTGATGTTAAAAGTGTTACAGTACCACAGTCTCAACGATCCCAACTTCCAGCTGGGGCAAAACCTGATAAAAAGCATCCAGGGAAAGACTTGGGCTCAAGTCCCATTCAGAAGATGAGAGTGAGATGGTAGCCAGAAGTGTGGAGCTGTTGGGGCTGACAGCAACTTGAGAACGACTTCTCCAGAAAGGCACGAAGGCTGGTGGATGTCTGTTGAAGAATGAATTAGGCAAGACAGAGGGTTTCAATGAGCAAACCAGCATCTGAATTAAATCCCTCTTGGATTTAACCCTAGATGAAACTCAGGATGGAAGAAGTAATAGTTGTCACTTGGGGAGCTAGTGTTGTTTGTGTGTGGCCTTTTTCATATGCCATCAAATTTTAACAACACTAGCTAATGCCCAAACAAGCTCTGATGTTAATGTGCTCAAAGTTCAGCGCACGCTTTGAAGAGCTCAACAGAAGAGGATAACTCCCATCGGTACAAGCTACCCAAGGAGGGCATGAATGTGCCACCAATTGGCATCTTAAAAGTTCACCCAATGCTTTCTGGAAACATGACTGGATGACATAGCTGGGTGAAAACCACTAGCCTACATCATGAGAAAGGCCAACTAGGGCTTCCTAATGTCCACATCTGATTTCAGAAGTGATGAATCCAGAATTTATGACATCTAATTTCCTTTCTCAAACAGTATCTTTTACTGCAATGACCACAGAGCAGAAAAAAACAATAGCTGTGTCACACGTGAGCACTGCACTATTGATTTTGGGTACGCAATAAAATATACTAGCAGTAATGAACAACTGCAACACAGAGATACACTGACTATTTTAGATCCTTTTAAATTGCACATTGGGTGTCTGAATAGTGCTTCCACAATTTGTCTTGGGTGAAAAAAAAACATGCTTTAGCTATGAAAATTGTTTAAATCACTATTATTTCTGCATGTTGACTTTCTTGCCTTCTACAAGCTTGCTTCAGGTTAGCAAGTTTGAGATAAGTCCTCTGCTAATGTAAACTGATGCAATCCTTTTCATATCTGTAGTACAAGGCAATTTGACATCTCTAAGGAATTTCCCCCAATGGAGAGGGGGGGCCAGGTGTCTGACTCCATCTGAAAGTATGCAAAGATCAGATCTGAAGCGTGGTTTCACCAGAAAATCAAGGATGTTATAGCAAGTTGTGGGAAGCAGCAGGCTCCTGCCTAATTCTCTAGATCACATAGTGGCTGCATCTGAGCCTGATCATTATCTCCAAGAACTGATGCTGAGGATGGTTCCCAGCTGTTTCCTTCTGGGTTGAAGATGCAATGAGGCTCTTCCCATAGCCTGGACTTTTGTGCAGAAACAATGGTTGGTTGGTTTTTTTACTGAACACTTAACCTCATGGCCAATCCCTGCCCTACTTGCTTCTCTCCAGAGGGCAGATAGAGCACATGGGGCCTGACTCCGCCCAGCGGTGTTGTGGCTGGATACGGCCAATTTTCCTGCCAAGCTCTCCTATCTCAGTGGCCACCTTGATAAGAAGATACTGTATAGTTGGGATGGATGCTGGTGGAGAACTGTGCTCAGCTCTTCTCTTTCTTTTTTCCTGTTGTAAAATAAAGTCATCCCTCATACCAAGGTCCTTTCCCAGGTTTAAGATATTTAGGTACAAATGACTCCCTGCTGCACCAACTTTCAGATATAAAGGAAAATCAGAGTCTCCACCCAGGAATAAGACCAACTTGGTAATGTCATCGCATGCATTTCAGGGCCAAGTTCTCCCTGGGTCAGAGGCTGCTTCAGTTAAGGCGGTGCTGGGACATACACTCTTTTAGCAGATTGTGAAGCCAAGCTCTTAATCCACCAGCCATGCTAGGCCCTTGCTATACCTGATATGTTTACACATTTATATATATATATATACACACATATATCCTTTCTTCTCTGAGGTCATTTAAAGAGCAAGAAATCAGGAGCTTGAGCACAGAGAGGGACATAAAAAATGTCCCAGCATAGAAAATGCTGGGGAAGGGCATTTTGGTCACAACAACCCCAAGCAATGCTACAGGCTTGGGGAAGAGTGGCTGGAAAGCTGCCCAGCAGAAAAGGACCTGGGGGCGCTGGTGGACGGCCAGCTTGACATGAGCCAGCAGTGTGCCCAGGTGGCCAAGAAGGCCAACAGCATTCTGGCTTGTATGAGGAATAGCGTGGCCAGCAGGAGCAGGGAAGCGATCGTGCCTCTGTACTGGGCACTGGTGAGGCCTCACCTGGAGTCCTGTGTTCAGTTCTGGGCCCCTCTGTACAAGAGGGACACTGAAGTGCTGGAGCGTGTCCAGAGGAGAGCTACCAGGCTGGTGAGGGGTCTGGAGACCAGGTCATATGAGGAGAGGCTGAGGGAGCTGGGCATGTTTAGCTTGGAGAAGAGGAGGCTGAGGGGAGGCCTCGTTGCCCTCCACAACTCCCTGAAAGGAGGTTGTAGAGAGGTGGGTGTTGGCTTCTTCTCCCAGGTGAATAATGACAGGACCAGAGGAAATGGTCTGAAGCTGCGGCAGGGGAGGTTTACATTAGATATTAAGAAGAATTCCTTTACTGCAAGAGTGGTCAGGCACTGGAACAGCCTGCCCAGGGAGGTGGTTGAGTCACCATCCCTAGAGGTATTTCAGAAACATCTAGATGTGGCACTTCAGGGCATGCTCTAGTGGCAGAGATTGTAGGTTGTTTGGTTGGACTCAATGATCTCAAAGGTCCTTTCCAACCATGAAGATTCTATGATTCTATGAAAATCTGGGCAAAAGCAGGTCATAAGCTAAAGAAGAACAAAACTGCTGCTGCTGCTGTGTCAGCAGCAGAGGCTACAGTGGAGTTTCCCTGGGTGTATCATTGAATCACAGAATCATAGAATGGTTAGAGTTGGAAGCGACCCTAAAGATCTTCCAGTTCCAACCCCCTGCCTTGGGCAGGGACACCTCCCACCAGACCAGCTTGCTCCAAGCCCCATCCAACCTGGCCTTGAACACCTCCAGGGATGGGGCAACCACAGCTTCTCTGGGCAGCCTGGGCCAGTGCCTCACCACCATCGTAGTTAAAAATTTCTTCCTGATATCTAATCTAAATCTACCCTCTTTTAGTTTAAAGCCATTCCCCCTCGTCCCATGGCTCCCCTCCCTCACCCAGAGTCCCTCTCCAGCTTTCCTGGAGCCCTGTTAGGTACTGGAAGGGGCTCTAAGGTCTCCCCGGAGCCTTCTCTTCTCCAGGCTGAACACCATCAACTCACTCAGCCTGTCTCGTAGGAGAGGCGCTCCAGCCCTCTCTCTGATCATCCTCATTGCAAGATGTACATACATTGCAATTCAGCTGTGGGGTTATTTTTCTTTACCGCAATGGTGCAGCTAATGGGAAGGAGAGCGGCAAAGCCAAATGTGATGCTGCATTAAACAGCTGAGCACACCACAAAGACATCGCAGTCTTTTGCCGCAGGACTTAGGTATTTCAGCATCTGGGGAAAGGCTAAGGACGGTTAAAAAATGAGCCGGAGAGCAAAGGACCAGAAGGGGAAATGTCTGCTAAAGGAAAAGGTGTGGCTGCCTGGGAAAGAGATTGTATGAGTTATTGCAGGAAAGCACCTAAAGCTGTTATCCATGACGTGCAGGTGCAGTGTTAAAAAGAGAAGGTTGCAGGGCTGGCCTGCTCCCATAAATCGCAGAAGGGAGGGCATGGGGATTAGATCTGGGACTGCACAGTGCAGAACTGGAGTGAAATCTTTCTATGCATGACTGGCCAAGAGATACATGAAATAGAGCAATACACAAGCGCAGGGTTTGAAAGCGTCTGGCTTTCAAAGGAGAGAGAAAATGCGTTTTTTCTAATCAAGTCTCACAGAGGTAGGCTGGATTCAGAACAGCTCTTTTGAAGCTATCATTTTAGAAGGGATTGGAAATATTAATGATCACCTTTAAAATGCTTTGAGAGTCTGAGATGGAAAGGACTGTATCAACAACTACGTGAGTTATTCTAGCTGGATGCCAAGACCTGAGCTTTGTCCAGATCCTTTTCACAGCTGTTTATACTTGCACATAGATGCACTCTTGTGCGCGGGTGTACACACACGCAACACACAGGGCTAACAAAACAGGCAGCCAGCCCATCACGCATCCCTGGAAGCAAGGAGCTGTTTAAGGCAACCATCTAAGAAGTTCAGACCTGCAGCCGCAGTCCCTATTGCCTCCAGGCCTCCTTCTGCAAATAGTCAATAGAGAACATCTAGAGCAGCAACTATAAACAAGGAAATACGGAAATATTTACCCCACTATTCAGTCTTGCAGGAGTTGCCTGGTTTGTCAGCCTGTTGCTTTTAACATCCACCATCGCACTGACCCACCAGGAACTGGATTCCTCAGCCCAGCTTTCACCATCCCCAAGGAACTACAAGTTCCCCACCACTCTTCTTAGGTGTATTGGTACAAAGACAGGACAGCGGAGGGCAAAATACAACCCAATTGGAGTACCTGCTTTGTGGATGTGATAATGATGGAACAAACCTCACAGCCTTAAAGGCCTTAAGGTGTGCATTTCCATTTTCTATCCATCCCTACTTACTTCAGAGTAATTTGCTGCACCAGCAGGACACCCTAGTATACCCAGAGCCTAAAATACAAAATACTTATTTAGGGATGAATGAATACTTAAAAGGGATGAATGAATACTTAAAAGGGATGAATGGCATAAAATGCTCAATGGAATGAAATGGCCATAGAGGGAGAAAGACAGAAGAAGGCAGCAGCAGCTATGAAGGGCATTTGCAGAAGGTTGGGAATCCCTGCAAGAGATGATATGAAAATGATTGTGTTGGTGCACTGCGGTTCTTAAGAGGTAAAAGAAGGATAAAAATCAAGGATGTCTTTTCCCCATATTTCATAATAGGTTGAGCCTTGCAAATGATTATTCCTCTCTTCCCCACACAGACCAGCCAACACAACCATGCCCACAATGTTGTTTATAACCTTACTTGCTGCTACTCCTGGCAGCTGTGCAGTCTGTCCCAGCAAGGAAAACATTTTGCCAGTGATAACTTGAACCTCTCCCTCAAATGGCCCAAGGTCTTCTCTTACTCTGTTGAAATCAGAGCCTGGAGAAGAGAAGGCTCCGCGGAGACCTTATAGTGGCCTTCCAGTACCTAAAGGGGGCCTATAGGAGAGATGGGGAGGGACTCTTGATCCAGGAGGGGAGCCATAGGATGAGGGGGAATGGTTTTAAACTGAAAGAAGGGAGAATTAGATAAGATATTAGAAAGAAATTCTTGACTGTGAGGGTGGTGAGCCCCTGGCCCAGGTTGCCCAGAGAAGCTGTGGCTGCCCCATCCCTGGAGGGCTTCAAGGCCAGGTTGGACGGGGCTTGGAGCAACCTGGTCTAGTGGGAGGTGTCCCTGCCCAGGGCAGGGTGTTGGAACTGGATGATCTTTAAGGTCCCTTCCAACTCTAACTATTCTGTGATTCTATGAAATGATGGCTGCTCTGTTCGTCGATCCACCCCAGCAGCTCTCCTTCTAGCAGAGGAGGCTTTGTGGACACATCTTGTTTTGAAAACTGGTGGGGACACAACAAGGACTGGTGAGAGGCAGCTGGGTGTTTTGTGGTGGCAGCCCAAAGCTTTGCAGCACTGTGGTCTTCACAGAAGTGCAAGGAGTGTGAAGGGTCTCTTTGCCTCCCACATGCAGAGTGATGTGGACAGCCATGGGTTGAGAGACCTCTTTCATGCCGAAGTTGGGCCTCTCCCCTCATCTCCCACACAACCTCTCCCCTTTCGCTCCCCTCCGTCTCCCTTTTGACTGTGCTCTTTGTTTGCTTGGCTTTCTCACCATATCGAACGCTCTTTCTTGCAACACTCCCCCATGCAACATTCATCAAGCCTCTTCCTGCTCTCTTTCAAAGCTCTCCCAGATGGTAAGAAATCTCACTAGCCCAAGGAAGAGCTCCAACTGTAATAACTACATGTCACTCTCTGTTTGTTAGACAGATCCTGGCTGTATTGTCTTGCTCTGTGAAGCACTCTTGTTTCTTACTAATCTGCTCTGTTCTCTCTGCTGCTGTAATATACCATGAGTATGCATTCATGATGCCAATCCCTGATTTGCTACATGATTTTGGCTGGATTGGTCAATCAAAAGTGTGTAGATGTTGGGCCGTAGGCCAATGCATTCAGAAGTGACAGCTGAGTTGATGTGCCTCACTTTTAGGGCGTATGGTGCCTGATTTTCAGAGGTGTTAGAGACAGTTGACAGGAGCTGTCTATGCTTCACATTACTAAATTATGCATCTTCTGCAATAGTTCATTTCAGCATATATTTGGCATTGTTTTCTTTGTCTTGTTCAGATCATGGGAAGTGGCATTGACATTAGTGGCAGACTTTTGCATGGCTCAGGGCTCATTCAGTAGGTGATTTCAACAGGGAGGCAAACCACAAAACAACCTCACTTAGACCCCAACAAGACCCTCGAGAGGTGGATGGGTGCCCATCTCTGCAGCTGAGAGGTCTAAGAGGTGGATGTTTGAACCTTCCTTGAGCCGCTCCCTAGTTAATGAAAAGAGACTTTCAGAAAATATGATTCATCCCATCCTAAAGCACATAAGGTATATCAGAAACATCTCCTATTTCTCCCCCCGACTAATCTGCACCAGGGTTACTTGTTTGAACCTGGATCAGTCTCCCACACTGATTCACTGCACAAAATGTCCTCACTGGGCCAAGGAGGGAGTGGAGGGTGGGAACTTACAGCCAGGCTTGGAAAAGATTTAGACATTTTTCATGGTAGAGTTGGCTTCAGACAACTTAAAGTGCTAGTGGAACTGTCGTGTTAATCTCTTCCCCAAATCCCACTGCATTTCGCATTTCCTGCAGGAGCCCATTTTTGGTTATTTCTGGGTTTTTGGCACATAGGGGTTTCATCAAGATGTGAGATGCCTGTGCCTGGCAGGAAAGGCCAGGCAATGAATTTGGAGCTAGATCCAATTTGCCTTAGAATTCAAGACTATTCAGATGTAGAGGTTTTGGTCAGACATTCATTCAATAATAGCAATGGAACACCATTAATCTGATTTAATTTTATGTTACATTGAATTTCTTGCTCTGCTGATTTTATTTTAGGCACCTTGTGAAAGAAGAGTGTGAGAAATTTGGCTTCCATAGGTCTTTAAAAAAAACATCAGTGGAGTATGCAGCAGGCAAGGAGAAGCACTATTTAAGCTAGAAGAGACCTTGGTACAAGCACAGATGGCCATAACCTGTTGACAAATGAAGTGAGATTAGAAAGTAGAATATTTCTCATGTTCAGAAGTGGGAGGATCCAGAACAACTTTCCAAAGAAATAAGTGCTGTGTGAGAAATGAATATTTTTTCAGATGGAGCTGATCTTTTTCTGAATGGATTTAAATAATATGATTAAGTATGATAGCGGGGAACTGGAATCTTTAACCCAAGAGGTCCCATCTCATCCTATGTCTCATGGGCTTGTCTCAATGATTCGTTTGTGATCACCAATACTCCACAAACACTTCAGGGTAGGGTATTAAGAATTTCATATCCTGTCAGAACAAAAAAGATACTTGTTTTCAAAGTAATTCTGTATCCACGCTATATTTTCCATTGCTCTTTCTTCTTATTCCTCTTGAAACTGGGTCTTTTATGGCACACACACAAAAAAAAAATCAAATGGCTCCTTTGGGATTTTGTCTGCTATTGTTAATTCTCCTTCTGAAGTCATAATCCACTGTGCCATTGCAGGTGGTTGCTATGGAAATAATGATGGTGTCCACAAGAACAGAGTTAAGGATGTAGTGTCAGGAGCACAGGGGTTCTTGCAGAGTCTGAGATCTTGTTTTCAGTCATCCTTGATTAACAGAGATTGAAGAAAGAGACTAGTTGAGAGACAGTTACATTTACTCTGGAAACAACTGTGCATGAAATGAAGACTTTTCAAAGGTATATTTTGGCTCCTCCTTAAGTTCAGTTCAAGCCAAGGGCACTATGAATCTGTCCTGTTCATTCCTTGTTCACTTGGTAATGAGGTATTTTACATCTCAGCCTCAAGAAGACCTACCTATAATGAACTGTGCACTGAATGAACCATCACTGATGGAGCTGATGGCACCACTGTCATTGTGTGCAGTTGTGCACCCACTGTTTCAAGCCCAAAGAAGCCCAAGTCCAGATAAAACCTCAGCTGAACCCACATTAGCTGTTTCACCATCCGGCTCCAGAAACAGTTGCTCTGGCAGCGGAACCCATGTACATATATACTAGAGCAGGGAGCTGCCCTGGCTGCTGGGAGGAATATCTGTATGACCATTGTCCCAAATGCGTGTTGAAGACACAAAACTCATTGTCTGCACCTCAAACCACATCAAACTCATTGTCTGGCACGGTTCCTACCTCATCCATCAGCCTGCATTCCCCCAAAGCTGGCCCTGAGTTCTTACAGATCTTCGGCTAAGACTCAACTGCACTCAAAGCTTGGTTCACTCTTGCCTGTCCCTGTTATTTCTCCAGAATCATTTGAAAATCAACCCTCAGTTTGCCTGAAATATTTCTGCCTCTCTTAGGACTCACATTTGTCTCACAGGATGATTTGAGTGCTTGGCTTGTTTCATGTCTGGGTTTGCTTCTTATTTTTGTCCTGATCACAAAGATTTAATTTCTTACACCTCAATAACGAGTTCCAGATCCTTCAAAATACTCCTTAATTTGTTTCTCCTACCAGACAGCCCCACATAATGTCTTATTGTGAAGCACATTGCCTGTAGATGAAGAAGCTTGGGAGAAAGCTTTTGAATTTTAAGGTATTTTTTTTTCCCTGCAGCACTTTTAGTTTTTATGAAGGTCTATATAGTGGCCCTGAATTTTTCTGGGACAGACCCATCTCAGCATGTGGTTCCTTGTGAACTGATGATTTCTGCCACAGCCTGGTGATGGGCAGAGGATATGATTAAAGGAGACACTGAGGAGGAAACTTCTGGTTTGGACTGTTGACTGGGAGAGGGGAAAACTATGTGTTTTCAGTAGTGAGATTGTGTGGCCAGCAAGGAAAGTCCAAGATGACATCTAGATCACATACAGCATTCATTAATCCTCCTTTACCCAGGTTCATCTCATCTTCTCTCTCACCGCTTCCAACCCTAAAGTTTCACGAGGGTCCACAATATCCCAGCAGTGAATACGTGTGTATGTGCAATGGACAGGGCAAACTCTGACACACTGTAGAGAGAGCTGGAATACATCAGCTGACATGGGTCTGGTTAGATATCGCTGAAATCAAAGCATTTTGTGGATGGACATTCAACTTGGCCGGAATTCTTCTGGGAACGAGGCCTGAGCCTGGTTTTCTGCTAACTTTCCTACTTGCTGGATCAAGTGGCCTTCTGGGGAGTGCACACCTCATAGAAACATAGAATCATAGAATCATTTAGATCATTTAGAAAAGACCTTTAAGATCATCAAGTCCAACCATAAACCTAACACTGCCAAGTCCGCCACTAAACCACATCCCTAAGCACCACGTCTACATGTCCTTTGAATACCTCCAGGAAAGGTTTTGGATCTGGTCTGAAGACCCCCTGGCTTTGGGGATTGCCCACCTCTTCCCAAGCTGCCCACTCTGGGAAGGTCTTGAAGAAGCTGCTGGCTCCAGGGCACAGCTGGGCAGGGTACCATGTGGTTCCCAACAGGGGTCTTGGAGCCAAGTTCTAAAATTTTGGTTTCCATTCAAAATCAGGAGTAATACCAAATTTTGGAATAAAAAAAAAATCCTCCCCAACAGTGAAGTAATCATCCTTTGCCCAGCTCTCATGACCTGCAGGCTCTGCACAGCTCACACAATCCCATGGAGAGAGAGGGATGAGAGCATCCGATGGAGAAAGGAAGAAAGCAAGCCAGCCACACCATCAAAACTAACTCGATTTTCTCCAGTCTGAACTGTTTTCCACCAATGCATTTCCTTAGAGACTTTGGCCAGGGCCTGATCTTCGAACTAGAGCAACAGTGTGATGCAGGACCCAGTCTGACAAGGAGCAGATGCTGCTGTCTTTTACCAAAACATGGTAAGAAGCTGAGTGACTTCACACCCCCTCGAAGAGCCTCTTGTTGCCCTACCCATAAAATTGCATTCCACAACAGCTGTGTTGAAAACAGCAGTGAGATATAAACTCATCCCAACTCTGCGAAGCCTGTTTCCTCTTAATCACACCTGCCCTCCTCTTTTTTTTCATCCTGGGACTTGGTTTGCAGACCCCCTTCCTCCTCTTCATGGCGATTGCCAGCATTCAAACCCCAGTGCCTACTGCAGGCCGCCCAAGAGATTGCATTTCAGCCTGATCTGAAGACGCATCACGGACGGACAAGAGCACAGCAATCATTTCTGAGTCCCTGCTCTGACACTGAGTCGAGAGAGGCGAGAGGAACAGGGCTGTCCTGAAAATTCCCCTTCTGTACGGTAATCTTTCCTGTTTCCATCTGAGCAGGATCCAGGCTGACTTTTGTCATCTTCAAGCTTCTCCACGCCAGCACAATTAGTTAATGAGTACGCTGAGTCTTAAGCAAAACATGCGGTTGATCCTAAAGCTTTAGCATGTGTCATTTCAAGGGAAATGAAAACAAAGCAATAAAAAAAATCTGTGCAAACAGCCTCTCTGGCAATATGAGAAGCAGCAAAAAATGTTTTCCATGGACTGGACTGCACAGTTTCAGAGCAAAAAGAAAACACATAGGGAAATGCATTGGCACTCATTTATTTTAGGGTAAAATATCCTTTTGCGTTCTGAACACTTCCAATCTCCTTTCTCAACACCAGGCTCAACTGGTGACAGTGATTTCTCCTGAGGAAGAGGGTGACAATACATCTTCAAGATGCACTGTAGTGCAGAATCAGTTGCTCAGAAGACAAGAAAAAGTGTTGGGATAGATTTCTCCTGTCTTCAGAAGGGAGGAGAGATGAGAAAATACATATGGTGATACCCTTTATCACTCAGGATGATGTGCAACAGCAAAGGGTTGTTCAGTGCCTACAGTTGTGAAGTGTTTATGGAAGAAACCCTCTAATAAGCTGTGTTTCCTCTTTCTCAATGAAAATTCATCTTAAGGCTGAGTGAAGGGATTTGATTAATACCCTTCAGGTCTTTGGCTGGTTCATTCATTCTGCAGCAGAGGGTGTTTTCATGATACCAGAGAAGAACCAGGGGAACACAGCACCCTAGAAACAGCTTATCCCTCATCTGACTTGATAATCAACATGCCCCAGTATGACTGGGACTCCTGAAGAACTAATACAAACCTGGGAGAAGCAAACATCTTGCCTTATCTAGAATTGGCATTATTTTGCCATCAAAAAAGTGGGTATCAGGCCATTAAAAACCTCCTGTACTTCTTCATGCTTCCCCTGTGGAAGGGAAAAATTATATTGTCTTGATGAGAACCTGTGTTAGTCACTGGTGGAACTAGACCTGACCTCAGTGACACACAACCCTGGGACTTTCAGGCTCAGATAATACAGCGTCTGCCTACGAAATAGCTTTTCTTTTCCTTGAACTGCCTGAACAGATCCAAAAATGGTCCCCATGCACGGACTCATCTAGCAGACAGGTTGCTCCAGATTGAATCTCCATCCTTGGAGGTCTTCAAGGTTTAACTGGTAAAGTCCCTGAGAAACGAAGTCTAATTAGATCTGCTCTGAGGAGGAGGCTGTACTGGATGATCTCCGGAGGTCTTTATGAGGAGGAGGCTGGACTGGATGACCTCCAGAGGTCCCTTCCAACACAAATTATCCTGTGATTCTATGATTTTGCAGGAAGACGAAGTGAATCTGGGAGGTAAAGCGGTGCAGCATTTCCCAGTGCTGTCTGCAGACTGCTGCCACTGAAACAATGCAGAGGGCAGACACATTTCTGCAGTCAAGAGGTCTGGCTGGGCACTGCTCCCATTAAGCTTGGGGAGCCATCGCTGCTTTCCTGGTTTCTGACTCCCTGGAATCCAAATTGCAAGTTTACTGTGCTGCCACTTAAGAGGACTACTAACGGAAAAAAAATATCCCTCTGTTTGTTTATGTGGTTAAGCCTTGCTGTTTACACGATTTCTGTGAGCAGGAACTGACAAATTCTTTGAGGGGTTTCTTAACAGGAACGAAATCTATTTTGGGAAGCCTCTCTGGCACGTCCCAGAAGTTGTGGCACACAGGAATGTCTGCTCCTGGGACACTACAGATTTGCACGCCGGACCTCATGCTCCCAGCAGCCCAGGTGTGAGTACCTCCATCACCCAAGGCTTAGGTGCCAATCAGAAAAATGTTTCCAAATTTGGGGATTGGCACCATTAGTGCTCTGCATCAGCTTTGCATGTTGCAGGGATGGAGGTAGCCCTTGTCAAAGCTGGTTTGACAACAGCATTGCCTGCTACTCCCAGGACATCCACTCCAGCCAAAGGGTCAGCACCTCTGGGCATGTATGAACCTATAAACTGAGTAAGCAGAGATATTTTCGACAGGGTAATCTCTGCATTCATCAGCTCCTTCTCCACACGGTGATGATAACACCTCACACCTTACTTCACGTGGGTGATCCGCTGAGACCTTTAATGCTGAAGGAGTTTTTAGATCATAGAATCACAGAATCATAGAATCTTCATGGTTGGAAAGGACCTTTGAGATAATCAAGTCCAACCAAACAACCTACAATCTCTGCCACTAGAGCATGCAACATAATGAGCATGCCAACATAAGGCACAAGAACACATTCAGATAGACAGATCCTTCCTAACACTGGTGGAGATACTAAATATTTCACCTACTGTCTCTTACATACAAACATTTGAGGCTAGCTCATGAGCTGTTCCTGCACTTTCCCAGGCAGTTGATCCATTTTAGGAAAGGATATAATTTACAGGCGTTTCCTGCAGCAGCAGGATTAATACTCAATAAGGAATAACTCTGCCCCATGTGGAAATCTCGGAAAATATTTCTCGCTGAAGATAGGGGTGTTCATCAGGAGGTCAGAGGTGGAAGGAGTTGGCCAGGTGTCTGGCAGAACGTGAGATGTTGCTTCATTGCTGGGGTGGTGATGGAGAGTGTATCTTGTTACAGAGGGAACCCTTTGCCGTGTTACCAGAGGGACAGAAGTGCCTCGGAGGACTGGATGATGTTCTGGATCTCCTCCATGCATGTAAAACCGTGATTTATTTTTCAGTTGCCTGCTGGATTCCCTATTATGTTTTCCTTTTAAGAACCAAGGATGCTGTCCTTGAACCAAACGTCAGAAGGGCTGGTGTGCTCAGGGGGCATGGATGCAAACCCTGCCACCTGATCATGTATTTAGCAATTTTTTTAGTTGCTTGAGCAGAGAATCATTAGTGCCTGGAATTGTTTTTCCTTTGTTTCCTGTTGTATATAAAAGGATAAGAGTTGCAATTTTGATGCTACTTAAAACAAATGGCCTTCTCAGGGCTCTATCCCAGATCCATAGTGGCAGCCCTCATGTGATTAGAGGGTAGAAAAGTCACATTGACAGGACGCATTTGCATCTTCCCTTCTGTCACCTTCTCTGGGCTGCACTGCCAGCTCAAGTGAACATCGCCCAGGCTGGTTTTGAGTTTTCCATCCTTGTCATGGGGAGGTTTTATTTCATAGGCTACAGGATTTCGCCAGCCTCACATTGCCAAAATTCTTCGAGTGGATAAAGGTGTGAAATATGATGATCCCTCAGATCCCAAAGACCGGTTTCTGAAGGTCCCTGGTAGGCACATCTCCGGATTTGGTATGTCACTTTTACATTAGCTTCACAAAAGCCGGCGAAAGCTGCCCGAATGCAAACACCTTAAGCCAGACTAGATAAAATCCACTCGAGGACAGCGCTGAGCTAAGAAGAGGATGGATTGTGGGTCTGATCCAACTCCCACGCAGCAAATGGAAAGGTTCCCACTGATGTAATCAAAGCTGGATCAGGCCCAAAATGACCGGCGATTAATCATTACTATTTATTTGTTAGCACCAGCAATGGATTCGAAAATTTACAGGATATAAATACAAGACAGATCCTGCCCCAAAGAGTTCAGCAGCCAAGTTCTCTGGTTTTACAAGAAGAGGCACTCTGGGAAGCCCACATCAGGTATTCATTTAGCATGATTTTAATCTATCCTTCCACACTTACGTGTTGCTGGGACAGAGAGGGCATTTAACTGATGAGGGGTTATTATTGCTGAGCCTTCTGGAGGAAGCTTAATGAGCAGAAGGGAGTTGAATTAGGTGGGAGGACCTGGAACATGGGGAGAGGGAGATCATTGCGTGAACAGCAGAAGATATGGGGGAAATTACTCTCCCAGGGCTCCAGGCCAACAAGACTCAGAGACAGGGAGGACTGTGGGGGTAGTCTTGGACACAGCGACGGTGGAGAAGTCCACGCAAGGCTGGACCCAAGGTGTGGTGCAAAAATTATAAGAGAAGAGTGGGGAGGTGAAGCTGTGAGAAAGAAGGAGGTCGTTTAAGGACGGTGGCTATAGAGGAGTGGTTGGAGACGGTTTTCAGAGCAAAATTAGGAAAGCGCACACTTGTGCGTGTGCACGTGCAATGACAGGCATACCCCTCAATCTTCTTGAGTGCATCTCTCCTACTCTGACTGACTTATCTCCTTTGACCAAGAGAGCAGTGATCCCCTCCAGCAATATCGTAATGGGAACAGCGAAAGTTAATGAAGGTGCAGATGGAGACAACAGCAAATGCTGGGTCACAGGACACCTTCAGTGCTTGTCCTGGACCCAGCACAATGAGATTCAGATCTGAGCCTCTGGGAATGGTGACAACACTCAATTACCCAGCGACTAAGAGGTTTGGCTGCCGTCAATCAGATCAAGAGCTGCTGAAAATCGACATGACTCCTCTGACCTGCTGACAGACATGGGACCATCACCTGTTCCCACCAGCTGGAGGCTCCTTGGGGGTCTCCATAATGGGATTTGCTGCTGCTCTTTGTAGTAGGTACATCTTTGGGTAGATGGATCATGTATCCCTTGATACCCAGAGGACCATCAGCTGATCTGCACACCTACTTCAAGGGTATGCTTCACTAGAGCAGTGATCAGAAAATGGTCTCTGTGTCCCTAGTTAAAAGGAGCTGGTGATTTAGGGTCTGACTTTCACTGCAGTCTATGAAAAGGCTCCTATTGACCACAGTGAGAGCTTAATTAGGGCTTTAAATCCACACCTGGCAAATATCACCCAAATGGCTGGATCTTTAAAAAAAAAAATCTCCCTTTTGCTCATTTCACAGATCTGCAGTCCCAGGCACTCAGGAGGAACAGCAGCCGATGCCCACGTGCTCTCGAGACTGACTCCTCTTTCATACACTCACTAAACTATGTAACATTTATACAATCCAGCAGGCTCCATCTCATAACTCCAGGCGATTCTGAAAGAAAAGGAGATAGCATCAGTATCATAAACCCAACCTCACATCGTCTGCTTTCATGCTTCGGCTACCCTAATGTTTATAGATCACATATCCCAACCACTTCAGTTCAGCTTGCGACTGGTTTTCAAGTCTGCGGGCTCCAGGAAAAGACATAATGGGCTGTTCAACTGGAATTAAGGAAAATAAAACCCCTTTATGTTCACTCACATGTATTCATTTTACTGCCCTGGTCATTCTATATTTGTCAAATGTCTTTTGAGGTTTATTTGAACTATTTTAACATACAACTTTTCTTGGAAGTTTACCTTTAATTCTTAAATACTGTCCTAAAAACCCACACTGGAAATGTCAAGGTGACATCAAATGTTGTTCGAGGATTTGTAAGGGATGTGTTTTAATGCAGTTTTATGTGATGTACTAACTCTTAAAAAAAAAAGATGTTTACGTGAAGAGCTCTACAGTAATTAAAAACAAACCTAAAACCACTTTCCAGTGCATTTGGCACTTTTTAATCCATGCATTTCAGGAAGCAGACATAAATGCAGACACTGTGTTCCTCTCTGAGGCCGATGTTATATCTCCCTTGGGGCTGGCAGCAATGAACAGGGTCACTGTGTTACTCCAGGGTGTGGGAGCATGGGAGGACCCGGAGGTGATCCTGACAGCTGCAGGCTGCTCCCCGTCGCCCTTCTCCTACTTGATGCACCAAGGCAGGACATTTTCTCCTGGAGCAGACTCACATCCCGGGTGCATTTGGAGGGCAGAGCTGCTGCTCCCTTCCCAGTCCTTTCATAGAATCACAGAATGGTTCGGGTTGGAAGGGACCTTAAAGATCACCCAGTTCCAACCCCCTGCCCTGGGCAGGGACACCTCCCACCAGACCAGGTTGCTCCAAGCCCCGTCCAGCCTGGCCTTGAACCCCTCCAGAGATGGGGCAGCCACAGCTTCTCTGGGCAACCTGGGCCAGGGGCTCACATCCCCCACAGTCAAGAATTTCTTCCTGATATCCAATCTAAATCTCCCCTCTTCCAGTTTAAAACAGTTCCCCCTCATCCTATCACTCTACTTCCTGACCAAGACTCCCTCCCCATATCTCCTCTAGGCCCCCTTTAGGTACTGGAAGGCTGCTATAAGGTCTCCCTGGAGCCTTGTCTTCTCCAGGCTGAACCCCCCCAGCTCTCTCAGCCTGTCTTCATAGGAGAGGTGCTCCAGCCCTCTGATCAACTTCTTTGTCCATATTTCCCTTGTGATGGGCAGCTGCTTTACGCCTGCCAGACCCCTTTCAACCTCATCTTACTCCCATGCTTGAGTGGTGGGATCTACACGAAAAGAAAGCGTGGTTCACCCAGGAGACATCGATCTAGGGGTCCTACCTGGCAACACTGCATCAGAGCCATGTTGCCTACTTTCTGCCTGCTATCTGGAGTGATCGCCCAACGGATGTGGAAAGCAGTGAGCAAACTCATTTGCTCACATTTGCACAGGGGTGCATGCAACATCCAAAGAGATGGGCATGGTTCACTGAGCCACAACTTGCTCCTACCGAGAAAGATGTTTAAAATCTACAGTTGACACCCAGGAACCATCTCACTTCTGCTCTTGAACAGCAGTCCCGCTGATCTGGAGCAGACAGGACTCTGCACACCCGGGCAGGTTCTTCGTTGTCTCTTCAGGAGACTTTGTGTGCAAGGACTTTGATCCAATGCGAAGCACTGTACCCAAAAACAGATCAACACTCAGTTTATCTTGATTTACTTGTTGGGACATAGGTGTGGTTTGTTTGGAGAACCTTTTGCAGAGAGATTGAAGAGGGATGGTATTTGACACTAAACACAGCTCTTGGGCACAGGGTTAAGTTTTCAGGAGTGGCGCTTTATTTTTATAGGTCTCCAGCTTTGTCCTGTACCTCATGTTTGGTGACAGCTGACGTGGTCAGGATTTGGGGCAGCTCTGCAGAGAGTAGTGATGAGCTTGTAAACTTTTGCTATTGTTTTTTAAATCCACAAATAAAATAAGCACAGAGCTTTGAGGGACTATTAACTCTCTGTGGTCTCACAGACTGATTGTCTTATTTCCTGAGGGAAATATTTATGCAGAGATATCTTGTGCTCTACTGCAAAATACCTAGTGAGGTCAGTCTAAGCAAAAGCTGTGCTGTCAGCATTTGTTATCAATTTCAGCATGAAGTTAAATCTCCTCAAGAATCAGAATCTCCTCTCCTCTTCAGAAGACTGGGAGCAGAAGAAAACCCCAATTAGGACTGTCCCAAATGGACATTTGGCCATATGAGAGCAACAACTTCATGAGCCACTAGAGAATCCACACTGAGAACTCTGCAGTTAATGCTGTTCACTGGTTTCACACTCAAATGACTTGTTTTCTTTTGTTGCCCTCCTTTGTTGTCTGATGCTAGAAGGTGATGCTGCTGATCCCTTCACAAAAGGATGTCAATTATCAGCTGTGTTGCCCAAAGTTCATCGAAACCTAAAAAAAGAAACCCTATGGAAGTTCTCTAAATAATCAATTTTATAGATGGGAAAACTGAGGCTTAGAAATTGAACAGCAAGACCCATGAGAACATCCCAATTATAGATGGACTATTCTCCTCCCAGAAGGATGGGAGAGGGGTTAGTAACAGGCCGTTCTCAAAGCTGTAAGTTTTCCTGTATGTTATATTCACACCTTGGACAGGAGGATTTGCCCCACGCTGATCAGGGTGTAATCCCCTTGCCTGCGATGAACAGCTTCTCGGCTCACACGTGGGCAGCTGCTGCCTGTTAACACACATGGCTCTGGAAAAGGTGCTGAAAAAGAAACGACCTAGTCATTTCTGGCACCATTTATTGGATAATTTGGAGACAAAATTATTTCATTCCTGGTATTCGGCTCTCTCTTTCAACCTCTTTATTTCCTCTGCATTTTCTTTTTCTTTTCTTCAGGAAAGAAGAGGAAACCAGAAGAAACAAACCTCCAGAAACAAACATATGAGTCCTTAGTTTTCAATGCAAAGACTATTTTGTATTTTGTCTTTGTACTTTGTATTTTGCATTGCAATCTCTTTTGTTCTAAAAACCAGCAGCCTATAGCTAAGCAAACTCTACAGTGCAGGGGCTGTCTTTAATTTCATGTCTTACGTGGTAACAGCAGCCCAGTCGGCGTTAAAGCAATATCTTTTTAAAAGCCAATTGTGTTGCATTAGGTATATCTCTGACCAGTGGCTCCCTAGTAAAATCCATGGTTGAATAAGAGCTGAAATGAAGGTGTTGTCAGTGTGTGAGTGCCTATCCATGCGTGTGGTAGGCAGGGACGAAGAAATACCAGGATGGACGTTGCTCATTCATTCAAGGCACAGATCTCCAAATCAGTACTGACATCTCACCTCCCTTACAAAGGTAAGGGTTGGTTTCTGGGCTATGTCGGCTGGAGAAGTGGAAAATAACAAGTACAGAATGTAAAACATAAGGTACTACAGGCATTGTAAATGTGGTAGTTAAAGTATACGAGATATGAAAGGGAGCCTCCAACCTTGCCAAGGAATTTTGTCCTTTCATCGCTGTGTAGATAAATGGCTTTTAAACCATTCGCGTTGGTTTTGAATGTCTAGAATTCAGAGTTAATCTGAACAGAACCAAATTTTATAGTAGGCACCAGAGCAGGTTTGTTTTCCAATAGCTTTTCCAGGGACTTGCTGCTCCAGACTGCACAGGATAAACGGGAGAAAACTCTGGAAACAGTTCTGTAGCCCTCTCGGTCAGACGCCGTCAAGAGAAGCACACTGAGATTGAGTTACATCAAAGATGCGCAGAGACACAGCAAAAGAGTCCCTAAAAACCATAATCCTTCACATCTCTCTCTATTCTGTATGAAGTCTGGATAAATCTGAGGCAAATCCTCCTTGCTCAACAGCTCTAGAGAGATTCAAACCCACCTGGCTGGGGGAGATGAGGGGAGATGCTGAGACCAGTGTCCAGCTCCGATAGTCTCACCCAGGTCCTGCAAAGCGAAGGTTGGCTTGAATGATGACCGTAGAGATCGGACAGTGATACCTTGGTTGAGATTTGGTGTTACAACAGCATCTCTGCTTCTGTTCAACTCATCTTCCATTGCTGAGAATGATTTATGGCACCTTTTTACCCCTAGCAGACGACACTCTAGACCAAGCTTTACTGAGGAATTTGGATTTGTTGGCTGCAACGCAAAGGGGGGGAAATGTCATAATAAAACAACAGCCTGTCAGGAAAATAAACCGCCTGTGGTGTCTTCGCAGGAAAATGAACTGCACTGCCTCAATGAGCTGTAGGGATAGATCCCGCCAGCATCTGTGTGATACAGGCTCCTAAATCACATAGGCTCCTCTGCAAAATGCATCCCAATATTCCTTAGAGAAACGTGAATGGATTGGTTTTGCATTTATGATGGTGTTAGCCTTTGTTATAGCTTTTGCTCAGTGTGGATTTTTTTCCTTCCTGATGATGGAAAAGTGTCATCTGGGATCCTTTCTGGTATTTCCTCCTGAGAAAGGAGGAGTAGGAATCTCACAGCAGAGCATGTTTTCATAGTCTCAATCTTCATTGTGTTGGCTGATCAATTCCAAGGGAGGAGACCAAGCTGGGCCAGAGGACTACTCTCCGTCCCATGTCCTGGGCTACACACCATCCATGTGCCAAGGCTGCTGGGGCATGCGTGTGTTCGGTGGTGAGCACCACAGGAGAATGGCTGAGCTGGCACCAGGCAACTTGCTGCTGCTTCTTCGTGTCACACAGAGCTATCTCCTATCTTTGACCCAACAACCTGAAAGCCTAGGTAGAGGGCCTGGGACTAGGTCAGCTCCCAACCTGTCCTTCCTAGTTATTGGTTCACAGCTACTACAGAAACACCCTGGCCCAATCCTTAACAGGGAACAAAGGAAAACACTTCAGCTTGACGTTCCTCCAAGAATCTGGGAGGTCACTTGGCTGCCCCTCCAATGGTGAGTCACGTACCCTGGGCCATTGTGAGAGGAGAGCAGAGCCTTACAGAAGTTAATCTGAGAGGTCCCAGGTGGCATGAAAAAGATGGAAATCGAAGACCTTTCTCAAATGCATTTGGGGCTCATGGTTCCATCTCCTTGTTTTCTGGGATTTTGTTGTAGGCAATCACATCAAGTTAGTTTAAAGGGGGATTACCTGGGCAGTGAGACACACAGAAGAGATGGACTTGAAGCAAAACCTTGCATTTGCATAGCTCCCAGAAAACTCTGGAGCAGCTGAAGTCCAAGTTTAGATCATGTGTCCCTCTAATGCCCAGGGAAGTTGTCAACGCCCCATCCCTGCAAGTGTTCAAGGCCAGGTTAGATGAGGCTTTGAGCAGCCTGATCTAGTGGGAGGTGTTCCTTCCCAGGGCAGGGGGTTGGAACTAGATGATCTTTAAGGTCCCTTCCAACCCGAACCATTCTGTGATTCTGTGATTCTGTAACCTTGGTAATTCTGAAATAGGTAAGACATAGGGACATTTAGACCTTTGCCAATGTTGCCACTACACCCTGATGTGACCTTCCAGGTTAACTTTGCAGGTCCAAGACAGAAGGAACAGAAAATCAGATTGTCAGAGCTGCAATTTAGCAGTCTGGGGCAGTGATTTTCCTGGTCTTGGTCTCTTTCCCAGAAGACAGGTATCTCACTTGGTTGGCAGGTTGAGCAGGGATGAAAGAACAGACAGGGTGGTTGGGTTGCAGTTAGCCAGATTAAGCATGAATCACATTTTTAGAGCAGCAGAGAGATTTTACAAGTTTACAAGGAGGATGGACCAAAGAATTCCCCATGGTGGAGTATTTCTTCTTCTCAAAATTGTCTGCTGCTTCTTCACAGCTGCTATAGTCCAAGCACTACCAGTCCTTTGGTTGAAATATCATTTCGGGGGACTATGTCTCCCACTATCTCCCTAGAAACATGGGTGCACAGGGTGAGACCCTGCTGGCTCACCAAGCAGAGCTCCCTGTTCTCACAGCCACCGCTGCAGCTAAAACGATTTGTCATCTGAGCAAGTTCTGTTTTCACAGCCCCTGGAAGCCTGTTCCAGGACTTTGCTGATCTGATGCTTAGGAAACTTCATCTAATTTCCAGACTAAATTTACTCCAGGCCAATTAAAACCTACTTGTTCTTGTGCCAACATTTTTTTCTTTCACTCCACTGTTTCTTTTCGCTCCCGGCTATTTTTACCTTTCATGTGCAACAGCGCTCATTTCCCCTCTCGGCTGCTGTTGTGTTGAGCTAAAAAAGCCAAGCTCTGGAGCCTCGCCTCGGATGACAAGTTCTCCATCCTCCCATCCATGTCCTGGCACTTCCCTGCACCTGTTTGCTCTGAATGACTCATTCATGGACACGACCAACCAGGCCTGGAGGAGATATTCCAGATGCACTCCTACCAACATCTCACACTTTCCCAAGCTTTAAATATGAAGACCCACAAAATATTGCTCCTGAAGGTAAATTAGACACATGTATCACTCTCATCTTTCCTCTTACACTTTTCCTCACCCAGGGGGAGATTTCTTTTGTCTGTGCTGGGATCACCCATGTGCCAGAGAATACAAAGCCTCTCTTGAGCAGTATTAGCTTGAGACCTAGTGATTTGTGACCTCAGGGTCCAGCTGGTAAATCACAGCTATCCATCCCACGTTTTGTGCATTCCTTTTTTTAGATGTCTCTTGAGTTCAGGGCAGAAGGCATTGGAAGAAAATTGCTTCAAAGTTCATTCTGTATTTTGAAGAGCCAAAAAGGAAAGAAACAAACCCCACATGAAATCAATTCTAACATGAGGGGACAAGTAGCTAGATCCTAAGTTATTTCCACTTAGTCATCTTCCCTTCCCTTCCCTTCCCTCCCCTCCCTTCCCTTCCCCTCCCTTCTCTTCTTTCCTTCTTTTTCCTTCCTTTTCTCCCTAAAAGGTCAAAACTTTCAGTCTTTCATAAGCAAGATGGTGGATTTGGAAAGCAGAAATCATATCTGAAATGGAGAGACTAGAAGGACAAGTGGGTTATTGTTTTTTTACACATAATTAATAGCTCAATCATGACATGCCACGATATTGCCATCAGTATCCAGAACTACATCTTGTTAAACTTCTACTCAAACCCTATGTTTCTTGATGGGAAGCAAAAAGCCAATCAGATTCTGCCCATATTTCATATATGGGATGAATTTCACCCACTAACAAACTAAACCACACACTCTGCTTGGATGACAGTGCCATGGATGGTGATTCACTGGCCAAGGAAAATGTAATGCCAGTATATTTAATTCGGCTTGAATTTAAGCTGCTTTGGTTTTCACAGGTGATAAGCATCAGCACCACCTCCTAGAGACATCACGGCAAGCTTGGAAATCATCTTCACTGTTACTGTAAGTGCTCAAATAACTGACACATGCTTTCTCTGGATTTCACCTTTCAAAATTGTGGTGAAATCATTATTTTCATCTATTAAAAAAATTATGATAATATGTTATTAGGTACCGGCCAGGGAATGCAGTCAGACAAATGCAATACTAAAGTGTTGCCAATTCTTGTGATTTTATCTGGACCTTTATTACACGTTTTAAAAACCCCAGACTTCAGAGTCATGGGATTAGATACAAATCTCAGGTTTCTTTTCTTTGTTTTTCCTTCTAATAAAGGGAAGGAAAGAAAGTTTGAAAAGTTTTTGCAGGTATATCCTATTGATTCAAAAAACAGATGAAAAACTGTCTGACAAAAAAAAATTAAAATGCAAATGAAAATTGGAAACTGTTAAAGAATATTTTACTATATATATATTCAAAACAACATAAGCTCCCAGCCGAAAGAGAAGAGTAAACTAGTTTTTTTTAAAAGCTGCTTTACAAGGGAAGTGAATGCAGCTATGAAAAGAATAATAAAACTCCAGTATGTAATAACTGGGGAAGCTTAAAAGAAAAAATTAGAAACTACAAATTGTAGAGATTTCTGGCGAAGAGAAATGCTCCAAGGTGGGAACAAGGTGGGACAATAAGTAGGAGAAAGAATCCTAAGTGTAATATTGGTTCATGGTCAGATGTGGATGAATGTGGAAGACGGAACAGACCAGACAACAATAGTTCAGAAGCAGTAAATGTCTTTAGGAAACATTCGGATTCCAGTTTGGGGGAAAATATAGATGTATTACATGATGATGATTAAATACTTTCCATTACAGCAGAAAAAAAGCATGTGAAAGAATAGCTGGTAAAATCAGATACATAGGTATTAGATAACTGTATGACTGGCATCCCAGATTTACAAAAAAATTAACCAAGGACCCATATGTGCTGTTGAGTTTGAGAAATAACTTGTATCCTGGGAATAGAAAAAGTCCTTCTGGAACAGAGAAACAAAACAACCTGGGTAACTTTGGGCTATCAGCCTAACACCAGTCATGGAAAAAATGATGGAGCAAACGACATCACTGAAAAAAAATAAAACTGATGCACACAGACAACAGATCACATCAAGCCAATCTCACATGAGCTTTGATAGGCAAAAATGACAGCACAGATGTAACATATCTCCAAGGAAACTTCCTGTAAATTACACCACAAAATTTCTCTTATGAAATTGGAACCCTTGGATAATCAACATGGTGTACATTTAAAGGGATAAAAGCATCACACTTGTCTAAAATGGGCATATAAATGCCTATGTAAATCTTTGACCTGACATAGCTGTACCCTAGATGGATTTGTCTGCAGCCTTACTTTGCTTTATTTAAATTTTTTGTCAATGGCTAAGAAAGAGCATGAAAATTGTGATGGATAAACATAGCAGATGACACTGGGATCAGCAAGAACAATAAAAACCAAGACAGCTTGCTAACAAAAGGCAATTCGCTGTGGTTGATATGCTGAGGACAAGCAAACTACTGGTACTTTGCCATGACCAAATGTAAGACTCCATGCTTAAAAATGACACATATGGGCCTGATTTACCAAATGGGGGTGGGGGACACGATTTGACTCTCTGGAAGTCAGCAATTCCAGCAAGGATGTGTAGCTGATGGTGGATATTAGTCAAACATGAGAGTCTAAACGATCCTGTGAACCTCAAATTGCAAAAAGGGGAAGGAGACATATCAAGTGATGAAAGTCAATGCAGAGGTTGCAAATCTGGAAAGGGTTAATGGAAGGGAAAAACAAAGAATGGATGTAAAAATGGGAAAGCATGCTGAGAGAGCTTTAGTCCCCTTTAGCTTGGAGAAGATTGAACGTCGATCCCAGTGAAGGCAGCTGGATGTCGTTTTTTCAGAATCGGTTCAGACAGAGCAATGGCCTTGAAGCAGAAATCAGGTCAAAAAAACCTGACAGCACATGTCTTGCAGGAGATAAAAAAAAATGATCGTAACAGTGCCTTCTGTGTATTAAAGTCATTCTTGTGATTCTGGACTAGGAGAAAAGCTCACCACCTTACTGATGGAGGCTGGAAACCAGAAATGGAGGTCTCACCTTGGAGCCAGCTCCAAATATCTGAAGTGCCTGAAAAGGCCTGGTCCCCAGAAAGCTTGGGGTGATACTAGGGGAGGACTGGGTTCCTCGCTGCCAGTCCATAGCATCCTGTCCCAACCTGACGGTGAGATGGACATGGGGTGGCTTCCCTCAGGAGACAGCTGAGGTCACTCCAGCAACTCTTGGTGGGGGATATTTCTCTACCCCCACCATCATATACTCACAGCCTTATGCCTGCTTTTCTTACAGTGCTGGTGTCAGTACATAAATCTGTTCTTTTGCCTGGCATTTTCCTAGAAGGAATATGAATTTCAGGTGGTGAAATAACCCTTTTCAAAGAGGATCTCGTTTCTAGGGAAAGCACCTGCCCAGACTCCCTGTGGTGGCTCCAGATGAATCTTCTGGGGCTGTTGCTCCACCTTGCAGTTGTGCTATCCTCTTGGCTTTCCATGGTCCAGGTCCCAAACAGCATCTGTCACATTTGGAAGGTCAAAAAAACCACAAAATTCTTGAAAGGATCTGAGCAGAGCTGAAAAGATGACCCAGGTCTGTCTTCAATTACCCAGCCAGCGCTGATTTAAACTCCCTTCCCAGCTATTGTACAAGACATGACACAGGAGTGTTATTTGCTTAATTTGCTCCCATTATTGGGATAATTGAGACTAAAACCCTGGGAGAGGCTTAGTGCTTCTGGGAAACTGAGTTGGAGAAGGTTGTGCAAAAGTCCACAAAAACCTTGTGTTTCTGCAGGCCTTACTGCCCTGTGGAACAGCAGGTACGGGTCAGGGCTGGAGACTGGGAAAATCAGGGAATGCAGGAAAGGTGATGCTGAACTGGGTGTTTTATGGGGCTGGTAACAGATCATGGGGTGCCACCACCCTGTGCAGCCTGGGTCCTCTGAGACACTCAGGTGAGGAGCAGAGGAGAACAGCTGGAGGCCACAATAGACCTTCTAGAAAAGAAAAGCAAAGGATCACGGTTGCAAATAGCCCCAATTAGGCCCTTCCAAAAGGGTGCTTAGAATCTATTAAGATTTTCTTGTTTCTACCAGTCACAACCACAGTGCCTGTGCATCTCAGCACACTGCTTAAACCAGCTCTTCAGGACATGCTGGTATACCCATGTGCCACCAGAGATACAGCAACAGAGGGAAGGAGCAGAGGAAGGAGCCAGCCATGAATTGAATCCCCTGAAAACATCAACAAGAGCCACAAGAAAACATGGAAGAGGCCAACTCAATGGCTTTCAAGTGGTTTGCTCCTACCTTTCACTTGACTTGAAAGACATTGAGATTCTGGAGAGAGTCCAGAGAAGGGCAATGGAGCTGGTGAGGGGTCTGGAGCACAAGTCTTGTGAGGAGCGACTGAGGGAGCTGGGGGTGTTCAGCCTGGAGAAAAAGACACTCAGGAGAAACCTTCTCGCTCTCTACAACACCCTGAAAGGAGGGTGTATCGAGGGGGGTCGGTCTCTTCTCCCAAGGAACAAGCGATAAGACAAGAGGAAATGGCCTCAAGTTGCACAGCGGGAGGTTAGATTGGATATTAGGAAAAATGTCTTCACCTAAAGGGTTTCCAAGCATTGGAAGAGGCTGCCCAGGGATGCGGTGGACTCGCCATCCCTGGAGGGATTTAAAAGCTGGGCAGACGTGGTGCTGAGGGACATGGTTTAGTGGTGGTTTTGTCAGTGTTAGATTATTAATGGTTGGACTCAATGATCTGAAAGGTCCCCTCCAACCTAGACGATTCTGTGATTCTGTGATTCTACATAAGTCCTTCTGAGAAGGGTTTGTCATTGATTCGATGATACTGCTCTTCACACTCATTTGTGCCCTAGCTGGTAATGTAATAAGCCTCCTTCGTAATAAAAATTAGGTAGGGGCATTTGTAAAACACACGGCACTGGGGAACTGAAACTGCGGAATACCTGCCGCTCAGCTTGGCAGCCCTTCTGCAGCTCTGTTCTCCATCTGCATGGAGAATAAAGGCTCCAGGGAAAATAAAAGCCCTGCTAATGCACTAAAGCAGCAGGCAGTACTGGAGCGAAAGAGGGAAATCTCGTCTTTGTGGGAAGCAGGGGCGAAATTCTTGTTGCCTTTAGCTGGGCCAGGGCTTTGCCTAACACTTCTCATTGAGGTTTTGCATACGGTTCCCACAGGTTTCCCAGTGGGACACTGATCTTTTGGGGTGAAAGAGCTTGTCAGTGGTCCTGCAGCAAAAGTAAGAAGAGGAATGAAATTCAGTCCAGGGAATCTGATGGAGCTTGCTTGAATTCCTCCGAGGGAAGGAAAAGGTTTTATCCTGTTCCCGAGCATATGGCAACATAGCAGAGCCCTTTCTGCTTGCTATATCACACGGCTAATAAAACTCCTGTGCTCCACACTCAGCAGATGGTTTTGTGGCTGATGCATGAACCAGAATGAGATCCTGTTCCCTTTCCCTGCAGCTTTCCTGGCTCTGCAGTGCTAGAAAGAGCAAAGGTCGCCCGCACGTTACTGTATATGTTGATAATATAGCGGCACAGGGCTGTTAAACCGTGACAGCTTGAATGAGGGTCATCGAGGAGGGGGGAAGAGAGATGAGTGAGATTTCAAACGCTGCGTTGAGAGGCACTGCAGAGTCTTTCATCAGAAAGGGGAAGGTATTTTAAAAGCTGCCTTCGCTGAGTGAGGC
The DNA here is from genome assembly GCF_964199755.1 of Larus michahellis. NCBI lineage: Eukaryota > Metazoa > Chordata > Aves > Charadriiformes > Laridae > Larus > Larus michahellis. The sequence continues at coordinate 216,337,263 of NC_133896.1, forward strand.
TTTGCAGGACTGTGGCGACGTAGCAGACTCCGAGGTTGACCTTCCCCAACCAACCTTCTCCCTGCACCGAAAATATTCCCACCCCGTGATTGGACCTCCATGCAGCAAACTGCTGCCTTCATGATGACAGGTTCACTTTTCTAAATTCTCTTTCACAGGCCACATGGCAGCATCAAGAGGTCATCCACTGATGGGCTGAAACCCTTTGAGTCCTATTGGCTTTGCCAAGCGATTTTACATCCTGTCGTTTGAACACAAGCCGTACTCAGAGTTAGACTCACAATCATGTTTGGAAAACTTTACATGGGGATATATACGGAGCAGAAGAAAGTTTTTTGTGGCAGCTTGGACCAGGACTGCACGGTGCAGAAATATACTAGAAGTTACTGCTCCCATTGGCGTGTATCCATCGTATCTCTCCATTTCTCATGCAGGAGACGGCTCAGGATGAGGTAACGTCCAAATCAGCAAAATCAAGGCTTTCTTCATAAGAAAATATGAGCCTGAAAATATAAAAAGTGTAGACAGTGCAGTGAAGACTTACTGATTCTGTAGTCTTGGGTTTGAGAGGTACCAGCTCACATGTGGGTCTGGGCTCCGTGGGTGCTCTCCAGGACTTTGCTCTTTACCTGCGATGTCTGTGTGGGGTAGGAAGTTACCAGGATTCAACACGGCCCTGCAGAAAATCTGAGGAAAAAGAGAAGGGAGAACTCTTGAAGCTGCTGAACCCCTCCCTGCTGCCTCCCTCCTCATTACTCCACTGTGGACTCCAATAAATAGCAAACAGCTGCTGGGGCTCATTCCTTGCTGGTATATAATGGTAAGAAGTGTCCAAATGGAGCTGAAAAAAAAATAAAGCCTCTAATAACAGCATACCTTCCCCAAACTGCTTCCAGCGTAACCGTTCCACATAAATCATACCATAAACACTTTTGAAGCTCCCAGTAAAGCATGCATGGCCTCTACTGATTTTATTAGAGGACTCCTCAGGAGTAAATTGAGAGCAGGCGATCACTGCTGGTGCCAGCCTCCTTCTTCTCTTCTCTTCTCTTCTCTTCTCTTCTCTTCTCTTCTCTTCTCTTCTCTTCTCTTCTCTTCTCTTCTCTTCTCTTCTCTTCTCTTCCCATTCCCTTCTCTTCTCTTCTCTTCTCTTCCCATTCCCTTCTCTCCTTTTTTCTTCCACTCTCCCAGGGGTTCCTCCAGTCTTGAACAGTGCACCACGGGCTGTGATGACGAGACCCTCTTTTTGGTCCTCTGTGGTCCAGCTCTGCCAGTGAAATAACCGAGCATCCCTGAGAGGATGGGGCAGCCCTTGCAGGCTCCCAGCCCTGACCATGGAGGCTGATTCTTCCCCGGGTTTCAGTAGGCGTCGCTGTGCTGGGCAGGGGCATTTTGGGGGGGCAAGAGGAGACCCAAAGGGTGGACAAGGGGTAAATGATACCCTCCCTCTGCAATTGATGCTTACAGGGAGAGCCCTGCAAAGTCCACCTGATGACCGACCCCCAGCCCTCTTCTGTGAGCACAATACAGTTAAATAAGAAACTGGAGTGTGGATTGCCATAAGCACAGGGCAGTTGCTGCTGGGATGGATGCCTGGGCATGAAACCAAAACCCAGGTGTCTCCAAAAAAGGGAACAGAGAAGCTTTCAAACCCAGATGCTTTCATACACGCTGAGACAGTCGAGCAGGGAGGACAGGGGCATGGCAACTTCCCCAGACTGGGAAGCGTTGGCTCGGGAGAGGCTGCGAGGCAATAGGGAGGGAAGGGTGAGCTGGCAGCCAATTCCATCAGCTGCTATTGAAAATCACTCCCGTGGCCAGGAGCCTGGTCCAGATTTGCCCAAAGGTAGCTGCAGATGGGCATGATGGAAATCTCATTCCTCAGAGCTGCTGTACTGGTAAAAGGAGCTGTTGCACGAGCTGCAGGACACGTGCAGCCACTGGAAGCTGGTGCTGAGTTATTAAGTCTCTTAAGCCCCAAGTTCCAGCCAAAAGTTTTCCCATCACCAGCATATCCAAAATCGCTTTTTTGATATGGATTATTTGGTGTCCACCAATACCGTTGAGCCTTTCCTTCACTGCAGGAACTGGTGGATTCTCTCCCTTCTATCATTTTTTGCAGAATTTGCACAAACCTCAACTCTCTGAGCTCTCTTTTGCTCTGCCAGAGCTGAACCAAATGGCCAGGGGTTTCAAAGCTCTGCAAGGGGACACAAGTATACCCCCACATTGCATGATCAAATAAACATCATTTCTTTCGGGAATCAGGCTGAAAATTAAAGCCTGAGCATGCTCAGTGCTGCTGCACTTCCCTTTTTCCGCTGCAGATTTCTGAAAATAATAGTTTCTAATAAAGTCCCTCTTTAATTAATCTGGTTAAAATTGTCCATGTGGAAGATGAGTCTCTGGCTGAATTATCTTTGTGTCCATTTAAGCTTCATCAAGAGAAATGAAATTATAAAACTAGGAGTTTTTACACTGGCATTTCCTAGATCTTGACTTTACAGCTGTGAAGTTCCTTGGATGTGGTGTTATTTGTAACAAACACCAATGAGAATAAGAATGCAGGCAGGCATGACCTTACTGGCACAGATCAAAGGGGCCATCTGTCCCACTAACTCACTTCTGACATCGGCCCATGCTGAGGACAAGGGTATTGGAAATCAGGGATCCTTCCCCCAGCCATGCTTACAGACTTTCTCAGCTTGAGGTTGCATCCAGGCTATTATCTTTAATACCTGCCCATGGACCAGCTGTCCGGGAGGTCTTCTCTACCCTTCACACAGGCACAGTGAAAACACAGGTTTTTTTGGAAACCCCAAACACAAAAGCACCTGGTTCAAAACATAATGAATTGGTGAGGTTAGACAGCTGGGGCTGAGATTACAAATAGTCTGAGGCAAATTTACAAGGTTTTACTTCTCACTCAGCTTTCATGTTTCAAATATGCTTTCCTTCAACCTGCAAAGTACACGTTCACTCAGAGTTTTATTAGGAAAGGCTTGGACTAAATCTCTTTATTATTAAGGAGAGAGTGGGATTCAGGGCTTTGGATGGGGGAGATTTATGTCAATTCCCATCCACCTCTGGGATGCCTCCTGCATGAAGAAGAGCAGCTTCATCTCCCATTTCTTCCTGAAAAATGGCAAATTGCTCCAAGGGATGAGAAGGTGGAAAAGATTCTAAAAGTCTGTATTTGAAATAAGAGGGGAATATGTGATAAATTATTATTATTATTTATAATACCATCTCACAGACCTTATGTGCCTTCAATCCTACAGAGCTTTAGCAACTTAGACTGACATAGACAGAGAAATCATCCCATCCACCAGTGAAATACAGCCAACTCTAGCAAAGCTTATTAGTCTGGATGAGAACATATGGAAGGAGGCTGGGAAAGTCTCTCTCCTGGCTCCCTGCTCCCCCAAAGGCTGCATTTGGGTCCAGCCTCTCAAGACTATGTGCCCTGAAGCATCTTTGATGTCCTCTGCAGACCTGGATCTTACTGGCATGTCTCAAAGGAGGTTTTGTCTCACCTAAAAGGGACCACAGGCAGCAGTGCAGAAGACCACTGGGGAGAACGCTGCCCTCCCGTACTGGTCAGGACATGCAAACTCAAGCACCCTAAGGGTCCCAAGAGTGATGGAATACAGACTTTGGAAGGTTTTCATAAAATCAACCTGGAATTCATAAACTTTGCAATTTTTTTTCTAAGTCATCACAGTGACTTGGTCAAATGATCAAGCTATGAGTGTAATCATACCCTCCCTGTACTATTCTCTTGGAAGGGAGATACAACACTGTCCTGCCTCAGAAGGCAATGGGGAGACAAACTAAAGACAATGAGATGTTCACAGCTCAGCAGTGCAGACATTAGGCCAGGCAAAGGTGAGCAACGCCATCCCAAGCCAGTATGGAGGTCATATCCAGGAGCTTGTCTCCAACTAGGGCCAGCACAAGAATTTTCGGTGGAAGAGCCAAGAAAACATGGAATAGCCTTCCTATAAGGTCTTCATAAACACCAGTTTGTTTCAAGCTTCTAATACCTAAATATTAGTAAGAGCAAATATTATTTTAGCCACGCATCTGGAAATCAGCTCTGACTATTAACTGCTTCCAGAAAAGGATGGGCCAGGCTGCAAAGCCAGCCCTCAAAAATTAGGAAATGTCATCTCTGTCCATTTTCTCTCTCCAGGAACATCAACAGCAGGAGGTTTGAGGCACCGAGGGAGCGCTGGCCCAGAAAACCCCTGTGGTTCCTTCTCAGAAACCTTTTCACAGGTCTCTGCTTATCCTTCACACTTCAAAGGCCCCCCCACCTTGCGGATCTGGTGTTGGTTTTCCTGGCAGAAGCAATGCTTCCTGCAGCTCCAGCTCTGCCACAGACTTTATACGTGAGCTTAAGCAAGACACTGAGCTGATGAGTTCTCAGAAACTAACAACGACACCTTCTTGGGCTATTCAGTCCAGCACAGACTTTGCTTGCACAGTAGTAAATATAAATGGGGTTGTATCTGCTCTTCCTGGGGCTTAATGTAATACAAATAGCATAAATAATTTCCTCTTTTTTCAATGGCTTAAAACATGAAGAGTGATGCAGTAATGCATTTTTTAAAAACTAGGTACATTTTTTTTTGTTTTGCCTTTTCAAAATCCTAGCAGGACATGTTAGACATGAAATCCCAGCACATAAATGGGAACACCCTTGTCTGAACTCCTTCGTTGAGTCTGCTTTACGTTCATCACAGACACTGAGCAAATGCAGTAAGAAGATATGCTCTCAGTACACTAAACTTGCTCACTTTTATCATCCACATATGACTGTTCCCTCCGGGAAAATCTTTTTGAATAACTTTGATTCAGATCTACAAACTGAGCCCTCAATCTGCATTAATCCACGCTCTATGACTGTGAATTTTCACCACTCTGAGGTGAGAGGTAGGGTCGCTTGTGAACAACTCAATTTTCACAGAGTCTAAATAAAAGTCAGAGACTTAATTTGCAGAGTCTTCCATCAGCCTGAAAGGTTTATAAAAGGGAACAACAGTTTGGACAAAGTCTCAATCCCAGCCATAAATCATCCAGATATTAAAGCTCCACATGGGCTTTTAGATCTTGCACCAGGTCGGATGACGGCTTGAAACTGCATGGAGTCCTCTACACCTTCAAGGTTGCCTAGTCCAGTGATCAAGTAGGAGGTGGTGATCATTTCTAAATGATGTTGTCATTAGGCTCAACTGGTTCTTAGACAATGGGACAGGCTGCCCTCTCAACAAGCCTGCAGAGGATACTCGGCTGGGTGGATGGTTGATGTGCTGGAGAATGGGGAAGTTTTCAAAGAAATAAGCTGCATAAATGGATGAGCAGGAACCTCATGAAGTTCAAGGCAGAGAAATGTAAAGTTCAGTATCTGGGATGGAATAGCCGGAATAGCCCCACATGGCAGCACAGGCCAGGGCCAGCTGAATAGACCTGGGGGAGTATGAGGTGCCCACAAGACAGAACTGTGCCCTTGCACATCCAGGGCTGGGTCAACAAGGGGGCAACCAAGAGGCTGAGGAACGTGATTATTCCCCTCTGCTCAGGAGCTGACACCATGTCTGGGCTCCGGGTACAGTTTGGGCTCCTCAGTAACAGGCAGACGGTGATAAATAGGTGCAGGTCCAGCCCCAAGCAGCCTGATGTGTTGGACCTGCTTTGAGAGGGTCTTAGACCAGAGACATACCACCCCTGTTATTCTGTGATTCTCCAAATCTGAATTTTCTTGTTTTCCCGCTGTGCACCAGGGCTCAGCCACAAACCTTTTTCTAATTGTAAAGCAAATAAAGCCAAAGCTCGCACTTAAACCCAGTCCTCCCATACGCAAAGCAATTGCCCTTCACCTTGCAGAATCGAACAAAATGACTACCTCATGGGATCTACAGGAAAGATGGGAAGGGATTCTTGATCAGGGAGTGCAATGATAGGATAAGGGATAATGGTTTTAAACTGAAAGAGGGGACATTTACATTAGATAATAGGAAGAAATTTTTCACTATAAGGTTGGTGAGCCCCTGGCCCAGGTTGCCTAGAGAGGTTGTGGCTGCCCCATCCCTGGACGTGTTCAAGGCCAGGTTGGATGGGGCTTTGAGCGACCTGGTCTAGTGGGAGGTGTCCCTGCCCAGTGCAAGGGGTTGGAACTAGATGATCTTTAAGGTCCCTTCCAACCCAAACCATTCTATGATTCTGTGAAAAATTGCAAACCAAAGCACTCAAATCATCATATATATATATATGGAAATTTTTACTGCTGTTCCCCTTCATGGGAGGTTGAGACACACAGGAATCACAGAGAGCTGTGGGGCCAGGGCTGGATCTGACCTTTCCCAAAGGCTGAGGGTGCTCCGGGGCTGCACCACAGCAATGCTTCCTCACTTGTGTTGCACAAGGTAGAGATGCCTGTTGGCCAAGTGTAAGTGGTTATGGGGTGGTTATGGCAGTTCTTGTTTAAACTTGGTACATCACACACTTATGAGAGACAAAGAAATGGATATCTTGAAAAAGAAGTGCAAAGGAAGCTTGAATCTGATGAAAGGTTGAGACCACCAAACAGGACACAGCTGGTATCTTGCCTACAAGAAAGACATTGAAGTGCTGGAGTGTATCTAGAGAAGGGCAATGGAGCTGGTGAGGGGTCTAGAGAACGAGTCTTATGAGGACCAGCTGAGGGAACAGGGGGTGTTCAGCCTGGAGAAAGGAGGCTGAGGGGAGACCTCCTCACTCTCTACAACTCCCTGAAAGGGGGATGTAGCTGAGTAGTGTCAGTTTCTTCTCCCAAGGAACAAGCGATAGGACAAGAGGAAATGCCCTCAAGTTGCACCAAGGTGGGTTTAGATTGGATATTAGGAAAAATTTCTTCACCTAAAGGGTTGTCATGCATTGGAACAAGCTGCCCAGGGAAGTGGTGGACTCGCCATCTCTGGAGGTATTTAAAAGATGTGTAGACATGGTGCTGAGGGACATGGTTTAGTGGTGGTTTTGGCAGTGTTAGATTAATGGTTGGACTCAACGATCTGAAAGGTCCCTTCCAACCTAGACGATTCTATGGTTCTATCATTCTGTCGTTCTAAATAGTACCAAAAGGTAGGACATCCATTTAATAGATATGTGTGTTGTTTTATTCTTGGTTATAGAGCATTTCAGCAGTGACTGCTGTAGGTCAGGCAGTGACTCATGGGTTAGATGGCAAAGGAGTCAAGTTCACCCTGTGCTTGATGGTGCAAATGCCCATCAGCTCTGGTCCAAGAGAAGCACCGGTTGCCTACCAATCATGACTGGCACATCTCTTGTAGGTACAGACAGGGACAACATTGTCCAACTGAAATGATGGCTCACAGTCTCATAAATATCTGAAGTTGCTCTGCTGGAGACAAGGTGAGCAAAGTTACCTGTTTGGCTTTGTCCTGTGCTCTTAATATGCATGAAACAATGAAATGCTACCTTGGCTGAGAAGCACCTGATATATTCCTGCATCAAGGAAAAGAATGGAAACACTACAGAGATAATAACTCTCCCAACATGAACCAAATTTAGAGCTCCAGAAATGATATACAGCCTTTTAACACAACAGTCCTTTTCCTTGGATAAATGTAGGTTTTGGAATGATTTCACCCCTTGAACATTGTTTTTCCTCCAATCCTCTAATCCCCACCTCTCTCCTCCACCTCCACTCTCACTTCCTTTGTCTTGACTCATCCATGGCTGCTGCCATTTAGATGAGCAACAGGATCCCACCACGCGCGGTGGCGAGACTCCGGCTAGTACACAGCTCCCTGCGACTCATGTTGAGATGCTGCAGTCAGCCTCCAATCTGCTCCAACTTCCCCAAGCTCCAGCATGTTTAACAGGCACGCTTTTATTAACTGTTGTCCATTCCGTTGCCAATCTCGAGCCTGATCCAAAGCCCCTCAAGTCAACAGGAGTCTCTCCCTGTCAAAATCTCTTTTGATCCCTCAACGCTGCTTACAGTTTTCTTTCTCTCAGAAAACTTCCTGGCATTTATTATTTTAATTTTATGCATTGTAAAAATGAATTATGAATTCTGATACATTTTGGAGAAACTCTGCAAAACGTATGAAGTCACCCTCAGAGATATAAATCACGTGTCCTTTGTTGCTGCTTTCAAAATTAGATTTTATCTGTGTGCTTATTAGCTCCTTCCAGGCCAAACTGTGTTTTCGCAGTGCTTACTCATGTGAGTGATTGTAGAGAAGTCAGTCCAGCTCTTTCTGGAAGTAGCAGCTTGCCAGTGTAAAGCAGTCGTTTCCAATTGGGCCTTAATTAGTAAAGCTTTCCTCTTTTGGAGAAGGATTTTTTTTTTAACCCCTTAACAACAAGAGTAAAACCTACTTTTCCAAACCCTGTCTTCGTCTTCAAGACCTGCTCTGAGAAGACAGATATAGAGCCATGAGAGTCGTTTATATCTAGCTTTCAACCAGCTTGGACAACATCATGTTGATCAGTTAGATGTTGCCTCCCCTTCACCAGGACTGCCCTGATGATCCATAAACAAGCCATCCAGAGCGAGTGATAGCGGTCAGGCACTGTTGGGCTGTGACTTCCAAACACCCATGACCTCCACTGCTTTTTCCTTTTCCCCCGGCCATGAGTGAGAGGAGAAGACCTTGAACAGCATTTGACCCACAACCAATGGGTTAAGACCATGCAACAGCAGAGACATTTGACTAAAAGTAAAGAGATCCCAACATTTGTTATGGACAGAATGGCCATAACATTCTGTTGTTGGTTGTTTTCAAGAGAATTGCACATTAAGTTAATTTGATTCAAGGACTCCGAATCAGTTGCACTTACTTATTTCCTCAGATCAGGTTTGCTTCTGTGTTTCCTCTGCAGTCATGCCTCTAACATTGCATCCAAGCTTTGGAAGCAAGGGAAAGTCCATGTTTTCTCATGAACTTTAGGGACCTGCTTACGAAGGGCAGTTTCAGGCGCTTCTAGTGGGATATGGGAAATGGCATGGTTCATCTCCAACCACACGTACGTATGAACGCATGTCTGGAGATTATCCGTCTGCTAAAACCTCTGTTACTTCTTCATGTCAGACCCACATCTGCACATCATGGTACGTTCACACCATTAGCATCTTGCTTACATTAAATATAGGTGCATATGTGTCTGCCTACGCATACCAAGCCCATGACTGTGATGATATCTTGTGGTATGAGCATCAAGCGCCTGAGTTCCAGCCCCTTTGCTAAAAATAGTGACAATGTGGCCATCCTCAGAGGTACGAAGATAATTCTTTGTATTTACCACTCTATTAAGTCTTTTTGGCGTGCTGAGGACTGACTGATTAATATTCAGAAGTGTCTTATATAAGTGTTAAAGTGTTTATAAATGCACACCTACTATAAGCGCACACCTATACAGTTCCTCAAATATTAAGCTTTAACAGAAACATTGGCTGCAGGTGATGTAAGATAATTGTTATTATTTCCTCTAGGGGTGATGTTTTACTACCTTGGAGACAGTCAGCATTTACATAAGATATAGATCATAAAGATAGACACATAGTAAATTATATTGTTTATGATTACAGCTCAGGCATTCCCTTCAGCTTCGTCTTGCCAAGGAACCCACCACTTTCCCAGTGAGGTGCCTGATGAATCGTAGCTCCATGGAGCCAACACTAATGGAAATGATGTCATTGCTTACCAGGCTCGGCAGACCAGAAAGTCTTCCCTGGACCGGCTCTGATAGCATCCCAGTCCCATTTATTCCCGGTGTCTTCTCTTATGTACCAAGTCAGGCTGTAGTGCCCTGAGGGGGGATGCAAGAGAGGGGCACATCTTGTCTTTCCATTTAAGGGATTAGTTTTTCTCCCCCGTGATGGTGTTGCCTCCCATTCCCATTCGTTGAGGCTGGGAGAGCCTGAAGGGTGAACCTGGGGCTTATACAACCTGCTCGTTACTGACCTGGGAAGGTGATGACGGACAGAACAAGCCTTTAATTACCTTTCCAGGTATTGCTGAACCCAGAGGTGTTACTAACACAGGGGAAAAGCAGGGTGTTATTGCAGAGGTTGGTAAAACGAGCAGGGAAACAGCAGAAGTTGCTGCAGACTGGACAAACGCTTCATCAAAGAGCAGAAGACTCATCCTGCATGCCTTGGCTGGGGAGATGGGGTTTCAGTGCAGGAAGAACATGGAGGCAGCCTACAGTTTAAGATTCCCCATCCATCAGTGTCAGGTGAAGTCAATCAAGCATTGTCTTTGATAACAGCAGTCACTCTCAATGAGGATATGTTTCCACTCGGGTAAGCTGCCATTTTTCTACCCTAGAAACAACCCGTCAGCATGCTCATTATACCAAGTGATCCTAACCATGGGACAGCCTTTGCCAATATCTGTGTTGGTGGGAGAAGATGCTCTTCTAGATCACCTACAGCTGCTCTCCCTCCAGCCATCCAGGTCTGCCAGTAGAGCAGCTTATCTGGGTGATCACCAGCTCTTTTCCTACCCAAAGGCTGCACGTCTCTATGTCTCTAAAAGCCATAGCTTTGCCACCTAAATGTTGTAGCACAAACAACCTCTGGGAGTGGAGAGTCTTGGTGAATCTCTGACCTGCAGATTGAGGTGCCCAGGTCCAACACCCAAGGTCTGTGACAGAGAAGAGCAATTCAGCTTTCTTTCTGCAGGACATGGAACCCTTACCTTCCTCTTGCTCTCTTCGCACACCAGTCACACACTGAAGATCACATCCAAACCATAAGAAGTGGAATACAACCTAGGGAAGCCTCACCAGAAATGAAGTTGATTCTCCACCCCAAGACTACCAGTCAAAGAAGAGCCAGGCAGCACAGCCACAGCAGAGGCAAAGAGCTCCCCATAATCATTAACTGATTTGCCCTTTGGAAGGACAACTGGTACGTGCATTTAAAAGTGTTACAAGCTTTCTACAGAGTCATGCCTTGGAGCGAAGATTTACACCCTTACAGATGGCATATTTATCAGCTGTGCAGGCAGCCTTTCCCCTCTGGCTAACATTTTCAGAAAATTTCCATCTACAGCCCCTGCTGTTTTCCACTTATGAAATCTGCTGCTTCAGGATTTCTGTAGGACACAACAAAGCCACCAGCATGACCTTTAAGTAAAAATTTCTACTGAATCAAACAAGGTGATTCCTTTCAGTGGAGAGGGAAGGGGAACTTGACTTGGTGATATTAGGAGGATTCCCAATTTATGCCTTTCACACACCCATCCCAGCTGAATAGCTCATGAGATATCGAGAGCAAAGCACAAAGTCCAGCCCGTCTCAAGTCCTGGTTTTACATGACTTCCCTGCACAGAGGTTAAAGAGGAGGGTTGTGTGCCTCATCTGTCCCTCAACCTGCAAATAGCTTGGGGTATGACTTGGCCCAAGAGGGCTGTGGAGTAGGAGATATGAGAAACACAATTGATTTGACATAAAGAAGAAAGTTTTGGCCGTGTTGCAGGTGATGGCAAAGTGGTGGAGGCTCAGCTGTGCTGTGGACTGAATGTCTTCCACTCACCCAGGGGCATCTGCAGTGTCTGCAGATCAGCCTTGTCATGTCTGTAGGGACATTTCTTCCTCCCACTGGTTCCCCTTCCCGTGAGTGGCCCTCCTGATGCTCACAGTGCCACTTGGCAAGGGTAGGCACCACCAGACCACAGGTAGAGCAGGTCACTAAGAGCCTGTGAGCTGTATTTCTGCTGCATGGGGCGGCTGGAGCAAGTTGGGCTGGGTCGTGTGGCTTCCTAATGCTTCAGCAACATTTCTAGAGGGAACGCAGAGGGGTTCTAGGGTACAATGGGGCACATTCAGCCCGAAATGCTCAGCTCTGCAGCTCCTTGCTGCCCCATGCTCCACCCTCACTGTCATTCTTGTGACTTTAAAAACTCCGTCTTCGTTAGCCCTGCATAATTCATGTTGAGGGATGAGAACATGTATTTCTGTGAGTGAGAAGACTTTCAGTCACAGCAAATTTTCAGCTCAAACTCTCAGCAGAAAGCTCAACAACTGCAGATATATATTTTTTTCCTGTTAAAATTTCACAGAGCCTTTTGTCCAATTTAGCTGGCAACGTGTGAATGGGATAGCTTGGGAGAGCTGCAGTCATCAAATATTTGGGCTGGAGGGGAGGAGGGGGGGGTTTCATGGACTGCGGTGCTCCTTGCAAGCTAGTCTGAGGGACGCCTTAGATCTTCAGCCCATCGAGTGCGGGGAAAGCCATGACCCGTTGCCGCTTTCATTTCTGTCCTGATGCACTTTGCATATTTGTTTTTGTCTCGCTTGGGTGTGATCCAGGCACACATCCTTGAAACGAAACAAACCCGCACTGTCTGAGCATCCCTTCGCTCTTGGGAGCTGGGAGCCTGCTCTGCTCCGTGTGTCGTTTCAGTACAGAGCGCCCAAAGGTTTTTCAACTTCTTTAGAGCTCAAAGCGGGTATTAAGAAAAGGCTGGAGCGAGTGGAATCCGTTTGAAGGAGGTGCCAGCATCGCTCCCCTCTGCAAACAGGCTGCCCTCGGCCACAAAGCCAGCCCGTCCTGCAGCTCCCACTGTGCTGGGTGAGCCAAGGCTCCCCGTCTGCATGCTCAAGTAGATCTTTCATCTGCCTCCGGGTGAAAAGCGAAGTGTCACCTCCTCTGCGGGGAATTTGCATACAAATTATACCAGGGCTCCTAGCAGCGAAGGGACTCGCAAGGGCGGCTGGCAGCCTATTCCTCTCTCCGCGGGGACTTCTGGGCTGCAAGTATGTACCCACTGTGCCAAGCGTTGTGACTTGTGGCTTCCCGCTGCTGGAGTAATTCAGACTCCAGGCATCCATCCTTGTCACATAAATATTGCAGCTGGCATAACTGCAAATACGATATGTATTAGGGTACAACGTGTCGTGGGTGCAGAGCACCCTCCCCAGCCCCTGGGTGGGTCAAGCAAGGACACCTTTCCCGTTGCGTGTGTGTATGTTTGCGCACCAGAAAATGCCTCTTCTCTCCCTGCTGCCAGCGCACCTTGGCTCAGGTCCCATCCCTTTTGAATACACTTAGAAAAGCTTGAAACTGCAACATCTAGGTACTGGCTGGAGTTTCTTCCAGCACCAAAAGCCCCTGCAAAGAAGCTAACGACCTCTTTTTTGCAGTGCTGGACTCTCCAGCACCGCTGCCTGTCCTCCAGAGGTGGAGGCAGAAGGCTCTCAGGAGCTGGCAGCAGCCCTCTCACCTCCGCCAAGCGACCGTCCCCCTGTACTGGGCACTGGTGAGGCCCCACCTCGAGTGCTGTGTCCAGTTGTGGGCCCCTCACCACAGGAAAGACATTGAGGTGCTGGAGCGTGTCCAGAGAAGGGCACCGGAGCTGGTGAGGGGTCTGGAGCACAAGTCTTGTGAGGAGTGGCTGAGGGAGCTGGGGTTGTTTAGCTTGGAGAAGAGGAGGCTGAGGGGGGACCTTCTCGCTCTCTACAACCCCCTGAAAGGAGGGGGTAGCCAGGGGGGGTTGGTCTCTTCTCCCAAGGAACAGGCCATAGGACAAGAGGAAACAGCATCAAGTTGCGCCAGGGGAGGTTTAGGATGGATATTAGGAAGAATTTCTTCCCCGAAAGGGTTGTCAAGCATTGGAACAGGCTGCCCAGGGAAGTGATGGGATCACCTTCCCTTGAGGTATCTAAAATCCGGGCAGACGTGGTGCTGAGGGACATGGTTTAGTGGTGTTTTTGTCAGTGTTACATTGATGGTTGGACTCGATGATCTGAAAGGTCCCTTCCAACCTAGATGATTTTATGATTCTATGACATGAAGGACCCGTTTCCCATCCCCCTTTAAAACCATACTGTTTACGCTGCACACGCAGTATTTCTCTGATCCCCTTCCTGCTACTGTTCCTCGGTGGCACAGGGGAGCAGGAGGTGAAAAGGGATTTCAGCCTGGGTAGATGAACGACCAAACAGAGACACCAGGGACTCACTTGTCAACAGGACTGTGGACCACATATGGAAGCCCAGCTTTCTACCCCCTCTCTAGCAGAATATCCCAAAGGACTGTCTGCTGGTAAAGGCATATTTGAGCTGCTGGAGGGACCCCCTGACTGCAGAGGGAGCTTGAGGAGACCACTTTAGGTCTTCAGATGCTGGATGAGACCACACTGGGTCTTTGAATGCTGGATGCTAATGGAGCTGTTTACAGTAGCCAAAATGGTCTCGTTCCCCCTCCTCTCTCCCTCTCCTCCTTGCGGTTTTGATTAGACGATCACCCATGAAGCCTGGAGGAGACATTTCTGAGCCTTCTCAGCAAAAAACAAGTTGTAAACAGTGGGGGAGAAGCCGAACATAATAACATCCTCTTTAAAAAAATGTTAAAAAAGAGTGCAAGCTGACACCACCCATTATCCGAGGTGATTAAGAGAAATTGTGGAGCAAATGCATATCCTTGTATATTGCTGGTTTATCAATCAGGTCGCAACATGGAGGGGAAGGCAGCAGGAGGGGAGAAAGATTTCTCATCTCGGCTTCTCTGGCAGCCACCGGCTGCTGTTTATGAAGCCCTGGAAATGTACAACAGGCTTTACAAGACACACGTGCTGAAGGCTCTGGGCCAGGGGAGGGTCGATGGATGCGGATCCTGCTGCTCCTACACCACTTTATCTGTGGGACACCTGGAAATTGGTCCCACTAGCTGCAGAGTGTGCGGGCTGCGGAACACAGACTCATCCCCGCAGCAGAGAGGGAAGGAGTAAAAATGTCAAGAGCTCATTAAAAATATAGAAGCAGAGGGAGTGTGAATGCGAAGAGCCTGTAGAAAGCGTGTTAGTTCAAGTTACTCAATCCTAGAGCTGCTCCATAAGCAAACAACTGCTCCATAACCCATGTTGCAGTGGAGAGAGGTGGAAACCTTCACATCGTCAAGTCTAGAAGCTCTGAGACCTCACCTGGGGCTGGGCTGCTGACCCAGACCGAGCATCTGAAAGAGGAGATGCCAGAGAGAGTTAAATTAAAAAACCTCAGCCAAGCTCATGAACAGGCTGATTTCCGCCTTCAACCATGAACTTCAGGCTGGAGAAAGCCCATGGGATGTATGTGACACCCCATCTAGGAGAAACAGTGCGAGGGTTCATGATGCAAAGCTAGAGGTACCACAGCAGAAGGTGGATGGAGTAAGGCAGGGGGGAGTTGTTTGGTTTCAGGATTTTATTTAGATGCCCCAGGGCCATGCATAATATTTAAATCCATTTTCTTCCAGGCCGTTTGGGTCTGAGGTTTCCATTCAGGACCCTCGTCTCAGGGTAGGATTTATCCTTTCCGGCCCTTCCCTCTGCAGAATACATTTTGGTTTGTGGCTGGCACCACATCAAACACTTCCAGCACCTGATCCGAAGTAAAACATTAAGAATCAGATACCGCCGCACTTGAAACAACACCAGCATTATTATAGTACAAAACCTCCCTGGTGACATTAATGAGCTCTTTGAAGGGGGCTACCGGCAGAATAATCTCCCCGTGCCCTGCAGATGGTGAGGTGGGTGAAGAGGGAAGATGCTTCTGTTTCTCCAAAACAACTGTTGCAAAGCAAGCAATTATCTGCCAAGGAAACATGACCACGGCTGAGGATGGAGGGCCGGGGGGAGCCCTCGTGTGATATTTCACATTTCCTCAGGCGACAATTTCAACACAACACATTTTTGTTGTCGCTGGTGTTCAAGAGCCTCCAGAGGAGGGGATTACGGGGTGGGATAAGGCTTGCCTGCCCGTCTGATAAAGCCTAGCTGGAGATAAGGGCTCCTTACAGGTCTAATTTTAAAACTGGCCCCATCGCCCTTTGCTTCTCTTGATTCAGAGCTGATCGGTGCTGCCTGGGTAAGAGAGCAAATTGGCAAAGGGGCTGGGGAGGGCTGGGAGTCCACCTCCCCCTTGCCACCCCAGCCATGAAATGAGTCCGTATGGCTTGAAATATCTTGAGATGCCATGTTCTTCCACTTGAACAGCCACAGGAGCCAGAAAACTATCCTCCCAGCATGGATGTCAGGTACCTGGGGCTCTGGACCTGCCTCCTCCATCCATGAAACCAATTTCTGGAAAGCTGAAGGAGCAAAACACCCAGATGGATGGAGCCCTACCCTCTCCTGCCCCAGCATCACATTATCCATGCCTCAAGGCTTCTCTGTGATTCTATTTGGCTCATGATGAGACTGGAGCATCCCCAACCAGGTCTCATGCTAAGATATGTGAGAAGTGTCCAGCCTGGCCCTGGAGCACACAGTGGCTTCCCCCAACCAGGGCAGTACCTCCATTCAGAAGCTGAGGTTAAGCACAGCTTCTTGATCTGAGCCTCAATAATTGCTATTTATTTATCTACCTGTGCCACCTCCCTGGCCTGGCCAGCTTCAGAGGCAGAAAGGTTGATCCAACCATCTCTGTCCTCATGCTTGCAATACTCAGAGGTATCACACCACAGAATCACAGAATCACAGAGAATCACAGAATGGTCGGGGCTGGAAGGGACCTCTGGAGATCATCTAGTCTGACCCCCTGCCAGAGCAGGGTCACCCAGAGCAGGTTGCACAGGAACGTGTCCAGGCAGGGTTTGAATTTCTCCGGAGACGGAGACTCTACCACCTCTCTGGGCAGCCTGTGCCAGGGCTCTGCCACCCTCAAAGTAAAGAAACCCCTCCTGAGTTTTATTGCATTGAAAAGGAGAGGGTGATCAGCTTCTCCAAACCTGTACAGCCCTAGCAATGGTGATGGAAAACCTTGATTTACCTGTAGGTGACAACAGCCATCTGCTTTAAAGCATGGTTTTGAGAATAAAGCTGCATCTCTGCTCCATGGCTCCCTTTTGCCTTGCAATTTTTTGGCACTAGTGGGAAGGGAGAGCGGGAGAGGGAGAGGAAAAGGGGAAAAGAGGGAAAAAGACCAGGGAAAGGGAAAGGGAAAGGGAAAGAAAAACATGCACTTCAGGTTAGTAAAGGTATAATAAAGCCGGAAGGCAGTAATGCTCAGTATGGTACAGTTTGGAGAAGTCAGCAATGAACCTCCTGCATATAAATCCCGCCATGCCTGCCTCCTCGTGCTTTGATCATCAAATACGATTGCGAAAACATGCAAGCCACAAACACTGACCCCCCTGGCTACTTCATGCACCACATTAAAACCATGTCCTGAAACCCAGTTAAATCCCTCAGTTGGAAATAAAGGGAACAGAGGAAGATGTTTAACCATCAGAAGGTGCCAGGAAAGCCCCAAGGGATGTGCTGTGGTCTCACCAGGTGGTGATGCCTTCCCAGGCTCCGGAACCGGTGGGTGACGAACAATCCGGAGAGGCGATGGAGCATGGAGGGGATCAGTGTAGTGAACAGGAGCTGAGTGACTTGTGACTGTGAAAGGGGCTGGGATAGGTCCCCTTTCCGAATTTCTGCATAAATCAGTAAATGGGCAGGAGACCCTGATCAGGCTGATGTGCCATCCCAACCAGCCGTTATGCACGTCTGATGGGACACCAAGCACAGACCCAACAGCCCAGCATGTACATGGTGCAGGGGATCATTTGGTACATCGCTGGCATGTACCTGCACATCAGGGCTTGGAAAGCCATGGCTGCTCAGATGGGCTGCAGCCATGGTGCATCCTCCATCAGCTTGGGCCCAGGCTCAGCTGGCTCTGCAGGAGCGATATTTTGTGGCTTACAGAATTCTCATTACCCAGTTTTGGATTTCACCAGGACCCTGCTGTGGTACCTGACAGCGGCCAAGACTTCAGCTCTGAATCACACCGACAGGCAGCGTTTAGCTGATGCAGCGAAGACCCCAGGCTAGAAATGAGCGTACCCATGTGCTATGCATTCGATCACCAGCACAACTGCTTGCTGTTCCTTCAGGGAGGGCTTTTAACCCCAGGTCTTCTGGCCCCAAAATATCTTTTCAGGCACAGTCACACAATTTCAGCAGAAACTGGTTCCAAAGCAACATAAAAAAAAAAAAAAAGCAGTCATATAGCCACATGAGTAGAGGACACTCAAAGAAATGTATTCACATGAGCAGCAGAAACTCGTTCATCTAGAATTATGCCTTCCTTTATAATTTTCCCATGCAAGCCTTTGAAAGAAAACTGGGCTGCAAAGAACTGTCATAACCCTTTCAAGAGCTGACAAGTATCCAAAAATGTGTCTGCTTCTCCAAATGATCCACCCTGCTTAGTCTGAAAAAAAAAAAAAAAAAATCAGGGTATTTCAGCAACAGTTGTGCCATGATTTCCCACCTCTATTTCGGCACAAACTCAAGACTTGCCTTCTGATGGTTTCGAAGCCTTCTCTTGTAACGTTTCAAAAGCAGCCCCAGTGCAGACTGTCAGCTCAAGTAGGCCTTTGAAAAGTCGGTCTTAGACTCGTCCTTCAGACCATTTCCAGGGGGAGATATACTTTTGCCTCCTCCAATTTCTGCTGTCAAGTTTTCTTTGTTTCATATTTCAGTCTGTTCTTCAGATTTGCTGTGCACTATACAATGGGGTCACCAGAAAGTCACTTTGACTGGTGAACAAAGTGACATTTGTGCATGAGAAAGAAACACTTTGGGTTGTTTGAGGGTTGAGGACGTTACAAGAGGCCAAAATTGACTATTGATTAGTATGATGGAGCCAAACCAGGGTCTCTCCATATCCCTCTGATTTTCCCTTACATTCCTTGGCATAAACAATTTACCAATGGTCAATTTTTCCCCATCATGCTTTCATTTGCAGACCTTTTAAGGCAATTTTGATGTTTTTTTTTAGTTGGCATTCCCATATCTCTTCTGGCCCAATGCTCTTTCAATCAATGTGAACCACCACAAGTCCCCCCTCCTCCACCACAACAAGAGGTGGATCCAGCTCCCCGGGGTCTAACACAGCACAGCCAGCAACGACTGAAGGCTGAAACCCCTATTGCCCCAAAGCCAACACAGCTTGGCACAGATTTTGATGTGAATGCCATAGATCTGTGGCCTAGATTTTCATGCAGAGAAGAAAAGAAGGCTTCTTTCCCCATTGACTGCAGGGGCTTTTCATGGCTACCACTGCATGCCCTCAGAAGAGTTAGCAGCGGTGGGTGGAACCATGCTGATGGGCACATTAATCTTTATAAATGTGCTAAAAAACAATAAAGTCTGTCTTTCCTTCTGCAGCCTTGACCCTGGAGTGCTCAATGCCAAGCTGTAATGGGAGGAAACAGAGAAGGGGACATAGGACAGCTGGACCATGCCCAAAAAGCTAGGGAAAATCACTAGTTTCAAACCCAGTAGGGCTGTGTGGAGGGAATGGGATTTGCTTCTAGGGCAAAATGCTGCTCCCTGAAAGGACCCATTCACTGGGGGTCTGACCTCGTGTTTCCACACCTAAGGAGCTTGATTGGTTTCCCGGCCATTGACTCCCCCGTGTTCATCTGTTTCAAAAGCCTTGACAAGGCAAGCTGAAAAGAATCCCCCAAAAGCACCTTGGGGAACTCTCATTGCTTTTAAAATAAGACAGGGCAGAGCAAGAGTAAATACACTGTGAGGAGCAATTCTGCCTCAGCAAGACAAATGGATTGAAATTCTTCTAGGTCTTTTCCAGCTCTCACTGCTGAGAAACTTGAGCCTAGACCCCAGATACTTTATAGCTCTTGATGTCTCCTGTGCTGTGGATTCACATAGATTTACCCTGGCTGAAGACTTGGGCTTTGGGTTGGAGCTGATTGAGGAGCAAGCACGCCCTTTAAAGCACTTCACAACTTGTTGGTGTCACCACAAATGAGTGGGACACAGTCAGGGGTTCATGGGTACCCTTGCCTTTGGGATAGTGGGGTTCCCCCGTTTTTACAGTCCTCAGTAAAATCTTTCTGAGTCTTTCTGGGTAGTATTTTTTTTTCCCTGGGATAAGTGTTGGTGATGCTCAACACATAGGAGCAGGAAGGGTATTGCACCTTGTGCAGTCGCCTGCAGTGTGAATTTCCTTGGCTGTCCCCAAAGTTGAAAAGACGGACAAGCTGAATGTGAAAAGCAACGTGCAGGGAGACAATCTTGGCCACCCCAGTTGTGAGTTGTGAGAATCTATTGCATAAACGTGTGCTGCAATCCTCCTTTTTATAAAGGAATTGAACAAAGTGGAGTTTTCAAGATTCTCACCAACTAGAAAAGCTGCATGGGGTGCAGCAAATGTGACGCTTGTGCTTCAAGGTCTTCTCACATTTGCTCTTGAACCTTTCTGTGGCCAAGCATTGACCCCCTAAACATTTCCCTAGTCCTGTGAGTGTGGCTGTGTTTTGCTGTAGGACCAGCAGTGGGCACTGCCAGCGCCTCACATCCCAACATCTTCCATCCCATAGGCAAACCCTAAATATTGTTGCCAAAAGCAGTCACTGAAGCAAGATCAAGTCATACTTCAAGACCATGACAGCAATGAAGGAGGTTCCCCACCAACTTGCCAAACGGGACATATTCTAGAGGTGCAAACTCAGATGAGGTCCTCTGGCTGGCCTCCTTCACCTTATCTCCCAGCTACCTTTCTTCACACACATGTCTGCTTAGACTCCCCCTGCTTTCTGTCTCAGCCAGGGCTCATCTTCCTTCTCGGAAATCCCAAAGGAGACAAATCGTGCTTTATAAGGGAGATGTTGAGATGTACTGAAATGGAGACCGTTACTTGGGTCTTCTGAAACAGTCCAGAGCCTGACAGCCTAAATCCATCAAAAATTTACAGTGGTTGTACTGAAGAGGGCACTTGGTCTGATTTGGATGCCACTGAGCTGTCCTGAATGCAGCCAGAGAGGGAAGAGGGGCTTGTTGTGTGCTTACATTTCTATTTGGTCCCAACCTAAGGAGCTCCCTGACTTCTACACTACACTCACCTGCCCCTACTCATGCCAGATTGAGCTGTTGTTTCTTATTAAGGTCCCCACATCTAAGGTCCTCTCTGGCTGGCCAGGTTAAACTGTGTATTTCATTGCCACAGGGCATGGGGATGCTAAGAATTACAAGCATTCAGCAGTAGGATCCTAATTAATGCTGCATATCTCAACATGGTGGTCAGATTGTCTTGTATATTTGGACTCAAAACTTGGCTTACATTCACCTCTCCCTACCAAGGGCAAATTCCACCTCCCACACCTACTTATTACCAATTATCTGTTTTCTTGATTTGAGGAGGAGCGGCTTTCTCTTGGGTCTGGTCAGGGAAAACAAACCAGCTCCATGGACGTGATTCAGCATGGGTCTGTCCATATTTGCTACGTGCAAACACAGGAACGAGCTGCAGCCCACAGCTCAGCGCAGTCCAAGTAGCACACAAATTATGGGAAGTAAATCGCTCCTATGTGTGGGACACGTTCTTTCCTCAAAGAGAAATTAATTTTGATCTTCTGCTAACTGCTAAATACATTCTTGTGTTTGGGAGAGGGCTGGGATTTCTTTATCCAGATGAAAACTGTTAAGCAAGGGGCATAGGCAAGTGGATATTTTTCTCAGAAGAGTTTCCAGGCGGGTGTCTCAAGCCCGTCCTCTGCAGTGAGCTCAGCAAAGTGGGCACAGTTTGTTCCTTTTCCAAGTCTTGTGATTGCACTTGCATTTCTGCTTTGAAGCCTCTAAGGACAATCAGGATGGAAGAGGATGGTGCCAAAAGATGTGGCAGGTGAAAGAAATAGTCCGTGGACAAGGGTGTTAGAAATCTTGAACTCCTTCCTGGCAACCCTTTATAAATGATTGCCTCAACATTATGGTTTGTAGACCTGGGAGCATTGCAGATGGGGTAATTCGGTGCCCAGTCCAGCGGTCCGGACCAGCCAGGTGCTCTGGCACGAAGCAAGGAGGGGAGGGGGCAATACCTTACCTTCCGTCCAAGAGCTGAGTGGACTGAGGTCTGCTCTCAGTTGGGCACGTCCAGAGCTCTCCTTCACATTTCAATACACTTCACCCCAGCCGGACCCTGTTTTGGCCTCCTGTCCGTGCCATGCAAAGCGTGCTTAAGTGAGGGGGGCTTCCAAGCTTGGACCAGACCCCTGAGCAATCCCATGTCCTGTCTCAGACTCTGGCAAGGAACAAATGCGTCGGGAAAACTGCAAGAAAATCCAGAATAAGCAAACATGGATCAATAGCAGGAATCTCTTTCTAACTTCCAGCAAATATTGACTTAAACCCCCAGAGCAGACGTGGACAAATATTGCCTCATCAGACCTTTTGGGAAGATTAAAAATGTCTTCTCAATGGAAAAAGAAAAACTACACTTTTTTTGTTTGCTTCTATTCAAATGGTCTGCTTTTTCTTTTTCTTCTGAAAAGAAAGCTCAAATATTTTAATTTTTGGTCTCTGTGTTCAGAAATCCTCCCACCACCCCAAAGAAAAAACACCATGATACATGAAATAAAAAAAAAATAAAATTCCCTGTAAAAAAAGCAACTAGAGTTTTACATCAGATTTGTACTGGAGAATGAAGATTTACCTCCCTTCAGGATCTCTGATTTATTTTTTTTTTGTAATGTGAAAACTAATTATTTTCATTCCTGATGCTCTTGTTGTCTGCCTAAACGTCCGCTACCGTGGCAAGAATGTGCCAGGGTCACAGCACATGATTACAGCATGTTTAATGTCTTCCTTAGGCTGATAATCTCTTACATAGTCAGTCTGGACATTTTAACAGGGAGGCGTTTGTGGCAAGGAACGCGAATACATCCAACACTGAAGCTGGCTGAATAAACGGAACAAGGCAAAAAAAGTCTCGAAGTGCAACAAGGAGAAGGCTGAAATAGAGAGAGGGGTTGGGGGAGTTCAATCAATAACTTTTACATCTGTGTCAACTACCTGTAACACCAGAATGTTCAACTGCAGAAGAGTTATAACAATACAATCCTGTGGCTGGCAAAGCCATCATCTCACGGCTATTCAGTTCTCTGTTCCTGGGCTACTGCTAGGAAATGAGTTTAGCCTCTTCTTTGACTTCCCTGCATCCACCGTTGACTTTCAATGCCATGCAAGGTACGTCGTCTTCTCCCTCCATCCCTTGCTCCGCAATACGTTTCTTTTCCCCTTTAAATAAATTACCCTCTGCAGGATGTTGTGAAGTGAGTGTCAGGTAAATTAAAGATTATTGACCTGCATATCTGAACCCAAAATGACTATAAGATCACTGAGCTGATTGGTTGGAAACCCATCTCCAGTCCACTTTCAAGTGGGTCAGAAAACCACAGCCACCACCAGTCTTCCCTTAGCACTGTTCCCTGCAGAGACACTGGGATCCCATGGAGATGGCAACAGCATCGCTCCCTTCCCCTGCAGCACATCCCTTCGTCTCAACAGGCAGGAGGTCTCTGGGTGCCTGGTGGGTTACTGCGTAGATGAAGTCACTGGGTTACTGGGTGCTGCTGGTTCTGGGTGGAGAAAGGCTCCAGGGCTACCAGTGCTAAATGCACAGAAGCAGTGACGTGTCTTACCATCAATGATAGAATGGTTCAGGTTGGAAGGGACCTTACAGAGCATCTAGTTCCAACACCCTGCCCTGGGCAGGGACACCTCCCACTAGACTAGGTTGCTCAAAGTCCCGTCCAACCTGGCCTTGAACACCTCCAGGGATGGGGCAGCCACAGCTTCTCTGGGCAAAGCATTACAAACCATTATAAAGCATTATAAACCATGCACCTCTCCTGCATGGTTTGCAATGGTTGTGATGGCCCACGCCATCCTCACAGAGGCCTCCAGTCTGTGCTGTGAATGGCTGCCATGGTTGCCTGAGTCCACCCATAATTTTTTGCCGAGTAACACAGGCTTTGATCCCAGATAATCCCCGTGGGGAAGTAGCTCCTCATCCTTGCTTGTGCAGAGTTGACTTTCTCCTATGAAAAGTCCAGTGGTCACAGCTAACGTGGCTCTGGGCTTTCTCAGGTGCCTCCATGTCAAGACTTAGGAGCCTCTAAATAAGCTTATACGGGCTGTTCATGAATCTCCAACATCTCAACCTATTGCTGTTCAGGGCAGCTACTCCTTCTCCTTCCCTGCTCTCCTCTTATCAGCTCCTCCTCACCCCTTTCTCATGGTCTGCTGGCTTGTCCCCTTCTTTATCAGCACAGGCCACTTCTGTGGGACCCTCTTCCTCAATCCACCTCTAACTGCTAAAGGCCTCCAGAGGATTTAACCCATGGAAATGGACTTCACTAACCATATACTAAACAATTCAAGAATTTAAGAATTTAATTGACAAGTAGGAGTAGAGACCTGTCTCTGAGTATCAGCCTGGGGGCAGAAATTTGCTACAGATATTTCAAACATTTAAATTCTGTCTCTTCTTTCCCTTTTGGTTGTCTAATTCCAAGATCTCAGCAAAGTTCAAAGGTGAGCGGTTGTCTCCTCACAGAGATCATCAAGGTTGTGAAACAGATAGAGCCCTTCTTGCCTAGGAGCAACAAACCATCTCAGACTTGCTGGGTCTTTATGGAGTGAGTGAGTCCCATAGCTATGGGATTTTTTACACTTTCCTTGAGAGTATTTGGTGGTGACCTCTACTGAAGACAATATGTCAAATGTGGGTCAAAGTAGCACAGCAACTCCTCTGGTCCTAGATATGTTTGGCACTGGTTTGGGTCATCTCTTCTGGACTCTCACCTCTCAAAGCTGTAGATTTTCCTCTGCATTCTGTGATGATCAAAGATCCCAGTCCCAGAAAGGCCAGCTGAAGATAATTTTGGATGATATTACCCAAGCCTCAACTGCCTTTC
This sequence comes from Larus michahellis, assembly GCF_964199755.1. NCBI lineage: Eukaryota > Metazoa > Chordata > Aves > Charadriiformes > Laridae > Larus > Larus michahellis. The sequence continues at coordinate 216,361,975 of NC_133896.1, forward strand.
TTCCTATGGCTGACCCCATCTGCCAGCTCCCAGATAAATTTTCTTTCAATAGCTCATGGACTATTGAATTGCAACTGCAGTTACAGGACTTTCCTTGGACAGGATGGACAGGATGATGGGGCAGAGGATACAATCATGACACCCAGACATGGGTAGTCGATAACCCTGCAGATGGCATCTCTGTAATGATGTACCACAGATGCTCTCCACATCTGCTTCCCCATTTGAGGCACAAAGCAGGATAGAAGTCTTCGTACCCAGATCTGCTGTAAGGATGTCTCCTGCTAGGCAAGGTCTGGGGTAGGGATAACAATTCTTATAACACCAATCAGCTACTGATTAATACACAAGGTTTCCATCGCACGAGGTCTTCTGCAGGCCTGAAATAGCAGCAACAAAATTCCGTGGTGGTTGCACTTCACCAGCAAGTGCTTGGAGTTGAGCTAGATGTGTTAATTGACTGAAGGAAAAAAAAAGTTAAGTGCAAGCTGTTCAGTGATTAAAGGAAGAGGGTGGTAAGAACGGTGATTTCCCGTGGGAAAAAGAGGGAGTTTATCACCTGTAGTACATGGAGATTGTGATGGTTCGATGGGGAAGGGAGAGAGTTGTGCTTCCTCGGGCGCTTTTATTTTTTAGTGAAAAAACATTGTGAAGAAAGAGAGAGCAAAAAAGAGAAACTCATCAAATACCTTCGGCCCTCCCAGACCCGAGTCATACACTGGGTTTCCTCTGTGGAAGAAGTCTCCCATCCGATCTCAAACCAGTGCAGAACAAAACAACAGCCCACACACAGGAACTCTAATGCATTTTAATTGGGGTTTAAATTATCTTTAAGCGTCGCTATCTCAACTATGTGTCTTCTGATATTCTCCAAGCTAGTTAGTTAATTTAAATTATTGTAGACAGAAAGGTTTTTTCAACAGTATTTGTAGACCCTACCACAAGAGTCCCAGCTAGCTGCCAAGGGTCTGGGGAAGAAATGCTGTCCACCTGCTGCTTCCCAACGCCACTCTATCTTTATTTATGGTAAACTTTGAGGAGCTGGGCTGAAACCAAGCACCAGGCTGATACCTGACACCAGCACTGAGCCAGACTCTGGCTGATTTACACTGGGGAACAAAGCCAAAGGGAAACAAGACTGCACGAGGGGAAGGAGTTGGCACTGCAGAGTATGGATGTATGCGATCAGCCAGCACCTTAACGGAGGTAGTCCATTTTGGAGTAATAATTTTGCTCCTCCTGTATCGTTTTTATTTTCCGTGTGTTAACGTAAAAACCGCCAATGTCCGCTATCCGCTGTTACTTCACATTTCTCAAGGTCATTGACACCCAGAATGTGAAGATTAGATCACTGCCTCCAGGCTTGGATTTCGATTACCCAACTGCAAACATTGAGTGACGCCAGTCATATTGCAGCAGACTCTGGTCTGTGAAGGCATTAAAGGCTTGTGTGTGGCCAGGCAAGATGTGGAGCCCAAATATGTGTAATAGTTTTCAGATTTCGTTGCATTCCCACATAAGTCTGTGCCCTGTATCTGCACCATTAATGTCTGAACTCTCCATGACCATAACACCCATGTTTGGGACAAATACATCTCAAGAGCTAAGCCACACAGCCAACCTGGCTACCTTGGTATCTCCACCACAATGCTGAGGGCTGGGAATATCTTAAACTATGATTTAATGGCACCACTTGTATCACTTTTCTTCCCAATACTTGGCTTTTGTAACATCTGTAGGCTGCAAAAGATTTTGACCTTTGTATATGGGAAAGTGCTTAAGAAGTTTGCAACTCCTGACCTTGTTTTTGAAGGATGATAATGCAGTACTTCATAGTTCTGAGAGGTGTTTTTTTTTTTTTTTTAACACTAGGTTTTCATCAGGGACTTCCTTTGCTTTGTGTTGCTGGTTGTTGGGGGTGGGAGGTTGGTTTTGGGGAGCTAACGCTGCTGTCACGGAAGGCTGCAGCTGCTTGGTCTGGGACTGGAAAGACTGAATCACTCTTTGGGTTGAAGTCCAAAACTTCCCACGAACTGGTCTCATCCTGGCACAGGACAGAGCTTGATATTGTACGAAAAATCCCAAAGAGAGAATTGAAGTGGGTTTATTGTAGCTTTTTCCTTCTGCAAATTCCAGGCTAAGAAATAACAAGAGAGTGACTGGTATCATTACAGAACAGATCATCTATATCAGTCAGGCCGCTCCTTGTAGGGGACATGCAAAAAGAAAGGAAGGATTGGATCTGGTGGTATTGACCCTAAGTAATGCAGATGCACAGCAAGGACCTTCAACTCCTCAGGGACAAGCTGGAGCCAGACACTTCCCATGAGTTGCAAGTAAGGTCAACCAGGCAACAGCAAGAAGCCTAGCAGGAGCTGTGGACCTTTTGAGGTTCCTTGGAGGTGTGTTGGTCATGACAGACTCCACCAGGACCTGTATTATCCACATGACACGTTCAGAACCATCAGCGGTGCAGGAGGTCTGGGTCCTGGGTGCATCAGCATGAAATCATAGAATCATAGAATTGTCAGGTTGGAAGGGACCTTTAAGATCTTCAAGTCCAACCATCAACATAACGCTGCCAAAACCACCAAAATATCAGACTGCATTCAACCAGCTATTCAGGTGGAAGCCAGTGTGGCCTCTGGGCTTTGCTTCTGCTGATTTATACCTAAAAACACTCCTCCCTTGACCTAGGTGGCTTATATGAAGTCTCTTGAGTAACACATGACTCAGGTGTCAAACTGTTGCATCTATGGAGCCCAAACACTTGCTGGAAAGCCTGAAATGACACAAGGAGCTAATGTATCACTTAACTCATTCTGGTGAGTTCAGGTTCAGATGGCTAAAGCAAGGTATTGCAGTACTGTCAGGACCACGAGGTGTATTGATTTGATCTCCATATTCATTAACGTGCTGTGAAATGCGCGGTGGCAGTGCTGAATGCTGATCCTCAGCAGACGCAGCTTGATATTCAGCTGGTGAAAACACTGATTTCAGCCCGGCTGAGATTCGCCATGCGCAGTCCCAAGTGTCTTCTTCATACAATAAAAGCAAATAGCCAGGAGAAAAGAATCAGACGGCCTGCCCACCACTCCTGCAGCCCACTCTGCAATCACCTTAGCTCATCTCAAAGAGGGGGTCTTTCAAATCCTGCCTTTCATTCTAAAAATGATTAATCTCCATTCTTGCCGAGAACAAAGGGACCTACAGCGGGCTTTGCATTCAGCAAGGAAAACCAAGAAAAAAAGCGAGCAACCTTTCATTTTATACACCATCAGTCATGGGCTACTGGTTTTTGGTAGAAGAGCCGACAGGCAGTTGTGCCAGAACCAGAAGGGACCAAGCTGTAGGCACAGCTTGTTAGAAATGACCTGGGAGCTGTGAAAACTCGCCTCCTTTGAAACAAGCGTGAAACAGTTTGATTTTTTTGCTCCATTTAATGTGGGCTCAGCAGGAGCTGGAGATGGGTGCCAAAGTGAAGCCAAGCAAAAATCACTCAGCTGAGCCTTCCCAATGCCTCTGCTGCTCGCCAGGGCATTTAGTTACAGAAGCGCGAGTTCCTCTTGCTCGTGCCAAACATATTGCTACAGGATGAGTAATTTTGCCTTTATAAATTGAGCCGTCACTGGGGGTAGGCAGACAGTAACACAGAATCGCGCGCACTTAGAAGCATAGAATCATAGAATCTTCATGGTTGGAAAGGACCTTTGAGATCATCAAGTCCAACCATACACACACAAAAAAACCCCAAACCGCTACAGTCTCTGCCACTAGAGCACGCCCTGAAGTGCCAAACCTAGACGCTTCTTAAATACCTCTAGGGATATGTCTCTCAGTCCTTCCCACTCCGATATCTCTGGATCAATCTGGGGTTAGTAATATTAATTGCTCAAAGCACTTTCATTTTGAACATCGATCCAGATTCAAGAAAAATACCCAAACTGAGCTTTTTGGAGCTGGGGAGGTGGTGTTTCTTCAGTCCAGCTCTTTGCTCTGAGGTGGAGAAATGAGATTTTGCAGATTCAAAAACTGGTGCTTGAGGAAGTTGATTGAAGGGCTCAAGGTTTTCCATGGAGAGAAACAGGTCAAATAACAGCAGTTATGGTTCACTTTTCTTCCTTAACATTTTTGGAACTTGAAAAATTAGTAGAACAAGTAGGAGTCTTTCTTTTCATAGTGTTAAAGCTGTTTGCATAATAACCAGCATGATTGAGGATTAATTCTGTCAGCGTCTCTGCTGTATCATATCAGATCTTTTTTATATTTATTTCATCATTTCCATCTTCCATTACATCTGAGGAAGAAAACCGTCAGGACCTGATATCCAGTCTGTTCTGCTTAAATCAAATTAGGCTAATTTATAACAACTCGGTAATTCACATTTCTTAATGGGAAAACCTAAATCCCTCTCTGTTTACCTTTCTAAAACCAGTTCAAATTACTTCTCGAGCAAAATCAATCCAGGAACACGCAGTTGTAACGGAGATCGTACTCGTACCTCTTCCTCTTCATCTAAGAACATATGAAGGAAAATTATAAATAAAATATTAATACTGTAAATGGTTTCACTAATCGAAGCATGTGGAAAAGGAGACGGACAACCAAAGACTGAAGATTTGGGTCATAGCTTCAGGGGAATATCTCCTACTGCTTTTCTCTTGGGTGAGGATTTTCATTAGAATATGCTTTTAAACTAATTATCTGTAACTGGACTTTTCCCCTGTCTCTGTCATGCTTATGTTATGATTATCATTTCAAAGGCAGACAATATTTTGGCAAACAATAACTTGGCAACAAGGAGAGAATAAAGACCAGTTGCTGTTATTTAATGGCGATGTGAATTTGAATGCAAGAGGATGCCACGAGACAGCGATGGAGGGGACTGTCCTTTCATAGAACCATAGAATGTGTTGGGTTGGAAGGGACCTTTAAAGGCCATCTAGTCCCACCCCTCTGCAGTGAGCAGGGACATCTTCAACTAGACCAGGTTGCTCAGAGCCTCATCAAGCCTGGCCTTGAATGTCTCCAGGGATGGGGCCTCCACCACCTCTCTGGGCAACCTGGGCCAGTGTCTCACCACCCTCAGTGTAAAGAACTTCTTCCTAATGTCTGATCTAAACCTGCCCTGCTCTAGTTTAAACCATTGTCCCTCATCCTATCGCTACATGCCCTTGCAACAGCCCCTCCCCAGCTTTCCTCTAGGCCCCCTTCAGGGACTGGAAGGTCACTATAAGGTCTCTCCTGAGCCTTCTCTTGTCCAGGCTGAACAACCCCAACTCTCTCACAACCTCTCACCCACAACCTGTCTTCATAGGAGAGGTGCTCCAGCCCTTTGATCATCTTCTAGGCCTCCTCTGGACCTGCTCCAACAGGTCCATGTCCTTCTTGGGTTGAGGGCTCCAGAGCTAGACACAGTACTCCAAGTGGGGTCTCACCAGAGTGGTGTAGAGGGACAGAATCACCTCTCTCGATCTGCTGGCCATGGTTCTTTTGATGCAGCCCAGGATGCTGTTGGCCTTCTGGGCTGCAAGCACACATCGTTGGCTCATGTTCAGCTTTTCATCCACCAAGTACACCCACTTTCACTGCATGTAAATGCAGGATGTATGTATCAGATATTCAGATAAAGCACTTAGGCTTTGCTATGTAAAAATATGTGCCCTTTCCATTGTTAACAATCTATAAGAAAGACACCCGTGTGCCACCACTGGGAAAAGCTTCGAGACCACAACCAGGCAAAACAAGCTACAGAAAATGGGTCCCTGTGCATTTGGAGTGAAATGCAATGGGTTGTAAGGTGAAAAAAAAAAAATAGATATATATCTGGGTTATATAAAGGATGAATTTGTCCCAAAAGATTTGGGGTTATTTTTTTAGCATCTTTTGAGCCATGCCTCGATGGAGCGTGCATCTGTCCCTGGATGATTCAGGACTTCAGGCTGCTCTCGACAACAAACCGTCCCTCACTCTGCCAATATTCCCACTGAAATCCAATAAGATGAGTAAAACGGGAGTCAAAAATCCACATCTCGAGTAGTACTCCCCTCCTATCAACTGCTCTGTTTTCACAGTGCTATTGCTGTTATTTTTGGACACAGCAGCCCACATTTCCCGCTAAGACTCGTTTCCACTATAATTTATAGTCTTATTTCTACAACGGGTTGAAGGTTCTTTGGATTGCAATAGCAAACACGTTGCTTATCTTGCTGGTGTAGCTCCAGTGGTCGTCTGCCTGAGACGTGGTAGGTTCACCCATCCAGGAGAGTGCCTTGTTCAGCGTAGGAGTTGTACATAAACCAGCTGCCACGCTCCTCGCTGATGGATGATGATTATTTTCATACAGGAGGCATCACACCCTTCTCCTGTCCGGGGGCTGCTCCACAAGAAGTCAGGGGAAGAGGTACTAAAAGCAGATTTCACAGGGATGAGCTGGGAGGCGTCCGCAGCCTTCGCGTGTCCCATTCTGTCTGTAACAAAATTTGATTTACTTTCTAGCCCAGGCCTGCGAAAACTCCAGGAAACAATTGAGTTAGCTACGATGCTGGCTAGGATACACATTTGAACTTGTATGGGAAAGTCTAAGCTTTAATTTGATTTATGCTTGTAACAACATATGTGTTTATACTAATAAATGCAACACGTATATCATAATCCCATAAAGTGCAGTTATCTGTCCCGAGCTGAAAATGGCACAGTTAACCCCAGATAAGGCCACATGCACAGAGGCTGACAGCAACATCTCCCCTTACTTCTCTGTGACCAAAATGGGCTCTCTTGTAGAAGTCCTTTCAGAGTGTGTTGGGTAGAGCAACAAATGCCCTTTGGGGCTAGGATCTCCTTCCAAGTGGCCCCAAGAGCTGTGTGTCCAAAAATGCTCATGTTTACATTACCTTGGATGAACAAAACTTCTGGTTTATTCTTAAAATGGGAGTATTGTTATCTTTTCTGTGCAATTTATCCTTTTAGCCCAGGACACAGACTTCTGTTGATGTAATCCCATTAGCAGATGAAATATAGACTTGAATGCCAACACAACCCGCTTCCAGGCAAGTGGTGTATCCCCAGAAATGGACTCACTAGTGCTCCAGCTCCTCCAGGGCATCAGGACTGGGGCAAATCCAGGTGTAAGAGAAGCTGCAAGAAAGCAGTACCACAGCAGGGAGAAACCTGGGAGAGAGAAGAACTCTGCCCATATCCCAGGACCTTAGCCACCTTTCTACAGAGTTTCCCTACCTCCTGCTAGAGGAAAAATCAGTTCACCTGAAATCTTGTCATTGGTCCAAAAGGTGGTTCCAGAAATGGAAATCTATTTTGTTGGTCCTTTTATCGATGTCTCAGATCTGGCAGCCGGGAAATCTGCTTTTTCTTCCCAAGCCTGTTAGGGGCTCCCAGTATGGCTGGGAATGCATCTCCGCAGAACAACCTGGTGATGTCAAGCCCGTTAGGTGGCTAATGGGCTGAAAAGGGGCTGTATGCTGCATGAATGGTCTGGTTCCTGTAGGCAGAGTCACCAAATATTTTTAATTTCCACATGGCCTGTAATTAATTTCCACCCAGCCTTCCAGCATCTAAAGGGGACCTACAGGAAAGTTGGGGAGGGACTCTTTATCAAGGAGTGGAGTGATAGGAAAGTTTTAAACTGGAAGAGGGTAGATTTAGATTGGATATCAGGAAGAAATTCTTTACTGTGAGGGTGGTGAGCCCCTGGCCCAGGTTGCCCAGGGAAGCTGTGGCTGCCCCATCCCTGGAGGGGTTCAAGGCCAGCTTGGACAGGGCTTGGAGCAACCTGGTCTGGTGGGAGGTGTCCCTGCCCATAGCAGGGAGGGGTGGAATTAGGTGATCTTTAAGGTCCCTTGTAACCTGAACCATTCTATGATTCTACGATTTTTCAAAATGTTGGGATGCAGAGTTGCAGAGAATCGAGCCCCCAGGCTGGGGTTACCGAGCTATGTGCGCTCCTCAGAATGCAGGGAGATGCCTCATGGGTTTTTCAAAGGTGTCTAAGCACCTCAGTCCCACTGGCTTAAGAGCTTGAAGCCTACTCTGTTTAGGAGCTTTTGAAAATCCTAACAGCGTCACTCTGAGTGTCTACACTTGCTTTGCTTTCTCCAGGACAACGCCTGGTTTCTGCTACATTTTCTGATGGTTCAGGCTTATTTGCCATTACCGGAAGATTACCCTGGTAGTTAGACTTTCCTTTCTAGGCTAAGGAGGAGATTGCTTTACACAACGCCTTTCATCTTCCCTAATATGCTCCATATTATCCTCTTGATTTCTTCCATCTGGGCAAATCTTTTGTTGACCTCACCTGAAATCTAAAACCTTTCAAAATAAGCCCTTCCACTTCTCTCCTCTGATCCAGTAATGGTGGATGTGACTGGGAGGTCAGAAGCCTGAGATTAGTCGTGACCTCACTCTTGGGCTTCGCATTGGCAGTAGGTTAGAGGCTTTGAACTTGGCATCCTGACAAATTGTTATTACTACATACCAAAAACCATCTCACCCTCATGTCTGTGGGAGGGTGTGGGGGGAAAGACAGGGAGATGGATTCCTTCAAAGAGCAAAGCCATTCCACACAGCACGACACTGAGACAGGAAGGTTTAACCCAAGAACCCCAAGGTAAAATCTTGACAGACACTAACTCCTAAAATACAGCCCAGAAATGCTCTTAATTGAATCTTAACTGGCTCAGATGATGTGGACAGTGAATAACACTTGAGCTTTTATTTTTAGAGGGTGAGCTGCCAACCTCTCATGAAAACTGAGTAGGGACCAGATTTCTGCACTGAATGACTCTCACATTTTACAAATCCAAGAACAAATAAAGTCAGACTGACGCAAATATTTAGTCTATAACCCCAAAAGACATGACAAGATCTTCAGGGTCATCTGACTCAGTCCCCTGAGATCAGAGGCAACCACTTTGACTGGGGATGTTCTCAAACATATCGACCTCCCTCTGAAGAGATAATTTTTCCTTTAATTTAATGTTAACCTTCATTATTCTCTATTTTTATCCTGGAGAAATGAAGCTATTGCAGTCTTCTCTCTGTCCAGCTGTCAGCTTGTGTACGTGCTCATGTCTGTCCTCTCCCCCTATAACAGCATCCGACTCCATTGGCCAAGTTCAACCACACTTGAAGGAGATTAGAGGCCAAAGAGGCTTTGCTTCGTATCCCTCAGAGAGCAAGGCTTTCTCTCCAGTCAAGCAGAGAGAGGCAGACCCATAACCGCACCGAAGCCAGACAAATTCAACTTGGAAATAGAGACTGCGTTTTTAACTGCACGGCTGTTAAATGAGAAAAGCTTCAATCGGATTTTGTGTCTTCTTAGGCAGCAGCCTCAAGACACAAATCCAGAGGAAACCTGGCTCCTTTCGATCCAGAACTACCTGTTTCTTAGATTTTAAAGTCACAGTGGGCCATAAGATCATCTATTCTGAGCTCCATATAATATGGACCATAAAATTGCATACTCCAATAAGGAACCCAATAACTTGTGCTTGGCTAAAACCTCTGTTCCAGCAGGCATCTGCTCACAATTTGAAAATATCTGAAGAGGAAGAATCTACTACTTTCATTGGTATTTTGTCTCAACACTTAATCATTCCCATTGTTAAAGCACTGGGCCTCATTTTAAAATGAAATATGTCTGCTTTTAGGTTCTGGCCTTAGGCCTTTGATAGACTACAAGGCTCTGTTGCCTCTGGGTGTTTTCCCCTGAGGGCAAACTTCTACCCTTCTTGAGCCTCCTCTTGACCTTCCCTCGGTAAGTGAAGCAGGTGGAGATCTAGCATGAGACTTGTTTTTCCTAGGCTTTTGAAACTTTTTCTGACTTTTCGCTTTTTGGGGGGGAGCTTTCAAAATAGGTTGACATAGCAATAGCTTGGACAACTTACAAACTAGATTTTTATTGATGCAGTCAATGCACATGAGGGACCCAAGCTCAGAGAAGGGTGAAGGGTGAAGAGGCAAAAATTCAAACAACCCCAGAGTCTCATTTCCCAGTCTGGTGTGGGCCTTTGACGGTGTTAAAACGTTCATGTTGTTTGATAACATCATCTCCTCTCCTGAAATTATTAAGGCAGAAACTAGCTTGACATATTCAGGGCTCACGAGGGGCTTCCACTAAGGATGGGGAAGGGCTGGAGAAGACACAGAAATGATAACGTGATATCCTCATGCCTTGCTGAGCATGTCCCAGAAATGGTGGCTCGTACAGTTTGCCTTCTGGGGTTCTTCTGGCACAGCCTGGCTAGGTCTCAGCTCTCTTGCTCTAAAGGATGTCTAAATTTAACTGCAGTAGACAGGAGAGCACAGAGGCTATACTCAGTCAATCTGATGGAGTTCACGGAGGGTGAAAAGCAGAACTTGAATATTTGTGCAGACTGACTTCAGTTCTTAAGGCCCTCACTGCCTGGCCCAGTGGTAACACAGCCCGTAAATCTCTCCTCGCATAGTTTTCATTTTTAAGTTCTCCTTTAAAACAGAAATCCTGCATCTGGTGGAAGAATAAGCCAAGTATAACAATGGCTCATGGGGTGTGGTGGTAAAGCAGTTAAGTGTCTCTCTGCGGACAAAGAACCACGTGCTGGAGCCTTCCTCTAGCTTCAGGACACTGACCACCCGCAGCAGCTTCCTCCGTCACAGGTCACCGGCAGATGGGCCATGGGATGCACAAATCAGTATTGGTGCCTTCCAATAGAGGACCAACCTCTGGTTTTCAGTGATGACCCCATCTACAGCCCAGCCCTGTGGGAATACGGCACCTAGTGCCACAGAGACCATCCACGTGCAGTTCTCCATCGCAGTCACCAGCAGAAAGAAAGCTGAGCCTTAAAAGGGAGAATGGTGACTCAGAAAATGGAAATTAGCTAAAACAGGTTTTGGGAAGTCCAGGCTGCAAGGATGCAGCGTGTCCTTCAGTTAACACAATGTTTTTCTTTCCTTGAATTTTATTTTTTTTGCAGTATTGGAAGGGAGGAAACAAGTTTGCTGACCTACCAAATGCACGTCTATCGTCACAAGCATGCTGTTGAGTGGGCAATGTACCTTTGCATGTGCAAAGAAAACAGGGACCTACCCCGCACTTTGTGGCAGCCTGATGTTATTGCCTCGCTAGTATATGCCAGAGGAGATGGGAGTATTTGTGTTGTCCCGTAGATGCTTTTTTTCTTTTGATCCTTCTCCACTGCATTGTGCTGGAGACTTCTTGTTCATGGGTCTGCTGAGATAAAATACCCACACGTCTGCAGACTTAAAGCATGGGAGATCCAAACTGGAGAGAAAATTGGATTTTATGGGACCTTGGCCAACAAACTCTTCCGAGCTCAACGGCACAGATCTATGTGAAGCGTGTGAAACAGCACTAACAAGGAGAGGAAGAGGGTTTAACCTTTGTTCCAGAAGCCATAAATCACCATCCAGAGGGTGAAAAATGAGTAGCAACTCTACGGTTGTAAAATCCACACGCTATGCTAGGCTGAGAAAACAGTAACGTTGGAAGTAGCAAATTTCCAGAGCCCAAAAGGAGCTCAACGGCTTTCCAAAGATATTAAAGTATCCCCAAAGCCCCTTTGGCAACTTTGGTGAGCAGCCTGACTTTCATCCTGAAGGAAAGAAAGGGGCAGGTTTTCCCCATTGTGTCCCCATCCCTGCCTGCTCAGAGGAAGGCAGAGACTTCAGCCCAGCTCCTCTCCACGTAGACAAAGTGAGGGTCCATGAGGACGTGTATTTGCTCCCATCCTGCACATGTCCACCTCACCATCATCAGCACAAAGATATTTCTTCCTCATCTCTCAGTCACGGGGCCATGCTGTCGTCTTGGGCGTCTCTCATGCAGCTCTCCCGGCGACGGGCTGCATGGAATGTCTGTCACTCTGGCAGGAGGACAGCATAGACAGCGCCTGTGTGCGCTGTGACCAGGTAAATGATCTGCTCAGCCTGGTGGCTGAGCTTGAGGAGGAAGTGGAAAGACTGAGGACCATTTGGGAGTGTGAAAGGGAGATTGATTGGTGGAGCCACACCCTGCCATCCTTAGGGAAAAAGCAGCAGGCGGAGGCTCCACGAGAGGTAGAGGATCCCCTGCCCTCTTGTCACCACCAAGGAGGGGAACTAGGAGAGGATGGGGGGGAATGGAAGCAGGTACCTGCTGGGGGCAGCAGGAGAGCCCCCTCCAGACCCCCATGCCTCCCCAGGGGCCCGTACAGAACAGATATGGGCCTCTGGAGACAGGCGATGGGGGAATTAAGGATGCTGATAAAGCCCCATCCAGGGGGTTGCCAAAGCAGCCAGCTCCACGCATTAAGACTGCTTCTGTGAAGAGCAGGAGAAGGGCAATAGTCATAGGGGGGTCCATTCTGAGGGGAACTGAGGGTCCCATATGCAGGCCGGACCCCTCCCACAGGGAGCTCTGCTGCCTCCCTGGGGCCCGTGTGAAGGATATAGCCAGGAAGGTTCCTGGCCTGATACGGCCCTCAGATTATGACCCTCTTTTGATCTTACAGGCAGACTGTGAGGAGCTGGAGAGAAGAAGTCTGAGGGCAATGAAGAAAGATGTCAGAGCCTTGGGACGGCTTGTCAAGGGGTGGGGAGCACAAATTGTGTTCTCCTCTGTCCCTCCAGTTTTGGGGACTGATGAATGAGTTAACAAGAAAATCAGACAGATAATACCTGGCTCCAAAACTGGTGCTACCAGCAGGTCTTTGGGTTCAGTGATCATAGTTTGATCTGCAGGACACCGGGCCTGCTCACTAAGAATGGGAAAACCCTATCCCAAAAGGGGAAAAGGGGACTAGGGCAAGAGTTAACAAGGCTCATGGACAGGGCTTTAAACTAGAATCGAAGCGGGAAGGGGATAAAACCAGGCCTGCTAGTAATGAGCCCAGGGATAAAGGGCCAAGGATGGGGGTGAAATCGGTAGCCCAGCTCAAGTGCATCTACACGAATGCACGTAGCATGGGCAACAAACGGGATGAGCTGGAAGCCATTGTGCAGCAGGACAGCTATGATGTAGTTGCCATCGTGGAAACGTGGTGGGATGACTGTCACAACTGGAATGCTGCGATGGATGGCTATAAGCTCTTCAGAAGGGATAGGCAAGGAAGGAGAGGCGGGGGTGTGGCTCTGTACATCAGGGAGTGTTTTGATTGTATAGAGCTAGATTCCAGTGATGATAAAGTTGAGTGTTTATGGGTAAGGTTGAAGGGGAAGGCAAATAAAGGAGATCTTGTGCTGGGAGTATGCTACAGACCACCCGACCAGGATGAGGACACAGATGAAGTATTCTATAAGCAGCTGGCTGAAGTCTCGCAATCGCCAGCCCTTGTTCTGGTTGGGGACTTCAACCTGACGGGTATCTGCTGGAAAGATAACACAGCAGAGAGCAGGCAGGCTAGGAGGTTCCTCGAGTGCATGGAAGACAACTTCCAGACACAACTGGCAGGTGAGCCTACCAGGGGAGGTGCCTCGCTAGACCTACTGTTCACAAACAGAGAAGGACTAGTGGGAGATGTGGTGGTCGGAGGTCATCTTGGGTTTAGTGATCATGAAATGGTCAAGTTTTCAATTTGTAGCGATGTAAGGAGGGGGGCTAGCAAAACCTCCACCTTGGACTTCCGGAGGGTGGACTTTGGCTTGTTCAGGACACTGGTTGAGAGGGTCCCTTGGGAGACAGTCCTGAAGGGCAAAGGGGTCCAGGGAGGCTGGACACTCTTCAAGAAGGAAATCTTAAAGGCCCAGGAGCAGGCTGTCCCCAAGTGTTGCAAGTCTAAAGGGCGGGGAAAATGGCCAGTCTGGATGAACAAGGAAATTCTGATGGGACTTAGGAATAAAAGGGGGGTTTACCACCTTTGGAAGAAGGGCCAGGCAACTCAGGAGGAGTACAGAGATCTCGTTAGGTTATACAGAGAGAAAATTAGGAAGGCAAAAGCCCAGCTGGAGCTCAACTTGGCCACTAACATTAAGGACAACAAAAACAGCTTTTATAAATACATCAACAAAAAGAGACCAAGGGAGAATGTCCGTCCCTTACTGGATGCAGGGGGGGAAGTTGCAACCAATGACGAGGAGAAGGCTGAGATACTTAATGCCTTCTTTGCCTCCGTCTTCAATAGTCAGACCAGCTATCCCCAGGGTGTTCGGCCTCCTGAGCTGGAAGATAAGGACGGAGAGCAGAACAACCCACCATAATCCAGGAGGAAGTAGTCAAAGATCTGCTTCTGCACCTAAACACACACAAGTCTATGGGGCCGGATGGGATTCACCCAAGAGTACTCAGGGAGCTGGCGGGAGAGCTCACCAAGCCTCTCTCCATCATTTACCAACAATCCTGGTCAACAGGGGAGGTACCAGATGACTGGAGGGTGGCTAATGTGACACCCACCTACAAGAAGGGTGGAAGGAGGATCTGGGGAACTACAGGCCTGTCAGCCTGACCTTGGTACCAGGAAAGATCATGGAGATGATCATCTTGAGTGAGCTCTCACGGCAAGTGCAGGGCAGCCAAGGGATCAGGGCCAGCCAGCATGGGTTTAGGAAAGGGAGGTCCTGCTTAACCAACCTGATCTCTTTCTGTGACCATGTGACCCGCCTGCTGGATGCAGGGAAGGTTGTGGACGTTGTCTATCTGGACTTCAGTAAGGCCTTCGACACCGTCCCCCATAGCATTCTCCTGGAGAAGCTGGCGAATCATGGCATAGAAAAGTGTACTTTTCGCTGGGTTAAAAACTGTCTGGATGGCCGTGCCCATAGAGTTGTGATTAATGGGGTGAAATCCTCTTGGCGGCTGGTCACCAGTGGTGTCCCTCAGGGCTCAGTTTTGGGGCCAGTTTTGTTTAATATCTTTATCAATGATCTGGAGGAGGGCATTGAGTGCACCCTCAGTAAGTTTGCAGATGACACCAAACTAGGTGGGAGTGTTGATCTGCTTGAGGGTAGGAAGGCTCTACAGAGGGACCTGGACAGGCTGGATGGATGGGCCAAGGCCAACTGGATGAGGTTTAATAAGGCCAAGGGCCGGGTCCTGCATTTCGGTCACAACAACCCCAAGCAACGCTACAGGCTTGGGGAAGAGTGGCTGGAAAGCTGCCCAGCAGAAAAGGACCTGGGGGTGCTGGTGGCCGGCCAGCTTAACATGAGCCAGCAGTGTGCCCAGGTGGCCAAGAAGGCCAACAGCCTTCTGGCTTGTATCAGGAATAGTGTGGCCAGCAGGAGCAGGGAAGTGATGGTGCCTCTGTACTGGGCACTGGTGAGGCCTCACCTGGAGTGCTGTGTTCAGTTCTGGGCCTCTCTGTACAAGAGGGACACTGAAGGGCTGGAGCGTGTCCAGAGGAGAGCTACCAGGCTGGTGAGGGGTCTGGAGACCAGGTCATATGAGGAGAGGCTGAGGGAGCTGGGCATGTTTAGCTTGGAGAAGAGGAGGCTGAGGGGAGACCTCATTGCCCTCCACAACTCCCTGAAAGGAGGTTGGAGAGAGGTGGGTGTTGGCCTCTTCTCCCAGGTGAATAATGACAGGACCAGAGGAAATGGTCTGAAGCTGCGGCAGGGGAGGTTTAGATTAGATATTAGGAAGAATTCCTTTACTGCAAGAGTGGTCAGGCACTGGAACAGCCTGCCCAGGGAGGGGGTTGAGTCACCATCCGTAGGGGTGTTTAAGAAACATCTAGATTTGGCACTTCAGGGCATGCTCTAGTGGCAGAGATTGTAGGGTTTTTTTGTGTGTGTATAGTTGGACTCGATGATCTCAAAGGTCCTTTCCAACCATGAAGATTCTATGATTCTATGATTCTCTACCTCTG
Source organism: Larus michahellis (assembly GCF_964199755.1). NCBI lineage: Eukaryota > Metazoa > Chordata > Aves > Charadriiformes > Laridae > Larus > Larus michahellis. The sequence continues at coordinate 216,377,775 of NC_133896.1, forward strand.
ATGTCTTTAATGAGGTGATTTGATGCCATCAGTGGAAGCCACCATAAAGATTCTACCAAGTTCAATGGAGGTTTTTAACACTGCAATTCCCAGTCTGTTTTTTGAAGCTTGTGGGAAAACACAAGACCAGCCTGTCCTGCAGCAGTGGAGGGCTAGGGTAGGTCCCCAGGTTTGCTTTTCCAAAGATGGTTTTTCCTAGAGTTGCACTTCCCTATGGTAGATGCTCCAGAGAGAAGAGAGGAGAAGAAAGGAGAGAAGGTGCCTTAAACATTTCATGAATGGTTTCATCAGGCTGACAAGTATCATAGAATCATAGAATGGTTCGGGTTATAAGGGACCTTAAAGATCATCTAGTTCCAACCCCCTCCCATGGGCAGGGACACCTCCCACCAGACCAGGCTGCTCAAAGCCCCGTCCAACCTGGCCTTGAACCCCTCCAGGGATGGGGCAGCCACAGCTTCTCTGGGCAACCTGGGCCAGGGGCTCACCACCATCCCTGGAAAGAACTTCTTCCTGAGGTCTAATCTAAATCTCCGCTCTTACAATTTAAAAGAAGGTCTTCATTTCATGAACTCTCAGAGGCTGGTGGGGACAGTGCCAGAGGGGGAAAGGAGAGGAAGGAAGGGCTGCCAGTTGGATCGGGAAGCAGGGATATAAATGTACAGCATCACACACTGGGGCACAGGTCTGGTTTTGTGTCTTTTTCTGGCAGGCCACTTTTTAGCTGACTGGTACTATCCTTTATTAGGATTGTTCCCCAAGACATGGATGAGATAATGCCATGGTTTATAAATCATTCACTTCTGAGTCATCATATATGGAGTTCACGAAAGTCACAAAGGGCTTAAGCTATTCCTGGATGAATGTGCTGTAGAGACATACAAACCGGGTGCAAAAGGAGCAGACGTTTGTTTGCTACTGTGACACAAAAGTATTTAACCATTTAAGGTTCATACCGTCAATGTGCGCTGGCAGCCCAGAAACACCCCCGCAGCCTGGGCTGCATCCCCAGCAGCGTGGGCAGCAGGGCGAGGGGGGGGATTCTGCCCCTCTGCTCCGCTCGGGGGAGACCCCCCTGCAGTGCTGCCTCCAGCTCTGGGGCCTCAGCACAGGAGAGACACGGAGCTGTTGGAGCGGGGCCAGAGGAGGCCCCAGAGATGCTGGAGGGCTGGAGCCCCTCTGCTGGGAGGACGGGCTGAGAGAGCTGGGGGGTTCAGCCTGGAGAAGAGAAGGCTCCGGGGAGACCTTGGAGCCCCTTCCAGTCCCTCAAGGGGCTCCAGGAAAGCTGGGGAGGGACTCTGGATGAGGGAGGGGAGCCATAGGACGAGGGAGAAAGGTTTTAAACTGAAAGAGGGGAGATTTAGATGAGATATTAGAAAGAAATTCTTGGCTGTGAGGGCGGTGAGCCCCTGTCCCAGGTTGCCCAGAGAAGCTGTGGCTGCCCCATTCCTGGAGGGGTTCAAGGCCAGGTTGGACGGGGCTTTGAGCAACCTGGTCTGGTGGGAGGTGTCCCTGCCCAGGGCAGGGGGTTGGAACTGGATGATCTTTAAGGTCCCTTCCAACTCTAATCATTCTATGATTCTATGATAATGGCATAAACTGGGACTGTCCCATTTTAACCAGTTGCACTCAGCAAGCCAGTTCCCTACTGCAGGTGACAGCAGAACGTGGCTGTCTCCCATGCATGCTGTTCCATGAGCCTGCCCGCTGCGACATGAAAGCTTATCTCCATTTCAAGCTCTGGCGTGGACATCTCGCCAGCCACCGCCTCCAACCCAGCTCGTGCTCACATTCTTCCAGCAAGACGCGCTGGCACTTCCCCGCACATTTCACGGTATGTTTTTATTAGTCTGGGCACGTGCATACGTCCTTCTTTTTCCTTTTTTTTTTTTTTTAACATCATGTCCTACATGTTTTTGAACCTGAAAGGGAAGGACTTCTTGGTTTTACAGGTTTGGATTTGCTCCTCTGGATTTAGGGCCGTATCTCTTAACCAAAACAAAATGCTGGAGTCCAATCTGTCAAATTAAAGCAAAGATTTACCAAAGGAAAATATGCTTACAAAGTAAATATAAATTAATTTAATTGGTTCCTATTATCACGTCTATTGGAGCCTGCAAGTATAATCTGGTGCTGAAGTAATTAATTGGGTGTGAAGCAGCTACCGTGCCAAAACTCACTTGTAGGGAATGAAACTCACAGACTTCTTGGCCTGACTGTTACCTGCAGCGTCTTGGCTTTGTTATTTTGCAGAGCAGAGCAAATCGCCGTGCCGAGCTGTGCAATCAAAGGCTCAGATAAATGCCTCGCTTTGTGTTTTCCTGACTGGGTGGTTACAACTACAGGCGTTTTCCCAGCCGGGTCAGGGAGAGATTGGTTTCGGAGGGGAAGTCAGCGGACAGGTTTAGCGCTGCTGGGATTGCAGGCACTTATTTTTGTGGTTTTCCCTGGCTTAATATAGTCTCGGCTTTAATAGCCCTGTTTTTCCCCTTCCCTGCTCTGGTCTTGCAATAAAGGAGCATTGTCGGGTGGTTTGCAGAGGGGACGGGGAGCAGTGGGGAGCAGAGGATGCTGCAATGGCACAGCTCTGTTATCCACAGCAGCAGCAATGAGAGAGCCACAACTCACAGGACCACAGAATCACAGAATGGCAGGGGTCGGAAGGGACCTCTGGAGACCATCCAGTCCAACCCCCTGCCAGAGCAGGGTCACCCAGAGCAGGTGGCACAGGAACGCGTCCAGGTGGGTTTGGAATGTCTCCAGAGACGGAGACTCCCCCACCTCTCTGGGCAGCCTGTGCCAGGGCTCTGCCACCCTCACAGGAAAGAAGTTCCTCCTCGTGTTGAGATGGAACTTCCTATGGTCAAGTTTGTGTCCGTTGCCCCTTGTCCTGTCCCTGGGCACCACTGAAAAGAGCCTGGCCCCATCCTCCTGACACCCACCCTTTCAGTATTTCTAAGCATTGATAAGGTCCCCCCTCAGCTGTCTTTTTTCCAGACTGAAGAGACCCAAATCCCTCAGCCTTTCTCCACAAGAGATGTGTTCCAGTCCCCTCAGCATCTTTGCAGCCCTTTGCTGTCCGCTCTCCAGCAGTTCCCTGTCCTTCTTGAACCAGGGAGCCCAGAACTGGACACAGTGCTCCAGGTGCGGCCTCAGCAGGGCAGAGCAGAGGGGGAGGATGACCTCCCTCGACCTGCTGGCCACGCTCTTCTTGATGCACTCCAGGATGACATTGGCCTTCTTGGCCATGAGGGCCCATTGCTGGCTCATGGATCATCCTGTTGTCCACCAGGACTCTCAGGTCATTCATCCCATTTTGCCAGGATGGTCACTCGTGCAAGCTGGGAATTAGCTCTGGCAGACCACGTCGATCAAAAATAACCCAGGCTCAAGTAATGCAGGGATTTTGAGATCCTGGCACGTCCCAAGATGCTGCTCAGCTGCTGCAACTGGAGCAAACAGGAGAGATGGCTCTTCCTGATGCTTCTTCCCACCTCCTGCAATGGGTGCTTCTCCCTGGGCTTTTCTCCAGCTTCCCGTGGCACCTTCCAGCTGCTGTCATCTGCCACTTTGGGGAGGCCCCTCTTCCTTTGTGACAACATATGCAAGTGCAGCTGGGCATGCTCTCGCATTTATCCCTCATCTCGGCTTGTAGCATCTCTAAACAAGAGGAGTCCCTCTTATTTTAAAATTATGTTCCCAAATCTCACTCTTCCCTGCACTGGGGAGCCAAGATCAGGAATTCACCCCATACTTCTGCATTTGCTTTTTTCTCCACTATGTCCAAAGCAAGCAGGACTGTATCTTGTGAACACCCTCAGGAAAGCAGATGTGAGGCTGGGATGGTGCTTGGTGAGAAGGGTTGGATGGCCATCACAGGGCCCAGGCTGTCCTTAAGGCACAGGAGCAAAAATCAGCTCCAAACACCCCTTCTTCTGACCCCTCCCCATGCACCTCCTGCCTACAGAGTCTCGCAGGCAGCTTGCTAGGACGTGGCTTTTGGACACAAGCATAAAGGCTTTAGAGGGACAAGACAACACCAAAAACACCAGGGCTTTGGGGTGACCGCTGCCCATCCAAAGCTCTGACCAAGACTAGAAATGGGCTTTGGTGGGGACAAGCCTTTAAATGCTGGGACACCAGCTCTGCTCCCTGGGGTCTGCAGTGAAAACAGCCAAGACAAAAGAAGTGCTGCTATTATTAGAGCTAACAAAAATGCTGATAAAAAGCTTTGGACAAAAAAAAAAACAAACAGGCTTTCTGAGAAAGAGCTCAACCTTAGCGGGAACAGCCTGATCACTATTTTCCAATCCTTTCCCTCCAGGGAAAGCAGAGACCGGACCTTATCTTATGTCCTTTTAAAGTAGCATCAGTGTTCTGGTTTTTATTAAAAGCTTTGATTTGTTTAAAATGGTGCAGTTTTCGGTTTGTGAAACTTATTTCTTTCCACCTCTTCCTCTCTCTCTCTCTCTCTGTATAAATATTTATATACGTATTTAACCAAAAACTTATTCTTGAATACGGATTTCAACAGGGGCCAACATCTTCTCTAAGGTGTCTGAAGATTTTTGCTCAGTTCCAGCCCTGCCAAGGCGTCCTTTGTGCATCCTTGAGTCGGTCCCTTGAGTCGCTCCCTCAGTTTTCTTGTGTCTACAGATTTGGCTAATGCAATCCTGCATCACCGGGGGGGACAGAGTTAAAGTAATTCTTGCTCCCCAGCCACGTGGATTCTCCAGGATGTTGGATGCTCAGGAAAAAGGCCGTCCAGTGGGATCCACAGTTGCAGGGTCCTGACTTACTCTGGGGAGAAAGTCCCAGGGCACAGACAAGGGAGCAGGAACCAAGCTCACCCAGGATGGTGAGATGCATCCCAATGCAAAAGCAGCCCAGAAACATGGGTCTGGCCCCCAACCAAAGCACACAGACCCCAGGGAATCACAGGAGGGGGTATTTGCCAAGGGGAGCGCTTCCCTGCAAAGCTCTGATGGACACCGGAGGAGGAAAAACACCCAGACCGCCCCGGGTAGCCTCGCCGTGAACCAGCGGGGCTGGGAACGATTGTGGCTCACGGGCCAGCCCGGGCTGGGGAACCTCATAAATCATGTGGAAGTGCAGAGTTATGAGTTTCCTCAGACAAACACCACTAATTGCAGTGTGCTCTGATTGCTGCTGCGAGGCCACGTAACTCGCTGGCGAGCCTGGGAGGGGGAGATGCTGGATGGGATGGTGCAATTTTCGTGAGAGGCAGACGGACTAACACCCCCCGACGAGGTCCAGGGCTGGAGCACAGCTCAGATGAACATCTTTCCCTTCCAGCTCTCTCCCGGAGTTTGCAACCTCAGGGTGCAAAACCGTAGCCCTGCAAATTGTCTGAATGTGCCCCATTTTGCTCTTTTTGAGGCCGGCACTTCCCAGCGAAGCAAAAAGCAGCTCAAATTGGGAGGAAAGGCAGGCTGCGAGGCAGGCATCGATGGGGAGCTCCATCTGCAAAGGGTGATTGCTTGGTGGTGCAAATGCTCTAGGGCCATGTCTTTGTAGTAAAACAATCCTTGTGATCACTCCACGCCCGAGCCGAGTGACTCAGAGTAAAAATAATTAAATATGTTAATAATTATCAGAGGCCCCTTTGATTAAAACAAATAAAGCTTGCGGTGTGTAAGCAAGGAGGAATGCGTAGGTTTGCAGGGCTCAGCTCGCAACCAGGAGCCGATAGCAAAAGCGGACACGGTGCCTGGGTTGGGCATCAGAGGAGCTTGAGCGTAACCCAACCGGAGATGTCAAAGGTGGCCAGGTCCCTGCTGTAGCAGTTGCCCCCGTCCTTGATCCCAACCGCACTGCCCCAAAGACAGAGATGAAACGGGGGACTGGAGGCATCACATCTCCACATCTCAGACCACCCAAGTGGGAGACCTGGCAGGTTTTGGGTAGCTGGTCTGGGAACTAGCATCGCATGAACTGCTGATGGAAGGTGGGAGGCAATTTTGGAAGGTGAAGAAAATGTTAAATATAATTAATTACACCCTGAAGGGTGTTCATTCAGGAGCCCCGGGCACCCAATGGGTGGAGGAGGGCACTTCTAAAGGGAGATTCAGATCTCCTGGGGATTTAGTTGGCCTTCTGAGGTGCCCAGATGAAAGCCAGGTTCACGGCTTGGCCACACCAGTGCGGTGCTTGTAGGGTGAATCCATGCCATGAAAGGGCTTTTCTGTGCTTCTGCTTGAGATGGGATATGGTGGACGCTGAACTGACAGTTTAGAAGGCAATTACAAAAGCATTTCAGAAGAGGTGGGCATGCCCAGACAAGTGGCTCCTCGCTCTACATGGGGTGCTTGTCCCCTCTCTCCTTGGAGCCAAAGGCAGCATCCGCACCCACTGGGCTTTCTGGCCAGCAATGCTCTGCCTCAGATCTGCACTTTTGGCCAAGAGAGAAGATGGTGCCGGTGTGGTGCTTGCACAGGAGAGCATGGAGCTCCTCTCCTGTGCTGGAATGTGGCTGGGGGCGGGCAGGCGGGCAGTGTGAGCCCTCACAGCAGAGTCTGGAGAAGCCTTTCTAGGGCTGTTTTGATCTCTCAAGTGTACAGGTGATAACAATCAGGGCCTGACATGCTGTGAGGGCATTTATAGACATAGCGAAATGCGCCTGTGGAGCAGGAGGGTGAGTTCGCACCATATCACGCTCAGGATCGGTGACGCTCTAGGGAATGAATACCAAAACCTACTGACAGGGTGTGTTTCCCATATGGGTGCTTATGCAGCACCATACTGCACCCGTGTGTGCGACACCGCATGCCTGGTATGGCCGCGCTGACTGCCAGGAGCTGAAGAAGATCTATCTGCCTCAATTTCACCATAGCTTTTGAAGGCAAACTCTAGGTTGAGTGAAGCTTCAGCCATGGCATGAGCAAAGACAGCATCGCAGGGAGGAAATGCTCTTTGTATCCCAAAGCATTTTTATTCCCAGGATGCAGCTCATGGGAAACACAGGACTCAGGTTGTCCTCGCTGCATGGGTTTTAGTGTCCAAGTTCATGAACAGATGTAGATTTTACACTGAAACGCACCATCTCTGGGGCAATCTGTGAGCACACAACAAGACGACCCAACCGCTGGGAAGGGGAAAGGAGGAAAAAACCCCAGATCCAGTTCAATCCGATGGGGAACCTGAAGGAGAGGCAGCACAGCCTCCCTCCCTGGAAACGAGCCAGGGCACTGGAGCTACCACCCCTTCACAAACCCAAAAAGGACCCAAAACCAGACGGCACTGGACACTACCCGCAAACCGGACGCAGCTCTCAGACCTTTTCTTCCCACTCTGGAGATGGGGCGTGCAGAGGGAGGGATAGCCACCGCCAACACCTTCTGCCATGTGGTCTGTGTCTGTTATTTTGCATCCTGCTCTCCCGCTAATAAAACAAGCGATGTCCTTGTAGTGCTTTCCAGGGGGGGAAACATAAAATGCATTTGCCGTTAGTTTATTTTAGTAAAGCCCTATTTAAGCAAAGGAGAGGAAAGGGATCCCTGCAAGGGGCACACTTGCTAACAGGAGAGCACAATACGCTTGATTGCACTTTCTTGTCCCGCAGAAACTCACTGACGCCCTGGGAAGGCAAAAAAAAAGGGGTTAGGTGATGTAGCTATACAGCGTATAAAGCAGCTCCTTAACACATGGTTGTAGTTATGCAGCTGGGGAAAGCGGGCGTGTATTTTGGGAGGATACCTGGCCAGCGTGCAGCCAGCTGTGATCAGATATATCCAGGGTAACTGCGCCACCTCATGGTCCCCAGAGCCAAAGAGTTGAGAAGAGGGAGTCGGACGCCTGGTGTGACTCGCGTTCACTGAAAAGCATCTTCACAGCCTCCTCTGAGAAAAACTGCAGCAGCTTTATTCACTGCAGCGAAGTCACCTCCTTTAGGAAGGCCAGGCGGGGATTTGCTCCATGGATTACTGCCTTACTTCGACAACAGTCACAATAGTCTCTGAATGAACTACTACTACTTCTAAAACAATGACAAAATAAGATGCCCCCTACTTGTTCTGGGATTGCTCCTTAAAGCACAAAGAATCACAGAATGGTTTGGGTTGGAAGGGACCTTAAAGATCATCCCGCGCAGGGGCACCTCCCACCAGACCAGGGTGCTCCAAGCCCCGTCCAACCTGGCCTTGAACCCCTCCAGGGATGGGGCAGCCACAGCTTCTCTGGGCAACCTGGGCCAGGGGCTCACCACCCTCCTGCATCACTTCTTCATCCAGTCCTGTTTTAAGAAACCCCGTCCCTGTGGCTCCTGCTGCTTCCCTGCAGATGCAAGCTTGCAGCCCACTAGATCCCATCCTGGAGAAGGGGTGTCCTAGATTATCATGTTCTGCTTCCTTTTCCTTTGATCCACTCGAAATAATCTCTCCCGTTTGGCACCCCAGGCAGCCCTTCTTTTAGCCTCCTGTTCTCACCCTGCTCACACTTGCAGCTGATTGTTGGCCGTGTCTCTTACAAGCTGTCACTTGGGCATTCACGCCTGGATTTTCCTGATTTTTCCTCCGTAAGAGGTGGGGGGAGAGTTTTCACCAACTTAAGTCCAGCATAAGACAGTCACCTAGTGCTCTCCCACAGTGAAAAGGGAGAGCAGGGCATCATTGGGGCTAGGCAAGCCCACCCCAACATAGTCCTACATTCCCCCTCTGGAAATGCCTTGCTTTTTCCCCATGGGCCACAGTGAGGGTCCAGTCCACTATGCTTATTTTAAGCCCTTAGATGACTAAAGTTGACCTGGTATCCCTCAGGGATCCGTATTGAAACCAGTACTGTTCAATATCTTTATCAATGACATAGACAGTAAGACTGAGTGCACCCTCAGAAAGTTTATGGATGACACCAAGCTGAGTGGTGCGGTGACACACCTGAGGGACGGGATGTCATCCAGAGGGACCTGGACAGGCTCGAGAAGTAGGCCTGTCTGAACCTCATAAGGTTCAGTGAGGTCAAGTGCAGGCTCCCACGCCTGGGTTAGGGCAACCCCCGGTATCCATACAGGCTGGGGGATGAAGGGATGGAGAGCAGCCCTGAGGAGAAGGACTTGGGGGGGTTGGTGGATGAGAGGCTCAACATGAGCCGTCAATGTGCGCTGGCAGCCCAGAAACGCCCCTGCACCCTGGGCTGCATCCCCAGCAGCGTGGGCAGCAGGGCGAGGGGGGGGATTCTGCCCCTCTGCTCCGCTCGGGGGAGACCCCCCTGCAGTGCTGCCTCCAGCTCTGGGGCCTCAGCACAGGAGAGACACGGAGCTGTTGGAGCGGGGCCAGAGGAGGCCCCGGAGATGCTGGGAGGGCTGGAGCCCCTCTGCTGGGAGGACAGGCTGAGAGAGTTGGGGGGGTTCAGCCTGGAGAAGAGAAGGCTCCAGGGAGACCTTATTGTGGCCTTCCAATACCTAAAGGGGGCCTACAGGAAAGATGGAGATATTCTTTTTAGCAGAGCCTGTTGTGACAGGACAAGGGGTAATGATTTCAAACTCAAAGAGGGGAGATTCAGACTAGATATAAGGAAGAAATGTTTTACGCTGAGGTTGGTGAGACACTGTCCCAGGTTGCCCAGAGAGGTGGTAGATGCCTCATCCCTGGAAACATTTGAGGCCAGGTTGGACGGGGCTCTGAGCAACCTGGTCTAGTTAAAGATGTCCCTGCTTATGGCATGGGGTTGGACTAGAGGGCCTTTGAAGGTCCTTCCAACCCAAACCATTCTATGATTCTATGTTTCTATGACTTGAATCCCCATGGACATGTGTCCTATCTGCCTCCTACTGTCCTCAGTAACGAGAACCTCCACCTTTTTCCTCTCACCTTCACCCTTCTGCTGCTTCTACAAACAAATGCATTGCCAAGTCCTTGAACTTAACTCCATCCTAACCACACAAGGAGAGATTGTCTGAAAATCTCACTGGCTTCTTCGCCTCATATCTAATTTGTGGTGCACAGTCAATCCTGTCTCCTGCTGTCTCCTCCTTAGTCAGGTTCAGCCATGCAGATTGCATTTCCGTGGATGATTTCCCTTTGCCTCATTGATCCAGCACCAGTCCTTGTCTGCAGCGAGATAACGATAAAGCTCACCGTTAATTTATGACAACATCACACAGACTGTGCGTCCACGTACCACTGGCTCTTGGCATGAGTAGTTCCTGGCACCGTAGAACACATGTAAATTGCAAGCAGAATAAAAAATTCTTTGGAGATCTGATGTATCCTAAATCTAGATACAGCTATTATTTTTTAAACTTCCCCCCCTCAGCATCTGTTCATAAAAGAAGGCTTTTGCTAGAAGATGCAATTGCAGCAACGGCCATAGAGCCATTCTGTTTATGGTTCTGCCTCGTCTTCTGCATCCCCTTTACCCATCACCTCTCTTTTTCTCCTGGTACTTACCTGCTTTCAACGAGCACTGCTGTTCGGTGGGAGCTGAATGCTGGGCTCTCACGTGGTGTTACATCTGCCTGAGGGTGAAGGCTGCTCTTAAAAAAAGAGGATTCAGCTTATGGAAAGGCGTTTTTACCTGCTTTGTTCAGAAATGCTGTCCCAGGAATCACCAGGTAAGTTCTTCATAGCAGGCCAATTTATTAAAAGCTGTGGGTTACTTGCAGTTTGGAAGTCTTCTCTCCGGTATCAAAATGTGATACAGAACCAGAACAAAACGCATACAAAGTATGGATGTAGCTGTCCCACTATACAAATGTTTTACGAGACAAAGGAGGGATGAGTTGGGGAAACAGCTGAAATGCAGCCAAGGGAACTTATTTCAAGCCATTTGAAAAGCTGCTTGTAAACTTTACTCCAAATCCTTTCTGCGTCCTTGCCCTCAGCATCCACCCTGGATATGATCTCCCACTTTGAATTCAGTGTTTCTCACTGGAACGAATAATTAGGGAAAGTTTTAAAGCAGAGAGGAGCAACTGATGGCTCAACTGCTGCCAAACTCCTTGACTTCATGCTTCAAGCAAAACAGTGAGATGCAAGGCGTCCCTGGAAAGCTGGAGACATCAGCCCCAAGTAAAAGTGATCCAATAAAACCTGTTCTGCTCCCTCCTCGTCTCTTCCCCTGCCAGCTTTAGGATTGAGCTCCCAAGCACGCTTCATATGCAGGAAGCGACAGTACTAAACTATCCCATAAAAAGCTGAAACGTGGTGACCTATGCGGCTCATCTTCCCACAAGGTCTTCTAGAACAGGCACTTACCTGTCTCAGCTGTCTTTATGTCAGCAAAATGAGCATTGCCAAGGCCTGTTCCCTGGCCCAACGGCCAGATGAGATGGAAGGATCTGTACCTTCGTCATTAATCTCTATTGCTTTCCAGACCAGGTTGGGCACATCCATCCTCGTCACTGGGAAGGCCATCTGGCTGTGCAACTACAGGACTGTTTGAGACTGGCCAAAACTGTTTCCACAGATCGTGCATAAAATTTAGCTGTATGGCCAGCTGAGACCTGTGCCGGTTATTAGTATAGATGCAGTCAGAGAGTTTTATTTGCTTACAAGAGCAATGGTGCCACAGCCTCCGCAGTGAGCACTGGCCAAGCGAGGTCCAACCTTACCCCATGAGTGAGGATCAAGGGTTCAGATACAGCTCAGGAGGTCGCCTGGAAGCAAAGAGAGACCAAGACTGAAATGAAAACCTAATGGGCTATATTATTTATGGGGAAGAGAAGGAAGACGTTAAAAACAAACAAAAAACTCAGCCTCACCTCATTTTTCCTTTACATTGTGTTTACGGCCTTTGCTGCGCAACCGGTACTGTCAATAAACCAGGCATTCAACGACCCTGCACAAAGCCCGTCAACATCTGCCCAGGGTCAGTGGGAGAGGCGGCAGCTACTGGATGGATGAGCTGACAGGGACTAGAAAAAGAGTCTGTCACATCCCCATTTGGGTTCCAGGTCTTCTCTCTGCCCTAATTTAATGAAGTAATGAGCCAAATTGGCTTCTTCATACCTGTGGCTGTAACATGCTGTCTCCATCTACGATCAAAGTAGTCCAGGCACCACAGGTTTTGGAGCACGTTGTCAGAACCATTGAACGAAAGCCAATGAGCCGTGTGATGAATTAGATCAAACTAGATAATTAAGCTAGACTCATCCAGACTTCAAATAGAGGAAAATGTCCCCACGTAACTCCTTTTAAGTGCTAAGGTCATTATCAGTTCTCTATGAAAAAATCGCAGATAATGCCATTAATTTCAGTGGATGCAACCACAAGTTTAAGGTAGGGGGTTTTGTATGATACTTGAGTATTTGATTCCTGGAAATAGTCATTGTAGAAACACTGGAGCAAGACTTGCACATATAACCTTACCAGTTTTCTTCTTCAGTGTGCCACCAGAGCCCGTGCAGTTTAGTGCCATCTCTGTCCTCCAGGACTTGTCAAGCATTTAAATGTCACAACCTCTTTTGGTCAATATTGTTATTCTCTGATTAAAGATGGTCAAACTGAGGAACGGAGATGTTAAGTATGTTACCTTACCCCCAGAGTGGGAAAGCATCCCTTTGCGATTCAGAACAGCACTCAGTACTACGCCAAGGTTTACTTCTGACCCAAATCATGTCCAGGAAAGGAGGAATGGAGGATTTGCACTCAAACACATGTCAGTTTTAGGTGCAGCTATTCCATTAGTGGGAACAGGTAAAGAGAGGAGAGAGCCACAAATCCTCCCATTCTCAGGCCTGTTATTTGGAAACACCATATCAGACTCCGGGACCAGCCCACGCTCTGGATCCCACCTTCTCTTCCTGCAGTTACTGGTTTTAAACTCAGACGGAGTGCGCTGCCACGTGAGTTCAGAAGACACGTTGACAATATTTGCCAGTCCCAGCATTTATATCGTACAGTTATTTGTCAAAGCCCCACCTATCCCATGCAGCACTTCCTTTCTGATAATTGCTACTGAGATACAGAGCTAAATAATGGAAAGAGGAGAAAACTCTCCAATTCTCACCATTATCTTGAGGGTAGCCTGTTAAAACATGAACTCTCTGATATTTTCTTCCAAGCTCCTCCCCTGAGATACGCCTCTGAGCATCCCTGGAATTTCCTTGCACTCAGACACTGCCCTGAGCTGTCGTGGGAACACGGTGAAATTGGGAAGGTGTCCTTTGGTGTTGAAAGCTTCTCGGTTTTGTCAGAAATGAATGGAAACACAGAGTGGTGAGCTGCCAAAAGAAAAAGCGATGAAGATTTTTTTGAAGTCCTGCTGAGTTTACCTCTTCATTGTAATGGTGAAGAGATGATAACCCTGAGACTTCACGTTCCCCCCACAAAGCCTATCCAGGGCATGCTCACGTCTACCCAAGAGGGGAGAAGGTCTCTTAGGGCAGGGACTAGTCCCTGTAGTGACAGCAGTGGCAAAAAGCTATTTTGGACCAGGTTTCAAACCTCAGGCAAATGGCAGCACCTATCAGAAACCTCAGGCACAGCACTGCTGTATAATGAAGGGCAATACGAGTAACCTGCTGGGGCCATCGCTTCTACCTCAGGCACACATCGCTTAACCTCTAAGCTGGGTACCCTTTACATCTTTAGAGCTACAGAATCAAAGTCGCTACAGTCTGCAGCACCTCCGTCTCATGACTGTTCCCCAACCGTCAGTATGAGCTGCCAGTTACTGAGGCAATCCTGCAGCCATGGCCAAAGGCTGCACTAAGCCCGTCCACCTTGCTGTGAGCCAGCAGAAGACAACCAGCTCTCTTCCAGAGGACATGCAGCCACTGCTGTCATCATTTTATCCACTCCTGGCTCTCGGATTGCACATTTAGGGACCATCTGACATGGTTTCCACCATCAAGCCACCTCATATTTTGAAGTACAGGAGCTTGGAGTCAACATCTACATGTGATCATATCGGTTCTTCCCTCCCGTCATGTCTGTCATTAGCACTTATTGAAATGGCACCTTGCTCTGACACCCTGAGCTCTACCCAGTGTCCCACAGCCCTTTGTGCTGGCCCCAGGGTGCTTTCAAGGAATCACTGCTCTTAGTCCACAGCACTCCTCGACGCGTATGAGATCCAAGGATTAAAAAACCCTTGGAAACAAGCGATGAGACCATCAGGGAGATGGGAAGGGGATGAGAATGAACATATCAGGGTAGGAACAAGTGCTCTGAAATAGGAGCAACGATGGACAACAGCAAGTGCCTTGAAAAAAGGGAGATAGCCGAGAAAGCTCTTGCAGATCCTTATCTTTGTGTTAAACATAAGATATCATTAATCAGAAACAAATCACTAGGAACTAAAGTCACAAGCAGGTTTTGTCACAGCTTGATTTCCACCTTGGTCACTCCTGTTCACCAGGGAAAGTGGCTCATCCAGCCCACGGTGAAGTCAGCAGAGACATCTAGTGGCAAAAATAACATTAAAATTCGCAGGGGAATATACTGGAGTGCTTTGCTTCATCTTACGGACAGCTCGATTATTACCAGCTTTCCAGTACATATAAAAAAGACTGCTTGGGAGCTTAATACTGTATTTTTAACTGATCTGTTGAAAAATGTATTGGAATGATGCTTTCCTAAATCTCCCAAACCCCAGCTTTATGGAGATAAAACACCTCCATAACTACTGTGCTTCCTGCCTGTCCTCAGCCTCCCAGGATGTTGTTCACCCTGACTCTCTCTTGCTTTTTGAGGAGTTGGAGATATTGGTATCATGTCTGGTTCTGGTTATGGATTTTTGCTCATGTGTGAAGGTTTCTGTATGCCATTGCTGCTGCACTGATTGATGGGATCTTGTTATACAGCTCAGAAGAATTTTTTTCCCATCTGTTCCTTACAAATATGGTTTTTGTTAAGAGCTTTTCGGATTTTGGCTTTGATGGCACTGGGTTTTGTTTAAAGACTCGCATTACCTATTATGTTGAACATCTTTGTGCAGCTGTTCCATTTAGTCCAAGTCTGTTCTTCACTGGACACAAACCAGCCACTATTCAGCTTTGGCAGCTGTTTACAAAAAAAAAAAAAAAAAAATCAACCTTTAAGAATGTAACAAAGCAATGGCAAAATTCAATTTCTTAGTGGCGCAGGTAATACTGCCAATTTACCTGCGGTGAAAATCTGGCTTTATCTTCATCAAAGCCTGTAGTCCTTGCTCTGGATTTCTTCTCCAGTCACAGACAATAGATTAAAACATAACACTGCAGATGAAAGAACGATGTGCACACCAAACTGCCAGTCCAGGTAGACATTTTTACTTTTATAAAGACTTTGCAGGGTTTATGTACATCTCGCAAAAGACATTTGGCCAACAATGGGAGATCATTGCTGCGACAGCAAGACAGTTGCTCAGGCAAGAGAAGACTGTGGCCTAGATTTTAATGAGTATTTAGCAATATTCAGTACTGCAACGCCTAAAGGACTTACAGGAACACTGGAGTGAGAGGACGCGATGGTAAGAAATCAAGAGCTAAAGCGAGTGGCCTAGCAGTCCGCTTAACAAACCTCTGTTCATCACCTGGGCTGTGGTACCCAACTACGCATGCCGTCCTACCCCGACCCACTTGCAGTGTTAAATATTTTAGGCTCTTACATGAGTAAATCAGTTTGGAAAACCAAATTTAGGCTCTAAAGTCAATTAGGCATTGCAAAGAGAAACACTGAAACACCTCATCACTCGCTGGTTGGGCCAAAGAGAAAGTTAGGGATCTTCAAAGCAGCTGGAATCAGATATTTGACGTGATTCCATACCAGCTGCGGAACATTAACAGGTCTAGAGGATTCAGTAGAAAACTAAGGCAATACAAAGGGTTGAGTTACCCATTCAACTTTGGTAGTAAATTTTTTTTTTGGTAGTGTTGGTTTTTTTGGCAGACTCCTTACAGTTTTTAAGTCGCAAAGAAAAGCACCACTTTTACCAGCAGCATCCACATCAAATCCATTAAGCAAATGATGATGACCATTTTAAAATCATTCAGCTGTGCTCACAGGTGCTCTGTTGAATACCTCGGTCCCCTCACTGTCATTCCTCACCCTCTCCTTTGACTTGTCATATCCAGTAGAGAAAGCTTCCTCCATCTCCAAGCACAACTGAAGAGGAGGAGACACAAAAAAGGTCTGCCAAGCATTGGCTGTGCTGGCAAAAGAGGACCACCTCTCACAGGGACAAGGGAGTATCACCCAAAAATGAATCTGGGGAGGACGTTCACCTCTGGAAGGGGCTGCTGTTGTCCACTCTCCTGATCTCCTGGTCAACACGGACCGCAAGGTCCCTGCACACAGAGCAGCAAAGAGCACCCCACCCCCCTGCAGTCCCCAGGCTTGCAGCCGTGAGGCAGGTCTACTGCTGGAGGGAGCTACAGACCCCCTGCCTCCACTAATACATCTGCAGCCAGCTGGAGCACCACCTTACAGAAAAATATCTAATTTAACTCTGAAGCCTTCACCTGATGAAGAATCCACCCTGCCTTCTAGTGACCTGCTCTAGTGCTAATTACTCACCCTGTTGAAAACAACCTTGCTCCAGCCTGAACATTGCTGCCTTCCCCATCAATTCCTTGTCCCCATCCAAGCCTGCTACCTCCAGCAGTCCTTCTCTGTAGGCAGGCAGTAACCTAAGAACAGGAGGACAACTATTGTCTCTGCAGTTCAGAGACACGTTAATATCAGTGGCTACATCTCTTCTAGTAAATATGATTCAAGGACTGTTTTCTGGCCCAGAAGACCATTTGCGCCACACAGCCAAATACTGTGTACTCATACACCCAAATACTCACCAAAATACAGTGGCCTCAACCATGCCACCCACTAAGAGCGACCTAAGATCTGTGCTCTCCCTGGAAACTGTTGGAGAGCATAGCCAAAACCACACCAGGGAACGGCCATAACTACACAACCTGGACTATTTCAGGATGGTAGATGGGTCCATGCCTTGGTCCTGGTTAGTTCCTGTACCCTTCAAAGGACAGATTAGCTGTATAAGAATAAAAACACTACCCAGAGCTGTAATCAGTAATATCAAGGGAGGTTATAAATGCCTATGGCTTAGTGTGTGGCTGAGCCTCAAGCTACTAGGGAGAAGGAAGGGGCCAGAAGAAAGCTTTTCCTTCAGGCATCTCACCTCATAATACATCCTGAAGAGATCTGTTGCAGTTTTCCCTGTGGTGCTGGGTCTGGCCAGTGTCTGCAGCAAGATACTGAGCTGCAGTTTTACCCAGAACGGCAATTTTGGTCATGCTGCAAACCAAGGATGTCCATCATTTCCCAGAAGAAAAACAATGGAGGAGTCGTCCAGTGTCTTCTCTTTCGGGAATGGGGAAGATAAACTAACAGTGACCACTTAGCTCGCAGAACCGGGAAGATCTCTTTTTCTCTGCACTATTGCTGTAATGTAGGAACCAATGAATGTGGCTCTTGTCACTTGATACTTCATTTCAGTGCAAGCCTCAAGAGCTCAAATCCACAACAGCCCAAGCTCTAAATACTTCCTCAGGACAGGCTTGGCTGCTGTTCCCAGAAACCTCTTCCTTCTCTTCTCTCATCATTATTGGACTTGCTCTCGCAGCATCAACCCACGAGGCGGAGGGAAACGCTTGGCCGGAGAGCGGGAGACTCCTAGGTTTTACAAGGCTCCTTGGCATCAATTTCAGCTCCCAAATTATTTCTTTTCACTGTTTAAATAATACAAAAAGTCAGTCCAAAACGACAGGCTATCTGCGTGGGAGATTCAAGACAATCTCTGAACGTTCAAAATCAGGCCATTTGTCTAAATATTTAGATAGGAGCACCGAAGCATACAAACACTTACAGAAAGGTGAGTAAACATGAATTTTATTCTAATTTCTAATCCAGTAAACCGAATTATTGCAATCTTTAAGTCCCTTTGATGGTCTCTCAGTGCCATTTTTTCTCAGAATGGCTGGAGTACTGAGAAATCTGAAATTACATGAAAGACGACATTTGAATGGCACCTGGTTTCAAAGGCACTGGCCATGAACATACTGCTAGAAAACCTTTTGGGCAGGGGCTGCAAATTAACCAGCTTAAACCCGAGGCAACCAGTCTCATTAGAAAATCTGGATGCATTTACTGGTAACAGATGCTCTCCTTCCTGGCTTGCCTGGCACATCCCTACTGCTCCTGAGCACATTTAGATTAATGCAAAGAAGGTGACTATATTTAAATGCAGGTGGCTCTCTGTGGTAGGCAGACAACCCCGTAGGGCCATGCTGGAGGCTGCCAAGCAGGAATTTAGCGTTGTCTCTGTTTGCACAGAAGGGACCTCAGTGACTTGGAAAGCACAGAAGAAGGAAATGTTTTCTCCATGACATACTACGGGCTGCCTACAATCAGCATCCTTCCTCGGCAGCTGGGCTTGATAAATGTTGTCAGCAGCCTGGGAGTCCTTTTGGGCTCCCAGTGTCAAGAACGAATCTGAAGGAACCAGACAGGGACAAACACCCCTATGCCAGGGGGTGGTCACGCTAGAACGAGTCCTTATGCGACTGGGCTGGAAGACTGAATCCTTCGGAATAAATTAAATTTGATCTGCTTATTGGGAGTACTGGAGTACTGTGTGCAGCTCTGGAGTCCTCAGAATAAGGACATGGACCTGCTGAAGTGGGGCCAGAGGAGGCCAGAAAGATGATCAGAGGGCTGGAGCCCCTCTGCTGTGAGGACAGGCTGAGAGAGTTGGGGGGGTTCAGCCTGGAGAAGAGAAGGCTCCGGGGAGACCTTGGAGCCCCTTCCAGTCCCTCAAGGGGCTCCAGGAAAGCTGGGGAGGAACTCTGGATCAGGGAGGGTAGCCATGGGACGAGGGGCAACGGTTTTAAACTGAAAGAGGGTAGATTTAGATTAGATAATAGGAAGAAATTGTTTACTGTGAGGGTGGTGAGCCCCTGGCCCAGGTTGCCCAGAGAAGCTGTGGCTGCCCCATCCCTGGAGGGGTTCAAGGCCAGGTTGGATGGGGCTTGGAGCAGCCTGGTCTACTGGGAGGAACTGGATGATCTCTAAGGTCCCTTCCAACCCAAACCATTCCATGATTCTACGAATAATCAAGTTTGTTAATTCAGTCTTCAGTAAATTATCTGATGTCATTATATGTATCCATTTAAAACCTAGAAGAATCCTAATATACATGGCTTTTCAGCAGAAAAAAGTAAATTAATTACCCTGTTTCTCTGCTAGAATATACTAACTTGCCAGACAGAAATGGCATTAACAGTTCTGCATGCTCTTACTTCGGCTTGATATTTTTAGCCCAGTTTTTGAAAGAAAAAGTATTTTAAAACCCCTGTAATTGTGCTGGGGGTATTTATGTGAGCTTATCAAGCCTTCCACTAGTACCTTGAAACCTTTGAACAAACTGGCCAATGTCATACAAATATGGTGAAGGAGACAGGTCCTGCAGAGCCACAAGTGACAGAGACCCTTAAGGTCCCCTCACTATAGGAAATGGATGAATGTGAGCTCACCCTTTATCAGACAGCAGAGAATCCACACAGGCAAGCTCCCTTTCGAGACACAAATCCAGATGAAATGAAGCTTCTTTGGCTCTGCTCATCCCAAAACAACTTCAATTCTTCTCTTCAACAGTGAGGCGATACAATGCCTTGTACTTCTGCTTCTCCGAAAGACAGAAAAAAGGCCACATCACACATTTCCTCTTCGCTCTTTCCCATAATATATTTTTTTTAAATCTCTGCTCCATCTCTGGGTTTCCAGGTCAACATTTCCACTGTGCCAGGACATTTGGAACAAATTTACCTTTCAATATTATCACATTCAAGCAGCATAAAGTGGCAGCTTAGAGGTGCTGCAGGATGCACAAGACTCCTTCCAGTATTCCCATCATTTACAAAGACCCATGTAAAGGGGGATCTGAGCCTTCCTTTTGAACCAAAGCTTTAAAGCAGTTTGTTTTGGCCTCCTTTAGTGCTGCAGGCCAAGTGAACTACAGCCATTTGTTCTGAAACCATAAATCTCACAAGCTATAAAGCGGTTTCCTAATCCTTTTATTTTACAGGGCACACATTTTCTCGGCGAGCCGTGCCCCTCCTTAGCTGTGATTTGGAGAAACCTGCACGAGGAAACCATTCCAGCCTTTGGAGCTGGATTTCTCCAGCTGTTGCGTTTTCCTTATATTCTGGGCTGTCTGCTTGCACAAATTAGGTGCTCCAAGCTGTCACAACCACCCTGTAGAAGGAAAATAAAAGGATCAGCAGCAGCCCCACAATAAAGTTGAAGTTGGAGCCAAATAAAAACTTGTGGAAATTCACTTCACTAATCTTTCTCCTTTAAAAAAAAAAAAAAAAAAAAAAGGAATGAGAGAGAGGGACACGCACCTGAGCAAACAGATTTTGAGATCTGCGGACCATCCTTCCACTGGGCAGGATCAAAGTAACTCTGCTGGAGTGCATTATGGAAAAAGACATATATAAATTGGGATCCTGGCAGTTTAGGAGACAAAAAGAAACAAGGGGAGGGCTCTGCTGAAGTTCCCTGCGACCATTCCTACTGCAACAAAATCCTTCACTTAAACATCTAACTGCTGTTGAGAAGGCAATGGGGAAAAAAACCAGAATAGCAAAAATCATATGTGATATTCACTCCTTTGACCTTTCCGTGTCCTCCTGCTGTTGTGCCTCCTCTCCTACACCAGTGGCACAGTGCTGGGTCGGTTCTCCCACGCTGAGATGGCGCAGGCAGGTGATGGCATCCAACCTGGCTGAGGGGAAACCACTTCCAGAAGACATCTCCTTCAGTGGCAGCTTAGCAGTGGTCACTCGTGCTTTGCACAGGCCTGAACATGCCAGTCTCTGCCACATCCATTGCCTGATGTCATATGTTCATGAGGTGGCTGGATATGCAGCTGGAGACAGGAGTTTCGCTCATTTGTGAGACCTGAAGGACCTTCTACTAAGGAGAGTCAAGGGACGGGAGATGTCTCCACAGCAGTGCAAGGGAGCTGGTACCCTCTTGGAGAACCTCTCCTCCTTCACCAGCACCATGCACAGGTGGAGGACATGGGAATGGATGTGTAGATGATGCCCAATCTCTGCTTGCACAGGGAGAGGGAGCCACGCTCTGCAAGCTCTCTAAGGATCAGCCAAAGTCACATCAGCAGTCCCCACCTCCATTCCCACTCCCTACCCAGATCCTGTGTGATGCCAGTGACAGGGCAACACTTGGCAAAAAACCAAAGGGAATCACCGGAATTTTTTCATCCATAATGGGATACGGGCACGGTTTATTCCTAAAAGTAAAAGCAAATAAAACTAAGAAAGAGCTTGAGCTGTCAAACACAGCACTGCTGTCTCTGTTCTCCAAGTACTACACTTGTGTCTGGTGTACTTCAGAGGTTGCTGCAAAATAGGTGTGCTTTTCCAAACACTTGTAGGAGTAACTGGTTTTGAGCATTAAGATGTCCTTTGTTACACAGTGAGGGTTTCATTTTAATAATTCCCGAGATGGCAATGTGAGTTTGCCTGCTCAGGAACAGTTAGCCAAACGCTCGAGCTGAATCGCGTATTAAGAACTGGCAACAAAATAATATCACACAATGAACATACGAACGTCATTTGTACGCATTAGACACAAGCACAGTGAAGTGCTGAGAGCACAGAAAAAGCCACAATTTCCCACTTAGTTCTGCGGAGCGTGTACCGAGTCATAAATGGGGGATAACTTTCCAGAACAACTTTTCAAGATTTAACTGCAGCATCTGGAAAATCTGTTCTCAAGCACTCCAGGAAATTTGCAGATACACAATCATTTCGCATTTACCTCGCGTCTCACGTAAGTTTGTTTGCCCACTTTGCATTCCTAGTGAGAAACTGTTATTGCTGTCTTTCTTTCTAGCATACGGTTTTGCTTCTTGTTCTTTGCTTTTTTTTTTTTTAACCACAGGAAGGAAACGTAAGAATGTCAGGTCTAAGGCGACTGCTCTGTAATACAACACATATTCTTATTCCACATGGAAAAGGAATGTCAGGTTGTTCAAATACCAAAAACGTTCTTCCCCCTCACCCTGCTACAGTAACACTTGTTACTTATCTATAAAGGTTAGCAAAAAATCCCAACCCTTCCCAAAAGATTTGCTCACTGCTCCGCGGTGCGCTCATTCTAATTAGTTGAGCAATCTAATAAACTGAAAAGCAAAACAATACAAAAGGAAAATTTAATTTGTCTTTATCTATTACGAAAGTGAGTTGGATTGGGGTGGTACAGACACATGATTTTATACAGTATTCATCCAAGTTTTTCAATTGAAGCTTTCTGTAAACTGGGAAAATGATCTCTGAATTGCTCTATTTTTCTGCATGGTTCATTCAGGATGAATGAAACTCTGTTTTTAAGATTAAAGACTTTATTTTTATGATATCTAACCACACAAGTTTGTCTTAATTTGTCTTCAATTTAATCTTGAGAGGATTAAAATTTTATAAAATTATCTTTCACACCAGGTTATGACTGTTTACTTCAAATATATCTTTTATTATTATATTGTTGTAACTGAACTACCAATTATTTGAGAACTCCGTTCCCAAATCCGTTCCCACCCCAGGAGAAGTGGTTACTCTGTAAAGGCTCCGATATATTCAAATATGCCTAAAAAAAAAAAAATTCTAAAACTGCACACTCATAATTCTTTATGCCTTTAGCACGTTGAAACATCTACTGTGCAGCAGCTCTGGGACAAGCAAGGAATGAAAGACACATTTTTACCTGACCTAGCACAACTCTTACATGTAATAAGATATTACCAAATTGTCTGTAAATTAAAATCCTAGTGGAGCTCTGCTCAGCTCAGGGAAAGTATCACAATACTTCAGGAAATACCGATTTGCTGGAAATGAAGAAATCACTATATTATTTTTTTTGCAATTAGATAAACATGGGAGGCAGGTTTCCGAGTCAGCTCTGGATATTTAATATTTTGAATGGATGTTACCCACCTACGCTCCTGTCCTACACTCACATTCCTGTCTCCAACCTGTTCCCACCTTCGTTTCTGCAGAGATGCTCAGTCTCTGGGTGCGAGCGCCAGCGAGAAGAGGGACATGTGACGTGGAACCATTCATAAACTGCTGTCGCTGCAAGAGGAGACTGTACTGTTAGGAAGAACATGCTCAAATAACCAAAACCACGTTGAATGAGTTTCTGAGACTGTTCCTCTGCCGGTGATCCTTCCTTGTCCACTGCTGACAAAGCGTGAATCCAAACATATACTGATGTTAGGAGGGGCCATCTTCTTTGCTTTTACGAATACCAGGGACTGTATGTTCATTTACCCCAAACTAACTCGCCCCTGCTACCCCTTCTCTTTAAGCATCATTTGTCTTATTTCTGCTGTCTCTGTCACATCTGTAAGTCTCCTGGGCTACAGGCATTGTCTTATAGCACCAGGCGGGGCTTTGGGAGATCTTGGTATGGTGTCCTGACTCACTGCAAATTTTTCATGTGACCAGATGGAGGCCATAGTCCCTTGAGATACCCTATAACTGGGTCCTTATATCCTGGAGATTTTATGAAAATAAATAGATTTATGAAAATAAATAGATTTTTATGATGATAAAGAGATTGACGGCATAGAAAATATTCCACAAATGAGGGTCATGTGAATATCCATGATTATATCTAAATGGTCTTTTGCATACAAAAGACAGTGAAGTCCATCTGTGTCCCTAGCCAACCAGGAATCCTGGAGCCATCTCCTCATCTGCCGGAGGGTGCATCGGTCTTGCCTTCAACTGCAGGTTCCTCATTCCCAGTCTGCTTGGAGCACAGGCAGAGCACAGGGTGAAGTCTGTCTGCGAAGACCAAAGACCCTCATGACATCCAAGCAGGCCACGATCAGCAAGATTTACCATTCACGTAGAGTAGTAGGGAGTGGAACATGATGATACAAATCAACATTTTAAAAGCTGAGAGTCAGTGCAGAGCAGATAAAGTGCAAACAGCAAAGTGTGTGGATCCATATGACCTGATCCAACAGTCTAGATCCATACAGTCTGTTATCTAAACCAAATCCTCACTGCTAGAAGACCTTCCACTAAGCATGCTCAGCAGTTGACTGCCTGTGTGACTGTCACATCTCATAACATTCTCACTCTGTGAAGAAAGCAGCAGTAGAAATGCTTTTTAGCCATCTGTGATGGCTTGCTATGTACGGAGAAGGCTCCAGGAGACCTTATAACAGCCTTCCAGTATCTGAAACAGGCCTACAAGAAAGCTGGAGAGGGACTTTTTACAAGAACATCTAGTGAGAGGATGAGGGGTAATGGCTTCAAACTGGAAGAGGGGAGATTTAGATTAGATAACAAGAAGAAATTTTTTACTAAGAGTGGTGAGCCCCTGGCCCAGGTTGCCCAGAGAAGCTGTGGCTGCCCCATCCCTGGAGGTGTTCAAGGCCAGGTTGGACGGGGCTTGGAACAACTAGTGGGAGGTGTCCCTGCCCAGGGCAGGGGGGGTGGGACTAGATGACCTTTAAGGTTCCTTCCAACCCAAATCATTCTATGACTCTAATTTAATCAACAGGTAATGACTGTGCCAACAACAAGCTGGTCAAGCCAAGAAAAGAGTATGCAGAATAATTAGCTGTTCCAAGTGCATTCTGACTGTACAGTCATTGGGTAAAGCATCCCTTGGGTGTTATATTTAGGATCATAGATTACTGATTAATACACAATACTGTAGTAAGGGCTGTTTCCTGCACTCACACCCGAGGGGACACTCCAATGTAAAGCCTAGAAACTTCTTTCATTGGTTTGAGCTGTTTCAAGATCACCTTTTCCCCAAGGACTGTAAGGGAGGTTCCCTTGGCTGGGCTCCCTCCATAGCCAAGGTTACAGAAGGAAAGCACAAATCTTTATTTAATAATTGAAGAATATTGGTATTTGAAGAAAAGTGAAGAGGAACTTGCTGCTTTTCTACTAGTGGGATTCATAAAAGCGACATTTTAGGATGGGGGGAGAAACAGGAGGCTTGGTGAGAAAATGGATGGGTTGGTTTGTTTAAACAGTAAACCTGACCTGATACAGCTTGCAAATGGGTCCTGGTCAGAAGAGGAAAGTGCCTCAAAAAGATCAGAAGCAATGTGAATGGGAATCGAGAAGAGAATGCCCCGTTTTTTTTGTCTACCAAGTTGCATTCTCTTTGTAGGAAAAAAAAAAAATAATAATGGAGGACTCTTGGCCTGAACACCTTTGGGAAGAAGAAAGTGAAATGGAGTAAAGTAGAAAAAAATATAGCATTTTTAATATTTGATAGCAGAAATGGAATTCATTGGGTTTTTCTGTTCTCCAAATCACAATTAAAATGAGGGGATGTATCAAAAAAGGTCAATTTTAGAATTGTCTAGAAAGATTTTGTTGTCACAGGATCTACTGAAAGCCACCTGGGGAATGGAATATAACCAAAGAAGCTGAACAATACAGCCCCAGTGCTCGACTCAGATACTGTATTTTGCTCATAAATGGAGATTTTAAAAAAAACTATGCTTTTTCCTGCCTTTAACTGTGCAGGCCCAGCTTGACGCCACTTTAAAGCTCCTTTCCACAGGGGAGGGGGGTAATGCTAAACGCTTTCTAAAAGTCACAGCCTTTCCATGCATCTCCAGTCAAAAAATATGAAATACAGGCATGCAAGAGCACTGACTTTTGAAAAGCATGACCTTAGAGCGCAGCAGGTTAGGCACAAAACGACAGGCCACACGGGGCAGAAAAATAGCACCCAGCCCTGGAAAGACCTGTCCTCCTTACAGCTCTTTCCATATCCGTGCTGGGAGAAGAGTGGTGAGACCTGAAGGACCACGTAGCGGGAAGGTGTGCAGTAGCTTATGCATACCTCGGAGAAGCAAACTGTGCAGAAAATTATTGCATCAGCATTTTCAGCATGTTCTTTTCCTCCCTTGAAGAGCTTCCCAGGAGCAACGGAGCACTCTCAGGTGGGGAACTGCATCCAGGCTCTAGCTGTGTTGTCCTGCTTGGAAAGTGCAAAGAGTCAGGATTAGAGCAGCAAGTTTGTTCCATTATCCCCATCGTTAGAACAAGAATGTGAAACAGTCTGGAAAACACAGGAATACCTGATGTCAAACTGTATGCATTACAAGTACTTTCCAAATCCTGCTTTTATAATAACGCAGAAGGGTGCCTTTACATATGCCAAAACCCGCAGGCTTCTCAATAAACACATCTTCTGCAATAGTGATGCACTTACGGGATTAAAGTTTATAAGAACTGCTAAACAGAGAGAGGTCTGCTCACCTGCCAAGCAGTAATTCCTTCAAGCTTTCTGCCATCTCTGCAGACACTGAACAGGGTACCTCATGCACGACATTGATTTGGAAGCCGTAGTTTTGTACGGTGAAGTTGAAAGTCTTAAAGTCCACGCTTAGTTGGGTACTTCCACTTAATGTTTTCAGAGTGGAGTGGAAACTATCTGATAATCAAATAGAAAGAAATGCATTTTGTTCATGTAGTAGTACCGTGCCTGGATTGGAAGGTACAGGGTTCAGCAGGAGCCGCGTATGGTGCGGACAACATCTCGCAGGAATAAACCGCGTGTCTTTCACTCTGCGAGTGCTGCTTCTAAATCAAAGCACTGCTCAGCAGCGTTGACAATCTGCAAGACAAACAAGTAACTTCATCTGGCTTTGCATATTTTATATACATATATACATACACACGCAAAAAAACGAACCAAAAAGTGACTTAGAAGTGCTTATTCATTAGGCAAAGAGAAGTTCTCCAGGGTGCAAAGAACCTTTTCTCAGTGAGGTTCCTGGCACTCGCAGCTTTCCATCGCTTTTTTATTATTAAAAGAGGAATTAAACCCATATTTTTCTCATTTCAGTAAGTACCTTTATGATCTCCAAACAACTCCAACAATGATATCATCTGTCTCTTTCCTCCAAGGAGGAATTTGGGCTAGACCGTGATATTCCTGCTCATTCCTGGAGCACAGAGCCTCACGCCAAGGCGAAGGCAGCAAGACTCGCTCCTTGGGGGGGGGCGAAATACATGTCACAGCACCGTCCAGTTTATACTGTACCTCCTACACATCCCTCCCTCTTCTTGAGAGCTGTTCAACGCTATAAATTAAGAGTTAAAGCCTGAATCCAGCAAAGCCTGATCTCTGCAGGCAGATACCCGAGGCTGTTCTTCAGCGGAACGTGCTCACCAGTAAAGATCTGCCCATATGGATCCCATTTCTTCACAAATACTCTTTTCAGGATATGTACAACACGTGGCATAATTGGGCTGCACTCCTTGAAGTGGCCTCTCATCTAATAAAACAGATGATTCACCTTCAACTTGTTAAAGTCCTCCAGCTTAGGAAGGAGGTCAAGCGTGCCTTTAGCTGGCTGCCGGCACAATGGTGGACCCACAGGGATGGATGTGGGTCCAACCTCCCCAGCACTGCTGGCCTCCTTGCAGCCGCCTCTCCTCCACGCTTTGTGTGAGGTACCTTCTGGCAGCAGCACAAAGCCCTCCAGCCTGGGTCTGCTCAGCCTGACACCACTGAAAGCCGGTGGATGGAGATGGAGAAGACCAGGACCTCATCTGGGCTTAGAGCATCACGCCTCTGACCAATCTATGCCCTTGACCAGCTCTCTCATGTATCTCCCCACCCCTCTCCTGCTTCCCTCCTGACCCAAACCCATGACCCCTCTTTCCCAACAGTTCATAAACATCTTCCCTTCACCAACTTATCAGGTGCTAACTGTATAGAAGTGTCCTGCTGCTTCACTAGGAAACAACCATGAAGCTTGAAGTTCTTTTGCTCTGGGTGTAAGAGAGGACAAAAAAGCAAGGTGCTGGTGGTAAGTTCTTCTCCTCCAAACCACATCCTGTTGATGGTAGATGCTGTAAGTCTCTTGGTTGACAGAATCTACCTGCTAGAAAATCCCATGGAGGCTTGTGGGCTGTACCAGAGGTGTTGTCTTGCCGAGTAGACCTCCTAGAGCTTCTTCCAAAAGTAAGGAAACAGCCCTTTCCCTAGATCTTCAGATATTTGCTGGCTGAAGAGGTGACAGAAGCTGAATTTTCAGGCTCTAGCAGTTGGTTGTGTAGTTCCGGGTCTAACTGTCGACCATCACAGATGATCAGAGACTCAGCGGTCACCTCAGTGACAGATGCCATGAGACACATGAAAGTATTGGCAGATGCGCTGAACTGCCTCCAAGCCTGGCTTTCATGGGGATCTCAATTTTTACAAGTAAACCACTGCTGCTCAGTTTCTTTTAGTAGAGGTAGAGCTGTCACAGGACCCTCTTTAACAGCTGCAAGGGAAGCCTGTGCTCTAGTCTGGACTCCACATGGCACACTCGCAGGCTCACAGCATGGCTTCTCAGCAAGAAGCATCCTATATTGTCCCCGCAAATGTTTTGTTATAGTGCTGCTGCTGGTGGAGCACATGGTCATGCGTAAGGGTTTGTGGGAGGTCTGTAGATAAGGCTGGCTTTTACCACCCGCGCTTAGTCTGTGCCCCTCAGTTCTACAACCAGGAAACTAATTTATTCCTGAAGAGTATTATATCAATTAACACGCATGCGGGGTCGTTGGGAACCTTAAGCAAAATACTTCGGCAGCAGCCACTGAAGCACCAGAGCATCATCTACTGGAAGATCCCACAGGCGATCACAGTGACAGTTACTCACATATTTAACTTTGGGACACTACAAAAGAGAGGAACAGGGGACTACAGGGCATCTGCTCTGTCACCGCCGCACCACTTCAATTGTGCTAAAAAACCTGCTAGTACTGGCCTTGCCTTCAAGGAGACTTCCAGGAATAACCACTGCCAGCTACAACAGAAGACACACACAAGCATGGTTTTAAGAAAAAAAAGCAAGCTTGCTACACAAAAATACATTAATAGAAATGTTGAACAACTACGGCGTCAATAAAATGAACAAATACTACATAGTGGAACGTGCACATTGAATTCTATTTGATTAACAGTGTCACTTCGCAAAGTAAACTTATCATGAACATGCACATCTTTTGAAATTACTGCAGATCTGCCTACAGTTTCCAACTCCATTTTTTTTTTTTTTGCTGACGTGTCACTACTTACACATAGGCCAAATGTTGGGGAGACTGCTATTCTTTGTAAGAACTGTTTTCCATAGGGAAAACAGGGAGCATTTGAGGTCTGGAAGTTATTGAATGTTAAGCCTGCTTTGGGGTAACGCCTATTGTTATTGTAGGTTAGCAATTACTGGTTCTGTTTCAAGAAACAAAGAGATTTATTTTCACCTTCTTAGAGTGATTGGGATGTTTCTGGCAACTCGGATTTGCAGCATTTCGCAGAACAGGAGTGCGGAGGGAAGAGGACAGCTGCACCCAGAGTCTTTAAGTGGTTCTGCTCCTGCTCCTCTGCTTCTTTACAGCAGAACCTCGGCAGACAAATAGGCAGTTGCAGGATTTCTGCGGCCAGTGACAGAAATAACGCCACGGGGGACAGAACACTACACGCTACTTTTCAAAGAAGTGACAGCGATTTCTAACAGGAACTCTGCTCATGGGAAGAGGACAGAGTTTGTATATTCATAAGACAAGCGTTGCTTTCACGAAACACAATCAGCTGAGCAGCTAAGGAAAATCCACTTTCACTAAAATACATTCATTTCTCAGCAGCGATACTTAAAATAATTTATACATATTGCTTCATTACATAGAACGTGCCAAAGAGCCAGGTCAAAGCAAGAACCTCAGATTCACCTTGGAAATACACACTCCTCTGAATTGGCAGGATATAAGATGACAATTCCCTCTGTCTCAAGAATCCATTAACAAAAAAACGGAATCAAAGTTTACCTTTAGTGATTATTTGTCCCATTTTCAGACACTTCTCTGTCAGTCTTTGACCTGCTCTAGCAAGAGTGTTCTCTTTAAAATTATTTTATGGATTCCACTTCAGTTGCCTCCTTTCTCTGCAACCTTGGTGCTAAGATGGGGGCCACTAGTTTCAGTAAATTATTTTCTTCCACACAAATCTCTTAAATTAAAGTACTGGGTACTGACCACTGCAGTCTGCTATTCCCCTGCTCCTCTGCATCCTGCCGAGCCATCACTACTCAGACTACCTGCTACAGGTTGCACTGATGTGCCTAAAAATGCGGCATTCCGCACCAACAGGACAATTCAAATAGGCTCAATAAGCAGCTTTTGATTGATTACAGACAATCTAAGCATCTCTGTGAAAGGCAGCGCAACAATCAAGCACACCAAGTGATCAAAGCTTGCGGAGACAGCTAATTAGCAACGCTAGTCAGAATTGTATGTCACAGCTGAGCTTCAGAAGACACTTCAGTAGCTAAAAGAGCATTTTACTGCATTTCCCTTCTCCAATTTGTCTCAGTACATCGATCAAAAAGATCTCATTTACAGGGTCAGAAAGTAGTCTTCAGCTCTTTTGGGCAATTATATGGCACTGGGTATTAACTTTCCTTCTCTGATTATGCCTGTAAGCCTGGACTCACCCAACCTGACTTTAATGATGCGGAGCTCCCAATCTCAGAGGTGACAACCACCTCGCATCGCTGTGCTTACCACAGGAACCCACAGATATTCCCAGGATAGGAAAGATCTTTATTCTATTAAAATTGTAATTGAGATCTTCTTTTAAAGAGACAATTTTCCATATGACTGCTAATTAAAAAATGCCTTTTTTTTTTTACACAGCATTAACATAGATTTGAGCTATTTTCATATACTCAGAGGAACAGAGCAAGCTATTACCCGAAACATTTTTTACTGATAGAGGCAACAATTGCACTAACGTGAAAGCATGCCAGAAAGCATACACAAATAGCAGTGGAAAGAAAAGATAATACTTTTTAAGAGTAATTCTTACTAATCCAATGTAAATAAAAGCTCCTGAAAGCATTTCTTAAGAAGTACGTAGCCAGTTTAATATCTAAGCTTACTTAAATAAAGTGGTTTGGTTTTGTTTTTTTTCCAAAATTAGTCTTATTGTTTGACTGCATTAAAACACTAAGTATTGCATTTGTCATAGTCTGTACAATCATTCCATTTTCTGTTGCTGGGTGCCTTTCCCACTGCAACTGAAAAGTACATAAGAGGACAACTGTAAGTAAGTTTTAAAATGAGCATGCATCAGGATAGCTGCAAAACTTAATTTTTCAACCATTGCAAATTTCACCTATTTCCACCTGTTTCTGTCAGACAGAACTTGACAATGAAAAGCACTGTATTTAGTGCTATCTCAAAATACTTCAAAAAACCTTCAGCAGAACGTAAAGATTGTGCTATTACACAATGTTTCCTGTGACTTAAGACAATGCCACTCAAAAACAATGGAGAAAAAAAACTGCCAAAACTAAAAGGTACCTTACAAAAGAATACACATTCTCAAAGAGGCACAGCTTTACTAAGAAATTCAGAACTATGTAAAAAGCAATTCACATTTTATTTTAAATTGCAATAAACTGTACAAAAATGTCATATTCTTGCCAAAAAATAACAGCAATATTTCCAATCTTACTTCTAGACAAACCACAAATTCTTATTTTAATCTTTCCTGGGTGAGTTTACAAATAAACAGAAGAGATGCACAATTTTGTGTCAGAATCAGGATAGAACAAACAGATTTATATGCTTGTGGAATAAACTTTAAGTTTTTAGTGTCTTTTGGGAATTTCAGTACTCCTGCCATGCCTGTTAAAAGCCTAAAGAAAGAGTTGTGTGTCTCACACAAAGGAATGTAAACAGTCATCAAGAGATTAAAGAGGTTGACTCTTCCAATGAAACCGTAAACGTACCTCTATACCACTGACATTCACTTTACACTACGAACGGTGAACGGTCCACAGCACGAGGATCGTGCAATAGCTGAATCCACTCTCCAAAATGACAATTAAATATACAAAGACCTTTTTTTTTTAAAAAGTTTTCAAAAAGAATAAAATCCTAAGTAACAGAACTGAAATGAATTATACTCTTTTTAACATTTTGAATTTTTTTTTTCCTTATCCTAATTCATGAGCAAATATGTAACAGCCCCATCAGATCTACAATCACAATGTCCTTTTTCCAAAATGCAATAAACGAGCACCTAGTTAAGTCAATCAGATGTAGAAAGCACCGCTGCCAAGAGCGCGGGCTTATTTTCAGGGTTGACTTTGTTCGCATAACACATTTAATGCAGCCTAACAAAACATAATTTGGGTCACCGACCACAGCTTCTTCAGTCCGAGACCTAAAATGGAAATACAATTACCATGATTTTTAGGATTTCGGGTTTTTTTCCTCAGCGTTGAAACCTAATTAAGAAACAGCTGTTTCAACAGATTGGGTAGAGCTTAAAAAAATTAAGCATCTTCTGTTACTTCAGAGTTGTTTGAGGGAATAAAGTCCTCTTGAAATTCCACTTTATCTGGATAGAGTTTAATGTAGGTGTCCACCATTAAATCCAAGTCATGTTTTATATCAAAGTTTATGTTCAGCACAGCTAGGTTGCTTGACCTTTGCTCTGTCAAGGTGTTTTTCAGGTATGCCTTCAAGCGCTTTCGTCCTACTTCATATTTTTCATTCTCCACCTTCATGACTGGAAGTATGCATAAGACTTTAAGCAAAGCGTAAACATTGGGGAAAAACTTAATGTCAGGCAAGTGAAGTGCTTCATAAATAGTAGCTGGAAGTTCGATATCTTTTCCTCTGTGCTTCCACTTGATTCTCCAACAGTGAAGCTCAGCAGAAAGCGTGTCTGGATTAGGCAAGTCATTTTTATACAAGTCAGCGTGATGTTCCTCGGACGTATTGAATTTCAGCTGCCCCATGACTGAGGGCACTAACGATAAACACTTAAGAGCTTTTAAATGTTGTTCTGAGAATATATCTTTTAATTCTTGAATAATATGCTCCACTGTGGGGACACTAAGGATTTCTTTGTAGTAATTTTCTGACGTTACCTCAGAGTTCAAGTTCCCCTGTCGTGCTCTGCGAAATTTTCCTGGGAGTTTAATTTGTACATCCAGTTTTGTAGCCAAATTTGTTGCTTCCTCAAACCAAAATTCATGGTAAACTTCAATATTCTCCATCACTTCATTCAGAGAATGTAACACTGCTGTTAAGCTGCTAGCTGCAAAGAACACATCTGATGTTTGCCCTTGGAGATTTTTTCCGAACGCTCTTGTAAAAGACAGAACGTTTTTCAGAATTACAATGGTGACAATGAAGTCAAAATCTGTTAATGCACTTGAAAGTACAAATGCTCGACCAACAATAAAGTTGTTCCACCTGACGGATGAGTCACTGCTTACCGCATCCAAGCACAGTACCAAGGCTTGCATGAGGTCCACTAAAACCTCAAACATATCGTGCCTGCCCGTCCACTGAGAACGGCAGATCTGCTTCAGCTCGTTACCCTTCACCTCATTGTTCTGAAAAAGAACAGAAATCGTGTTGTCCAGTTCTACCAGTAATTGCGGAGACTGATTAAAAAGACAGCAAACTTCTTCAATTGTTCCTAGTGCAATGGAAACCCCAACAACAGGAACGGATTTTGCCAGCCAAACGTTTAAGGCACAGGAGGAACACAGCGTATACACAGCTTGCGGATACTTTTCCAAGAGTCTTGTAGCCACAACTTTCATCTTAGAAGCAAACCCACTGGAGACAATGTAGGCTTGACCTCGACAGTACTCCATGTTCAGACCCCACTTTTCAGTGATAGTCGTGTGGAACTTAACAGCTAAAATTTCGGGATCGGCCTCATATGGTAAAAACCCTATGAATTCTTCTCTTAGATTATGAGAATCATCAACAAATCTCACCAACACTGGCAAATGTTCCTCTCCTGCTATGTCTACTACTTCATCGGTGACAATAGAAAAGAAATGTGAGTCTCTTACTTCCCTCAGTGTCTCTTCTCTAATACAGCTTTCGCAGATCTCAAGCATTTGTTTCTGCTGAGTTTTCGAACAATACTCAAGATTGACTGCAGTCATCTCAAATCGTTTCCTCAGAACTTCATCTCCAGCATTTATTCTATATTCCAGTAGAGCCTGAAAGTTATCTGAAGTAAAAATACCTTCTGGAAGCTCATCAACATTATGGCCATCCAAAGGAATATTTTGTTTACCCATTAGGATCAAAATTTCAAACAAAGATTTAAGGTAATCTTTGTTTTCTCTTTCTTCCAGTGTTAAGGAGACAGCTTCTTCCTCTTGTTCTTCCCCTCCTTCCTCAGAGACAGTATTTTGTTCATTGCTTTCGTTCAATTCTTGGGTTGCCTGTTGCCGTTCAAAAGCTTCATCGACTGCAAAATATAAAATACTGTAAGTGTAAAGATAATAAAAATAAAACATAACATTTGCTTTCCTCTACTATCCCCATTACCTTTACATTACTGGAGTCCAGAGAAGAATGTTCCCACTTTAAAACTGAATGAGTATTTAGGAAAGAGTTTAGGCTGGCTGTTTGAATCAAGCAGGAACTCAATTATCCTCCTGATATAAACTTACAGTTACATGTCCTACATTACCTTGTCAGCCTCAGTAAACAAAGCTTTTATGAACTCAATTATTTTGCCCACTTACTCTTTTGTTGCTTCAGTGTTCTTATTTCATCTTCACTCTTAAAAAAAGAAAAAAAAAAAAAAAAAGAACTTTGATGATAATGTGTACCGCATGACCTTAAAATACTAAAACACATCAAGATCAGACACAAATATTGTAGATGAGACCATTTTAAGAGTGTTAATGTTTACCAAAAAGTGCTACAAGGTCCAAGAGAAATAGGTTTCTTCAGGTAGTTTATTGCTACCAGGACACACACCTACTAACTACATGAGAATAGTTTGTTGCTACTGCTAAGGTTCCCATACTTATATTAGGAGTTTGATCAATATATATTTTATACTTATTACTAAATAGATTCCATTAAAGAATTATGTTTCAATATGACCATCACTGTCAGTAGACAGAACTGTCTTTAACTCTTATTTTCAGTCAGTAAACAGACTCAAACTTATGAAGAAATCTTTAGAAATTGTCTGTAAGTTTTCCCAACATATAAGCAGAGTTTAGGAGTTGAATTCCTCTTAATTGTCAGTATACTTATAACCACAGAGACCTAGAGACACTTTTTCTATAAATGACACAGAAGACGTATCACCAAGACACAATTCCACAAAAAATTGATCTTGGTTTTATACATGGATCATCTTTTCAGAACAATAAGCTAAGCTAAATATGTCTGAATTGGTGCAGGCTTCAAAAGTTATATGGGTGAACTGACGATCACAGTCAGTACGTAACAAGAATTTTAGGCTACTATGCATAAGCTGCATTCAGTTTGTGCTGTAATAACAAGCAAAAGGAAGCTATGCACTTTCTTTGGAAGGCAGAGTCACCTCTGGATCAATACATTTCATTTTCCAGATTATTTCATTAAACTTTCCTTAGTAGATAAAATTTACATCAGCATAATATTTGGACATTTGCATATAATCAACAAAAAGATACTAGAATAGGCAGTACAGAAAACATAAACTAAGTGCTAAATATTATTATTTGACACTTTTATACAAAAGTTTCACATAAACTTACTTGCAAAAAATCTTACATGAAAAACTTACCAGCTCTTTTATCCTTTTCCTATGCCTGCTGTGGGGATTGTTCAGGTGACTCGTAAGATCAAATATAGTTGGCACAGCATTATCCCGCAAAACTGTTCTGTAAGGGCTCTGTAAGAAGACAGACATCAGGATTAGGGATATCTCTGGGAAGTTCTCACTGTGTGTGCACAAAAAGCCCTCAGAATTTCAAATGCCACGCCCTGCCCCCCCTTCTTTTTTCTTGCTTTTTTAGAAAAGTATTTTCACTTTCTGATGTCTCAAAATAAAGCTATGCTACGCAATTTCACATTTTGGGGTATGAAGAGAACACTGAAAATGAGAAGAGAGATATTTAAAAAAAAAAACAAAAAAAACAAACACCACCCAAACCACAAACCCTTTTTCTTCCCCATTATCTTCACATCAAAGACCCCAGATACAATAATTAATGTAATATTATGATTTTTTTGTTCTGGATAAAAAAGACAACTATGCATCAGAAAGGAAACTTTTTTGGTACTATTGAGCCTTGGGTTTTATCATCTATTTCACAATTCTAGAAACAATCACACAACCATTTTCACAATTAAAATGTTCAACTGCTTCTTTATGTAGACTTACGAATTCCACAAAACATTATCGTGAAAGATCATATTGAGGAAAACGTATCTGTCAAATGAGCAGCAGGTCGAAAAGACTTCTAGGTGGTCATGTAAACATTTCTAACAGTTAAAGAAAAATATTTTAAGTAAAATTTTCTATTTGTATATAGTGTAAACTTACATGATCTAAACTGGCTAATTTCCAGTAAGTGCAGAATTTTATTTGATTATCTTTATACCTGTCATTAGACTGAAATACATTAAACAAAGTGAGTTTCATAAAGCTTCATTTCAGATTCAGAATTACTTCCAACATTCATTTGTTCATTTGTTTCTGGGATGCTGGCTAATCAGAGACCCTGTCATGTGTAATACCAACAGGAGCTTAAAGTCTGACCTGTGTATTTTAATTACGTTTCACAACTAAAGGACTGATTTTGCCTATCTATCAGAATAAAATTCAGCCTGGAGATTAAAACCGGATACAAAGCCCCAAATCCACCATTTCCTACTGTTAAGTAAGCTGTTAAAAATAATCGTTAACAAGAACTGAAAGCTGATATTTCATTAACAGGAAACAGTGCCACGATTTTAGCTGGATAAAATATATCAGGAACCAAAAGCTTGTCAGACGTAAAGAATGTTTAAATCTCTTGGCCACAACAGTGTAATTTAACTGAATCACACCATGTACACACTTCAGTAACAGCACATTAATGATTTTAAATAATTAGAGGTATGCAGACTTACATACTTACACCCAATAAATTTATATAATGTTGTAACATCTAGTGACAACAAACAAAATGAGCATTACTTTGCACAAGGAGAGGACTGCAGTGAAGACCAGGGCTCCACAAACACATTAAACCAGCAGGAGCAGCTCTCTTTTTCTCTTCCCCAACTGCTCATTTCCACCTCAACCTTTGTGCCAACATCTGCGAGTCCGTGCGGTGCCCTGGACCATGACAATGATCTCAATTAGAGCTAAGAGATTAATTTTCCCAGGCACCGCTCACCCAGGGGATCAAAGATTAAAATGCAGCATTCTGATGAAAAACGTTAATCACATTTTGCAAGATGCTATAAACAAATGCTTGGTTTTACTTACACTTCTACATATCATAGAAGTCTCAAAATGTTTCGCGCACAATCTGTAATGCTTGTTGAGTTGATCTGGAGTTTTATCTTCTAGATCTGCCCTTCGACAGTTCTCTACCCATCTTTGACATCTGCACATAAGCAAAAGAATTAGTTAGTTTTAAGATAAACCAATTCCAACCCATTCTCAAAATTAGAGCGCAGTGAGCCCTGCCCTTTATGCAAGGCTAAGGGAAGTTCTGTACATCTTCTGTTGTAATGTACCATCAAATCTTTTTAAAAGTTTGGTTTTCTCCTTTTGGTCACCACTTAATACCACACCAGCAAATTCAGGAATCTTTTCCCTCACTTTGTATATTCTTGCCTTTTGTCTCACACATACACACAACCCCACCAGATTTTAGTGCAGCTGTTCATGAAACCTGCCTATTTAATTCCTATTAACTTAATCTTAAAAAGACAGGTTAAAAAAGAAAGATGTGCTTATAGGCTAAAGTCATAAAGTTTTTACAGGTATCTATTAAAATAGTTGTTTTCCTCTACTGCCCTTCAGAATACAGCATTTTTCTGATTTATTTTGGTCATTGGGGAGTTCAGAGTAGATTTCTGAAAAGGGAAATAATAAAAATAAAAAATAAATCATTCTATAAACAGTGCTTACAAGCCTGAAGTAAGTTTTTGTTAGATGCATATTTTTCCAACATTTACTTCTGCTTTGGGTTAGTTCTCTGAGATATAACACAAAACTAAAGAAACATTTCCCCTACTAACAGGGCTCCTTTTAGATATGCAAGGCACTACTTCCTCTGGCAAGTAAAACACTTGCAGTAATTGATGCAAATGCGTTAGTCAGCTTATATTTCCCCCAACAAGAGTCTATCTAATCACTTTCTTGCTATGGATTTTTGAGCAACAACATGCATAGACTGATTCTGCACAGCTACTCCAGTAAAACTCATCTGCTATTTTATTTTGCAGTAAATATATAAATATATGTATATATAAAAATTAATAGGACTCCAGCAGCTATAGATATCTCTGTATTTAAAAGTTTTACGAAAAAAAGTCATCCTTTCCTTCCTGAAAAAGTAATCCTCTGAAGCAGCATTATTTTAATGCACTTGCTTACACTTCACAGCATCACAGAGCTGCCAATTTACAACAGCACGTAAGTAAACAGCGAGTTGAAAATATACAATACAGATGACTAAAAACCTTCACATGGACATGACTGATAATTTTTTCACTACTCAAACTGTAAATAGAGTGGTTACACAAGTTCCCATTCCTCCTAGGGTAAATCCTTCCCCAGAGAAACTCAAGAATGCCAGAAACAATTATATTATAAAGAATTACACAATTATCACAATAATTCTAGAGCAAAAAGAAGAAGGAACTTTCACTACAGTCTCAGAAACTTGTTTTATTTACAGTCCATCACTTTGCTACATACTTGTCAACATGGACTCATACTTTAAAGTGTTGTGTTATTTGGGTTTTTTTTTTTACTTTTAATTGGTACACATTGACAATGTCCACAAAGTTCCAGGAATCTACACAGAGAAGTTACACAAAGAGTTTACTAGGGCAAAATTGGGGGAGATCTCCCCACAACCCAATCATTGCTGAAATTCATGAAAGTGAAAAAGTCGGTTCACTTAAAACCAAAAAGCTTTAAATCTTTTTTATTCCTAAATTAAAAAGAAGATGGGTCTTGACCCAAGAAACAGATGTTAAGAGAAAGCACTTTTTATTATTATTTTTGACTGCGAACACAGAATTATTGCTCATAGGAGCAAGGAGGGAGAAAAATAGTGATTATTCAATAATTTAGGAATGAAGGCTGTCTCGCCAGATGTTCTGGTGGGTAGCCCAAATGAGGAAATCCACAGCTCTGAGTGGATTCACCATCACCTCTACTTTAACTAAGTGCAATAAAGGGCAACTGTGAAGATGAAAGAGGGGAATCTTGGATTCCTATCTCTGCTGGACCAACAGTTTGCACATCTTCATTTTCACTGGTGTAAAATATCAAAATAACAGCTATAAACAGGAATCATTTCTAATATTGCTCCTGTAGATCTAGACATAGTCATCCTTAATAATGACTTAAAATAAGAAAGGAAAGAAAATGTTCAAAAACATCAGGTTTTTGACACCACAGATCTTGCACTCTTGCCTGGACAGCACAATCACCCGAACAAGAGAACGTTCTTCAGTTAACCAAACAGTATAAACACAACCTTTTTATACAGGGGGCCTTTAGCATGCAGATTATATTGAATCTGGCTCGGACACTTTCTGAGGGGGTGCTGATTACCAGTTAAAGGTGATAGCACTGAGCTGTCACAAAGGCTGTTGAGCCTCCCTATAGCCAGTGGGGAGGGTCTCAATCCAGAAGGGTATCCAGCGCAAGAGCCTGACCCCAGCAGTCTTACCTGCCTTGCCCTGTGGCTCAGGGAAGCTGAGGAAGACTACCAGGGAGCAAAGTCAGAGCTCCTCATGTTACACTAACTCCTCTGAATCCCCTCCCGGCAACAAATGAGTGGCAGTGACGGCGCATCTAGAACTGGCACACAGTTGTCAAGGACAGACAAAAATCAGCCTGAATCCCTTCACCTCCAATATTGCTGCCAACCAGAGAACCAGTTAAGCAGATACCGGTAATAGATGGGGACCAGATCAGACTGAGTGATGGCAAAAGACACCATGAGCTCTTCAGAGGGGACATACTCAGGAAATGAGCCTCCCAAAGATTAAATTAACCATTCAATATTCCTCTCCCTTCTCAACTTCTTCTACAGTTACATAAAAGTGGCTCTGGAGGCTGCCTTTTGTGACAAAGTCAACACTGTCTGAGCATACGATCCCGATGAAGCCCTTGAGATCTGAGCCCCAGTTTGTGGGTCCTGATCAGACACGGGCACTGAGCTCCTCACCCCATCAATGCAGCTGATGGGAAACCACACAGAGCTCTAGACATCTAGGAAGCTCTACTGGCAAAGGCTAGAGCGTTGATGCTTTCTCAAGTAGCTACAGGACTAGAGGGAGATGGTGGAAATTATGTGACTGGACTCAAACATGCAAACTCCATGTGAATCGGACCCTTCAGTCTTGCCAAGAATTTGTCTCCAAAAGGAATGCTCTACAAGGAATGAGGAATGGAAGAACAAAGAAAAAGGAGGTCAGACCCCTGAAATCACCCAACACAGCTTTGCATGCCATTATCCAAGCAGCAATTAAAAAAGATTTAAGAATAAAATTATGTATAAAAATTTTTCCATTTTTTTAGTATTCAACGAACACACACTGTATACTGTTGCACAAGCGCTTTAGTCGCAAAATATTTCGAACAAATTAAAAGCTATTTCAATGCAATATATTACATCACTGCTTAGGTATTGCTCATTAGTTTTTAAGGTTTCCTCCAGTCACAAACTTCACGTTTTCAGAGATCTGCTGGCACCTCATGGAAGCTCAAACAGCATTTTATTTAAGTGCAGAAAGAGTGACTTATATTACCTCAGTATTGGTCAGATGTAGTAGAATAGCATCTCTTTGCTTAAGAATTTTGTTCCAAATACTCACACCTCACCTTTACTCAAACGTCCATGACAGAGTCACAAACACAGGTGAGGGTTAAACAGACAGATCCTACTGTGGGGATCACAGCCTCGACTGCATAAAACTATAAAATATGTATCCTTATTAGGGTAACAGAGGTGATTTACAATAATGTTTGATATGAAAAGACTACGTACCATCCATTAAATGCAGCTGGTTCTTTTTCAAAGCCTAATCTGTGCACCCCTTCTCGTTTTTTCAGGTAGCAACGATAAATGAATCCAGTCTTAACTAACTGGTTAGCTTTCAGACTTGCTAGCTCTTGAAAGATCAGACTTGGAACATCCAACTGGAACTGCTTAGCACTGAACTGTGAAAACGTAAAGGGAATTATTCAGTTACTGTGGAAAACTGAAAGCAGTAAGGCAGCAGAGACAATTTACCGGGGACTGTGTATTTCTCATCAATTATTTTTTTAAAATTAAAAATTATTTTTAAAGATGTATTCTAATGCTGTTATACTCAACTTTCTCACTGTAAGCTGCCAAGTGCAAACAACACATTTTTGGCCTAAAGTACTTTGCTCGCCAGACCAGTTTGACTTATAATGGTAAGAGGTTTCTATGACAGCAAGCGGTACAAGCAACACATTGTCATTTACAACTGCAGATGCCTGCTGTACTACAAACTGGAGAACAAACCACCAACATCCTTCAGACTACAAAGGGAGAGGGTTGCATGGATTTATCAGTCTTTAAATGCTCTTACTGAAATAGAATATGATCAACTTTGGACATTTTAACATAGTCTTAAATGAGAAAGGTATAAAATATTCAAGGGGCGGTAAAACTTTTAGAGAACATAAGGAGAGTGTCATCTCTGTCACTGCATGTTTTTAAGAGCATGACAAAGACGCTAGAAACAGTTTAGGTATAGCTAATCCTTCCTTTGGACAGTGGAAAGGTCTAAGATGATCCTTAAGGGTCAATTCTAACTCTATTTTCTACTATTCTGTTACAGGAACATTAATCGTATTAGCCTGAGCTACTTCAAGGGGATTATGAAGTAGTCACACTCAGAAAGCGGGCTTGCTCGCACACTGTAGAAATGTAAGCCAATACATGCTTCCAAAAACCATGCCTGCAATCCACTTTAGCGTTTGCAAATGAAATATCCGTAAAACAATATTGTAGCTGACACACATTGGTTTTTTTCAAAAGGTTTTCATTTCTAAACTTCCACAAATAGTGGTTAAAAGTAGTAGTTGTCTAATTCTGAAATACAGTTAAAAAAAAACTTTAAGATTAGGGCATTCCTTAATTAACTGCACATTTTTGATCTCTGTATTGTCTACCGTGGAAAACATTCATTCAAAATGTCTTTCAATAGAAAAATTATAAACTGGAAGGGTTATTTTCTTCATACAATAAACAGTCACGTATTGACCAATTTTGCACAACTTGACATGACTCAGATTTTACAGCGTGGACTCCTTACAAATTAAGACTGAAGTTCAGACAATACCAAATCTCTTCAATTCCGCACAAACTGCAGTCATTCCTTTGATTGAGTAAGAACCTGTGGTTCTCACAGGACAGAAGGTGGAAAGAGACAAGGCTAGGAGTGAATCATACAAATGAAAGGTTAAGAGCTAGGGAATCAACTATTTCATTTTCAGTCTTCATTAAAAACATAAACATATGTAATAAGGATTGTGCTATAAAACCTTGAACGTACGGACATTAGAAAGAGGTCTGGTTATCCTAGCTTTAACACAAGGCACTGCATTCACCCAGGAGAGCTTGATGACATATCCAGAAACACAGCTTTAAGCAGCAGCTACTACTTATACAAGCTTTTTGTGTCTTCTTTTGAAATCACCTAGAGACTGATTCTAAGATTTCTAAGATTCTAAGATTTCTAAGAAAACAGAATGTTTTCTTAGAAAAAAACCTAGCTACCCACAATTCCCATGGTTTTTGAAATTTTCCAAAAATCAGGTCAAGCAGCTTCAAGAAAGGAAGCAAGAGAATACCGTGTACAAATCATCAAAAAATTCAGCCTTAATTATCTACTGGTGGGAGAGAGATAACTGGTATTGCTCTAGCACCTATGTATCTTTCAAAATTGTGAGGAGCAAGTCAAGTCAAATGATTTTAAGTGTTATCTAGATTCAAAGGGCTTCTACATGGGGGTTTCTACATCTAAGTGCATGATTTATTTTTCATGGTATTTTCCATGGCCTCTCACTCTCACACTTCTTGCTCTACCAGCGCATCACCCCTGCTTTTCACCCATTGGTAACTGGAATATCCCACCGCTTCTGCTGTTGCTCACAATGCTTCGCTACCAACCACCATCCTTGCAATCCTGTGACAGCTGCCTGTCACATTGGTGTCCTACTTGTCACACACACACCTCATCATCCAGCACCACATCACCTCAGCACACACGGTAGGACTGACAGGCTTCCACCACCTGAACCAGTGCTGGCCCTGCACGGGCTCCCCATAATGCATGGGATCCCTTGCCTCATCCCGTTGCTCCTGCACCCATCCAGCTGCCCCACACCTCTAACAGCCAAACGTCCCATTGCTGTCCCACACGCTCTAACAGATGTGCACCCCCTCACACCCTCCCATACCCCTCAGAGCCAGGCATTCCTTCACACCGCTCACAGCCAGGCACCCTCTCACTCCCTCCCACACTGCTCACAGCCGGGCAGCCCCTCACACCCTCAGCCCCCCACATCCCTCAAATACTCAGCATCTCCCCTCCCCCCGCCCCAACCAGGCAGCCCCTCACACCCTCAGCCCCCCACTCCCCTCCAGAACCAGGCACTCCCTCAGTGCCCCATTCCCTTCACAGCCCCTCACACCCTCAGCCCCACATTCCCCTCAGAATCACAGAATGGTAGGGGTTGGAAGGGACCTCTGGAGATCATCTAGTCCGACCCCCCTGCCAAAGCAGGGTCACCCAGAGCAGGCTGGACAGCAACGCACCCAGGCAGGTTTTGAATATCTCCAGAGGAGGAGACTCCACCACCTCTCAGGGCAGCCTCTTCCAGGGCTCTGGCACCCTCAAAGGACATTCCTCATGTTGAGATGGAATTTCCTGTGCTCAAGTTTGTGCCCCTTGCCCCTTGTCCTATCACCATGCACCACTGAAAAGAGTCTGGCCCCACCCTCTTGACACCCACCCTTTAGATATTGATGAGCATTGATAAGATCCCCTCTCAGCCTTCTCTTCTCCAGGCTGAACAGCCCCAGGGCTCTCAGCCTTTCCTCAGCAGAGAGATGCTCCAGTCCCCTGATCATCTTTGTAGCCTCTGCTGGACCCTCTCCAGTAGTTCCTTATCTTTCTCAAAGTGGGGCGCCCAGAACTGGACCCAGTACTCCAGGAGTGGCCTCACCAGGGCAGAGGAGAGGGGCACGATGACCTCCCTTGACCTCTACAACTACCCAAAAGGAGGGTGTAGTGAGGGAGGCCAAAAGGAGGGTGTAGTGAGGGGGGCCAAAAGGAGGGTGTAGTGAGGGGGGCCAAAAGGAGGGTGTAGTGAGGGGGGCCAAAAGGAGGGTGTAGTGAGGGG
This sequence comes from Larus michahellis, assembly GCF_964199755.1. Classification (NCBI taxonomy): domain Eukaryota; kingdom Metazoa; phylum Chordata; class Aves; order Charadriiformes; family Laridae; genus Larus; species Larus michahellis. The sequence goes on from NC_133896.1 coordinate 216,422,171, forward strand.
GGGGCGGTCTCTTCTCCCAAGGAACAGGCGATAAGACAAGAGGAAATGGCCTCAAGTTGAGCCAGGGGAGGTTTGGATTAATAGAATCTTCATGGTTGGAAAGGACCTTTGAGATCATCAAGTCCAACCATACACACACAAAAACCAACAACAACAAAAAAATCCAACACCTACAATCTCTGCCACTAGAGCATGCCTTCAAGTGCCAAATCTAGATGTTTCTTAAACACCCCTACGGATGGTGACTCAACCACCTCCCTGGGCAGGCTGTTCCAGTGCCTGACCACTCTTGCAGTAAAGGAATTCTTCCTAATATCTAATCTAAACCTCCTCTGCCGCAGCTTCAGACCATTTCCTCTGGTCCTGTCATTATTCACCTGGGAGAAGGGGCCAACACCCACCTCTCTACAACCTCCTTTCAGGGAGTTGTGGAGGGCAATGAGGTCTCCCCTCAGCCTCCTCTTCTCCAAGCTAAACATGCCCAGCTCCCTCAGCCTCTCCTCAGATGACTTGGTCTCCAGACCCCTCACCAGCCTGGTAGCTCTCCTCTGGACACGCTCCAGCCCTTCAGTGTCCCTCTTGTACAGAGGGGCCCAGAACTGAACACAGCACTCCAGGTGAGGCCTCACCAGTGCCCAGTACAGAGGCACCATCACTTCCCTGCTCCTGCTGGCCACGCTATTCCTCATACAAGCCAGAAGGCTGTTGGCCTTCTTGGCCACCTGGGCACACTGCTGGCTCATGTTAAGCTGGCCGGCCACCAGCACCCCCAGGTCCTTTTCTGCTGGGCAGCTTTCCAGCCACTCTTCCCCAAGCTTGTAGCGTTGCTTGGGGTTGTTGTGACTGAAATGCAGGACCCGGCCCTTGGCCTTATTAAACCTCATCCAGTTGGCCTTGGCCCATCCATCCAGCCTGTCCAGGTCCCTCTGTAGAGCCTTCCTACCCTCAAGCAGATCAACACTCCCACCTAGTTTGGTGTCATCTGCAAACTTACTGAGGGTGCACTCAATGCCCTCCTCCAGATCATTGATAAAGATATTAAACAAAACTGGCCCCAAAACTGAGCCCTGAGGGACACCACTGGTGACCGGCCACCAAGAGGATTTCACCCCATTAATCACAACTCTCTGGGCACGGCCATCCAGCCAGTTTTTAACCCAGTGAAGAGTACACTTGTCTATGCCACAATTCCCCAGCTTCTCCAGGAGAATGCTATGGGGGACGGTGTCACATTAGCCACCCTCCGGTCATCTGGTACCTCCCCTGTTGACCAGGATTGTTGATAAATGATGGAAAGAGGCTTGGGGAGCTCTCCCGCCAGCTCCCTGAGTACTCTTGGGTGAATCCCATCCAGCCCCAGGATATTAAGAAAGATTTCTTCACTGAAAGGGTTGTTAAGCATTGGAACAGGCTGTCCAGGGAAGTTGTTGAGGCACCATCCCTGGAGGTATTTAAAAGACAGGCAGACGTAGTGCTTAGAGATGTGGTTTAGTGATGTTTTTTGTCAAGAGTTTGGTTGATGATTGGACTCAATGATCTGAAAGGTCCCTTCCAACCCAGGCAATTCTGTGATTCTACGACCTGCTGGCCACGCTCTTTTTAATGCACCCCAGTAGATCACTGGCCTTCATGGCCACAAGGGCACGTTGTTGCTTCGTGATCAACTTGTCCTCACAGCCCCTCACCCCCCCCCCCCCCATTTCCCTCACAGCCCCTCACTCCCCCCACTCCCCTCACAGACAGGCAGCCCTTCAGTCCCTCACTCCCCTCAATCCCTCAGGCCCCCCCACTCCCCTCACAGACCCTCACTCCCTCAGGCCCCCACAGCCAAGCAGCCCTTCAGTCCCCTACTCCCCTCACAGGCCCTCACTCCCTCAGGCCTCCACTGCCCTCACGGCAAGGCAGCCCCTCTATCCCTCAGCCCCCACCCCACTCCCCTCATGTCCACGCATTCGCTCAGCCCCCCACTCCCCTCATAGCCCCTCACTCGCCACCCCACGGCACGGCCCCGCCGTCTGTCACCATCACCCCCACGAGTCCCAGCCGTTCCCTCCCGCGGTGGGAGGAAGCGGCGGCCGCGCCAGCGCATGCGCGGCCGCCCGCCCGCCTCCCCGCCGCAGCCCGGGGGGTCGGCGGAGCTCCGCCCCAACCCCCCCCAGCGAGCGGCCTCCGCCGGCGGAACCGGCAGCTCCGGGCGGCCCCGGCCCCTCGCAGCCCCCTCCCCGGCTCGTATCGCGGCGGCACCCCCTCACCCAGGTGAGGACAGGGGGCGCGGGGGTAGAGGGGAGGGAGACGGCTCCCCGACGCCGTGTCTCCGCAGGCGGAGCGGAGGGCTGCGGGCCGGCGGGACCTGAGGGGAGAACGGAGCGTGTGTCGTCCCCCCCCAGCCCGCCTCTCCTGAGGCGGCGCCGGCAGTGCCCGGCGGGGGGGAGGGGGGCGGTGTCTCACCTGACCGGGTCCCGGGGGAAGCGGAAGAAGGCCAGGTCGGACTGAGTGCTCTTACGGGTGCAGTTGGGAGCCGCACAGAAGTTCGGCATGGTCCGTCCGCCACCGGATTGGCGCCGCTGCCCCTTTAAATCGGCGGGCCGCAGGGAGGAGGGGGGGGGGGGTGTGGGGGGGTGTGTGTATGTGGGGTGGAGGAGGAGGACGGGGGGGAGGGAGAGGGAGGAAGGAGGGGGGTAAGGGGTGGGGGGGGGGGAAAGCGGCTCTACACTGCTGTGAGCGGCCGGGAGGATTCACCGCCGCCCTCCGCCGGGAGAAGAGCCGCCTCCTTCCCACAATGCACCGCGCCCGGCCGCCGCGGCGGGGCCCGGATGAGCGGTGCGCATGCGCCCGCGGCCGCACGACGCTCTACCCCCCCCGCCCCCAGCGCGCGCGCGGGAGGGCGGCGCGCCTGCGCACGGCGAGGGGCCGCCGGCGATGCCGCGCATGCGCAGAGGCGCCGGGCAGGGCCCTGTCAACGGCCGGGCCTCCCTGAGGAGAGCAACGTATATCTGTGGTACACCGACTGTATTTACCTTAAAAATGAACTGAGGATGTAGCGCGAGGTCATAATCTTTTGTCTGTTTTCTTCGTGTCCTGGTTTCCGCGACACGGGGCTAATTATCTTCTAATGCTGGGGAAAACCTGCACTTTTAGAAGGCTTTGTTGTCTGAATTTGTGAAAATATTTACTTTATAGCCAGCTAGGCTATGTGGGATTCAGGGTCTTTTCGAGCCTTGCCAGGTGCAGGGATGAGGAGGAGCAAGGCCTGGGCACTCGTCCTAAGCTGTCAACGGGATTATTTCATATCGTGAATGTCACATTCAGTATAAATTAGGAAGTTTGCCGAGGAGTTCTTTGGCTCCTTTGATGGCGGCAGTCCAGAGAACTTCTTGCACTGGTGCTGGACCCCTGAGCCCGTCCCTTCCTCCTAAAGATGTGGACACTTGCTGTGCACTGCTGGCAGTGCCCAGCTTCTACTGATATAACTGGCTGAGAATAATCCTTGTATATTTTATATTGATATCAGGATCAATACTGGTTCTTTAGTACTGTTAATTATTTAGCCTTATCCTATTAAATGTATTTCTATTTCACCCCTCATGTTTCCTTGTTTTTCCCTGATTCCCCTTCCCGAGTGGGGAGGGGTCATCCAGTAATAGAAGAATTGTCTAAACAACAATAAATTGTGGGTTTCTCAAACCATAACACTTCTGTTTTGCTTTTTAGGAGGAGTCATTACTCTGCATCCCAGATGGATAATGAGAGAAAAGATGAGTGTTTTAAGCAATAAAGTAATCAAAGAGGGAGTATGCCTAGTGTGAAGATGTTGCCAGGTCTGTCATAGGTAAAAATGAAGCAAAGCTTAGGAGAAAAAAAAAAAAAAAAGAAACAAGAAACAGAAAAACTGGATAGTTGGAAGAGGAAGAAAAAGACTCATTCACCAATTGTGGCCTGCTGGTAGTGTGAGGAAGTAGATACAGCAGCTGTGAAATGTATAAATGCTGATGGCAAGTGATAATTGTTTCAGGTGTAACAGTGCTATGGGGTAAGAATTCAGCTGTGATACATCTTTTTATATAGCTTTAAAATAACATAAAAAGTGTCCTGACATGGGGATTTGCTGGGCTTTAGGAAGCATAATCCAAATGTATGAAATTGCCAAAGTATGTGTCTTTTCAAAAAAGTGCATAAAGGAAAAACAACAAAAAAAAGTACTCATTTCATTCCTTTTGTCTGGCTTCAAAATTTGTAAACTTTTTTGTTTAGTATGAGGAGGATAAAAGCTGTCTTTTACATGAGGGAGCTTTATCATCAAGTGCCCTTCAAACTAGGAATCTCAAAGTATGTTTTGTTGGACTGATTTCCATAACATCAATTTATTTGGTGTTAATTCTTTGCCAGAACTCTAACTCGGGCATGTAGGCAAGTTCATTCCTTTTAAGTAGTTTGTAGTAGTCATTTAAGCCAAATCTAAAGATAAGTTTAGCTGCACCTGACTGCTTTCACTTTACTGGGCAATCGCCAACGTTTGTATACAGCAAACGGTATGAGTGAGTTGATCAGATGAGCAACCTTTTTTTAAATACATTCATTTACCTTTAGGTTAGATTTAATTCGGGTAACTGCCATCTGATTTGCTCTGCAGATTGCACAAATGTTAACGCTGACTCAAGGGAACGCACAGGAGAGAGCAGGATCATCTTCATTTGCAGTAATAGTTTAGAAGCATGACTGTATAATGTTAATGTGAAGCTCCCTAAATTTCAAACACTTAAAACCCATTTCGGTATGAAAAAGTACTGCTTCACCCTTAAATAATTGCTATTATCTTTTGCCCAAGATTGAAGGGTCTTTTCCCCTCCAAATTGATTCACCAAACAAAAGTGCGTGCGTGCTAAAACTCCTTAGGGTTCTGAACAAGCAGAACCAGAACAGTATTAAATAAACATATTTCTAAATGGCTACTTCTGACCGTAGCTTCTGTTGATATTGCATCATTTGAATCACTATACAAGCATGTTATGGCTGTTATCTTCTAAATGTGTATACATTTGCATATGAGTTTTCCTAATGAAATGGATGCAATGACTTGTGCATGTTAACTTACTGAAGTCTGCCAGATGATGTTTTTATGGGGAGACTAATTTTTAAGTGATCCCTATACAATGGGAATAAAATGAAGTTAATTCTTTTCAAAACCCAACAGTATTACTAGTAAGTCCATTATTTTAGTTTACATTACTACTTAGTGGGAAGTTCCAAAAATTAGCTTCTGTTGTAGAGTACAGACATCACCGAAACCCTTTTTTTCCCCTGCAGAGTAGCTTTTGGGGTGTACTTACATAACTTGTATGATAGCGATTTTGTCTTAAATAATCCTCCAGGTTATTCAAGTGTTCACAGTATTTTTCCATGTGTGTCTGTCTATTGTCTGTTCACGTTGAATGGGGTTTACAGACTGTATTAGTAGTGTTGTACATATAATCTGTATTGTCTGGATAAATTATTCTTAAAGGAATTTTGTGCATGTGTGTGGATTTTTTAATTGCTTTATTTCCCTTCTGTGCCTTTAAGGTCAGCTGTATCTTAAATCCAGGGCTCTATATCACATAATAGTGGTTGTAAAATAACCTCTTTAAGGTACTTCTGGAGATGAACTGGGATGTCTCTTTCCCAGGACGAAAGTCAGTATGCCTTTATTTTCTGATTGTACTGTTTGAGTATGATTATGTACTCCTGCAGGTTTCCTGCTATTAAAAGTTTATTTGCAAGAGAATATTTGAAGTGTGAAATGCTTTCATGACTCTTACTACTATTATATTCTCTTGCAAGCCCTGTTATTGTTGGGATAACCTTTCTGTAAGAACTAATGGACATCAGGTTAGTCCCATAGAGATATTTTTGTATTCTTGCTCTCTTTGAGACCCCACTGAAATTTGCAATGACAGGATGAAAATCAAGTTGCCTCTATCCAGGGCTTGCCTACGGTTCCGGAGAACTGGGAGGCAAAGGTGGGGAATAACTTAAGTCTCGCCCACAGTATGAGAGAAGATCTCAGAGACCATGCGAGTGCTCACTGAAGTATGCAATACTAGCTGACGAACATGCGACTTAACTCCAACCGTAAATTGGAGTAATGCAGCATCCTGGCTCCACCCTCATGGTTAGTTTTTTGCAAATGAGTGTCATCAATGTCTATGATAATATTTAAGGGCTCTCAGACCCAATTCCCATTGTATTTTCCCTATTTTACAGGTATCTTTCTTTTTTTTTATGATTCTGATTCAAAGAATGCAGATTTTCATAGGTTTTGGATCAGGATTTTGATAGGAGGGACTCCAGAGGGCCATTGGCATTGCAGCTTTGTACTTCTATGAGAGGATGTTGTGTCAGAGTCTGCCCAAATGACGTGGTTTTGTGCACAGGCATAGCTTTCCAAATGACCTGTACTCACCTGATTTACTCGCAGCCGTCTGTATTCCCTCCCAGCATAGGACAGCAGCCTGCTAAATTACAAGCAACTGCTCCGAGTCCAGTCCTCGCTTCCGCTGGAGCTGCTGCAGTTTCTGAAGGGTTCAGCCAGCCCAAGCAGATAATTGCAGCCTACCGTGCTGCTCTGCGGGCAGCCCATGGTAACGGACAGACAGACGTATTACCATGAAGGAGTTACAAGTGAGGGCATCTGAGACATCTTTTATTTTCCCTATTTGCTTGCCCCAACCCAGGAGTGACAGGTTGTCTTTATTTGTCTGCACAAGCCTTGCTAACCACTGCTGTTAAGACCAACCTCTTAAAAAGTACATGAACTTCTCCCAAAGTTTCAGGGAAGGCTGCACAGTGACAAAAATCTTACTGCTTGTGGTTTTCCAACTCAGCACCAGCTTGCTTTATTTCTCCATTGCTGTTTTCACCCTGCAACAATACTGTATGTTTAAGTAAAATTTAATTTCCAAAGTGGTCCAGGATGGATATAATTTCTTGAATTCAGGGTGCAGCAAATGGATGGGATCCTTCAAAAACAGTTGGGCATAAAGGGTTTATAAATGATTATATTGCTAGGAAAAACAAGGTTGGTGATTGTCGAGATAAGCAAATGCCTAGTTTCCTTGGCCGTTAGGTGATTACAATCGTTAACTGTTTATCCTGTTGTCTGTGGAGCTGCCTTTGTTACCCAGTCTCCCTAGAGCGATCAAATACATGCTTCGCAGTTGATATGTTGACTTGCTTCCCCAGCATTTACAGTACGTCTAGCCTTGTAAAAATACTTAATCAAAAGCAGGAGCAAGTCATTCACCGATGAGTTGATCTGGACTTACAAGAAATACGCAGTCTGTTGATGGGTTAAAAGTGTAGCTCGAGGGAGAACATGCAATCTCCCCTCAAACACAATGCAAATCAGTTCCTAGCGGGGCTGAGTACTGCTAAATGCTAATCTAGGATACGTTCTTTGAATTGCAGAAGTATGCTAGAGTTACAGTGGTTTGTAATACGCATATGTGACCGTAGATAAGGACACAAGTTGCGCACTTAGCCTTATTCCCTTCTGAGAAGCGCCTCTGCTTTCTCCCCAGCAAGTTTATATGTTCTTTACCAACACAGCACACTAAAAAGAGGATGGAGGTTTGCATCTGCCTCCCTAGATTGCAGAGGGTACCGACTTTAATTTGTTCATTGATATGCTACAGAATGACACAATAAAGGGTTTTTTTTTCATTATCTGAGGTTACCTAATCAAGTTCTTGCCTCAGTATAGTGGACTGTTTAAATGGGTGCTCAGCTCAATGCACAGTGGTATTTTGATGAATTTAAGCCTTGCCGAATTTAGGTACTTTCAGCACTGAAGCTTTACAATTTGTAAAATAAATCCATAGGTTGAATATAGTATGTATTACTTATAATAGGGGGGGAAAAAATCTCTATGAACTGGCAACACAAAGCTATGTTCACTGAAAGCAGTTGAAATATCTTTGTGGATTTAAATATGAATAGTCCTGGGTGACAATCCCGGTATCTGACAGGGCTGTATATAGAAGGCTTCCCTGGCAAGCTGCCAGCGCCAAAACACTGCTGAGGCTTCTGCTCTTATCTTAACCAGGAGAAAAAATGGGATTGGGAAAGCGTCTGAGGAGGAAGAGAGAGTTTAGGAGTGGTCGGAGGGCAACAGAATGAAATTAAAATAGAGATGCTTACGTCAGGAAAGCGTATGGAGTCACTGAATAATCTCTTAAGAGAAGTGAAAACTCCATTGGTTTGGCCATTTAACTCAGAAGCAAAAAATACCAAGCAATACTTTAACTTTTGTTAGGATCCAGGCTATTTCTCTCTTATGCAAGACAGGGAAGATACTTTAAACCATCTTTAAATTCCCTCAAAATTTAAATTACATACAACGCTGCACTCAGTATAAAAGCGTAGTGGTTTTCTTACTTCTTTTCTCAATTGCTGGCATACTGATAGAAATAAAATATTTTTTTTTCCCTAATATTCCAATTTTACTTTTGAAATTACCAACGTAAGACTCTTGGAAGCTGAAAACTCCCCGTTTATGGCAGAAAAGAAGCAGCTGCAGCAGCTGTGCATGGTTCTCATCCACTACCGAGCTGATGTGCTTCTTTTCTATCCGGGAAAAGCTGCTCTGAAGAAAAAGGATTATTTCGGAGTCTGTATCAATCAGGTTACAGCGATGCGAGTGGAGATGCAGTTAATAATCCAGCGAGAAGCTCAGTGAGGCTGCTGTGCTTGTTCCCTACGAGCCCCCGAAGAGCTGAGAAGCGCAGTTTTGTTGCCGGTGACCTGGGCTGCATACAAATCACCTTCTCCGCCAGAAAATCACCGCTCCTCCCTCGGGCCATCTCACCCCTGATGCTTCCAAGCTCATTGTCTTCCCCCTTCCATTGTCTTAGGGGCTAGAAGGAAGCGTGGTGAGACATAGATTATTCTGTAAGTGCCCAGAAAGTTTAATTAATTAGACCAGTGCCTGTAATTGATGAGAACCATATTATTTAAGATGGGGGATCTGAGGGCGTCAGGTCGTAGAGAATATAATACAAAGCAGGAGTGCTTGATGGTCACTACAATTCTTTCTCATACTGGAAGGAGGAACAAATTTTGCTGAAATGCACGTAATTGAGCAAATTCTTAAAAAGAATACCCAGCAGCATGCTGTTAATAATAATTACACAAAATTACACATGCATAAATAACAATGCGTGGCTTTTGTGTATCACCACCTGCCATTAGTTTTTAAAATGCTTTACAAAAGTGGGGAACGAAGGCACAAGAGACGTGATACAACTCGCGCGGGGTTGCTCACTGGGCCGCGATCAGATGAAGAATGCTGGTCCCAGTTTAATGAGTCCCAGTTTCACCTCTGCTGCCTGCAATAGGAAAGCTAATGGTGAGCTGCTGTGAACACATTTAGAGCTGAGGAACCAGCCTAGTATCACCAAGCTACAAAAATTCAGTGATTCACTGCTTGAAGCTGTTTTAATCACGCGAGTTCTTAGCTTGCCTCAACTGCAGAATAAATTGAATTATTACAAACTACTTTTACCTTGTGTTTTTCACACTGTTGAGCCTCGCCTCCATAGGAAACAATGAAATGTTGCTGCTGCCGACAAGTTTGCCTCTTGTTTTGTTTCCTGAACAGTCAGAAAGTGCTCTGTAATTTTGGGCCTCCTTAATCGATGACTCAGTCAGAGACTGAGCATGTAGGTAACGAGAACTAAGAAAGCGATTAACATCTGGAAGGCAACTAAGGCTAGAAAAAACGTTGACATTTTCACATTCTGCATTTTCTTCCTTCACCCACAATAATTTCCTTGATTTTTATATGAATTTACTGAGAAAAATCCACCTGTGGGACACTAAGCCATGTTGTCTTTATTGTCCTTTTTTTAGTATATAACTGGAACACTCCTGGCATTTTGTTCATCAGACATAAAGAAATGCTGTCAAGCTGTGGTCTCCTTCGGGTGAGCTGCCTGGATTAGGCTAGAAGATCCAAGCTGGCTCTGTGCAGTCATTCTGAGTCCAGATAATTTAGTCTTATGGAAAGATCCGTGCAGCTCCTGGGACCGGTTAGGGCTTCTTGACTCAAGAAGACCCTCCTGACCGAAGGCTGCTGGGCTCGGCGCATCTTCTGGGACTCACCTCTGCTCCTCTGCAGGGACAACCTTGATGGTTCCATCCCAGTTGTTCAACCGCCGCAGAGCTCTGGCCTTGGCTCAGGTTACTTACACTTTCAGGACTCATTATTTATGTGTTTTGGGGTTTTTTTTTGCTTTGCCCATGGTATCTCAGCCCTCCCATTTTCATGGGTAATAGAGAATTGATTGTAGGTTAATCTGAAATAAATGGCAGCAGTTCTGCCGTAACTACAAGCAGAATTTTGCCTTTGGACTTTCTGGACCTCTCTTGCGTATTTCCAAGTGTGGGTCTTCATCCTTAATAAAAATGAGAAGTATTCTTGGAAATCGTCTTACGACATCTGTAGAAATGCAGCAATCCCAGCTTCAGACACTTCATACATAACCGGCTCGTTTTTTACATCTCTCTTCTGTTCCGTGTGCCGAAGGAAATGAAGCGTATACCGTTTTCTTGAGTACATACATATGTACGTATGTGAGTGTCAGTCTGTGTCTGTCCACCTTGCCTGTAATAACTTTTCATCCCGTTGTCCTGTTTCATGCATATTTGAAAAAAAAAAATAAAGATCTAAAAAAATACCAACTTGATCTAATTAAGTTTAATGAATATAGCTGCTGAGCAGAGCTGAGAAAGCCGATTTCTGCTCTCTCAGAGCTGTGTTGTTAGCAGAGATTTCGCTGGAGAGCATGTATATGAAGAGAGTGCATTAATAAACACACAAACTCAAAGAAAACACTCAGATAAAACCTACACCTTAGTAGATAAATTTTCTTAAAAAAAGAGGTTTGGGGATTTTCTTGCTCACAGAATGATTTTTTCTACAAGTACAAGGGCCAACTGTTAAACACCTCAGATGCAATAAAACTGATACCCTGCTAGAGCATCACAGTTACAACTGACGAATAAACCTCAAAAAGGGTATTTTATTCTGATAAGCGGCGAGACTGTCCTGCCTGTTCCTACTGACCAGAGAAACCACATTAAAAAGCACATTTCCAGATGAGTTTGCAGCGCTGTCTCTGACTTGCGAAGGAAAACTTCAGCTTCTGGCACTTCCTCCGTTTGGAGCTGAGAACATTTATTTTTATTAGGTAATATTATGCAGAGATGCTGCTGCTTGCCTTCAGCTGGTTCTTGTTTAAGAAGGCATTACAAAAAACAGAAGGAAAATTGTTCTAGCTCTCCTGTACTGTTCAGCGCAATTGTTTTCAAGTACTCGAGATTTATACCGCTGTGAAGAACAATAGGAAATTGCAAGTGAGAAAATGTTCATCAATGATCGCAGGGAAGAAACATTTTTATCTATAGTTAGGTGGAAAGAAGAGTGCTTGCAAGTCTGCAAATAGGTGTTGCGATTCAATGCAGAGCATCCACCCGCCTTCTCTTCACCTCAGCAAATGTCCAGCTGTTCCTGGCATGGTGAAAGCAAACTATAAAATGAGATTTTCTGGGAGAGAGCAGCATAAAGAGGAGCCCTGCCCTCCTCTTCGTCACACTGTCCATCCCCTGGGCGCCCGTTCGCTTTGCAAAATCAGGAAGCGTGCAAGATGAAGCGTGTAAAACCAGTGCCTGCAGCAAAAACGAAGCCCTGTGAGATGGAGAACCGACAGAAAAAGCTCGTCCTGACGGGGGTTTGCTATGATTTTCCAGCGATCTCCTTGCAGTTTTATGGGTCTGGTTTTTTTTTTGCTTTCTCACTGCAACATGCACCCACATACAGACAGATGCGTTGTTTTCAAGCTTCAGCTACACCCCAGAGGTGTTTTCTTTTCTATTTTTAATCTGATCTAAGGATTTTAAAGAGATACAATTACTGCTTTTCTGGGAAATCACAGAATGGTTCAGGTTGGAAGGGACCTTAAAGATCATCTAGTTCCAACGCCCTGCCCTGGGCAGGGACACCTCCCACCAGACCAGGTTGCTCCAAGCCCCGTCCAACCTGGCCTTGAACCCCTCCAGGGATGGGGCAGCCACAGCTTCTCTGGGCAACCTGGGCCAGGGGCTCACCGCCCTCACAGCCAAGAATTTCTGCCTCAGATCTCAGCTCAATCTCCCCTCTTGCAGTGGAAACCCCTTCCCCCTCGTCCCATGGCTCCCCTCCCTCATCCAGAGTCCTTCCCCAGCTTTCCTGGAGCCCCTTGAGGGACTGGAAGGGGCTCCAAGGCCTCCATGGAGCCTTCTCTTCTCCAGGCTGAACCCCCCCAGCTCTCTCAGCCCGTCCTCACAGCAGAGGGGCTCCAGCCCTTGGAGCACCTTTGTGACAGATGATCAGAGCCAGATCAGATGACTTTTCTGCAAATCTGCCAAAAAAAATTTACAACTGCTGTTGTATCTGAAATAACAGCCAGGCCTCACGCTCCAAGACTCGTGTTTTTGGGAGCAGGCGGTTGCTCTGGTCTCCAATGAGTGACTGGGGGTGTTAAAGGAGGAGTCGCTGCCCGAACACTCACACACCGTTCACGGTGATGCTCACACGCACACACTTACTCTCCTTCCTCCTTCTTCAGGCTCGACCCGAGGTTTCCCACAGCAGAGTCTCAAGACGTTGGATTTCATAAAATAATTAAGTTAGTTGGAAGGTACAGCAGCAAGGACACCCCGGGCTGGGTGCCTCCAAAGAGAGGGATCCCGAGCAAAGAAATCCATGGGCAATGGTACCTTTGCGATCTCTACACCTGCCCCTCACGCGCTGTCCACGTGTCTTTTAGTCCAATGGTGACTTTTGGTCTGAGGTTTTCTAACATCTTCTTGGATTCTTTTTCTGTGTCGGGGCAGGGCAGCTCTTATCTTGTTGATCCGAAGTTTCAGCCGAGGGTTGGAGCCTCCGTATCTACTGATTTACACCCCTCGTGCACCTGCACTCCCTGGCAGAATGTGGAGAACCGAAGAATCATAGAATCATTGGGCTTGGAAAGGGCATTTCAGATCATCGAGTCCAACCATCAACCTAACACTGACAAAACCCATCCCTAACCCGTGTCCCTCAGCACCACGTCTGCTCATCTTTTAAATACCTCCAGGGATGGCGACTCCACCACTTCCCTGGGCAGCCTGTTCCAATGCTTGACAACCCTTTCAGTGTAAATTTTTTTCCTAATATCCAATCTAAACCCCCCCGCACCCGCCGGCACAACTTGATGCTGTCTCCTCTTGTCCCATCACCTGTTCCTTGGGAGAAGAGACCGACCCCCCCCTCACTACACCCTCCTTTCAGGGAGTTGTAGAGAGCGAAAGCGAGTCCCCAACTTGGGAAAAAACACTACCAAAACATTGTTCTTACACTAAAAGACTAATTGCAGCACTGCGTCTGCAGCTAAGAAAATTACTGAGAAAATTAACTGTATTGCGGGCTAAAGGCTTCAGCAAGTCTACATTCCTGGTCAGTACAGCTAAGCAAACAGCATAAATAGCACCGTATTATAAGCCTGAGTAATTTATTCTAATTAAAACTTACTTATTTACACTAATATCCCTCAAAAGCAGGGAGTGAAACCCTCTCCCTGAAGCGGCGTGGTTTTTATGACGTCACTGATTGCGCAGAAACTGTTTGCACCGCGTCACCACTGCCCGTTTTGAGTCAGAGGCTGGAAACGGCCAAATGACGTCAGGGCTGATGTCAGCCCCGCCAGATTTCGTTAAATTTCGGGGGACTTTCCAACCCTCCCGCTCAGGCGGACAAAGCGCGGCGGGTGGTATTTTGTCCCCTCTCGCTGCCCGTCCCCATGGCGGGTCAGGCCGGTGCCGCTCCCCTCCCTCCAAGGACTACAACTCCCAGCAGCCCTCGCGCCGCCGCGCATGCGATCCGCGCCATCTTGGCCCCTTCATTCTGCCATCTCCTCGCTTGCCGAGGAGGGCGGCCGGGGGACTACGATTCCCGGCGTGCACCGCGGCGGTCCGCGCATGGGCAGTGCGCCCCGCCGCCATCTTGGTCCCGGGGAAGCGCCGCCGCCGCCGCCACTAAACAAACCCGAGAGCGGCACCGGGAGGGGGGGAGGAGGGGCCCTGCCGCCGAGGAGCCTTTCGATGTGCCAGGCACGGCCGGGCAGGTGGGTCCCGCTCCCCAGTAACCCCGCCGCGCTTCCCCACCTTGCCCGGAGCGCTCTCCCCCCTCAGGGAGAGGGGCAGCTCCCCTTCCCTGGACGGCGGGGACCCGCCGCCCCCTCACGGGCCCGGGCGGGCAGCGCCCCGTCTCCCGCCTGCAGGGAAGCAGCGACCGCCGCCCACACTCTCCCTTCCTCTCTCTCGCCGGTGGGGGTCCCGGGGGCGGCCGCCTTCCCCCCCGAGCCCGGCGGGGACCGAGGGCCGGGGGGTCCCCGGGTGGCGTCTGCCTCCGGCCGCCCTTATAGAAGATCCTCCCTCCCTCCTTCCAGCCCAGCGCTGGAAGGTGAGTCGGCGCCGGGGCTTTTGTTCCCGGTGCCTCCCCCTTTCCCCCACCCCCCCGCTGTGCCGTTCCCTGCCCGGGGAAGGCGGCGCGGCCGCGGGCTGGCACAAGCCGGCTCGCCCCGCTCGCCTCCGGCTCCTCTTTTATTATTTTTTTTATTATTTTTTTTTCCCTTTTATTATCCTCGTTGCAACGGGGGGATGCGCCCTCTTCCTTCCCCGCCACCCCCGGAATCTCGCCGAGATCCGATCGGGCGAGGGGGTGTTCCCCTGTTTGTTTGGTTTGGGTTTTTTTTGGTGGTGGTGGGATTGGTGTTGGTACGTGGAAAGCAAATTTTCATGGTGTTTTTGCCATTCTGTCATATAATAGGCTAGTGCTAAATGCATTCCCCGGGGGGAAGGGGGGGGGCGTGCGGTTAGCTGAAAGAGTTCTTATAATAGGTGCTCTGTGCATAAAGAGAGGGAGGAGACTCCGACATCAATTCGGGGAGCGTTTCAGCATGAAAAAAAAGGCTTGAGAAGGAGATAGGAAACTCGGTAAAAAAGCTTGGGTGATGGATCTGAGCAGGAGAGTGTAGGAAGTCCGTGACCTTGTGAAACTGCTGAATTCCTGCATGGCAAAGCATGCCATTACAAAGGCTGGAGTAGGGATGGGAGCGAATGTGTCCGTGGAGTTGTGAGCAGGCTGAGGAGAGTTTGCATTAATCGGCTTGGGAAATCAATAAATGATGGACTTGCACTTACTGCATTTATATTCCTTTTTCAGCGAGGCTGAGCTCTGTGGGAGCGCAAACGCGAGGGAAAGATGCCCGTGGTGTGGCCAACGCTTCTGGACCTCAGCAGAGATGAATGCAAGAGGATCCTTCGCAAACTGGGTACAGTAAGATACAATTTGTGGGTCTGTATGTTTGCCCTTTTAAGATTTGCCTGGCTGCTGCTTCCACGAAATACTTTAATATGTCTACAGGCAACCTACAAGTCATTTCCTGCATTTTGCATGTGTCATTGGTTTGACAGCCCTGGCTTAAAATGATGTTTGGCAGATGCTCTCTGCCTGAGCAAAATGAATAGAGCAGAATTGTTTTGGTTTGGTAGGATCTCTCATGGAAGTCCTCATCTATCTCTGCCTTGATGTTGCAGTATTGCATTGCTGTTCTTTTTACAACTATTAACATGCAAAGGGATATTCTGTGGGAGGAGGGTCTTTGTTTTTCAATTCCGTATTAAGACACCTTTTTCTGCCAAAAAATGATGGAACCCTGGTTTAACTGGCACTGTGGGACTGAGTGTGAGTAGTAAAGGTACTGCTGTAAAGACCTGAAACAGAAGAAGAAAGGTGGTTTGTGATTTGAAGTTGCACAGATTGATAGGGAAGTGTGAAAACTGTTCATACTTAACTCATAACAGCAGCAGCTTTTTGCATTGTTTCAAATATACTTCAGTATCTGAGAGCCCTGCCCAATAGATAACATATTGGGAGGGTTTTTTGTGCACTGTCGCTGCAAGTGCATGCGTACAAGGAGACTTGCTTTTGTATGCTGGATGGTAATAAAAATATTTGCTCTTCCCTTGCATCCACTTTTGGCTACCACAGGAGAGAGAATCCTGTGTTGGATTGTTGATCTGATCTTGTGCAGTCATTTTTTGAGTCTTAGAGCTGAATTTCTTTTTATTTAGTTAAGGATTTTTTGCCAGTTTAATGATGTGTAGTATTAGAAGGGAAAAAGACCTTAGATTTCTTTTCAGGCTTTCTTCTGAGGAGCATAATCTAGGAGATGACGTCAGGAAGAAAGTTGAGACAGCCTCTAACTTCCTGGGACAGTCAAGTCACAGCTTTTCTTGTTCTCATTTTACTTGAATGTTAAAAGATGATGTGCTGCACTTCTTAACTGTGCCAAGGTTTTCATACATTATGAAGCCATCCACTTGATTTTCTGAGAGTTGAGAATTTATTTTCTCTTGCTTTGCCCTTTTTATTTCATTTTTTGGGAATCTGGGATTTGCATTCTCTTGAAACAGACAGCGACGCAGATGTTGCACACGATATTGCAACTAAGCTGTACATCCATTACGGTGACATCCCTAGGTCTCAAGCGAGGCTTGAGAAGTACAAAAACTAGGAGAAAGTGCAGGATGCCGAAAGATTTGGCCCGGATCTGTGCTACTAAATTTTGTTAACGTAGCTCTGCTGGCTAGGAGCGTGGAAAAAAAAAAAAAAAAAACTTCCAGCTGCCGGCGGTGTGCTGGCAGAACCTTGCTGGTGCAGCTGAGCCAAACAGAACTGCAGCTACACCTCCTTCAATGACATAACCTAGGCTGACAGGAAAAAAAAAAAAACTAAAAAAAAAAATAAATCTTTTTTTGTTGGCATGAGCTGTGTCCCCACAAGGGGGCCCTGCCAGCGTTAACAGAGGATCAGAGCCTGTAGCAGCCGCTTCTCTCCCAGGGTAGAGAAACTCTGTTTAAATAGGCGTACCACAAGATTGGAGGATGAAGGACCACAGGCAGTGGGAGCAGATATCTGTCTAACGGACACATCCAGCAATATTCATCTGCTTGGGAGAGTCCCGCTTTACCAGCTCTCAGCCCAACATCAGCTTCGGTTGAGCGTTCAGCAGTAGTGGGGTAATCCGTCATGAGTGAAGTGCAATGGTGTAGGTGAGGCTGAAATGCATCCTGAGGCGTGCAGGACCTAGTGTTGTTCTGCGGCATTTGTGGCTTATAACTGATTAAGGGGATGATGGTAGCACCTTACACTTAAAAAGATGGTATTTATTTGTGAAACCTGTTTTGGACGTTTGGTGTGTTTTATGTTGTAAAGAGAGCGCGCCAGTTAGTGATTGCTGCATAGACATAAGGGTGAGGACGCTAGTTATAGCTCCTGTTGTCTTTACTAGCTTCCCAAAGGCCGGAATGTGCATTTTTAAAGCCCTAATGTAGAGGTTCTCTATTAAAAATGAGGAAAGAGGAAAAAAAAAACCAAACTATCCTTGCTAAATAATTATATGGTTGTATCTGAGAATTATTTTATGTTGTTAACAGAGGAAAATAATTAGTATCTTAAATATTGTAACATGGTTGTCTAAATAAATGTTGATATTAGTAATAACCATTGCATTAATTAGCAAATGTTTTATAACTGAAGCTGTGAATGCTTCTGTAGGTCACTCAGCATCCCCGTGCAGGCTGCATAGTTAAGCAAAGCGACTCTGCTTTGTGTTTTGTCTGCTTAATCAGGACAGGAGAGCAGGACTTCTTTTCAGCACAATTCCTTGATTTGATTTGTAAATTAGCTCTTTGGAATCCTAAACTGAAAGCTTTTCAGAACAGCATCAGTCTTTCTTTTGCAGCAAACTTCAGAGGTGTTAGGTTTTGGCCTGCCCCTTTTGTTTTTGCTTTTGGTTAACTGAGATGTGTTGTGGGGTTGCTTTGGGTTGGCTGCTGAATTGGGGGTGCCGGATGAAAGGCACCTATGAAATTATTGAATAAATTTTTATTTCTGGCTTAAAGCAGGAGTTTCAGTAATGTTTCCTTAAACTGTGCTAAGATTAGAACAGCAAGTCATTCTCTGGCAAATTAGCAGACTCCATTATTTGCATTAAGTGTAGTAGGACAAAATTCAGAAGTTTCAGTAGCCTTTAACTATTCTGTTTTTCAAATAGTGTGACCTTTACATAGGTCACCTAGAATTACAAATTTACGTTAAATCAGAGTCGCATTTTTGTGAGTTAATCTTCGTGATGGCTCTACATTTAAGAATAGCTGAATTGGTTCTTTTGTGTTGAGCAGGTTCATTCAGTGCCTTGCATTCTTTTCAGGTTCAAGCAGTTGTACGTATCAAGTAAAATGGGCATAAAAGATTATGATGATCATATTTAACAAACTAGAGCTGATGTTCTCCGTGCTAATTAAGCAACGGCATTACAAAAAAAATTAGTTGCTCTTTTGATAGCGTATTTCTTTGTCAAGCCAAGCTTTTCCATGGAACTTTTAATGATGATACGTATTAAAGATTTTCTTCTCCTGCTTCTAGAGAGTTCTGAACTACTCTCCAAATTTGGGGACTATTTCTTCAACCTTTCTGGCTGAACTGTCAGCTCAGAGACAGTTTATAAACCCAACCGAATATTTCAAACTAGATAATCCTCTGTGATGATACAATTGTTTAATAGAAAAGCTGTACGCTGCAGAGTAATTGACTGAGAGAGTTCTAAATCATCAATCTCCTTTGAAAAGCACTAAATAATTGAAAGACATGTTCCTCTTAATGCTTTTGAAAATTAATAGAATACTGTCAGTAATACTGAAAATAACATTATTTTTTTCCCTTTGCTGTGAGTGTTAAATAGAAATATTTGCTCTAATTCTTCAGAACTGGAGGCATATGCAGGTGTCATCAGTGCCTTACGTGCACAGGGAGACCTTACGAAAGAGAAGAAGGATCTTCTTGGAGAACTCTCTAAAGTGCTTAGGTAACCCTGACCTTTTTAAAATAAGAACTGATGACCTGTTTTCTTTTAAGGTATCGCGTGCTTTTTCTATCACTAGTATCACAAAGCAAATCTTTAGAGAAGTAATTCTCCATCTTGCGGAGGTTTAATTCCTATTCTGCTTTGAGTTTTTAATAAGGAGAACAGCTATGCTTTTGTGGCAGCAGCTTTACTGTTTTGTTGGTGTTTTGTGAGATACTGAGTGTTAAAGGATTGCAGCTAGCTCATGAGGCTGCTCTGTCTTGGAATTCTGTCAAGGTAGGACTTCAAGGTATTTGGGCCCAAGTTATATCGAGAAAGAATGCTGCGTGTTCTGTGCAAATTTTTCTACCATATGCTTTGGATTTATTGCTCTAATTTGGAGGTTGGAGTCTAGCTGTTTTGCAGCGGTACCCTATGAACAGCAATGTTCTTTTTATTCTTTAGTAATACTTTTGAACAATAATACATTCGTTCTTTCTCACTGTGATAGCAAAAGTTAAGTGGCAATCTCTTAAATGTAAATGCCTGTTCCCTTTCGTCTCTTCAGCAGATTATTCATAAGTTTAATTTTAGGTAGAAATTTTAGATAAATGTTCATGTCTCTCTCTGACTAAAATATATTGCTGGTTTTTTTAATAGTATTTCAACGGAGCGACATCGTGCTGAAGTTCGGAGAGCAGTAAATGATGAAAGACTAACGACTATTGCACACAAGTAAGTTACAGGTCATTTTCTACGTGATTTCCAAAAGTACCCTTTGGAAAATCCATTATGCCTTGACTGAACGATAGAACTTTGAGGATTGATGGGTCTTTAAAGAACAGTAGTAAAAACAGTGTATGGGTGAAGGAATTACTGTATCAGATTTGCGTCAGGGAACTGGAAACAGTTATTTAGTCCTGTTGCATTTTGGATCTGAAGGCATCCCATTCACTGCCCAAGTACGATATAAGAAACAGTCTTTTGTCATGAGGAGCTTTCTGTAAGACAGACCAGAAGAAAATAGAGAAATCCATAACCAGGATGAACATGTATGTTTGCTTTATTATGTTTTGTTTTACCTTTAATTTTATTTAAATCCATTTAGAAAAGTTCTATTAAGAGGGACTTAACTATGTAGAAAGACAAAGGGAGGGAAAGAGGTGGCAGAGACTAGTGGAAAACAGTGCATCAGCACAGAGGGGAAAAAATGGTCAGAGTTAAAAAAACCCAAAACTGCAGCAAGCTAACTGATGACATCAGTGTCCACTGTTCCCGGCTTGATGCAGCTGCTGTGCTGGCATCAACTGGGCTGGTTCCTCCTTGCGTCTGCTTTCGCAAGCTCCACATGATTTTGGGAGGTGGAGAGGAGCAAGAGGGCAAATGCTTACGTATCTTTGATAGTTACTTAACAGCCTTACTCTTAATAACTGGCTTTAAACAGAGCTGGATTGTAAATGTCTGTATATTTTTTTTTTTTTTTTCTTTTTCTGTGTTACAACCATTGACTTCTTTTAAGTTTGAGTGTTGTAGCTGAGATGTTATGGGGACAAGAAAAGAAGTTGTACAAATAGGAGGCCACTTGGAGTTAGCAATTGTCTGATCCAAGATTTGCCAAAATCAGCATACTGTTTTAGTGCTTCAGAAGGATATTTAATATTTTAGTGTTTTAATGTTCAAGTTTAAAGAGTTAGAAATATGCTGTTTACCAAACAAAAAACACCAACTTCCGTACACCCCTTTAAAGAAGGGGGGGGGGGAATAATGAAAAATAAGCATTTAATTGTCATATCAGGATTCTTTTCTTGAATCGAGTTTCCTTTTAAGTAGTAGTTCTGTTTTTAGCATTTTACAGAAGAAGCATAAAGTTTGTCCTGAGGTGTTGAACTTCAAATGGATGAGATATTATATTCCAGACAAGGTGCAATTGTGAAGTGCTGCATCTCTTTGTTTTTCCTGTGGTAATTCTTTGTAAGTGATGGTTGGTAATATAGTATTTGACTTAAATAATTCTCTAACTCATTAGGAAAGCCAACTTTGCTAGCTTTGCTATATGCAACATTTATAGTCTTATTTTTTATTTTTTAAAAACGTATTTTGACCTCAGCTGATGTAGATCTGCTTATACTATATGAATGTGTATGAAGAACGCTGAAGCGTATCAGGATTTAACAACAGAGCAGATCCTTTGTGTTTTGCGAACTAATTTGTGGTAGCTTTTGCTGCAACTTGCTTGCAATAGTTCACGTGAGAAGTTGTTTTTCGGAATATATTAATACATTAAATGGGTTGATTTGCTTAAGAACATAACAGCATTGAGAAGTAATTTGCCATTTTGGTTTTGCTGATTTGACAAATGAGTCATGTAAAACAGTCATAAACAGAAACACTTCTCCATCTAGATAAGAACAGCATTTTCTGGAACCATTCTAGTTTGTGTGTAAGTACTAAGGTTAAGAGAAAATGAACGTAGCAGGCTGGTTGCAGTTGAGGGAGATGCACAGGGTGTGTTTAAGTCATTTCACGTTGTCTTACCCAGTTTGGGACTACTTCAATAAGTCTGAGAAACCTTTCTGTTCAGGTAAAACAAGATTTGCATTAGAAGCTGAGGTTTTTTTCCCTGTAACATAATCAATTTCAGTAGTGTTCTACGAAATCTATGGGTAGTCAAAGGTATTTTTGTCATCCAGAAGTAGAGAGTATACCAACTCTGAAATGTGAAAATTAGTGAATAGTAGCTAATCCATTTATGGGGTTTTGAATATGACATCCACAGGCCTCTGGCCCTTTAAGGGCTCTGTGAAACAAAACAGTAAAATAAGAAGAAACTTTTAGATTTTCTATGGGAGGATTTCGATATCAGGTGGGAAAAATGCAAGGGCTTTCATGAAATGAAGAAAGTTGAAGATTATTGCTCTCGTATGTCTTTAGAAACTGCCTTTTAGACTTTCTCTATTGAAAAAAGGCACTTAGATAAGAGTACTGAGTATTTTTGGAAACTTGTCAGAATACTTATAGAATACGCATTTCTGTTTAGTATGTCTGGACCAAATAGCTCTTCCGAATGGTCTATAGAAGGTCGTCGACTGGTGCCACTGATGCCACGGCTTGTTCCACAAACAGCTTTTACTGTTACCGCTAACGCTGTTGCCAATGCAGCTGTTCAGCACAACGCATCTCTGCCAGTTCCTGCAGAAACTGGAAACAAAGAAGGTGAGAGAAAACCATAATTCTGCAGTCTCTGGGAATATAAAAATAACGTCACAGTACAACTTGTTACCTTAGAGTTTAAGTAAGTGTTAGATACTTTTCTAAAAAAACCTGAATCGTTCTGATTGCACAGCATTCACAGAAATATTAAAAAAAATGTTTTTTCTTTTTTTTTTTCCTTTTTAGAAAGATGCCTTTGCAGCATCTGCAGCATAAATCTAACAGCTTTGTGTTAGTGAGTACATTAGCAAGTGGAATAAAAAAAAAGATAAATGCCAGAAAGTGAGGGGGAAATTCACTGGTTAAGCTCTATAAACTATAAAAACTTAGATCTATGGCGTAAGGTTTTGTAAAGTCTGTAAGCGGTGAAATATGGTTCAGAACACTTTAAGAATGTAAGTAGGTTTTGGTAAAAGTCAAGAAAATGTTGGTTTTCTTTTTTTTTTTTTCTCCTTTCCTTCAGATTAAACATACCAAGTTAACATGTTAAAAGATTGCTCTCAGCTGTCCCTATGCCTTTTAAGTAATGCTAGTACACATTCCATCTAACCTGGCTGAATAGGCTCGAATTATGCTTCATGCAAGTAGAGAATGTGTAACACTTCTTGAAACAGGCTGTTTTACTCTGGTTTTGTGAGAAATACTGGATCATTGTACTATTAATTATAAGCAACAGTTTAAAACAGCTGATGAGCAAAATCAGTTGTTCATTACTGAAGGAACACTTGGGTTTCTTCAGCTGATGTACCGTTGAGGAGAGGCAGTAGCTAGTTTCTGCCAGTTACTAGTCCAGATGTGGTCATTTACAGAAAAGCAAAAAGATCGAAATATTGAATTAATGCTAAAATGAAAAATAACAAATTGTAAAGTACAACATCAGATCGATACAAGTAAAAAAATCTAGAATCGGTAGCACAGATCTCTGGGGATGGGAGGAGGGGAGGTCAGATTTCTATTTTATCTTTGAAGGCCATTAATTCCATGGCTACACTTAGGTCAAACTGGAGAGTATTCAACGGTAACAGGATTGCAGAGGCAAAGATGTGGATAATGACCCAATAAGTCTTTGGCTTCCATTTCAATTGTTAAAATAGTGATAGAATAATGGGATTCTGCACTTCAGTTATATGGAAGGTGTCTTTTCTCCTCTTCAGTGGTGGTTTGCTATTCCTACACAAGTACCACTTCAACCCCAACATCCACCCCTGTTCCAAGTGGCAGTGTAGCAACAGTGAAGTCCCCCAGACCCGCCAGTCCAGCCTCCAATGTAGTCGTCTTGCCAAGTGGAAGTACTGTTTACGTCAAAAGTAAGTGATACTAGCAACTGATTAACAAAAGGGAAAGAAAGGGACAGTCTTGTGGCTGAAGCATGGACTGAATTAAACACACTGACCTTGGGCAAGTCATTTACTGCCTTTATACCTTCATTTAGTCTAAAGAATGAATTTATCGCTTCGCTTTTTCAGAGAAATTGTGTTCAGGATAAATCCAGTCACTGTAAAAAAAGCTGCAGGGAGCAGTAATGGCAAGGACAACAAGAGTGAAAAGTATTTTTAAAATAAAATGCAGGAATTGCTGTATGTCAGTGGATTTCTAATCCAGCTTGTTCAGAAGTTGTCTATAAGGTGGCTCTGCTGATCGCTTCCGTAGCGGACTTCCCTCTTCCTTCTGCTTAAATAATGCACAGTAGTCACTTATTTGAGTTAGAAAAGGTCCCTCCTTTCCACTTTAACAGTTGACCGGGACTTCTTTAGAATACAAAAGTTTAGCAAGCATTTATATGGTTACATTAACTACATCTAGCCATTTGGTGATATATTTGGAAGCAAATCTTAGTGAGGCTTGCATTCCTGGGCAACTGTGAAAACTCCATATGAAATTCCACCAGATACCCATCGTCATGTGTTTAAATTTGGAAATCCAGGGCATTACATCTAGAAACAGTCTTTTTTTTTTTTTTTTCTTGTCTCTTCCCCCACCTTTCTTTGGCTAATAAATCATCTAGTTCTGAAAGCAGAATAGTTCCTCATACGTATA
This sequence comes from Larus michahellis, assembly GCF_964199755.1. Taxonomy (NCBI): domain Eukaryota; kingdom Metazoa; phylum Chordata; class Aves; order Charadriiformes; family Laridae; genus Larus; species Larus michahellis. Next base: position 216,446,383 of record NC_133896.1, read on the forward strand.
CATGTACCTAGCTAGTATACTACATAGGTAGTTTTATTTAACTAAAAATTAAAAATGTTTCCTTCTAGCCTTACTTGGTGCCTATCAAAATGCATCTGACAAAGATTGATAGTGAAGTAGATAAGTGCTATTTGTATGCTTGCTGGGGATACCTTTAATATTTTAAAAATTACTGTAATCTTTATGCTATATGTGTGTGTTTGTCTTCTAGCTAGTCAGAAATGTCACATTGTACATAAATACAATGTTACCTGCAAACCACCATCTTTAATGACTGTATCAACCCACAGAACCCATTACATTAAGATTTTTCATTTTTCTGATTTAATGCACTAATCACTCAGCTTTAGTTTAAAGATTCAGGGGAAAATGTTCTTAACCTCTTAAAAATTTAATTTAGACCTCTATTGAATTATTCCATGGTAACGAGTATAAAACCAGTCTAGACACACGATAGAAGGATGAAAGGTTCTCATTTTTTATTCTCGCCATCCCTAGGTTTCTTTTTTTCCCTTTGCCTGTTTTTTTTTTTTTTTTGGTTGGTTGGTTGTTTTTTTTTCCCAAGGAATCATGTGTCTTTCAGAATGTGTTATATTAGTCACGTTAGTTTTAGGAAACATTCTTAAGAGCAAGCTCAGGAGGCCTGAGTTATAGTCATGACTTCACCACTGATCTGTTGTGTGACCGCATCCAAGTCACAGTCTGATTGAGCCATTAACCTCTCAGTGCCTCTGCTGCCATGCCTGTCAAGTGTGAGTTATAGTTGAGCTCAATTACCTTTTTAGCTAAATGTTTGTGGAAAACGTCATGCAAAAGCAGTTTCTAACGTGAAATTACAGGAATAACATTCTTACAGAATCCCAGCAGTGAAAACGGGACATGAAATGAACTGTACTAAACATAAAAGAATGCTCTGCTAGTTAAATCTTACTTTCTTACTTTTGTGTTGTGGGATTTTGGGTTTTTTTTGTGGGTGAGGACCACAAACAAATATCTCTCTCTCCAGTATTTCTTGGTGACCCACCAAAATAACAGCTGTGTCCTAACATCCTAGCTGTGTGTGGATTTTGATTCAAATGAATTCTGAGATTCTGAAATTCCTGCACATATTTAATGTGATTAGTCACCTCACAGTTATAAGTTTGTATAGTGCACTCGCAGTAATTACTTAAAAGCTTGTTCATAGTAGACCTTGAAGTCACGTAACCAAATCTCTGCTTTACAGATGGATATCACCTCTAGGCTTGTTTAGGGCCATAAAGCAAATTGTTGATGAGAGCTTTGAAATCCGGACTTGTAGATCCATGCTTCATCTGTACTGCTACAGCCAGCTAAAACTAATTTTTGGAGTTCAAAGCAAACTTAAAATTGAGCCTTTGCTTCCCTTCTGTGCTTCAGTTTTCCATCTTTGTGTGGATAAAACTGTCAGCCTTCAGATGCGAACCTGCAAACGAGCTGGTGCTGGTACTAGGAGAGAATCCCATCTTTCAGAAATCCCTTGCTGTGCTACTGGGCACTTTCTCGTCCATGTTAATTCCTGCATCTCCACTCTTCTGAATGCCAGAATATTTAGTTATTTTAATTAGAGATTGTCAGTAATTAGATCTTGACCCTAATTAGAGATTGACTGCCAACCAAGTTTGCTTGGGTTACCAGCGAGACTGCTTTTTACTGTGACAGCATTTTTTGTCTGTAAGCCCCAGGCATACAGAACAACATTTCAGTCTTGTTCTGTGTAAGGGGATTGTGTATTTTCTGCATTTTTTTTTTTTTAAATTGTTTAACACTGGCTAATTTGGTAAACATAAATGCTACCCAATAGCTCTAAGAGATTTTCAGAGTAATTAAACTATGTCTTTCTGTAACGTATACCAATTTATGAACCTTTTGCCTACGTAGGGGAGAGTTTTGTATGGATTTAAGATCCATTGATCATGCTGCAGAGTTATCCATTGCTCAGCTGAATACTGCAGCAGACTTTTTTTTCCTATTTATGCAGTAAATTATTGTGAGGAAGAATGAACTCCTTTGAGGCCGGATTTTTGTTGTTTTTTGTGGTTGTGTTAGGTGCCGTTTTATATCTGTTGCACAAAACACACCAAACAAGGCAGAAGCTGATAAAGTGAGATTTGACCTTAATAGTTTAAGTATGTCATATTTAAAAAAAAAAAAAAAAATCTCAAGATGCTGTGCTGAGGTGAAAGGGAGAAGCATACTGTAATGATAAGAACGGCACGAAAGTAGGTACGGAGGTTGAAATCAGAGAAGACTACAGGAGGATAAACTTCAGTAGTCCAGATGCTGTAAACAAAACCAGCAATAAGAACAACAGTGTAGTGTAAAGTTTTAAACTGAAATGTGCATGATGTTATCCCAGCCCCCTTGTGTGTGTAGTCTCATTAGTCAGACTTCTGGAGACTGAATGAAATCCCTCTACTGGCTCTTATGTTTTTTTAATCTCTTAAACTGACTGAAGTGACCCAGTAACTGAGTAACTTGGGTTTTTTGGAGCTTGTTTCTTTGCTTTATGGTACTTTAAGTGTGGTCTGTCTCAAGGACTAAGACCATCTGCGGTGTGATACAGGTTAGTTGTGACCATAAGAAAGAATTTATCCTCTATTTCTTTTTCTCTTATTTGGAAGTGGGTGTAAGACTTGTCAAGTTTGAATTGTTTTAGAAAGCATTGAAAGCCACAAATGGGGAAAATATAATTTAGAAAAAGTCCGTCTTTTCCAGGTGTCAGCTGCTCAGATGATGATGAAAAGCCCCGCAAAAGACGGCGAACAAATTCTTCTAGTTCTTCCCCTGTGCTCCTGAAAGAAGTCCCGAAGGCAGTGACTCCTGTCACTAAAACTATCACAGTGCCTGTAAGTGGCAGCCCCAAGATGAGTAATATAATGCAGAGCATTGCCAACTCCTTACCACCACACATGTCGCCTGTGAAAATAACCTTCACTAAGCCCTCAACACAGACAACAAACACGACAACACAGAAGGTATGTGGGGGAAGCTGCCAAATGTTACTTTATTCTGGTTTTATCAATGAATAAGATGTGATGTTTGACTCTTCCTTTCTATGAACTGTCTAGCTTTTTTAAGGATTGCGCTTGGGATAAGGTAATCCCTCTTTAAAACGAGCAAAGAGAAAACCAAACTCGTGTATGAATTTAGTTCACCTGTGTGTGAAAGGACCTGGATTGACAGCCGTGGAGACTGAAGCCCTCTTTTTATCCACAGAACAGGTACAGCACAGGCAGCGGGAGTGCAAGCTTCCCCCAGACTGCCCCACCAATGTGCCTCAACCCTGACCTGAAGGGACCACTTCTAGGGATGAGAGGGGATTCAGTCTCCATGCTCATTCAATTCTTGGCCTCTCTGGTGAGACTGCCAACAAGGTTGCCAGTTAGTACCATTTGTGGTGTTGGGTTTTGTGATATGGACACTAGTCCACTGAGAACTGGATCACATAGGCCACTGAACAGCCTTCAGATGGTAACAACTATTGGTCAAAGGTAATCTTTCTTATTTCTATTTTCTTTATTTATAATTATTCTTTGCAGTAGTAGAATTCCAGGACAGATGGCATGGGCTTTCCCTTGCCGAGCCTTTTGTCTAGAGACTAGTTTTATGGGGGTCTATAAGGCTTATTCTTGGAGCTGGTCAAAGACTGGGGGGGCTTTATTTTCCTTTCAGTACTAGTGTGCCATTTCTCATTCTACATTAACACCGTTATAGTGCTCCAAATCAGTTGCGTTATTTCAGCCAAGAGTGCACAGCTTTCACCAGAATGCAGTGTGTGGAAAAGGGCTTTCCGTGTTGAAATTTTGTATTGGACTCAGATCTTACGTGCCTGATCTACGGCGTGACTATTTTCTCATGCTTTAGGAAGCATTTCAGATGTGTCTACTTTCTTGTTCTTCAGGTTTAAAAAAAAATTAATGGCTCAGCCCAAGTTCATTCTTGGTACGGTTATTAATTAAGGCAAACTTGGGGGGTCTGTGGAATTAATTTGGCCGTGATACCAACAGACTGATGGTAGGCTGGCCACTAACAAGCATTTTTTTTCCAACTGTGAGAGTTTGACTATTGAGCACAAACCTTCACACGGCATTTGTTCTATTAGGCTTCTTAATTGTTTTATGACTCTATTTGGATTAGCAGAGTTCCCATGTCCTGATTTTTGGAAACTTTAAAACCAAGGAAGATTAACTGAAGTAATGTGCAATAAAGAACTTGCTTTCTGGCCTTTTCCCACTTAAGAGTGCTTTGATGCTTTCAGTTGATTCGCTGTTCTTTAACAGTGTGCTTAATCAAATTTAATCTCTGAATTCTTGTATAGAAATTTCGTGAGTGAGCATAAACCATCAAATAAAATGTCCTGCATTCAATGCAGCAAATTCACAGCTAGGATAGAGTTTAACCTACCCGTCCTGTTGGTCTTATTATGCTCATCTTTTAGCTAGGAAGAATATTTTTGCCTTAATTTTTTTTTTTGCCTTATGTTTTTAGTGTTTTATTAAATATAAGTGTTATATATCATGGTAGTTAAAGATGGAGTGTCTTAAACCTCCAAAAGGGAGAGAATGGACTGTTGATAGTGTCTTTTCTGCAGTTGTGCCTCTGCTTGTCCTGATGTGGAAATTTTAGGGTTTGCTCTGCACAGTAGTATTTGAGAGTCCTACTAATCTGCAATGACAGGAGAATCATCACTTGTTTCATTAGGGAGCTTTAGTAGCGTTTCTATCTGATCTTGTCACACTGCCCTCTTTTGTTGGATTTAGATATGCCAAAATACATAACTGGATCATTTTGGTGGGAGAACTCCCTTTTAGTAGTTTCAAATTAAATGTCAGACTTGTTAGACTTAAATTGGAAATGTACTATTTTAAACAAGTGCAGTTGGATATGAGCGAAGTTGTTGGATATGAATGAAATTCTTCATTTCTGCATGCCAGCCTTCTGAATTGTTTTGACATTTTAGTAGGTTGGAGGAAGATTTGTCGGAACAACTAATAATGTCACAGCTCTAATTTCTGGATTCTCTTATAATAAAGGCCTCTGTCTAGGACACAGAAGGAATCTAGCTAGTGAAGCTTCTGGCAGTTAATGCCTTTATTCAGGGACTAGGTTTTGATGTCTCAAAATAGAGCTGACAGGACTAATTTGTATGTTTGTATGTTAGGAATTAGTTTTTACATTAACAATTAAAATTAACAACAATAAAAAGCAATTTGCCTTTTTTTTTTTTTAAATCAGGCAGTCTTTCTGCTGTAAAAAATGTGATGCGGTTTTGGGACCCATGATGAGGTTACTTTGATCACTTAAACATACATGAGAAAATAGTTTCTCAAAAATGTAATTGCTGTGATTTGAGCTTTAATGCTTTTACATTTTTACCTGAAAATTCTCTTTTCTGGATATACTTCATACATGAAGATCACTAAACTTTGTTCTGTGTCAATTTTGAAAGAAAAAATAGAATGGAGAGATCCAAACCTGCTTAGTCACTGGACAGGAATCTGTTGAACTATAATGCTTTACAGGCTTTTTTCCCTTGCATGATTAAATAGTTATTAAGTGATAATCTTGGGCTGATGGTTTTCTTTCTGCCTTTGAATGAAGAAGTGTGGTCTTCAGAGTTGTGATTATGCCCAGATTCATCCAACTTATCTGTACTTAGCTGAGATGCTGAGCTTGCCCTGTTACACTACGGGTTGGATGGGAACCTTAATGTGAATAATCTGCCTTTTTTAACTGCACGTTGTCTTTTGACTGTATTTCTAAATTAGTTATCCTTGGTAGAATGGAGCCATCCCTAGAATTCAAACACTTGTGAAGTACTTCTAGTGTTAACTTTGTATTTAAAAAACAGGATAAAACTCCAGGGGCACATCCTAGGATCTTTCTGCCTGCAAGCCTTGTACCAGAATCAGGCTGTGTCGGGTTCGGCTCGTCTGCATGGTCATAGCGTAAGGGCAATTTCAGAAGGGTGTTTTGATTAAATCGGGGTTAGACAGAAGGCAAAAATAAAAGTGACGCAGAGAAAACATTCTCCCTGGAGAATGCGATCAAGTAGTAGAGCAGCAGATGTGGAAACCTTGTCCTTCAGGCGTTGGTCAGTTGTGGTCAAATGCTGCAGCTCATGGAGGTAGTAAGGCTTTGGTTTTCCTTAGATCAAGATATTAAAGGTTTAACTAAGTAGCAGGTTTAGCTAAGTAACAAAAACTACGCACTGCAGGGAAAGGAGAGGCAGAGGCAGCTATGGTGGTGAAACTTGCTGCTTTTATTCCATCTGTGTGATTATCTCTCTTTTTTTTTTTTTTTTAAAAAAACCCAACAAATTATAAATGCTTAAACTCTTACTGCTTGATCTGTCACTTAACTCTATTTCTGGTGCCGTTATCATATTATTTCTTTTCTCTATCAGGCAAGGTTTCAGTAGTACTTGGGTAGTAGTGTAAGACTTCTAGTTTGATCTGACCTAGGTTTTCTTTATTCTTTCTGTACCTTTTTTTTTTTTTCCTATCTGCTTTTGTTACATCAAATCATTAATTTTCAAGGTTTTAAGAAATGAAATTTGTGTTGGGACAGTTGCATTATTAATACAATTTCTTGATATTCTTGCATGGTAAACTGAAAATATGTTGCATTTCTGTGCTGTTTCTATTTTAACTGTGTGTTTTTAAGTACAAGGAGGTACATATTAGCAGAATAAAAGGAATCTCTTTACGTAAATAGTCCCCATATTCAATACTTGAAGAAATGTTTAGTTTTCTAGGTCAGTTGCATAAGAACAGACCTCTTCCAATGTTATAATGAATTCTGTTTTCTATGTCAAATTAGATTCATGGTGTTGTAATTGTAACTCACACTAAGGGTAATGTTTATTGTCTTTAGGCAAATGGTTTTCAGACAGATAAGAAAGAATTTTTTGTTACTGAGGGCGCTAATTAAAGCAGAAATTGTTTTAAACCTAAACCATGTTTTTCACTGATGAAATATTGATTGTTTACAGCCTTGTGAATCAAAAATATTTTCCATTACTGACTCAGCAACTGCTTGTTAGTTCTTAAAGAGGAAAAAACAATCATCTGTTCTCTCACTGCCGTTTCTTGATATATGTGCAGGGTTTTGGAGAACAGTGTTTAAAACTTGCTTGAAATCCCTTTCGTTCCATTTAAAATGGGTTTCCAGCTTCCTAGCCCAGTTTAGTGAAGCCATTCCTGTCTGTTTGCCTTCAGACATGAGATACTATTACTTTAATTAGATAGTAATTGTTTTCCTTAAAAAAAAAAAAAAAAAAACAAACCAAAACAAAACCCTTCTAATTTTAAGGAAATGTTTATCACCACTTCTTTAAATGACTTGAAAATGTGTTTTGCCAGCAAATGTGAATATGATGCTCTTAAACAGTCTTAATAAACACGTATCCCTAAAACTAAATACACATAGACAGATATATTACTGAAACTTTGTGCTTTTAAAGAAATGCAAAGAACAAATAAATTTCTTGCTGTTTTTCTTCTTTCAGGTGATAATAGTAACCACCTCTCCAAGCTCAACTTTTGTACCCAACATCCTTTCAAAGTCTCACAACTATGCAGCAGTTACGAAACTTGTCCCAACATCAGTCATTGCCTCAACTACTCAAAAGCAACCGGTGGTTATAACTGCGTCTCAGTCCTCTTTGGTCAGTAGCAGCAGTAGCTGTTCTGCTCCCTCCTGCACCGCAAATACTATTGCTGTGACTGCTGTAGTATCATCAACACCGTCTGTGGTTATGTCAACAGTAGCACAAGGTATGGCAATAACGTCGTATTTATAAAAGCTCTTTCACTGATGAGTTGGACTTTGAGAATAGCATAGGGGAGATGCACTTTATGTTTACATATGATGAGTAAAGCACAGGAGACGTGGAAGAAGTCTGTTGATGAAACTAATCCAGGATACTCCACAAAAGTTCTGGTTGAACTCTTTTCCTTTTTAGTTCAACAATTAATGTGCAGATCCACTTTTTAAAGCAAACGTGGTGAGAGGGGTAATGGTTTCAAACTGAAGGAGGGTAGATTTAGATTGGATATTAGGAAGAAATTCTTTACTGTGAGGGTGGTGAGGCACTGGAACAGGTTGCCCAGGGAGGTTGTGGATGGCCCATCCCTGGAGGTGTTCGAGGCCAGGGTGGATGAGGCTTGGAGCAGCCTGGTCTGGTGGGAGGTGTCCCTGCCCATGGCAGGGGATTGGAACTAGATTATCTTTAAGGTCCCTTCCAACCGGAATCATTCTATGATTCTAGGTGTGGCATAGCTTTTTATTTTGAAAAGATTTTACTTGCAGCATTAAACTACTACAGCCTCAAAATGACTGGCTTTAAGACCTCTATCTGATGCGCTGAAAATGGATGTTTCCAGCATTTGAAGATGATTGCTTCTCTTAAAGCCTGCAAAAACATGCAAAGCTAAGATAAAATAAATACCACTTATGCTTGACATGCACAGTCTTTAGTATATTTCTTGTAGAAACTAATCTCAGTGACAATTCTGAAAAGTAAAAAAAATTTACACCTTTTTATCTGTGTATTTTATCAGCACATCAGTTTTCAAGTCATTAAAAATTAGGACCTGAGTGGGCCTGGATTAAAATTCCTAGTTTTCCGATTTCACACATATGCTAGCCTGACTGATTCAGCTCCACAGCTGCTAGCTAACATTTGGAAGAGAAGCTGTGAAAGAGCCTCTGTGACGAACACTTGAAAAATACAGTGCCTAACAATGACAAGTGTCACATGGCAATTTTTCCTTGTCCATATTTTCCATTCTTGTTCCATTCCACAAAAAGTTGAGCAACCAAATCAAGGCTGAGGAGGTATTTTGCCTTCCATCTTGCTTCTACAGCAGATTTTCATATTGTTTGAACTGTGGATTTTTAGTTGGGTTTGATCATGGAAGAGGCTATAATTCTAAAATACAGTAGACAGAATATCTCTTTAACAGTTTTTCCTCAAGACTATCAGTGTCATTGCAGAAGATGCTGGTGAAATGTTTTGTGACATGAACTGATAATCACTCCAAATGTGGGAAAGTTGAATGCATGAATGAAAACAGCTGACCAACAAAATGGAGGAACCATCTTGGATGATGCAGTGAGAAAAGGGTCACTTATTTAAATTGCCAGACTTGTAGCTTATTTTGATTTCTAACATTGGTCACTGCCATCTTTAAATGTAGAGGAGAAACAAGAGAGGAGTTTTTATTACCGTTTTCCGCTACAGCTGGGACCTGATTAAAAACTGCCTCCATAAGACATGGACTTTATGTTTGTCTCTTTTGGTACTTCTGGAGGTGCAGTTTAGAATTCCAAATGAAGGCAAATTTTGTTGGAAATATGACAACTGTGTAAGGGAGTGACAGAAATAAGTAATAAGATTTATATGGGAACTTTGTCTTTCCATCTTACTGAAAATTTGGTGTAATCGCTTTATTACTTGTAAGATCACCTAACCTATCAGCACAGTTTTCCTGGTCCACAGGACCTGGTCCACAGTTTTCTAAATTACATACCATTACTTGATTCATTATTTTAAAATAACTAACAAATACTCCCTTCTAATGTTGATGGGTTTGGTATTTGTGATCCTCATATTCTAATTTTTTGTAGTCACGGTTTTCACTATAAATATTTTGCTTTCTTGAAGCTTAAAGTTCAGGCTTTGAGAAGACTTGTGAATTTTGTGCTACATACAAAAGGTACAGGAAGTAGACGGGGATTGTGGTCTTTCCATTAGCTGCTGCTCTGCTGCCACTTTGGAAATCTGTATAAGGCTCCCTTGCCTCTGAACAGAGCGCTTCTGCTATGTGGGAGCTTTTTTATTTGTGTATTACCTATGCATCTTTCAGTCATAAAGACAGTTTAAATGCAGAAGTATTTTAAGAAATTCTAATGCTTTTCTTTTGTGTTGCACTGTTCAGTCTTAAACCATTTACTCTTTCACAGGTGTGTCTACATCAGCAATTAAAGTTGCCTCTACCAGACTACCTTCCCCAAAAGGTTTGGTTGGGAACCCAACTCAGATCTTAGCACAGTTTCCCAAACAGCATCAGCAATCCCCCAAACAGCAGCTGCACCAAATACAACAGGCCCAACAACAGCAGCAACAACAGCAGCAGCAGCAACAACAACAGCAGCAGCAGCAACAGCAGCTGGTGCAGTCTCCTGCAGCTCAACAGCAGCCCCAGCAATCTCAGTTGCCACCTGGCATCAAGCCCACGATTCAGATCAAACAGGAATCAGGTAGTTGGAGTTAATCTTGGCTCATATTGGTGATTAGGAGGTCTCACCACCACTCAAGAAAAGTAGGGCAGAATTCTGTCCCAAAATGTGCACAGGGAGCTGTTATTAAGGCATAATTACTTGAGTACAGGATTTGACATTAAACATGGATATAAATAGATATGAAGGATGTCTTAATTTTTTCAGCTAACAATAATTGAAGAATTTGGTTCTGCCACTCTTCTTGTTTGGTTCAGGTACACAGACCATACCTTAGGAATAAATTTATCTTTAGAGATTGAAAGGTATGTAAGTATCTTCAAAAGTTACATGATTGGCAACCTGGAAGACACCAGTTTTCTGAAGATCCAAGAGCTGTTCAACTGCATCAACTGGAAAAAGGAGCTAATCCAAGTTTTAATTCTTTCATTTGGTCCAGAAATCAAAGCCTACTTGTGGTTCTTGTCAAAACAAATACAATTAGATCTGAGACTGGAAGTTGGACTGGATTCTTTTTGTAATATTGATTCATTCAGTTGACTCTGGGCAAGTCATACAATTTTTCTGTGTTAGCTTTACTCTGCTGTAGAATCCGGTTCTTATCTCCATAAGATGTAGTAAGATTATCTAATTCTGAAGGAAGAAGTGCTATAAAAGTGCAAAGTATTTTTACATCCATATTTTATATTAATCATGTTAGTAAAAATATTATTTTATATTCATACTATTTAGACAAAAGTATTAAAATAGACCATAGAATGAAAAAAACCCACCAGCCGCCCTACTCCTGTCCTTTGATAAACTTATAGGATCATTGCCTAAGAAAAATATCCAATAAGACAGACAGACCTCCATCCGCCAGTCACTGAGCAATATTTGATCAGTAAGAGCTTCAGTCCTTGCCTTCCACCATGGGTTTAGGCTCAGTGTTCTTTTTGGTTAAAGTTTCTTTGGAAATACCATCTGCTACTTGTTCTTTCCGGAAGACGTGAATCAATTTTCAGAGAGGCTTTGCTCTTTATCCAGTGTTGTGTCTGGATGCAAAGGCTCCAGTTTATCTTTCCTAACTTCAGATAGTTTGTTATTTAAGTTTGGAGCTTGTTTGCTCCATACTGCTTTTATAGTCAACACAGAAAGAAGAAAAGTTCTCTGGAGGATGTTTCATGTCCTTACTGGACAAAATTGTTCATCTAGAAATACTTGTGGACAAATGTAAGTGCCTACATTTAGGTGGGATTAATTCAGGCTGGATGTTTCATGTCATTTGATCAAATAATGCAATAACTTTTATCTCATCATGGAATGTAAGATGGAAGTGTCCTGGATATACTTTTGAACAGATGATGTTAACTCCTGGTTTGCAAGTGAGAAGTGAATCTCGCAGAAGTCCCGTTCCACTACACAAATTGAGAGAGAGGGAGCAGAATCTTTTCTGTATTAAGGTGTTCCTCATCCTTTGTTCTTGCTAATTCTCCTCAGAGCTTGTTTCAGCCCAATTCCTTTGTGGCTTTAAGATAACCAAAAATTCAAGAGGAGAGAGCACAGTTTACTTCAAGAAACCTTCCCTAGCCAGTGTCACAGTTGCTTCCTTACACCCACGAATACCCTTTGTGCAGAAAGCTTTTTTTAATTTATTCAGAGGGATGGAATTCAACTAGACTAATTAAAACATATTAGAATTTACAGACTAAGTTTATTGAAGAACTGTTTCATTTTTAGATGGCTCATTATCTATGAACCAATTCAGTATTGGTTGTAACCTGTTGATTCCTGGGAAACATTCTATGTTTTGAATCATGGACCAGAAAAGGTTAAAAATCACTACAACTGATCAATGATGGAATAGAATCCCACGCCTCAGTGGGGAGTAGCTAGGAATTGAAACAGGCACATGAAAAACAAAAATGATGACTGTCTTGTTATTTGCAAACCAAACAAATTTAAAGCAAAAAATCCCAACCCAAACAAAAAGAATTATTATTTTCAGGATCAAGAATACATGGTCTCAGAATAGAAGCCTTGTGAGGCTACTTGCCCACTAGGGCTTGGTCTGAGAAAAGCATTTCAGAAAGTAACTTTTCGTGCCTGTATTTTAACAGTGACCTTTCTCCTTTCCTAGGTGTTAAAATAATCACTCAACAGGTGCAGCCCAGTAAAATCCTTCCCAAACCAGTTACAGCGGCCTTGCCCAGCAGTAGCAATTCACCTATTATGGTGGTTAGCAGTAATGGGACTATCATGACAACTAAACTGGTCACTACTCCCACTGGTAAGTTACGGCTCTGAGAAGGGAAGGGAGGGTAAACCCAGACATATAGGTGATCAAACATGGTTTATTAGGGTAAAAAAACCCCACACTTCTCTCTTGTGAACAGTGAGCACAAAAGCACATTGATAATTTTTCTAGATTAGGATTTTTGCAGTGAGTGCTCTTTTATTCCTCTTACGATCTTTTTGAATTGGTACACAAAAATATGATCATTCGTTCCCACTGGGTTTATTTTCAAGGAAGTTTTCTTGCAACTTGTACTTTGCACTTCTGTAGCACCTTATATTAGACAATTTACATTAATTTAATTTTCTAGGTACCTCAGACAAGTCAGCGTCATTCCTGTTTTGCATATATGGACTTTAAAAGACAGGTGACTTGCTCATAGTCCTGCAATGAATGTATAAAAAGGCCAGTAAATTGAATTTTAAGCTCCCGTTGTTTTTCTGGGGATCTGATTGTGTTTGTGTCTTCTTATTGGTTAAAAATCAGAAGTAATGCAGACTGTTCAGACTGTAAACTTGCACGAGGAAAGCTTGAAATGCAGCTTTATCCTCGTTTTCAGAAAACTCTTAACTTCCTGAATTACTAGCATGGGATGGGAATGTTAGCATAAAGTAATGGTTAATATTCTTTTTTAACTTTTGAAGGACTTGACGATAACATTCTTAAGTACATTAAAAAAAGTCTAGCAGTTTTGCTCTCCTCCGTATTGTGCTCTCTTGGATTTGAACACATGGCTGTATTCTGGTTATAACAAACTCTTTTGCTCTGTGATCTTCAGCAATTAAGGTGTGTAGTGCACTACCTGCAGCAGTGCAAGCAGAATGGAATGACAATGTTTGTGTAGCTGTTGTGTAGACTTGTATTATTTTGAGCAAGTTTCTTTTGTGGAATCAGTCCTGTTTCCGTTCCGAGGAGGAGCAGGTCTGAAAAAACCCAGCATTTATACCACCTCAGGAGGTTTCTTTTGTACTGCTGAATGCTAAATCCATAACATTGCATTATCATTGTAAATTACATCTTTTTTTTTCCTCTTAGAGTGATAATTAAACCAGTGGCTGGCGGTGGTCTTTATAAACAATTTGTCATATAGGAGAAGTGAGAGTATGGATGTCTTTGAAGAGAGGAAGAGATCAGGTCTGGTAGTGTCATTGGATGCCTAACTCTTCGGCATCTAAGGGAGCAAGTGGCAAACATGCAGGCAGAATCTAAACACCTATTGAAAATTAAAATCTTAGACAAAAGAATGTGAGTTAAAATATGGCAGTCGTGGAACCTTTGGTAGAATACTTCAGAAGACTCTTACATTAATTTAAAGCTGGCATATATTTGAATATTGCTCTGCCGGTTTAAAAAGTACTAGGAGAATTGTAAAGGGTGGTAATAAATTGCAGTGTGGGGTCTCTCTGAATCAAATCTAATGCTTTTTCTCAACACTAACTTATTTTTCCACAAATACTAGTAGAGAATCATGTTGTAACAGTGAACTTTCTTCTTCTCTCTTTAAAACAGGAACTCAAGCAACATATACGCGGCCAACAGTTAGCCCCTCTATAGGGGCTCGGATGGCTGGAACTCCAGGGGCTGCTACTTACGTGAAAACTACAAGTGGTAGCATCATTACTGTAGTACCAAAATCGCTGGCCACGCTGGGAGGGAAGATTATCAGCAGTAATATTGTTTCTGGTATGCCTATGAGTATTAATACTTTGATATTAAGTCTTATTTCAGAAGAAACTTTAGACTTGCTCTAGTGCTTCAAGGCTTTTCTTTGGGTTACATGCTGAAATAATTGTTATGACCTTTATTGGAGAAGAAATTAATTCAGAAGAAAAATAGCTGAGGATGAATAAGAAAATAAGGGGTAGAAGGCATGGAGGTAAAGTGTTCCTAAGGATTGCAGTAGTTCTTGCGTTTAAGAAGGAAACATTTAACGTGAGGGAAGCTTGAGAGGAAAAGAGAAACGTGGCAAAGGAGAACTACTGTATTGTCTTTTGTCTTCTGTTAGAGGGCAGAGAGATCAGAAAACTGTATTATCCCCAATTTAAAGCATTTTTTAATCTGGATGCTGCCCTTTTAAATTCCACTGCACGCAAAAAGAACCAGACTACATACAGAGCTGTTAAATTCAGCTGTGCAGTCCCCACTTTATCTTCTTGTTCTTTTATCAGTGACAGCCTGTCTTTCCCTTACCTCACATTCTAACTTGAGTTTTTCTTCCCAGCCTCTTGCAGACCAGCCTTGATGCTCGCTGCCAGTATAGCCTCTAAACGTAGGGTCTCTTTAGGACCAGGACCAAGCACACTCACACCAATCAGTATTTCTTAGTATCTGTTTTGGACTTTTATGAGTGCTAATGCAGAGAATTCTGCTGCGTTTCCTAGCTAGGTGCACATGTACAGCAAGATCTGCTGGGTCTACTCATCCTGGCTAGTAATATCTTTAAATTATTTGTCGGTCCCACTATTGGTGCTTAACACAGACCTGACATGGCACCAGCCGACTCCTGTCACTGGAAGGTGCTGCACAAGCTACCCAGTAAACCCACTCTGGGCTGTAGTGCAGTCAAGGTATTTCAGTTTTTCATATCGTGATTTCTACAAAACGGTATTTAGGGCTGATACAGTAGTTTCTTTGGGAACAAGTAACTTTTTTAGCTCGTTGTGGGTATGAGTAGTTGTTAAAGTTTCTGGATCTGCCAGTGAGTTTATACACAAACGCAAGTATTACTCTGCTGAGCACCAGTTAATGCAGGGAAACCCTTGGCTGGTCTTCATAAGGATAGTAACGATTGTCCTGAAACAACACAAGTTTGGAAAGGATGCCTGCTTTTTTTTTTAATTGTTGTTTCGTGGTGGATTTTTTTGGGGTTGGGTTCTTGCAGGGGATTGGTTTTTGTTGTTGTTTTTTTTTTTTTTTTTTTTGGTTTTGGGTCTTGTGGGTTTTTTGGGTTTTTGTTTTTTTTTTTTTGCTAAGGGAGCAGTCTTTAGATGCCTCTGAAGTCACTAGAATTCAATAAATCATCATCTTGTCTCAGCACTTCTTCCCTTTCCCAGAATTAGTAGAATCACTCTTCTGAAATACGTAGTGAAGTATCTACAGGCATAACTAATGGGTAGAAGGTAGCGAGCGGAAACCTTGGGTTTGCTGCTCTGCTGTGACTGAGTGGTGCTTTCTTCAAGGAGAAAGTGGAAGGTGTTGATAAAAAGCTGTTTGAGCAGATATTGAAATAGCAGTGTGATAACACTGATGACTTATGTATCAGCGTATGTTCTCTCGTAGACTGTGGAGGGCTGACCAGAATTACCTGTCAGTGCAGGTAAATAAAAACCTGGTACAGGGAACGGAACTAATTCAATACTGGGAGAGGAACAGAAATAGCCAACACAGTTCTTCAAAAAAGAAAAAAAACAACCCACACTTCTAAACTCTTTTAAGAACTGATTGTAAAACAATAGCATATTTTTCTTTTTTCCTTCTTTCAACCCACTACTTGTCACTTGTCTTACAACAGTTCAATGCCAGAAAGAGCTGGTATTTCTCTTGATTGAAGATACATTCCTGGTATGTGGATTCTTCTACAGAGGTTATCTATAGAAGAATATTTGTCTGTGCAAATAGGATCTTGAGTTGAGTAGTAGTGGTGTCCTTATCCCTCCCTAATTCTGGCTTTTGAAAAGTTAGGCATTTTAGCCTGAGAAAGCTGTTTATATGTTGAGTTGGGTGACATAAATTCCCATGCCAGATGCTGCCCTTTTTTGTAGCGCTGTCAGTTTAAAATACAGTGATTCTTACATAGCTCACCGACTTATGCAGTGGAAGGAAATATACATGTGATAAACTGCACATTATTTCTTTTCCCCAAAAAATGTAGGAACTACAACCAAAATCACTACAATTCCAATGACATCCAAACCCAATGTGATTGTTGTGCAAAAGACTACTGGAAAAGGAACTACAATTCAAGGGCTTCCAGGCAAAAATGTTGTCACAACGCTGTTGAATGCTGGGGTAAGTAAGAGTTTCCAGTCTCAAATGTCAAGTGAGAGGTTGTGTGGTGACTGCTGCATTCATTCTGCTAAAGTCCCTATTGAAACCAAACTGCATGAGCTCCTTAACAGATAGAGCACGCCTTAATGTCGTGGATGTTTGAAAAGCAAGGGTGTTTTGCAGGATGTGAAAGATGCTTAAAACAAGCTGGGAATGTTCTCAAAGTTAAAGGAAAATAAAAACTTTTGAGCTTGCCTTTTTTCCATGGTTAATGATTTTTGTAATCCGGAAGGGATTAAGTAGAAGAAAATTACTATGATCTTACCCTGTTTGTGCTGTAGTGAGAACCATGGTCCTGTGTTACAGATTTGCATCTCCAGCGGTTTATCTTTTGGATGTAAAGGGTAGAGAAATAAACTGTCCCCTCACAGTAAGGGTACCACCTTTCAATTTATGTGGTGTGTAACACTCTAATATCCTGTACCTGAGTATTGTATGGCGTTCAGTTACTTTTTGGATAACCTGATGTGTACTAAGAGCAAAATCAAGTTTCCAGCTCCAACTGAGTTGACCTATAAGTGGTAGTAAATAAAAATCATGATGTGCTTTATGTTCTTAGATAGAACTATGAGATTTAATGTGTTAATTGTGTAATCTTTAAAAGTCTACTTGAGTAGCAGGGATGAGCAGGGAGGTTTCTTTCTTTTTTAAAAAAATCTTTTAGGAATTTTTTTTTTAAGATTTTGAACTTTCCTAGTCTACAAAACTTGAAGCTATATTTTTCACACAAGTGGAAATCTTGTGACGTTACACAGCAGGAACCACGAGAATGCGATGGTATTTCTGAAACAAGTATGGTTCTTGGGATTTCCAGCTACTTGATGGGAATTGGTAGGGAATACAGGGAGAACTGGCAACTAATGTTTTTTTCTCATTTGGTTTGTTACTGTGTGGAGCTTAAAAAAAAAAAAAAAGCATGCTTAATGTCTTTGTTCTTCTTAAGCTCTCAGGAGTCTAGTCATACAGCAACAGTATTCCAAAGTCCAATGTTTCCTGTGAAACAGCTGTGAATCTGCATTTTTGTAATAAGCGAACTTTTAGTTTAACAAAAAAAGTCCGTACATAACTGATATCTTGATCCTGATGATAGTACAAAGATCTATATTTAAATAATTTCTTTTTAGAATCTCAGTTCAAGTTTTGTACATATCTTGCCAAAGTTAGTGTTAATAAAACTAAGAAGATTTAAAAAACCTTTGCGAAGGATTTGAGGGAAGTTCCAACTTACATGAATTCTTTGAAGCAACTTGGAAAAAAATTGTCAGTGTCTTTTAGTTATTCTTTTTTGTTCACCACTTCAGAGCAGCTCAAAAGGTAAAGTAATGGACGAGGGGATTTTGGTAGCTTTTCCATTCAAAGCCATAGAGGTTTTTTTGTTCTTGGTCTTTGAATATTTTTTGTATCAAATACGTTTAGTTGCAGCAGTGGTAGGTTGATTTCATGGTACACACGCTCACCTATAACTGTGTATTTTTTTAGAGAAGTGGGTCTCTCTGAAGAATTTCACTAAGTTAACCTGTAAACTTTGACTTCTCTACAGGGGGAGAAAACTATTCAGGCAGTGCCAGCAGGAGCAAAACCTGCTATCATCACTGCCACAAGACCCATCACAAAAATGATTGTTACACAGCCAAAAGGAATAGGGTCCACGGTCCAGCCAGCCACCAAAATCATCCCAACTAAAATTGTTTATGGTCAGCAAGGGAAAACGCAGGTACAGTGAGGACCCATTTCTGTCTTGAAATGTACCCCTAAATTTTAATGGGAAGTAAATAACTTTTCACTATGTTGCCACATTTGTTGCAGGATTAATAAAATGTCTATGGGGAATAAGACTTAGGTGTGTAATGAGGTGGCCTTGATTCTGCTTTCTTCAGCACAATGTTTGCATTCGTTAGCTGTTTCTGGAGGCCTAGAGCAAGCCAGAAGTATTAACTTAATCTTTTCACATAGCTGAAACTGTCTGGTCATGGCTCTGGATGCCCGTTTAAGTCTTATGGCTAATGGCTAGGTTGTGAGCAATAAGGATGGAGAATCTGGACGTAGGTCATCCATCAAATCTGAGGTTTTATTGACGTTATTTTCTGTTTAATGTATGTTCAGGTTGTCCCTGCAACCTTGTGTGGTTGTTGGGGCTGTATACAGAGAATCTGGCTTATTTCTGGAAGCTTTCAGTTTCAGCTTTTTCTTTGGTTGCACTTAGGATTTAAAAGAATTAAACTTTTATCAGATATATTATTTTGTGTGTCTTGGTTGCTCAAGACTGTATTTATTGTGGGCTGCAGAAGAGAGGTGCTCGTCCTTACCACTGCATTGCCATTGGGCTTTGTGGTTTAATAATCAGAGCTGCTGAATTTACAGGTAGACGTTTTCAGTAAATTATGAATATTACATAGATCTGATACATTGATCCGAGTGGCACCCTGTACTCTTGATTGCTCAGATCTGTTTTTTTGAGTGCTCTTACTATACACAAAATTTATCTTTCTAATTAGGTTCTCATAAAACCAAAGCCAGTGACATTTCAAGCAACAGTTGTGAGCGAACAAACTAGGCAGTTGGTGACTGAAACGTTACAGCAGGCATCGAGGGTAGCAGAGACAGGAAATTCATCTCTCCCAGAAGTGAAAGAAGAACCACAAACCTACACCGATAGCAGCTCTTCTTCTACAGAGTCCTCCCAGAGCTCCCAAGGTATGTATTGGTGTCGCATAAAATACGAACGGACTGTCTCCCAAGCATGCCAGCTAGTTTCATATAACTCACTGTCTCTCCGTTTAGCGCAGGTTTTCACCCAATCTATTAGCACTGAGTGTCATTGTTTGCTTCCCTTATGGCTTTATTTATCTCTTATTTACTATATGCCTTCATTTCCTATGTGAGAAGGAGAGATAATTCTTTCTTGCTGGGCTCTGACTTGCTGGTAAAATGCTTGCGGCCTGCAGCCTGTTCCGTCTTTTGGGGGAGTCTGCGAGAAGTAGGCAGTGTAGCAGGTTTTTTTGGCAGCCCATGCTCTGCCACCCTGGTTCCTGAGTGTATTGAAGCGTCTCTCCACTGTGTGACTGAAAGCTATCATGTGACCAACATAAATTTTGGTCCTTTTCTAGGCACACATATGTGCATCGGGACATATCTCAGACATGCAGTCCTGATGGGGATGCTGCCGTGGCTTCAAGCCATGATATAGATGCAGCTCTTTTGTGTGGTAGAGGAGGATAAATAATAGGGCATAAATAACACCTAGCCATAAATAACATCCAGGTGAGGAGTGACCATAGAGTGTATCACTGCATCGAATAAAACCTAATGTCTCTCCATGAAACGTGTGTGCTTACATGCCTTTCTGTCACCTTTTCTATATAATTCTGTTACTGTTGGTCTATACTGCCATGTTAAGTAAATTTAAAAAAGTTTTAAAGATTCAACAAACTTACCAAAATTCAGGAGCTGTTAATTCAGAATGCTGAATACATGTTGATCACCTGAATTGCTAAAACTTTCTGAAAAAGAGTTCGATCCAAGGCAAATTCAATATACGAAGAAACCTGCTGAACTTTGACTGTTCAAACCAAAGCTTTGATGAACAACTAAGATACGGGATCTTTTTTTTTTTTTTCTGGAAACTCTTCATAACATCAACAGTGTTTTACTTCAAGAGTCAATTGTAATAAAAACTAAAGTGTTGCAGAATGAGAGTATGCATCCTTGGCAGTACTCAAAACACTAAAGGAGAATTTTGAACTATAGCCCTATTTAAAGCAAGAAATTGGACAAGAGACCTCCAACCGAGAATGGTTCTGTGATCACTTGGTGTGCCTTTCTTCTTTTGCAAACAGATTCTCAGCCCGTAGTCCATGTGATTGCTTCAAGAAGTCAAGATTGGTCAGAACATGAAATTGCTGTGGACACGAGCCCTACAATAATTTACCAGGATGTATCCAGTGAATCTCAGTCAGCTACTTCCACGATAAAAGCTTTGCTGGAACTTCAGCAGACAACAGGTGTGAAAACAAGTTTAGGATAATTTCAAAGCTTATTACTTGCTTAAGCAGCAGGTTGTAGTAAGTTTTGTAATTGAAAAGCCACCTATCTTGAATCAGCTTGATTCCTTTCTTCTTATCCTGCAACAGTTTGTTTGAATCTGTTTCATAATGTTCGCTATCTATTTAGTTAAACTTTTGTATTTATATTGGTGGTTTATATATTGGAGGTTTATTTTGTGTTTTTCTTTTCTTCTAAAGCAGTGAAGGAAAAGTTGGAATCGAAGCCAAGGCAGCCTACCATTGACCTGAGCCAAATGGCTGTCCCAATCCAGATGACCCAAGAAAAGAGACATTCTCCAGAAAGTCCTTCAATTGCTGTAGTTGAGTCAGAATTAGTTGCTGAATATATCACAACTGGTAAGTGACTTAAGGTAGTGCGGTGCTGGGTTTGCAGTTAAAGTCTGAGGACTTGATTTTGATGTTTTCTTCTAATGGTTTTCATTTTTGTGCTTTCGCTGTAATTTGCTGTAGAGGAAATGAGTCTTTTCTTCCACTCTTGAGACCCTGTGCAGGGGACCGAGGTTGTATCTGCTTTTCTGGGGCATAGTGAAGAACGTTTCTAACTGAAACAAAGGGTTGTTGCTTCAAGACATCCTATTTGAACAGACTTTCTGTTCCCTGATCTGATAGAGAGGACGGGCTTGTCCCACTTGTCTTTAAGGAAAATGTAGAAAATGAAGTTACAGGAACTGTATACTGGTTTTTTTGTACATATTGAGAGGAGTCAGACTTTGAGTTAGTCTAAGCCATGTTTGCAAAATGTTACTTGCTTACCAGGAGTAAGTGCGTTTTTAAGCCAGGTGTGCAGTTAGCACACTAATGTAGTCCCCAGTTTCTTCATTTGCTAGAAGCTTTTGAACTGATAAATTTCCAAATTTAAACAAATAAATTGTTCACATTGAAATTATGGTTGGGATTCAGGTCTTAACTTTTGTAACTCTTGACGACTCCTCTCTGGTTGTCCATTTTGTGTAAGTCCTTGACCGCCATATCTCTCTGACGATCCCTGCTACCCCAGAACACTAGGTCTGCGCCACTTCCCGTACATTCATGAGAGGATCAAAGTACCCGTTTTCCATTTTCATTTCTTAAATCCACATTACTCGTCCTCTCTACTTTATTTGGAAATGAAAGCAAAAGCGTGTTGAAAATCTGCATTGGAAAAAAGGAATGAAACTTGATTGTATTAAATTGTATAAGTACATATCTGTAACTCCAGTCTTTTTAGTGTTAAATGTCTAATTTGATATTTTCATTTTTTCATTTTCCTGCTCTGTGCCTCCTCCCCTCGCTTCCATCCCTTGTATGGTCTGAATTTAAGTTGTGTGAAATTGGAGCTGGGGGGCGGAAGTTATTGTTATTCTTTTAAATAACGCTTACTGTATCTGGCTTCAATTTTGAATGTTTGAGTCATGCTCCCTGGATCTTTTTTAAAACAAACTCAAAAGTGTAATAAATAGTGTTAAAGCGATCTCCAGTTAACAGTCTGTTATCTTCACTGACACAGATTCTGTGCGTTGAGCTTCCATTTGAGGTACCAGTTTTTACTGGGTCTTGCTGTAAAAGCTGATGTAAAATAGGGCCCTTTGCAGGGAGGACGGGAAATTAGTCAATGTCTTTGTAGACTGAAGTCCTTTTCTGCAGCTTAGAAGCCATACAAAGTATAAAAGTTAAAAATTTCCTTGAGCTATGATTACTATTTGAAATACTGGGGTTTTTATAAACCTTGAGTTGATCCACAGGAATCAACCAGGGAGATGCAGGCTGCTGGGGGTCGACTGGCAGCAGTTTCTGCTACAGCACAAACCTGGTTATTTCGCTCTTAGATTTTTTTTTTTTGTCCCTTCCCCCAGTTTCTGTGAGCACTGCCAGGGAACGCAGGTAATGGAGTTTTTGTATTAATTTGTGCTTCTCGGGATTCATCGGTAATCCACCTAGCTATATTTTCTGCTAAAAATTCAGTAGTAGGATAGTAAACAGTCTATAATCTGTTGTGAAATCTGCACGCCCCTAGAACTAAGGCTTAGGCACATTTTGTATGGGAGCTGGGCTTCAGCATGTGCTTCCTCGTGAGATGAAGGGAGCGGTTCACACGTCTTAGTGTCACCGTTTTTTGTCTGTCTGCAGACTCAGGAAGACAACACTGTATTGGTTCACATTCGGAAGAATATCTACACAACCATATAGGTTAGAAACTTTATTTTTAAATGAAGTTTTCAATTGTGCAGGAACTGTTGGGGGATATCCACGACGGATCTGGCACAGCATGCAGGCCGGTATTGATATAATCCAACTCCTTTCTTGGAGTGGGAAAGTAAAATTATCATTTTAATTGAAAATGTGACCTTTCTTTTAACTTTCAGGAAGGTCACTAGAAGCTTTTCAACTTTAAGTCACCTTACAACTGAATTTAAACTTTGCTTGTTCTCCTTCAGTTATTAATTATTTTGTATCTCAGAAGTTAATTAGAGCAAATATGTACCTATTAGTATGGACAGGCATAAAATAATTTGAATTCATGTCTTATTAGTGACTGCAATATAGAATGGTTTGTGGGGTTTTTTTTCCTCGCAGAAGATCATTTCTTTGTCAGTCCACTCTTTAATTACAGAGCCATCACCGTAGCTCTGTAACTCATGCTGGATCTGTTCTAAAAAGTGATGTAGACCCACGATAAGGTCTCCATTTTTTGGTCTGTGATTTCTGATCAATCTCACTTGCTTTCTGATACCCAAACAGTTTGTAATTACTAATCTTTCAAATTTAGCCTGTGCTCTGGAGAGTATTTCTTGCACTTTATCAGTAGTAGCAAGTCAGTGAGCGAGGCTTGCTGTTCTTAATTGCAGTCAATTGTGCAGGTGCTTTTAACAGTGTGAAAACCACAGAATAACTTGTGCTCTACAGTATTCTGCTGGTGCTGTATGAAGAACCCTGAGGAAATTCGAGTATAAATTCTGCTTGCAAAGTTGGTGTGATGGGAGAGGGAGGCCGGAGGAGGTTTGGACCAAGCGTGGTGACTTCGGAGACAGAGATAAAAAGCAAAACCCCTGAGTTGCTACTTTAAGAGGCTTCTCAGAATAGATCTACACTTTAAGGTTGAAGCTAGCATACAGTAAAAGATGTTTTTCGTACTCAGATCTTTATTTCACTCATATATGCTTTCAGTTGAAGCTTAAATACTTGAAGTTGCTGCAGTTAGTTCTGCAGAAGTGCCACTGACCTCTTTACTTGCAGTCAGTCATCGGTCCCAGCCCCACCAGCAGTCATCTCAGCCCCAGAGGACTCTGCTGCAGCACGTGGCTCAGTCGCAGACAGCAACGCAGACTTCTGTTGTGGTGAAATCTATTCCCGCATCCTCCACAGGCGCAATTACCCATATCATGCAGCAGGTTGTACCCTTTCTTTTCCCAACAGTCTATAAGCAGCCATAGGTTATATGAATTTTGTAGGATCAGGGCTCGTTCTGCATTAATATGTCATGTTGGTTGCTGCCACTGAAAATGCGAAGTGTAAGGGCAAATTAATAATTTTAATATTGCCTGTTTTGATGGTGAGGGTGGTGGGATAAAAGGGAAGCAGTTAACGGGATTACTTGAGACTGCTAAATAAGAGGTATTAACAGCCACTGTGGGAAATATAGTGCTTCCTAGATTCTTGCTGCGTCTATGTCATCTCTTCAACAGCAACAAGCTGCTTTTTTCTATATGTCATATTGTAAGGGCCAAGGCTCTTTAGATTGTGTTGGTGTCAGTGTAGGGGGAAGAGGAATGAAGGAGAATCTGGTCAGTACACAGAGCGTGCAGTGTCTTTTTCATTTGAGAGCTTTCGTTTGTGAATATGCAAACTGCTCTGAATGAAAAAGTGAGATTGTATTTAGACAAGTACCATGAGGATCCCAAACACTTGAAACAAACAGTGTAGCTTGTGGTGAAATCTTACAGAAGCCATTCCAATGCTGTTGTTCAAGACCTGCTCAACTCTGCAGTGCTTTAACTTCCAGGAACCTCAGCTGTGGACCGGGACAGCACTGTTAGGGTTATAAACCCGCTTCAGAGAGTGCATTCTCACAGATGTTTGAGTAGGCTGCTTCGTCTTGCTAAGGCCATTTATTAATAACGTTTATACTATGGTAAACAAAGCATAGTGATGTAGATCTCTTGCTCCCTCAAATCCCTCAAAAAATCAAACAGTGTTTGTGCAACGCCCAAGAAAAATTGCAGTAAAAGTTTCGAGGAAGGAAGGAGAAGATAGGTTCTCTGCTGAAATAGGGTAGACTGTGGGTATATGGGGAGCTGCAGAAGGAAATTATGGAGAAGATGTAAGCTCTCAAGAGGCAAAATAAGAATTTATTGTGCGGGGAGACTCTGGCTTTAAAGAGGAGCTACTGGTTCAACCACCTGCTAATCCCTGCTGCTTCATATCCAACTGTCATGCAATTGCAGGGGCTTTGAACCTTAGTCTGACATAGGTGAGGGCTACATAATCTCCACTGAGGATTAGTTATGCAGTTAATGTTGTCACGTAGAGATGTACCATATTTTAACATGATAAAAATAGCTATTGGCTGCTTACATATTGTGGAATTTTAGTGTAAAGGTATCTTTTAATACATGAATTGGGAGTCTGTAATGGTAAAATAAGTTAAAGTAGTCCAGTTGAAACATTAAAATTTATTTTTAGATTGTGTATTCTTGTAATTTCTGTTTCTCTTTACTAACTTGCTCTAACTTCTTCTTATTAAGGCCTTAAGCAGTCACACTGCATTTACGAAACACAGTGAACAACTTGGAACTGAGGAAGGAGAAGTGGAGGAGATGGACACCTTAGATCCTCAGACTGGCCTGTTTTACAGATCTGCCCTGACACAATCGCAGGCACAAAAACAGCAAAAACTGAGTCAGCCGCAGCTGGAACAGACTCAACTGCAAGTGAAAACTCTGCAGTGTTTCCAGACTAAGCAGAAGCAGACAATCCACCTGCAGGCCGATCAAATCCAGCACAAACTCCCACAAATGCCCCAGCTTTCTATAAGACATCAAAAGCTAACCCCCCTGCAGCAAGAGCAAGCACAGACCAAACCAGATGCACAGCACCCCCCCCACCACATGATGGCCAAAGAAAGGCAACTCCCTACCTTAGTGGCACAGCCACAGCAAACTGTAGTACAGGTGCTGGCAGTAAAAACCACGCAGCAGCTGCCCAAACTGCAACAGGCACCAACGGCACAAAAAATCTACGTGCAACCCCAACCCCCCCAGAGTCAAATGCAGCTACCTGCCTCTTCAGAGAAACAGCCAGCAAGCCAGGTAACGGAATATTGATAGCATGCAAAATACACGTCGCTGTTCAAGGAAAAAAAAAAAAAAAAACACCCCCAAAAAATAATTGAAAACACCAACTCTGTCGCTGTAGCAGTGTTTTGTCCTGGCAAGAGAGAACTCCTCATTCTGCTGGTATTAATTACCCCATCAGAAGGTTGACACTAGGAAAGAGAAGCACATGTTGTAGGGGAAAAAAAAGAAATCCTTAGAGCTCACAAACGTGTTTTGTTGGACAGTTTTTATGAATTTCTGCCACCGCTGGTGCATGGAATTTGTCCCTAATTATTTTCTTTTAATTTTTAGATATGACACGTTATTAATTTCCGTTCCCGTAGCACTTTTTATTTCTGTGGAAATAAAGATGGAATACACTGCAGTCTCCTGAAGCTGTCCATTGTACGTTTTCCTTTGTAGTTTACATCTTCCTGAAATTAGATGGCTTTTGTGTGCAGGAGTAATTTGATTTTCCTTGGGAGGGGAAAATGTAAAGGCTGAGGAATGTGGGAAAAAAAAAATGTATTTTAACGAACTCCAGAAAAGTACAATTATCTTTTTTTTTTTTTTTTTTTTTGGCCCTTTCAGGAATACATGTGAAAACAAGAGGGTTAACAAACATCACATGGGGATGTAAATCCCAAAGGAATACAAGGCTGCTGTGGTATTATACTGCTACAATCCCTATCTAGCAGCCTAAAAAGCTGCTTTTCCCCAGGCTTCAATTAACTGTTACCATATGATTGCTAATTCCTTTGTTAAAACACTGAGTTTCAACTGTCTTCCTAATAGCAAGTATGTTGTTTGTGCCATACTGTCCTTGGAAATATTGATTAGATTTTTTTTCAATTAAAAAAATTAATCTAGCTGTAACATGCACAACAAAAATTTGATTTTCAGGTGCAGCATCCAATTATAACGCAAGGATCCACTGTTACAAAGATAACTTTTGAGGGGCGTCAGCCTCCTTCTGTTTCAAAGGTAGCAGGTGGCAGTTCTGGGCCCAGACTGGCTTTGCCGGTTACCAGCCTATTTCCCACGCAGGCATCCGCGAAGACAGCAGTAGCAGATATTTTGAGAGTGTCTATGGTGGAAGCTCAGATTGATACAAACCTAGAACATACGATAGTGGATCCCCCAAACGAGGCCATGTCCACTAGTAAACTCGCTAGCGAAGCAGAGTCGTCACCTTGTACCCAGGTGCCGAGGGTGACTGCAGTAGGGATGACGGCAACTTCCATCCCCCAGCAACAGACATGTACAGAATCCAGTCCAAGTCCTCCTGCTGTTGGTCCTACTTTAACAGAGAGGAAACTCGATGCACACGGAATGCCTACAACAAACCAGTTTGTACACATTCAGAGTATATCACAAAAGAAAGCTGAAGAGAGTTCATCAGAAATTGTTATCCAGGTAAGAGAAGACCAGAGCAAATAAGGCAAAGGTTGAGCAAGAGCAAACTCATGTCTAGTGTGATGATAACAACTGAACGGTGTTCCAGTATTTTTGTTTTCCTTCCCCAGTTTTTGGTTCTTTCTCTACTCTTATGCTTTGTAATGGATTACTACTTCAAAGTGTGTAATTCTTCTTAAATTGAGCTCGAGTTTCTCTAGCACTGTATCATGCGCTGTGTCCTCGGTGTCTTCCTTTCTGTTAAGAAAACAAACCAAGCTCATCTAATTTTACAAAGTACTTTCATTTGAAACGCTTACAAATGCGATCTTCGCCACTTACTATGGAACTGCGATCTAGAATTTTTTATAGTATCAATTAATGTTACCACCGAGTATAAAATTAGTGCAAAAAAAAATAATGAAGTAGCAGGGTTCTACTTACAGGGGAAATTCAGCAAATAAGGTCTGGATTCAGAAGAAAGCTTCTTAACTTCGCTTACGACCAGTCTTAACCGCTTCTGAGATAAAATGACTGTTGATCTTTAGCTTAAATGCTTTGAGTCCTTGCCTAACTGATGATTGATATTTTCATTGATCCTCCTGTCTTAAATATGATGGTTTATGATGTAATACGTGGTCAGAATGTCAACCAGGGAAGTACTTTAAGTCATCCGAGGACCCGTAGTGGTGTAACATGAATCTTTGTAGACAAGTTGGCATTGTATATGTTCATACAAATGATAGCGTGGATTGAAATGGTTTTATTGTGTGTCGTATTTGTGTTGCAGTGAAAATACTTCTGATGTGGGAAAATAACCTGTGTACAGAGCTTTCAGATTTTTCATGCTACTTTGTAAAACCTTTGTTGCCGCTAACTTCGCTTTTGTAGAAATCATAATTTTTGTGCTCACTTTTAGTCCCCGTTTCCCTAAATAGACAAAGGGAGATTTCTGTTCTACTTCAAATCTGTATATTTTGAGAATCTGCATTGTTTATCATTGTGGCGTGCTACGACCTGATTCAAAAGTAAAATACTGCCCAGAATTTCAGTTTTATGTAGTTGTAGATTTAGTTTCTAGAACCCGTGAAAGCATAAGCAGAAATAAATAGCTTAGATCCGTTGTGTTTCCTCAGCCTCTGTTCTGCTGCAGCTCTGAGCAGGGCTGGAGCTCGTATTGTATCATATCCAAAAAACAGAGTCTAGACATTCGTATCTGAATGTCTTGTCTGAAAAAGATAAGAAAAAAAAGATAAGGCTGAAGAAAGCTTCTGCTTTGCATTTGGGGAATGATAGATGGTGGGCGTTGGTGGTTGAGCTTTTGGTTATGCTGTCACAGACCTTTAGTGAAGATCCAAGGCCAAGATCAGTGGCTTAACAGCAAAATTATTCATATTTTACCTTTCACCACCTAATCCGGTGAAAGGGTGGTTTGAAGCTTTAGATAACATAATGTAACACGCAGCGGGCCTTACCCAGGGAAAATTGCTCTTGGAAACCCAATATCCCTTTTCCATCAGTACCTGCGCTTGCGCAGATGCCTTTACCTGTGAAAAACTGCATGTTTAAACTTAAATCTTTTCTTTCTTGCAGACTATCCCTCACTATTCCATCCCTTGTCACTCCAGCTCCAACGTAGTAGTGGAACCCAGCGGGCTCCTGGAGCTCAACAACTTCACCAGTCAGCGCCTCGATGATGAGGAGACGGCAATGGAGCAAGATGTGGACAGTAGCACTGAGGATGGCACTGAGCCCAGCCCCTCTCGAAGTTCTGCTGAACAATCCTAAGGAATTGGGACACTGGAGTGCACTTTAAAATATCTTGGGATTTTGAGTATCCAAGATGCCCTTGTATTGTGATGTGTTAGAGCACTTTTGCCTCTTAGAGTTGTTCATCGGACCCTTGAAGCATCAGTGTGTTTTAACAAGATGGTATTGCAAAAGTTGCATCTTAAAAATTGTTTCCAAAAAAAAAGAAAAAAGATGAGAGGGAAAAAAAAAAAAAGATGCGGTTACCGAGATTTAGTAAACTCGTGACAGTGGAATGTACTCCTGTTAAAAAGCAAATCTGCAGCGAACTCTACGGCTCGTGCTCTTGAAGTCCTTGCCCGGGTACTGAAACAGCTTCCAGTGAAAAGGGATCATTATTTTGTTGTGTCTTTTTGTTAGCTGTTGAGCAAAACACCATCAAAACAAAAAAACCCAACCAAACAAAGAGAATGTTTAATAAATATTTGTATTTTTAAATAGCATGTGAGAGAAAAAGTGTCTCTGACAGTGCTGGAAAAGCCCCAGGAATTTTTGGAATTGGTTAGCTTTCTTGCACTTGTGCTCACTTAAGAGTTCAAGATTTTTTCATGAGCCGAAAAATATAGTTTATTTTTTTAAAATTCTTGTTGGTGAATGTTTGGAAATCAGCAAAATCACTGACTGGTAGCAAAGTGGATTTGCTAGTGGATTTTTGTTTTCATGCTTTACAAGAGGTAGGGTAATAGTGTATGAGGCATTTCTTAGTGCCATAAGCACATGAAATGCTCGTCTACTCGAGTTAATGTTTGATTATTTATTTAAATATAAAATTTTAAGTGAGGCCAAGTTGTTTAAAAAGTTCCTGTGAAACAGGCAGGTGTGTTAATTGTAATGCAAACGGGGTGGGGGCGATGTATTTTGCTATAAATCACTTTTTCAAAAATTGGGGATAAGTGGTTCAGCATCTTTCAAAGTTGAACCTCTGAATTTAGAAGTGAGCTAAGGCTTTTAAGAAAAAATAATTCCGTGTTTTACTCTTACATGCTGTTTTTAAAGTGACCATTTGGGGAGTTTAATAGCTGAAATCGGTATACAGCGGTAGGTTTTGGAAATTAGCCTTACGACTTGGCTTGTTGAAGCAATACTTTGGGGTTTTGTGAGAATTACAAGCCACCGAGAGAGGTTTGGGTTCAGACGGGGAAAAGAGAACCGGTTTTAATACATTCTGCTAATGAAGACAATACTTTTCTTTTTTTTTTTTTTTTTTCCAAATGTATATAAAAACACGTTTTTAACTGTTTTGTATAGATTTCATTATAAATAACTAAGCATTTTAAGACTTGGACATATGATTTAATTGTATATACATCTATCAGCCTAACTGCCCACTTTTTGGTGCTGAAGTACTACTGTAAGTAGATTTCATCCAAAGTCTAATACAGCTTTTTTGCGTCACTTTTTTTTTTTAAGCTGTGATTTTACTGTTGATATTGTAGTTAAGATTAAATTCCAACTAGAATAACTCAAACTAAAAATACAAAGCCTAAAAAAACATCTATCTTACTTGTCCTGAGTATCCACCTGTGTAAGAACATGCAGTAACCCCTAGATGGTGCTCTTGGTTTTTCATCTAACCTCAGTTATTTTATTAATAAGCTCCCTATGACTTTCATACACTTCTTTTTTTCTTCCTTCTGTTTTCTTTTCCATCGGCATTAGTTCCAAAATAATGTAGTTTATTATGGTGAAGTGTCCTGATAATTTCAACATGCAAATGCCGGAATAGTGGGGTAGGAAACTAATTATTTTTGTGTTACCTTCATGTTGGAATAGATACTGGTTTGGTTTCTGCTGTTCTTAGTGCTCAGGATGGAAGAGAATGATATATATGAGATGAATCATACCATGTTTCTTTCTCTAGTAAAAAATAACCTTACACCTTTCTAGGTGGTTCAGGTTTTGATAGCTGTTGGGGAGCTTTTACTCTTGTTTTAGTGAAATAACGGTGACCAACAAGAGTGACCAATTAAGAGCCAAGTCCTGAAAGTTCCACATTGCTCTAGAATGACAAAAAGCCATTTAATACAGATTTTACTGGGATGGGACGGTCTGTTGTGCTTGGCGTATGCCAGTGTGAGGCATAGTCTGTAGTTTTCCGTAGGGTTATGAAAAAGCCAGAGCAGATGACACCCAGTCTTGCAGTATTTTTGAGCGTCCCTGGCAGATCTGGGACTGAAAGTCCATGAGAATCTAAAGTAGAGCAAGGTTTTTCTTAAGCATTTTTGCCCAAGAACTTTGCCTTAAATTATGGTTTAAGGTTTTAGTGAATGTATACGCGTCTCCAGCCAAAAAGGGATGCTAAGAAATGGCATAAGGTGAATTCAGCTCTCCTAATGCATTGAGGAAATTATTAAGTTCTGGTCCAATTTATGCCAATGTTTTATACAAGACTTCTGTTTGCGTCTTTAGTGCTGATTTCACAGCAAAGGTATGAACAACTACGGTGAACTACTTGACAGCAAATCTCTCTTCTAAACACGAAAGCTTTCAGTGTTGCTGTGCGAGGTAATTGTTTTCAGACTGGCAAATCGAAGCACGTGGCGGGGGAGTATCTAGGGATCATGTAAGAAATTTAGAAAGAGGACTTTTGTAATCGATGCATTCTTTCTTGGAACTCCTCTCGACGCTTTCCCACTGAGCTGAACTTTTTTCAGTTTCTTATTTTCATTTGTCTGTTCTAGCACTTCGCCATATAAGCAAATTTAATAATAAGGAATATGCAAGTTGAGCTAAAATTTAGGGTCAAGATGTTAATTTTTTCCCTAGTTATTTGATTTTTTTTTTTTTTTTTGAGAACTGGAAGGAGACACGCTCAGAGCATTTGGCCTTCTCCCCCTTTTCATGAACTCCAGGCAGCCCCTGCCTGTTCGTTGTCCTGCCCTGCAGAGGTGCAGATTTTTTCATACCCGCCCCTGGGATACTTCCCTCACAGCCTCAGAAATGTCACCGAGCTGCTAAAAATAAAACATCAGTGTGGATGATAACATTTGCATATCCCTTCTCCCTAATTAGCTGCGTCTTCCTTCCTGAAATGAGTTTGAAGTCCCTCCTTGGAATAGGAGAAAGGGGAGCGTGGTGATGATGCTGATCTCTGGTACCAGGAATCGGCAGGCATGAAAGAATAGTCTTGAATTCAGCTTTTTAATAAATGTGCTCTGCCACTGCAATAGGACGTGGATTTTCAAAAAAAGGATGCTAAAAAAAGTAAAATTGGAGGAAGCAGTGAAACAAGGGAGGAGCTACGCGCACTTTAGAAGATGCATACAGTCACAGGGGATGACATGTTTTCTGGAAAGATTTAACCATCAGGGTAAAAGTATTTTCAGTCTGGGTCTTTCTTCCCCTGACAAAATGAGCTTTTGAAACTTCAGGGCAAAACAGAAAACCAGAAGCTACTTCCAGTTGTGTCACCTTACATGTGGAGGATTTTTTGAACAGAATGCATGACTAAATAGATGGGTGTAAAAAAAAAAAAAAAAAAAAAAAAAAAAAAAAAAAAAAAAAATCCACCAAAACCCAAGACCTTTTAAAAAAAAAAAATAATATCAGAAGTCAGGGAAACTTAAAATTATATGCCTTTTTTTCTCTAATATATAAGAAGTTCCTGTAGTCTAAGGGTTTCACAGATGAGGGTGGTTGTGCGTTCCCGTGGGTACACTGCGACCGTAGATGGTTTCAGCTTGGCAATGTTCAATCCAAAAAAGACTGAGCATAATTTAAGATAATGAACTAGAAAACTCATAGTGTTTCGGGGTTTCCCTGCCTTTGAAAAAAAATAGTATGTTTAGCGCCTGTGTGTCTGTGCTGGACACAGGACTTGCTCCTCTCCCTGCGTTGGGTGTAAACCATGAAGAATGATTGCTAATGGCCTGTGCGAAGTTTCCTTCCATGCTGTGGGGCTGAGAGGTTTTCCCCTACCCAAAGTCTGCTCTGAAAATCTGTGAATCTGGTTCCTTCCAGTAGAAACGCAGCACATAGTTTACGATAAATTGAGAGCCTAACGTAATTTATCAAAGGGAAAGTTAAGAAAGAAGTGCCTTGAGATGAATTTGTGGGTTCCTATGCAAGAAGGAAATTGTCATTAGTGGCTCTTTAATCTGTATAGAGGCGTAAAAATAGAAACTTGGACAAAATCAATACCAAGTTTGAGGATAATTAATTACGGTTACCAGACAGTGTTGTGTTTTCTGTCATTTGGAGGCTTTTCTTTCCAACAAGCCCGGGGCTGCAGGTTGAAATCCAGTGACCTCCTGTCTCCTATAGCGGCGATGAAACTAGGCAGTTCCATCGGTATCTTAAAGCTTTAAGCTATGAAAAAGTATTAATAAAATAGTACTTGGTGGTTCCTTGAGGCAGCTGGAGCTGGGACTGGCAAGTGGAGGTAACTGGTGATCTTGGATGGATTGCAGTGGTGGTGTTTTTTTTCCTGTTTCACTGTGCTTGGGCAAAAGGTTGCTGAAGCAGAGTAAGATAATGGGTACCTGGGAGCTTGTTCATCATTCCTTGGCAAAATGGTCTTTGAATTATTTGGGGTAAGAAACATACTAAGAGGTTTTTAAGCATTGGAGACTGAAGAGTAACACTGCCTTGAATAATTTTTGGAGTTCCTGGACTGTTAGAATTGTCCAATAAATACTCCGGATCAAGTTCTACTCAGAACTTCATATGCTTTTGGTTTCACCCCGTACTTGGCCGCTTCTCAAAACCAGAATTTCTTTTTATGATACCTTGATATCTTTCTCCGCTTTTCCATCTCTCGGTATGTTTTTAACAGGTTTGAAATTTTCTGGGATCCTGTTTTCTGTAGCTGCCTTTTCTTTATGACATCCATTTGATAAAGATACTCGTATCACCTAAGTAGGGGTGGGTAATTAGGACCCTGGGCTCTTTGGGTTATCACTGAACCCTTCAGAGGGTGGTAGGCATGTCAGCGCGTCTCTTGTGGACTACGTGTGGGATTTAGACTCCGTAGAATGGTTGGCTTGGAAGGGACCTTCAAAGATCATCTCATCATGTCTCATGAACGCCCAGACTACCCAGCATGAATCCTCTGTGACGGACCATTTGCTAAAACTTTAGAAATTCTGAGTATCTTCTGTCTAATTTATTACTTGTTAGAGCAAAGGCTGGTCAGGAATTGCTCTCTTGTCTGGTAACAAATCCAGATTTTCGCAGCTGTTGGCCAGAACTGTCCTGGAGCTCGTAGGACTCTGGTACTTTGGGACTTCTTCACGTCAGTCTCTACCAGAGGCCAACTGAAGACTCTGGGAGTCTCTGCACAGGCTTTTATTTCTGTTAAGGAAGATGGTTTTTATATATTTATGCATATGGAGTGCATAGTGGGCTGGCTGTCTCTAGAGATGAGCGAGTCTGTCACTGCTGCCCTGTAGTTGTCACCATGGTTATTGGCTATCTCCATAAACGTAAACCCTTTGAGCTGGATGTTTGGTCAGGCCAGACCTTTCCTGCAGACTAGTTAATCCCTCACTGCCAAGTTACTCTTTGATATTGCAACCTTTTTTAAAAGCAAAGCAAGCTACTGTTTAGGGTTTCTTTTGTTTGGTGTCTCTTCTAGGTTTCTGTTTTCCGAATTCTCTTTGTTCCTAGGAAGCTACGTTCCCTCTAAGTTTAGTTCAGACCTGTCATTTGCTCTGCTATCTCCCATTCTTCCTGCAAGACTCATGGAATAGTTTGTGTTGGAAGGGCCCTTTAAAGGCCGTCTAGTCCAACCCCCCTGCCATGAGCAGGGACATCTTCAACTAGACCAGGTTGCTCAGCGCGCCGTCCAACCTGGCCTTGAATGTTTCCAGGGATGAGGCATCTC
Source organism: Larus michahellis (assembly GCF_964199755.1). Lineage (NCBI taxonomy): Eukaryota > Metazoa > Chordata > Aves > Charadriiformes > Laridae > Larus > Larus michahellis. Next base: position 216,481,354 of record NC_133896.1, read on the forward strand.
CCACCTCTCTGGGCAAGCTGGACCGGTGTCTCACCACCCTCATCATAAAAATCTTCCTTATATAAAGCCATGTATGATATATAATTTCCATGGAAAGAATGGGAATGCTTGCATCCCTTCCTTACAAGAAACTTCTCATTGCCTGAAACCTTAATAGAAAAGGGCTGGGAACAGTTCTTCATGCATTCACAAGGTCGGTGAGGTTGGCAGGAACCTCTGGAGGTCATCTAGTCCAACCATGCTGCTCAGAGCAGGGTCAGCTGGGGCAGGCTGCTCCAGGACTATGTCTGGTTGGCTTCTTTGGAAATCATAGAATCATCGAGGTTGGAAGGGATATTTCAGATCAACCATCAACCTAACACTGCCAAAACCGCCACTAACCCATGTCCCTCAGCACCACGTCTGCCCGGCTTTTAAATACCTCCAGGGGTGGCGACTCCACCACTGCCCTGGGCAGCCTGTTCCAATGCTTGACAACCTTTTTGGTGAAGAAAGTTTTCCTAATATCCATCCTAAACCTCCCCTGGTGCAACCTGAGGCTGTTTCCTCTCATCCCATCTCCTGTTCCTTGGGAGAAGAGACCGACCCCCCCCTGGCTACCCCCTCCTTTCAGGGGGTTATAGAGAGCGAGAAGGTCTCCCCTCAGCCTCCTTTTCTCCAGGCTGAACACCCCCAGCTCCCTCAGCGGCTCCTCACAAGACTTGTGCTCCAGACCCCTCACCACCTCCGGTGCCCTTCTCTGGACCATCACCCATGAGGAAACTCAACAACCTGTGTCAGTGTTTGGCTACCTGCACATTCATTTTTCTTTTCTTTCAATTTCCATTTAAGTGTAATTTTGTGGTTTTGAGTTTTTCACCCTTGTCTCTTGTCCTTCCCTGGGTTACCACTGAGAAAAGTCTGGCTCCATCTTCTTTACATCCCCTTTACACAAAAATCAGGTATTTTTACACCTGGAGAACATCCCCTTTCAGCCTTATGCCCAGAAACCTGAATGGCTGCAAAACCAATGGTAGAAAAAACACTTTGAGAAATCACTTCTGGTTTAAGTTTTCAATAACCTGGCCCAGGGTATGACGCTTGTCTTCTTGGGATGTTTGGCTTCTGCCACATGTCCCCGCCAGTGGGAGGATTTCAACTACAAGTGATGCAAAATTTGCTGCTTTCAGGGCTCTGGGAAATAAATGCCATTAAAACCATTGTCGAGGCAGCTTGGAGGGATTATAGCCATGGGCTTTTGGGAGCGTGAAAATAATACCAGGAAATGGTTTGAAATTATACCCAGGGAGGCTGGAATAAGATTTTCCTGTTGCGTATCACATGGAGAAGATGCTGCCTCTCCAGAGTCAGCACCGGGGACTGTCTATGGGGTGTCTACATGTCCCAAAGGACTTCTTCAAGGTTATGAATTTATCCAGAATTTAATTTCTCCCAGAGACGCAGGAATCTTATGGGTTTCAGTTGATTTTATTCTTAGTTTCTTTTCTTGTTTGTTTGTTTCCTGTCAAGATGTTATTTTTTGTTGTTCTTTGTTTGAACTAAATGTCACAGTGAGATGTCGTAGCGAGCTTGGGCTATTTATAGTGGAAAGCAGCAGTATCTTGACTTTCAAAGTCTGTAGCGCAGAATTGAGAGTGCAATATTTCTGGTCAGGAAATGGCAAAGGTTTGTTTTGAAATAAGCTGTAAAAGCAGAGCCTGTAGTATAAACAGCTACTTTGGGGTACTGTGAGGCAGGAGGAGTGCCTTTTTAGATGCCGGGACTGCATAAAGTAATACTGATCCTGAGCCAAAAGTGAGATTATTATTTTTATTTTTTTTTTTCTGTTGTGATTGCCTTTCTCCTTGTCCTGGCAACCTTCAACCTGGTGGTTGAAGAAGACGCTCTTCCCTCTGTAGTTACACCTTTGGGACCTTTTCTCCTTCCATCAGTTTTCAGCCCTTCTCCTGTGAGCGCCTGCTGAGCAAGGTGGTCGCAGGAAGGAAGAAATGCAATTTATTTCCATCTATCACGGCAGTGAAGAGTGGACGCGTTGTCCTGCAGCAGCTGGGAACGGGGCTGGTTCACGTTCACTTGATCATGTTGATCAAAATGTAGAGGTTATTCAATGGTTATTTGAATAATAAGAAGTTATTTCAATAGTCCACGATCTTTAAGGTCCCTTCCAACCTAAACCGTTCTATGACTCTATGAAGTATCGTCCTACATTGCCATCTCTCCTCTGATGCTTAGTGAGTTCTGCACTCTCCAGAAGCAGTCTGCACTTGGGAATTGAAGGGAATCCTTAGGGGACATCCCAGCCCAGCACGGAGTGAGCGTGAAGGATCTTTGGAATGCGCATGGTACAGGAGCCCGCTGCGGTGGAAGTGGAAATCCAGTCTAAAGGGTCAAGAAAAAGAAATGCTGCTCCAACAGCCCTTAAAAAAGAAATATTCTCTTTATACCTTGGTTCTGCACGTTCTCCAAGGATGCAGGACACATCCCCTTATCCTGGCTGGCTATTTTTTGTAATATGAGGATGTAGTAATGAGAGATGAAAAAATCACCTTTAAAGCAGACTGTCCATCAAGAAATTTATCTGTTGGGTTTGTTTGCTTTTTTTTTTTCCCAAATCAAATTTTGTTATTTAATTGTAAAATAGACCCTACTCTTTATTTAGAGGCATTTCAGTGCTGCTTTTTTTAATAAGTTAAAATAGGAACATGTGAACTCATTAGGGGGAAAAAAAAAAAAAAGAAAAAAAAAATTGACCTAAATTGTGGCTAAAATCCTTTTGGGAATGAGAAGGTTTCTGTTGAATTGTTTTTCGTATGTGCTGTGTTTTCAGTTTTTTCCCTTGGTTTGTTTTGGACATGAAATAGAAATACTCTCTTGGTTTGAGAAGAGGTTAAAAACAGCATGAGAACAAACCACAAGAAGTAGGAAGTAGCACAAGTTTAGTGAGAACAAAGTTTTGTAGCTGCAGCGTTCCCAGAAATAGGGATATTTGTTTTCCTCTCCGGACTTTTACTCGGACGTTCTGCCTGCAGCCGCGTTTGGGCTGCGGTGACGCAAAGCACTGACAAAGCGCCGTAGTGAGCTCCCACTTTGTGGTATTTCTAAATATTGAAAAAGTGTCCGGAGAAGGATTTGGGTGCTCAGAAATATTTTTTTTTTCAACTGCATCAGTTGGATGCAATAGCTATGAGTGAGCTCTGTGCAGCCTCCTCTTTTTGCATGAAAATACAGAATACAGATCCATGGGTGACCGTGGCATGGTTTTAGCTTTTATGAATTATGATTTTTTTTTTTTTTCCAAACCTACTGTGTAAATGTGCAACACAGAAGCTCAGAAGGATGAATTTGAGAACTGGAGGGCTGCCTTCCCTGTAAAGCAGTGATTTTGGTCAGGATGGAGCCTGGCTAGCCTTGCCTTGAGGACACACAAACTCATTTGGTTGCTGATACTGGTTCAGTGCCTCCCTCTGAGTTTGTCCTGAGGGATGGACAAGTTCTCCTATGATAGATGGGATTGAAGAGACCAAAATAACAGTAAATATCTGCCAAAGTGGTACAGATATCACAGGTTAGGGCTTTATTGCAAATAAATCTTATCAAGTGGCTTTATTACAAATAATTTTTATGGAGTGAGACTGATATTAGTGCACAGACTCAATGAGAAATTGCCTGGTCTGATCAGCCACCGTGAATGTACCGTGGATGTCGGAGTTACCTTTGGATCAGGGTTGGCACAGGTGCTTTTTGGAAGATTATTGTGGCCATGTTTGGAAATAAAATAGGAACCTCAAGCTGAAATAAACTGGGGTTGGGGAATGGGGGTTGTAAACTTCGAAGATGAGGGTAAATGTAACCTGGATCATTTGAATTCTCTCAGTCAAGGTGCAGGAAGGCACAAGGACAACTCTGGCCCTAGAGCTTTATCCCCCTTGCAAGAGTTGAGCGGAAGTGATCTGGGAAATTGCTTGCCTTGGACTTATGTGGCATCTACAGATGGTGAGTGGGACATGGGGAATGCTGGCGTGCAGATGCCAGCAGGACAACTGGAAGTGAACTACCGAAATCCCCTACTGAGAGCTGCAGCTCCTGTTATGGTGAGATATTGTTAACCCTGGTTTGTACCCAGATCAGAGAGTCCTAGAATCACAGAATGGTGTGGGCTGGAAGGGACCTTAAAGACCATCTCGTTCCACCCCCCTGCCCTGGGCAGGGACACCTCCCACCAGGCCACCTTGCTCCAAGCCCCGTCCAACCTGGCCTTGAACACCTCCAGGGATGGGGCAGCCACAGCTTCTCTGGGCAACCTGGGCCAGGGGCTCACCACCCTCACAGCCAAGAATTTCTGCCTGAGATCTCATCTAAACCTCCCCTCTTCCAGTTTGAAGCTATTACCCCTTGTCCTACCACTGCATACCCTTGCAAAAAGTCCCTCTCCAGCTTTCTTGTAGGCCCCCTTTAGGGACTGAAAGGGGCTCTAAGGTCTCCCCGGAGCTTTCTCTTCTCCAGACTGGTGGTTGATTCGATGGTGGCACAACTGTTTGCAAAGCTTACAAAGGCTCTCAAAGTTTAGAACAAAGTTACCAAGTTCCTGACTGAGGTGGACTAAGCACACCATTACCTCATTCCTCCTCACCTTCCACCCCTAGAAAATAAATTTTAAATTTACTATCTTCGTTCTTAAAGCTACTGAAAATCACTTTTCCTGTCCGACAACTTCCTTATGAGATTGAGGTTTGTTTTCATCACAAATCATACCCTTGTTCTTGGGTCTGGCAGAAAGGATGTCCTTTGTGTGGTTTCCAAAAGACTTCATGGTTTTCCTTTCCCTTCTCTTTTCTTCATGGACTTTGTGGTCACCCTAGAGTAATCTCTACAGCATAGAAGATGACTGTAACATAATGAATGGAGGTTTTCAGGTCAAATCCAAGTGAAGTTCCCCTTGGAAATCACCAAGAAATTGCTTAGTTGGTTAGCATGGCTGTGGAAAGGCATGGGGCTACTTCCTCACCAGAGGTCTAGAAAAGAAAAGAGGCCTGCTTGTGGGATGGGACATCTGGGACACGTATGTGTGGCATGCTGACTGCATGGCACAAAGCAAGATGTTGATGGGGTCCTGGTGTACAACAAGCTCAATATGAGTCAACATTGTGCTGCTATAGCAAAGAAAGCCAACAGGATGCTGGGTTGCATCAACAACGTGATCACCAGCAGAGATGAAGAAGTCATTATCCCACTCTGCTCAGCGTTGGTCAGGCTACACCTGGAATACGGTGTTCAGTTTTGGTCCCCACTATACAACAAAGATGTGGACAGGCTGGAGAAAGTCCAGAGAAGGACCACCAAGATGATCCAAGGACTGGGAAGCCTGCCGCATGAGCGAAGGCTGAGAGAACTGTTTTTTTTCAGCCTTGAGAAAAGAAGGCTTAGGGGACACCTTATCACCACGTTTCAGTATTTAAAGGGTGGCTACAAAGAAGATGGAGACACCCTTTTTACAAGGAGCCACATGGAAAAGATGAGGGGTAATGTGTACAAGTTACTCCTGGGGAGATTCCCACTGGACACGTGAGGAAAATTTTTCACAATGAGAACAATCAGCCATGGGAATAATCTCCCTAGGGAAGTGGTGGATTCCTCAACATTGGACACTTTTAAGATTCAGCTGGACAGGGTGCTGGGCCATCTTGTCTAGAGCATACTTTTGCCAAGAAAGGTTGTACCAGATGATCCTTGAGGTTCCTTACAACCTGGTATTCTATGATTCTGTGTTGAGTTGCACATGTTCAAGAGGGACAAGGAACTGCTGGAGAGGGGACAGCAAAGGGCTACCAAGATGATTAGGGGATTGGAACACCTCTCTTGTGAAGAAAGGCTGAGGGAATTGGGTCTCTTCAGTCTGGAAAAAAAGACGACTGAGGGGGATCTTATCAATGCTTATAAATACTTAAAGGGGGGTTGTCAGGAGGATGGGGCCAGGCTCTTCTCAGTGGTGCCCAGGGACAGGACAAGAGGTAACGGGCACAAACTTGAGCATAGGAAGTTCCACATAAACATGAGGAGGAACTTTCCTGTGAGGGTGGCAGAGCCCTGGCACAGGCCGCCCAGAGAGGTGGTGGAGTCTCCTTCTCTGGAGACATTCCAAACCTGCCTGGACGCGTTCCTGTGCCACCTGCTCCGGGTGACCCTGCTCTGGCAGGGGGGTTGGACTGGATGGTCTCCAGAGGTCCCTTCCAACCTTATGATTCTATGTTTGTTGTCTTTGCAGAGATGCATGCGCTACGCCACAGGCAGGTGAAGCCCATGGGCCCTTGAGAAGGAAGGAAGAGGATGTCTTTTGCAGCCCAGGACTGGTGAGCTCCACAGGTCAATTATGAATTGATGCATGGGCTCCCAAACTTCAGGTTACCAATCATGCCATCAAGAGGTGTGGTGACATCAACCATGTAGTCACTACCACTGTCCCATGGGATGTGCAAAGAGTCCTGGATGCGATGAAATTTTACAGTACAATAGCAAGGATAGAAATGATACTAACCTCCAAGGACTTGTGTAGTCCCCTGCGAGGAACTTAACGTGCCTTATCCTTCCCCTTGTTTTTTGTCTGTGTGCTCTTTGGGATACTATATTGTTATCTGCAAATAAGCGAGTCTGCACTGCAAAAACATTCACCCTTTCTGGACGCCCCATTTGCTACAACCTCTATGGCAATGTCCCTTAAAGTCATGACAGCGCCTTCGTTGGTTTTTGAGATCACTCATGAGCCCTGGAAGACAGCAGGCAGTGGGAACGTCAGGATGCACCTGGATAGCCTGGATTTTGTGCCTGTGGAAAATGGTGATTGTTTCTCCTACAGACTTAAGATTCTAACTTTTTTTTTTGTTGGTTTATCAAAATTCAAATGCTGGTGACTTGAGCCCTCCATCTGTTATATTCCACCCATCCTGTTCATCATACTCTTCATTCTGGAGTGTGCATCCCTCGTTGCCACCAAACCACTGCAAGATGCCCAATGAAAGGGGGCATTCATGCTGTCTGGTGTGGCTTGTCCAGTGGACTTGTCTTCTGCTTCCCTTGGCCAGGCGCGTTGCGTATTGCGGTGTAGTAAGCAGTAACTTATGCTAACATAACACTCACTATTGCTGCTGTTGGAGTCTTGCCAAAAATATTGTTAGGTTTATTTGTCAGATTTTAATACCAAAACATAAATAATCCAACCCAAGAGAGCTTAGTGTAGATACCTTCTGGCTGGCTTGGCAGGGACCCAGCCTAGCTGTGTGTTGACACAACACGCTCCATGCTGAGCATGGTGTCTTGGCTACAGTCTTGTTGCTCTGCGTTTGTGGCAGTGACGTTCCTCCTTTGCTGTCATGGTCTGTCCAAATTCATCCTGTACTTCCACAAACCATCCGTTTTTGAAAAGTTTCCTCTTAACGCTAGTGCTCTCTGCTGATCCATCTTCTGACCAGAGAGGAGTCACCATGGAGGATGCTTCTGAAAGAAACTCTGGGACTCGCTCCTGCTTCCTCTCCCCTACAGTCTTTTATTGGCACGCAATTTTAGATTTCCATCACTATTTAGGTGGCACCAGTCTCTTCTGAACTATGTAGGATACTGCTGGTTTGTAGGAATAAAAAAGCAAGGAGTCCCTGAGATTTCTGAGGCTCTAAGGACAGTGAGGAGCTCAGGGCCACGCGGAGCGTGAATGGGTTAAACCAACAAATTAAAGGCCACCGTTATTTGGGATTTCCATGGGTTTCTGTGCCACAGCTTCAACTTCTGTTTGCTTTTAGGTTCAGCTACTGAGAACTTATTGTTTCATAAAAAAAAAAAAAATACTGTTTTGTCAAAATAATAGAACTTGATTATAACGGAAGTGGAGAAAGACTGCTGTTTGGGAAAGACTGACTCGTTTAATTGGATGCTTCATTTCTGAAACATGAGCCTATAATGTCTTATGTTTGTGGTTTGTTTTTGTTTTTTTTTTCTTTTATGGATGCTGAAGGACTGAACTGGCAGAAAACATACGTGAGTTTTGAATTAAACATATGATTTTATTTTTTTTCCCCTCCTGAAAACATATTGACGTAAAAGACAAATCAAAGGGTCAGGTGTCTTTATCGGATGCCACCTGCGTGAGGCTCTCTAGGAATGAAGCCAGGCTTCTGCGGCCACGCTGCAAGCTCGCTCTTGTTTTGCAGGAGCGTAAACAATCCTATGCAGATGGTTCACAGCGAACCCAAGTCGGAACAGCACAAACTGCATCCCGCTGTAAACACGATTTCCTGTGAAGAACAATAATACTTAATCACTTTTTTTATGTTGCAGTTTGAGCTTGGTGGCAGGCCGGTCTCCTTCACGATCACCTGACAAAGGAAATAGCTCAAAAAATCAAATTACTAGGAGAAAACCCCCAAATTCGTTACTCTGGTACGATGTATGATGACGTTATAAATATGAATTCTTCGCGTCTTTCCCAGCCTCAACTGGGAGAGAGAAATTATGCTTTTTAGCAATCTCCATTTAATTTCTTATTCTGCTGTTCGTGCCTTGACATTTGAAGTGATGTCCAAGAGTGAACAAAAAAAGGTTCTGGTGAAAGTTCAGTTTAATTCTTTATATGTTTTTTTGCAACTCTTAAAGGGCAAGATTTTATAAGTGATATGTGTAGGAACTGAAAACCTGTTATTATTCTTTCCAGAAGCATCTTAAACGGATTGTTTTCCAAAGTCCATGGTTGAAGAAACTGCGAGGGGATTAAGTTCACTGGTTAAAATATTTGTGGAGAATCCTCAGTTATTTGTCCTTATAAGAAGGAGGAAGGATGGTAGTTTCCTATAATGGAAGAAAGTGCCTCTGTTAACCACTGAAGGCAGCGTATATAAGAGAAATGAGGATTGAAGGGAATGTGAGTGGGAAAATCATAATTAATTCCTTCCCTGTAAGCAGCAAGTTAAATTTGCTTACCTGTATACAGCTGGTGAACTGTGATGTTCACCAGCTCTCCTGGTGAACAGGAGAGCTTACAGGGTTTTTTGAGACGTGGAACTGAGCAAAGATAGTATTTCTTGATATTTAATCCAATGCACTTTCTCTTATATTCTAATGGTCTCTAAGGTCAGGTGGTGGTAACCGTAATGAAGACTCCTGGGCAGGGCAAAACCATGGGGCATCCTGTAGGGAACCAAACACAAACTTGCTGTGAGTCATGGGGATGACATGGTAAGCGTCCATGGTTGCCATGGAGCTTACATTTCAGAGGGTAATGTAAAATGCTGGTGGAAGAGGAAAATTGAAAGCTCCTCCTTATGCCAAAGCAGGGACGAGCATCTGTAGTGGAGGAAGATGAATTCTGACTCTTGCATAGACGATGCATCTCCCATACTCCGCTTTTTCAGATGGACTTTCATAATAGACCTTCTAAGCATAAAACCTTTTTGCTGAAGCAAGGAATACCGTACTGGATCCAGGTGACGAGGCGGTCATCCAGCAATAGTTGATTTTTGTATCGGTACTAAGCAGCCAGTCTAAAAACCACGAGGGAGAGCTTCTGTGTTGGGGAAAATGCATTACTCTCACCAAGCTGTTCAGGTGGTGGGAAGCACAGCTGGGAAACCTGTGGCTTCCAGGTCAGGAAGGGTGCAGAAGTCCTTTTCTTGCAGCCTCTGGAAAAAAAACATGGATGGCCTTAGTAGACCAATGTCTCGCCTCTCAAGACCCATCCCACTACCCTCTCTCCTGAGCTGACCCAACAGTGCTATGCACTGAGCTTTGCTCCAGCATGTGGACATAAATAATAATTTTTTTTTTCCAATCGAAAACTTTCACAATAACGTGGTGACTTTTTGACCATGTGTGTGAAATTTCTCTCTCTCTTCTATTAGTGTTTTTCTTATCTTCAGGCCTTTCTCCTCAAATAAATACCAGCAGGTTGCTGACCAGCTTCTCTCCTTCGGGGAAAGCATGCCTTTGTGGTGAAGACGCCGAACTAGGGCTCACATCATCTGGGTTTACATGGTATCTGTGACCACAGGCAAATAAATCACTGTCACTGCTCTTCGCCTTGGCTCTCCGAGCATTTGGCCATCTCCCTACTCCACGGGGTAGCATAAGGATAAAATCCATTTGTGATCCCGAGTTGCTTGGATACTGTGTGGATTTAGGGCAAAATAAAAAATAAATAAACAGAAAAATGCATCTTCTACAGTCTTGCCTCCGGTCTCCAGCCCTCCTCATCTAATTAACTGACCCCTGTGTCTTTCCTCGGGCCAGTTTGCCATCCCAAGCTGCTGCTTTTGCTGCTCATCTGGTGTCCTCACTCAGCAGCTCCCCACAGGGCCCTGCGACTTCTCTCCCTGATTGGCAGCTTTTAATTGGCAAATCATTGCCCTCTTCCATCCCGATTCCTCACTTCCCTGCAACGTCCCTAGGTGATGCCTGAACAATAAAATACAACTGACGTCCTCTTCCAGGGCTTTCCCCGCATCATCTGCTCCTCGGAGGAAGCAGTGCTCATTTTTAGCCTTATTTTACTATTAGGTTATATATTATTTATATATATACAGATTATCTCTCTCTATATATAATCTTTATTACCTAATTCCAGGCTGAGATTATGAGTTGGACTGAAGAATCCTTAGAAGCCATAGCTACAACTACACAGACGTTACCATGCAGTGATGACCAAGGTGTTTGTAGTTTTAATAGGAGATAAAGTGTTTTGCAGGGCTTGGATGAGAGGATTTGGCTGGGTTCCAAGGGGGGGTGTCTGCATTGATCAGCCCACGCTGATGGTAGTAGAGCTGCACCACTTGAAACCTGCTCATGACTTTCGATTCCAATTAATTATATGCTGAGATTTATTTTTCAAATGAGAATGAAATTCCTTGTTTCACCTTAAATTTTGTTCAGCATGTGCGGATGCTATAGGAAACTATGGACTTTTCAGTGCCATTAGCTAGAAGTTTGCAGCACTTCTGGCAACTTTTTATATATTTATATTTAAATCATAGAGTCATAGAATGGTTCAGGTTGGAAGGGACCTCAAAGATCATCTAGTCCCAGCCCCCCTGTGCCGGGCAGGGACACCTCCCACTAGACCAGGTTGCTCCAAGCCCCTTCCAACCTGGCCTTGAACCCCTCCAGGGATGGGGCAGCCACAGCTTCTCTGGGCAACCTGGGCCAGGGGGTCACCACCCTCACAGTAAAGAATTTCTTCCTAATATCTCATCTAAGTCCCCTCTTTCAGTTTAAAACCATTCCCCCTCAACCTATGGCTCCCCTCCCTGATCCAGTCCCTCCCCAGCTTTCCTGGAGCCCCTTGAGGGACTGGAAGGGGCTCCAAGGTCTCCACGGAGCCTTCTCTTCTCCAGGCTGAACCCCCCAACTCTCTCAGCCTGTCCTCACAGCAGAGGGGCTCCAGCCCTCTGACCATCTTCGTGTCCCTCTGCTGGACCCATTCCAATAGGTCCATGTCCATGCATATATATGTATCTTGAATGGTGTACATCAGCTAGCGACTGTTTGTGTACTGCTTTCTGGAAGCACATGCCAGCAGGTCCTTGCTTCTCCCCTGGAACCAGTATAGTTTGCATGGCTCAGCTACTGATGATGCTGAGATGCCCTGGGGAGCGTTCGCAGCAATTGGGCTTTATTAGCTGCCGACAACATACATTTTCCTTCCTCCTGGCCCCAGCATCAAGGCTACACTTGTAAAGGCAACGGGTCAGCTGGAATCATTCTTCCCTTTGGTGGAATATAGGGATGTTAACATGCGTTGCATCTTAAATTTACAGGGAAAAGCGATGTAGGTGCTGACTTTGTATGCAGGATACAGCAGCTGCTGCCATACGTTCTGCTAAACTGTTTGCCGAGGGTGGCTGGTCAAACGCTGAGTATGTTTGCAGTGATGGAGTTTTTAGAGCTGGAGCATGCTTCAGTGGGGGTCTTTTTAGTCTGGAAAAGAGAAGACTGAGCAGGGATCTTATCAATGCTTATAAATACTTCAAGGGTGGGTGTCAGGAGGATGGGGCCAGGCTCTTCTCAGTGGTGCCCAGGGACAGGACAAGAGGTAACGGGCATAAACTTGAGCATAGGAAGTTCCACCTAAACACGAGGAGGAACTTCTTTCCTGTGAGGGTGGCAGAGCCCTGGCACAGGCTGCCCAGAGAGGTGGTGGAGTCTCCGTCTCTGGAGACATTCCAGACCCGCCTGGACGTGTTCCTGTGCCACCTGCTCTGGGTGACCCTGCTCTGGCAGGGGGTTGGACTGGATGGTCTCCAGAGGTCCCTTCCAACCCCTGCCAGTCTGTGATTCTGCAATTCTCTGATTCTGTGTAAGATGCCTTTCCCTCTATTCCCAAATGATCTTCCCACTGCGTAGAAGGTCAGGAGGTACCACTTCAGTGACTATAACAGAACTGAAGGTCATCCTGGATTCTTCTTAGGTTCCAAAAGCCACTTCTATCTTTTCTATGTCGTTCCCTATTGTCCTGACTTACAGCAGTACACACGCACCCAGCAACCTGACTTCATGGGCTACAACTCTCCCAATAAGCCAAACTGGGTCAGGGCATGGTCCTGGGCATGGTCCTGGACATGGTCCTGTGGCTGCCAAGACCTTGACTGTTAGCACAGCAATTGCTATTACTGCAAAGCAATGTCAGGTGCTTATTCACAAATCTGAGTACGTGCTTCAGAGTAAATTCCTCCTGGATGGAACCAATGAAGCAAAACCCAGCTGTTTGCTCAAACGTAGATGCAAATAATGATTTCTTTATAGTACAAAGCAAAATCTCACTTAAAAATCAATCTCTTCCTGTCACTGGGTTCTTTGTTTTAGGCTTTAAATGGTTAACTTCACATCTTAGCTGGTCCTCCTCATCCTTTTGTGGCTGATCATAAATACACTGCAGTGAATTCCATTTATTAGATAACATTTGTAGAGTAGCATAGGTGTGAACAGTATTTCATAGATTACAGATAGGATGCACTCCCTGTCTATGAGAGACTTTGAAATCTAAAAGTAGTCAAGTTAAACACATGGTGGAACATGAGAAAATATTTCATCGCAGGGATTATCTGGGGTTACCAGTGATTAGAAAAGAGGAGTGCTGCTTGGAGAGCTGAATTTTAAGCAGCACTTTGAAGAATACAGGAGGTTTGACAGATGAACACAGGGATGGGGCAAAGGCACACGGCCAAGAATGCGAAGAGACAAAAAAAGAAATTAGATGAGAAGATAGAGATAAGCCAGTGCAGTGTGAAATAGTGGTCTGGATCTTCGTCTTGGCAGGAAAAACTCAAGTTATGAAGGTCAGAGGGACAGTGCAGGTAGAAAAAGAGAAGTCTTAGGACAGCTGTGTTTATAACTTCGAGTGTGTGATTGCGTAGTCTGTGAGGTCTTGGTCTCCAAGAGGGAAGTGTGGACTTCGGAATGAAAGAAAAGAGCACGTGATGTGCTGCAGCAAAGACATTAAAGGAGGAAAAAGAGTCAAAGTTCTGGGAGTCAATGGGAGGTGGAGAGGTGGGATCTGGAAGGAAAATGTGTTCATTTCTGGAAAAAAGTGTGTTTGAAGTGCAGGTCCTGATGGAGGAAGTCCCTATGGGTAGTGTCAGGATAGAGGGGGAAGAGAGGTCAGAGACCAGTGCCAAGGTTCATTGTCACGGCTGTATGGCAGGAGAAGCATAGATGAAATATGTCATGAGCATAGAAGGTGGATAGAAGGAAACACAGAGGATCAAAATCAGGACTCAGGCAAACACTAATACACACAATAAGACTAGAGGTGGAGGAGCCCTCGCAGAAACGTCTGTAGGAAAACATTCAGTGACACCTACTCCATCTCTGTTCTGTCACAGACATCGTTCCCTCTGTCTTCTCACATCCAACAAGAAGAGACCAACTACTGCTGCCTGGAGGTGGCTATTGTTGCTTATCTGTTAAACTTCCAAAAATACATGGCTGTGCTTTTCCATTCTGTGCCTCATCCTTGGGAAAATTCCCCTGTAGATAGACCTACATCAGCAAAGCATGCAGAAACCTTGATGACTTTTGTTGGGCATCACTATTGCTGTTTCCTCCCAGTGCTTTGTTGTGCTCCCCTGTCTATGTTCATCTGTCTGCCCCTTGCTTTATACCTCGACTGTGAGTCAAGCAGACCCTTCAGTAGACCTTCAGGGCGCTGCAGTGATACACGAAAATCATGTCTCGGTCTAGATGTTCCTCCCTGAGAGCTGATGCAGGGTGAGCTGTCGCCCTTCTCCCGGCAGGACTGGTGGAACTCTCTCCCTTGGGTATAGTTATATGTGTCAACAAGCACACTCTGTCTTTTCGTTGCTGTGATTTACTCAAGAACCTGAGAAAAAATTAGCATTGTGATACGGATTCAGGAATCGGCTGGGGACACCTACCTGGGCACGGGATCTGGGAAACCCCCAGTTTAGCAATATAAATGCAGACACAATGAGCTGTCTCCAGCAGCACAAAAGTAACAGAGGAGAGCTATCAGCAAACGACGGGGGAGTAGGTGGGTGGATTAAAGACAAAAATAAAGAAACCCATGAAAAAAAGTTAGGAAGGCAGGTTTTTTTTTTTCTGTCTGTGCTTGGCGCAACAGTTCCCAGAAAAAGAATGAGGGTAGCAAAATAACACCCTTCCACAAGCCAAAATTTGATTATGAGTGGAAAAACAAACTCCTCTAGCAGCAGCTGCTGTTTTATGTGTGGGCCATAAAGCACATAGTATTATGAAACTTGTAATAATATTTAGCAACTGCAGTAATCTAGTTAATTTTTTAATAGATGTTCACTTACATCCTGTTTATAAGATGTCCCTGAGCATCTGCAATATTACAAAGATGTATTGTCATGGCAAGGTGATTAGAGCAGATTGCTTGAGGTGGCGGTGATTAATTAGAGTTTGATTTGCAACCAAGAAAATAAACAGAATCGGAAAGCTTTGGCTGAAATTAAGACAGGTCTTCAGCTAGTCCAAGTTGGCCTGGGTCATTTGAAGACTAAACACTGGTCTGCCTTTCCGTTCTTGGTTTTAATCAAAATCATGTCATTTTACCATACCTTGTTACATGTTTGCCTACCAGCTTTAAGGTTTTCAGCATTATTTATACTGTGTTTTATTTTTATGATCTTATCCAAACCATGTAGAACGAGTTTGGAATAAAACTTGAGTGTTTCCAAAAAAACAGGTATTTCCCCTCAGAGGTTTTGAGCCGAGATGTCTGAATGAAATAAGTAGTCAGGAGAGACTTGCATAAAGACCCCGAGTTCTGTGCAGGTTTACCAGGTTATAAAGTTTTCAACAACAAACGCAAGGATGTCTGTGCATGACTGAGGAATGTCGTGCTGCCCGTGGGATTTGGGGTGATTGGGGCATGGCCAAGTGCTTATACAGCTACCTGAAGGATCGCGGACTTACCAGGTAAGCAGGAGGAGGAAGGCTCCATTTCTTACTGACCTGAGCCCTGAGCAGCTTCCTTGACTTGTTGGAGGTGTCAATCATCAACGAATTTAGAGGGTGGGCAAAGCTGGTAGGCAGTTTCCGTGCTGGTAAAGCCGATCTCATCACTTGTTGCAGCAAAAGAAGCAAGTGCAGAGCAAGAGCAGAGGCTCAGCCCGGGTCTCAGTTGAACACCTTGGTGGCTGCATTTTGCCAGTATAGTGTAGGGACAACGGGATGGCCGTAGTCTCTCCTCCACTCATCCTGCGGACAAACAAGAGGCTTCTTTCCTTCTATTTGGCAGCTTCCAACAGCTCCAACTTGTTTAGCAAAGAACCAAGGGGGGAAAAACCCTCGCCCCGATCAGTTTGTACAGTAGTAGCAGCGAGTGTTTGTGATAGCGGCCAAACAACTTCTTCTCCTCTTCTGGTGCGTGGGGGTGGGCAGGAGCGAGTCCAAAATCAATAATACCCAGAAACATAACAACAATTAGCACACATACGTAATTAAACCTCCCTGCCTAAAATAGCAGCTCGGAGCACATATTTACCTACTCATGCTTCCCACTAAAAATAAACAGATTAAAGTCACAAGCCTACTGTGTGAGTAGGTGGTGGTGGGGGGGGAAACCACCACGTGTGAAGCGTAGCATGGGATAGAAATTCCTCTGCGCAACATGTTCAGGCTCCCTTCCCATCTCAACCTCTCTTCAGCAGTTTGGATTGAGTTCCTGGACAATTCTTGCCAACAAATACTGGGACAGCGTGTCTGCTTTGTGTCTATGTTGTTATCAATTATCCACAGCCACTGCAACTGCATTTCCAGGCAGAAGTTATCAGAAGTTTTTCCTTTTGGGGGTTTGTTTGTTTGTTTGCTGGAGACACCAGGGCACCAGGTGACTCAAATCTGGAGTTTGTTTTCTGGCTTTGCCACGTACTCACTGGCATTGTTGGGAGAAGGTTGCACTCATGACATGTGGACTACTATCAATCTGTGCCCATGCAAGGTTTTTTATTCATTGAAAACGTAATTTTTTGACATGTGTCAGCGCTGCTCCTTCAGCTCCTTCTCTGCTGGCTTTGTGCAGACAGGACGAATCTCTGAACCATCAAAAAGGGGTGTTTGCACAGCAAAAGCCCGGAAGAATTAGGATGCTGATGGGCCTTATCATCTGCATTTTGTTTGATCTAAGAAGCAGTAAGCAGCAACTCGATATCTTTTGGTTGTGACCTCCATATTCAGCCCAAATCATAAAACATGTTGGCCTTTCTGCGAGTCCCTTCCCTGAAGGCACAAATACCGTTTCTGTTAGGCTCAGGAAATGAATCTGGACCCTCTCTTTCTTTTGGGTTGAAGTTGCACAGGAACTGTCCCATCAAAGAGCCCCACTTATTTCTGTCTCCTGAATATGCCCTGAGTAATTCATTCTCCAAGGCTATGTCTGCACTAGCAGGTTGAACTTGCCCATGACCGTTTGCCGGCACCAAGGCCAACTGGCATGGGATAGGCCATGTCTATACTGATGAAGTCTATTTGTCAAAAATACTTTTTCTTTCGGGAAAGCATGCGATCAATTTTACCTTGTCTGGGTGAGAGGCAATTCCAGCAATATTATTTTTCTGCAGCCTCTCAGATCTCTGTGAGACAGCAAAACCCCTTGGTTTTACAGCTCTGCGATGCAAGAATTATCATTCAAAATGACAGAAAGCAAAACAAAACAAAACCCCACAATTAGATACAGTGAGAGTGATAGTAATTTGGTTGAAGAGATTTCCATCTCTAGGTTTTTTTCCCATGTAGGCAAAATAAACACACAGATTTAATTAATTTCAAACATGTTTTTGTGAGTTAGTAGCAAGAAATTATGTTTGAGATACATCCAGCCTAACTGAGGAAGGCCTAAGATTTCTTACAGGAATCGCAGCATCGTATATGTGTTCCTCTGCCTGGTCACCTTGTGATCACCTCCTACCTTATTTTTCATTTGGGGATAGTGTGAGTTTAAGCTAGTTGAAGAGCCTCAGAGAGCAGGTGAGCACCACTCCTGCGCCAGATGCTTTCTTTTCCCCCCAGGTTCATCATAGGATGCATGAAGAGCTTTGCTATGCCGCTCATGCAGGGAGGGTGGGGAATGGGAACGTCTAACTGTTGTGGTAGTGGACTGCTGAAGGGAATCCAGATGAAACACCTTCTCAGTGAGAAAACAGCAAAATGTGTGTGGAGGATCTTTAAGATCTCCTTCCCTTCCTCCCAACTGAATCTTCTACCTCAGGGATGGAGTCAGACCGATTCCCCAGCTCTCCTTTTAGCCTCATTAGTTGTAGGAGGTGTAAGTGCTGCGTGCTGGCTCTGGCTGGAGACAGGGGTGTCTGCTGCCACGCTTGGGCAGGAAGGCAGGGTGTGGGCAGGAAGCCCTGAGCCCCACCTTGGCAGGGTGAGATCATGGTCTACGCTCATGTGCTGTAAGCACTCCTGTCTCTTGGGAAACTCCTGCTTCTGGCTTGAGTGTCGTGGCATGGATGGGAGTGGTGTGTGCCCTTTCAGACACTGCCAGTTCAATGCATGGACAGCTTGGATACCCAGCTGGGCATTACGAGATCCTCCCAAGCTGTCTTCCCAAGGATCATACAATGGGACATGTCAAAAAACCTCTTCTATCACCCAAGTGCCTCTCTGGTAGAACAGGGGCCTGATTCCTGTTGGTCTTATTAGAAACAGGAGACAAAACCCCTAGTAAGACTAAGATGTATTGGGCATAACCCGGGTGGAAGTTGGGTTACCCAAGTTCAGGAGAGAAACCAAAAACCTCTTGCAGATTCTTCTGAGATTTTTGAAAAGCTGAAGACATAAGTTTACTTCAGAAACTTAACAGGGAACTAAAGTTACTTTAAATGCAGAGGATGCCTTACTTCATCTGAGTTGATTGTCCACTGAAGTATCTAAACTTGGGGCCAACCACCTCAACCAAAAGTCCTGCTGGAACACACTTTGGTTCCCTCTCTGTACATGCAGCCAGGTCTTCTGCCAGGGGAAACCAGCCCAGGGAAGAGTAGGAGGAAGGGTGTAGCTGGGTCTCTTTCCAACACTCACCCAGGAGCTAAGTGATGCCGGTTCCTACTATTTTTCTGTTCCCCTGATGCCCACCTCACATTCCAACCATTTCAGGATACACATAATGGGTGACCTTCTGGCAAAATCCCTGTTCCTTCCACACTGTTTTCCAAGTATGGGTTTGGGGATCAAGCTTGGGCATTCAGTGATTAATTCAGTGTAATCTTCTGTTGGATCCCCATTTCATTCAGGATGTAAATTCTTCTCCTCTTTGTCCTCAAGGTGATTATTAGAAATGCTACCTTGGTGCACGTGTACAACCTGGACAGAGCTACAACTGGACGAAAGCCCAAGTTGTGGAGCATAAATTGCTGCTGTCAGTGTCTCCTGGGTGAAGGTTGTGGAGCTCTGCACTTACCTTGAACATTTTGTGGTTCGTACATGCGCTTTTCTTAAGAGCCCCATACAGGACCACTGTTACAGTCTTTTTAATTTTTTTTTTAATGACAAGATAAATTCTTTGTGGTTTATTTCACCAACAGCAAGAAAATAGGTAACAGATCTCTTAGTTAAAAACTAAAATGAAAAATCCCTCATGTGGCAAAAAGAGCTTTGAATGGTATCTTCCAGACCAACTCCGAGAAAGGCAAACAGGTCTCCTATTTCTTAGTGATCCACAGCCCTGAACATCTGTCCCAAAATATTCAGGCTCCAGACTGCCAGCAAAAGAAGGACTGGAGGTTAAGGGCTTGACCTTCCTGAAGAAACTATACTTGGCCAATAAAGACTTGGGCTAAAAGCCTTACTGGGGGATGGATGAAGACTCATCTCAGAGCAGAAAGTGATGCCAGTAGTTTGCTCAGATGTAACGTTTTAACAGATTTACTGAGGGGTTTTTTTGTGTGTTTTGGATTTTTTTGATGTTGCTTCTCTTTGCAAAGCTGAGACTTGTCCAGCAACACTCCGTTTCAGTCTTTTATATGTACTATCAGACATTTAAGAAAAACAAACAAGCAAACAAAACCAACAGAATTTGACAGTCACACCTACAGTTTCTTTTAACAAAATGAAAAACAAAAAGAAGAAGTTGGGAGTCAGCTTGTTTGTAATGAAAGGAGGTGGACTGGGAGATCTCTTAACAAACTTTCAGCTGAGGTCTTGGCAGAACAGAAAATAAAGAGCTGTTTTCCTTTGTTGCTGCCAACATTTTTAATGTTTCCACCAACTTCATTGGGCATCAAATGGTCACTAAATTTGGATAATACAATTTCCAGCACAATGCTTGATGCATGACTCCTCTGACAAGGCTGTGTTTTTTGGAAGTATCGTACCTCGTGGTCTTTAACTAAACACAGGTGAAGCTGCGTTTATTCATAAAGGCTGGGATTACTTCAGCCGTCATCACGGAACAAAAAGATAAACAGGACGAATAAAGTAACGAAGCTTCAAAAAATCCTCCTGAGACTTCAGCCCATCTGTAAATTGCTTAGTGGTTTAGCAGGAACTGCACATGTTGAGGAAGAGGAATATATGGCTCTAAAGCCAGGTTTTGTGGATTTATAACAGTTTCATTGGGTATGCAGAACTCTCCCCCTGTGTCTAAGTTAGTGTTTTTCTACGGGCGTTCCTGAATCTGTCCCATAGCAAAGGGGGGTGTCACGGAGTTCAGGATGAGGACCGACAACCTCTGAGTTGCAATGACTGACTTTCTCCTTAGATTTCAGCTGTTTATTTAAAGCCAAGCTTTGTTTCCCGGTCCAGCCCAGATGTAACCAAGTGCAGCCCACACCTCTGACCTTGTGAAATTTCCACTATTTATATCTCATGGGATTAACTTCAATATGGACCCAAACCTAGCTCTGTACTTGGCTAAATTTTATAATCTCCCTACTTTTATTTATGGCTAATCCATATCCATCTCTCACTCCACACTTGAATCCCACCCTGGCGTAGGGAACGGGTTTCCTTATCCAAAACCCATGAAGTCCCCAGGAGGACTCACAATACCTCCATGTGGTATTTTATATCAAGTTTCTGCAGATTCCTGCTTGTCCTGGTTTATGACACTGCCTTACAACAGCAGAGGGAACTTGCTCAGGGACATCAGTGTATAAAAAACCCCAGCTGGCACCTCTCGTCCGCATCAAAATTGAGAGTGAAGACAAAGATGTTGGAAAATAACAGCAAGAGGACTGTTCCCTGAGCACGATGCCTTTTACCCTCTCTCAGCGATGCTGAGAAGGACGAAAGCTGCTTTTCCAGGGACGCTGCCAATCAGTGGTTCACAGCTGGAGGGGACTGACTCACCGATATAAATTGAAGGGCGTTTAGAGTCTGAAATAAAATAATACTAAAAATCACTGGCCTTTTTTGAGAGGGAATGAATTTCTGCTCAGGCTTAGTGGAATAATCATAAAATATGACTGTTAATTATATTAATCAGTGTATTGGGGCATTCAGGAAACACCAGGCTATGCTTCAATGACATAAGTGGGGGAAAAAATTACTTCAGGGTTCTTGTTAAGCAACAAGAGGGATACAGTCAGTGATGGATCATACCTCAAACACGGGGGCAGACTTTTTGGTAGGGCTTGTAGCAATAGGACAAGGGGTAATGATTTTAAACTAAAAGAGGGTAGATTCACCTCTTAATCTAAGAGGGTAGATAGCACTTCAAACACTGTGTCCTGTTTTGGGCCCCTCTCCACAGGAAAGCCACTGAGGTGCTGGAGTGTGTCCAGAGAAGGGCACCGGAGCTGGTGAGGGGTCTGGAGCACAAGTCTGGTGAGGAGCGGCTGAGGGAGCTGGGGGTGTTCAGCCTGGAGAAAAGGAGGCTGAGGGGGGACCTTCTCGCTCTCTGCAACTCCCTGAAAGGAGGGGGTAGCCGGGGGGGGTCAGTCTCTTCTCCCAAGGAACAGGCCATGGGACAAGACGAAACGGCCTCATGTTGCGCCAGGGGAGGTTTAGGATGGATATTAGGAAAACTTTCTTCCCCAAAAGGGTTATCACGCATTGGAACAGGCTGCCCAGGGCAGTGGTGGAGTCGCCACCCCTGGAGGGATTTAAAAGCCAGGCAGACGTGGTGCTGAGGGACATGGGGTAGTGTTGGACTTGGCAGTGCTAGGTGAACAGGTGGACTCGATGATCTGAAAGGTCTTTCCCAACCTAAATGATTCTACAATTCTATGATTCAGACATGATATAAGGAAGAAATTTTTTACTTGGAGGGTGGTGGAGACACTGGCCCAGGTTGCCCAAAGAAGTGGTGGATGCCCCATCTCTGGAAACATTCAAGGCCAGGTTGGACAGGGCATTTGAGCAACCTGGTCTAGTGGGAAGTGTCTCTGCCCAGGGCAGGGGGGCTGGACTAGATGATCTTTAAAGGTCCCTTCCAACCCAAACTATTCTGTGATTCTCTGTTTCTAAACCCAGCACACCAGTGAGATTTGTTCAAAGGGTAAGTAACCACATAATATCATTAATTCATGTCCAATCTTGGTGCTTTACACTTTTGTTCCCAGACTGGTGGTTGCCCTTCCCTTTGTTCCTCAGATTCACACCAGCACAACTCCATGGGAATGAAGGCTTTTGCTGGAGTAAATGTGGTGAAGCGTCAGGGAAAATTGTTGCACTAATCACTCTTCCCGATCAACTCCATAAGAAATGCAATCAATATGGCACTCTCCCACGCACGATCCAGTGTGGATACGTGGATAGAAATAACTGCTGCACTAATGAGTAAGCAGATTGATTTCTTCCTTTACTGCACTGGGAACCCAGCACAACACAAGGTTCATCGACATTTACCGAAATCTCGGTGACCCTGGAGTTTTCATTTCCAGAGCAACCCCAGTGTATGCGGGAATTGCTCAGAGCATCATTGTGACTATTAAAAGCCAGGCCTTGTGTATTTGCTCAATACTATATTAATTACCTCTCATTGCACAATGCAGAACAAAGCTACACCTTACCTTTGCACAAAAGATTAATCTTGACCGTTGCTACCGGTCTCTTTTCTTAGCACCATTTCATTGGCTTTCTATCCTAAAAGCACTGCATGCATCTCAGTAAATGACCTGCATGTCTGTGTGCCCAATTATGCTTGTGCATTGATTAGCTTCTTCTCTCCAGCCCTTCAGTCCTATCTCGTTGTTGTAAAGCCTCACGAGTGTCTTTTTGTCTCTTTCTGAGTGTTTACTTTTGACCTGGAATAGCTGGGGAGTTGCCGTTGAATAATTATTTCTCAAGAAGCCTACGCTTTATGGTGGTTTGTAAATGTCACAGTCTTTTAATCTGAAACCCACATCTTATCTGGTGGGTGGGAATAATTTGTAGGAGTTGTTGGTCAACACAATTTTTTTTGGGCCTTTCTCAAAGTGACCTCAGGCTCTGTGGCGATATGCAAATTGCTGAATTTCACCCTATGAACTGCCCTTTGTTTACCCGTAAGAAAATGAAACAGGCTCGAGAGGGGCCCACAGGGGCTGGATTTCAGTATCTTCTACCCTAAAATGTATCAAAACAACATTGTCTCTCCTATGTCTGGGTCCTGTGGGGCAAAAGGGGTTGGCACCATTTCTTAGCTGTCCCTCCAAAACCACCGTCAACATTTCAAGCTGCCCTTGTGCTGCCTGGCAGTTGAGTTTCTGCTTTGTCAGGCTGCTGAGCACGTCCTCAGTGGTTTCACCGCTCACGGTGGTTTCTAGGCCCGTGTTCAAAACCAGGCTGGATGAGCCCTTAAGAAACCTGGTCTAGTGGGAGTTGTCCCTGCCTATGGCAGGGCGTTGGAACTAGATGATCTTGAAGGTCCCTTCCAACCTAAACCATTCTATGATGATTCTATGAATCAGCATGCATACAAAACCAGCCTCCAAGGCAGTCCCTGGGGATGTCCCCACCTTGCAAAAGTTAAGGCTGTGAACTGTCTGTCCAGAGGTGTTGGGGTCTGCACGGGTCCTTGTGCAACATCAGGATCTGAGGCCGATGCTGGTGCAAGCTTCATCCCATCCTCTTCTTGTGCAGGTCAATGGAGCCAGGCGGTGATGGAGTAGCATGAGCATAACCGAGCCAAGCACTGACCTTGAGATGGAATACTTCGGTGTCACTTCACCCGTCACTGGAGTGCCGTTGACTGTTTTGGTGTTGGATGGTGTGCAAGCAGTGCTGCTCTGCCTGGGTAGAGGGATAGAGTGGCAGAGCAGGAATTTGGCAAAGACTGGGCTTGTAATGAGCAAAAGCAATCAGTACTGTGGATTTGTGTCTTTGTAAGATGACGAAAGCCTACTGACCTGCTTTGCTAGAGTTTGGGACAGCTGCTAAACTCAGTTCTGCATAATACCATTAAAAAAAAAGGTGGAGGTTCTTTGTAGCTCAAAGTGCCCCTGAGCTCAGTTGTCTGAGTCCTGTGTTGGGTCAAATTTTCCGAGGCAAAATCAACATGTGTTGTGTGACAGACACGGCTTTCGATAGCCCAGATATTTTCAGGGTTGTCTCAGCTATAATTAACTATGAGGACTTGCAGCCTGAGCGTGTTTAGCAGGATTTCTAACTCTCTTCCCCTAGTTCGTGATGGTCGTTTCCGAGAAGGGCAAGACGTACTTGCAAACCCGCTGCCACCCTCGTGCACACATAGAGCTCAGTGCGAGTCTCACTAATTCGGTCTCGGTTGGCGTGACCCCTCCCACCGGCAGATCAGGAGGGAAAAAACTCCCCCAAACCTGCTGCTGCGGCTCTGCTCTGAGACGAATGACACCAGTCAGAGGTATGATGAGATGTTTCCTCCAGCAGTAAGGTCTCCATTGCATAGGCTGCTTCCATTTCTTCATTTCCTCTGCTCTAGCCTGACGTCATCCTCTGCTTTCACTCCTGCCTAGTGACCTTTGCATGCTCAAAGCAGCTTTCTTTTCAATTGCTTTTATCAGCACTTGCTTTCAAATCCTGTCTGAGGACACCTTACGTCTGTGTCTAGTGGAGGCTAGGTCCTCCTTCACAAAAAAGGGACTTCATATATTTAATATTGCAGCATCGCACTCAATAAACCACTTTTGAATCTCGCAGTGTTACAGGTCTCTTAAGGCAATGAACACTTAAACTGCACTCCTAAGACCTCTAAGGGGCGTTTGCAGCCTCCAGCACGGGACGAATTCACATCTAGCTTTGCTGAGAGGCCAACGTTCTTAAGCTGCTGTTCCAAATTTGTCTGAAACTGAATAAAAAGAAACAAAGCTGCTGTCTAGGAGTTGTCTGATGGTCAATAATAAGCAGACCCTAACAGATTGGAGCCTACAGGGCATTAAAGAAGATTAAACAAATGATATGGCGATGTCCTGATCTGCGTGCTTCTCCCTAGGCAGAGGTCTCCTGCTATCCCACTCCAAACCGTGAGGAGGCTGGACATCTGTGATGTGTCCACAGTGAGCGGTAGTTTCTTCCTAAGAAACTATTCCTGCCAAGAGAAATAATCTTTTGCAAGTCTTTGCTTTCTCAAAATTGTTCCTTCTTACCACACTTCCCTGGGCTGCACTCCCACCGCAAGGCCAGCAGAGAGCAAGTCACCTAAGCAAACCATTGACTCACATACACTTTCACCTCAAATGGGCAAAGATCACACAAAGCTGGGCCAGATGCATTTGTTGCACAAACTCAAACAACTTCTACATAGGCTTTTGCCTGTTTTTCTTGGGTTTTAGAAATTCTTTTCATACTCCGGATTCAGCTGGTTACAGCTCATTTTGTTGCTAACTGTTCTGACACGGCTGTAGCTCCTTGGAGGTACGTGTTGTTTGTATGGACGTTGGTGCAAAGACAATGGCATCTGCAGGGCTTGATGCAATGCTTGGTTTGATCCCAACTCTTTCTTCCTACTGGAGCCACACCACATATTCCCACCTCTTGGCAATGAATAAGGGATCTCAACAGTGTTTTGGGATAATACCTGGGTGCAGGTCCGTCGAGAGGGGAAGAGATCAGCCTCAGCACACGTCATCTGGCCCAATGTGTTCAATCGCAGCAGATCATGCTGCACAGGTCGGCAGTCGATACACAACCACAGAGCTCTGGTTGGGTTTGCTCTGAGGAGCTGGGGGCTTTCAGATACACCAGGGAGGGCCACCAGATGCCTTGGAGGGGATGACCAGCAACTTTCACTCAACTTGATGTTGAGTGAGAAGAGGACAGATGGGATCTGTGGTCTTCTCAGGAGCCCTTGTGAGTGAGGAGGTGCTCTGCAATGTGTTGTGCATCTTGGGATGACTTAGAGACAAGCACAGTCTTTCCATCACCTCCAGCCTGCTCTGGATCAGGCCCAGGATGCATCATCGTGGCTGTGATGTGCGGTGTGATCCTTTTGTATACACGACTGTTACCAAGTAAGGTTTCTTTTAAGGATGTAACTGGTTGTGCAGGAAGATCGTGGGCTTACAGGGAGAGGGTGATATAAGCTGGTTAATTTTTTAAAACCACGCATTCCTTCCCCCCTCTTTTCTTTTGAGTTTAATTTTCAAAATGGTCTGTCAGGTTTGTTGCCAAATACCGGTTCATCACTTTTTTTGTCAAACCTTCACAGCTGGGGACTTTCCATGGGACGGGTTGTTTGGAAAAAGTGATGTAAATTGTAAATCGTGTCTTAATTTGTCTTAAAATATCTAAGCCTGGGAAAACATGTCATCTTACTGAAGAAAATACACATGCTCAGAAACTCAGCAGGTAGCAGTTGAAAAATCACACCAGCAGTAAAAGTCATGGTTATTTTTGAAAATGATTGTTAAAATGTACAGCTGATCCTAAAATGAGATAATTAAATTTATGCATCAGAAAAAATCTTTTTTTCCCCCCTATTTTCCTACTGATAATGAAACCACATAAGAGAATAATTGGCTAGAAATAAATTACAACTGAAACATTTTTAATAAGATTTCAATAAGCAACTGGTAAGTTAGCTACGTTTCTTTCAATTTGTTCCTCCGATACAGAAGAAAGCACGTCCTGGAGTTCAAAACCTATGTCTTGAGCAAAACGTTCTCTTGTATGATACGTTGCTGTTTAGGAGAGGGGCAAAGTTTGAGAGATTCTGTGGGGTTTTTTTTGTCTCAGATGATCCCATTGCTCTTCTGAGTATTTCCCGACAAAAATACAAGACAGGAATTTAAACTAAATTGAGAATGTAAATTCATGTCATTCATTGAAAGTTCATCAGATGTTTTGGTTAAATGGCATCTTACTAAAATAATGTTCTCTGCTTTTGCAAACTGGCATAAGGGATGTGTATATATTTGTATATATTTTTTGCACAAGCTTTATTACACAAGAAAAGTAAATCATAGGTCTTCATGCTTTGCATCTTGAAGGTATTCATAGGAGTTTACTCATAATAAATACTTAAAATAGTGATTTTAAAAAATTATTTAGATCAAGATTCCCCGCAAATGTAATGGGACAACATACCTATGACATTAAACCTAATTTGAACATGTTTGAACATTTGAAATGTCTCAACCTTACTGAAATGCAACTGCTTGGTAGGTGAAATATTCAAAATCACAAGTATTTGATTATTGCACTAGACTTTTTACATTCTGTAGATCTGCAAGGGGAAGAAAACTTAACCACAGAATTTTCTAGACTTATGTTTTAAAACCATGTTCTTAAATTAGCCTTTAACACCTATATTTAGACGCTTCAAGTCTGATAATATTTCAAAGGTGCTGAGCACCTCTGCTTTCCATTGACACAGAAAACTTCTCGACGCTTCTCTGAATGAGATCACATTTCTCAGAAAGCCTAAATATGGTTGTAGACACCCAGTTTTGACTCATTTGCCTGAAAATTTCACAGTAAAACTGAGCCTCCAAACTAAAGACTGTAAAGAATTACTGAAGCAAACCCCAGTGCTTCAGGGGCTTGTGAAAGACACGCGCATTAGTTATGATCCCTTACAGGGGAATGTAGGTTTACCAAGGAATTTGACCACAAAAGCTGTGGCAAGGACACCTCCAGGAAAGGTAGCTGACAGTGATAAAAGAGAATTATGTTAATTGACTCTTTTGTGTGCCTATAATGTAGGGGTTGGTATAGAGTCCTTAGAAGTTGTAGCATAAGAAATGAAGCAGCACTTGAGCATCTCTCCCCATCCTGGCCTGAACCCAGCCCGGGCCATCCCAGCAAAGCCCAGAGCTGATACCAGGGTGAAGAAAAAAAAATCTCCTTGTTGGGTCTTTTCCACCTTCTTATTTCAGCTGAAGGCACCACTCTGCCATTTCAAGCTTTCTGGTGGTTTCAAGACAGACACATTGTGAATTCCCCCATCTCTTACAGCTCTCCATGCTGTGTCTGCTGGATCCTCCCCATGACAAGGAAAAAGAAGTCGCTGAGCTACAGATACTGGTACAGGTCCAGGTAGTTTTTATCCATCATTTGCAAGTTCAAGCTGCCCCAGATGAGCACCAACCAGAGTGATGATTTTTCACATAGGCTCCTGACCAATGTTGAGATGTCCTGAGACCACCAAATGCAGGCCAATGAACCATCTCCAGATGATAATACCGTTTTCCTACCACTGACTTTCTCCTAAACCCCACAATTCATAGCACTGGTAGGGCTGGGAGTGGTGTGGGTTCGGTCTCTGTCAGTGAAACCATCTGTCCCAAGTCTTGAATCCATGGGCATGTGTTAGATTCCCATTCCTTCTGCCAGGAGCACTCCAGCTGCTCCACTGCTGTTTTGAGCTCAGAGGTGCAGCAGTAACTGTGGGAAGGAAAAGTAGCACAAAAGATAAATTGCAGGATATTTTGGGTCAGGTTTTCCACTCGTGGCGTTTCGAGCTTCCATGCTTTGTTCAACATATGGCAGGACGTGAAGGCACTCGCGTCGCTTGTGTGCCTCGTACACAAAGCATGAGCCTGATCCCCCATGGATCCCCCGGAGTTTTCATTGTGGCTGGCAATCCTATTGCAGCAGAAAGTTGCTACATATCCTGTACTCCACAATGTATTGACTTCCTGTTGCTACAGAGATTTAAAAATGACAAATAACAGGGTCTGAGTCAGATGAAGTAGTCAGACCTCAGACCAGAGTTATATGTGTGTATATATATTTATTTTATTATTTTATTTTATTTTATTTTATTTTATTTTATTTTATTTTATTTTATTTTATTTTATTTTATTTTATTTTATTTTATTTTTACTTAACGTTAGTTAAAGAAATGTCATTTTGACACCAGCTTCAGACTTTGCTGCAATAGCTAAATGGCTGTCAGGTCTTCGGCAAGCCACAAAAGATGTGATTCCTCACACACGGCTTTAGGTACACACTGTGTCGATGTCTATACATGATCGAGTCACCTGTGACTCCCTTTACAGTCAGTAGAGAGGAGTGGGCACTTTTAGGTCGCGATTCATCTGACTTGTTTTAGCCATCTGCAAGGAGGTGAATCGCACCCCGGGAGTGTCTCCCCTCTGGTTACAAGGAGAGCACAGGGTGACTCGAACCTCGGGATGCTTTTAGTCAGACTGATCCCAGCCTTGTCTGTGCCTCTACTTCCCATCTTTAGAATGGGTCCACCTCTCCTCCTGGGTCAATGTGGTTTGACGTCCACGGTCTTCAAATGCAAGGAGTGGCTTAAAAGTGACAACAGCTGTTTTTCACTATCAATGCCCTGGGGTGTTCAGTAGTGGTATGTAACATGTTAGATACAGTTATTTATTAGTTAATTTGTGGTAGTGCTCAAGAAGTCAGAAGGATGAAATATGAAACCATAGGAGAGCACATCTAAGAGGTTCCAGTGGTATTTGAACTCTGATTTCCACCTTAATCATTTCAAATGGGGATGGTGAGAGATTTAGGAAGCCCCGTTTTTCAAGTTTCCTTCAATAAACATGCCCTCAGGTTTCCCTGGAGGACCTGTTTGCCATCCTTTCACTTAAAAAGCTGCAGATATAGAAATGAAGACCAAAGATGAGGCATTGGACTGCCTGCAGTTCACTATTGATAATGTATTTCCCATAGTGTTTCCCTGGACAATTTTCAGGGATCTATTTAAACTGTTTAAAACCTTTCTTCCTATGGAGGAAGGCATGTTGAGGCTCCGTAACACTATTTATACTGGCCAAATTTCTCTGTCGGGTTAATAGGTAGAATCATAGACTGGTTCAGGTTGGAAGGGACCTTAAAGACCACCCAGTTCCAGCCCCCTGCCCTGGGCAGGGACACCTCCCACCAGACCAGGTTGCTCCAAGCCCCGTCCAACCTGGCCTTGAACCCCTCCAGGGATGGGGCAGCCACAGCTTCTCTGGGCAACCTGGGTCTGTGTCTCACCACCCTCACAGCAAAGAATTTCTTCCTAATATCTCATCTATATCTCCCCTCTTTCAGTTTAAAACCCCTCCCCCTCATCCCATGGCTCCCCTCCCTGATCCAGAGTCCCTCCCCAGCTTTCCTGGAGCCCCTTGAGGGACTGGAAGGGGCTCCAAGGTCTCCCCGGAGCCTTCTCTTCTCCAGGCTGAACCCCCCCAACTCTCTCAGCCCATCCTCCCAGCAGAGGGGCTCCAGCCCTCCCAGCATCTCCGGGGCCTCCTCTGGCCCCGCTCCAACAGCTCCGTGTCTCTCCTGTGCTGAGGCCCCAGAGCTGGAGGCAGCACTGCAGGGGGGTCTCCCCCGAGCGGAGCAGAGGGGCAGAATCCCCCCCCTCGCC
Source organism: Larus michahellis (assembly GCF_964199755.1). NCBI lineage: Eukaryota > Metazoa > Chordata > Aves > Charadriiformes > Laridae > Larus > Larus michahellis. Next base: position 216,511,544 of record NC_133896.1, read on the forward strand.
CTGCTGCCCACGCTGCTGGGGATGCAGCCCAGGCTGTGGGGGGGTTTCTGGGCTGCCAGTGAACGTTGCCAGCTCACGTTGAGCTTCTCACCCACCAACACCCCCAAGTCCATCTCCTCAGGGCTGCTCTCCATCCATTCTCCACCCAGCCTGGATTTGTGCTTGGTTAACCATGGGTAAATCCAACGCCCACCTGAATCAGGAACCTGTCTGGATGCAAGGCAATCACTACATCAGGAGGTTTTGAACCGTGTCCTGCTAATCCTGACCCAGGGTGGGGCGGGGATGGTGGGGAAATCTTGTCCTTTTTCTGCTCCCAGCAAAAATCCACCCCGTCATGACACTGGAAAGGTAAAGTCAATACAGGCTAACTCCGTGCAGAGGAGAATCACTGCATGTGAAGTGCTGACTTCAGACTAAAACTATGACAAATCATTAAAAAAAGTTTAGCGGACGTTTACTTGTAGAGTGCTCAGAAAAAAAAAAAAAAAGATGTTGAGATATTGCTGCGCTCATTCACTCCCCAGGAATTTCCCTTCATGCGGTGTTAGATTCATGACTAAGACTTCTTTTCTGACTCGTCTGTGCTGTAATGGAGTAAATGAAAACAATCTTGACTGTGTGGGGCAATAATTGTTTGCAACAGGGCTTTTTTTTTTTTTTTTTCTCCAGAACATGAAGATGATCAGATTATGAGTGGAAAAAAAAAAATTATGTAAGTAAATAAAGTACAAATACACATACTCCCAAAATATCCCCGGGCTCAGAATTACTAACCGTTCCTGTTGAATAGTTGGAGAGGGTATGAAAAACACATCTGCAGCGTGTCCGGACTGCTGTTGGCAATGCCTTTTTCTGTTGCTTAAGGGATCTTGATTTCTTCAGTCAACTTTAGAGCAAAGGCCCTCAGGAGTCTGATGTCCTCTGCTCCAGACCCATAAAACAGCAAGAACAGGCCTCTGATATTAACTATAGTTAATCTACCATAACCTACCTGCTTTCAGTATTTCTGCAGACATTTCTGCACCCAACCAACTTGCATCATTGGGAAGTCCTCATTGATAATCTGGTATTTATTTTCCCCAAAATGTCATTTTTGTTTAGGTCCTGGTAGTGTCTGGAGACTTCATAGAATCATAGAATCGTCTAGGTTGGAAGGCACCTTTAAAAGCATTGAGTCCAACCATTAACCTAACACTGCCAAGAAGGAATTTTTCCTAATATCCAACCTAAACCTCCCCTGGCGTAACTCCAGGGCTTTGCTGGGTAAGATGTTCTACAAACATGGACTAAACAGGCATAGTTGACATAAGTGGTTAAAAATAGTGGGCAAAAAGGATTATTCTTCTCTATAATCTGCAGGAACTGAAGTACAGAGCAAAATCTCACAAGAAGGGCATAGCCAGGAACTGAACCATGTCTTCCAGGTCTGTGTATAATGATTGATTAGAGGTCTAGGACATAGCAAATACCTCAATTGTAGGTGGGATTTTTTAGACCCAAAAAGAAAAAGATAGGGACAGTGTGACTTCAAAAGAGGCCTAAGGCAAGAAAACCAGATTTTGAGTTAAAAGAAGAGAAGCCCATGTTGGTATATAAAGTTGGGAGAGGTGGTTAGAATGATTTAATGAGTGGCAAGAGATCTTTGTTTTGTCTTTGTCAGAATGAGAGTAAAGGAAGTTGCAATAACTGAAGCACCAAGATGCTGAGAACATTGTACTTGTGAGGGTGGTTAGGAGGGGCCACAGCATGAACTTGTGTAACAGAAAAAATGTGCAAAACGACCTATAGCCTAGATGGAAAAACTCAAAGAAAGTTTGAAGCTGAAGAAGACACTATGGGAAGATGCTGATATCTTCCAGGCTTTCAGGTCAACCTGACCTCATCCTTTTCACAGCCTTAAAAATCTCTTTTGCATTTAATGAAATATAAGCATTTTATGCCTTTTGGCCACAGTCCCGGGCTAGTGGGCAGATGGATGATCTTGCTTATTTGTTTTCAGAACCTCAGAGCAAGGTAGCCAGGTGGGTTGTGTCCCCATCGTCCTTTGGGTATCACGCTCTGTGCTGCTAGGTGCCGTCAGGACATCTCCTGTGTGTTTGTTCATGGCCTGCTCATCTGTAAAGGATGGATAATAAGGACTATTTTTTTTTCTCTTTCTTTCCAAGTATTTAGAGATTTGCTGATGCAAAATGCAGGGGCCATATTTATGCATTGTCTTGCTCCTCCTACTCCTGGATACAGGCTACAGCCTGGAGAGCAAGTTGTAGGCATCTCCCTTCTTCCTTGCAGGCTCCAGCAAGCAGTATCAGTCAATGAGCAGCCTTACATGGGCCTCAGCTCCTCAACTAAACAAAATAGCATCCTAACATCTGGAAATTAGCAACATGTGCGTCCCATGCTTATGCTTACTCAGCCATTCGCAATCTGTTTTTCTAATCCAGGTTCACTAAAGGGACAAATACTTCTTGGTTCATTCTCGCAGCTGATACTCTGAATGATGTACCTATTTGATGATTGAGAACAGCAGTGGCACAAGCTGTAATCAAGAAAAAAAACCCACGAAATAAAGTCTGAGCTGTGACCTGCTCCACAAAACATGCAACCAGCTGGAAACATCTCAGCTGCTGCACTTCAATGTATGGACTGGAAATTGCCTGGACGAGGAGGTCTCCAATCGGTTGCTACAATAAATGCCAGCCCCGAGCCAGGGCTACAATATAAGGCCTTACTCTAGCAAAAGGCTTCCTCCATTGCTCACACCAGTCCCTTTAACAGAATTGTTGCCAAAAAAAAGTTTCGCCATTAGCAATGTGCCCTTCTGGCCAAGAAGGCCAGTGCTCTCCTGGGGTGCATTAAAAAGAACATGGCCAAGCAGGTGGAGGGAGGTCATCCTCCCCCTCTGCTCTGCCCTGGTGAGGCCACAGCTGGAGCACTGGGTCCAGTTCTGGGCTCCCCAGTTCAAGAAAGACAAGCAACTACTGGAGAGAGTCCAGCGGAGGCCACGAGGATGATCAAGGGGCTGGAGCATCTCTGTGCTGAGGAAAGGCTGAAAGACCTGGGGCTGTTTAGTCTGGAGAAGTCTGAGAGGGGATCTCATCAATGCTCATCAATATCTAAAGGGTGGGTGTCAAGGGGATGGGGCCAGACTCTTTTCAGTGGTGCCCAGCGACAGGACAAGGGGCAATGGGCACTAAGTGGAGCACAGGAAATTCCATCTCAACATGAGGAAAAACCTTTTTCCTTTGAGGGTGCCCAGAGAGGTGGTGGAGTTTCCTTCTCTGGAGATATTTCAAACCCGCCTGGACGCGTTCCTGTGCAACCTGCTCTGGGTGACCCTGCTTTGGCAAGGGGGTTGGACTGGATGATATCTGAAGGTCCCTTCCAACACTTGCCATTCTGTGATTCTGTGATTAGGCAGAAGTTGCCAAATCCTCTGCTTTTGCTGCCACTTGACTCCTGGACCTGTAAATAACAGATCACCCATTTGGCAACCACTTCTGTGCTAAGAAATGATACCCAATGCCTAGTTAGGTAGTCAGATTCCTGTTTGTTTTTCTAACATTGATTAATTTATTTAATTAATTTTAAATGTCTGCTCCTAGGAAAGTAAGAATGTTTACCATGAGATGGTGATAAATGATGTGACATTCTATATCAGGAAGAAATTCTTTACTGTGAGGGTGGTGAGCCCCTGGCCCAGGTTTCCCAGAGAAGCTGTGGCTGCCCCATCCCTGGAGGGGTTCAAGGCCAGGCTGGACGGGGCTTGGAGCAGCCTGGTCTGGTGGGAGGTGTCCCTGCCCAGGGCAGGGGGTTGGAACTGGATGATCTTTAAGATCCCTTCCAACCCGAACCATTCTGTGATTCTGTGATTCTGTGACAAGAGAAATACTGCTGATGAATACAGACCCTGCACTACCTGGAGCTCCAGTTCCCTCAAACACAGACACTGTTGCTGGAGCAAGGGATAGAAAACCAAGCACTTGGTGAGTGTCCTAATAGCTCATCTTTTTTTCTGACTTGTTTTTCATCAGCAAACATGTTTGTTGCATGACACTAAGTATTAAATTTTTCATATATCAATGAGATAAATCTGTGGTGGTGCTATCTTCAGACAGTAAACTTTGAATTCTTAATTGTTATTCTGAGTACTGCATAGACCTCAGTTGGTCGATTAGTAAAAGAAATGGAAAGGGAGCCAGCAGCAAGAAATATGACAGTCACATTTGGCTTGAAACTACAGGAATAAGCATCTGGATTGGTGTGTTGGTAATTAATTAGTCAATGCTTGAGCAGACCACCAGAAGTTTTTTCTCATTTAAGTCACCAAAATGCCAAGTACGTGCTCAGCGTTTCAGATTTAGCAAAGCAGAGAGGTACTTCAAATGGAAGTTAACCTCTTTGCTTACTAAAAATGGACTCTTCAAACAGGATGTGCTCTGCAAGCCCCGGAGCAGATGATCAGAAAGCACTTAAAATATTCCTTCCTGGCTTGAGCATTGAAAATCCCAGTGCCCTTTTCCGAACGAGGGCATCACCCACAGCCCAGATTGCGCGGTCACATTCCTAACTGTGCTGGAGAAAAGTCATTTCCTCTGGGGCATCCTCTGGGGACCATCCAGCACACCCAATGCACAATGGCAAGGCTCTTGCAAGAAGTTATTTCTCCGGTTATAAAACCCATTGGAGAAAAGTAGTGCCCTCTCACCCTGACCAAGTATTTCTACCCTTGCACAGTTCACAGACGCATTCTAGAAGCTGCCCACAGCGTAAGCCAAATATGTGGTCTGAAGTTTGAAATACAGAGGATCATAAAGACATGATGTTGTACTGGTCTTTCCAAATTCCCAGTAAGCCGGCTCTGTAGACCACAGAGATGATGGGCATTTGCTCCGTAGCACATTTAGTTACCACTCTGAACGCAAGAAAAATATGATGTGTGAGTGAATAAGCATACGTGGTAATCTTCTAGGAAGGAGATGTGTAACTTTCAGAAGTGTCCCATGTCCACAGTGAGACCAGATGCTGAAGTCATTTCTCAGTCCAAATGCTCAGACAGATTTGGGATATTCTCAGTTCTTTTGCCACGACGGGCAAAACAGCCAGGCTGTGAGCTGCTGGATCCTGGAAATTTTAGCCATCTCAGATGCTGGATATCCAACCTGGGATTGAAAACGGGCAATAATAATAAGGACTTGGATGGGCTTTTGACATGGAAGGCTTCTGGGAGACTCAACTAAATGTCAACATGCTTTCAAAACTCTAGCCTACCTTCTCTCATACCTTTATATCTGACTGCAGGAGACAGGGGGACTGTCAATATAATTTATCTCTCTGGATCATTCCCAGCCCTTCCTCCCTGATCATCCAGACTAAAGAATCATAGAGTCATAGAATCATAGAATCATAGAACTGACTAGGTTGGAAGGGACGTTTCATATTATCTAGTCCAACCATCAACCTAACAAAAGGTTGAAAGGAAAAAGAAAAAGAAAGAAAACACAGACACTGTCGCTGGAGCAAGGGCTAGAAAACCAAGCACTTGGTGAGTGTCCTAAAAGCTCACCTTTCTTGCTAATGAAAAACAAGTCAGAAAAAGAAAGAAAAGTTAATTTATCCTTAGGAATGAGCCAACTCTATTGCTTCGCACCCTTCACTCCACAGGATCCTCCAACACTGCCTGGGAAACCTCGCACCCTCAGGCACCCCCAGGACAACCCCATGTGCACCCAAAGATGGATATGTGTGCTTCCTACCACAGTATAAAAACTCCATTCTGGGGCTGCCACACAGAGCTGGTGAATTCGAACGCTTTGTCTGAGAAGACACAAGCATGAAATACATATAGAATGTGCCAAGAGCTATGCATGGGAAATAGAGAAACAGGGTGCCCCGTGGCCCCCACCCCCAAAGCCAGGGCTCTCTCCTTGAGGCAAACACCTTTAGTAAAGTAGTTGTGGCTTTTGACACCTGCCAAGGGCTTCAGAGGTCAAGCAAATGCCCTTTTCTTGATGAAAGACCCACTTTCAAAGACAACTCTTGGCGTGATGATGTTTGTGTGAGTTTGGGTCATGCTTCTCAAGTGTATGCAGTCGAAAGCCAAAAATGCAGCTGGTCCTTATCCCTGGAGCAGGACATGGCTTTGATGCAATGTGACCGTGTCTGTCTCTGTGACATGTTGCTGGCTAATATCAGCGACAATGGGTTCATCAGAGTCAGTAGTGATTGTGGCTGCACCAATCAGTAACTGCAGCAGGTTTAATAAGATGCTGACATTTGAGTGGTTGGTTCAAACCATCCAACTGGATAAACACAGCAGGAGTAAGATTAGGGTAGAAATGTCTCTCGAGGAACACAGAGCATTTTATCGTCTGCTTGCAAAAATCGCGCACTCTTTCGAGATCTGTTTATTATTTGACACTGCCATGGAATCTTTCTGCACACAAGATGCTTGAGATAAGCTCATCCCAAGACCTATGTGTCAAGGCAGCTGCAAAGCAGAGAATTTTCTGTCTCGGGAGGGCATGGTGAAAAATACCTTTGCAATGAATTTCGCTCTTCCTTGGGAGAGAAAGGAATGCATGGAATGATTTAGCTGAGCTGTGTATAGCCCAAGGCTGTGTGCCAAGAGAGAGGAGGGAAGATAGTCAGATCCCTTTTATAGCTTAGCCCCACCCGGCTGGAAAGACACAGAGCAAAGTGGCTGAAATAGCACAGACGGAAAATGCCAAGAGTTGGAGAGCAAGAACAGGGAGCGGGGAGAGGATCTGTAAAAGCACTTGTAAGCAGATTTGCTCCCAAGAGAAGGCAAAAGGTGCTCTGAGTTCCCACAGCCAACAGGTTTGGGCAAGTAGGAGTGAAGGCTGGGGGTCCCCAAGACAGGAGCCTGCAAGGGCGTGAAGCAGCAGCGTGCATGTTTTGTGCTTCAAAGTCTCCATTTCTGCAGAGACATGAAGGCCTGGGAGATATGAAGAACCCCGCTGGTTGCTGATCTTTGTCTCTAGTTAGTTTAACTCTTGGGGGAAGGATGGATTTGAAGAGGGCCTGGTGGGAGGTCATCAAAAAGGCTGTCACAACGCTGCTTCCTCATGGAGGGACAGCAAATGCAAGAGCAAACATGATGACAGCTGCCAGAGCAGTGAGAAAAAGTTGTGTTATTATCTGTAGGGCTAACAGAAGGTGTTTAGATGAAACACCAAGTAAGAAAATCTGTGTCAGGATGCAATACCTACAGGTATAAAGCCCAGACTCCGGTGTTGAACCCCCACCAAGACAGAGATGATAATTTCACTGGCCATAACCTCCAGGTTCTTCAGATCTCTGTGCTGCTCCCTGTTTTGCTTGAGCTTCTTTCTACCTACCAACTTCCCATGGCCAACCGTGCTTAATTTAGGGCATTTGTTGGTTCCTAGTCAGCAACAGCTCCCCAGCCATCCCACAGCCCTTTGGTGCCCAGGTTGCAGTGTCTCTGGACCACTTAGCTTTTCTTCTGCGGTGGAAACACATTGTGTGAGGGATCAGCACATTCATGGCCTTATCACTTAAGTCCCTGAAGTATTGACTTTTTCCTCACGTCTCAGAAAACTTTTGCTGTAATCTAATAGCATAAAATCCTGCTTGGATGAAATCCCCAGTACCATGGTTTAACTGAATAGATTTATTACTGTACTTAAAATTCCCATCTCACAATCTCTGTAATTAATGAGCACCCAAAGAACATGTTTCACAGAGACTTAGAACAGGAAAGGCTTTAAAGACCATGAATCTGCTTTTTGTATATTGCAATATGCATTTGAAAGAGGGTATTTTTTCCTTCTGATCAGGAACAAATTAGGTATGAAAAATACAGTAGAGTTCATGAAAAGGGGGAGCGGATAACACAAGAAAAGTGTTTATGTGGTTAAAGCACTAGACTGAACCTCAAAGGGTCAGATTTTGTTCCCAGCTCTGTCACAGGCTGGTCTGTGATCTTGGCTAAGAGGCTTTGCCAGATCTGGACTAAGTACATTACTAATTGTCTGTCACTGTTGTGGTGGACATGGCAGACAGAACTGCTACTCAACCACTGTCTAGACCTGAGGGTGCTACATTTCTGCTAGCTGGCACCAACATGTTAATATCTTCTGCAGCCAACAGCTTGATTAGACTTCATGCCAAAGCCCTAAGGAAGGGTCTTACGTTGGTGCCTTCTGCTACCTGATCCCGCAAAGAAGCTCTGAGCCTGAGCTTAATACATCCTGCACATTAGACAGCCAGGTGACAATGTGCATGTTTGCACAGGTCCTTCTTCATGCAGGTGACTCAGGATCTCATTCTTGCTCCAGTGGATATGAAGAAGAGTCTTGACTTCAAGCCCCCATGAATTCAAAGCTCCTCTGGCTCTTCCCTAGCACACAAGCTGGCAAGATCCTTACTATCATGGTGTATGAAATGTTCTCTGAACAGAAATATTGGGCTAAAGGATGCAAAGACTGGTGCTTAAGAAGGAGGGTCATGTCTTGGCTAGATGTGCTTAAGGCATGTTCCCCTTATCCAACCTGGATAGTGGAGGAAGGTCTCCATTCCCCTGCATTTGGAGATCTCTTCTATGCACATACTCTCTCTAGGAAGGAGGCACCTTGCATCCTGCAGACACGAGGATTTCATCATGTGATAAGGGGCAAACCCCCCCATATCCTACAATGGCCACCAAACTGTTTTGAAAGTAGAGCCTGAAGTCCTCAGGAGCACACAGCTGCACAGGTTCTGTTGATTTCCATAGGGTTTGGGTGCCCTTATGCCACATTAGACCTGCTCGGCTCTTCAGCTCTAAAGTGGGAGTGACAACATGTCTCTTTTTTGCTTGGTGTACATGGGATGCTCTTTAGGAAAGGGAAAACTCTTACCAAATGTTTAGTCAGTGTTTGGAGCAGGTTACTGTAGTATCACCTTGCAACTCCTGGTAATACAGTTGATTAAGTTGCCAGGAGTCTGCATATGAGTGCCACAAGCCCTTAGAGAGCTGTCAGAGCAATCAGAGGTTCTTTGTGAAGGTGTTGGCTGGGTGACCATCATTGTCATCCCTCCCATTCAGATTTTTAGGGAGCATTTTTGCCCTGAGAGCTATCTGAATGTAAATCTTGGGTCTTCACTTACTTTGAAGCTTTTGCTATGTGTGAGCATCTGCAGAGTCAGTGGCAGGAGGAGGGTTTTTTTTTCCTACCAGCTACTTTCACACACACTATGATGAGTATTTCTGGGGAACCGTCACTAACATTCCCGGACCACAGACAAATATGATCATTTGGCAGCTCCAGAAATGACTGTAGGATATAAAAGGAGAAAGGGTGGGGGTGGGGGAGATCCCAGAGGATAGACAGTAGCCTGTTCCCACACAAAGAGCGGAGGGTGTGATGCCAATCCCAGACGTTTGCTCAGGGTAAACCCAGGGCATGTTAACAGAAGTCAATGACATGAATTAAACTGGGTGGTTGGGAGGAGAGCCATTTCCAGAGATGGCATCAGTCGCAGATGAAGTCCTAATGGGACCAATATGTTGAGAACTTTGTAGGCTGCAAATCCCACACCAGTCATCCAAGCGCCAGGGCAGAGTATGAAAATCCACCAAAATCATAAGCTGAAGCGTTAGTCATCATCTGTAGAAATGAAAGCTGACAAGGCAGCAGCTGCCTCAGTCAGAGCTGTTTCATATTTGAATGGCCCCATGTAAAGAAAGTTTGAATCAGAAATGCAGTGAAGCCAAGAGGGAATGAGACATTAAGCCACCACAAGGGATAAAAGGGAGAATATTTCAATATGTAAACAACCAGAAATCTCCTGGGTGGCAGGGATGAGTATCAACTTAGAGCAAGAGGACAATGGCCAGCGATGACACAGAGTAAGAGGGGTTGGAGCAGAATTAAGTTTCACTGTCTGCTCTAGGTTTTGCATGCAAGTGGATTGGAAGGTCAAGGAACAGGCATTTCCTGGCTGAATCTTCATTGTTCAGTCACTCCTGGTTTTAGTTTAGCGTAGAATTGGCAATAATTGCTTGCAGAGCACCACAGATGTATCACAGAGCTGCAGACAGCAAGGCATGGGATCAAAACCAGGCAAACTGGCACCAAACTCCTTCCTGTACTGTCACAACTCGTAAGACTTTTGGCCAGACTGCTTAAGGGGGTCTGGGACTTCGCTCCTCTACAGCAGAGATGAAAATCTGCCCTGGCTTCTCTTGTTTGCTAAGATATGAGCTCTTCATGCCAATGTTACTGAAGGAGTGCTTTGGGTTCCCTCAGCTCTCCAACCTTCCTGGGAAGCAGTTGAACTTGCAAGGGCTAAACGCGCTGAAAGAAAGCAGAGATTTGGGTCACTGAGCAGTCAATTCTGCTGTCTTGGAGTTGGCCAGGGACCTTTCCAAGTTGTTTTACAAGCATGTAAGGGCATAAGGGTGACTGTGCTGAGTCAGACCAGGTCTGTAACTGTTCCCCATCCCTCCTGGGATGGAAGCTTAGAAAAGGAGCATACAAACAACATTGGAGGGTAGTGGTACTGCGTCGATACCTCCTCTGTGCCTACAGAGTTGTGGCTTAGGGACTTGCCAAGCCACAGGTTGTATGTTTGTGTTGAAGAGCCTCTGATGAACATTTCTTCCCTTGGCTACTCGATTGCCTGTGGGATCTGTATAAATGTTTGGTATTTATAACGCCTGCTGACAAGGAGGTCCGTAACTGAACTCCAGACTTTGTGAAAAGGCAGAATCTTGAGGTTTTTTTCTAAGCCTACTGCCCAATAACATCATTTGATGACCCTAATTCTGCCATTATTAGAAACAATGCATAATTATTCTCTATGCCATGGTGTACCTGTTTGTAGAGATATTTATTGTGTCTCTCTTGTATAATCTCTTATGAGGCTGAACAGTCTTATTCCTTTTATACACTTCTTGTGAAAAAACATTTTACACCTCTGATCCCTTTAAAACTTTTTTAATTCCGCTATATCCTTGATGAGGAGTAAAGCTCAGAGAGCAAAAGAGCTTTCAAGGTTTGGGTACTCTGTGGTTTCTTAAGTGACATCATCCTGTAGTTGTCTATCCCTTCTCAAGTAATGGCTTCCCCATAATAGCTTTTCCTAAATGTTTTTAGCCACAACTGAGTGTTCAGTTGACATTTTTGTAGAACTCACTGACACCAACATCTCCTGACTGAATGCTAAAGTGGTTCAGAGACCTTCTCTTTGTAGGAAAAAGAGTTTTCGTTTACTGCCTTTGACTTTTATTCCTCAACAACTCCACAACTTTTCAGTTACTTTCCTCTTTAGGATTCCTAATAACTGAGTGTCCTTCACATACATTGTCCCCTCACTTTTTACTCCTTTTTAAAGACGATTTATGGGTTTACTGCATGGTGCAGACTGTATCATAGATCTCGTGGATGTCCTCTGGTAGCGTATTTCCACTATGAAAAAAAGTCATTTTTTTCCTACCCTTCAAGTGATATCAGTCCCTGAGTCTTCTCTTGCTTTGTGAACTTCTTAATCCAAAACTAGTGCCAAACTAAAAGCCTGTATGAATTAAAATCCTCTGTTCTTTCCTCTCTTCCCACCTTCTCAAGAAAAAAACCCAGAAAAATATAATTCATGTGGTGTTTCTTTTCCAGCAGGAAATCCCATTAGACCCACTGTAGCCATCATGGGAGTTATGTATAATTTAGATACGCTTGGGCAAACATTCAGTTGAACATGACCTTCGAGTCTTTGTAGGTCCCCTGAGGAGTCTTTTCAGGTTTTCTGTTGATACAACTCTATTTGGCCATTTCTGTGGACAAGTGCCTGTTGATGGGAAGACATGCCCTGGTACCAGGCTCGTCATTAAATTCTACAAGTATGCAATGCCAGACAACACCAATTTTTTTTGGCATGGCATTTTTTGGCTCTATAAGCAAACCATACCAGCGTCAGCATACTGGCCAAGACTTGCTGTGTTCTCCTAGGCTTTCCTGTGCCTCTGTCCTGATATCTCATCCAAAACTGGGCAGCTACTACTTGTCTAGCTCTCTCATCCAGTAGAAGGGAGAAAGAGGGTCCAGAGATGGAACTGTGGTCCTTCTCGCTGCCTCTACTTGTCACTGCCTGAGCTCTGGCAATGCTGCTCCCCCTGCTCAGGAGCCTCAGAGCTAAGCAGAGCTAACCAGCACCTGGAGATACTTCTCCTGGAAGGGAGAATCAGTGTTTCCCATCTCGTCCCTGTTCTACGGGGGGCAGCAGGCCTCTGGTTTAGCCTTAACTACTTCCTCGTACCCTCTTTCTCACTGGGCCATAAAGAGCCTTCCTTCCATGATCCAGGTTGGGCATCGGGGGCCAAACTCCATACGCACCTGCAGCACCACTGAAACTTCATCAAAACCGTTCTACATTTTCACCAGCAAGAACAGGGGTGGCTTCACTCCACTGGTACCAATACTAAGACCATTTCATCTTCCTCCACTGCCACACGGTATTGGCACCCAGATGAAAAAACTAAAGAGTGCCTAAATTTCTTGACTTGTACATTATCCCTCCTAAAGTATGTAAAAGTGGATGTTCATGATGAAGCGTATATCTGTTCCTGTTGTAGTCACTAGTCTTCTAGGTGTTTACTATTCATTTACTTCTTTTAGGGTATTTTTCATCAAGGACCAGTCATCTGCCTTTGAAGTCTCCTACTGACTTCAAGCTTTGTCGTATGCATTAGAGGAAAATTAATTCCTGACTGTAAAATCAGCTTTATTCCTCATAGACAATGAGAACACATTGTTTTTGAACAGCAATGCACACACCATTGATGAGGAATGCACACTGTGCTGTGTTTTTCTCACTGAACTTTCTGTCCCCTTTACATGTCAGTCTGTAAAGTATCCCTCCAGAGTGTTCATTTCTAGTCATCTCTGTGCAATGCAAAATGAAACATGCATTGGAATTATTCATACCATAAGATGACTCATGAAATTTTTCTACAAGAGACATTAGATTTTGAAGTAACAGCAGATAAATCCAGGAAAATTAAGGGGCATGTTGAAGAATATTATATCAGAGCCAAAGGCTGCAGGCAAGATATTGGAAGACCCATAAATTTCATTAGTAGATCTATAGCCTTCAAATATGAAATTAACCCAAGATTAGATTCAGTCATCCAGCTTGGAAAAAAACCTGAGTGTTACAGCAATTTTATTTAGCTTCTGTGAGATGAGATTCGAAGGCACTGTAGAAGGGGCCCAATACCTACGCAGCCATCAGTGTCTCTGGGTCTATAGTTTCAAGAAAGAAAAGAAGATGAATTTGGTGTGTAACTGGACAGATCCAATCCAGGTTTGTGACAGTTTCCTTTAGTTAATAGAAATCCCAGTTTATGTGATACCTGATGGTCCCTCTGTTGCATTTTCCTGCCTGTGGCAGTGGTCAGCAGTGATCACTTAGAGAAAGGGAGAGAAGGAGAGCGAAGCAAACTCTTCTCTGCTAGCAACATCTGGCTTGGCGAGCAGGTGAGCAGGTACTGGGACAAGAACAATTCCACAGCTGTGATGGACTGAGCAGAGGCATAGCACTTTTTAACCATGCTTTTCTGTCTTGCCCAGGACTTAATCTGCCTTTTCTTTGCATGCATCAGAAGAAATCTCATCCCTTTTTGATTACTTTGAACTATGGCCCTCCAGGCAAATCACAAAGAAAGCTCTTACCGGCAGGCAGGGAGCCCGATCATTTCTTAATTGTATCTCTGGGAAGAGTTCAATTATAACCATTTCCTAAGTGTGGAAATAAACACTTTGCGTGGGTTGCTCGAGTGGTTAAGAACCTCCTACCGTGTCCTGACTTACAGACCAAGAAAATTGTCTTCCTGCTAGGTAGGATTAAAACAAAAAGAGTATCTTGTTTTTAGCCCTCCTAAACCTGAAAGCTTCTTAAAAGTCTCAGAAAAACAAACAAGAAAAAAACAAAACAACATCAACAATCAAGCCATCCAAAACTATTCTTCTGTCTCTTCTTATCCATTCTCCTATATGGAACAGCTGGGAGCAGCTTGTTAAGAGACACCAGCTTATGGTCAGCCCATCCTCCTTCGCAGAGAGTGAATAACAGCCGAGAACAAGAGCACTTCTGATGACGGCCACCGTGTAAACAGTCAGCTAACAAGGGTAACACTGCATAAGAAAGTTGCTCCCCACTCTGTTCTTCATAGAAAGCCTCATTACCTACATGGAGCTGGTAGAGCTCGTTCTAGGTATCTTGACAGGTTAATTTAGTACTATTCTTTTTCTAGCAAAAGGACCCAAAGCGCAAAAAAAAAAATATTTTGGGGTCTGGCCTGAAGCATATATCCAGGGATCCAGGGAAATTTATCATTCCTATCTTCTCTCCAGAGTGTATGATATGGATATCTCACTTCCAGTTGAGTTTTGGAGCAATAAGCTTCGTTCACCATAGTCACAGGAACTGCTTCATCAACATGAATCGCCTTAAAACACACAATTCAAGCCACGTCAAAGGTCTGATAATATTTTTTCCTGCACCAGGGCTACTCTTTGAACATCGTGGGGTGCCAATCACCCCAGAGCGATGGGGTGGGCCGTGTTAGGACATGTGGAGAACTGAACCACCCATCCCCTCAGAGGCATGGGCCTCCTCATGAACCCCAGCTGATACCAGGGCATGACTGCCCCTATCCTAATATAAAGTCCAACAGACGGCTGGATTCTGTGGGATGTACAACCCAAGGGAGGCAAAGCTCTGTCTGCGGAAGGGCTATCTCAGAGTAGCTGGAAGCAATATCAGAGGTGAAGAACATAAAACAGCCCCAAATCTGCCTTGTGAATGACTAATCAGGCTGAGTCTTGACCGAAAATCAGATGGTGTCTCATCTACAGCCAGACTCTGTTATCACCCACCAATGCTAAAAATGGAGAGCAATGGTTCGCAGTGTAAAAGGTGCATTTCAAACTTTCTGAAACCCCAGGAGTTCTGCAGACATTAGAAATGATAAAGCCCAATTCCCTACTGAGCTGTGGCTCTTGGTTGATTGCCTTTGGTGCCTGAAAAGCCTATGAGCTCTAACTAATATTTTTGTAGCTAGGGGTCTGTTTATAATGTCTCTCTCTTGTGTTCTCCTCCATGTGAGTTCTCAGATGAGAATTGGTAGGGTCTCTCTCCTGCCCAGCTGATGGGAACACAACACAGCTGAGATATGGGATGGACACAAACACCAACTCATGACCCACTAAAGCTTTCTCCTGGGGGATTGTGCATAGGCAAAATGGCTTACACCCAAATACAGAGGAATTACAGAAAGTTAATAATTTCCACGGTTTTGTGGCTAGCTGGGACCTTTGAGATAATCTTATCTGTGTTGTACAACTCAGGCCAAAGAACTGCACTAAATGGCTTCTGCATAAAGCCCTTATCTTTTTTTTTTTTTTTAGCTAACCGGCATCATCTTATAGAAGAAACAGTAAACTGGGATTCAAGAGATCAGCATTAAGTATCTAATCTCCTGTTTTACTTTGTGTTGCTTAATTAATTCTGTGCTTCAATTCCCTTTGGGCAAAGTATAAACAACAATACTTCACTGTTTCACAAAATTATTGTAGCTGTTAAATGTTTGTAAAGTCATTCAGATACCACAGTGGTGAGAGGCATGGAAAAATCTATACATAAATCAGCACTGTTTATATTTCTGCTGATAGCAGAGATACCACAGAGTTTCTCTTGTATTGGTTTTTTTTTTTTAATCCCCAAGTGTGGAGAAGATGTTGCCTCTGTCATATTCCACAATGAAAAAAAAAATTAAGCTCATGAACATCATAGTACAAAAAAGGGGAATAAATACTTCTTAGCAGCAGCGTCGTTCTTCACAACTTCAAAGCACTTCACAAATATCTGCCAGGAAGCTGACTTTCCACTCTGACGTTCAGATTCCCAGGGTATTGTTTCTATTTTGGTGAAATGTTTGTTATGACAGCACAACCTTCCTGAAAGAATAGCTTCAGCATTTGAGAACCCATCCCTGGCAGAACTACATCTCAAACCGCTTTTTTAAGTGGCTCTTCTAAAATATATCTAAAAGCACGTATCAATAATCCCACTCTTTCTTATGAATTGACAAGGAGACAATACAGGAGTGAATCAACCAAGCCTTCCTCCTCAAATGTGTAATAAGGAGGTTGGAGGGATGCCTTCATGGAAGGAGATGGGATTTAACATCATAAACATAGTTTGGGGGAAAAAAGATGAAAGCTGAATTTGCATGTGCTAAGGAGACCATCCTCCTGACATTCCCCTCTTCAGAGGTGAAGAAGGACACAGAGAGCCATGGGGTTGCTCCTGGGACAGTGAATTAGAAGCAGAGACCTGAGCTTTGGATGAGCTGCTCTGGAGGACCTGTCTCTCCCTGATCCTAAGCGTTTAAGGTCAGAGGCCATAGGAACGAGCCCTCTGCAATTAATTGCTCCTGGAGAGCTCAGAATTGAAGTTGCCTGAGAAACTGAGACCCCAGAATTCATGCTAAGGACCTCACAGCACAGCCCTTCCAAGCTCAGGGGTGGGAATGCCCTCTCTTCACTGTAAGTGAGAAACGCAGCATGGTCAGCATTGGATTTTTGGGCAGTTTCCTAAGGCAGTGCGGCTCTGTGAGTGGGCGTCAATGTGCAGTGGGAAGGGTCTGTTTGCCAGACCTTTCTTTATAAACCCAATAATGAATGTCATGCAGAGGTCTTCAAGATGGTGTCATGAAAACAGACTGCTCAGAGAAAGTCCCAATAAGGGCTCCATCTGAGGTAAAAGCTGTAGCGTGAGGCCAGCCTTTCTTTGACAGCAGGAATCGATGATGACCAGAGATGCTGGGAGGGCTGGAGCCCCTCTGCTGTGAGGGCAGGCTGAGAGAGTTGGGGGGGTTCAGTCTGGAGAGGAGAAGGCTCTGCGGAGACCTTAGAGCCCCTTCCAGTACCTAAAGGGGGCCTACAGGAGAGCTGGGGAGGGACTCTTGATCAGGGAAGAGAGTGATAGGACAAGGGGGAAGGGTTTTAAACTGAAAGAGTGGAGATTTAGATTGGATATTAGGAAGAAATTCTTGACTGTGAGGGTGGTGAGCCCCTGGCCCAGGTTGCCCAGAGAAGCTGCGGCTGCCCCATCCCTGGAGGGGTTCAAGGCCAGGTGGGACAGCGCTTGGAGCAACCTGGTCTGGTGGGAGGTGTCCCTGCCCAGGGCAGGGGGTTGGAACTAGATGATTTTTGAGTTTCCTTCTAGCACTAACCATTCTATGCTTCTATGAATCACCTGCATAACCTCACTCTGGAAGAGACCATGGGCTTCTTTTGTTTTGAATCCTAGATTCAAGGTAAAACTTGCTCAGTGGGAAGGAGGGAGGAGAGCAGAAGAGAAAAGCCTGTTCACCAGAGATTTCCCTTGATGTTTTGCAGGGTTTTTTTTTTTCTTCCCTCTCCCAATCTAACCATTCAACTGCACTTTTTCTTGTGAGCAAACACAGCCAGTACTTCCAGCTGCAGCACGGGCTCTGGTATCCACCACGTTGCAGAACATGACTTGGAGACCAAGTCATTTGAGGAGAGGCTGAGGGAGCTGGGCATGTTTAGCTTGGAGAAGAGGAGGCTGAGGGGAGACCTCATTGCCCTCCACAACTCCCTGAAAGGAGGTTGTAGAGAGGTGGGTGTTGGCCCCTTCTCCCAGGTGAATAATGACAGGACCAGAGGAAATGGTCTGAAGCTGCGGCAGGGGAGGTTTAGATTAGATATTAGGAAGAATTACATTACTGCAAGAGTGGTCAGGCACTGGAACAGCCTGCCCAGGGAGGTGGATGAGTCACCATCCCTAGAGGTATTCAAGAAACATCTAGATGTGGCGCTTCAGGGCATGCTCTAGTGGCAGAGATTGTAGGGTATTTTTTGTGTGTGTGTGTGTATGGTTGGACTTGATGATCTCAAAGGTCCTTTCCAACCATGAAGATTCTATGATTCTATTCTATCATTCTTGTAGCCTCCTGTCGCTCTGGCACAATGCAGAGCAGCAACAAGCAGTGTAAACAGATCAGCCTGGAGAAATAAACATTAGACCAAAGATTATTTAGTAACTGTTTTTGATTAAGTAATTTACTGACCGAGGCCGATGGCATGGGGTCCTGCCTCCCATGAAGACCTTGAATACTGTGGTGTGCAAGAGATGGAAATCAGGGGGATTTCTTTGATGTGCAGAGGTTGTGCCAATTTACACCCAGATAAGGATCTGATCCTGTGAGTTTGCCACTTGCTTTGGTTGGAACAAGGGCAGGCCCAGGTTTAGCAAGACTAAAAAAGATCAAAGAGGTGCAGTTTCTTGGAAACAGCGGAGGAGGGAAAGCCAGTCCCTAAAGATTTCCTGCTACTTCTGTAGGAGAAATGAACAAACAGCTAAACAGAAAAAGCAAGCAACAGGGTTCCTGATATAACCAAGGCTCCCTTTAAACATCTTTCTCCATCTGGGATGTGTATAATTGCTATCTTCCGGTTCAAGCCACAAATAAAAGGCACTGTAAACATTTTAGAAGGGCCTGGATTCATCCTACCTAAATATAGGCAATGAGCTGTGCTTTCCACGTTACAAGCACGTCACTGTAGGCTCCCTCTATAATTAATAGAAAGTGTATACTTTCTACGCCACTAAGCCAGAGGGACAGTGACCGAGACCTGGCCTAAGGCTGGTATTCACTGCTTAAAGTAATCACTCTCTAGAGTCAACATTTTGCATTGGATTTACACAGCCTTGACTCTGCTCTGGACTTTGTGGCTCCAAGACCTAATGGTCCCAGAAACCCCCCTCCAAGCCTGGGCTGCATCCCCAGCAGCGTGGGCAGCAGGGCGAGGGGGGGGATTCTGCCCCTCTGCTCCGCTCGAGGGAGACCCCCCTGCAGTGCTGCCTCCAGCTCTGGGGCCTCAGCACAGGAGAGACACGGAGCTGCTGGAGCGGGGCCAGAGGAGGCCCCGGAGATGCTGGGAGGGCTGGAGCCCCTCTGCTGGGAGGACAGGCTGAGAGAGTTGGGGGGTTCAGCCTGGAGAAGAGAAGGCTCCGGGGAGACCTTAGAGCCCCTGCCAGTCCTTCAAGGGGCTCCAGGAAAGCTGGGGAGGGACTCTGGATGAGGGAGGGGAGCCATGGGACGAGGGGGAAGGGTTTTAAACTGAAACAGGGAAGATTTAGATGAAATATTAAGAAGAAATTGTTTATTGTGAGGGTGGCCCAGGTTGCCCAGAGAAGCTGTGGCTGTCCCATCCCTGGAGGGGTGCAAGGCCAGGTTGGACGGGGCTTGGAGGAACGTGGTCTAGTGGGAGGTGTCCCTGCCCAGGGCAGAGGGTTGGAACTGGATGATCTTTGAGGTTCCTTCCAACCCAAACCATTCTATGATTCTACATCTACATGTGTTTCCATTCAATGTACCTGAAATAACATAGAGAGTGTTGTTCCCACCAGCGTAATGTGTCAATGGGGTGAAGTCACCAAAAACATTGAATGCTCTGGGTGGTGGATCAGGGCACTGGGAGGTGTTTGAAGGTGTGAAGCTTACTGAACCAGTGTTGGAAAACTGCATGACTGGTTCTTCTCCTGGATCAAACTCAGGCCTGAACACAGCCAGGGAGGTAAGGAAAAATGAACAAGGATGGACAAGCCAGAGTTGACAGCTTAAACCTGTCTCTGACATCCTTTTGTTCAGTACAGTATGTAGTAAACATTTATTTAGGAGTGCATTGATACACACAGATAGATGCTGTATGAACCTGATGTCCGAGGACATCTGTTCATATTCATAGCTCTGATGGCACAAAATATACATGTTTTAGTGGTTATTTTCCTACATATCTGCGTAGTGTCCGTCATCGCCTCATCTCATCCCCTTCTGATGACTCACATGGTCACCCTCCCAGCACAAGTGTGGCACAGAGAAGGTCTTACGTCCCATTAGAAGAGTGTGGCAAAGGGAGGCTGGTTGCTGTGCCCCAGGAGAAGAGGAGCACTGACATGGAATCCTCATGGGAGCTAAACCTGTGCTCTTACTACCAGAGCCTCCTTTCTCTTGCTAATAAGTTGTGTTCCTAGATACTTCAAATTCTTACATGATTTCTTGCATTAGGCGTCAGTAAACTCATCCTGCTGTGGTTAGCCTGCCCTGTCGGACTCGCCAAGTGTCAGAAAGGAAATAATTCTTTATTCCTGGCAGAAAATAACAAGTCATGTTTTAATGTCATGTCCACAGAGACAAAAACAGGATGATAGAAATTGAGATTAATTGGGAAAAAAGAATCAAAGATAACGTACTGGTGGATCATGCTCTAGACTTGGCAGTTTTGATGGGCTGGACTTCTTGTCAAGCAGCCTGCTGATTCAGGTTCTGTGCTCCTTGGAGGATATGTCCGTGACTGCACCCAGATGTTCATCAGTAGGAATGAACAATGTCATGTCTGTGATAAAAATGGAGAAACTGTTGGTAGCTCTGTTGGCCGCAGCTGAAAAGTGAAAGGGCTCTTGCGGCATGTACACACCAGGGTGAGTTCTTGGGAGAAATGAGTAAAAGGTGATGTGGTCTGTCTGGTTTCTTGGTGTTTGTTTCCTAGAGACCTACTCAGTCCATGGGGGAAACATTTGGATTAACAAGAATTTTGCCTGTGGGCTGAAGTGCTCTACGTTACCCCCTCTGTATGCTGGCATGCCAGGAGTTTGATCCTGCAAACCTCTGGAGGGATATGAGACATCTCCTTTACATCATCTTTGTTTAGAAATTTGGAGTTACTTGTTATTTAGTGCGACGTCCTTCTACCTGAGACTTCACGATACACATAAATGGTGCTGCCACGGAGGTAATGAAACAGCAGAACCTCCTCTTTGAGGAGCACTCGGGCTTATTTTAGTACAGCGTATTTACCGCAAGTGAAAGGAGATGGTCTGATGTGGCATACAGCACTTTTGTACCAACACAAATCTTGACGGTAGTTATTACATCGGTTTGTTTTTTGGAAAAGAAAATCGCCCTCTAAACCAAAACAACAATAATGGTAAGAAATTTAAAGGTGGCCCAAACCTAGACCAACAGACCTATTTCAGCATCACAAGTTGCCGTGCGAGGGCGTGCAGGGAGTGGAAGAGGTGGGACACACATCGTCAGAATAGCAACACCAGCAACCCTCATTAGATAGGCTGAATACTGGAAAAATATGCGATTTTTCCCCCTCACAGGTATTGTCAAAGGGAAAGTTTACTGAACCAGATCCTAAATGTCTCACAATATTTTTAGGCGCCTGGAGGATTAACCCAGAGTAAAGACTCCTCCCCTCACCAAGCTGCAAGGAGCTCTGCCCTGAAAAAAACCACATGCTAAAAATTCAAACAGTTCTCCCAGATATTTGGTTGTGACTACGACTGTCAGAATCACGTCACTGTAATTTGAGTGGAGGGGGTAGCTGCGAACCCAAACGTAGCTCCTTGTTGTCTGGAAAATTGTGGACCCTGGGAGTTTGATAAATTTTATTGTGGGGGGGTTTCTTATCCAAAAGCCCGCGGGGTTGAATGGGACAACTTCAAAATAACTGCAGCCTCTGCTGGTATTTCTTTGAGCAAGTTTGACCTTACATGGGGGCACAGAAAAAATGTAGTAATTCTTAGCTAAAACGTCTCAAGCAGTGAAGCCTGTAGAAATTCCTAGGATTTAAACTGAGTTAAAGGAGAAATGAATAATATTCAATTTACGGAGCCAGAAAGGTTAGGCTGGTCAACAGAAAATAGTTTTAAATCAGTGAAGATAGTTTACTCCCTCCACATTTTTTGTCTTGAAGAGGCGTGTAGAGTGAGCTGTCGGTTTAATGTAAGCAATTGCAGATAAATGCCGTCAGACGCTGATGCTGTGGAGGAAAGATCAGCTTTGTTTCATAGAGCAAAACCAAACAGCAGTGACAACAACAAAACTGCCAGCAACGGGACCTCACCCACGCTAAGGAAAGCTCTGCCAGGTCCTTAATCTGTCATCCACAAGGACGGAGGTTTCCTCCAGCCTTTGCTTTGAAGGAATATATTTTGGCAGGGGGAAAAATGCCTCCTGGGTCTTGGACTGGGAGGATGGTCTGGTACCACATTTGTTTTCCTACCCGGCTGTTGGTCATGTTTCTCACCTGGGTGGATGTGGTACAAGTCATCTGTTTATTGCCTGGTTAATGCCATTACTTTTGTTGGTTGTTCAAGTCCCAGTTCTGCTTTGCTTATCTCATTACGCCAGGAGCTGAGCAAGCAGAGAGAGACGGGCTGGGTGGCTGAGCAGGACAGCAGCGGCACTCGGTCCCAGCAGTTGGCAGATAGCTAATTGTCTGATCGATTTTAGTGTCTAAAAATTCTTGTTGTTGCCATTTGTCCAGGTCAGAAGAGAAGGCAACGTAGGGTGCTATTTTCGGCACGTTATTTTTTTCACTCTTGTGGTCTGCAGGCCAGTGAAGGGTCTTACTTTTCCAGACTTCAGTAGGACTCCGTTAGGAGAAAGATATCCCCTTGGTCAGAAAACACATTTTTTTTTTCCCCTTCGCTCTTCCGCTGCATATTCTCATGGGGTTAGCTGATCACCCCATGGGTGTGGTAGGAGAAGACTGATAACTATGCATACCAGGACACATATTCAGAAAAATATTCTAATATTTGGGGCAGATGAATTGGAAACATATGTACCTCTGCAGAACTGAATGCCAAAGCAGAGCTGTTTATCTGCTGGATGTTGTGTACTACTACTGGCAAAGAAATCAATGATGAATCTACACTACTGAAAAAAATGAAGTGCTACTTCAGGGTTGTGCTTACAAACGCTCTTTCTTCTCCAATGCAATTATCCGAATGGCACCGACCTCCGAGCAGGCAGGTGCTGAGATTGCTTTATTCATGTAGCTGGGTGATGGCCCCAGGAGTGTGTGAAAGTCCCGGTGGGAAATGCTAATTTCAGATTCCACAAGCTTTAAGCACCCAGACAGAGATATTGAACACAGGAAGAGCGTAGCTGTCACCTTCAAAGCGAGGATTTATCACGCTTGACTTTGGGCATTCTCCATCAGACGCAGCTTGATTGCCCATTTGAAATCCTTGACCCAGAGAGGTGGAAAGGTATGTCTGGGATTAAAGGAGAGATCATAGTTTCTGCCTGAGAAATTGTGACATGTTTTACGTGCATCCATGATCATCAGTTCACAGTTGGAGAGCAGGTCTCCGTGCTCCTGGTGTCCCAACCTTGAGCCATGACCTGACCCAATGAGGAGCAGCCAAAGCAGAGAGAAAAGCAGCATGAAGGTGATTTTTCATAAATACTCCCATTTTCTTCATCTGGTTTCTCAGAGCGTAATAAATGGGATAATAAGTGGTGTCAGGACATTTGGATTTTGTGTCCCATTCCTCTTTGTACACGAAGCTATGTCTCTTGGCTGAGTTGAACGTTCTGTTATGAAGACAGCATTTTCAACGCAGCTGCCTGGGGAAAGGGTCCCGTCCCAGGGCAGGCTTGGGAAAAGGTTAAGCCATCACCAGCAACTCATGCAACACAAACATCACACCTACAGAGATAAACCCTGAAGAAGGTGATTGTGATGGTCGTGGTGGTGGTTGGCCTGAAGACCCTGCCTGCAGGACAGTTGTGATTTGTCCAGCTGCCTTTATACATATCAATTGAATTCAGAATCAACAATATAAAGTATATGTGATATACATGCATATATAAATATAAATGCCATGTGTTCCACCAGCAACATCGCCTTGCCAGTGTTTATTTTCAGTTCTGTCTTCTGATTTGATTCCCCTTCCTCATTTTTATTGTCAGCATGTCTGGACATTTTTGTCAAAGTTTCTGAGACTTGAAAGCTTTTTCTTCCAAGCACTAAGTTCACAGACTCTCCTCCTGATAAAGCAGATAAACATCTGAAGCAAAGGGGCGTCTACTAGAAAACAGCCCAGCCAGCCTGGGGACCTCTGAGACCAACTTAGCTGGATACAGCTGGAGAGTCTGGGAGAAAGGGACAGTCTTAGTTCTGATAAGATTTTTTTAACCCCCTGAAACAAATCTTCAGCTGGAAAATACAATCCAAACTTGACATCTTTTGGGGACGGAAAATGTACAGCTATGACTAATTTCATCACTATCGCATTTTTTTAATCCTTGCTGATTCCGTTAGGGTGTTTGTTCAGAGGGAACCTGTGAGAAACCGAGGTCTTGTTCTCAGTGAAGTGTTGAGATCACAGGGCATGTGATTTTTTTTTTCCCCTTTTTCTTTTTTTCTTCTTCTGATCTCAAAGCAGAGACAGAAGACAAGCGATGAAGGGGGAGGTTAGTAATGAAGTTATTTTGCACACATGCAAACACACACTTTAGATCTCAGTGATGCAAACCAGATGTTCACTGTCTGACTCCTAGGAAGACTCTAATTTAACTCATCCAGAGTTGTAGAAAATATGGAAACTTCTATCAAACTGTTGCCAAAAGAGGATTTAGCTATTTCTAAGAGGAACTATGTGCTTATATCAAATAAAGTTGTTACAAATCAATCCTTGTTAGTTGAAATATTGTTCCTGAATCAGCTGAAATTTCTGAGACTCTGTTATTTTTTTGTAAGAAAAGAGTTTCACTGAAAAGCTTTTGTTCTGTGGCAAGAGTTCCCAATTTCTCCTCTTGTGGCTCCAGTTTCATCAGCCCGATGTCAGAAATTTAGCTCTATTTTGATCAGCCTGATGTCCTCAGTTCAGGAATAATTGAATTTCCACCAGTCTCATAACCTTGTTCATGAATTTATTGACCTCTCAGTTGGGAGCTACTGCTGGATGCGTGGTTTGTTTTGTACTGTTCATTTGGGTCTGTACTGGCCTCTGCTTCTGTTTCTGCTTTTGGGTTGTTTTGTTTTTTTACATATAGCTCATATGGTTTCATTTAAGCTCCTTGATTGCACACAACTTAAATAGAAGGATGACAACTCCAAAATGCAGTTTCAGTGATAATTTTAAAGTGAATAAATGTTACGGTTAATTTCAGGATTCCCAAGCTCATTCTCATAATCCTCCCATAACCAATAACAAGACCTTGCAATTCAAAGTGAACCAAAGGCTGGGTTTTAATTTAAGAACATATCTACAGCTCTCATTTGAGGTTAGTTTTCCACTGTCTGGTTGCCAGACAGTGGAAATATAGCTATCACGCTGCTTTTTAGAAACACACCGCTGTCTAGTTAGCCTTTTGATGTTGCTGCAGCATTTTAGGTGAGATTCACATCCCCTGGTTTTGCTGTGTATGTAGTGGAGGCATCCCCACATCCCTGGGATTTCTGGTTGCCCAGGTTCATTTTATAGTCAATGGAGAGAAACAGGCACTTTGGAGACTCCTCTGCCTTATTTTACATATCTTCTTGAGGAAGAGGTGGTTTCACTGCGTATTTCTCTTTAGGTGGATATCATCGGCTCAGTTGATAACTCCGGTACCTGCATGGGGTCAGCTCAATCTCACCCTTTCTGCCTCTATGAAAAATTGAAGTCACATTCAATGCAAAGTTCAAGTGCGTTAATTCAGGAGTAAGTGGTGTACCCTCCTCTGTTTAAGGACCATGTAGCGGTCCCCCCTTAGTCCTCCCATTCCTTGTCCACTCTAGGTAAGGGACCTAGTCTGTTTTATGCAATTGCAACCACTATCTTGAATTGCAACTACCCTGCCTGAAGGCAGAGGTACTACCTTTATGCCACTACTGTTATGAAATAGCTCTAAAATCTGCTTGAAACTTCACGGGAAGTTTGTCCAAAAGACCTCGATCTGTCCTAGCCTCTGAAAGATGGACAGAAGGAGGCTTTTCAGATGTCCTTCATGCTTCATGTGGTCCAGGGTGGGACTGGATGAAGATGGTTTAAGCAGAGCTTTACTCACACCCCTTTCCCAAGCTGTGGATATGGGTGTGCTCCTCAGCTGTGGTAGGTCTCCACGTGAGCATGTCATTCATTTCTGGGAACCATGTTCCTGGATAGCTAGAAATGCATGAGAAAGGATTAAAGAAGTTGATACGTAAAGCTTGGCACGGAGATGACTGAGGAGGATCGTAGGATAGGAGTCAGCTGAGATGTGAAGGCTGTGAACATAAAAGGAAGCGAGGGGTTATTTACTGAGCTTTGCCGAGAGGAAATAGCACAAATGGGATGAGGCCCAACAGAAAACGTCAGTCTGGCTTTCGGGAAATGGGATGCATTTTTAGGATGCCCGGAGTGAGGATTAAATAAGCAGCGCGTTATCAGATACGATGCTGAATCATGTGAGATAATGGTGATAAAGCACGGAAGAGAGCCGCAGCCTGGCAGCTGGGAGCCAGGATCCTCTCCCTGTCTTTTTCATCTGTTTGCCAGCCTTGGGAAACCTGCTTCTTGCCTTCACTTGTTGCCTCATTAAACTGTAATTGCTTTGGGAAAAGACTTTTGGGACTTGTTTTGAGTTTTACAATGCCTACCCCGAGGGAACTATTTTCTGGGTGCTACTTTAATAGCATCAGTAAGTAGTCTTCACCGGGGCCAGATTTACAGGGAGGTTTGCTCAGTGTAGTGGTGTTTTAAATGCCTAACCTCTCCTGGGCAGCTAATGCTGGATTTGGGTTTATCATCAGATGTTGTGCACCAAGGACAAGGTCTATGCTGCTGATCAGAGCACTACCTAAGATAGCAAACAGAAAATGTAATGGGAGGACAGGGCTTTATCTTCAGGCTCTGAAGAGTAACAGTCCACCCAGTGCTGACCTGGTGGAAGACACTTCTCAGGATTCATCAGCTTGCTCCTTTGTGCTACTGGAATCCTTTCTCATACAATATGTTGAAGGAATAAAGCTTCTCCCTTTTAACTCAAGGTGACCATAAAGCCTTCATGGAAGACATGACATGCTGGATCCAAGCCCCTCCTCTCCCTCGGGTGACTTGAAGACAAAGCTCCTTCCCCAAAATAAGAGTGCCCTTGCAGCACGCTAAGGGACATCCCAGTTCCACATTTCCCCACTGTTGTGTTGTGGCATGGGGCAACATCTGGATGTCTTTACCAGACCAGACTCTGAATAGGAGAGAGAAACATCTGGTTTATGAGCTCCACTGGATTTTAGGAGTAAGCCAGGTATTGAAAGGTTGATGCCAAGACTTAGGCAGTCCTTTTCATCCCACCAAAAGACTATAGTAGGCTGCTATGGAGTGCTACTCCTGGGAACACAGACAAAGGAGATTTTAGGGATCTTTAAGGTTAGCAAGCAGCTAATTGAAGGATTTTGGCATGATGCTGGTGCCAGAAGTAACAACTAGATGCTTAATCCTTTGGTGAAATTTAGCATTTAATCTTTGAATGCTTCTTCTTCCAATTTCTTGAGACCTAACAAGGCAACGACCTTCCAGCATGTTAAAAGAAAATTCCCAGCAAACGGAGAAATTTTAGAAACAAACCAAAAATGAAACAAGAGCAGGATGGGATAGTAGCAATAAATACACCAGTGCTTTTTTTTTGCTCTCACAGCAATAGTCCTCTGCTGGGAACTTTGCCTTCAAAATGCCTGCTGGGAGGTTCCCTGGCAAAGACCGAGCAGGTGAAGTGCTTCCAAGCTAATGATCTGCAGCAGATAAGAGCAGGAACTCATCTGGCGAAGAGATGATGCCTTTCTTTTTTCTTCCGAAGGAGCTTTCAGAGTAGCATTGTTGGGTAACCACAATTCACAGAAAATATTTGCTCTTTGGGAAATGAATCTGAGATAGTCCCGAGTCTGGCAGAAAATCCCAGTAATCCCCAGAGAATATGGAACATGAAGGGGAAATACCATTGGCTCCGCAGTTCAAAGCCGAGATAAAAACTCCCCAAACTATGGGTTTTCTTTTAAAGAACATTTGTAGGCTTTAATGTAAACTCTTCGCGTGCAGTCTCCTTGCTCTGAATTTCTCCCCCCCACATGTTGTTCCTGATTTTTTGCAGTCCTAAAATGGCAGAGAGGACAGAAGGTCACGTTCCCTTTGATGTGTGAGTGCGTGTGTGTGTGCAACCTGCTGGCAGTCCTGCAATTGCATCGGCCGCCGTGTTGCATAGAGATGTACTGAAATCGGATCCTGCTACACTAGGTGCCATAGAAAGATGTAAGCAGTGACAATCTTTCTCTCAACGAGATTACAGTTGATATAACGGACCAATGAGGTGGATAAATAAGTATATTATGGAGTGAGGGGAGACGAGATGATGAGCAGATATATAAGGGTGTGTTATATCATCTGCTGAAAGGCCGTTCAAGGCTAAATGTGTCTCTTGGTGGTCTGTAAGAGACCCGTCCCTTTGACATAATATTGGAAACAAGACTCCAAGTCCTGAGCTTGGGTCCTGCTGGCAAGCCACAGGTGGAATTCTTATTATGCGCCGCAAACAATGAAGTGGGGAAACTATTATCAAGAATTTTAAGCACCAGACAAAATTATTTTGTTCATCTCCAAACTCATGCAAAATTTTGACAGAATTTGCCAGATAGCTTCAGTGGGAAGCTTTGGGGTAGGGGATGCAGGTAACGATGAGGAGGCAGCACCCCAGCAGCCCTTCCCAGGACTGTCCAGTGGCTCAGTCTGGATGCGAGAACGGCAATTCAATCTCTGCTTTGACCAAGGGCATCAGACCCCCTCAGGCTCTTCTGACACAGCAGCTTTTTTTGCCAGCGCTGCCCCTGGCTGCTCCAGCCTTTGAAGGGGATATTCTCCCCCTGCTCTACAAACTTCATTGCAGCAGATTTATTAATTTTTTTACCCTTTCACGGCAGTTAGAATTATAGTGTATTTGCCTCCAGATGAAATGAATGAAATAAAGTACTAAGGAAATGTTTGAAGCTAATAAAACCAGCACAAACCCCTCCCGATTCCTCTATCCTGCTGACTTCAAAATACACGAGTTGGCTCACATTGACCTAGGAATGACTGCTAGGACAGACAAATGTATGGGATATGCGATATTTCTGTGAATAGCTGCTAAGATGCAAGCGAGGCATCTTATGCTAGGAATCACATTCATAAATCAGGAAAGGGGAATTGTGAACCCATTCTGATCCTAGCTCCTGGTCCTGGAGGAAGGTCACCACAAACTCAAGGATGAGGTGGACCAGTGTGTCCTTGCTTCTGAAATTCTCGAATTCTCTATTGATTCAAACATGATAAACATTTTGGCCCAGATCATGAGCTAGCAGCATGTTTTTCCCCAGAAGGAACAAACTGTAAGTTGTAATCTTAGATCTGAACGTTCCTTATTAACCCATTCTTTTATCCATGATAGCACTAATTGAAGTACACATTATTAACAGCATGCAGGAAAAAACAGGAAAAAACATATCTAGTGTAACATGTTTAATCAGGGCCATGTTTAAGTCAAAATTGCATGTTTTTCTTACAAATACTCTTGTGCAAATAGAAACTTGCCCAGAGGAGCCTGTTCTCTGAGTTATACAGGCAACCAGGCTGAAAAATCAAAATTATCCATTCTGGTCTTATAACCTGTGAATCAGATTTGGTTTTATTAGTGTGACTGAGAAAGAAGTTGTATCTGGACAGCAAGCCTCACCAGACTGTAAGCAGAGATCTGTCCTTTTCTGCAGCCTGTTAGAGTACTCCTCTTGGATGAGCAGGCAGAGACACGCTCTTCCAAGCAAAGTAGAGGTGGCCCGTCTGCTTTCAACCATTGCTTAATGTAGCTAATAAAACATTCACAAAAAATAGGGCAATGATGCAAAGGTGAAATTCTGCTGA
Organism: Larus michahellis; assembly: GCF_964199755.1. Lineage (NCBI taxonomy): Eukaryota > Metazoa > Chordata > Aves > Charadriiformes > Laridae > Larus > Larus michahellis. Next base: position 216,541,310 of record NC_133896.1, read on the forward strand.
AACCTCAGTTCATGGCATTGCCAGGGAAGTCTGTGGACTAATGGTGGGTGTTTTCCAAGTATAACTTCCACAGGAACCCACCGTCCTGCAAGGAACAGAGGAGAATAAGCTGTGACAGCAAAGGCAAGTAGATCTGAAGAAGAGCACTACACAATGGGCTTGCTCGTGGTGTTAGGCACAGCATTTGGGATTTCAAGGAACTGAAGAGGCAGATGAGTCAGATGGGTCTGGTGCCGTAAGGGTTAGTTATGCTCAACACCCCCATTCCTGGAAAGCCCATGGAGAAGTTTCTGGAGGGTCCTGCTGACCTCTTGGGATGAAACTGGTATAAACGAGAGTAAAATTTGACCTGAACGTTTCTTAGATGTCTCTCCTTGTAATGAGGAAAATCAGGAGTTAAAGCCAAGAATAATTAAACATTCTGAATCAAGTTCTACAACAGTCTGGTTTCCAAATGCAGAAACATTGCCTCCACTTTGGCTCACAGAAGCAATTCGCATACTAGACCCTCAGGGCCACCATTCAAGCTCCCTGCAATACTTTTTTTCAGCTGGGAACTGCCTTTAAGTTTTTATCAGAGCTCAGCTATCTGCTTGTGTTATTTATATGCATACACATGCGTACCAGATCCTCGGTTAACTAATTTATACCCACTGAGGAATGCAAAGAGCAGCATGCCACTATTTGCTCTTGGAGATTATTTTTTTTTTTAACAAAGTTTATCCCGTTTTCAAAGCTGTGACATTGTTTTCAAATTAAGCCTTATTTTTTTCTTTTTTTTTTTTAGTGTATTTCAGGGAGGCTGATAATTTGGGTTCTGTTCTGCTTCACTGCTGGGTCAGACCCCAGGCTCAGAGCATGAAAGTCTGTATTTTGGGACATTCCCACGTGATCGTCTGCTTGAAGGGGCTGACGTTAGTTGTCTCTTCAGTGACCAAACCCGTTGGTTGGTTTTGAGGTCAAAGCTATGTGTGTGCAAGAGGCCTTCATGGTAAGCCAAATCATATCAAAATCTCTATTGGTTTGGGATCAAAGAAAATGGTGTTGTTTGTAATAACTTGGAGAAAAATCTATGGACATTTGCTGGAAATGAGCTTGTGAGGGATACGAGGCTCCTGTATTTGACATACTCTTTTTTTTTTTTTTTGCTAGCTTCTAATCGATGCTGTAAGTGTTAATGGCTTGCTTTGGGCCAGCCGAACTTGATAAACTCATTAAAGCAGGCTGTGGGACGATAAAGCCATGTGTCTGGAATAGCTGAGTCAGGTCCTATAGCAGGAGGAGAGGCCTCTGTTTTGCCTTGGGTGGCGCTAAGAGCTGCAGGTGTGGTTGATGGTTGAAAGAACAGCAAGGTGGGTCTGGGATCTCAACAATCACCTAAAAGTTTCAGGGAGTCTGCTACCAAGTGGCCAAGACCCCGGAGAAGGGGGCTATGCATCAAAAAGGCTGCTTCCCCCTACCGCTGATGGGGTGCTAAAGTTGTGTCCCCACCTGGGGCAGTGTGGACCGAGGACTGAGGACTTTGCTTGGGAGCCTGCAGTAGCATCCCATGATGCCTGTACCCCTGGGAACACACATCCTTGGTGAATTCCCTCTTCAGCTTTCCAGATGACAAGTCTGGTTTAGGCAGGCTCAGGCTCATGCCCAGCTTCAGATCAGCTCATAAACTCCTGTCCAGCTGGGAAGAGATCCAGAATCAGCAGGGAAGGAAGAGGCAGCACTGTATTGTCTCCAACACAGCTGCACAGCCAGCAGAGGAGCCAAACTTAGTGCATTCTCCATGGGTAAAAGAAACCACAGGACTAGGGACAATCCTTGTGCAAAGACGGGACTGTGAAAAAACCATTGGGCTTTGGCCCAGAGAAGGAAACATGTCATGTTTCAAGTGGTGATCTATCCAAGACTGAAATAAGGTACTCTTAATGGAAACTTATGTTCTGCATAACACAAAGTTAAGCAAAGCACCCCTGTTTGCATTTGAAGAACAGCATCAATTTCCAGAGATAATCAGAAATAAGTAAGCTTAATGGAAGGAAGCTTTCCATATTCTGCTACTTCTCTTCTCATTCTGTACTCATAAACACCAAGTCTTGGGGAGAGATGTTCTTGACCACATGCAGTTTCATAATCCTATCAAAGCCTTGATGTCACTAAAAATCATAATCAGTTATTTACAGAGGGCACAAACACTGGGAAAATGGCAAAGGTTAAAAGGGAAAATTTGTAACATAAGAAAACGTAAAATCATATATACAGGATCAAATTTGAAAGCCACACTGACAAGATGAGGAAGATTATGGAAAACAGGAAGGATGGAAGAGACTTGGGAGGTTGCTGCTCAGATGAATGTAATCATCTGATGGCATCTCAGAATGAGTAAGTGGGGAAACTTTGAGCTTTGTTCTGTTTCTATTCAACAACGACTGTCTCCAGAATGAGGTACTCATTTTCGGTGTCTATTTAAAAAACAACAAAACAAACAACCAAGCCTGGAAACACTCAGGCAACTGAACCAAGGGTAATTCATGTGTTGAAAACTTTGCCTTGTAGCAAAAGTCACAAGGTGATCAGACTGTGTAGCTGTCAAAGCTAGACATGTCTTGATTCTTACAGTACTTAACACAGAAGCTGATTTAGAAGAATTTGAAGTCTTAGAGACAAAAGTAGATCGAGACCTAAAGGGTGGAGGTTGAATCTAGACAAACTGAGATTTAAAATAAAGGCGTGCAACAAGTCATTGGAACAGCTTGGAACAGGGAATGTGGTTGAATTTCCATTGCTAGCAGTTCTCCAAATCACCACAGTACATTTTTCTCCATTTCAAGCATGAATTAACTGCCAGAAGCCTAATGGCCTCTTACGCAAGAAGTCAGACAAGACGATCACCATGGTCTCCTCTGATCTTACAGCCTATGACTAATGTATCATGTGTTTGTTCTCTCATTGTCTCTGGGGGAGAAGGAGATGCAGTGGGCTGTTTTGTTTTGGAAGGATTATTGGGAGATTTTCATGTACTGTACTTATTTTAGAGGAGGGAGGTCAGAAGTGTGTGTTGTAGTTGGAACGGAGAGTTGCAATGTTTGTGGGGGTTCTTTGTTCTTGTGGGAGCTTGTCCCATCCTGGCCCCTGAGAACGCTCTGTATTTTGTCCCTCTTCTATTAGAAAGTGTTGCAGTGCCAGAGGATTGAGATGTTCCCAAGTCCTGGAGCTGTGGATGATCCTTTGCCAACGCCAAGGAACCCTTAAGGGTCGGGGTTATGACACTGAGCTGTAGGAAACTACTGTGCACAGGAGAGGCATTGCATGCTTCCACGTCTGATGTAACTTGCTGTGGTGCTTTGGGCCCCATGGAAAGAAAACCCATTGCTGATTTGGAAGACCCGTGTTGCCCCTCTGGTCATCCACAGCCTTTCTTTCACAGAAAATGAGCGATGTACCGCCCAGCGATGCTTGCCGAGGGGATAGCGTTGGCCCTCTGAACTGTGTCAAAAGTTCAAAGATGAGCGTCAGGGCTTCTGAGTCACTTTTCAAATATTAAGATAGCTCCCAATATCACTTGCAATCAGCCAAAGATAACTATCTCCCTCTCATGTATCCAAGCTGTGACTAATCAAAATTATTTTTAAGGGAAAAAATATTTATCCAGGACAACAGCTTTTATTATTTTATTTTTTAATCAAAAATGACATTGCTTTACAGTGTTTAATGAAGCATGCAATATCAGCCTTGCTGCTTGTTTCTTCTGCAAGAAGAAACTATACTGTAGATGTATATACCGTGTGTGTATATATACATGTGTATGTATATATATACACACAGTATACTATATGCTATATTCAATTCAGGAAACAGTGAAAAAAGGGAGGGGCAAAGTTTTGTAAATATACAGCCAATCTTTACTATAGTGTTGAGCAAAACATTATCATCACTCCATATAACAGTACAATAGACCACTGAACGAAGGAGACAGTTGTTATTTTACATGTAAAGAGAAGAGGGACACGTGCACAAAAGGAGTCAGGTGCCTCAGCCCTCTGAAGCAATCGGGACTTGGGTTTTTAAGAGCCTTTTTTATGTCCCACCATTATTAACTGGTCCAAAGTCACAGACAAAGGAATATAATCCCTGTTCGTTCATCCCAGCCTGTATACAATACCCCTTGGACTATTTTGGTTAATAAGACCTCAACTGTCCCTTATGGAGGCTTTGTAATTTATCCAAACCAGAGCACAAGAGCTAAGAAGCCTGAATTTGAATATAAGTTTGGGTTCTTATTTTAGATTTCAGCTTCTTATCTTGGGGGCCAACAGCAAAAATAGATAAGCAGTGAGCATCATTGGCAGCATTTGCAATTCAAGGCATAGGGTTTAATCTGCAACCTCTTGCTGAACAATCCAACCCTCAAAGCTTTGATGAACAGGCAGAAGTTATCCACCAGGTTCAGCACTGGTTCACTATTTCTATAACAATACCATCATTTTCCTCCAGGCACTATTCATACATACAATAAGACTTTCTCTGAAAATCTTGCACCTTGTGTTAGGAATATAGAGGCTGAGAACATAGGGTGAAATTAATTGTTCAATAAAAGGAGCAGAAATCAGGATTAGAACTTTTGAGCTTTATCATTGTGAAACTGCTCAGGAAGAGGAAATCCTGTTCCCTTCAATTCAACAGCAAAGTACCAACCTCTTCCTGGAGGTTGCACATTTTGACAAACTCATTCTTGACAGGTGCTTTTACCCTCCTCACCAGCACCCTTCTGCTCTCAAAGCAAGGGTTTTTCTAGGAATGATCAATGAGAAAGTGCAGGTTCTCACTTACATTTGGCAATTTGGTTGGTTTGGGGTCAAACCCTGTGGGATCTCTGGTATGTCCCAATCCTGATGCAGCCAACAGCACTTGGGGTGCTGAGCTCTATTTTGCGGGGTTTTGAGGGTGCCCAGCCATTCATGATTTTGAGCTTTAAGGAAGGAGATCACATCAGAGAACTGATCTTGGCAAAACTGAGTGGAAAGCATAGAATCACAGAATGGTTAGAGTTGGAAGGGACTTTAAAGATCTAATCCAACGCCCTGCCCTGGGCAGGGACTGCTTCCTCCAGACCAGGTTGCTCAAAGCCCCATCCAGCATGGCCTTGAATACCTCCAGAGATGGGGTGTCCACAACTTCTCTGGGCAACCTGTTCTAAAAATCTAAACCAGATCCAAGCTCAGAGTGTAATAGAATGAATCATAGAATGGTTCAGGTTGGAAGGAACCCTAAAGATCATCTAGCTCCAACCCCCTGCCCTGGGCAGGGACACCTCCCACTAGACCAGGTTGCTCCAAGCCCCATCCAACCTGGCCTTGAACCCCTCCAGGGATGGGGCAGCCACAGCTTGCCTGTGCATCACATCCTCCTGTTCAGCAAGATGTGGGCTTAGAGCATCACATCCTCTTGTGCAATTCAGACCTGGGTAAGTCCTTCCCAAGATCTGTTATGAGTTTTTTTGCAGCAATAGTTCTTTTTAAATCTCCTGCCCTTCGCAATGCCCTTTTACAGATGTGTTACGAGATTGATCCTGACACAGACTGGTGTGCGCTCCCTGATGGTGCCAAGAACCGTAAGTGTTTTTCTTTTCCTTTCTCCCAGCGCACTCCTGTGTTTCTGACGAACGAGCTATTGTAATTCACATGACTCAGGTCTATTCAGCACGCTGTCAGACCTGGAGTGCTGTCAGACTTGTTTATTGCTTTTACACCCTTCCAGGCCTTTTATAGGAAATCACAGAAAGCCGCTATTTCACCACGTACACCTCTCGTATCAACAAACCGCTGAGTAACACAGCCCTCCTTTCTCTGCACAATAACTTGTCATATAAAATTTCACATGGCTTACTCACATTTCTGAAGATAACTGGTTTTACCTGCACAGATGAAGTAGACCCAGACAAACTGACGCATTTTTGTAATACGTCCTACACTCAGATTTGATCGTTTGCATGCCATTTCTCAAATTTGCAAATGCAGACAGTCAACAAAAAAGTGATTTAAAAAGGAAAAGTTCTTAAAATGTCTCTTTTAGATTTTCCTGCTAGTCAAGAATCACTGTGTTTGAGGTAAATGCTTCTGAGCAATGCCAGTAATCACTTCGGTTGTGCAAATCTTTAGAGTGTTGCTCCTTCTCGAAAGAGACAGTGTTGAGATAAAGTAAAGATTTCTTTTCCAAGGGGGTTGCAAGGACTTTTCCCCAGACTTACAGCAAGATTTGTGCAGCCCCCCCGAGCTAAAATGGACAGGCACTCCTCATCCCCTGTGTGACCCCTCCTATCACTGGCAGGAGTGACCTTTGAAAAGTGGGTTTGAAGAAGGTTTGGCAGCACATCTCTGCTGACCTTTACCAAAATCGCTGCTCGCTGCTGAGCTGCCGTCGCTCTACATAGTCCTGCTCTCAGCCTACCTCGGCTCCCCAGTGGAACGCTCGTGTTTAAATCTCTCCTCATGCCAAAGCGGAGTTGTGCTCTTGCACATTAGGAACGTGCAAAAGCCAAGTACCAGAGCTGAGCTGACACGCCGTAACTTCTTAACAACCCATTTGATTATATAGAACTGTTTGCCTAAGGGCTTTCTTTTACTTTTCGACCCCCCGTGCTGGTAGTATTTATACACATATTTAACTTTATGTATACAAGTGTCTGATGTCAATTAGCCCACTCTGATAAATGAAGCGTAGCGCATATGTCAATGTTTGCGAGGAGGAAGCTTTGATCCTGTTTATATCTTTCCTATCTCTAAAGGAAAACAATCTATGGTCTGTAAATCCAGTCTCTATGAAAAACTCATCTTGTCACATCATTTTGCTATTGGCCAATGATATTACCGCTGCTGTGGGACACGAACACTGCTGGAGGACACCGTGTGGGGGCTTGAGCCAGCCAGTCCTAGGTAAAGTTCCTTCCACAACCTTTAAATATGGATCAAAAAAGTCCAGAGTAAGGGAGAAGTGTCCAGAGTTCAGACACTGGGGGAAAATTTTGCCACATTCAAATCAAAACCCTTGCCCTTACTGATGCCAGAATTTTACCACTGGCATTTGGCTTTGAGCTTGTTAGAAAAAATGTATGCCAAGTTGCCAACTTCTAGTATAAAGTTAGCATGGCATCAGGCTTAAAAACGAGGTGGAATAGGGGCTGTGTTTCTGTTGAACGACACTGAAGTGTAGGGTGCTGTTCCCAGAAATGTCTGGGATTTGTAACCCAAGAGGAGCCATTCACCTCAAACCGTGCAAATGGTCACTCGTTTTCTGACAAGACCGATCTATCCCATCCCTGCTCCTGTTGGAGAGGCTCATTTAGCATAACACTGTGGAGGACAGAGAGAGAAGAGGATATCTCTATTTAATCCCTGGTTTGGCGTTTTGATGAATGGGTAGTCAGGGTTTTAGTTTCTTTTCCATACGCGCAGGAAGAAATCCTTGCCGCCTTCAAAGACTAATTCTATGAATTGCGTTGACTATTATGTGCCGTACTCGTTTATCCATTCAACTTCATTGTAACAGTACGGTAGAAGGCGATCTTCAGTTAATTTTTTTTTTAATTCATGCTACCTTGAAATGTAAATGCATTTGATTTCATCCCACTAGTTGATTAACTCCGGCTTGTTCAAAACCAGACCTTAACTATTCTCACTGTTATAAATTTTCATTTTGATGGAGGACGTACGTGGAATTTGCCTCCTGACACAGTTTGAAGAAGCCCACCGTGATTTATAATCACATAAGATTCTGGAGAATGTCCAATTTTAATTTCTACATTATCCTGTCCTCAAACCTTCCGCCTACTCATCATCTTCTTGCTGAAACATCTGGTCTTTAGACAACTAGAAAGTGTACTGAATTATAAACTGTGAGGTTGCTCTTCAACCTCGCACATTATCACTCAATAGCAGATATCAGAGACGCTTTACTTCTAATAAACATCATATGCATTGCAATGGCTTTGGAGATCCTTTCCCTTTGCTAGTAAGCAGGAGATACCCAGCTGCACTATCAAAACTGCAAATATTTGAGACTAAATTACACAAGATGTGCTTTCTATTTGAACCATATTGGTGGGATTTGCCAGATTAAATATAAATGTATGTGATGTAGATGTTTGCTTTTGGGCTCCCTTTTTTGACAGTGGAGAGAAAAAGGCACTGTTAGAGACTGATTGTAGAAGACTCTGACCCAGCAACTGATCTTGATTCCATACGATCTTATAGACATACAAGTTTGGAAGATCCTGAAGAGGTCACCTGTGTCCCCACTCAGTCTCTTGGAGTGGATCAAGCACGTCTGGACCTTCCTTAGCAGTTGTTTGTCTGAGCTGTTTATAACAAAAGGAAAAGACCAGGTACTATGTTGACTTCAGTAGAAGACAAGCACAGATGCCTTAATCCTACACTAATTGATGAAGCGTTAATGGTTGGATCTGACACTTTTTGTTTCAGCTTCTGAAAAGTTATGTACCTGCTTTAAGTTACTGTTCTACTATTGGCCATGGAGAGAGAAAAGAATCTCTGAAGAACATCCTTCCTGCCTGAAAATACGTAACATCCCTTCTTGGTGATATGACTCTTCTGGAAGTGCCTCTGTCTCTCTGTTGGCTGTAGACCAACACCATCTGCCCAGTTTTAAGTGTGATGGAGTGAGATGGGATGAACCTGACCATTGTCAGGCCAGGACTCAGATCCCTGATGTGAAAAATTTTGTTCGTGAGATGACCTTGAAGGTATTCAGATTCCAGACCAAACTGGTGCCAGCTTAAAAAAAAAAAAAAAAAGGAAAAAAAAAAGATAAAGTAGCCTCTACCCCTCTACAAAAATGAAGACTCAATAAGCCTTTAAAATGTGTTTCTGAAAAATGTGAGCCCGTAGAGCTTAGGTGGAAGAGATTTGGCTATATATAACAAAAATATCTGCCAGTGACAATCTGACCTCCTTAAATGCTTAATTTGATTTAAAAGTGACATGAAAATTATGACAAGGCTAAAACCAAACAGGAAGAGCTAAATGACCAGAAGACCATCGGTCTTCTCTCCCAACTGCTGTTATTATCCTTCCATCAGGGCCTGGTGGATAAAGTACCTCTTAAAAATTCGGCACTCCCCTCTGACGGCAATAAGGAAAAGTGTTTCTGTCATTTGCAGTTGACACCAGGATATTTTCTAGATGCTCAAGATTATAAGTGCTGCTATTGTCATATCACAACCTTTAATGGGCATTTAAAGGGACTACTTGGGTAACTTGAATTCTCTACATTTGAAAAGCATTTTGAGTTCTGGTAAAAAAAAAACAAAATTGGGAAAAAAAAACCCAAAACCAACAAAAACCATTTTTCTACACAGTGAAGTGAAAGGCTTTTCCTAGGCATTGTTGTACTTCTTTTCTCAGTCCCCCTGCTGTAAATTCCCCATTCTGATTCTTTCAGTGCTCTCAGGTCAAGCCACTCCTCTTTTTTACAGCATTTTTCAATAATAGAGGTGTACATACAGTCCAAAACCTCAAAGTTAGTGCCACCAGCTTTGCAAAGTGCATGAGAGAGTAGGAAAGTAAATATTGTGGAAAGGAATAAGAGGACAACCATTACGTAAATAAGGGAATTACTTAAGTGTCTAAGACAGGATTTCAGATGACTGTTTGTTAATCATTATATTATTATGCAATTTCTATATATCATTAACAGTCTCCCTTTATAATTGCATATTTTTCTAATATAAGATTCCTTTGATGATAGTCCATTTTATTACGCTTGGTGATGTTTCTAATTACCAGCGTCAGTGCGTCATTACTTTTGCTGTTATTGCACTCATTAATGACCTATGAAGTTTTTTTCCTTTTTGATGTTTTTCCCAGCTCAACACATCATGAAACAGGCATCACTTTGCTGTAATGGGAAGTATTATTTTGAGAATCAAACTAATTTTCCCAATAACTTTTTTTCTGATATTTTCTCATTTTCTGTCGAAGCTCGAACACATGTTTGTAATCTCTCTTGGTGTCAGAATGCTGTCTACATGTTCTGGAAACTCTGAGAGCTGAACTGCACATTTTCCAATAGCAATGATGCAATGATTTATACTGGATCCTTTTAAGACCAACTCTTCATGCTTTTGATGTGCTCAACCAGTTGTACTTACGCTTTATCTGGGCTTATGCGGGTCCCAGGTCTCCTTCCAATCTCAAGTAATGCTGTAGAAGTAAAGGAAATATTTCAAGTGTAAAATGGCACATCTTGAGACTGCAATCCCCAAACTAGAACATAATAAATCTGAAGTCATTCCGCAAAACATCGAAGACATATCTGCTAAGAGTCAAAACTGGGAACAAACATTTCTAAACACAGACAATAGGTCAAATATACAGAAGAGATTATAAGGAAAAACAAATAGGTTTTTTTACATTGTTTATAAGAAAAGAAATACCAAATACAATGTTTCGGACAACTTCTTTAAGAAAGAAGCACAAACCAAGTTTGGAAGCACAGATCCGCTCTCAGTTCGGTCTTTGAAATACGGATCAAAGTTGTCTGCACCACAGAGGCATCAGTCAGCTCTGCTCTATTTCTGCTTCTTGAAGTCATCTGCTTTGTATTTTATCAGGACTACTGCAAAATTACTTTCAGCTATAAATTTACAGTGACTTTTTTTCAGAAAATGAAAGACATAAGTGGCAGCTTATTAGCAAACGAAGAGTTTGTGGGCCTGGCTAATGCATTGTGTGCTACTCTGAAGGGTGACTGCCTCTGTAGAGCTGGTGGAGCTATAGTTGGTGAAGATTAAACCCGTCATACATATTGTTGGTTTAGTTACCAAACAAGAAACTAAACTGGTAGGTTGGATCAACTTGAAATGAAATTTTCAAACCATTTTCTATTGAGATGGTTAAATAAAACAGTTTGGTTGAGCCATAAAATTTGATGTATTTGGACCAAAAATCAGCAGAAACCAAGGCTAGGTTTATGTGCCATTCATGAAATGAAAGGTCAGAAACAGCTCAATATCAGTCCCAGGGAAAAGGAATCACAGAATCATAGAATCAGTTTGGTTGGAAGAGATCTTTAAGATCATCAAGTCCAACCCGTCACTACCAAGTCCACCACTAAACCATGTCCCTCAGCACTACATCTGCAGGTTTTTTAAATACTTCAGGGATAGTGATTCACCCACTTCCCTGGGCAGCCTGTTCCGATGCTTGACAACCCTTTTGGTGAAGAAACTTTTCCTAATATCCAATCTAAACCTCCCCTGGTGCAACTTGAGGCTGTTTCCTCTTGTCCTATCGCCTGTTACTTGGAAGAAGAGATCAGCCCCCACCTCACTAAAACCTCCTTTCAAGTTCTCCTTTCAGAATGTCCCTGGAATAGAGACCAAGGATTCAAATCCCTTCAAATCTATTCTACTGAAGGCAGCCTCACTCCAAACTTGTCAGGGTGTCCACAGTGGTAAGTGACATTCGCTGTGCCAAGCTGGATGGAGGACCCAGGCAGCATCACAACCTCTTCCCCATCGAGTAACTGTGGTTAAGAGGTTCATAGGTTAGGTGGCTCTGGAATGAAAGTACAGGTCCAAGTTTTGCTTTGATTTTTTTAAAATATTACTGGGGACAGAGAAGCTTGTTTCTCCTTCAGAGAGGTCTCCTTCGGGAGTTTCCTTCTCTTTTCTAGAGTGCCTGATTGCACAGCAGTCTGGGTCATGCTTGTGAGGTGGGAGGTGGGCATTGAATTGTTGTGTCTACCTTCCTCTGGCTTCTCTTGGCATGGGATCTGGACCCCTAGACCAGGCTGCCCTATGAAAACACCTCCGTCAGTGGCATCAGAGGAGCTGTCAGATGTGTCATCATCAGACATCAGTGATGTCGACAGCTTCATGCTGGCTTTCTATGGTTATTCATGCAAATATTAATGTCGAAATTTGGCAGGACATACAACCCAGGTGCAGCCATGATTTCAGGTCAGCCTGTTGTGTTTTTTTAGAAAAAAGGAATAAGATCTCCTCAGTCTTGTTAGAGACACGTGTCTGTGCAGTGAGGCCTCTTGAGTCTGCAAGGGTGTGTGATCAAAGCTCCACTCTGCTTCCTCTTGTCCCAGCTGAGTAGGATAATGTACAGTGACCCTTCCCTTGATTTTGCTGAATGAGATAAGATGGACCCGCATATGTGGTTCTGGGATCATGATGGCACATTGCGTTAAGTCAGCAGGCCTGATGACTGAGGTTGTTTTATTTTTCCTCATTTCCATGGTAACCTCTCACAAACTGATGATACTTTACCCATATGCAAGATGCTCAATGAAGGCCATATGCAACTCAAATGTATATGACGTCTTGTTCAAAAACTTTCTATACAATAACTATTGTTGTCCTACTGAAAACACTTCTGCAGTTGGAGTTCAGGCTGATAATCTTTTGAAACTGGATTTTTCTATCTCAGATGGAATAGGCTAAAAATATCTATCTGTATTCCATGGACCCTGTGACAGTTTGTCCTATATTTTCATGCCATAGCAGCATGAGTGGCTTAAGAGATCTTAAGTAAATACTGTGTACGTACAAGCACTGATTTTTATTTTTTCTTTCTGCATGAACAGTGTCCTGTTGTCTGGTTTTAATTTGTAGTTCCCTTTGTGCTCCTTTAGCTTCCTTAACGGGTTCTCAAATTTCCCGTCTGACTTGGCAGTGGTGCCCTAGCTGGAGTCTTGCCGCCCTCTGTTTGGATACACAACCAAAACCCCAAGTGGCCCTTTTTTGGTTATGCCATCAATTAACCTTATTGTGAAGAGCAACCTCTCCAACATGCACAACCTTTCATACTCGGGATGTCGGGTAACTGTTATTTATATCTATCGGTTAGTCTTTAGGGTATTTATTTCTCTGATGTTAATTCTAGATTGATGTTTATTTCTACTGGGCTGGCTAAAGCTGCCAGTTTTCAGAAATCGGAGCTCTACAAACAGTACAAGCAATGCAAACAATACAGGGATACGAGCAAGTGACTGTGAGTCACAGCTCCTACATTCAATTTCCACCTACACTTCTCCACTCAATTAACTCCTCCAAGGCTGAGTTTCAATATTTTACAAGAGTCCAGTAATTACATAGAAGTGCAGTGTTTTGGGAAACCTATAGATGAAAGGGGCTTAGATATTCAAACACTGATAATTAATTTGAACGCTGTAAATCAATGAATAATAATGATTAATTGGCTGTGATTTCCATTATTTACCTAGTGATGACAGCTACTTGTTCTCCTCCAGACCTCTGCCCTCCCGGCGATACAATTCATGTGAACTGTGATTCGGGCCAGAATTTATGGGAAAATTGAACAAGAGATCCCACTAGCTCTGCAACGAGCCAGAGCCACCTGAACGGGGAGTGAGGGTGCAGCCAAAGGAAGCTATGCCAGAAGGAAGGGTATTTGTTTTGCCTTGTAATCACCATCAATAATTAGGTAGAGAGAAAACAGTGACAACAGAAAAAAACAATAAAACCCACCATCTTGCACCCTACGTCCACATGCAGACCAGTTAGGTTGTCACTCAACTGCCTGGCACTTTGCAAGCGGAGGCTGAAGACCTGAAAGTACCTCAGGAAAAGAGTGTCTGCTACCTTGCATCACCTCTGCCCACACCCCGGCTGATTTCTCATGCCCCTTTGGCGATTTTCCAAGCCTCACCAACAGGGATAATCCTCCCACTGTGAGAAAAATGTAATATTTGGCTCGTTAAATCGACTGTCACTCTGCAGCTGATAATCAGGGAACTGCTTATCTGTTAAACAGCCCCAGTCAGGAGCGGGCAGCCAAAGAGTCTGCATGAGTAACGTTGCTGAATCAGCCAAAAAACCTTCCCCTGGGCTGCAGAACGGCCTCTCTGCACCCCTCCCAGCCTATCTCCCCTCCCCAGGACACAGTGAGCAAAGGGCTGTGGTCTGCTTCCAGGGAGCACTTGAGCCTCAGCCCTGTCCCATCTACCTCTTGGCTTTGCTGGAGTGTAACCATAATATTGCAGAGGCAATGAAAAGCCCGGCGAGGTCCGGGTCACTCTTCCTCACCAGGAAGGAATGGACCGCACCCAACGCCGTCCTTAGGCGGGACACCCGCTGATTTGTGTGAATAGCCTGCAAAACTGGCTCCATCATTACTTGCTCCTTCATCAACAGTCACCAAACCTAATTCTTCACCCGAGCACTGCTATCCTGCAAAAAGCCACAGCTTTCTCCAGGACCTTAAAGGGAAATGGGGCCGCTTGTGTTGACTCATCTTGCATGCTATATAGCAAAGACTCATCCCGGACATCCCAGCTGCCCATCGGGCAAGCTTGTGAACATAACACGGGCCAAAGCCAAAGATTAACGCAGACACACAGACCAAGCTACACCCGTCCTCAGCTTGCTGCACCTTCCCTGCGAGCACAGGGCATGGCCAGAACATGACTCAACCCACTGTGGCTGAATAGGAGCATATCCCACCCCACGCACAGTCCAGGGCAGGTAGCCTGGGCTTAGCTGTCCTGGGTTTGTGTTGTTAGCGACAATCTTTGGACCATTCCCCGAATCAGACATGGCGAGCCCTGCTAGCACGTTGTGCTGCCCTTTCTGGGCTTTCTTCATGTTGGATAAAAACAGCACTAAACATCAGAGTGATCTGTCTGGCTACTGAGTCATCGCTGCCAACACAAGTGGACTGAGGGATTGGCTGGTTCCAGTTTTATTAGGCGTTTTCCTAATTAAATAGTGGGGAGTGCTGTAGGACAGCTACGTCACCTCCTGGCTCTTCAGACTTTGACTTCACTTTGGGCTTGTCAACGCAGCGAGACACTGGTAGGGCATGAGACAACGCTGTCTGGGGGCTGTGTGCCCATGAAAGCTCCTTGGTGGAAGCTGTGAGATCAGGCACATGAAGCCACGCAGATCCCAGACAGAGCTGGCTTGTGGCCGACCAGTTTGGCGCTCGGGTGAAGCAAATATACATCTGTCTGCACCCGTCCGTGGAGACGTACCCCTGGGGCGGTCAAAGAGAAAGACGGAGCTGCTGGGGAGGATTGCCCAATGCCTTTCCCCAGAAGGATTTCCCCTGGCACAAGACTTGGCTGGAGGAACTCTCCTCAGGGGGCCTGTTTCCTTAATGGAGGAATGTATTCATAGCCTGATATAGGATTGTGTTATAAAGACATGATTTGTGACACATGTTACTGACTGGAAGGAAAACGGTAGCACCGAGTAGCCCGGGTCTGGGGAAAACATGATTTATTCCCTACCACTGTA
Organism: Larus michahellis; assembly: GCF_964199755.1. Classification (NCBI taxonomy): domain Eukaryota; kingdom Metazoa; phylum Chordata; class Aves; order Charadriiformes; family Laridae; genus Larus; species Larus michahellis. The sequence continues at coordinate 216,556,590 of NC_133896.1, forward strand.
TCCAAGAGCACTCTGGAGAGGCAGCAAGTCTTCTGCCAAGCCCCCTGGGTTTTTTTTTTCACTGCTCCATCCCTCTCTCCTTCCCTCCGTAGCAATGAGGAGCTGCTCATAAATGTTACCCGAGTATTGCTAAACTAGAGAAAAAGTGCGCTCTCTCATAACATCCCAGGGGTCCGTCTCCCTTTTGGGAGCCACCGAAGGGTTTTCTCAGCTGAAGGGAGAGAGGTGGGCAGCCATCTGGCCAGCAGAACAATACAGGGAAGCCCCATTCAGCCCAGCTTTGGCTGAGGAGCCGATTGGTCTCATTGCTAAACTGGAAGCCTCAAGTTTAGCTCCTACCCCAGGGGATCTGGAGAGACGGGGAATGGCCATTGCAAGGCAATTCGGCAAAGGTGCCTTGGGATTAGTGCAGAGCCCCCTGCCCTGTGCACATTTTCACCCTTGGCCAGTGCAAAATGCATTTTGTTGCAAAAAACGGGGTGTGAGCTACTGACACACACTGCAGGGCGAAAGCTATCTGCAAGCAAATATTTACTGCATAAAGATACTCCAAATGGAGTCACCTTGTGTAGTTTCTCTGTGCGCTCGGAGGGACTTTCGCAGGCCCTCCCCATCTATGGAAGGAGCCAGGTTGTGCTTCTCTCCACCCATTTTTGATTGCGTTGGACTGGAAGCTCTTCAGACGTTTTTTTCACACACAGCTAGCACAGTCCTGATCCCTCCAGGACTCTTAGTGTGACTGTAATGTGAAGAAGTGTTCACCTGAGGAATGCAGAAAAATTATTCTTTCTCCACCTAGGTCCAAAGAGTGCATCGATTTTAAAGTGAATTTTATTAAGTTCAGATAGAAAAAATCTGGCTTAAAAGGGAACTTTCCAGGTTTATAAGGTATCAGTTGCTGCTTTGAAGTCTTCTGTGTGTGCTGTGGATAATACACTACACAAGCTGATGTATGAAACAAATACTTTTATCTATTCTTGGTGATCCAGACCCTTACATGGTGGAAATCAACAGATACAGGAAAACTAAAAAAAAATAAATTTCTCCCATGACAATTTGACCTTCTACCTTTCCAGTTGGACTATAGGGTGTGGAGTTTTTTTATGCCTATACTATGAACAGTCAAGACTAGACACCATTTCCCCTTGGTCTCCATCCTGTTTTTGAGAACAATAGTTACATTTTTGACAAAGTGCCAGCCCATAATTCATGCTTGCCTGCATCCTTTAGAGCACAGACTTGGCCGATACTATAATATTTTGGTGCATTGAAATTACTGTTCCAATTAGAGCAGATTTTTTTTTCTAATCAATAATATTATTTCTAAAAATTTAAATGTTTTAGGAATAACAAACAAGGAAGAGAGGCCTCATCTCTTGACGAAATATGGGTGCATAAATTCCCTTGACCTAATCTCCAGTTCGCTCAAACATAATACAGTTCAAAAGTTCAGCTTAGGATCAAACTTCGTTGGGTTCATGTCCTGTTTGGGACAGACAGCTTGAAACAGATGAGAGGAATCCAGTGAAGAACAGAGGGAGAAGGTGGCAGCAGTCAGGACGGAGAACAGAGCAGCTGGGGATGACAAAGCAAGAAATGCATTAAAAGAACACATACTCTGTACAAAGCCTCACTTCTGAAGGTGCCAGCAGTTTTCACCCAGGTTGTCCTCTGAGCATAGCCCAAAAAGTCGCTGGATGGATCAAACCTGCTGAGCATCACCTCATGCCATCGCCAGTCCCATATGTCGTGTTAGTACCATTTGTAGAGCAAAAAGTGGGTGCCAACAGCAGCAGTATCTTCACTGGTGTGAATGAAACTATCCCACCTAAGGGCTGCTCCCAAGCAGCAGCTTGGATATGCCAGTTAAATTGTCCTCGAAGAAACAAGCGGATTTTTCATCTGCAGAACAAGAAGGATTCAGGCACTCAGGCTGATCTGAAAACCCTCCAGGATAATTAGAGTTGTCTCAGAAGTCCTGAATAATTCACATTCCAACATCTGCAAGTCCAAACTGATGGGAAAATGTTCGCTCCCTTCCCCATGCATAAATCTGCTTCCAGGAGGTAGTCTCTGCTGGGTCTCCCGGTTTCAGGACTGATCCCAACACACATTTACATCTACGCCACCGCCGAGATTGTAAAAATCCACCCAACATTTGACTTACATTTTCTATATGTTTCTTCCTTCTTCCCTGCTGATTCAGAATGTTTAAAACATCCCTTTCTGTTTATATGCTTTAATTCTCCCCCTTCCACTGTGAACCAATTCTCATAACCTTTCTGCAAAGGTCCCATTTTTCACACCTTTCCCAGTGGCTGCTGCATCCCCTCTGAACTCTCTCACGGTGTCTGGCTGGAAAACTTTGCCAGGTTTCGTAACCTCTTTCTTAAGAGAAAGTACCAGGGATCTTGAGGAGCGCATCTGGGAGCTCTGCAAAACAAGGCAGCAGAAAGGGGATAGGAGCAGCTGCCATGGAGCTGAGTCTCGTGACCTAATAAATTATCCCTAGTCAGGATGTAAATGATACTGGACGTCGTCTTAGCCTGTCCCATTTGTCAAGTGAAACGTGAAGATGGTTTAAACTACTTCACAAGGAGGGAGAGGTACGGGGAGTTGTGAGGGCTTGGCTGGTGAACAGATTGTAACTCGAGCTCATTCACTTATGGCTGAGACAACTTCAAAAACTGCTCTGACTAAACCAGAAAAATGATTGCCATTCTTTCCCAACACAGACAGTATGTTGTGTCTTCATTTCTAATTTGTGGGGGTATCTGAAACAGTGCAGTGGAAAAGCAGGGGAGTTTTGAATGTTTGTATGCAAAATTTAGCTATGTCTCAGCTATATTTTTCAGGCCTTTATTAATTGAATAAAGCTTTTTTATTATTATTGGAGGAGGAAAGTTAGGAAGATCTACTTATTTGATCCAAACAATGCAAGATCTTTCTTTGAGATAAGACTTTATTCCCATAACAACTCTTGCACAAGACCAAAATCCCAACAGGCGAGTTGTGAAATAAGAAGTGGTAAGGGAAAAAAAAAACAACATTTGAGCCATGAGATCCTGAAAACATTGCTCCACGGACCGCAGTAAGTGGTTTGTTTAACTCTGCAGCACTCAGGTACTCTGCTGGGAGACATCTGAGAATACTTTGTGTGGGTGAGCCCAGAGGTCTCCTGAAGAGCAGTAGGAAGTGCATGATGCAAACTAAATGAAGTGACACATTCTGTAGTGCACAAACACGTGATGTCATTGCACTTTTATTGCATTTACTCGAAAGCCTCCGCGTGAGTAGTCTAAGGAAGCAGGAGGTTGGAAAAGTAATTACACCGTGGGAAAAGAAGAAACACAGATAACATGACATTGAATGTGCACAGGCAGAGAGTTGTGCAAAACGTTCCTGGCTGAAAGCTGGTCTTGATTTCTGGTTTTGATTACTGTTTAAGAGGGCAAACTGACATTAGACTTCAGAAAGCAGATCTAACATATCAACCAGTTAAAGCAAAGCCCTCAGAGTGCCGGTTTTTCAAACTAATTCTGACTTCAACAGTGGGTTTGCCTGGATGCCCACAAACTGGTGTTCAGTTGCTTTTGAGATACCCTGGGGTATGCTGTCTGGCCTCCAGCTGATACTCAAGAATAGCTAGGTTTCTTTTCTATCCTGGATCATACCTGCAGACTCTGTATTGATGTAGCCCAAACCCCAGGAACATCCCAAATGGCACTATTTTCTTGCCATAGACTGAACTAGCTGTCTATGTTTAGACAATTGACTCAAGTCTTTAGTTCTGGGTTAGGATTAATCTCTGGCTTGTATCAGGAATAGTGTGGCCAGCAGGACTAGGGAAGTGATCATCCTCTTGAATTTGGCACTAGTGAGGCCACACCTCGAGTGCAGTGTCCAGTTTTGGGCCCCTCACCACACAAAAAGCCATTGAGGTGCTGGAGCGTGTCCAGAGAAGGGCAACGGAACTGGTGAGGGGTCTGGAGCACAAGTCTTGTGAGGAGCCGCTGAGGGAGCTGGGGGTGTTCAGCCTGGAGAAAAGGAGGCTGAGGGGAGACCTTCTCGCTCTCTGCAACTCCCTGAAAGGAGGGGGTAGCCAGGGGGGGTCGGTCTCTTCTCCCAAGGAACAGGTGATAGGACAAGACGAAACAGCATCAAGTTGCATCAGGGGAGGTTTAGCATGGATATTAGGAAAAAAATTCTTCCCTGAAAGGGTTGTCAAGCATTGGAACAGGCTGCCCAGGGAAGTGGTTGAGGCTCCATCCCTGGAGGTATTTAAAAGCCAGGTAGACGTGGTGCTGAGGGACATGGTTTAATGGTGGAGTTGGCAGTGCTAGGTGAACAGGTGGACTCAATGATCTGAAAGGTCTTTTCCAACCTAAATGATTCTATGATTCTAAGATACTTCAATGTAAGTGTAGACGTAGACATCACCATGTGAGCTGGTGGTCAATGCTCCTTTTGCAACTAGTGGAGATGTAAACAGAGTTGATGGAGGATGAAGAGAGGTTCACCTCACTATGTAGCAGGACTCTGGGCCTCCCAGAAGACCTGAGTCACAGCCTCCAGCCCATGTAGATGTAGATGCCCTAGGGGAATTTAAATGTCTGTCAGGGGACTCAGATATCATAATCCTTCATGATAGCACCTGTATTTTAGCCTTCCTGTGTGATTTAAATACTTTAATCTGGGCTATAGGGGGAGACAGCACTGACTACTGGTGGTTCACAACCCTACACCTTCCTCATGAAACACATTGACTGGAGGATGAGGTAGCTTTTCTTTCTGTTTTTCCTATAACATAGTGGTTAAAGCATGTACACATTGTGTCTCAATTTTCTCCTCTGCAGGAAGGGGTTGCTTTAATCAGTACCTCAAGCAATATGGGAGCACGGTACTTCCCAAGTGCCTCGGTCAGGCTCTTGCCCTTTAACTTCTGCAGCCAATTAATTGTGTTAAGGGCACAGTTTCCTCCTCCAGGGATTACTCAAGTGTTCCTTAAGGGGCACGACATTCTATAAATTGGGACAAAATGGAGGATAAATTGATAAGGTCCACCTAGCGATCCCCTTCGACTAGTGAGGAGGGCATTGCTTGAGGAGTAGAAAATACCCAATAGAATTGAACTGGGAGTCTAAGAGTTATGATGGCAGCTCTGTTCCCAGCCACACATTGTACAGAGCTACATCTAGCAGCGATGCTTCAGCGATATTGACCCGCTTAGGAGACTTGGCAGAGGGATGCTCAACATGAGAGCTCTGTTGGGGCTCCCACAGATATGAATGGGTTTGTGCTGTCTGCGGCATTTCTGAACATGCCAAGGAGCAGACTGTTAAAAGCACAGGGAATTTCAACATCATAGTCCTCTACAGACTTTAGGCACCAGATGGAAGAATCAGCAGCTGAACAAGTACTGCAAAGATTTAAATTTTGGACTTAAATACCTAAAGTGGCAATTAAAGTACCCAAATCTTCTCCTTTTCTGGCCCTTCACCTCACTGGGCATCATTCTTCCCAAACAGGAAAGGAGCTCGATTTAGGGGTGACGGGTCCAGTTCAGCAATGCAATAACTTGCCCGAAGTCTGTAGTGAAACATGAGGGACAGATTAGAGGAAACATACAGTCCTGAATCACATATGTAAGGCAAGAAACATATGCTAAGGTCTGCTACAAAGAGGGTTTTTTTTTCTGAGAGTAAGCAACAATTAATGAAGCTGGGGTTTTGAAACTCTTCAATCTACGACTGTTGCCAGAATTTTTTGTTTCAACATTTTAAAGTGAAAGGCAGCGGCGCCATAAAACTTGTAAATATTATAAAAAAGCATCAAGTATGATATAAGTACTCATGATGGAAAGAAATTTTACAATAAAAAACATTTTTGAATTAAAATCTTACCTCAAGGTCTCTTCTGGAATTTCAAAAGGTTACCGCCGTTATTTTATTTTATTTTACATTCTTTCTGTGTCCCCACACTTCTTGATGTGTTAAAACATGAAAAGATTTGTATAGTTTCAACAGCTTAACATTTTGTTTTTATTTTATTTTGTTTTGCTTTGCCTTGTTTTGTTTTAGTGATACTTGGGGGGGATGTTATTTAGCATTAGGCAATTGAAACATTTCCTCATCTTCTCTACAACAAAGATAATAAAAGCAAACTGAATGTTCCAGTGGTTATTATTTTTTTTTATGAGTGTATGAGAATGTGCTTGCTGCAGTAGGAATAACCTAATGCAAACTGAAACTCTGTCCTTACAAAGTAAACGGTTCCCGACTTCCCATTTTTCAGTATTCTCATGGAAAATTTTGAAAACATTGATTTTAAATTTGAGCAATAAAAATGAAAAAAAAAAAGAAGGAAACTTTATGCGAACTCAGACTTTCATGATCTGACTAACTCGCCCACATCCGACATCATCATCCACTTTTGCCACCTCTCTGGACAATTCTGCTGCCAAATCCCTTCCACAGCTTCAGTGCAGGGAGTAGATACCGCTAACAGACTATTGCTCGGAAGTTTCTCTGCTACTCTACTCCTCACCTGAGTGCGTGACCCATTCTTCTTGTTTTGCAAGACTCAGAGAATAATTCAGGTTGGAAGGGGCCTCTGGAGAGCTCCAGCCCAGCTCCCTGATCAAAGCAGAACCAACTTCAGTGTCAAAATTGGTTGCTCAGGGCCTTGCCCTGACGAGTTTTGAAAATCTCCAAGGATTTTCCAGAGTCTTAAATCTCTCATTATGAAGAATTTTTTCCTTATGTTCAATCTGAACTTCCCCAGTTGCAACTCTCAGCAGTTGCATCTTGTCCTTTAACTGAATGCTCCTGGGAGGAGCTGATGCTGTCTTCTTTGTAACTGCCCTTCCAGTATCGATAACAGATTTCCCCCCAAGACTTTCTCTTTTCCAGGCTGAACCAGCCAAGTTCCCTCCATCTCTTTCTCAGATATCATATGCTCCAGCAGCCTGACCATCTTGGTGACCTCTGCTGGACTTGCTCCAGTTTTTCAGTCTCTCTCTTGCACTGGGAGGCCACAGCTGGACACAGCATCCAGATGTGGTATTAGATGTGCCAAATAGAGAGGAGTAACAGCATCTCTTGACTTTCTAACTAAGCTTTTGCAAATACAGCTCAGCGTGCAGCTGGATTTTGTTGTCAGTAAGACAAGATGTTGATTCATGGACAACTCAGGTCCTCTTCTGCAAAGCTACTCTCCAGTCATCTTGTCCCTAGGCTGGAGTGTTGCATGAGCTTGTTCTGTTCAAGGTGTAGGTCTTTGCTGAATATGATGAAGTTTCTCTCAGACCATTGCTTTGACGTGGAAGGCCCCTCTAAATAGGAGCTCTGCCCCGACATATCAACCACTGCTCCATTTGGTGTCATCCACAAATACGGTAAAGGCTTTGTCCCATCAGCTTAAATACAAAAATGTAGCTTAAAGTGGTTGACAGCTTTCCTTTCCTTCATTTCTGCCCTCTAGTGCTACACTCTCTGCTTCTGCTTCTGATTTCATCCTGACCATTCCTTCCCCATTTGTCTTCCAAATTCCTGGTTTAGCTGTGCATATTCCCCTTCTGTTCTCCCCACCCCATACCTCCTGCCCAGTTGCCTGTCCCAAACTTTCTTCTCCTTCGTGGGTTTCCTGATTGAAAATGGGTTTCTCTCCCTCTCTGGTCTTGTCTCTGGGACCCTGGACTCTCCTCTCCACTTTGTTTTCTGGGAAAGTTAGAAACACTAAAGAGGAATCTCTTCTGTTGTCACCTTCTTGAATGATTCTTCATAAAGAATACTGCTTATGAACTGGCAAATGTGTGTCTTTGGTGCAATGACTGCTAGAAATGGACAGGAGGAGGAAATCTGTGGAACTAACTTGGCTCTGCAACGCGACAGAACAGCCAGGATCAATAGCTTGGGAGAAAAGTGACTCTCCCAGTGTTGCAGGACTGTTCCCTTATATTTGCCAAAATTTTGTTTAGTATCATGTTGCATCAGCCGCCAAATGTCTTTGCATGTGAAAGAATGTTGCATGGCCCAATGGGCCCTCCTCGGAAAGTTCTTCTGCGCTTATTCAGTCTCTTTTCCCTCCCGTTTCGGTTTCGCCCCATTTTCCTGGTTACTATATACTTCTGTTTGTCACCCCTCGTGAGCTGATGTCCTCCTCTGTCTACATGCATCACTTACTTGCAGGCAGCTAGCATGTCACCCAGCCAAGGTGCCCGTGTCTCCCCTGCTCCCCACGGCTCAGCTCTGCCTCTCTGCAAAGCTTTTCCCACCCCTCTTTCTTTTACGCTCTTCAGTTTCCAGTTACACTTCATGGTTACCCATCATGAAGAGCTGAACTGTACAAACCCCCTCTTACCTACTCCATATCCCTTCCACCTTTCACTTCTATCATCCCTCGTTTCTGCTCCTCTCTTATCTGTCATCTAGGCTCTCTTCTCACCTTTAAGCTACGAGAGATTGGCTGAAGCTTCACAGATCTCCAAGCTCTTGGTGGGTAGGTACCCATTACTACCTGTTCCTCTGGAGTATTTTCATCTCTCCACTGCTTGGAGGGAATTTCTCCAACATTTTGTTTTCTCCTTTACCCATCACTCACCCTGAGGTCTCTGATGGCTCTCAACTCCTCTCATCCCCCTTTCCTCTTGTTTCTTGGCAAAATCTGTTTGGACCCTCACCAATCCGTGACCCGTGAGACCAAACTCTGTTCTGGCTGCATTGTTGCAGCATTTTCAGAAAGCTACAGATCCTAGACTTAATTTCTGTTTTTTCCTTATGGATAATTTCCCTCTTTCACTTAAATTAAGTCACAACAGCAGGTGAATGATTGCTCTGTGAGTGAGGAGATATTTAACTTGGTCCTTCTGAGAGCAGACAACAGGGCAGATGAGGTGTTGGTGGGTAGCTTTGCTGTATTTCAGCTCTTCAGATGCTCAACACAGCTCTGACAGAGCAGGCAACAATCATTAGAAAGCAGTAAGTGAAAGAATTATATATACATCTGGACAATCTCAGTTTTTTGCGGGGGCTTGTGTAAGACATACTGCAGAGCCTTGGTTTTGAGAAGAGACGGACCCAGTTTTCTGGAAAATCAGACTTGTTTCAGGATTGGTGAGATGCGGGCTGCAAATTTAGGCATCTGAAATAAATCACTGATCGCTTTTGAAAATCTTGATCAAATTGCTTCATGCAGACAGGCATGAAATTGGAATCCACAGGCACCAGCACCACGGGCTGGTTGTTATTATAGAAGATCATTTAGTACAGGCTGTTCTAATTTAGGTTAAACAAAGCTAATCCTGAAGCGATGTATTTCTTACGCTAGCCTGCATGCGGCTGTGCCTTTGCACATGTGTGCATGAACAGAATAGGCCATTTTTTATGGAAAATAATAGATATGGCCAGAGGATACCTCACCATGCAAGGTAAGATATGTTTTTCTCAAGATGTGGAGATACAGGGGATTCAGGCTGTGGTTTTGCTTTTTTCCTTCCCAGACAAGTAATGCGTAGGAATGTATTACATAGGAATACGTAGGAACAGGAAAGCAAATGCTCTGGGCTCCTGAAATATTAGAAGGCACTTACAGGGTTTGATACTAATCCACCACAGGGTCCATGCAGACAGGTCTGTAGCCAGAGGCTCTGGTACTCCACTGGGGTATTGTTTGGTCTTGGGTTTGCAGGAAAAGCCAACGCCTTTGGAAACTGAGAGTGGACTTTCCATGGATGGTCAACATGAGTCATGACTTGCTGTGCGTTTCGGGACTCTCTCTGGGAGTGTTTCTAGTGCTTCCAGTACTTAAGTCTACCAGACCCTACTGCAGAGGATTGTTCCGGGGAACAACCCGCAGCAAAATGTGGTAGGAAATATTTGAAGGACATCTATTGCCCCGCCCCAGGAATATATCTGCAGAGAGGAAGCCTGCAACAATTTAAAACAAAAAGTTCGTATTGGCTGTGTATATCCCACATGATCTACTACATATCCTAGAAAGATATTCCCTAGATAAACAGCATGAGCTCTTATTGCAGAGGCCTTTGCAAGGACTTTATGAAAAAGCAGTGAATGAGGGTGTAATTTTTGGCTACAAAATACCAGTCAAAACAGCCTGTATCGTGCCAACCTATTAGGACAATGGAGCTAAGTGGCAGAAAGATGTGTAACGTGTGAGTAATGGCTACGTTTGATGCAGGATCAGGTACTTTGGCATTTGAGCTTCTTGCAGTCATAAAAGTAGAGAGAGGATGCAAGAGTTGGGCTGTCATCTGTGTACCTATATTTTCGTAGAATCACAGAATGGTTTGGGTTGGAAGGCACCTTAAAGATCATCCAGTTCCAACCCCCTGCCCTGGGCAGGGACACCTCCCACCAGACCAGGTTGCTCCAAGCCCCGTCCAACCTGGCCTTGAACCCCTCCAGGGATGGGGCAGCCACAGCTTCTCTGGGCAACCTGGGCCAGGGGCTCACCACCCTCACAGCAAAGAATTTCTTCCTGATATCTCATCTAAATCTCCCCTCTTCCAGTTCAAAACCATTACCCTTCATCCTGTGGCTCCCCTCCCTGATCCAGAGTCCCTCCCCAGCTTTCCTGGAGCCCCTTGAGGGACTGGCAGGGGCTCCAAGGTCTCCCTGGAGCCTTCTCTTCTCCAGGCTGAACCCCCCCAACTCTCTCAGCCTGTCCTCCCAGCAGAGGGGCTCCAGCCCTCCCAGCATCTCCGGGGCCTCCTCTGGCCCCGCTCCAACAGCTCCGTGTCTCTCCTGTGCTGAGGCCCCAGAGCTGGAGGCAGCACTGCAGGGGGGTCTCCCCCGAGCGGAGCAGAGGGGCAGAATCCCCCCCCTCGCCCTGCTGCCCACGCTGCTGGGGATACAGCCCAGGATTTTGAGGAGTAATATTACGGAGAGCTCTCATTTCTCCCTGTTTTCCCTCTCTTTGCTCTTTTATTCATATTTTCTTTCCCTCATCCTCCACATCCCATCCAGAATAACAGAATTGGCTGGAGCAGGATCATGTCACTTCTCAGTTGCTTATGCTGCTAACAGAGAAATGCAAATGAGCCATGCTGCACTTTACTCCTGAGGCTTATTCCTCGAGAAAGCTGTTTCTGCTCCCAGGGAAGTCAATGGAAGTCTAATTAGTCCCAGATGTTTAGTAATAACAAGCACTTCCTTTTGGTAGAGCCAAACAAAAGCAGTGTTAAAACCATTAATTAAATGGGTTTGGCTCTGTCATCAGGTTATTAACTAATTCCAGTCATGGCAGCCAAGTTAATACTGGCTCTCAGAAGGAGATATAATCTTGCCGTGCTCGACACAAAAGGCATGAACTCAGCGTGTGGGTAAATTAGCCCGCGTCTGGGCACAGAGCTCCGCTTGTGTTCACACCAAAGGAAAAGCTCACCGACTTCAACATCGGGCTTCCCTCTAATCCTTGGGTCTGCTGCCTGTGCAAACTTTCTCCTACAAGAATAAGAGCTTGATCCAATGGGTAGCGTTGAGTTTCGTAGATGTTAGATCAGGCCCTATTGCTGCTGCCTGTGCACATGCTTGCCTACGTCTTCAGTAGATCTCCTTGTTCTCTGTTGGTTGTACGGCTCTAAGTATTCACTCTAAGATATGGAGCAGCTGCCCCTGCTTCAGGACCAGAAGGTAATTGTCTAAGGTGGAGTCGGAACACCATAGAAAAATAGGAAGACATAGCTTTGCATCTGTGGAGCATTCCAAGCCGGTGCTTTAATATATTCACAACCCTGTGCTTTTTACAAAACTCAAAGGTGTTTTTATTGTACAAAACTCCACAATGAAAACTACCAGCCAGTTTCTTACATAACCACTTTAAAAATAGAATTATACACCTTTTTGTAGTGTGTTAATTTTGATATTCACTACCTGGAAGAAACAGAAGTGGAGCAGCAATTAGACTCTGAGCATTTACCCGGGCAGGTTTTGGTTTGACTTCTATTTCTTTTAAAGTACAGTTTCTGGCATTAACAGAAAACCTGATACGGCTCCTTTCGAAGCCATTGAACCCTGTTAGTAGGTCAGGCTCCCACTTTTCACTTCAAAAGCGTGAATCTGCTGTCAGAGCATGGGACATAACATATGTCAGTGTCAGCTTTTAGCAACACAACAGGTTGGCCATGTTAAACCCAGCACAGAATCTACATAACTTTTCTTACAGCCAGTCCTCTAGTCCATAACATCTTTTTTTTTAGGGAGAAACAGTGGACATCTGATCTGAATAATGGCCCAGGACTAGATTCCCTGTGTATTTTTTTTTCACCTGTATCTTTAAAACACCTTTTTGCTGTCTAACCTGTCACCTTTAAAAATAGATATATTATTCTTTTGCATTGAAATGCAACTGTATGCAGTGACTTCCCAACGGTTTTCCTTAGAAATATAAACATTTCAGTCCAATGTTAGCTGGTTGAAATTCATTCTCCAAGCTTTTTTCCTTTTAAAAGTGTTCACCCCAGAGATGAATTTCTTCACATTAAACCCAGTTAAATATGTATTGCACGCGAGGGACAAATTTCTCCTCTTTGAGTTGAACTGTGGACCTGTGACCTTCTGGGCAGATCTGAGTATTCTATAGTGCAGCTGTTTCACACCTGAGATTTCTCTTCCATCCCTCATGGGTATTAAGTGCAAAGACTAATTGACCTCATCTACCCCACGTATCTGGCCCCAGTGGCTGGAGCAATGTACTACAAGCAAAGAGAGGCATTCAAAGAGGTTCCTGCCTCCAAGGTCTTTGGTTTCCCATGGTCAGCCGTGTATTTTCTAAATGGCAGCCACAAGACAACAGACACAAAATGTAATTTCCCTTTTTAGCTAAATTTTCACTATTTTGGAATGCTTAGGAGATTTGCAACCAACTCCAAGGAGTGAAAGATTGTATTTTGGCCTTCCCTGATGTAGGTTTGTGTGATTTCAGTTTAAGAAGGGTTAGGAGCTAACTGGTTAGGAAAAACAAAGCTCAGACCAAATCAAAATATCTCATGGAGGCACATAACTTCGAGAAGGTCTTTCTATCTCAATTGGTGTCATCTGTGACTGTCATAAAAAGGTGATGCAGTTACAATGCTCAATTTTCATAAAGTCTTTCTGTGAAGGCGACATCACCAAGTATCTCTGAACTTTGTGAAAAATCTCAAGACCTAAGAGGGCTTTTTCCTTTGGTCTGGTTTAAATTACACATCCCTCAAAACAACATCAGGGGTTTACAGTGGCCTCTTCTACCACTGTATAAGCTTTTAAAGAAGATCTGCTTGTGAATGAAGCAAGTGCAAAACACGACAAATTCTCCTTTCAGTCCCTGCAACCCAAAGCACTATAGTGGTGCAGTTCAGGGGCACTTTGAAACCATCTTAAAATCCACAGTTAAAAATCAAAGATGAGAATTTTACCCTTCATTTCTACACACCGGCAGTGTAGCACCTGATTTCTTCGGTTTTCAAGGCAATTTGTGTTCCTATGCTTTAAACTGATGGCTAAAGTTTTGCCTGCGGAAGCAAAAAAATGAACCCACGCCAATGATGAGCACGGATAAAACCAACACAAATGTTAATATAATAAGGAAGTTGATTTTCTTCAGATCCTCTTTTTCACAGTCTTCTGGTCTAAGGTTCCCAATGTGCATTTCTTCCTGGTACCCAAAGTTCTGAGTGTAGTGGCACGTTAAGTGCTCCACGTTGGAGATCTGGACATTTTTGTTCTGGATCATTGATGAGAGCCAGATATTTCCGCAGCAGTTGAGTGGGTTCCCAGTGAGATACAAGTTTTTAAGGGAATTTTCTAATGCTAAAATATTGCTGTTCTGTAATGTGCTAAATCTATTGTTCCGTAGGTCCAGAACTTCCAGTGGAGAGTCAGTACCCCACTTAGGCAGCCAGTTCAGCTGGTTTTCAGAGAGGTTTAAATGTTTAAGGTGACTAAAACAAGGCAAGTCAATATTTAAATCTATCAGGCTATTGCCATGTAAATACAAATATTCCAGAGACTTTTCCAGTCCTGATAATGCTTTAACTTCTATTTTCAGTCCGGGGTTCATGGAGAGATCCAAGACAATCAGAGAAGTCTTGTAGAAAGTGTATGCTGGTAGGATGTTCAGCATGTTGTCGGCTAGGTACAAGTACTGAAGAGTAGGAGAATCAACAAATGATACGCAACCACTTTCCTCTCCAGGAAGTCTTTGCTTAGCTAATCCTGAGTACATGCTGCAAAGGCTGATATTATTGCTCTGTAGATTAAGCAGTCTGAGGCTAGGAAGACTTGAGAAGATATCAAATTGCAGGGTCTGAAGATGGTTGTTTTGAATGTAGAGCTCCTTCAAATTTGACAACGTGCCAGCATCCAGGAGCAGGCTCTGCAAAGCATTGTAGCTCAAGTCGAGGACAGTTAGGGAGACCAATGCACTGTCATAAGTTACTGCAAATGCCTGAAGACAGTTTTTACTGAGATTCAGGGTGTGAAGGGACAACATTGACTCAAAGAACTCATCCGGAATGGATTTGATTTCATTATAACTTAAGTCTAAATATACAAGCTGGGATAAATAAAGAGAACTTTTGTTTCTACTTTGCTTCTGATCAAGAAGACGAAAAGAAGCATCCAGCCATTCGTTTTCCATATAGTCCATTTTATTATGAGGGGATTCAGGAGTGAGCTGGATTAAATTCTTCGATAAATTCAGAGTTACTAGTTTATTTACCTGGGGGAAGATTGGGAAGTGAAGCAGTTTGTTTTCACTCAGATCCAAACATCTTAAGCTATATTCATCATCTGACTTTGCGGTGTGGAAGGTCTCAATGCTATTCCTGCTAAGGTCAAGTATCTCCAGCTGCCTGAGGTTGAAATCAGAGATGCAAGTAATTGAATTCATGGAGAGATTGAGTTTGGAAAGGTTCACTAGAGTCTCAAAAGCACCTTCTTCTATTTCCATGATGATATTACTCTGAAGATCTATCTCCACAAGATTGGGAGATCCCTGAAACATCTTGTGTGATATCATTATAATACTGTTGTCTGCCAAGGAAAGATACCGCAGTGCTGGAGCTTGTTTAATGAAATACTCAGCCATCCCATTGTACAGACTGTTGTGGGACAAGTCCAGTATTTCCACTTTGGGTAAAAGTCCAATCCCCTCTGTCCCATTCTGAGCAAGTTCATATAAGCGATTGTTGGCTAAATTTATTTCCAGCAAACTTGTCATGTGTGCAAAGACTCCAGGCGTGATGAAGCTTATCTGGTTAGAGCTTAAATCCAGGCACTGGAGGGAGGTGTAAAATGGTAACGGCATTTCAGGGATGCTTTGAATCAGATTTCCAGACAGATCTATTTTGTTTACATTCAGATGGAGCCCGGGAGGGATTTGGTGAAGGTCTTTATTGTGGCAAAATGCCTGTGAATTTGCCTGCCAGAAAAAGAGAGAAAAGGGGTTGCCACATGAAAAACGAAAAACGTCTTTGCATGAAATATAAAGAAAATAACATTCAGCATCCAATCAGATCCTTCTTCCGAAACACTGATCACACTATTTTCTCTGAGCATCCAGACAGCAAGAACAACAATCCTAACACTTCTTTGCAGCTAACAGCACTCATTTAATTTTAAAGACATTTAAAGATGGAATCACGGAATCACGTAATTTTTCAGAGTTGGAAGGGACCTCTAGAGATCATCTAGTCCAACTCCCCTGCTGAAGCAGGATTGCCCAGAGCACGTTACTCAGGGCTGCATCCAGGCGGGTCTTGAAAGTCTCCAGAGAAGGGGACTCCACAGCCTCCCTGGGCAGCCTGTTCCAGGGCTCTGTCACCCTCACCGTAAAGAAGTTTTTTCTCGTATTTGAACGGAACTTCCTATGTTCCAGCTTGTGCCCATTACCCCTCGTCCTGTCACTGGGAACCACTGAAAAGAGTCTGGTTCCATCCTCCTTCAACCCACCCTTTAGATACTTGTAAACATTAATAAAGTCCCACCTCAGCCTTCTCTTCTCCAGGCTAAAGAGTCCCAGACATCTGACTTGCAACAATAGAGAGTTTTATCTGCATGTGATACCTACTAAATGTTTTCCATTTTGTACCTTTTTCCCAGTCTCATTTTAACAGTCCTAAGTGAAGGAGTTTTGCCCTCTTTCCGTTTCAGTCAAGCACTGTTTCCTCACTTTTGTTCTGATGGTTAATTTTCTCAGCTTCACCGCTGTATTTGATTTTGCAAACTCTACTTGCAATAGTAAGTAGTACTCACAAGAGCTCCGCTCTGTTGGTAGCATAGCTCCCAAAGCAAGGAGGTGGAGAAATATATAAGGATCCTATGGCACAAAAACCATCTCTCTCCTTCTTAGTCACACCCCTTGGATATTTAAGTGTGTCTTCCTTTAGCCAGGGCTTAGTTAAACACTGCATTTTTAACCAAATGGGTCATTCAACTACTGAAACGTTTCTGATGGAAGCCTCCAAACTCCTCCTTCTTTTACTATCCTTGTTTATCCTCTTCCTAAGGCAACAGTTCCCTTCTTATTGTATGTGGAGCACGCCTTATGAAACCACCCACACAAGACTCCCATGATACAATATGGAAAAGAAAAATTATGTAAAGCTAACTTTTAAGATGAAGAAAAAGCTGTGACGTGCAGTGAGGGCCATGCCTTCTCAGTCCAGTTCTCAGCAGCAGGGTAGAGAAAAAACCCGAGTATCAAAGGCAAATTCATCTTCTAGATGCGTGGCTGTTTAATTGCAGCTAGGACTGAATCTGTGTCCAAAATCTGGAGTGTGTGCTCATAAGGAACATTGGAAACATGAACATGCTCAACCTTGCACAAATGTCAAGCTGTGTTTTGCTATTACGGAGAACATACAGCAGCGGGAGGAAGAGGAATGTGAAAGGCTGAGGCAGCATTTAATCTACTGTAGGAAAACTCTTGTTATGAATGTATTTGGGTGACTGGGTCATAGACTGTTTGTAGAAAGATCAGAAAGGAAAGAAAGAAAAAAAAACCCTGTCGAATATTAATTTCTGTGGAGAAGCAGAATCCAGATTCCATGACGCAAAGCTTTTCAGGCATGAAAGAAACATTAAAAGTAAAAATATATTAAAACCCATCTGTTTCATGTGGACTTTCAGGTGAATGAGGCGGCAGGTCTGTTTAGGAGAAGTGGGGCAATAGTCAGCGTTTTGTGAATCTCTTTTGCATCATGTGAGTTTTGGAGGCTGCACAAAAATGTGCCAGAGAAGTGCAAGTGCTCATCCAAACGCTAGATATACACAGGCTGCTCCACAGTCCTTCCCATGATACATCTTTCTCAAAGATCCCAAGTAAATCATAGAATCATAGAATTGCCTAGGTTGGAAGGGACCTTTCAGATCATCTAGTCCAACCATCAGATGGCTTACTAAAACCTGAGTCCCATCCTTTTTTTCCCTCCAACTCACTCACACAAACCCCAGCTAAATAAAAGAAAAGAAGGGAATTTCCTGGCTTCCTCCTGACATTATTTCTTTCCTGAAAAGACACTGTAGAATTGCTTGTTTTGAGTTAAACTGTGCACAACATTGGTCTCAGCTTCGAGGCCCAAATAATAGAGCAGGAAGTCTCCTCCTCTTTGTTTTGTGGAAGAGGGAGAAGCCAGAAAGATGCAAAAATCCAGAGTGAAAAAGCAGCAGCCGCTTTGCAGCCAAAGGCAGATGCCAGGTTTCTTCCCACACTTTGAGCCAGATCTCAACAAGGGTTGAGCACCCTCCGCTCCCTCTGGGCACCCAGCATCTTAGCAAAGTCCTGATCCAACTCCCGTCAACGCCAGCCAGCTGGTTTTTACTGAAGTCGATGGGGGAGAGGTCAGTCCCAGTTCACTGTGTATCTTGCAGGATTGGGCCTTTAATCTGCATCTACTGAACCCTCCCTGTGATAAAAGGGACCGACAAAATCTATACCTCCCACTGTCTGCCATTTGTTCCTATAACTTTTCCCCTCCCATTTTTTTTTTTAAAACATTCATTCCTTTTCACTGACTATTCTGATCCTCGCTGAATTTCTTATCTAGTCTGTTCTGTACCATCTTTTCTTCCCTGAGGCTCAAACTGCACGGATTTCGTTCTCATCAGCGCTAAGGAAGAAAAGATGATGCACGTCTCAGTGGGATGGAACAAACAGCATCTGTTTGCATGTATGTCCCATCCTCTCACCCCATAGCCCAATGGGTTGTCAGCCTGAGGCTGGAAAAGAGATTTTTGCCAGTCTCACGTTCTGACTTCATCATCTCTGCTGGTGCTGCCACCAGTTTGTTTGAAGTCCATTGGTAAGAAGTACTGCAGGGTGGGGAGCACTTGGTTCCTTCAGTGTCTGGTCGCATTCAGGTGCTGGTGAAAAAATGACCCCAAAGCTCAAAACCTGAGCATCGTTTGGATTCTGATTCCAGTTCTTCACTGCTCAGCACTGGGTGGAAGTTGTCACCCACCTTGTTAAGAGCCCTACAAGCAAAGCAGCTGGATCCAAGCCTCCACTCGTGTTCTCCTGTAGCAACTCACGAGCGTTTGAAACAAAAAATTTGGGCTGGAGCCACTTGGCGCTGACTTGCACTTGCACGGTGTGCATGCCCATTCTCTAGAGGAGTTGCCCAAGTGGAGGCTCAGCTACAACCAAACCTTAGAAATTTCCCCAGGTACCACATATCAGCTGACCTATGATAACCGGTCATGCTCATGTTCTTGCATCACCTCAATGCAAGGTAAGATACTAAGAAACCCTTCCCTTCTATAAATTATTTGAAAAATCCTTCTTTACCAGTTAACAAAAATTAGCAGAAACATCTTTTTTTGGGAGGTAAAACATGAACTAGTTGAAAACCCTCTCTTTGGAAGGGAACATAAGTTAGGAAGAAACTCCTGACATTTCAGCTGTGCCTCGATGTCTTGCTAGCAGGCAGATGTGCAGTAACTTGTATAACCAGTGCAGCTCACTCCCATATCAGGGGTCTGGTAGGGACTGTTGACTTCCTAAAACCTCTTTTACAAGACTTTGGTTCAACGACAGAAGCACCAGTGGTGAGTCAGAGTGGGGTACGGGTTTCTGACTCATGCCTCTTCCATGGGATTTGGGATGAAAGTGTCCATTTCTGAGCTTTTGCTATTCTAAAGGTGTCACCACAGGGAAAGTACCACATGAAACAGCGAGGCTGCGATGAAGAATTACCATGTGAAGTAAGCAGGACTCTCAATGGACCAATCAGCTAATACAGTAGCTCCTCTTTCTTTAAACTGTGTTTGGATTTACACCCTTCTCTTTCCATTGGACCAAGCACCCAGCAAAGGAAGATAATCAACAATGACATTAGCGATGCTGAGCTGTTAATTTATACCAGATGAGAATCCCAGCCCCCAACTGCAGCGTGTTTTCTGTTGGGGATGAATTTATCCCAGTCTTATTGCGTAGAGCCTGGGGTTGTTGGCTTGATGAAAGCAGTTTACAGTGGAGTGGTGGAAACAAGCATGTGTTTACTTTTCAGCAATTGGCCTGATCTGTGACCTGTCAAGAAACGGGACGGGGCGAATCTGCTTGGATTATTGCGTGTCTCGCCCAGCCTTCATATGACTGTGATACATGGGTCCCAAACTGTCATGTTTACAGTGGCTTCATCAGTCTTCCCTCCCCAGCCAATGAATTGAGCTACCCAGTCACCTTCCCAAGATCTTTTTATATATACTAGGTCTTAATTTCTCTGGAATTCAGGAAGTGCAGCAATACAGCAGGGTGGGCCGGAATGGAATGAGTCCCATAAGGGAGATGTGTACAGCTAGCAAATTATTTTTTTTCCCTATTTTGGAAGTTCTTGAGGATTTGTGCTGAACAGCTTCAACATTCAAAAAAAAAAAAAAAAAAGATAAGTATTTTTAAATGGCCTGTTACGGTCAGCAGCAGTTGGATAGGGAAGGGAGCAAGTTCAGCTGACAACATTTATGATATTGCACCAGGTGCTTGCAAAAATTCAAGGAGCAAACTTTGTACAGGAACAAGAGGCTTTGTCACTTTTTGTACCTCCAGCAGAAGTCAGGTACAAGTCCCCTGGCCTCAGTGCTGTGTCAGGGCAGAGGAGGTCATTCTCCCTCTTGTTACAAAAGGGCCGGTATAGATGCATTTCACAGAAGGTGCTTTATTTAAAGCACAAAGAACTGAGGCCTGATATAAAGGAGTTCATTTTAGGTCTAAGTTCTTTCACTATGTCAGCCACAGAATCCCTGTAGTCTTGGGGAAATCAGGTCAAATTTCTTTCAACTAGCTCTCTCTTATTAAAAAATGGAGATAATGACCCTTCTTTGTTACCCGCTTTTATGTGCTGTCAGTACAGCAAGGACAGAGCCCAAGAAGAGTCTGAAGAGCATCCACCAACCCAACAAAGCCCACCTCTGCCATCACGGAGAGTCTGGTCCTGGGAGGGTTTCCCTTCTCAGAGACCACAGCTATTTGCGCCGTGCCTATAACAAGGGGGTCCCAACCTCATGCAGGATGTCAAGGGGCCCGAGTAGGGTGACAGCCTTACCATTTCACAGGACATCCCCTCTGTGGGCTGATTGTTAGAGGTTCCTCTGTTCACCACTGCCAGGAAGAAGACGATGTACAGTTTCATGGTTCTGCAGGAAAAAGTAATTTTGGTTAGATTTCAAATGTGACACGGCAGTCAACACATGTGAAAGCTGGAACCAGATCATCATTTAACATGGAAAAGCACACATGCAGTGCAATAAATTAACCCACCTCTGAGCCTACAGCACTTACAACCTACCTATTACCTTTAAATCCCTTTGAGCCTCGTGGGAAAAAGATATTTATATGAGGACTTGAAAGGGAAAACCAAGACATTTCATGGGATTGCCCCGGTGTGATTTCAGCTGCTACCTAGATGATACCCAGGCCACACAATGAACCCCAGATGCTCAAACTGAGCACTGTGTCTGGCATCACTGAGAAAGACAACCACCAAAGACTGAGTAACCTTCCAGAACCACCTCACTCTGTCCATAGAAGCAGCTCAGATACTTTCAACTGGGATGGAGTTTTGGGGTGCCAAGTCCTGACCGAAGGTAACGGATGCCACTCAGAAACACCAAGCGTTGGGAACAGTTTCCATTTCCACCCACAGCATTTCCCACTCCTCTCATCCCAGACTGTCAAAGAGCTTTTACAGACTCATCCAAATTTGTTGAGTTAATATAAACAGCTTAAAGAATGGACTAAGAACTTTTTGTCCAAATGTTAGTTTTCTGTTTTATATACCCCAGGTATGGGCAGGCTTTTACATACATTTGAAAGCAAATGCCTTAAAAAGAGTCAGATACAATCGATGTGGATTTGCATGAAACAAAGGATTCATCAGAATTTAACTGCTTGGAAAGCACTCCAGAAAAAAGGCATAGAAATAACTGCAAAAGGAGCCAAACACTGGGATGCCTGTCACTGGGCAATAGGAGAAAAACGCAAACGGGGCTGGGGAAAGCATTCATCCTTCAAACAGCTCGTTTCTAGATGGACAGTAATGAGGTCTCTGGCTGTGGTCACCACTGACGTGAGCTCCAGATGCCACTTCTTTATGACAGTCTCTGTTGTAAACATGACGAATCTGTCTGTATTTGTATGGTTTCTTGCAGGCAGATCTGAGCTGGTCCTGCCCACATCCAGAGCCAGTGAGAGAGGCACCAGCTCCCCACTGGAAGCCACGCAGCAGTGCTTAGCTAGCACTGCTCTTAAGTCTTTCCAGGAGCAAGCCTGCATCTGGTAAACTCCAAATGCACGCCGATCCCATGCACATATGCCGCCAAAAACCGGCATCAACGTACCATTACTCAGCGGCTTCCACCCGCAGAGCATCAGGAGGCTGGAAACAAAAGAGATGGGATCATTCCCAGCTGGTGGAGATCCCTCCGCTTAGTCAGTGTTTGAGGGACGTGGCTGATGGCCGCATTTCCACGCAGCAATGGCAAATGCTGAACCGCAACGCCAACAGGTTCAGTACGGTAACCTGCCCATCCCTCCATTTCCCAACCAGAGAAAGAGTTGTGTAGAAGAAGAGAAAGAAGGAAGAGAGAAACTGGGGAGGCTTTGACCACCACTGCTCTATTTTCAGATTGCACATTCCTTTCAGTGCAGGGCAACAACTAGTGATGGATGATGAACTGGTACCACAAGGTGAAAGAGCTTGGAGCCTGTCTTTGGGGCTCAGCAGCAGGAACAGAAATCTGTTTCCCCCTCCTAAAAGAAGACCAAGGGTGTTAATTCCAAACCCTTTTAATTATTGTTTGCAAAATACACTGAAATCATCCCGTGGAAGGAGGAATTGCTGATATCACCATCTATAATGTCTCTGTCATTCCCCGTCTGCTCCGCATTCCCCAGGCTTAGAGTAGTGGATGTCTCCTCTAAGGAGGAGATAATGAGTTTTATCGTTTGGGTATTACTTTGCTGGAACTGAGAGAAAAGACAAACCTACCGATGATTACAAGGCTTTACTCTGAGCCCTCAAATGGAAATTGTTTCTCTTTAAATCCAATGAATTAAGCTGAGGAAATCTCCATGGATGTTACCCACAACACGGCACCACCCTGATGGACAGCACGTGTCCCGTGTGGTCTGCAATGTTTTCTCTTGTCTTTGCCAGTGCAAAACATGGTCTCTTTGCTTCTTAAATAATAAACCTGACACAATCCAAGGTCTTAACATGATTTGAAACTTCCTAAAGTGTAATTTTATAAAGCAACTGGGAAATTGATGTATTTGAGCACAAAAACGTGATTGAATGGCTTGCTGTGCAAGACAGATCTGTAGTAAGCAAGGATGCTGTCCCTCAAGGTGCTTCAAAGGAGGCTGTCACATGCTGAAGCATTAGGACGTGATGGTCTCTTCCATACAAGACCACACGGACTCCATCCAGAGGAGGGTAAGCCCCTCCTCATGGTAGAGTACAGCCTCCTTGCTTATGGAGATTCCCTTCCCAAGGAGGTTTTCAGTTCAGCTGTCCAGATGAGGAGCTTTTCCCTGCCTGGCTTTTCTCTGGACAACCCTTAGACTATCCTCAGAAACACCTCCAGTTTTGGGCCCCTCACTACAGGAAAGACATTGAGGTGCTGGAGTGTGTCCAGAGAAGGACAACGGAACTGGTGAGGGGTCTGGAGCACAAGTCTTGTGAGGAGCGGCTGAGGGAGCTGGGGGTGTTCAGCCTGGAGAAAAGGAGGCTGAGGGGAGACCTTCTCTCTCGCTGCAACTCCCTGAAAGGAGGGGGTAGCCAGGGGGGGTCGGGCTCTTCTCCCAAGGAACAGGCTATAGGGCAAGAGGAAATGGCCTCAAGTTGCACCAGGGGAGGTTTAGGATGGACATTAGGAAAAATTTCTTCACAGAAAGGGTTGTCAAGCATTGGAAGAGGCTGCCCAGGGAAGTGGTGGAATCACCATCCCTGGAGGTATTTAAAAGCCAGGCAGACGTGGTGCTGAGGGACATGGGGTAGTGGTGGTTTTAGCAGTGTTGGGTTGATGGATGACTCGATGATCTGAAAAGTCCCTTTCAACCTGGGCAGTTCTATGATTCCATGATTCTGCCTAGCATGAGTCAGCACTGCATCCCCCTCCTCTCTGCCCTCTGGGCAGGTCTCAGGTGCCCACCACCCTCTCCCAGTGCAGAGCTCAGGGCTCACAGGATCCCCATTGACCTGGATTCACAGAGCATCACCGCTAAACCCTGCCTGCTGGCACCGGCACCGGGGTCTCTAACCACAGCTCCCAAAAACAGTCTGGGAGCAGCAGTAGCAGCAACTCCACCTAAAGGATTTTTTCTTGCTTTGAGGCTTTCCTAGAGTTGAGGCAGCTTCGTGCTCGGTGCCAGTTTGCTCCTGCTGGCAGCCGTGATGAAAATCCCAGCATACCTCAGAGCGGCACTGAGCTCTGAACCGCATTCAGTGTCACAGCTTTCCATCACCGTACTTCACAATTACCCAGCCCCATCCACAGCTGAAAAATATAGGTGATTTCTGTGCGTAACACCCCCAAGGAATCTTCTTAAGTGGGTCAAATAATTTCGCATTTAGAAAAACCATGGTACCCAAACCACGTCAGCATATCCACTTAACAGATGGGAGGGAAAAGGCAGAGAAGAGCACTGATTTGCCCCAAGACACATTTGAAACCATGGAAGAAATCAGGGTTTTATCCCAGTTTGCCCAGTTCCCACTCCAGAGCAGCGTTTGCCCCCATCTCTGTTACAATATTAACCCTGAAACCACTTCATAGATATTGCTTGTAGCTAACAACTGCAGCACATTCCAAATTTCCCCCCAAGGTAACTTTTGTTACTGCTTAGACAATTAACAGAGACGTTTTCCTGTGCCAGAGAGGTTAAATTCAAGAGAATACACAAAACACAAACCAAACTCCCCAGGGTGTGATCCTTTTTCACACAAAACTCTTTGCTGCTAAATTAGAGCCTTCAGGGTTAAAAAGAGGGAATATTTCACATTTACCTTCTTTCAAGGGTGTCTCGCATCCCCAAACACTGCTTATCATGTCTTTAAAAAGCATATCCAGCTCTTCGAAACCACCTCAGTCCCGGTACCGATGAAACTGTTCTTCAAGCTTCACGTTCACCCATTCGGGACGCCAAGAGGCTCAACTCATAACTTCGTAACGAAGGCATTTTCAAGGGAAGTAGCCTTATTTGGGACAATGCCTGCTTTAAATTATGTTGCTTGTCTTCCTCCGGACTCCTCTCCGGGCTCTTGCTGGGTCCTAGCCACCGCTGTGCTCCGGACGGAGTCAGCTACTGTGCGACATCCTGAAGCCCTTGCTCAGGGGCAGGCGTTGAGAAACAAGGGGTATTTTTTTATTTTTTTATTTTTTTTTCCAGAGAAACTATCAGGATCGGGCCACGAGTTTGCTGAGGGGAATAAGTGACTTATCGCTGCCGATGCCATTGTTTAGCTGCATGCGTGGTGCAAGGCGGTGTGTTTACTTTAGGGTTTTGTGTCTGCGGGTTACATTCCTGGAGGGTTGGAGCCTCCTACCCCTGCACCTAAATCACTCTCTGCATCGTTAAGAAAGCAGTGCTTGAGGATTAAAGGCTTTAAATTCACGGCTGATAAATATAAAAGCCCAGAACCTGAAAACCTGTCCTGGAAGAAATAACTCTTTCTCTTCACAGCGGTCACACCAATCAGAGTGTGGTAGCAGTCTGTGGGCAGGACGGGGGTTCAGAGTCAGCTACAACGCACCTGACTTGGTGGGTTTTCATGACACGAGGCAGGAATTAGGGATAAAGGCAGGGGGAGTCCAAATGTCCGGGTGAGCTGCTGAATTTTTGGCAGCGAATACATAGTGCTGAATCTACCGGACCTGCTAGGAAACATTCCCATTGCAAAAAGGCTGCTTTTCCCCTGCAGAAGATGATTTCAGATTGCCTGTGAGTTCAGCTTTTTATTTATTATTTTGTGCTGCCCTCTAGGGCTGGAGCAGCTGTCTAATTGCTGGTTTCCCCACTTCCTTTTGCTAATTAAGACCTGCTTCTGGAAAACCTGCCTTTACACAGATTTCCCCGCTGCTCTCTCCCAGCCTCACGAGCCTGAGCTGTTGCGATGCACTTTCCCCATGGCTGAAATACTATGCCAAAGAGCTGGGCTTTTATCATCTCGTTAGCTTTGCGATGTGCCCTGAAATGAGCGGCATAAATGAAATGAAGAGGCAGGCGTACGCATGCGGGCAGGGGAGGGGCACGGTTAGGTGCAATGCATTGAAAAATCCACGTTTCGCTCTCGTGGGAACAGCCTGCCAGCGAGATTATCACAACCCTGGACAGGCTCCCCTCGACTGGGCTCTCGTCACACTGGTTTTGATCACCTTCCCCCAAGCACGTAGTGTCTTGAGCTTCCCTTGGCCGGAGCTGGCTGCAGCTTGATGCCTTTGGCACGCTCCCTCCGTCTGCAATCCCCTCGGTTCAACCTGGGGACCGCTGTGGTGTCCAGAGGTTTAAATGCCTTTGGGATGCTCTGGGTTTAGGGTTTGCCTCATCAGCAGCATGCAACAGCACTTGCGATGCACAGCCACTTTCGCAAGGAAAACCTCAAGTGTTCGAGGTCTTCAAGAAAAGAAAAATACTTTTTTTAATGATTTTATTTTTGAATAGGATGTTTCAATTTGATTCAGAGAAGGAATACAAATATCATGCCCGTAACGAAGAGCAGCGCGTGCCCTGGATGATTGCGACTTCACATTTTCCTACACCTGTATGCTCAGAGCACTGTGGGAAGTTTGCACTTAGGGGGGAAAAAATAGCAGGGTTTTTGTTGGATGTGTTTTTTAAAAAGCCAGCTCTGTTCCTCAAGCTGTTTTACTGAGTGGCCGAGCAGCTGTGCCAGCTGAACTGTGAAGAAAAGCCTGGACGGCAACAAATGCCAAAACAGGAGGGAAGGGCATGCACTGATTCTGCTGCTCGAGACTTTGCTTCATTAAAACCACGGCCTTGGAGGCACACCAACCACGCCGGGAAAGATCAGCGGTGTCCTTACCATCTTTGCCCTTTCCTAAAGGGGATCTGACAGCAAATAGTTTCAAAGACCCTGAAGCATGTGGCTGACTTCCCATCTTCAATATTTTCATGCTACGGGCTACCCAGCAGGTTACTCCCTATGGTGGTGTTGAAATGTTAACATGGTGTGTGCTCGGCAGCCACGTCTGCAGAGCAAGGGTCCTCTCCATCGGAGAGGTTGGGTCTTCTCTGTTGGAGAGGTTGGGTCATCTCCATCAGTCAGATTGGAGAATCAAGCTCTTTTGCCCACCCTTACAAGATAGCAAGGGTTGTCCCACCCCACTGTTGCCAAAGGGGTTGCACCTGCTACTCGGTGAAATCAGGCCCTTCCTGATTTTCCTGTGGTCTCCTCAGTAATCGCTGCCTGCTCAGTTTCTGCTAACATCAGTCAGATTTCACCCCATGTCACCCGAAGCCAGGATAGCATGGGGATGAGGGCTGGTGGGCACCTTGTCAGACCGCTCCTGTCCTCCAAACCCTATTCCTGGCCTCTCCCAGAGCAAGAAGGAAAAGCGAATCCCAGCCACTGGCTCTCACCAGCCAGTCCATAATCTGCTGCAGGTTCCCAAGGGTTTTGGGTAAACAAGAATATGTCTTGACGATTATGTGTCTTGAACTTCCAGACCTTTTGGAGCCTGTCCATCCATAAGGCTGCTGCTTTCTAAGGCACTGCTTTTGGGTTGAGTCCTGCGTCGAGCCGCATGAATCAAACTCTCCAGAGAAGTAAACAAAACAAGCTCCCGCCTTAGAAAGTGGGTCTGAACTGCAAGGGCAGGAGTGGGACAAGTCTTGCTCCCTTTCGACTGGAATAGCTCCCCGGTGATTCATCCCACCAGGGAGCTGGAGGTAATATTAATATTAATCCTATTAAAAAATAAATAGCCCATGCCATCCTCAGCCACAGCCTCTGAGAAGGAGGCACAGCTCCAGCTGCTGAGACCCTACGAGATGCTTCTCCTGCTTTGGTTTCCTCATGCCTTCTGCACTGTGCTTGGTCTCTCATGGGCAGACGCAGCCTCCTGCCTCTCTGGTGTCAAGTCCACACACCAAAATAGGGACTCCTACATCTCCTGGAATCCCAACATGGCTTTTCTCCTGCCTCTTGAAGCTGCTGCCTGCCTGCCTTCTCTCTCTCTGTGTCCTCTCTCCATGTGCACCTCCACCAGGTGTGCAGCCAACAGCATTTCCCCACCAAAAATTAACCTTTCTAATTAATTGGACACACAGGGTTTAGCCATTTCCCCTCCGTTATTCGCCTTTTTGTCTGCTCCTTTCTCCAGGAGAGAAAATGAAAATGAACGACAATCACATGAAGCCCACCAGCCTGGAGACTTTGTGGGCAAGGGGCTGGATGAAGGGACAGCAGTAGATGGGAAAATGAAAACACTCCCGTCAACAAAAACTGACGTGAACTGGCATTTGAAGATTAAACTATTTGAACATGAAATGCTCTCCCTGGAGAACCAAATTCCTGGAGAAACTCAAATCCAGGAACCAGACTAGAACCTCTTTTCACCAGCTTTAATCTAAGCGCAGCAAAGAAAGAGAGAAATTAGTTTAAAATTCAGCAATTTTTCTTTTACTGATGGTGGAGTCAGTGTTTGAGGAAAGGAGCACTCAATTTATTTGATCCAACAGGAGATAAAACGAAAGGAGGAAAACTATTTCTGATAGATTTGACTTGCACGATACTGATACACCCCCTCGAAGCCATCCATCCTTGTACCAGTAAAAGGCCAAGCACTGATAGAGTCACTGAGCTGTAACCATCTGCTTTAGAAAGAGATGCCCGATAGTGAATTTCTGTCACTGAAAACTAAAGGATTTCAGCATTTTGGAATAATAAGATGATTTTAAGGTTGAAATGATGACATCTGAGTAAAAAAACAAATTTACACTGCTGCGGAAAGCCAAACTTTGGCTTCTATTTAAGGGAAACATGTTTGTACTTTTATCAAAAATACAACGGGGTTTGGCTTTAGAAAATTATCTGTGACTTTTAGATAAACTAGGATTTTCTGAAACTTTACTATTTCCAAATATTGTCTAAACATGAATTCCTTGTCCTAACAGTCCAGGTGCAGCAAAGCCCTCTCAGTAAAGTCACCGCTCACCCAAGGTGACATTCAAGCTGTCAGGATCTTAAAGAGTAGAAAAATAACCCTGCCGTCTCACACCTCGTGCTCCGCGAGGCAGAGTTCAATGACAGAGCGGAGAGTAAGAAGAGCAGAGGAGCTAAAACAGCATTTTGCCCATTTTGCCCGGGGACCGGTGTGATTTGCCCAAGGCTATATCAGGGTTCGGTGTCGGAGAGCTGGGCGAGCCAGCGCTTAATCAGCGCACAGTGCTGGGCTCTGCAGCACTCCTGGTTCAGAGCGCTACAATGCAGCAACACCATAAATAGACTAAAGTCCTGTGAAGAAAGAAAGAAAGAAAGAAAAAACAAAAAAAAAAACAACCCAAAAACCAAACCCCACCACATCTCCCCTTCTTCCGTTACTGTAAACACAGAGAATAATAACAAATCAGGCATATGACAACTGTATTGTTATAAACTAACCAGTGCCTCCTTAACGTGAAGGATCTCACTCGCTGCAGTGCAAGTCCCTGATGGATTAAATATACAGCTGTGTGCATTAGAGCCATCTACACAGGGTGTTTAGTCCGTTCCTCAGCCTATTCATAAACACAGCATATTTTATTTATACAGTACCTTCCTCATCTGTGTTATTTTTAAAGGCTGCAGCTCTAAGTCAGCGGAGCCCCCGTCTCTCCTGCCGGCGAAAGCTCAACTTTCCAGCAGGCTCCCGGTTTCGCACGCGTCTCCACGTACCTGCTCTGTGCCTGGAGGAGGAGGAGGAAGAGAAGGAGGAGGAGGAGGAGGAGGAGGATTCGCCTCTGCTTGCAGCCTTCTGCCTCCCGGACTCTCCCAGCAGCCTTTCCAGCGCAAGCCGAGGAAGAGTTTCCTTGGGGAAGTCGTACCTCTGTTGCATGCCAGCTGACTAAAACTCTGCGAGCTCCGAGAGAAGTTTGAAGTCACAGGGAAAAAAAAAAAAAAAATACTCCCCATAGACTGGTCCTTGAATTCATTCCTTCGCAGTCATGAGCTCTTATATATTCCCAGGCTCCCACGAGCACGTGAATACATACCTCCGTAATAGTTTTAAAATGTGTGTGTCCTCTGCGCTTCTCTTTATTTTCCATTTCGTTCATTCAACCTTGGCTTATTTCCTGCTGTTCCTCAGCTGGTAATTACGCTCCTCTCGTATTGACACATGAAACAAGTCTGTGAATACCACAAAAAATCCCCTCCGTGGGCTTCGGGGACACATGCTTGTCTCTGAAGTTCGCCGTGCCTGTC
This sequence comes from Larus michahellis, assembly GCF_964199755.1. Lineage (NCBI taxonomy): Eukaryota > Metazoa > Chordata > Aves > Charadriiformes > Laridae > Larus > Larus michahellis. The sequence goes on from NC_133896.1 coordinate 216,586,510, forward strand.
CCACGGATGTGAGCGCGTGGCTTTCAGCTACAGGGACCTGCAGGTGCTCGGGGACGTCTCTCACCGGGGCTGGGGTAAATCGCTGGCCGCAAACCCTAAACTCCAAGTTCCTGCAGGATGGGGCGCGGAGGAAAACGGTGTATCGAAGGGAAGCACTGTAGCAGGGCAAACACATCGCCTTTGGTGTCCTGACAGCTCAGGTGTGTCTCTGTGGCACAGCGGTGGGACGGCCAAATGCACCCTCGGGGGAAAGGATAAATTCAATTTAACACTTGAATGGGTACTAATGGAAATACCTCATAGAAAGGGCAAAGGGACAGAGCTTTATTTCTTTTCCTTGGGTGTGAAACCCCCTTTTACTTCAGAAGAGTTGCTCTCATGTAGATCAGTAGGAGACCTACACACTGCCCATGTCATCTTCTGCTCAGAAGTGCCTGGGCAGGTGTCCACTGTCTTCACAAGTTGGTTTGAGGAGTACAAACCTCTAATAGGGTTTCACCAGCTCCTGAGTGGGTGTCTTAGGACCAAACTGAGTCTTGGCTTCACCAGCTGGGACCCAATCTCCCCAGGGCCACCCCACCAGGGAGCCCCACCAGGGACCACTGCAAACTTCCCACCTTCTCCCCCAGGTGCATGAGGAACACCTTCACTGAGTGACCTCCCCCTTGGAGGAGACGTTTGGCTTCAGCATTGGGTGTTTTCCCCCTTTTGCACTGTGATGTGTAATGATGGGCAATTTTCACCAAAAAAAACGGGGTGCTGACTCCCTTCTTCTGGACAATATCAATTCTGTTCCACTTTCCTGCTTCTACTTATTAAAATCACATAAAAGCCATGTCCTTTTATACTATGTGCCAAGCAGCCTTGTGGATTCTGCTAAACGTGTGCTGTCTCCCAGCCTTTGCTTCTCTGCGACAGGTTACTGCTCATTTTCTGTAGCACACCAGCTCCTGTGAGTCAGAGTTACTTCAGATGCTGCAGCATACTAGGAGACCCAAGACGAAAACATCTACAGATGTGAAAGTTGTGGTTTGTTAAATGTTGCAGTAAATATATTTTGCACATGTTGTTGCAATAAGTATGTAACAAGGGTAATAAATTTAATAGTAACGTGCACCTAATGATCAAGAAGTAAACAATAATGATTTTATTACTGCAATCGCCGTTGCCTGTGTACATGTATAGCTGTATATAAGTATTTATTAGAGGCCAAATGGCTTAAGAATTAGTAAGTAAACTATCTCTTATTGACTTGTCTCGGCAACAGCAGCAGATCCCATGGAGAAGCTTGCTTGTGTGCAGCGGTCCTAAAACCTCATTGATGTCCCCAGATTGGCACTTTCAAGGTACTTTGGGCAGCACCAAGGAGTGAGCTTGTGATCTCAAAGTTGTGTTTGCCCCCTCCATACAATGCCTAAACTAACTGTCCACTATCACTTCATCTTGTGGCACCATGCCTAGTCAATACGTCCACGCTGTTGGGTTTGACACGAGCTCGACATTGATGTGTTGATGCACACACCTCCCACCCAAGCCAAAACTCGCCTATTACTCCCTCCTGGCTTATTTGGCTGGGGCTGACCCACAAAGAGACGTCACTGAGGCACAAGGACATATTCTGTCCCCTCCAGTCACCATGCCAGGCCAACCTGATGGCCAACTTGATGTCACAGCAGCCAAGCCTGGAGGACAGCTGTGGACCTGCTGTTTAGAGACAGGGGTCCAATTATATTTTCCAAGTGATGCATGGCTAGATAATAGGAAAATGGCCTATCACAGAAAGAAAAAGAAGTCTCCTGACAATAAATTTCAAACTTACAAGCAAGCAGAAGGAATTATTCCCACATATCCTGCTGTTGTTAGACCTCCATCTCTGGTGTGTGGGACGCAGAAGACTTGGGTCAACTTATGGCTAATTCCCAGTGACACTTGAATGCTGATGTTTCTCCAGTTACATCTATCCCATTAAAGATGCGTCTCCCAGGGAGTGATCCCTGGCCTGATCCGCACTGACTTGGGTCTTCTCTAGAGCAAGTTGGCTATGTCCAGGTATGCAGCACTCAGATATCTAGCTCTGGATGGTGTCCTCACAGCCCTGAAGGTCATTTTTTCACTGTTACATTTCTTTCAGAATACCTTGAATAATGTAGAGACAGCGTGCAAAGCCCGTTGGGATAGTGAAGGAGGACTTTGTGAAGCAGAAGAAGCCAAACCTGATGCAGGCCCTGAAGGAAACCCCAGAACTACACCCAGTTTGGAGGGAACAAGCTGGTTTGGTGGGGAAGGGCACCCATGAGAGAGCTAACCCGCAATGTGGTTGACTGTGGGGAGCCAGGTTATCTGACAGTGTTGATGTACCCATGCAAACCCCATGAAAGAACCTGAGGACACCAGGAGGGACGCCACACCCTGAAGACTTGTAGCATCATGCCTCCAAAATTGCTTACAAGCACCAATCCTGCAATGATTTCTGCTGGTATCTGCCATGCAAAAATCCTTTACGCCTCCACACTGGGGCAGCAGGATGTGGTAAGCAGCAAATCCCACTTCAGAAAAAAGGGCCACATGTCAGTGCTGGTCACACAAGATCAACCCCGGGCCATGTCCTGCCGTAGGCTCAACCCCTCCAAGTCTCATGGGCTTCCCACTCTTACATGGGAGAGGTGAGCAGGCTTGGCTGTTGGGGCTGGCATGGAGACAAGCAGAAGCACATAAACAGAAAGCAAAACACCCAGCTACTGAGGTGCTCCAAGACATCACTGCCAGTATAAGCATCATTATCTTGAGCTGACATTAACCCAGTTGCTTTTCAGAAATTACACTAAAAGAAAAGAAAAGAAACCAACCGGGCAGAGATGATCTGGCAGTTTTTAATGACTTGCAAAAGATTAGAGGTTGAACACGTGCTCACCTCACGCTTAAAATAGGCTGTATCATGTCAACAGGATGCCCATCTCTAATTACAAATGATATTTCCCCAGACTAAACAAAGTTTGATATTTATGCTCCATTTCCTCCGGCTCCAATTATAGGCTGTTCTTTTAAAAAAAATACATGAGGAAGAAGAGGGCCAAGAACTTTGTTCTGGACTCTCTTTTTCTGTTCCTGCTGGTGTTCAGGGAAGTTTGCCACGTGATGATGCTTTGCACACTGGGGTTTCGGCTTGCCTTTGTGCTGACGCTGATGGTAAGCTGGACAGGGAGATGTCCTCCTTGTCACCAGGTTAGCTGTGTCTCCTGTCCCATCTCAGACTCATCAATATGTTGCCTGCATCTCTCAGGCCCTGTGTCTTTAGTTATCCTGGAGGAAGATGCTGCTCTTGATATCTCTCTGGACTAGGCCTGGCTTAGTACCCTCTGGTACCAACCATAACCTTCCTCAGATCTACCTGGCCTTGGCCCATAAAGACATTGACATTGCAAAGTGCAGACAGCTCCACTTACAACTGCAAAGCAGGCACGCCTTAGCTAGCTCCAAACCATCTAGCAGTAACCGAAGTAGCTGTGAAATTAAGCCAAAAAGTAGGGTAAAAAACTCATGTCCAGTTCCCCCAGGACGTTCCACAATCACCCACCCAGATATGACTAGCTATGAAGGGGTCAGCTGTGTTCATGCTATGATGCAGCGATTTGCGGGATGGACAAAGTCCTGGCTCATCTTGTCACTTGGGTGGCTGCCTGTTCCCAGGCACTTCTTGATGCCTAGGCAGGCAGTGCTACAAAATTGAACAAGAAAGCAAAATGCACATAACAGTACTCGAGAAATTTGTGGAGTGCTTGAGGGACATTGCACATCCCTTGGAATCGCAGATATTGTTGAAACTCCCAGTGTGAGCAGGTACCACCATAGGATTTAGATGAGGTGACTTTGGTGATAAGATGACTCTTCTGCAGAGTGAGAGACTGCAGAAGATCTGAAGAGCTACAGATGTTGTCTATCTGGACTTCTGTAAGGCCTTTGACACCCCACCCCCAACATTCTTCTCTCTAAATTAGAGCACTATGGATTTGGTGGGTGGACTGTTCAGTAGATGAGGAAATGATTGAATGGTCACATCCAGAGGGTAGTGGTCAATGGCGCAATGTCCAGATGGAGATCGGTGTCCCTCAAGGATCCATATTTGGACGAGTACATTTTAATATCTTCCATTCCAACCTGAACCATTCTGTGATTCTATGATTCTATGATCAACGACGTAGACTGTAGAATCAAGTGTACCCTCAGCAAGTTTGTGGATGATACCAAGCTGAGTGGTGCGGTTGACACACCTGAGGGATGGGATGCCATCCAGAGGGAACTGGACAAGACTCAAGAACCGAGCCCATGTGAACCTCATGAGGTTCTGCTGGTACAGGGTCCTGCACCTGGGTCAGGGCAACCCCCAGTATCCATACAGGCTGGGGGATGAAGGGATGGAGAGCAGCCCTGTCAAGAAGGATTTGGGGGTACTGGGGGGTGAAAAGCTGGGCATGAGCCAACAATGTACACTAGCAGCCCAGAAGGCCAACCGTATCCTGCATCAAAAGAAGCGTGGCCAGCAGATTGAGCGGGGGGATTCTGCCCCTCTGCTCCGCTCGGGGGAGACCCCCCTGCAGTGCTGCCTCCAGCTCTGGGGCCTCAGCACAGGAGAGACACGGAGCTGTTGGAGCGGGGCCAGAGGAGGCCCTGGAGATGCTGGGAGGGCTGGAGCCCCTCTGCTGGGAGGACAGGCTGAGAGAGCTGGGGGGTTCAGCCTGGAGAAGAGAAGGCTCCAGGGGAAACACTACTGTGGTTTTTCAGTACTTAAAGGGGGCTTATAAGAAAGACAGGGACATACTTTTTAGCAGTGCCTGTAGTGATAGGACAAGGGGTAAAGGTTTTAAACTGGAAGAGGGGAGATTTAGATTAGATATTAGGAAGATATTTTTCACTCTGAGGGTGATGAGATACTGTCCCAGGTTGCCCAGAGAAGCTGGACGTGTTCAAGGCCAGGTTGGATGTGACTTTGAGCAACCTGATCTAGTTGAAGATGTCCCTGGTCATGGCCGGGGGGTGGGACTACAAGACCTTTAAAGGTCCCTTCCAAAGCAAACCATTCTATGATTCCATAAGATAACAAAAGTACAGCTGGAGAGGAAATGATGGACAGATGTGGGGGTTGATGGGACATGAAGCAGTGAGACAGTAAGAGAGAAAGAACAGGGAAAACATGTGGGCAAAACTGCCAGGCAAGAAAAAGCCTAGCACAGGAGCTGCAGAGAGTCCCATCATTTTTGGGGGGAGAAAACAGTGCAAGTGGAATTTGTGTTTGTATTGTGGAGGGCCAAAACTGCCGCCAGGGCCCTCTGTTTTAATTTCCTGATGGCTGTGGGCCTCAGACTTACACCATTACCCAGTGAGACTTCAAGGTGCGGCTTGCAGGCAAAGCTGCCAGGTGAACGTCTTGAGAAGATGAAAATAAAGGCGGAGACCTTCTGCCTTGCACTTGCCCTGCTGGCTCTGATGGTCGGAGGCAGCCTGCATCCGACATAGATTTTTCAAGTGTCTCTGGGCTTTGTCTGCGCCCCCTACCATCTCCAGGGATGTCTTCTAGCCTGTGCTTGAAAAATCCCAAGTTTTATCAACAGGTTCAGGAAATTGTGCTCTATGTGACAAATCTGGTTTATCTTGAAATGGCAAACCAGATGAGACTGATGTGGTTTCTCTTGCAAATACTTCTCATATCTCTGCCTGACACCGCAGTAGCAGGAGGATCCATGAATCAGGTGGTGCCAAACAAGCTGCAGAACAGTTTGCTCTACCGTCTCTGTTAATGAGGTTAAAGATCATGTTTCTCTCTTTAGATCCCCTGCTCCATTCAAAATGTGAAATATCATCCGTTCTTCTTCCTTCTTTTCTTTTTCTTTTGAGTGGGAGAATGAAAAGGAAAGCTGGTCTCTGCCACGGATTTTTTAGTCCCTGCTATTGACTCAGAACTTGTGAAAATTACTTTAAGCTATCAACCACCACTGAAATAATCAATTTTCCCTTTTTATTGTTGCTTCTCTTTCCACCTCTTTGCCGCGTTTACTTTGGGTAGGTGGTGTCTTACCACGGGCAAGCTATAGTGAAGCCATTACTGGCATTATATCTGCAAGGCCTTGAGGTTGATCATGAAACGGGTAATTTTCAGCTCTCGTGAAAAAGGCTTTCACCACAGTTGGTTGAGAGTGTGATCTGCCCTCTCTTTAGCTACTTCTATGCTGATTTTTCAGGCAAACACTGAAAAAAAGTTGCAATCGTATCCTAGGGAGAGAAGAAATGGCTTAGAAACACTCTATTTTTGTCATGTTCCTTAAACCCTTTGATCCTTCCCATAGCCCCTTGATCCATCACTACGTCATCGCTTATTGAAAGCATTTTTTTTTATAGCCCACAGCTGGATTCTGGGTTATTTCCAAAATGTCTTTGCTTCCTGCGCAGTGTGTTGGCTTTTTTTGAGTAATCTAGCTCCCACCCCCAATGATGTATTTTGGGTTTTTCTGCATGGAGGGAAAAATATTTAAGCCCAAGCTTCATCCATGAACGTACTCCTTGCTGTGCTGAAACAGTACATCATGGCCATCCCTGTGCACAGTGCTTTGAGTGGAACATACTCCTGAAGGAGAAAAGTACCCGCACCATCTAACAACCCCTCCACACCAAATAATGAAGCGGGGGTACATTGGGAGACATGGGGAAATGAACATTAGAGTTATTTCAGTGGAGAGAGAAAGCAGACATAGGGCAACATCCTGAAAAAATGCGTTTTTAGTCCTGCTCATTGAACAATCTCTCTGACTGTTCAAAAGACTGGAAATTTAATTTCATGCTGAACATCTCCTTCTAGATTTTGGAGGTGGGATGCACTCGGCAAAAGCTTTGGATCCATTGCACAGGCCGCATTTCCACTAGGAAGTTTAGTGCACAGGAATGGTGAAATATGGAGAATAAAGAAGCAGAGGTAACTGTGCTCAAACATGTATCATAAGACCCCTGTCAAGCACAAGTAGAAGAAGCTACAGGAGCAGCATTGAAGATCAGAGTAAACTCCTGGTCTCCTTTTTCTTATACAAATTTGTAACCCCAGAATGATGTCATGGGTGAAAAAGATGAGCTATCTCTGATCAAATGTAGACATCTGCAAGGTTGGCATCTATCAAATAAACCACTGATCTTGATATCCTTCGCAGCTCATGGAGGGAAATGGAAGCCCTTCTTGCTGATGATTCATCTCATTCTCCAGCAGATGAGTCACCCACAAGGAGCTCCTACTTTCTCCTGTGAACGCGAAGGGAGTGGTGAGTGACTAACGCAGACACAGATTCAAAATCAAAGGAAATGAGTCCCTCTTGCAGTCAGGAAACAGAGAACTGGATTTCTTGCTGGTTGTGGGAATACCTCCTGCTAGTACAAATCCCAGCTTTCCTGCCCAGGTTGGACATACCAATCACTTAAAATACTTTCCAGATTTCCTTGGAAGAAGCCACTTGGTGATAGTATTTCTGGATGTGTTACAAATATTATAAGTGATTCCGCCATTCTACTGTTGCTTTGAGGGTCTGACATCTACCACCCCGCTGAGCGAAGCCCGGAGCAGGATTCCTGCCCTGAGGAGTGTCTGTACCTCTATAAAGCATGTCCTTATTCACAAATGCAAATTCTTTGTTAGCAAGTTGGGATGTAGCTTCTGGGGTCAGACTGTACATCCCTTTTACTACTCAGGTCAAACGCACTGGATTTTAGATAATGATCTCATGAGCCACCGTATCTAAAAGGTCTGTCTGTGCCACATCATAAGCATCTCCTGGTTGGAGGAGCATGCTTCTCAGGATTTAATTTCTGGTGTCAAGACTCCTGTATTTTTATACCCTCCAGAGCATGAGTGAAAAGAACAGAAGCTCTTCTTTGCTCATTGTACCTTCATTTGCTCATAGAATCACAGAATAATTTGGGTGGGAAGGGACCTTCAAAGGCCATCTAGTCCAACTCCCCTGCCATGACCAGGGACTTCTTCAACTAGACCAGGTTGCTCAGAGCCCCGTCCAACCTGGCCTGGAATGTGTCCAGGGATGGGGCATCCACAGCTTCTCTGGGCAACCTGGGACAGTGTTTCACCACCCTCAGCGTAAAAAATTTCTTCCTGATATCTAGTCTGATATCTAGTCTGTCCAGAGGGTCCACGTTCCTGCTAGCACACCTCATATCTTAATGGATGAAATAAGCTGTTCCTAGGACTCAGGACTACGAGAGCGGCCTCATTGCTTATTGGTTCACATCAACATCGCTAGATTCAGATCTCAACTGTTTTCAGCTGTCAGGTAACACAGTCTTGAGAGATGTTTAACAGACCCCAGAAGGGACCTGCCCACTGAAAAGTGGAGGCATACAGCTCCCACCGACCTTACCCTTTCTCCAGACACACACGTGCCAATATCCACTCCTCTTTCATCCGCAGCACTGAGGAAGCTTCTCACCTTCCACACGTGACACTCCCTGCGGTTACCCCATGGTGGCCTGCTCCCAGCTCAGCCCATCTCATCCTTGAACAATGCATAGAATTTCTAAAAAAATGAACAAAAAAAAAAATAGCCAGTGCATTGTGCAACATCAGGATGTCTTAAGGCTCGAGATTCAGGGTAAGAAAGTCATTGGAGATGGTCAAAGAAAACATTGTCAATACCTTTCTGGCCACTGAACAATTTGCTCATTGGTTTGTGCAGGGAACACATAGGACAACTGATTTACATATACTTTGCCTGCCCTCTGGTGGTGAATGGCTGCTGATTAATTGTATGTATAGGTAGCTATTTATATATAGCTACCTATATATATAGTATATATATACACACATACGCACATGTACATATATATATATAGGTATGTGCCTATGCATATGCATTGACATATATGGTGGAAAATGCTTTCACCTGAATTGTACCTTGAACCCGAATGTTGCAGATGTGAGTGGTAGTTAATTGCTGTCCTTGGCCGTAGCTGGTCTTTTTAAATGCTGAAGATTTTCCACCTGACTGCGATTGTGCTAACACTTAGATAAGTTAAAATAATTCAGCATGAAAATAATAAAAGTATAGTTGAAAGTTTGTTCCAGCTTGGAGAGACCAGTGAGCTCTTCGTGTGTCCTTTTCCTCTCTATAAATAAACTCTGGCGAAACTGGGTGAGCTGTATGAAATCAAGAGCAAAATGTTTATCCAGGACCAGTTCTTGCAGAAAATAAAGGACAGCATAAAAATAACTGCTGCAGGATGGATGTGCCTTCCCCTACACAATGCCGGCCTGGGTTAGCAGGAGGACACAGAGAGAAAGGTGGCCCTGGGCTGAAAGCTTGGAGGAGATATATTCCTTCAGCCCCTCAATGGCGTTTATTTTCAGTTCACCAAGGGCTCAACACCATATTTCCTACAACTGTGTCCAGCACCTGGGCATGAGGTAGTGAAGATAGGTGTGTTCAACACTGCAGCTCTCAGGACTTATATAAATATAACAAGTATTGCCTAAACTTGGTATTCTTAGCCTTTTGTCTTTGATGTGACCTTTTACAGTGGGAAGGGCAGCAAAGGTGGCTTCTTAGGCTCTATTCATATTGACAGAGTTTATCTTTGTCTAGAGGGAAGAGAACTAGAGAAACTTCTTGTTTCAACATTTTCATTCACCACTCAGCATTTCCAAATGAAACTACGGTCTTTCCCTTTTGGGAAAAGAACCCTCAGCCCTTGGCAACCTTGAGATTTGCAAGCCCTTCTGTAGAGTGTTATCCCAATTTCACAGTTGCTTTGGATTGTGTTTCAAAACCATGCCCAGGGATGAGCACACCATGTCCCGGGTACCCTTAGGCAACATGGAGGTGGTGTCCATAGTGTCCAAACACAGCATTTATAGCACATCGTCCAGTGACTGTGGCAGTACTCATCTTCCTTTCTGTCTCACAGTAGCTCCATCTGAACCAGTGACCAGTTCCTGGGTGCTGGATTCAACTGTTAAATTGCTACCACCCGTGGTCCCTTGGCCAACAAGCACCACTTCAAACAATCCCAGGGCATGTCCGGGTCCAGGGGTATTTCCACCATGTAGTTCGGGTGTTCGGGAGGAGAGGGAAGTTTACTAGCTGGTTCCAGTGCCAGGGAAGGGTGTAATTTAATCATGCGGGTGTCACCATTGCTTTCTGTGGAGCATCCCTTTGTCCTTTTCCATTTTTAAGGCCACAGAAGTCTCACGCAAGGTAGTTTTCTCCCAATGCTCAGGGCCTTCTGGTGTTCTAGATATGGGTGTATGATTTGCTGGAGACCTCTCAGGATGTGAAACCTGCTTCCCACCACGGCCAGAGGACTCCCCAGCTAGGGAGGTTCTTCACCCAAATCCTTTCCACCTGCCTTATCTTCTGCTGGCTGGGCACATGTGGACAATAGTGCCTGAACTTACAACCAAGGCAGGTTCATCCCACCTGAACAAACACCTTTGTATTCTAACCTTGCCTGGTCTTGTATCTCCTGTCTCGTTCCACACACACGAGTGTTGGACAGTCTGCACTTTTCCCAATGCTCAGCCACCAGTACAAAGCTATAGCAGTAGGGGTAGAGAGGAAAAGGTTTCCAGGCTGATCCCTCCTCCCCATAGACCAAGAAGCAGCGTTCACTGGGTCACCCTGCAGATTGGACCTGAGGCTTGGACCCACCATGAGTATTGGGTCATATTTCCCTCTTGACCTGGCTGTGTTGCAGCCCTGACAGGTGCAGTCAACCAGAGCAACCTCGATGACATCTCTCCACGAATAAACTTTGGCACATTATTTGGATAACAACCTGGGATTATTCCCTCTGGTGCTTTCTACGTGATGATGGTGTCTGGGGAGCTAGAGTTACAGATTTGGCCGGGCAGACAATCACCTCCGCAGGGAGCCCACACAAGTAGGTTAAACAAAAGCTTTATTTCCACACTGCATTCTCGGGACACGGTGCCAAGATTTCACAGACGGCTCAAAACAAGGATTGGCAAGCAATGTGCTGCTCCTGTGATGCTTTCTTATTGCAAACAGCCCTGAGTCACACAATGCATGTTCAGAGCCAAGCCTGAACTTCCTTTAAAATAAGAAGTGTTCAGATTAAAAATTTTCAGCTTTATTCTTTAAAGCAATAATGTGCTAGAGCAAAGCTCACATGCAGAGAGGCGTAAGGAGTTTCTACACCACCAGACTCTCATACATAGTTAAAACCCTCTGGTGCTACAACAGAAGAAATATTCAATAAGCCATGGTTTTTAAAGCAGTTAATTGCAGTACATCTGCCGTCAGATATTATTCTGTGCTACGCTGCGTTTGGACGGTGCACTGCTCCTGGTGAGCAAAGACCTCAAGACCGGAGCTTCATCCACGCAGAGTCTGTTTGCTGCCCTCTATTCCTCCCCACAGTTTTCTGGCAAGCGTGGAGAGAGGTCAGTTGGTTTCCTGCAGGATTTCAATATTTTGAAATGTTATTTCAGTTCCAGCTTCTGAGCGAGAAAATAAATAAAGAAGGAAATTGGATGTGGAGGTTGGATCCGAGACATCTGCCTCCAGGGTTGCTTTGCAGCGAGAGGCTGGAACGGGTAACGGAGATGGCCCAGCAGACGGGCAGCTGAGCTCTCTGGCAAACAAACTGCTAGAAAACCAGACCCTTTTCCATTTGAAAACTGCAGAACATTTGCAACTTGGCAAACCTTAACAACAATAGCAAAAAAAGCTTCAGCGCTAATAAATGCCTTCTGTTCAAGACCAACTGGAATCTCATGCATCGTATTGTGGTTTTCATTTGGACATCAGGCCATGCAGATATAACATACTTCAGCTTTGGTCCTTGGCCCTATAGCGACTTTCCCTGAGCTTCTCTGCATATGTTCATGAAAAATGTTCCAGACATCTAGCTTTGTGAAAATTAGAGTATTTATTTTCAGTCTGTTGTACGTTTTTTTTTAACTGCGCCTGCAGTCTGTATTACCTAGTTTGGCTCCTGGACAGCCCCAAGTTGCAAAGAGATAGTAGCAGAAGGGAGATTTAGTTCCTTTGAATAGAATTATTTTAATGCGCCAATGAAGCAGTCAATAAAAGAGAACCAGCTGATAAAATTTTTCTTGACTTTCAGGAGATCTTAAGCAGGTCCCATGGAGGAAAGGAGAATGTATTGCACTGAGTAATGACAAAGCGAAAGGCAAATGCTATGGATCAAGACTGATGTGGAGGCAGGAAGCAAAGAGGAGAATTACATGATCAGGATTCATTGTGCAATGACTTTGTGGGTGGTCCTTGCAGTCCCCCACTGGGTCCTGTGCTGTTTAACAGAATTTAGAGATGCTTAGGAAATTCAATAAGGGCAAGCGTAGGGTGCTGCACCTGGGGAGGAATAACCCCATGCACCAGTCCAGGTTGGGGCTGACCTGCTGGAGAGCAGCTCAGCTGAAAGAGACCTGGGAGTCCTGGTGGGCAACAGGATGACCATGAGCCAGCAACATGCCCTCATGGCCAAGAAAGCCAATGGCATCCTGGGGTGCATCAAGAAGAGTGTGGCCAGCAGGTGGAGGGAGGTCATCCTCCCCCTCTACTCTGCCTTGGTGAGGCCGCACCTGGAGCACTGGGTCCAGTTCTGGGCTCCCCAGTTCAAGAAGGACAGGGAACTGCTGGAGAGGGGACAGCAAAGGGCTACCAAGATGATTAGGGGACTGGAACACCTCTCTTAGGAAGAAAGGCTGAGGGATTTGAATCTTTTCAGTCTGGAAAAAAGACGACTGAGGGGGAATCTTATCAAAGCTCAGAAATACTTATAGGGTGGGTGTCAGGAGGATGGGGCCAGGCTCTTCTCAGTGGTGCCCAGTGACAGGACAAGGGGTAACAGGCACAAACTTGAGCATAGGAAGTTCCACCTAAACATGAGGAGGAACTTCTTTCCTGTGAGGGTGGCAGAGCCCTGGCACAGGCTGCCCAGAGAGGTGGGGGAGTCTCCGTCTCTGGAGACATTCCAAACCCGCCTGGACACATTCCTGTGTAACCTGCTCTGGGTGACCCTGCTCTGGCAGGGGGTTGGACTAGATGATCTCCAGAGGTCCCTTCCAACCCCTACCATTCTGTGATTCTGTGATTCAGAATGTCTCAGAGACATCCATCAAGGAAAGGAGGAGAACCAAGGGAGACTGACATCTGTAGAAATCATGAGGCCAGGCTTGGGGAGGATTGTGAGGAACTCGAGTGAGTGAGGAAAAGGATGGTGAATGAAATTTAATACCAAGAACTGTAAAGGCACAAGCACCAGAGGAAAAGAGTTAGGTGCTTCTTACACTGCACAGAGCATGGAGCTGGTTTCATCAGCTCGGGAACTCTCCCTTTTGGTCATTGCAATAAGACTGGGGGGAGTACCCTGGTGTGGGACGAATACTGAAAAGCTTCATGTGCCTGCCTGTTCCAGCAGTCACTGGCCCAGGATTCCTGCGTGCTGCTGCCCACCCACCAGCTGCAGGATGCTGGAGGAGAGGATTCCTATACCCAGGGTCTGGAAATCATCCTGGATGCAATAGCTTTCAGTGCATTTTGGGAGATCTGGTCCAACACTGTGTGCTAACTCAATCTCCCCTTACATCAGCTCTCTATATGCTACCGTGCTGTCCCCACAAGCTGACACAGCAACCCCATAGCTCTTCATCAGGCTGAGTTTTGCCTGCAAGAGCTATATCCAAGGCCACCATTTCACAGTGCTTCAGCATGAGCATGGAGAGTTGTAGTTCCTCTGCTTCCTCCCACCTCTACAACTACTTGAAAAGAGGTTGTAGAGAGGTGGGGGTCAGTCTCTTCTCACAAGGAACAAGAGATAGGACAAGAGGAAATGGCCTCAAGTTGCACCAGGGGAGGTTTAGACTGGATATTAGGAAAAATTTTTACACTGAAAGGGTTATTAAGCATTGGAACAGGCTGCCCAGGGAAGTGGTTGAGGCACCATCCCTGGAGGTATTTAAAAGGAGAGCAGACGTGGTGCTGAGGGACGTGGTTTAGTGATGGTTTTTGTCAGAGTTAAGTTGATGGTTGGACTCAAGGATCTGAAAGGTCCCTTCCAACCTAGATGGTTCTATGATTCTGTCCTTTTATTCAAACAGTTATTTTTAATACAAATGAGGTCAGTGATGAGAGTCACACTAGGACTTTGTGGCACGACTGAAGGGAAATGCAAGGATGTGTGGCTACAACAGTAGGAAATCCTTATCCCACCTTCACCAGAGATGCCCATGGACTTGCATCCAGCTGATGACCACTGTTACAGTGTGTGAGTAGGCGGGTGAAGGGGGGGAAGCGTTTCCCTGTGCATAGGACCTTGCCAGACCATGTTCTCGGTTACATGGACAGAAGGGAGCAGATTGCCCTGATGTCTCCCATGCATTCAACAAAGGGACAAATCCATTGCTGGTGTGAGGACAGACAGTTGACCGTGTAGTGACTGTGGAGCTGTCCCTGACCTCACCACTGAAGGACATGTCCCTACAATGCCAAGGTAAATAACCAGAATGTCAGGGAAGGCGGACATGTTGATGTTTTTGCATGAGGATGTCAGGACAGAGACAACATAGTTTCATGAGTTCAAAGAGAGGTAAGGCTGCAGAAGACTTATCCTCAGCCTTATTCCTGCCTTCACCCGGCTGCAGCTCCAAACCTCAGAGAAGGACCTTGACATTTTCCAATGAGAAATGTGCTGTGGGGAGTGGTATTGCCCCCTTCCCTCTTTAGTGTCCCCTGTCATGGGAAACTTTCCTTACAACTGTTTTGATACCCATCCACGCCATGGCTACTCCATACCTTCCTTGGGTTCTTCTGCATCTCCTCATACCTCCTCTACTTGACTGTCCTGCTGCTCATTTATGTATTTGGAGATCTTTTGGGGATCTGCCTCTAAATTACTGAATAATGGAGTGAATACGTGAACAGGGGTCTCCATAGGTGCCTCATCTGCACTGAGAGCTGAAAAGTAAGCTGAGATGAGGATAAATATACAAAGAAAAAAGACTTACAGGTGGAGGGATAAGTCTCCAAGGATCTTTATTGGCATTTGGTTTTAATTCACTGTTAAAAATACTGTATGAAATATGAACTCTATCCAGACACTGTATGTTGTGCATAAATACATCTTCTAGAGCTTTCAGCGTGTTTGCATGATTGCATTAAAATTCACCCTATAACATTAGTGGTAAAACCTCTGGCAATCACATGGTAGGTTCCTGTTGATAGTGGTTTCTAGAGTGTGCGCTTCACTACCCGAGAAATCCACCAAGTGACTTGTCCACAATCACCTGAGAAGTCTGCTGCAGAGCTACAAAATTCACATTTGCTGCTTCCAGCCCCCATCTTCCTCGTTACAACATCCAAAGACTAGTTTTAGGAGCAAAATAACAAGAAAAGAGCCTGATACAGTAATCACAGTTAATATGGGAAGAAATCTCATGAGTAAACCTAAACCTGTCTAAACAGAACAACGCCAGGAAAATATAAATATATTTTATGGCTCTCTAACAGCAGAGGTTATCACACTCAGGGATGAGTCCTTGGCCTCTTCCTGTTGAAATTAAGAGAAAAAAATACCACTGGCTTCAAAGAGAATTAAGAATTATCCTGGGATTACTAAAGTCGTCAGTGATCAGAACTTTGCTTCTCTGCTACCCTTTCCCACAGATTTACTATTTTATTTTTTTTTAAATAAATTCAAAGAATGTTGTTTATTTTTGAAGACTACAGGCTGAAGAAAGAATCCAAAAACTGTGTGCAGAAGGGCAGATTGAAATCCCCTTGTTTAAATCATCTTCAGCTGGAAAATTCAGGTTTTGGCTACCCAACATTTTCATAAAATTGTCTCTTATTGCATTAACAAAAAACACACACTCAAAAGATTAGCTCTTAGTGGGTAATCATGACATAAAAAGCTGGGTATCCCCAAACTCAAATATATATATATATATATATATCTTTACATATGTGTAGATGTTGAAAGGGAGAACGTATGCATAGTGGTAGTTTGAAGAGGTGTGGTGTTCGTTTTGGTTGTTTTTTTTTCCTCATTTTAAACTCACGTTTGCACAGACCAGTCCAGATAATGTCCCTCCCTGGAACTGAATATTGAGGCACGTTGTGTCAGAATTGCCTGGCCCATGTCTCTTCCACAGGACTTTATTCCTGAATTAATTTGCAAACAGAGGGCGAGCACAGAGCAGAAGGCGAAAGCTTTCCTAAGCCCTGCTTGACAGCTCAAGTGTCGTATGAGGCCTTTGACAGATGGCTTTCAAGGGCCAAATTCTTCCGCATGGAATACCTACTCTCATCACTGAGTAGGCAAAAACTTCTTTCACAAAACCAGGTGCCACAGAGTGCAATCTCATTATTGAAGAACATTAATGATTTTCCCTTCTGTTTTCACTTTTCAGAGTTTCGTACCCCAAACTGCTCTTACTTTGAGAGTACATGCGTTTTACACTTGCTACGGTGAATTAGGTGTGAAAATTGTATCTTCCTTAGCTTTGCGGAGCCTGGCTTGCCTCATTTCATAAAGATATTTGCCATAACCAAAGAAGGTTCGGTCAGTGGTTGTTGACTCTTATTTATCATCTGAACGATAAAAATCTGCTCTGATTGCTCCGATGAGAAGAGCTCAGACTGAGCTTGAGGAAGGTCTCCGTGTTTTCAATGAGCACCTTCTGGTGGTAATATTGATTAAATTACCATATCTGCTGTTCTCTTCAGCCTTGCAGAAGAGAGAACAACAATTCCCAGAAGTTTGTTAGAAGCCAGACGTTGAACAGGAGTAAAAAACCTGGAAGAAGAAATGGCCAAGAAGAAAATTATTTGGCCTTGATGAAGTGTGCTCTGTGAGAAGTGCCTACAGGCCAAATGCTGTGCCTTTGCAGAAAGGTATTTTTACCCACTGGGAGGCTTGCTTTGAAGACAAGTGCTTTTGAGACCACTTGGAGATGGGGAAGAAAAAAGAGTGATGCGTCCTAGACTTTGCACTGCTTAAGTGATGTACTTTTCATTCCCTCAGCCCCACTTTTGCAGGAAAGAAAATTCATATCTCATTAGTATTACTCAGCTAAAGGAACTGCAGAATGTCATTCTCTGCATCTCAGTTTTACAATAGCTTGGCATTCTGCTTTGGGATGAAAAGCGTAAAATGTTTTAGATATGCTCTATGAGTGTGTGTATAAAGCAAAACAAAATGTTCTTCCAGTTTAGATCTGGAATTGCGAAGACGACATATTTTGACATTTTGGGCAGAATCACATTTTGGCATTTGGAAACAAATATTGATTCATACCAAACTGTTTCATTTCAAAACTGTCATTTCAGTTTGAAAATAGCATTAAAATGGCATTTGCAGCTGAAATGTCAATTTAAAAGAAAATGTTTCAGCTTAAATTGACATACAGGAACAAAACATTTTGATTCAAAATTTCCCCTTGTGGGGGAGTAAAAAATATTTTTTGTTGTTGTGAAAATCATTTTCTTCTCAATTGCACTGATTTTCATGAAACCAGAGTTTCCTACAACAACAACAACAAACCTATTTAATGCAAAACAGTTAAACCATTTTAGCACTTGGCATTATTGTTCAAGTCCAGGCCCAAGTGCAGCTGGACGTGGTTGTGCTGCCATGCAGACCTAACTAAAAGGTTTTCTGGGCTCATCCTTGTGACAGATGCTGATGAAGAGCTGGCATCACCATCACCATCCCCATTACTTTCTTCCCCAATGGATCCCTGCCAAAAACACATACATACAGCTCTGAGCTGGTGTCCCATTTCACAAGAGGTGATGGTCAGGATTCATCTGCCTGCTCAGGTTCACCCTCTGCAAGAGCTAAGAGGCTTCATCAATTATACTGCTTTTGGCTGGAAGGGAATGAAATGGAGGGTGTGAGCTCCTCTGCTGGGTTGGCTTCAAGGAGTCCGTCCTGATCTTACTAGTTCTTCTCAGAGTTCATCCTCTTCAATGCTTATTCCGGCCTCCTTCATGCTCCCCAGCTCTTTAAAGGTTGCTTTTGTCAGTGTCTTCTTTGTGCCCCTCAGGACAAATTTGAGTTTCCTGGTCAGTACATCTGTCCAGTTGAAGCTGTAAAACAGGGAAGAGAGAAGGAGTTAGCAACCCTGCTTGATAAGGAATAGTCTTTCATTTTGCATCATTTTGTGTCAGACAAAGCAGAAACATTAGATGTTCTCAAAGCCATGAAGAAGCACCAGGCAAGGAGGGATGCTGGTTGAGAACTGCAGGGACCTTGTGGTCCCAGTAGACCATACAACCGCTGCAGCTGTTGCATGGTTTAATGAGACACATAGAGCTTTCATCCAAGGATACCCGCTTTACAAATGTAAATTATATTTACATAAAAACAACCAGAGGGCTTCAGCTGCTCATGAAAAACATTTCTAACTGCACATCACAAACCTCATAAAGCCCCTTGCTGGTAATAACAGAGATTCCCCGTTCATCAGCTGGGTTTCTCTGGGTTTGATGGCATTCACTGCCACCAATGAGAAATCTGAAGGTCCAGCCGCTCTGACAGCCCCGTGATCTCACCAAGGCCAAGATGGGATGGACAGAGAACCAGAAAGCCCTGCCATCCATCTCAGACCCAGGTGTTGTTTCACTGGCTTAGCCTGGCACTGTTCCTGAGAGAATGTGCTATGCTGAGTACTAGGACTTTAGAGCTGGCCTACCTGAGAGACTACATCTAGATCCAGGCTACTAAACCGATGTGATGGAGCTGAAGACGATCATTTGCTATGATTCTCTAAATGTCCCTGGTGCCCTGGTTCTACCATCTGTCGGTAGGGACAGATTTATTGTAACAGAATGGGGATTTCAGAGACAAAACAAACATCAAGGACTTGTAGAAGGCCAGGAGCTGAGGGATTAAGGTAGGTCTCAACTCTGCAGCTGTCCTGTCCTGCATAAAGCACCACATGAAATGAAATTTACCATTTATAATAGAAGAAAATATCATTCCAGCTGTTGTAAACCAAAAAGAACCAAATTCTAACCCATACCAATAACACCCTTGTGATTATATAGGTATTAAAAAGAACTAGTTGAGAAATTGTTGTGTGTATACATATATGTATGGTTTTAAATTGTACACACCATTGTTGTGTACAATGAACAAGCTATTACTTTAGAATAGAAATATATGTAAAACTGACTACATGAAGCAGGGATCCCAAGAGTGTAAGATGTGAGGTCTTGACAGGCGGGGAATGAATGTTATTAGACCCAAGGACTATTCACACTAGTGACAGATTATTAATATAGAATTGTTAAGCAGCCTAATGAAATTGCCCTCAATGACAGCCCAAGATAAGCTGTCTTTAAAGCATCTATTAAGCATCTATAAAGTATATACATATACTTTAAAGTACGTATAAGACTATAGCAAAGTCAGCTAATAGCACTGGCACCAGAACCAGGTATGCAGGGTTGACCACTCAGACATTTTGTAGTGTAACACCGCGTATCTAATGGTTTTTATTATCATTCAAGGGAATTGTATTGTATTATTCGACCTAAAGTTCTGCAGATGGTGTCTGATGGTCTGATTACCTGTGCTTGAGGACTGGCTATTAAATCTGGATGCAACAAGAGAAGAACCAGGACCTCCAAACTCAGCACACATCATGGTCCCTTCACTCAGCGGGAGACCAAGGGCAGCCAAGGACAACCAAGGGCAAAAACCAGGAAAGGGATCTGAAGGCAAATTGCTGAATCTTAAGAAATCACCCAAATGTATCAACCCAATACGATTTAGGATCCAGTGGAGGATCGACCCTGAGCATTCACTCATAGAACTTTATGAGAAACAGCTGATGCCCTTGTCAAAGATGATCCCACATGTTTTGTAACCACTAAGGAGACAAGGAAAATAAATGTCCTTTTCAACACCTTTCCAACACCTTTCTGGTGTTGAATGAAGAAGATAGGCCTTCCAGTGTGTTGCCAGGAAATGTCCCTGCATAGCAAGAGAGAAGAAGGAGCTGATGCAGAGTGGAAGAAAGAGAAAGAGAAGAATGATGTGATGGTGCGATAGGAAAAAAAAATATCAATAGAAATGAGTGTTTGATTTCTGCAGTTCTGGTTTTAATCTTTGGAGGGATCAGGCAGGCAAAATGATCAGAGATTAGCCCTGCAGTGGGGCTGTAATTGTATGGGTTTCTGGGTAGGCGTGGGTTTCACCTTTGAGGACAGGGAGAATCTTTATCAAAAACCCTGTTCTGAATGAGCTTTCAGATCTTCACGGCTGGTCAGCCACACCTTGCTAGTCTATGGCTTGGCCAGCAAAATGCAATAATTTGGGTGTTTACTGTATTTCCTGAATGAGAAAGAACCTTGGGGGATCTCCTGTCACTAAGCTGAGTTCATGGGACGAGAGGTCAGAATAGAGGGAGAGGCAAAGTCTTGAGGAAAAAAAAAAAAAAAAAAAGGAGAGAAAATAACTTAAAAAATTGAGCCTCGGTACTTTTAGGTGATCTCAGACTGTTTCTTTGCCTATGCAGGACACACTACCCATATGCTTATACATCTAAAGGTCAGCAAAGATCAATACAGGTGGCACTAAGATTTATACACCATGGATCCCTCCATAAATACAGCAGCGACCAACCACATTGGGGTGAAATCTCGCCCCTTTGAAATCCACAATGAACTCTGACTGACTTGCACGGGGTCTGAGTCTCATCTCTAAAGTGAGATCAATCTCAGGATCACAGGGAGTCATTGACCTCCCTGTGGGACAGTTGTCTGCTGGTCCTTGAGGGAAAAAGAAAAATCCCTTTCTCCGTAAGATGCTAGGGGTGGGATTCAGCTGCCTGAGGATACTGTCTAGCAGTATTTGAGATGCCATGTTTTATCCTGCTTGGTCTTCAGCTGCTGTTTCATCTACCAGCCTTGCAAAGGTGTCTTTGACAACCATGGTGCTCTGGCCTGAATCCCACTTGCATGGGTGGGTTGGTAGGTCCACGTTAAGATCCCATATCCTACTGCAGGAGAAAGTAGAAGGATCACTAACGGTATAGACAAGAGGTTTATCTCCAGGTTACTGGAGATGCACTTTGGTATTCCTCATGCTTTGTTGTATGTTTTTATCAAGATCTGGCCAGAACCATCACTTGTCTTCAAAAACAGATGTCCACCAAGGAAAACAGAGTCGACAGTCAGTCTTTCAAGGTTAAAGGATTCGCTTTCTGAGCACAACGAGTACAGTTTTGGCCTTCCTCTAGACTCCAGGCCAGATGAATGCTCCAAAAGCCCTGAGATGGGGATCCCTATCATCACAGCAAGGACTCTGTGAGACTGTTAGCAGTTTACAGTCCCAGACTAATGGGACTGTAAACTCAGTGAATGAACTGTAGATCAGTGCATCTGAGACCCTTGTAGAGCGTCCTTTTATTGCTATCAAGGAAAAAACAAGCTTATTATGGCATGATCCCTTTCATCATAAATGTCTAAATAGATTAGCTGGAAACATCACTAAGCCACCAAGCAGGCACGTGTGAATAAGTGGCTGTTGAGGACATAATTGCCTCCATTGAAAGCTTCACGCACACAAGAAGGATTGAACTAGGACTGCTGAAAAGCTCCAGGTATAAATGCCTTATTGATTTTTCTGCTGTTTCCCATGGATTGAGCCAAGTGGGCTAATGAGGACTTTCTGTTCTCCATAATACACTGCTAATCAGCCTTGCTTCAGTGCAGAAGATTAAGTCTGTGGGTGATATATGTGCTAAATATTTTACTATCAGTATATGTGCAGTTTTTGTCAAGCAGGGCTAACCCAAGTGAGAGATCCTCTTTGTCTCTGGCCTTGGAGGATTAGCTTGTCCTCATAGGTGCAGATCAGCAAAGCAATCCTCTGTGCCTTGGAGCTTATATTTAGCAGTGAGTGTTCACATATGGTAGTGCTTATGCAGGTCTCTGCACAGTATGTCCCATATTTAAATCTTTTTCTTTTTTTAAACGAGGAATTTCTGCCCAGCTCCTAGAATAGGGAGAGCCTCAGATAAAAAATTAAAAATCTCTGAAGGGAGATAAAGCAGCTTAGTAACACTCCCTGAATCTTTAAAAGTTGTGGTTGGGAAAGAGTAATGCAGCCAAAAGTCTTCTGCTGGGGTTTATCCTTGTGAGAAAATTGGATGGAGCTTTAGTCTCTACAGTAATCTATCAATCAGCTTGATACGGCGTATTTTAGGGGTTTTTAACCAGCCTGTATCTAGGCACCTTTTCCTAAGAAAGTGGAAATTAAGTAAAAGTTAGTTCAGAGGCACTGAATAGAAGCATTATTGCTGCTTTCAGAGCTATTATTTAAAAAAAACCCACAACCATACAGCGTTTTCACAGGACATCAGACCCTCTATGTGCATGCGTGGGTGCACGTGCTTATATGCCAGACTTGCTCTGGTAGCACCTATTTGATCAGGCACCTCAGGTCATGCTGTGATACCCCATGCAGCTTCTGAATTCCAAACAAATCCTCCTAAATCCACATTTATTTTTTGTACCAGCAGGTACCATAATGTTGAGTAACAGAGCTGGATCCTCTTCCATGTCATGAGATATGGAATTATACTAGGCAGGAGATACACATTTCAGGAAAGCAACGATAGGCAATTTGGATTCTTCCAGGCTTGAACTCCAGCTTTATCTCTGCGTTTACCATGGACTGGGCTCCTCCTGGCACAGTGCACATCGACATCCAGTGGATCGATAATACACTGCAGGTAAGCACAGTAATACTGTATGTCTTTCAGGAACGAATGTGATAACAGGAGGTCAAGAATTTGCTAGGAAATCGCCCAACAAGGCTACTACTATCTCTACACAGCTTTGCTGCTCTTCCGAGCACCTTGAATGAGACTCTTTAAAAGAGTAATACATATTTTTGACCACAAAAAAAAAAAAAAAAAAAAGAAAAAAAGCATGACACTAAAACCAGCAAAGTGCAGACAAATAACACATAAGCAGACACTAAACAGCACAGCTACGTTGGGACTGTCCTACAGCTACTACCTCAGATCTAGGCCCTTTTGCCAAGGAGTTTTTCAGCTTTCCTCCTTTTGAACTCTGCAATTTCTTCCGGGGGTAACCCATGAGCTCTACACCTGCAGTGAACATGTAGGCCATTAGAGAAAGAACCAGTTCAGTTTCATCTGCAATAAAGAACAGACCGTAACAGAGACCAAGGGAAAGGCAAGTGTCTTCTGGGGCGAAAAAGGAAAACAAGTATTGGACCTGGTTCCGATTTTATTTATTCCCCTCTTGTATCGCTTCCACTTGACTTATTGCAAAGGGAGAGGTTAGCTAATTTAATTTTAAATGTCCCAAAGTTAGATGCCTGCTCTGAGAAAGGCATCTTTTGTAATCTGTATAGCCCAGCACTTCCAGAGGGCTCTTGACACATCTTAGACCCTTCTCCTTGGATGAGATGAATGACTTTGTTGATTGAGGAGCACAAACGAGGTATCTATCATGGCTGTATCCAGAATCTATTAGACAAGATGAATCCTGGGAGAATTATTGCATTATTCATCTGATCCTCCCCCTCATTCATCAAAGGGAAGAGCAGAACAAAACTGCTGTGAAGGCATTGTCTTCTGTTAGTTCAGCTCCTGCCTCAGTGCCTTTTGGTCTTCCAGGGTTGTTGCTTTCAGAAAGTCTCAGCTCTCAAAGCCATGGGCACACTTCCAAATGGAAATCCTATTTAGCTGTCCCTAGAGGCAGCCAGTTTTCCCTGAAAGCTTAGCACAAATTTAACAGCCTTTCCCGAGGGAGGTCGGAGTCAAGTTTCAGCGCTTTTGCCAATTCTGTCCTACAAATGGAAACGTCCAGCCAAACTGTCCTTCTATGCCTTACCTAAATCCTCAGCTCTGGAGACATCTTTCCTTTTTACAGAAACAATGATCCTTGTTTATAAACCCCCCCATGAGTGCTGGAGCCTTTAGGGCTACGTCCCAGGGACAGTGAAGCCAGGAAGATACAACCCTGATGGGCTGAATGAGGAATGGCTTCTTCTGGGAATCTACAACTCAGGTAGGATTCCTCTCCCTGAAATTTAGGTATCTGCAACAGAGATGTCTCCATCCGAGCCAAATATCTTTGCCTCTATTCTGAGCCAGTAGAGGGAAGCAGGCTGTACTGGACCACAGTGGGGGTGTATCCCAAAGTGGATGTCCTCTGTGGAGCAGAAGAGGTGCATCTAGAAGTGCCTGTTTCTCTGCATTGACTCTAAAAGGAGTGTAAGATGACCAGCTCGGATGGAGGTCTCTGTGCTAGAGGTATATAGCTTTTAATAAGATGAAATCCTAACCATTGGAAGGGGCCATCTCCAGCGCCTTTATGCAAAATTCAGCCATGCATGAGGGGCTTATTCTTTGACTCCAACCAGCAGGACTTCATCCACAGGGGAGTAGAGGAGGTTGCTGCCTGTTTCTGTGAGGCAGAAACATTCTGCCTGTGCAGCAGGTTGTGACCCACAGAAGGTGAAGACCTGACCAGAATATTTGGGGGTGAAGTGCAGTATCACGTTGCCTGAGCTCCACCTCCAAACACTGCTCACACAAATATCAAATAACCCTTTGATAATGACTTGACTTTCATACACAGCACAATAACAAGAAAAAAGATCCAGTGCAAACAGCACTGACATCTCTAGCTTTAAACTAAAGGGGGGAAGATTTAGACTAGACCTAAGGAAGAAATTTTTTACAATGTGGGTGGTGAAACACTGGCCCAGGTTGCCCAGAGAGGTGGTAGATGCCCCATCCCTGGAAGCATTCAAGGCCAGGTTGGATGGGGCTCTATGTTGAAGATGTCCCTGCCGATGGCAGGAGGGTTGGACTAGATGATCTTTAAAGGTAACACATTGAATCCCATCTTCCAACCAAACAATTCCACGACCTGACTTTGCTTCCTTTCAGTGCATTTAGGGTTTCTTGTTATTGGCAGTAATTATCTAATCTAATATTCCAGCCAGTTCTCCCAGAAACCTCAGCTTGCTCAAAAAGAGCTTTTTAAAATATATCAGCTGAAGTAACAGCATTCCAAGTCAGAGAGCCTTCTTCAAAGGCAGCTAAGTCACTGGCTTTCATTCCCTTTCTCCCTTCAATCAGATTTCAGAGAAAAAGTCTTTTTTCTCACCTGCATTATACCATAGCCATGACCAGAATATTCCTTTTTCTTCATTTTGCTGTTGTGTTAGGAGTTCAGAAATAATTTGAAAAGAAAGCATTGATTGTGAAGGAAAAAAACATCTGTCCTGACGTTGGGTGATCAAGCCTATGAGCCAGAGGATGTTTTGATTTCCCCAAATAACTCTTGTTACATGTTATATAAAGTTTATTTATGAAATGTTGTGCTGCTGTTGTATAATTCCAGCTATGTAAGGACAGCAATAGTTTTTCACTGCTGTTTGCTTCACAAGCTCTTTTATTTCTGATTTAGAAGCACATTGGGTGAAAAACTTCAAATAGGAGCCTGAATGGAAATCCTTTTGCTTATCGCCCCCAGAAAAAACACATCAACAGCAATGTAACACTAGGTCCTCTCTGTTGATCATCTCCCATCCTGCCAGTGTGCCTCAACACGGACAAAGCAATGAGAGCCTTGTACTGGGCAGAAGAAGTTGTCGTGTTGTCCTAACGGGTGTCATTTTCCTGGCTTGTACAAAGATGCTTCTCATCTGGTGTTGGGAGATGGATTCTTTGAGCATCCTTCTCTGCTTCTCACCCATTTCACCTTCAAACAAGGATCTTGGTGCTTCCTCGAGGGCTGATACGCGTGTATATGAGGATGGGAGAGCCCCAAAACTTCCTCCTGTCCCTGTCTGCATCTTAAGTTTTTAGTGATTTCTCAAGTCAGGTTGTACTTATCATTGTGGATGGTGGTGGCCTAGATGCTTTATTTGCCCTCCTGGACTTGAGAACCTGTATGTTTTGATACAAGAGAAGGGATCTGGGTTTGATGATAAAAATCCAAAACTCTCGTATGTTCTTTCCCTGGGCACTGGATTCATGGTTAAAAACCCTTGAGAGGACCCACGATCTGTATCTTTCTTCACTGAATTGTATTCTTTCTTTTCTTTCTTTCTTTTTTTTTTTTCCCTCCAGTTTACTTTCCTAGCTAATTTAAAATAGAGTTAGAAAGGGAAAGTTTCTAGATAAAACTACCCCCTGGGTAGTAGGGCTCCTACTGCTTGAAAGCGCTGTATTCAGTAGCAGAGCAAAGGATTTCTGAAACAGGATGGTAAAAGTTGGAAAGTCAGAAAACTGAGTATGTCACTCATCTCCTTGGAACTGCAAATGAACATGATCCTGGCTCTTGGGGCGGTTTATCTGAATTTCTTTAGCTATTGAATTTTTTCCTAGTGCTAGATATTTTTTCAGTGCTTCGCCAAATGCGTCTGTGATTTAGTTCAGGTCAGGCTTGTATCTCCTAGATTTGTATAACATCATATCTTTTCATGGAATCATATATCTTTTCTGGTGTTTTGGACAAGAGGAGCACTCCAACAGTGATGACGAGGTGCTGCCCGTGCCAGAGCATCGCTGGATGCCAAATTCCAATATCCCACATTTATAACCTAGCGGCTTTGCGCTTTTTCCATGACTGCTCTGCAGCCCCAAAACTAGTCTCCTGGTGTATCCTTAAAGAAACCTCCCAGCCTTCCTTTAAACCTATCTGACTGTGAAATTTCAAAAAAACAAAAAAAATTTATCCTACAGGTAGGCTGCTGCTCCACTGCTCAATATGCTCTTTTTTGCTGTATTGTCATTTTGTTACACCTTCTCTATGTCCACCCCAATCTGCTCTTATTTCTTGTGGCAGTACCAGGCTTTTGCAGAAAGCTTTTTTCTTTGCCTTCTGTAGCGATTGCACAACGGAGCCCCAACCCACAAGATCCTGAGATACAGTAATACAAATCCTAACAAGCTGCAAGGAAGAAGGAGAAATAATATTCATTACAAGGCAAACATCTGCCAGGGAAGGCGTAGAAATTTGCCTTGGAGCAAGGAAAGGACCAAGGATCCTATTGAACTGCCTGTCCTGTTCTTCATGATGCAAAGTTAACCTAAAGCTCCCATATAAAGCAGGTAAAATTGAGATGTGACCAGACCTAGAAAGAAGGAGGTTATCCTTCAAAAAGGAAAATTCTCTGGGGCAGGAGCCTGCAATCTGGACATTAAACTTGCACTTTCCCTGTATCCCATAAAAAGAGCTTGTGAAGGGGCTTCTTACTTGATTCGCAGTAAGATTTTTGCTTCTGAAAACAGATATACAGACCCGGAGCAGCTGGACTTAAGGCTAATTTTAAGAATAGTATTTTAGTTCCTTTGATTTTATTCATGGTTGGAAGAAAGTAGGGACGGTAAGAAGCATATTAGGTCTTTTAATGGAATTATGTTTCTTCTTAATTAAAATGTTTTGTATCCTGCATGAGCCGTGTCACCCACAGCACTTGCGTTTTACAAGTGCATTTATCTGAACGTCCTTACAGAGCTGTAAAGGTATGAAATCCTGGTACCGAGAGTGGAAATCAATGAGAATGTTCCAACTAATGCTTCCAATAAGTCTGTAATTGGGATTAAACAGAGAGGTCGGTGAATATCAATTAAATTCAAATTATGTAGGTGCAATGATTGTTCCTTTGTTAGTCATTTGGTGGTGGCTTGAGGTTTATTACTAGACAAACTGACGTATTCTCTCATCAATTTCAGCAATACCAGAAGCAGTTGCTATCACAGTATTTTGCTGGACCGTTAATATTAATCCAATCACATAATTAAATATTCTTCCATATTTTTAAGATTAATGAAGTTTGGCTTCTAACCTCAATATAAACTCAGCTTTGTAAGGTCAAGGACCATTGTCCAGGTCTCCGGTGCCAAGACAACTGCGAGCACAGTAGGATAACGAAGCTTGATTTGTCCCTAGATATCTGTGAAGAGCTCTGTGAGGTACTTGATGGTAGATCTGCTCATGACCGCCTACCACAGATGAAAAAGCGCCTTCTCTTGTCAAGAAATCCTGCCAAGGACTGTGCTTGCAGCTTTGATTGACTGATGGGTTTTATGTCATGGTAAATAATAGGAAGATAGCAATTCTATTTTTTTTTTATGATGTCACCTGCTGTCTTTTCCACAAACCACTGCAGTGCAGGCCTGAAATACTCCATATCTCAAGGGTCATGACTTGTCATGGCAGTAAGAAGCACTAACAGACCACGAGTGAAACCAAGCGCATCAAGTTATCTGGGTCTATACGAATTCCAGGAGATAACTCGTGGGGTCAAACACAGATCCAGAGATTTTAAGAAGATGAAATCATTTTTTTAGGGTTACTTTGAGCCCTTTCTTCACATAGAACTTCCACCTCTAGGATCTGACCCTTAAATCCTTGGCCCACAGGTTTGCATTTCCATAGCACAGACATGAAGCCAAGCACAATTTATTAATCTTCTCTTAATAAGTAGCACTTCTCAGCAAAACCGCAACAACTGCCACCAAAGTCACAAAATAAAGCATGAGATAAAAGCAAATGCTCATGGAAAGGAAAAACCTAAATAGAAGATGAGTTGTTTCAGGACAGGGTGAAAACATGAGCAGAGGAGGAATTTATTCAGTACCTCCTCCTTCAGCTCAAAAGCCTACAGATGAGGAAATCCTTATGGAAGTGTATGAGGCAGTGACTTGAAACCATCATATTGGCCAATAAGAGAGAAACAACTTTCAGCCTCTCATAAACTGGTACAAAACTGAATCATCAAGATAAGGCTGGAAAAATGGGATATAATGTCAGATACCTATCTGATAATGTCACAGCCTATGCATGAGGCAGTTCTCCAAATATTTGCTTCTCTTGAACATCCAGTTACTTCTTCCTCCCATTTGACATTTGACTTCTACAGGGCATAGCTTTGATTTTGACCCTTCACTAGGAAAGATTCAGTTTCATATAACTTTTCTTTTTCCTCTGATTACTTTCATAATCGTTCAACTACTGTATGACAATCTATGTGGACAGAAATACTGCAAAGGAACAGTGAAGATCAGGGCCTTGGGACAAGAGCAGAAGGTCACCTCCCTCTCTGCAGTGGGAAAATTTTTTGCCTCCTCTTATTGTCCCCTTGGACCTGATGTATTTTCTATCACTTACAATCCATGTTTAGAAACAGCTTGGGCCTGCGTAAGTCCGACTTTGGCACACATGAGCAGAGGACAGGCTCTTTGAGGATTGTGGAACGAACCCCAGCAGTCAACAGAGGCCTAACGCATACTTTTAGATGGTAAAACCAGGATGAGAAGAACCTACTCTCAAGGTAGAAGTCTTGGGGCTTCCTTGGTTGCAGAGGAAGTCAGAGCCAAAGTAAAACCAGACCCTGTTTGCTGTCAGACATCTGTCTCTGAGCTAGTCACTGCAGGACATCTATACAGTCAATAAAACAGGCATCTTGCAAGGAGTATTCATCTTCTAATACAGACGTCCAAGCAGGCCAGTTGAATCAGACCCCTGAGCATGTATTTCTCTTTGTTGACTATAAAGGGAGTCAAGGTTGACTAGCTTTAATCTGGGTGACTACACTGTTCTTGTCAAACAAATCCTTCTCCTGGTTTTTATGTCCTGACCACAGTGTCCTTTCCAGGCACACAGCATACAACAACCGAACAGGGAGTACTCCATTTGCAAAGTCAGGCATTGCAAAGCTACAAAATGGCCTAATGAATTTCAGTCTTTGCTCACCACCACTTGCATGGTGGCAACATCATTAAGTCTGTAATTACATAATGCTGCCATGTTTTTACAACACAAAATCTCTTTATTGTTCTGTTCGAATGAACAGTGCTACAGGGAAGAAACATGTTTATATGGTGCATGAGGCTGGTGTTTTCTGCAGGAGGTTGATGGAAGGAGAGAAAAATTTGAGTGTCACCCATACGCTAACAACACCAGAGTTATGAAAATGTCCCTGCCTGTGCATGTCCCACACGCACATGGAGTAGGAAGGAGGTTCAGGAAGGAACTCCCTGGTGCTCCATCTCCAAGGGACTATAGGGGGGAAGCAGCAAGTTTCCCTGCCACTTCTTGGGAACTGGCGTTAAGGAGAGGAGTTGAAGAAACCACACCACTTCTGAGTCCCAGTACTATGCCTGAAAATGTAAGTCACCTGCGGAAAATGATGCAGACTTTGCAAACAGGTACTATGGAAAGAGAGCTATTCATCCTGTGAACACCAACAAGGACCTTCTAGTGAATGTATTGAACAGCGATGAAGTCACACTTACCCTGGTTTTATTTCAGGAGGTTTAGGTAAGGGCTTCAGGAAGCCTTTTTTCCCAACTAACCAATATGTGTCTTCTACTCCTTTACCCTAAAATAAAAACAAAAATCCAGATAAGAAGCAGCTTTCTGACCATCCTCTTCTTAATACAGAACTTTCTCACTGGGTTTCTGAGGGCTTCATATACACCCAGAGACAGAGCATGGCTGGAAATCTTGGGCTCTCCTTCACAATGGTTCAGGGATGATTTGAATTTCCCTATCCTAGAAGAGTACATCTTGTTCAAACTGTCATCTACAAACAACCCTCATTGATCTGGGTCGTTGAAACTACACAGCTTAGCAGAAATGAGAAAGTACGGGTTTTCTAACCATCGTATTTGGCAGCACTATCATCATTAATTGAGAGATTTCACAACTGTTGCTGGGCTGAGTATCAGACTAATAATCTCTCCCACCACTGATGATTTAGCTTTTAAGGTGAGATGCACCTGATGAAATATAGGCATCTATAATCAGAGTCAATCACCCTTGACTGGAGAAGTGGAGGAAAACAGGCACTTCTAAGGCAACATTCATCTTCACATAAACTGGACCCCTGAAAATAAGTCAGGTTAATAATTTCCTAAAGTGCCAATTTATCTTCACTAACTATGTGAAGGTTTCTTTCCATTGACTAAACCTGGAATAATTACCTCAGATCTCCACTTGCAGACATATGAACCCGGGTGAGATGATTCTACTTGTCATGAAAGATTGTTGAGAGACCTGGGGCCATACGCAGACCTCTTATGGTAGGTGTTTAAGGCAAGCAAAGCTCCTACCTTTGCCTAATGACTATGTAAAGGGAGAAGTGATGTCTTGAATTAGTTGAATTAGAAAGTATTGTCTTGTTTGGACACTGTGAAAAGTATCAGCTTCTGTCAAGGGTGGACTAAACAGAGTCCTAAATAAATAACTAGATCCAGCATATACAGCTGATTGTTTGATCCCATGGTCCTTCAAGAATTACCTCATGTACTGAAACAACTGATGGGGACAATTGGGAAGTATCCAGTGGAAGAGTGGTGGATGAAGGCCAAATAAGAGCTTAATATGAAAATTCCTTAAGCGAGAAGATTCCCCTATGAAGCATTTCGCACAGCCCTGGCCTTCTTACCTTCAGTTCTGTTTTTCCCCTAGGTATGATTTCATAGCCTTCGTTTAGACTCCGCAGCGTATCCACTGTACTTTGGCTGACATGAATTCTGTAAGCTGGGAACGGAAAGCAAAACAGCTGGATCATTATACTGCTCACACACACTGCAAATTCCCCACTGCTTCATACTGGCAAGGAAAAGTCCTCCAAGGCATGCAGGCATGTATCTGGTGTAGCTGTGTGGTGCTCCTCTACGTAGAGTACGATGCTGATGGATGGATCCTTCCATGCAGGGCTGTAACGAGCACAAGGTGAGAGGAGATCTACACTGGGGACTTCCCGGAGAAGGTTACGAAACACTCTTAAGTATAGAAGTCCAGCTCTTAATTAATGTTTTTTCAGCACCGTTGCCAACTGGGATCAAGAATACCATTTTCATCTATTGCCGCAGCATAACTAGGCAGCAAGAAAGAAAAGAAAAATAACCATTTGTCTTGTTCCAGACACCCAACGTCATTTGAAAGTTGGGATGAAGAGCAGAGAGATGGAGTTTGCAAGGGGAAATAATGAAAATGTGGCTGTGCATCTAGATCCATCTGGGGTTTTCAGTAATTGATTCCATCCAGAGCTGCCATTAACAGCCTATGAACAAAAAGGGTAAAGGTGGAGATCTTTATCAAATTCCCATCTCCCACCAGCTTGTTTTACAGTCATTGCTAGAAATCACTGAAATTTGTTGCTGCTCTGTTGGTGTGAATGTTTCTAATTCAAGGAATGTTCCTAAAACATTTCCCCCCCCCCAGTTTTCTTTGTTGTTGTTTTTGTTGAACTTTTGTTTCAAATCTGTCAATCACATTCCCTTCCCCCTTGAAGGACAGGGGATGAACCAATTAATTTTTTTTTTTTGCAGAATAATCAGAAAGAAGAACATCAGTTCAAATATACAGAGGAAGACCACACAGCTTTGAGCTACATTTCCTGAGACACTAACATACAATCTTCCTATTACTCTGTATCTATATACATTTCAATTAATGTATAATGATGCTCCTGTTTCTGCAGTGCTCCTGCTGTCTCCAGTCTCAGTGGGACTTTGCACTTCCAAGGGCCTAAACCTTGAGATTCTTCAAATATCTGTCTTGCCATTAGAAATCTGCTATCAAAGTATTTCCTCCTTTCCACTGCTTTCCAAATGCAACGCATGCCTCTTAAAATAAGCCAGCCATAATCACAAGCAAGGCAATGTTCCTTAATTAATGATTAGCCTAACTGCTAGTCTTAATTAGTCTTATCAAAACCACTAAAGCTAGAAAATGTGAGGATTGTATGAAAGAGTGAAAAAGTTCCAATGTAGCATATATACTGCAGCGTGTTTCTAGCCTAGCAGGACCTCAAGGTTTTAATATTAAATATCACAAACTTCGTGTAGCTTGTAAACCAGCCACAATGGGTAATTTCTTATAGCTGTTGAAAATATCAAAAGAGAGACCAGAGATCAGGGATTAAAATGCATGAGACATTGCCTTTGGAAATAAACTTGTACTGATAACCTGGACATCAGAAGCAAATTTGAAATTCATCCAGGGCTCTGACACTGCTGTCCACTGCGTCATCCACAGTTCATCCACTATGGTTTACAGATCTGTGTCTTAGCCAAGGACACCATGAAAAAGCAGATCTGGATACACATACGACTGAAATACAGGGAAATGTTCCTTCTCTACCACCTTTTTTTACATGTCTGGAAGACTCCAGACATGTATAGGATGGTATCATCTTATCTGCTGCAGCTATTGATTCAGGGTGCGTAGACTCACCTTTTATAACTGGAAGCCTCAGAAAAATAAAGGCAAGAACTTGAGGGAAAAATAGCATGAACATCAACCCATCAAGAAAGACATCAAGAAAATCCAAAGGGGAAGGGAAGCTTAAGGATTTCCTTAGGACCCGCCAACTCGTGGAGCTGTTATTGTTGATAAATGAAGCCATTACAAATGATGTCCTTCATGTTGCAGCACATTGTTGCCTGTGGTTGCCCACATGTGCTTCAACCTTTCCCTTGCACTGGCCAAGACGGGTAACTGCATTATTTTACTGTGCAACGAGAGGTCTGAATTAAGCGTCCTCAGCAATGATTGAAAGCAAGATCCAACCCATGTAGGAGGAATCAAGGGCAATATTCGTATTCCTTTTGGTTGATGGGATCCAAATCAGAGGACTGTAGCTGGAAGGCAGGGTCTTAAAGCTGACCTACAATGGCAAAACTGATGACATCCTCTTCAGGCTGCTTTGAATTTTGATGTTTGACTTGCCCTTTTCTTCAGAGCCGATTCAGTTGCAATGCTTATAATTAAAAATGCACATTTCTTGGTCTGTCTTGAGAACTTTGTCAACCACCCACCCCAGGGACTGTCCCAAATACTCACGCAGGCCCGTGGACTCCATTCGTGACGCCGTGTTCACCGTGTCTCCAAAGAGGCAGTACCGTGGCATGGTGAGCCCCACCACGCCAGCCACGCAAGGCCCTGAAAGACACGTCATCTGTATAATCCAGAAGGTTCCGCACAAAGTAAGGGGCCCACTGACAGACAAATCTCATCCTCTCCTCTGATATTGAAAAACCATGTGGGAATACAGGATTTTTAAAGATCTTATTGGCCTTGGTGCTTGCTACAATCAATCAAAAATCAAGCATTAGTGTTTTATGCCTGACAAAGGCCTTGTGTGGTAGGACCTCAGTTCACCACCATCTGGGACAAATTTTTCAGAGCTCATGGAATCTCAAGAACTATTGAAATCTCATTGTAAAAAGACCTCCTTTTCCGTCTGAAAAAACTAAGGTCCTGTAACATGCCCTGTGTCCCGGTGAAGCAGGACTGAAAATCACCCTTGGACATCCAGGGATGCTGGCAGCACGCTGGACCACCCTGTGTCCCCTCCTTGTGTTCCCCTCCTTGGAAAGGAAGACATCATTAGCTCTTCTGTCTAGCCAAAGACTGTTTATTTTTTCCTCTCTCTCATTCTTTAGATGAGATCCACTCCCTTCCAAACTAGCTCCCAAAGAACCAGTGCCAAGTTCTCAGGGAGAGGTATGCGTGCAGGATTCACACCAACACGCACACACACAGAGACAAAATGTGTGGCAGGCAAACAGCACAGACAACTGTCATCTGGGGCACTCGGGTTAGCTAATGTTTGGACTGTGCTCTGAGGGATGAATTGCTAAATTTCATCACCCACAATTTAAAACATCAGGTTTGCAAAATAAATGCAAAAAAAAAAAAAAAAGAAAAAACCAAACCAAAAGAAAAAGTTAAAAAAAAAAGAAAAAAGACAATGTTCTCAGAAATGTAAGGAGGTGCGGGGCTTCCTGCAGAGAAAAGACAGACCTCTTTGTATTTTGCATTCGGTGTATGTATGTTATATGTCTTTTCAGGCTCTGCCTGCCTTTTCAAGTTCATGATCCTTCTGGATTAAGATTTAACAAAGCTGACATCTAGGAAGTCTTTTCCCATGCCAGGTTACAAGAGACGTGAAAGTAGTACATCAATAGTATCTGAAATTATGCTATAGATAAAGTTTTTCATAATATGAAAGGTTGTAGGTTAAAAAGTTTTAAAATAGTAATAATAGCAGTCATAATAATAGTAATAATAATTGCAGCCTAATTTATAAGTGATCGGTTACTTGGTTTAAGACAATGTAATTTTACTGTGATTTTAGCTGCCTTAGTTACAAAAACTGATTCTTCATATAGTATTCATATACATCAGGACACTGAAACTCCATAGCTGAAAGCTATGGGCAACTTTGCAAGAACCCCTGTTGCTGTGACCTCTGAAAAATTGTTGCTGCAGAGTCCAAGTAACAGGATTTCAATATAATTTACAGAGGATGCAAGCTGAGAGGTTAGATGGAATTTAACTCCTGCCTGATGAAGCATCACTTGCTTAAAGATTAAAAAAAAAAAAAGAAAAAAAAGAAGAGGGAGAATATTTCATACCAAAAATGTTACAAGGACTTAAACAGCATGTCTGGGTCAAACACAGCATGCAGGGACTGCTGGAGGTCAAGTAAAGATGATTTAATGGTGCGGCCTTGGATAAGACACCGCCCCTCAGAATTTCTTCTAATTAAATTCCCATCCTTATCAATACTCGCTAATTTGGTTCAAGCTCTTCAGGAGGAGCTATATCCACTAGAGGCCGTTTTTTCAGGGTCTAGTCTGTAGGCAGTTTGATAGCACAATTGTAAGGACACTGTTGATACTACGGTGTCAAGGTCCTAACGCTTACCTAACTGGTCCTTAATGTGTGCATAAAAAAGGATCTAATTGGAGACATTTTAATTCATGCTTCAGTAAGAGCTTTCCCTGAGAAAACACGAACTCACATGGCATCGCCTCTCTTCATCTTCTGGTGACGACATGACAGCAGCACTCAAATCTCAGTAAGAATCAAAGCCCCTGCTGTAATAGTCATTGCAAGGACACAAAAAAGTGGTTCTTGTCAAAAACCAGACCTCACTCAGGAGGATTTGATTCAAAGTACAAATATAGGTAGCTGAGCTTCTGCTGTAGTTGGTGGAGGCCAAGTCAATGCAGTCAACTGAACTGGGCGAGCCTTTCCAGTCCTGCACCTGAGCAACTCTCCAGGGTCCGTTTACATGTCCACCAGATCTCCACTGACCACAAAGTGAGTGCAGGCTCCCTAACACTCCTGGAAACATCTGCACATGGGTGCCCAGGGAAGTGGTGGAGTCACCATCCCCGGAGGCATTTAAAAGACATTTATCTATAGTGCGGAGGGACATGGTTTAGTTGTGGACTTGGCAGTGCTAGCTTAATGGTTGGACTTGATGACCTTAAAGGTCTCAGACAACCAGAACAATTCTATGATTCTATTTAAATTTAGGTTTCCTACTGAGTCGGTACGATCACCCAATCATTTCTGCAAAGCTCACAACCTAGGATAGGCAAGATTCTTAGGGACAGGCACTACTTTTCTAGATCACTGCCTTTAAGCCCGTTCTCCTGTTGCAGAAAGTTGCTAGTTCAAAACCAACCCTGCAGTGCAAACACAGCCAAAGAACTTCTCCACGGTGAAAGCATCCAAGAGTTAATTCACTCGCTGCCTTCGCTGCCTGTGTGTGTTCCCCCTTTGTCTAGACAGCCTCAGCAAAGGGCTAACAAAAACTCCCAGCGATAAATCTCCCACAGTAACAAGTTTCAGAGGAAAACAGAGACCCTGTGATGAGAACATTATGGCCGAGTTGTTTAATTATACAGGTTCGCTGGTTTGTTTTGAAGCGGCGCTTTGCCAGGGCTTGCAGGGTCAGTTAATGAGCCATGCTGGCTACGACTCTGCAGCAACCATCAGTGGAGGTTAATAAGCTTGATCGAAGCGTGGGGCTGGCTGCCAAAAAGCCTGACTGATAAACAGATCCTCTTCAACCTCCGTGGAAAAACTTGTCTTCTCACCACCACTCTCCCCAGCCATCCAGCTCCAGCCCAGAGATGACTGGTGTGGAAACAGCTGAGTCAGCTGAGTTTTTCTGGACGTGCAGTCAAGTCGAGAGAGGAGAGCCAAGACTCCAGGGTGCATTTAAAGCAGAGGAGAAACTGCAGACCAAACAGCGGTCTTATCCTCTTCGCCTTACCCATGCATTGCCACAAGTGGACCACGGGCATGGGCGAGGAGATGTTCCCAGAACTGCAGCTCTCCATTGGGGTTGGACGGACACGGGCAGCCCATGTCCAAACGGCATTTACTGCGTTTTCAGAGAGGGGAACACGAGCTCTTCTTGGCATCAGTTTCCAGAGAACAGTTGGCCCACAAAACTGGTGGTCACACCCGTTCTCCATCCGTTCCAGGACAGTGAAAGTGTAAACCAAGCCCTCCTCTCCCCCAGGTGCTTCCTCAATGCTTTCATGATGCTGGTGATTCCCTCATCATGCTTCTTTCCTCAGGAGAAACAGGGTCTAGGGTTAATCAAACTCTGCTGTCAGCTCAGTGGCTCAGAGAGCTGGTTTGCTTTGGAGCATGCATTTCTCGCTGCTCCCATGACAGTAGGATGTTGCCAGATCTGTGCAAAACAAGATCTGGCTTCTGCTTCTTTAGAAAGAAAATACCAATTCCTCCCTGTCTTCCTCTTGCACCCTACACGACAGCTCATAGCAACACTGCTTTCCAGATACCCAGAGTTCAGAAAAACAAGAAAAAATGTAACTACCCCCTGCACACATCATCTAGGGATAGATTTTTGTCTGGGTGCATGGAAGACCTGTTGCAGAGCTGCTATCAACAGGCAGCAGCAGATGTTGCGCACTGGATTCCTCTCTTTCCATGTTGAAAATGTGCTGCTGATTCTCCAGAGACTCCTGCTCTGGGCAAGACAAGCTGGGGCCATAGTCTCGTCTCATTTCTGCCAGAGTATAAAACTCACAGTGCTCCTGCAATCATTCCTTAACACTTCAAACTTCTGTGAAGGGACAGCCAAAACCCCCAAACTGCAAAAAAAACCGGAAGGGAGTTGCGTTTTCAGAGATAACCCCAAAAGAAGAACTCATATGGTCTAGCAGATATGAAATAATGACTTTAGCCCTGCTCAAGTCACATCTCTGTTCTCAGAATATTCTGGATGAGATTCTTCTTCTTCTCTACTCTTATTTCCTTATGCATACAACAGGATATTGACTTCTGTAAAACATTTGCATGTCAAAGCTGCAAAAATGTGGGCATTATCGGATAGACTGAAGGACAAAAAACCCTGTAATACTGGGTCAGACTCCTGGGCAATCTTAATTAATTATTTGGCTTCCCGCAATGGGCAGTACCTGGTACTTCAGAAGAAGATACAGGAAGTCTGGTGATGAACAGCTGGGAAAAAATTATTAATGGATGACTGTGGTATAAAATTATGAAGCTTCATATCTCTTCAAAAATATTGATTCTATGATAACTCCAGATAACTTTTCCTCTGTTTAAAATCCCAGTCATACTTTTGGTTATCTGATGACTGCAATCCTACTGTATGTTTTGTTTTGTTTTGTTTTGTTCTGCAGTTTGATTACACTTTGTATAAAAAAAAAAGGAACTTATTTTCTTTTTAAACAAGCCACTTTTCTGTTCATTGAGCAGATTATGACTTCTGTGCTAGAGATGATTTACTTTCTTTATAACATGCTTTTTTTTAAATATAGCTCTATCACATATTCTTCCAGTTACGTCCTACCTGTAATAAATCTCCCCAACCCTTTTCATTCTTTCATCACCCTGTATGCCTGTTTTTCTGTGCTTTTTCATTTCAGAACAGAGTTACAAACATGTCTCCATATCACACTGGAGAAGACTCTACAGCACATCAAGGAGCCGCCCTTACAATGAAACCCTTGTGACTAATGTGTCTGATGCAGTTTCTGACTGCGACAGAATACACAATTTCTCCCCCAAATGATACCGAGCCAT
Organism: Larus michahellis; assembly: GCF_964199755.1. NCBI lineage: Eukaryota > Metazoa > Chordata > Aves > Charadriiformes > Laridae > Larus > Larus michahellis. The sequence continues at coordinate 216,625,440 of NC_133896.1, forward strand.
TTCCCTCCTTGGGGTTTGTGCTTCCATTTTAATGTCCTTGTTGCTATGGAAGACTTTAAAGCGTCTTCTAAGGGTGCTTGTTTTGGGGCAGGCAGGGAGAAAGCATTCAAAGAAGTAGTTGTTTGATGTTCAGGCACAGGCGAGTGCAGCCACCTACCTGTGTGGAGCCCGATTCGTATCCTGAGGGGGATGTCTGGCATGTGTCTCATTTTGAATGTTCCCACCGAGCTGAGGATGTCCAGGGACATGTTGGCTATCTCAGCCGCGTGCTTGTTTCCATTCCGTTTTGGGAGCCCTGAGGCAACCATGTAGGCATCACCAATTGTCTCCACCTGGCAAATACCATGGCATTAATAACCAAAACAAAGCAAAAAATAAATAAATTGAAAGAGATGGGAAAGAGCAATAGAATAAAACTACAAGAGTGTTTGACCCAGGCATGGCTTGATCCTTGTGTCCAGGTACTCCTCACCTTGTAAACATCATGGTTTCCAAGAACAGCATCAAACAGCGTGTAAAGGTCATTCAGAAGGTCAACGACTTCAATGGGTTCACTGAGGGCTGAAATGGTTGTGAAGCCCACGATGTCGCTGAAGTAGATGGTCACCTGGTCAAAATACTCCGGCTCCACAGTGCCACCAGTCTTGAGGGCTTCTGCCACCGATCTGAAATAACAACACAAGCAAAGACGACGGGGCACAAACCCTTGTTGTAGGCCATGCCCAAGAGCTTAGAAAGTCTTGCCTTACTGTGCTCAAAAGGTCTTCCAACAAATAGAAGGATCTATATGGCTGTAACAAACACTGACTAAAGTTTATTACTTTGATTGGAAGGTCCTTGCCAAAATTGGAGGTCAGCTCTGCAATCTTGCTCACTCCTGGGGAACTCTTTTGTCCAGTCTAGCTATGATGTTGGTTTTTTTACCATCTAAAGTACCAGTACTTACGGGGGGAGCATTTGTGACAGTAGTTTTTCTGTCTTCTGTTTTTCAATCTCCAGCTCTTCAGTTCGCTCCCTGATTAAATTTTCCAGGTTGCTCGAATACTGCTCAAGCATCCTGAGCATTGAGTCAATGATATTGGTCTTTTTCCCTTTGTTGATGGTTTTGAACTGGAAAAATCAAACTAGAGAGTTATTTCACCATCTCATTACACCATTGTAGCACTCTAAGTTTGGAAAGGAACAAAAAGCAAACATTTTTAAGGGGACAATGCTAAAGACTGGCTTTGTCAGTGTCAAGACATCAACAATAAAGGCAAACTAGAGGACAAATTTGCATCACTAACTATGGAAGCTGCCCAGGAGCATGTTCTTTTTTATGAACTTTCAGTGAGCGTTAAGTGAAACACCACCTTCCATGAGTTGTCAATGTGTGTGTGAGTTGTTAAGGAGTTCTAGCATGCAGCAAATTTGCACCCTCATTTATCCCATGACCAGCCTTTAGGGTGACTTGCAGCCCTTTGCATTCAGAGGTGCAAATTTTGGGGCATCAACAACACTTAGAAACTGCTTATCTATTACTGGTCTTAAATCCACCTTTGCACACTGTCATGTATTCGTGTGCTGCCATCCGCCACCCCCAGCTGCTCATTGAGTTGTTCTCTCTCCTCTTGACCTGAAGCTGAGCCTCTGGACCATTTGGATAATCTGAGGCTTCAGACACTGCTTTAGACTCAACAGTGAAGTCCCATGGGTGTAAAATTAATCACAGTTTCATAGGACTGAAAGGTAAAAATTAGGAAAAGTTTACCTAGTTTGACCTTTTAAAAACATAGGAACAGTACTCCTGGATCAGACAAGGTGTTCATTTTGCCAGTATTTGTCCATGACACTCGCCAGTAACAGATGTCCGGGAAAGCTGTTCAAAGAGGGCTCAGCTACAGCCATATTTCCTTGGGATATGCTCCCAGCATACACCAATTTGCAGATCAGAGAACTCCTATGCCAAACGTTGTATCTTTGTGTTTAACAGCCTTTGGTGAATTTTCCTTTTAAATTAATCACCTTTTAAATACTTTAGAAGATCAAACAACATATTGATCTGAAGGTGCTATCATAATTTACAGGTCTTTGATGTCCATGAGAACATCTGTGCAGGTACACTGCAAATGTGAAGACACTAATCCCATGTCCAGCCTGCTTCACACCCCATGTGGTGGTGCCATGGCAGCCCAAGTTCAGGACAAGGTGTAAGCCAGGCCAGGCCTAGCCAGCAAACCCAAATATCTAGACATCATGAACCATAAAATAACACAATAAATAGCAAAGGCAAGACTAGAGCTCTGGGGCTTCTCCAATCATTATTTAAAGGTTCACTTAAAGAAATAAAACACACTTTCCTGCCAAGTACAAACAAAGGATTCCACCTGCTGGTCTATTCACCGACCTTATGAAATACCTCCTCAAAAGTTGGACGTCGCTCGGGGGCTTCACCCCAGCATTGCTTCATTACCTGGATGCACTCCAGGGGGGCCAACTCAGGGGCTATGTTTGGGCGGCACAGGGGAGGGGGCTTCTTCACTTTCTTTATAATTTCTGTGACAAAGAGAAGAATGGGAAGCACATTGTGAGATGAGTGGTCTCGGTGGGGACAAAGGACATGGACCTTTTCGCCTGTCCCTTGCTCACTCCTTCAGCCATCACCATTATTCCTCACCACCCACCAGCTGCATCAAACGGACCTGGGATTTTCTGCTTTCCTCTGCCAGGAGTCTTTTGGAGGATTTAAAAGATAACAGATTCATCTGCCTTTTTGTCCCTGGAGAACCAGGTTATGAGCAATAAAGGGGCTGGATGGGGGAGGTTGTGTGACAGATGGATGTGTGAGCCTGCAGGCTTGTGTTTATTGAGATTGCCTCTGACTCTCCCCATTAGGCTCTGCGATCCTCTATGGGAGCAGAGAATTATGGTCAAGCCCAGACAGGAAGGATACCAGTCTGTGACGCTTCACCATTGACTGGAAACCAGTACTTAGGAGGCTGATGGGAATAGAGACAGTGGAAAGTATTTTAAGGGGGAGAGTTTGGGTTTAAAACAACGTGTGGGAAATTACTCTCTATCCAGAGGTGAAATAAGACTAATGAGGAACTGGTTTGGTCTTTCAGACCCTGAGAAGTCAGCCCTTGAATCTGTGGTTTTTAGATAAAACAGTCCTACAGCAAAGGAGGGGAGCTGCAAGTTTAATTGACAGCTGAACCACGGACAGGGGAGTGTGATGTCTTAATCCAACCCCAGCTTCAATTTTGGTATTTCTTAGTAAGGTTACCCTGGAGGAAATGTGTTTTTCTTTTCACCCAAAGTGACTGTGTTTGAAAGTTTCATCTTGTGTAGTGCAGAGCAGTCATCTGGATTGAAAACCACCCTCTTTCTGGCAAGAGCCCTGCATTTCCACAGCTGTTACTGTGAGTACCCAAAGCTTTTCAGTGTTGACAGTTTACTTTTAAGCTCTTTGGCTCATCCCACCGCTCTCCACCAAACGAACCAAAGAAAGCACCTGACCCAAATATTTCCTGGGGCAGCCAAGGGGAAACGCCTTCCCCAGACAGTTTTAAAGTTCACGCCACAAGTGAAAGCTCCTTGAGGGTTAGGATGGAATGAGTAGAAATTCATCATTTCATCAGGTGAGGAAACTGGAGTGTACTATGTGTAACATTTGCTGGAGGTTTCCTATGGGGACTAGGTAGGGGGACACCTGATAATTACATCATAGGCTACATCATAGGTCCAGCTCTGAATGACAGGGTGGGTTACATCGTGTTCATTGTCATTGCGTTGTTGCAGCAGTTTGGTGCACAACAAGGTCAGAGACCCATTTTTTCAGGCACTGAACTGGCAGTTACTGAATGGCCATGCCCCACTTGGTGACTGTCCAGCTTAAAATATGTTGAGAACGGGCTTTCACTGAAACCAGCTCTTTTTTTGCTTTTTCTCCCTCCCTCCCTGTTCACATGCTTGTGACCTGACCCTGACTGCAGTGTGTTTGCTCTTCCTATGCATGCACAACATGGCTTGAACTAATGAGAGTTGCACCATGAGCAGTTCCTAAGGAGTTCACCTATTTGCTATTTCTGTTACAAACCACCTTATATATAAGCCAGCAGGGTCAGGATGTATCACTTTGATCTTTGCTGATGAGACAGCCTCTTTAAATGGGGAAGTAATTAAGGAAAAACAGATGGGCAGATGGACAAAATATGATGATAGCAAGGGAAACAAAAAAGGGCCGATGAGTGGGAAGCAAAGGAGTTTCCAAGCTATGGGAAATTCTGCCATCAGACTTCACCCCACACTGTGATGAAGAGTCAAAATCTGGACAGGGAACTGGAGATGCAGCAGTGCCGGCCAGCTCTGAAACCTCTTCAGGGGGACGCAGATCCCCAACCCCATTGATAGCAGTGATGGGTCTCGTACTGTGGCTGAGATCAGAACTGCACATTTCGATGTTTATTTCGTATGTTTTGTTGAAAACAGTCTTTTGTCACTGAGAAAGGTCATGAGATTGGAACATTATATCCATACTAATGTTCTACCCAAGGGGCTTGGCCAGACATTTTATGAGCACTCTGTGTAAAGCCTTAAAATTGTACTGAAATAGTTGCCTACCTTCAGCTGAGAGTTCTGACATGCAGTATGGTGGACCCCGAACAACCACTTCTTGTAGGATGATTGCAAAGCTGTAAATGTCCCCTTTGAACGTGCCTTTCCTGCACATGTCCGGGTCCCTCAGTAGCTCAGGAGCCGTCCAGAGCAATTCTAAAAAATTAAGAGCATCATGCTTCTTACACTTGAGCTCAGACTATTGCAAATGAAGTGCTTAAATGAACACTTCATTTCGGTCATTTGAGGAAAGGTTGGAAAGTACTTCATTACTCAGTCTTTTTTTTCTTGTGATGTGTTAGAAATATTAAACTTCCATCCTGACAAAAATTTTGAATTTTCCAAATTTCACTCTACCTTTTAAAAAAATGTTAAAAAAATGTCATACCAACAACATATATCCTGTAACACCAACCCTGAACTTCAACATAAGAAGTCTTCTCACTGTTGACGAAAGATTTAACACCCTTTTTTGTTTGACAATGTCAATCAGACAAAATATTGTCACTGAAGCCTGGATTTCTTGTTACTGTCACTATTTTACAAAGCAACAGTTAATAAAATACTTTCTGTAGTTCTTCTTAAATGAACGTAGTTTCCGTAAAAGCAGTCTGTGTCAGTCTGAAGCATCACCAGTCTTTGTAATCCGATAGTTCAAGTGATGCAAGACACAGTTGTAAAACATACCCAGCCTCATCAAGAAATGAATCTTCTTCAAACTGGGATGTTGTTACCCTGGTAACTGTGTATTCTGAGTAATGGGAATAAGGAACATTTCAGACACTGCAATACATATAACTTTCGTAAGGGAGGAGAAGAAGGTCTTCTGGCAACTGCCCTATCTGAGACATTGGAAGTGTGTAGGAATCGAATCCTGTGACAGAGGGATCAAAACACTACATACTACTTGAATGAATTTGTTTGAAGTTTGAAGGATAAACTGGGATACCAGAGGAACCCCAAGGCAATGGCCAGGTGAAAGAAATCCTGCCAAAGTCTCCAAACCTGGTCCCAAGAGATGCTGTCCCTAAGTGGTGGGAATGTCATGTGGCAGCCTTTGGTGATTGGCATGTAGAAGACCTATTTCAAAAAGACCTGTACCATCCTGTGTTTCAGATGGCTTAGTTTTACCAAACAAGGCGTTTGGGTTAACCTAAAATTTCAAATATAGGGTTGGGGCTAAAGATGTGAAGCCAGTTCCACTGGTCACAGAAATTCAGGTTTGATCAGATTTCAGGGGCACTTAAATTCTTCTCCGTCTACTACAACTTTAAGGTCTGTCATTGCTTACAATAAAATCTTTTTTACTTACCATGACACTCTGCTATTCATTTCACTTTCGGGAAGTCTGAAAAAACTTTGGTTATCCTTTCCTGTAACAATGCATTGTATACAGGCAATGAGAAATTTTGAGACTGAGCACATATATCCTTCTGTGACCACTGGCCTGCAATTGCGTTAGGACAAGCATCTATTAAATCAATAGACAAATATTTCTAAAAAAATATTTCCTTATGACACCTACCTTCTGGGGGTGGCTGAACATACGGGCATTTCTGTGCTTCTAAGAGCTCATTATAACCATAGTCAGTGATCTTCAGCACAAACCGGCCATCCACAACACAGTTACGAGACTTGAGACGTCCATGGGCGAAATCTCGGTGATGTAAATATCTAATTCCCTATGAAAAACAGAAAAGATTGAGGCTGTTCCTTAAGAATTATGTTATCTGTCAGCATTCAGAGACACCAAGCCAAATTGTCACCGCGGATAGCATCAAATACAGCATTAACTCTATGTGAAATGCAGTGCTGATCAACCCAAGAAACTACGGGAAAAGTTCAGAAATGGATTAGGAATAGGAATTGGGCTATCTGCACCCTAAAGTAACAGTCTGATGCCTCCCTCTGTAACCCTAGGACTCATTGCACTCAGAAGTTGTACTTTTAGACAAGGTGGACACAAGTGGTACCCAATCAAGGCAAGCCATTAAGAGCTGGATGCCCTTACCCAGCTCACTCAAGGAGGATCAGAAGGTGGACCATGGGCTGTAAGAATGGCTCTGGCAGTCTGTCCTCTGTAGGCCACTTGTCCCAGATTGGTTGTTCACCATGGGACATGATTGGATCATGAACACTCTTCTAAAGTGACCTTAAACATAGCCATACCGTGACAGGGGATGGCTACGGTTTGGTTCTATGCTGGATTCATTTCTGATTTATGACAAGAAAGGACCTTTGGAAAGTAAGAATTTGCCACCAAAGTCATTGTTCTAAGTGATCAGTTCTGGCCTGATAATGTAGTTTTAACGTCTCATCCTGCTGAGTGGATGTAGTCCTTTTACCCTGAATAGTGCCTCTCTCGGATGTTAACAAATCAGGAATAAGATGTCTGCGTATACCAGTATAATTGCATTCACATTGGTTTTCCCTGCATTACTACAAAAATCCCAAAGTTCTGGATGAAATAGCTATGTGAATATAAAAGTCACATGCAGGTCATGCCTCAGCAGGAGCAATGGATTTACTTTAATTAGATCCATCACGAGAGAGGACTTGAACATCCAATCCAGTTTCATATCTTCGTTTCTCAGCAAGTCCTCCAGGCTTCCTCGGGAGCAGTACTCTGTCACGATGGCAAAGATGCCACAGTCAGAGAAAAAGCCCAGGAACAGATTCACATTTTCATGACGCAGATCTTTCATCTGAAACAAGACAGTGAATCACAGCGAGAACAAGTCAGCCAGACATCTGCTCAGCAGCTTCTCTATATCATTAGATGTCCTTAACATTCCTGTACTTCCAAACAGTCTTTCACACAAGGATTGGGGAGCAAACAATCTCTTTGCTGCTTACTTTCAGCGATACTACACTCTTTTCTAACTTTGCTTTTCTTAGTCTATCTGTTAAGACAAAGAAAGCAAGATAGGAAAAGCAAACTGAACAGAAATTTGGTTTTATTTAGACAAGCTGTATTGGATCTTTCACTAGGACAAAATGGCTTCACGGGGGTAAAATGAGTTCAGCATGTGGAGTCTTGCTCCAGCTCTAGTGTGATCTGGAAAGGAATACCATGCCTGGAGGATCCAAAGTTATCCATCAGTGGTGGCTTTGGAGACATGCCCTGGTAAATTTGTTATACGCATAAAAATGCCACTCCTATGTTAGCAGTAGCTGCCAACAACTAATGGCCCTGAATTTGGAAAATAAATGTGTTTGCTCATCATTTAATAATAATAATAAAATGGACGGCTAAAAGTAAACTTCTAACAGGAATCTTAGCTGGAGACACAAAGCAAATCCTAGAGAAATGCACAACCGTGTCTGTGCCACATTGTCAACAAATAGCACATGAAAATAGCGCCCAGTGCATCACCCTGCCCTGACACAGGCAGGGATGATCTCCTCCAAACCACCCTGCCTTTCTAGACAAGGCCACTTAGAGGACTCGTCATACATTCAGCACTGCACCAGCTTTGAAGTGTCAGGTCCAGGCTGGGGTTTTGCAAGCTGCTGACTCTGACACATGGGTCATTGGTAAGTTTGCCAGATGCAACCGCGCATGGTCCATTCCAACAGATTTCACTGGGTATGACTCAGTGACAGCCATGATTTGAGCAACTGGGTCCAGTGGGAGGTGTCCCTGACCATGGCAAGGAGGTTGGAACCAGATGATCTTTCAGGTCCCTTCCAACCCAAACCATTCTGTGATTCCATGATAAACAGGAGACAAGGAGGATAAAAATACGCTGCAGTCACAAAGGTCCCCCAAGCAACCTTCCCTCCACATACCCAGCCATCCCCTGTTCCTACCTTCCTCAAGATGCCGGTGGAGCTTTGCCGCAGATTGTGAACGGCTCCCATCTCAAATTTTTTCAGCCACACCCAGTCTCCCTGTCCACAATACAGGAGGGTGAATGATAGAGCAAGTCTCTGAGCAACAGCCAACATTGGGAGCTGGGTCTGAATTCCAGATCCTCGACTTTGAAAGTGGCTGGGGATTTTCAGTGTTCGTGGTGGTAGATTTTTTCTATATTGCACCCAAATAAGAATATCCAGTGGAATCCCTAAAAAATTGGGGTGAGACGGGACCTTCACCTGGATCAGAAATTCATACCTGGAAGGTGTATTAGTATCTGATAAACAATGATAACTTAATTCAAAAGGCAAGTAACTCTGTCCAGAGCTTTTCTCTGGCATTAATGATCCAGTTTATTTTGCTTCTGTCGGTGAGAATCATCATGCCATTTTTTCAAAAAGCTGTGGTTTTAGGAAAGAACTGATGGATGGTGTGTTTTTTATTGGCCCCTGCCTCTGCTTAAACTCCATACAGTCCTATTGGCACACGGGGGAATTTGATAGCCTTTATCCTTTGTATTTGGATCCTGTCTTGTAAGAAAGGTCCTTATTAGACATGTCACCACCTAAAGGCTCTATCTTGTGAGAAAGGTTCTTCACAGTGCCTTCAGGACATCTCTAACAGGGACCAAACCTGGCAACACCACATAAGGATGTCAAATAGCACCACCCAACATGACTCCAAGTGTTGGAGTGAGGTTTGGGGTGGAGTCACCTTAAGCACCGGTAGGTCCATGCTTGGGAGTAACTTATTTTCACCCTCGAGGTCTGTCAGCAGTATGCACATCCTGAGACCTCAACTGAAGCAGTGGGAGAAGGCTGCATGAGGTCCCAACCTACCTCATACAAACCCACATTGGAGGTTTCATGGGTGGCAGCTGCACTTTTCAAGGAAAAGGAGCGGGTTACAGATTTCAAGCTTCTGCCATCTGCTGCTACGCTGTTTGCATCAGTCAGACTGTCCAAGGTCAGTCTCTGGAAGGCAACAAAAGCGGGTGCAAGACAATTACCACCTCTGGATGCAAACCTCCACTCCAGCTCTGCCTCAGGCCGTACATTTCACCCATGCTAGCAACCTCCCAAACTTCTCATCTCACCTCTCTGAATGCCTCTAAAAGGCTCATGAGGTTGACCTTGTGTAATACCTTGAAACACTACAGCGGCACTCTAGGTGATGGAAATGCCGTGGCTCAGGGGAGACACCAGAGGAGTCAGGTGTCTCTCTGAGCAGGGCACAGGGAAATGTCTCCTCTGGCATAGACAAGAAGCCTGTATCTGTGCCAGTGACCTCAGCAAAGGGATTGCTCCGCAGCAGTCCGTATCGTTGGCATGGTCCCGGGCATGGCTCTGGCCTGTACCAAATAACACTCCCTCAGGAGATCCCCAGCTCTGGACAGGAGCCAGCACAGGACAGGAACGGTTCCCAATAGGCAGTTTGGATGCAGAGGCTTTATTTTAGAAGGTAAGATGGTTTAGCTATATGGACATGAACTATGCTATGCCATCTAACGTCAAGAACAAAGAATAAGCCTTGGATGTTAAAATACACACAACCAAGGGTACTATTTTACATCATCATAACAGCTTTGACAATGCATGTGCATCTAATCTGAGCCTCAAAAACACTCAGCGTACGGGAAATTTTTTGATATGCGGGGGAAAATGAGATACGGAGAAGTGAATGACCTTCCCAGAGCTTCATGGGTATGAAAATACCCAAAGCAAACCTATCTTTGAGTGTCTCACCGCATTACTTTCAAGAGTGGAAGGACTTACCTTTTTATGCAGTTCTGGGTTGATGAAGACGAGGTCATCCAAGGTCAGTATTATCTTGTTAGGTCCCTTGAATAGCTGGCTGTTCAAGATACTATGCCTGAGAGATTTGGAGAGTCACAGTTATCATTATTAGGCAGGTAACCAGTTTACACCACCTTCAAGTCGCCCACGTCTGGCTTCCCTGCAGTATTAGGAAAGTGCAGCACGCGGTGAAGCAGTAGGGATGGACGTGGTTGAAAGCAGTAGACAAACCATGATGTCGTGTCTTGAACTGATATCCCCTGAGTCAAACAGCAAGGCTCAACCAATTCACAGTCAACAAAAGCTTTAATCTCTAAGGGTCTCATCACAAATAGACATCTTGAGTCAATCTGGCTGCAAATATGAATTGGACATCTATGTAATGCATACTTTGTTTTGCTTGGGTTTATTTTTCATACGCCAAATCATTCTGCATTAGGAGAAAATAATAGGTTTTAATAGACCAGCCAGTCTGGCTGATGAGCTCTCAGGCACACCAGCCTTTCCTAGGGACTGAAAGCAAACCATGGATAATTTATAAAAGCTGCCTGGGCAAAAGTCACCATCAAAATTTACTGGCTGAATCTCCATATTGTAGCATGGTGCAGTACAAAGCACACAGCAAGATGCCACCTTGTAATGACTGCAAGCTCGTACAGAGGGAAAAGCTGCAGGGAATGAGCAGTTTGGCATGTGTGACAGTGCAATGCAGCGTGGAGGTCTTGGAAGCAGTATTGCTGAGCCAGTGCTGCTCCTCTTGGTCAGGAGTAATTAGAACAAGAAGACCGTGCTGATTTAAAGCTACTTCTTCCAGGACTTGAGCCAGATGGGATATCTATCATGCACTGTGTAACACAGGACAAATGCGTTTCTGGCATCTTCACAGGATGCTGCTGCCCATTTTCCAAGGGATGACTCTCTGCACTCCTTGATAGGCTACCAGACTTGAAGAATTGCCACGGGTGAGAGAGGAAATTCGGTATAGTCGTCAGACCGGCAAAGAGACTATCTGTTCCTTGACTGCATCCTGCTACTGGCTCAACTTCTCTTGAATTTACAAGGCAGAAGAGACCACAACAAGAAACGGTGCACTGTCAAGGACTACGTGTTCATGGGACAGTTCAAACAGGCTTATGTCCACTTCATGTAAATCAATACGAAACATTCCGGCATTTCATTGTTAGTTTTCAGCTGGGATTCATCTGACACTAGTACCCACCACATGGCCATTTTAGGGACTTAGGGAAGAGGCAGAAGTCATACCCCATCATTTTGAACCCACTATTTCAATAGACGTCAAGGTCTAGCACTGAGCACAAAGCACACTATATCTATTAGACAGTCAAAAACTCATCAAGCAGGAACAGAGAAAAGAAAGAAAAGCTCCCTCGCTGCCCTCAGTGTTGCTTTATTTGTTTAATGAACTTTGTTTACACTACAGCAGATGTCTCTGCACACATCTAAGACTTTGCCTGATGAAGTGGGCAATAGGGTGCCTTTTTCTAACTGTACTATAGCAGGAATCCACTTCGCAAAATATCTATAGATCACCATGATTTCCGTTGCATGTACCACTCCGGGCATTTTAGAAGAGCACAGACAGCTTTTTGGAGTTCAGAGGGAGCCTTGGCCATATGACCTTGGTCATAATCACCTGAGATGATTTTTTATAATCTTTCTCTAACCACTTGCCCCAAGCCACCCAACCCAGGTGCATGCAAAAATCTCATCATTTAGGTACCTTTCACCTGCCCTCCTGAAAACCTTGTTTGGTCAATCGCATCCTCTCCCCCAAGCATGGAGGAAAGCACTCCTCTGCTGAAAGCAAAGCACGGAGAGCGGAGTGACTTGTTTAAAGCCATGGAGCAGATCCCTGGCAGAGCTAAGACCAGAGCTCCCACGTTTGAACTCAGACGACGCTGTGGTTTAAATTTAGTTCCAGACATGCCCCTCCCTTACATAAATCATTGCCTGAGTCATGCTAGACTTTTTCTTTTCCCTTACAGATGGCCATACATCTTCACTCATGACTGAGCCTTCCCAAGCACAGTCTGGTACTTGTGGAACAGCTTACAAGTAGAGTAGGCAGTAAGACTGTCTTTTATTTACGTAATTGTTGAGGTCGGTGGCCAAGGAATAGACGAGGGCTTTAAAGTGCGGGTGGATGGAGGCGACCTCCTCAGTGCCTGCAATTATAAGGTATCAGGAACAGCTGTGTGTTATAAGCAGGGGAACTGTTTGGGGTGTTGCTTTCTGGGTGGCCTTATATCATCTGGGTTTGGAGGGATGATTCAGGAATGGAGAGAAAACATGTTTTGGGATGATTTGAGAGGCAAAGCTGGATGGGAAAATCCAGGAACCCTGCTCTGCTGAATTCATTGCTGCTGATTAAATATGGCTTCTAATTTCACTCTAATTTCACTCTAATTTCAGTCATGCACCATGTAGACATCACTAATGAGAGACAGATTACTCCAGGGTCCAGTTTGGAGCATGTTACTTTAGGTTATGGCCATAGTGTCCTTGCTAAAGAGGTACCCATAGCTCGTGGACCAACCAGTCCATGCTGGCTCATGTCCACCTTGGTTATAGAGTCGGGACACAAGTGTGACCTACGCGATTGTTGGAAACTGTCCCTTCCCCAGCAGACCACTTCATTTGCTCCGAAGATCCCATGCCCAAACCAATCTCTATGCCACGTGAATGACCAGGGAGATGGACTCCAGTTCAAAACAGGGAGTGAATCAGATTGGTAATAAAGAGGTATCCTAATTCATTGCTCTGAACCCTCTCCAGAGATACTGTCTCTCTTTCTCTTTAGTACTTGAAGAAAGTAAAGAGGGTCAGCCTAGGTGTTTCATTGGAAACATGATTACAGTAGGGACAGAAATCCAGGAAAGAATGTGCTGGAATAAGAAAAAAACCGTTTAGCATGGCAGCTCACTTAGCCTCCACCCTGATGTTCTTAAAGCAGATTCTATTGTTGGTTTGTATGGCACACTTTGCACTTCCAAAGTTATAGTCACCTTCCTAATGCTTCAGAGCCATCATCCAGCTAATCATTCCAGCAGCAGGTGGCAATGTTCTTCCAAACCTGGACTGGATTAAGGGTAAAATGGCTCTTCATGAGAACTGCAGAACCAATGCCCATAGTGCTTAAGCCACTATCACTTCATAAAGTGAAGAGACATGTGGATGGAGAGCAGAGGCCACAGTCAAACCTGCTCTGTGTTCCCATGGTCCAAACTGCTGGTTAAAATACAAGTCTCCCACAGAGGCGAAAAGTGGCACCCAATCAAATACGTACTGTGATTCTCACCTGATGAGAGAAGTCAGGCCCACAGCACAAAGCACCAGGGCAAATATCAGCATTACTCCCAAAATCATGACTGTAGGCTCAATCCCTGTGTGGAGAGGGGGAAAGAATCAGTGAATTAGAAAATCCCTTTGATTTAGGCAATACTATTGAAAATATCAGTATCAGACCATTAGACTACAAAGTCAAATATTCAGCCAGGAGAACGCTAGAAGTCAATTTTTATGTGATATTAATTTGTGAATACACAAATATTACTGACTTTATTTACATGAGACTGTAACTACTTTAATTATTTATTTCCATGCACTTTTTTTCCCTAACAGATCTAGAGCCCTCATTGAGTGGAAAAATATTTTTTTTTTCTTCAAGTAAATAAAGACTGGACTTGCAGGGAAGAATTCAGTTTTAGAGGCAGCTTCTGCAAAGTTCGTAACTTTTGAACATTTCACCCTCTTCTCTCCAGGAACTGAAACACTGAAAAAGCTTTATCATGTGGTACCAAAGTGACGGCCAGAGTGAGTCACCAGCCCATCTGGGATTTTTCATTCCCTGCTACAGATTTCTAACACTGAAAGGAAGGCTGATGTCTTCCTCAATGGGCCCATCAACAGAAAATACTGGAGACACATATTTTGCTCACGAATGTCTGTCTTTGCTATAGAGGTAAGGAAAGCTGACATGAGTGCATGAGCTAAATTCCAGTGGGAAGTGTTTGCTGTCTCTGCCTCTTCTGTCTTCTGTTTACTCTATTTTATTCTGTCTGTGTTCAAAGATCCTTAAACAAAAACAAGCATGGAGAAATTAGGGTTGATAAAAGGTTCATGACTTTAAGTCACTCCTGCATCTGAATCACAGGCCATTTTGCAAGCACTGAGACCAAGAGCTTCCCAGTGAAAGCTGCAGGAATTTTTGAAAATTAACATTCTTTTCAGGAATAGACAGAGCATTTTAGCTGAAATTTTCCTGCCAGGTTTGGACTTACTTTCTGCTTCAGCCCAGGGTCCTGGTCCCTGATTGTTCTCACGCATACACAGAAACAGGTTGCCCAGAGAGGTGGGAGATGTCCCATACCTGGAAACATTCAAGGTCAGGTTGGACGGGGCTTTGAGCAACTGGGTCTAGTGAAAGATGTCCCTGCCCATGGTAAGGGGGTTGGACTTGATGACCTTGAAAGGTTCTTTCCAACACAAACCTTTCTATGATTTTATGGTACTATGATTCTATATAAGAAGTCACTCCACTTTCATGCTTCAGCCTGGAACTAGCCCTGTATGCCTCCATCTGAGAAGAAATTCAGGTGCAATAGAGTTGATACTTCACACCCATTTCTCCACCTCACAGACAGTGTGGGTGTAGACCAAGGTTTCGCTCCACTAAAGAAAGTGCAATGGAGACACAGACAGCTTTCTTCAGGAGGGGCTCAACTTGAATACAGGAATGAGCAGGGTCACAGCAACCTGGCCTGGAGGCCAGAGTTTGTTCTTCATGCAAAGACAAAATCAGAGTGTTGGTGTTCCTGTAAGAGCAGGTGACAGCAGCCTGATATTCATATGTTCATCCCTAGGAGTCAAGGGAGCTGCCGAAGAGGTGTTTCCCTTCGGAAGGGTGAGTGTGAAGCCAGAACACATCTCATAAAGGTCTTCCACAATGCTAGATCCATGGAAAAGGAGGGACTGGATCAGCTTAGAGGCAGACTTGTAGAAGACCTAATGCTCTGGATCCCTGGACACCTGCTGGGAAACTTGCTACTGAAGAGAGAATGAGCTTTGAATAGCCCAGTCATAGGGGCATGGGTTGGTTCTCTTGCTGGACAAAGTGTAAAATGCCTCCTGAACAAACTAGTGATGAAGTGTAGGGGTATGAAATGCCCATCTCACATCTCTGCATGGCCTTCTAACATTTCCAGAGAGAATCTGTAACCCAGACCACAATATGGTAGGGATAATGTGGAGTTTGTTAATGCTTTCTTCTGTATTCAATCAAGGTTGGGGCTTTTTTACTGGCACCATCCCCTGAGCTTCCTCAGGTAGCCCCCAAAGTCTCTGATGTCTGAAAAATCTTCTTTGAGAAAGAGTCTCAGATAAATTCTTTTGCTTATTGCCATTACATTTTATAACCCACAAGTGCTTGACCATACTTTAGAGGACTCTAAGGCAATGTGGTACTTGAACGTGTTACCAGAAAACTGAGGAATAGCAAAGGGCCTGTCCGTGATCATATGATTTGCTCAAAGTATGGGCACTGTTACCCGTCATGACATGAGAACTCTTCCACAGCTGGAAAACATCCAAATATAATTTAATTCACTGAAGCAGCATCTGATAAGCTGAGAGAAAGAACTGGTTGGAGCACAAAATTCACTGGGGTGACAAGAGACAGTAAAAGGACAAGAGAAGAGGAAAATAAACACCCAGATAAACAAACCCTAAGGAATAGGAGATAGTGAAAGCAATACCAAAGACCAGAGCGCCCATGTCGCTCATGGATGGGCCATTGCAGGAACGATGCAAAGCCTTGAGAAACCTCCACCAGAGCTTTATAACTAATCAGAAGTGAAAACAAGGTTATCGCGGGCTCATGGGAAAGAGCAAACTTCCAGCATGCTTGAGGATACTTGTGGGATTCTGTTAAACTCATTAGGGGATGCTTTAAGGGGACTAGGGGAGTATATGAAACTTCTTATTGGTTGTTTAGAGGAAGGGAAAAAATGGGGAAAGGGAGGAATATGGTTGAGTTGGGGAGGCTCAAGTGTGGGATACTGGATGGAGATGCTGGTCACATATAGTCATGTTGCGCATTTTTCCAGCCAAACCCTCCTCCTGGTCATCACCATCTGTCCTACCTTCTTCCTAACCCCTATTCCTAAATTTTTTTTTCCTGGGTGAGTGTGCTCTCTGTCTGTGTATGACATTTGTAGGCTTCATGTCAACCTAATCAACAGGTAAGATAAGAAGTCCTGACATCTACAGCCCATGAGAGAGCACAAATCTGGAGACTAGTCCTGCAGACGCCAGAGGGTTTGAGAGCTGGCTATGGGGGAATTACAGGTCTGGACCACCTACCAGAGGATGCATTTGTGTGTGTGCAGGAACCTGATTAGGTGGTGCATAAGAAGAGCATCAGGTTGTTTGTGTCGTCCCGTGATTTGGCAATGCTGGCTGTGAGTAGAGGTGCCTGTAAACACATTGTTCTCCTGTACGTGTTAGTGTGTCAGTGTCTGCATTCTGTGTGCGTGCGTGCGTACTAGGAGCACCCACTGAGCCCCACTCCTGGTGGACCTGGGGTCAGGAACCACAGCAGCCTGGCAGCTTCACATCCAACCCTTCTCCAACCCTAACTCCATACAAAAGCCAGACCGAGGCCTGAATTTAACTCTAGTCATAAAATTCAGTCTCTGAAATATTAGCAATAATAATAATTAACTGCTTCACTGACAAATGCCTCAAGCTTTATGCTTTCGTAAAGGTGCGAACATAAAATCTCATCTCTCTAAAAATCAGTGGGATTTTTCCATAGACTGCAATGGGATGCTAAATTGCTACGCTGTTCCTAATGGCAGTGCAAAATTAGATATATGATAGCATTATACTTGTCTCTTCTATAGCTTGCCAGCTGCTGTAAGGTCAGTATATCTCCAATTTCCATGGAGCGACACTGATTTAAACCAGCTATGGCTGAGCCAAGGGGAATGTTTTTCTCAGCTGTTGAATGAAATATTCTGTAGATGTGGTTAATTTTGTCTGTTTAAGTCATATCCTGGAGCAGTAGGAGTAAATGCTTGGTAGTATAAGTAAATATGTCAAGTGGAGACTAAGTATCCTACCCTGAGATTTTGGCTTCCCTGTGGACTTTAAAACTCCACCACAGTTGTGGTAAATTAAAAACAATAAGTAAAGGCAATGCCCAGTCTCACAGACCTGGGAAGCGGCACAGATAGATACCTCCGCCCCCAAGTCTTCGATTACCACCTCTGTTGTCTACAGTAACTCAAATTATTTTGAGTAATGATTATCATCTTTTCTTGATGAGGTGAGCACTGATGATCCTTAAAGCTGCATAGCTAACTGGGTAAAGAAGCTGGGTTTAACCAGGAGAGATGGCGAGAGCATCTGCTGTTGCGCAGCTCTCTTAGGCTGTCTTCAGTGCAAATCCTCTTAGTGCCCTCTCCCTCAGAAGGACAGGGACACAGTGTTGGCTGGAGCCTCTGGCATTTATTGGTTGCTATCAAAATATGCAAATGTTGACTGTTAGACCTGGAAAACTCTTTCCAGCACACAACAGTGGCAACAACCTTATTGAACTAAAAAGCGATGAAAGAGTCTTGTGGATCAATTGTGGGATCTCTGTATAGGACTCCCATTACAAGCAGCATGATGACTGTTCATATTTATATGAATTTCTGGAGTTTAGGGTTTTTTTCTTTGGGGCGCTCTCCCTTGGAGTAAAAGATGAAATAAAAAAGAAGCATGGACCCAATGCCACTTGACCCTGGGTTTTTTTTAGTCTTTCTTACCTCCATTGCAGAGAACATCTGGGTCAAACCAACAACTGGAGTCTGGCTTGGGTGGAGCTCCGCTGGGAAAGTGGATGTCCCGGCCCAGGGAATTCACAGAGTCTGAAGACAAGTCCAGCAAGTGGGTTGGGAAGAGCTGGTTCCCACCACCATCTGTGTCCAGTACCACATAGTTGCTCATCCCCTTCCCACAGTGGTCTGTCTCTACCCGGTGACTAAATCCAGGGAAACTGAAGTTTTTTGTGTGCTCAGCTATGTGAGCTCCTGAGATTCTGACTCCTTTCCTCCGAGCACTGTCTATAGCCATTGCCATGAAGTAAATGGCATCATAGATTGTTCCAAAAAGTGGAGAAACCTAAAAATACGGGAGAAATTGAGGTCAGGATATACTGCTGCCAACCTGTGGTTTGAGATCTGTGGCAAAAGATGTCCCACTGACTAAGCTGTAAACTCAAGGACTGAGACATCTGGGCGTTAATGCTCATGGAGCAATGGGTTTGAAGAATCTTAGGTTGAAGGTAGCTATGGATCGACCCAATATACGCGTGACTTTGAATATCTGTCTTTTCTTATGGCTGCTTCCCAAAATACAATTTTGAAATATTTTTAAAACTGAGTAAAATTGCTTTATCATGGGAAGAGCCAAGACCCTGAGCCTGATGTTCAGCTGGCATTTTATCACAGCCTGCCTCAAAACACTGTGCTAAAACATCTCCCATAAACAGAAGATCAAAGCCAGAGGTTCGCCTCCCTACCCAGGTAGGGAAAATGTCATGCCCCAGGGATCAGTTCTCTCTGTCAGAACACTTTTTATTCCTAAGATGTAAAAACCACCAAGCAGAGCCACAGCAATTCATTCTCTGGGGTACCAGAGCCTTTTCTCCGTGCATTTCTCCCTTCTGTGCCAGACTTGACTTAGGAACCTATAATTGTACCCTCTCCTAAAAACACCCATGGTGGCTTTGCAATCACATGGTCATTCACAGTTGGTAGGTGAAGAGAGAATATAGCCATTCACTCATGATAAAATGATGTGTGCGGTAGGGACTCACAGAAATTCACATCTCTATTGGGATTTGTTGACCAGATATAGACACTTACAACGTAGATCCTACACTCATTATAGTTAACTTGGGCTCTCATTATAATGACGGGAAAGAAATAGATACTTTCAGGGCATGATTCATCTCCTCCTAAGGCAGACATCATGCAGATCTGATAAATCATGCCTTAAAAGTACTTATAATTTTTTGAAAGATCATAGTGAGACTTGAAGATTAGCTCAGCTGAATCCAGCATCTCTTTACCAGTATGGCAGATTCCCCAATTTTTCTTGCAACGTTTCCAAGGTCGCAACTGACTTGTTTTTTTTCTAGGCTACCGGTGACATTTAGATAATTGTACTGACAAAGAATAACTTTGACTATAGTGTTGAAATGAATAATGCCACAATGATCCTAAGCATTTCCCTCTAGAAGCACCCAGTATTCTGTTTGTCTGTCACATCCCCCCACATTCTCAGGCATGTGGACATCTTATTCTGATGCCTTAGAAACTCCACGGACTTTATCCACCTTAGGAGACACCTCTTCATCTTGGGCCTACACCAGTTAGCATGTAGCAAATCAAATCTGAGAGCCTCAGAGACAATTCCTTTCTCTTGAATTTAGATTAGATATTAGGAAAAGAATCTTTGCTGTGAGGGTGGTGAGCCCCTGGCCCAGGTTGCCCAGAGAAGCTGTGGCTGCCCCATCCCGGGAGGTGTTCAAGGTTCAAGGCCAGGTTGGACGGGGCTTGGAGCAACCTGGTTTGGTGGGAGGTGTCCCTGTCCAGGGCAGGGGGTTGGAACTGGGTGATCTTTAAGGTCCCTCGCAATACAAACCATTCTATGATTCTCTGAATTTCCAGGATTGTCCTACAGTTGAACTGAGTTAGACTGCCATATATTCAGGACAAACATCCTTTCCAAACCAATGCAAACCACATTCAACTATCACCATATATTTCTCAAAATAAAAGCACGCATTCTGGGTTGTCTTTTGCCTGTACTTTCTCTATAGCTATTGTTTGTCTCATGTCTCCCACTACCAGGTCTCAGAAAAGCCCAAGAGAAAGAATATTTACCTGGCTGGCTTCCAAATCCCTGGTAATTTCACCACTTTCTTTAGCTTCCCTGAATGCATCATAGAAAGTCCTTTCTCCAGACGCCAGTGTGATTGTCAGCACAGCATCATATGCTTCCTGGAGCTTGCTGTTATTATCAAAGATGTTGAATGAGTTGTTTTGGTAAGGAAGACTGTATAGCAAAGTGTCGTATGGAACAAAGACGTATCTTCCATCTGCTAGTCCCATTTCCAGAGCTTTTGTGAGTAAATTGGCCTGTTCCTCTCCTCCAATGAGCACAGAATGCATGCACAGGAGTATAACTGAAACACAAGGATTGTAGCGTTGTTAATCCATGTGGGGTTTTCAACACAAAATTGGTCCCTCCCACTAATAAAAGGGCTGTCTGAACTGCTGTGTCAGGTCAGACCCTGATGGTCCCCCACCAGTGTGATGTTCTGAGGAAGCTGGGAGCTACGATCATTTTGTTCAACCTCTGGAGGTCTGCAACATCTAGCTAAAGAGGCTGTGAGCATTACCCTTTCCTGGAGCCATACAGAAGGATGAATGGAGAGAAATTTTGACAAAAGTGAGGCACAGACCTCATTCCTATCATGATAGGAATTCATGGTCCTGTGCCGCCATGGGCTGAGAGATGTGAGCTTTCCCTTTGTGTGCCCTGAGATGACAGACACCACACAGGCATTAGCAGTGCCTAAGCCCCACCTGTCACCATATATATGGATCTTAGGTTGGGCACCGTGTTGTGTTTCAACATCTGGTCCATGCTGTGTCTTTGCCTGCAAAACGCCATGGGGTCAACGTCCCCATGTCTTGTGAGGAGATCTGAAATACAGGTGTATCTGTTTTGCAGGCTTTCCACGGTGCTCACTGGCCCTTCATGAAAGGAATCACTCCTGATCTTTCATCCAATACCGCGCTTCAAAACTCAGTAAGTGAGAGGAGCAAAGTAGGGCAATGATGGGAAGGAAAGGTGCAAAGGAGACCTGCCTGCTAATAAACCAGGAGGGAGCAGGATATATGGTCTCTTCCTTAAGAGAATAAATATCCTTAGCAAAGTAGAAGCTGAAGAGAACAAGAGCATTTTCAGGTCTCTGAATTACAGAAAAGAGACAGGTACTAGGCAGTGATTCATCCCATACTATAGTAGAGAGCATAAGCTTGTCAGATGACTCTTATGAGGAGCCACTAAGGGAACTGGGACTGTTCAGCCTGGAGAAAAGAAGGCTGAAGGGAGACCTTCTCGCTCTCTGCAACTCCCTGAAAGGAGGGGGTAGAGGTGGGGGTTGGTCTCTTCTCCCAAGGAACAAGCAATAGGACAAGAGGAAATGGCCTCAGGTTGCACCAGGGGAGGTTTAGGGTGGATATTAGGAAAAATTTCTTCACCAGAAGGGTTATCAAACGTTGGAACAGGCTGCCCAGGGAAGTGGTGGAGGCACCATCCCTGGAGGTATTTAAAAGATGTGTAGACGTTGTGCTGGGGGACATGGTTTAGTGGTGTTTTTAGCAGTGTTACGTTGATGGATGGACTTGATGGTCTTACAGGTCCCTTACAACCTAGGCAATTCTATGATTCTATGATTCTAATCATGTTTGAAGAGGAGCTGGTTCTCTCCATTGATTATGAAAGGAGCCCATCATCGCTAACTCACATGGAGAGCTATGATGGTGATGAGATTAACCCACTCAGGGTGGATTTGGTCTCAAGCATAGATTTGAGCATTGATAAAACTCCAAGTTAGATAGCACCTTGCTACCATCATTAGTCTTTGGCAGAAAAGTGGAAGTCTTAGGTAAAATGCATCCTCATCTGGATTCACAGTGCTGAGTGCAGAGGTGTACACCCAGGATCAGAGCTTCATCACAGACTTCCTAACAGGACTCTGAACCAGAAAAACATAACTATTCCCCCACATTTTCTCAAAAGAAAAAAGATCATTCTTTATTATGTGCTGTGCATCAACAAAGGCCCTTGCACTCCTTTAGTATGTGGTATATAACATTGTTTTTAATTTCTGATGCCTTCACTGAACCACACATAGCAAGGACACAACATTGAAGCATGAGATTTTTGATAATCCATAATCCAAACCACCATAAATTTAAAACCTTGTATAAAAACCCCACTGTACACTTGACAGGGTCAAGCACAGACATCCATATACTAAATATCATTTTTTCAGACAACCTGTACCAAATCTTTCATGTTGTAGAAGACTACTTTGCCCTATCTCCATTCACATACAAAATGTCCAGCATTCTTTTACGTGAAGCCCTGGCTCCATTAGGGTCAGAGATAAAATTCTGCTTGATTTAAATGACTTCAAAATATCATTCTCTAAACTATGCCCATTGAATAACAATGCAGTCCTACCCTGGAGAAAATGAAAAAAAAAAGAACGAGACTCAAAGCACTTACTTCTAATGCCGGCAACTGCTTTAATCTCATTCCAGGTGTCTTCAATGCCTTTTTCTCCTTTACGCACAGATGTAACAATGCCTACAGGAAGCCCCTGGTTCCTGAGAGCACTCGCTAACTTGTTGGCTGTGTCCATCCAAATATCCTCATTGGAAGCAATGATGCCAACATGAGCCCAGTTAAAATATTTCATTATTGTAAACAAAACTCCGGTTGGAGAGGGCAGGGTCCTTACGAATATAGGGTGGTGGATGGTGGAATCCAGTTTATAATTGATGCACATCCATGAGAAGATGGCTTTATTCCAGTTTTCCCCTAAAAGTGTAGCCACCTCACAGAAGCCAGGGTTCAAAGGGCCTACGAAAGCTGAGGAAAGCTTTCCAAAGTCAATGAATCTAACCAAAGCTCTTGATGTCTCACATTCTTCTTGCAGGACCACATAATCCAGCCTGTGGCCAAGATCTAAGGAAGGATCTTTGCTTATTCGTTCCACTGCTAACCTGGCAGCCACGTGGGGAAAGGCTTTGGAAAAGAAGGGGTCACAGTGCCAGGGGCCGAGCAGTCCAATTTTAAAAACAGAACAAAGTGCTGGAGAGGAAAGTAGGATTATTCCCAACAGCAGACACCAGAGAGCCTGGAAAAACGTCTTGGGTGAATTTCCAGTGTTGAACTGATATAATCTAATGTGCCTCAACAGCACGCTGAACAAGCTCTTAGGACACAGTAGGAGAAATGACATTGTTCTACAGGTGGGTGGGTCTGCGCCGAGTTCTTCAGGAAGCCAGGCAGTCCATTACCAGCTGCTGGAAGAAAAGTAGATTACACTTGCCTTCCTGTATACGTATTTGTTCAGTGCGTGTAGACACAGCTGAGTCAGCCCAAATTACACAACAGTTCTCAAGGTGCAAGTCTATGAGGTGCCCAAACCCTGCACAGACACGTGGACATGCACCACACAAGGCACCGCACCACACAAGGCACCGCACCACACAAGGCACCACACCACACAGACGAACGTCCAACTCGTGTCAGTTAGACGTACCATAGCCCTTAAATGGACACTTATATAAACATCTCAAAATGCTTTGCAATATATTCTGAAACCAGGTAGCGAAAAGTGAGTCTGCTTTGTTTGCAGCAGTAAACACAATCTATGGACACACTGTGTTTTGGGTTCTTCAGAAGGATAATTCCCAAACCACACAGACAAACACATGTATAAAAAAATAAAAAGGTGAAACACAATAAGCCAACAATTTTTGCCAATCCAAAATCCTTGGTGAGTTTTGAATATGAATCAGACCCCCCACAAACATAAATATACACACACATATATAGACCTATATATATATACATATAGTTAGAGATCATGTGTATGGACATATGATTTAAAAACTTTCTGAAAAGGTTTTTCAAGGACAACTCATGACAGAGACTCTTAAATCTGGCAAAATGAAAGGTGGATAAACAGGTAATCACAAAAGGAGGGAAAAGGAGGATTATGATTTGAATTTAGATAAAGAACTGTTAAATAACTGTCAGGGCAAAAGCTTTGTGTTCACTCTTGGCTTAAAATATTCCTGGTTAAAGACCAAGAGCCATGGGGTTTTTTTGGGAATAACAACCTCACCTTTCACAGCCAGGTACAGAAATTGCAAACCCACAACAGTCTCCCCGCCATCTGCAGTGTCACCCCGTGGCTTAGAAAATTTGCTGATCCAGGCAGGTTTGAGCTCTAAAAATAGCAGCCCCCTGACACCAGCTTACCTGTTCATTACCGGAGAAGTATTTTTATCCTGGATCCTCAGCCACGGCGGCATGCAACACAGAGCACCCGCAATGCAGCGTGTGCTGTAAAAGCAGCCACAGGTCCTCTAGCCTGATGGAGAGAGACCTCCAGAAGGACCCAACCACCAGTGGAGCAGCTTCTCACCGGTGGCAGTGTCTATCCTCAGATGTGGGTCTCGCCTCAAGGATAGGAGATGCATGGTCAGCCTCCCCCACAAGTGCACTTGGGTGCCCACCTCCTTCAACTCCTTGCTTGCATGGGCCACTCCAACTTGGTGTGTGCTCTAGGACGGTGTGCTCCACGTCGTATCAAAAGCTTCCTATGTCCCTTTTGGTGAAGGCCATCCTTCTCCTCCAAGGTTTCACGACTTAGGGTACATCCTCACAAGCCCTTAGTTCCTCGATGAAGGTCTTGCAGAGCTCCAAGGCTGCTTCACTCTGAACTGCCTCAGTGCACAGGTGTACTCATATCTAACTCAGTAATTGTAGGGATGGCATCTTAAAGCTCTGCCCTTGGATTAGTGGGATTTAGCTCCTGGGATCTGTCCCTGCAGAACAGCTCCTTAAGTCTCCCTGCGCCTCAGTGGGGATAGCTCCTCTTCTGCCCCGTAAGCAGCAGAGACAAGAGCTATTTTAGGTTTGGGGTAAGCAGAATATTTGATTTTGGGCTTTACCATCCTGCTGATGTGTTACATTCCACTTTTCCCTGTTTCTTCCTTGTACCCATCATGACACGCACTGAGCTTTTTTCACTTACATCAAAGCCGTCTTGGTTATTTCCCTGGGTCCTCTCGATATCTCCCTACAGCTGAGCCCTACAATAACCCTCCCCACACTACTAGACATCTTCCTTCCCCAGTGGACCTGGCAATAGAACTGTCATCCTGGAAAGACCTCAAATGTCTCCACGCCTGTCCTAGCTAGGAAGCCCCTTGCCATAATTTAGCTGAGGTCACAGGACCAGTGCTTGCGGTCTAGAGGGAACTATTTGTAATTCAACCTTTTAGCAGTATTAACTTCAAATACATCATATAAATTATACACATCTGATCGGTGTGTGTTCAGAAGCAGTTCTTCATGACTAATGATCGAGGGAAGCCACAAAGTCTTTCAGATGCAGCGGGGAGAGCAGCTCTCGCCATTCGTTTCATTAATTTCCTTCTACTCATTGATTTCCTTGCACAGCTCAGGTCCAGGAAGGTTCCTGGATACATACTTCATTGAAGACCGGTATAGCTCAAGATAGTTATCAGAAATTACCAAATAGCTTCACATTTGGAAAGTGCCTAAAAGACACGCTAACGTCAAGTCTAAACTCAGAACTTTGCTTTGTATGCTGCTAGTGCATTAGGATTTGACACTAAGTTTTAGTCAAAGCAGAAAACTAAATAAAGCTTTTGCAGATAGGACTCTGATTTTTTTCAACTGAGCTTAAAGTTTGATTTCTCTATATACAAATATACCTACATCTCTACCCATATATCATACGCTCACTGCTATCTCATTTCTTTTCGTATCGACAAGGGTGCTGCACGGCTCAATTCCACTGAGGGTCAGCCGTCTCAAAGTCTTCTGAAGCAGCTGCAAAATTCCAGTCACTCGCTTCTAGGGGATGTTTTTATCATTAAAATCTCCTGTGTTGAACAAAATGTGGGTCAGGCATCCAACAATGAAAGATTAAAAAATAATCGCCTTGGAGGTCTATTTATTAGCAGAATTACTCTGACCCTTAACAATTCATATTTTTCCATAGCCAAGTGGGTTGAAACCTTTATTACTTTCTCCCTTTTCTTCTGCTTCTTCTTTGCCAGTGGAAGAAAAGACTCTCCTGCAATCAAGTCATAGCAGTGGCAGGAATCCACCCTCCATAGGAAAACCTGGTATTCCAAAGTAGCTCTGCTACGACTGTCCCATGCTCAGGGCACCCAGGACTGGGAATAATGCTCCTACATTTGCAAATCAAGCTCAGGTCCTGGCACTGCCTGATTTGCCTCACTAATAAACAAGCAAGGTAAATCAAGCAGCCAAGGCAAAAAAAAAAAAAGTATCATTAAGGTAAAAAATTAAAGTGACAAATTTGGTGGCCTTCTACAACAGGGTTAGCGCGTTTGTGGATAAGGGAAGAGCAACTGACATCATCTACCTGGACTTGTGCAAAGCATTGGACACTGTCCCGCACAACATCCTTGTCTCTAAATGGGAGAGACACGAGTTTGACTGATGGACCACTCGGTGGATAAGGAACTGGTTGGGTGGCCTCACTCAAAGACTTGTGGTCAATGGCTCAATGTCCAAGTGGTGATCAGTGACGAGTGGCGTTCCTCAGGGCTCAGTGCTGGAGCTGGTGCTGTTTAACATCTTTGTTGATAACACGGACAGTGGGATCAAGTTCACCCTCAGCAAGTTTGCTGATGACACCAAGCTGTGTGGAGCAGTCGACATGCTGGAGGGAAGGGATGCCATAGAGAGGGACGTGGACAGACTTGAGAGGTGGGCCTGTGCGAACGTCATGACATTCAAAAGGACCAAGTGCAAGGTCCTGCACCTGGGTCACAGCAATCCCAAGCACAAATCCAGGCTGGGTGGAGAATGGATGGAGAGCAGCCCTGAGGAGAAGGACTTGGGGGTGTTGGTGGGTGAGCAGCTCAACATGAGCTGTCAATGTGCACTGGCAGCCCAGAAACCCCCCTCCAAGCCTGGGCTGCATCCCCAGCAGCGTGGGCAGCAGGGCGAGGGAGGGGATTCTGCCCCTCTGCTCTGCTCGGGGGAGACCCCCCTGCAGTGCTGCCTCCAGCTCTGGGGCCTCAGCACAGGAGAGACACGGAGCTGTTGGAGCGGGGCCAGAGGAGGCCCCGGAGACGCTGGGAGGGCTGGAGCCCCTCTGCTGGGAGGACAGGCTGAGAGTTGGGGGGTTCAGCCTGGAGAAGAGAAGGCTCCAGGGAGACCTTGGAGCCCCTTCCAGTCCCTCAAGGGGCTCCAGGAAAGCTGGGGAGGGACTCTGGATGAGGGAGGGGAGAGACAAAACAAGGGGGAAGAGTTTTAAACTGAAAGAGGGTAGATTGAGATGAGATCTCAGGCAGAAATTCTTTCCTGTGAGGGCGGTGAGCCCCTGGCCCAGGTTGCCCAGAGAAGCTGTGGCTGCCCCATCCCTGGAGGGGTTCAAAGCCAGGTTGGACAGGGCGAACACCAATCATTATATGATTCTATGAATTCTCTAGCTGTAATTAGCATTAAAGTTTAAAACCTTGCATATGCCTCCAAACCTTGCTTTTTTCTCACATCTTAAACCCATCATTACTGCAGCAACCACATCACAGAGCAAAGATTTTTTTGTAATCCTGTGTTATTTGGCACCATCAGATCAATTCCCAACACTCTTCCGTACTCACCGAAGTGAGTGAGAGATACGCGCATTCATACAGCCATAACATTTCCCACGGGAAGGTTAAGCCACAGCTGTGTCGCTTTGCTTTAAATTTTTAGAGCAGAAGAGGGTGCTCTAATCTCTCGCTCTGACCTCCCACATCAGCCTGGCCAAACAGCCTCTCAGGAGCTGCTGCTGCTCGCAGCTCTTCAAGCGTCCTGGAAATAAAATGCATTTTGTAATGAATTATACCAGAGGGTACCGCTGAATAAAGCTGATTTCTCTGGAAACCCCTCTGCAGCCAGCAGAGAGAGACAGGGAAAAGGCTTGGCTCCTGTTCTGACTCTCTCCGCAGAAAAGTCTCGTATCTCCACTGATAACAGAGAAAATCAAGGGACAGCAGCATGGCAACGCTCGCGTTAGCCTTTCTTCATGTCCTCTGAGCCTTAATTAAAAGCTCCAGCCTTGGAGGATGTACCAGGTTCCCACGTCTATTATTCCAACTGTTAATTACCTTCAACATTAAAAATACCCACTTAACGTCTAGCATGTCTGGCTTCAGCTTCCTGCAACTGGCTCTCACTCCGCCTTTGCCCATGAAACAAAAAAAACAGGAAGCACAATAAATACCACCTCCCTGTAGGCATTTGCACACCATAATTAGCTCACATCCTAGTCATCCTCCGAGCAAAATAAATAAACAGCTCCTTAAGGCTTTTGCCGTAGAGCCTGCTTTCAGGATTTCATCCTTGCAATGCTCTCTTGACATTCATTTTTAATTTTCCTTCTCTTTGCTAAATTAAAAACAGCATCCATTAGTAAGCCTCACTCCTTAAAGCTGAATTTGAGGTGATGGCATCTTTTATCACCTATTCGATTTTTCTTCACTTTAATTCCATACCTCAGGTGAACACAATTGCAGCATCACTGTTTTCGAGCCCATCTCTGCTTTCCTTTAATGCAAAATCTGCCTTGGAATTGTGGTATGAATTCTTTGCTCCCAGACGTACACAAACCTCTCTGGTTTTAGTTCAGTGGACACTTTTCAAATATGTCCATTTAATGAGAGGTCCAGACCAATCCGCAAGTTTTTTATGAATAATGATTTTTCTGTTTCTTCTAGATAATGTGATACGCTTATTGAACAGCACTGGAAAAAATGAGATTCCCAGAGGTTCCACATGAAAACACTGCTAAAGGAGGCTCCTCATCTACTATTTTATTTCAAAATATCAATTAATATTTTTTTATTTCTTTATGACATGGACACACTGACCATGTAGCACTGATTTTCTCTCTCAGTATCGCCTTTCAGTAGGATGATGACTTGTAGGGGTTTAAGAAGACAATGTCACCACTTGCCTTTACATGCCAGACTTGTAACTTGATCACAAAAATTATGTAAAATCAGACTGACAAGATTTATTATCGCTTCAGCCTCCCCGCCTGGCATTAGTTAACCTCCATCCTTTAATTCTTTACAAGTTCCTCTCGATTTTGTCCTTTCCATGACTTTGAGTAAGCTGGATATCAACCCAATCTGACATCAGTTTCTTGGCCATGCAGCACGGGAAGGGTTTGATGTCCCATGGTTTTGGTGGAGCTGGTTTTTTGGGGGGGAGGGAGTGTCCTGCTGTGCCATATTATCCTGTTTTCAAGTTGCAGTCCAGCACATGGAAGCCCTTTCTTCTTCAGATTATCTGGTTTGTATCAGAGAGGCTATGTGTCAGCCCCGAAGAGTCCTGTGGAGGCAGGCTCAAGTGGGTCCACTTTTTTCCCCACATGGCTAGATTTATTTGATTTTCTTGGAAGCCGATTTTGTAGGCTGTGAGATCTGAAGCCTCTGTCCCTGGCATTAGTGGAATATATGACGTTGCCGGTAGTTTGGATAGTCAATATTAGAGCTGGCAGGAAACAGTCTCATAACACCGGATGAAGTATTTGTACGTGTATTTATTCAGGCATCAAAACCTGAGTGTTTAATTTGACAGCCTCGTCTCCAGAAGCTCGTTACATAGCAATACGCAGAGAAACACTCCTCTTCCAGGGGACATTTCCAAACCTCTTAGAATCCAGCTGTGATTCAGCCTAAGAAGTGGCTACTGTTCATCATTTGCTTTACATGGGGCTTAGTGAGGCTGGACTTTCAATAAGCAAGTTAAAGCCAGATACTGAAGGAGATGGAGTGTCTCATGGTGTTAACTGAAAAAGCCCTTGCCCAATGTGTCTAGAATGTTTTTCTTGAAATACGTCAAATTCAAAAAAACTTCAGACATGTCTGGATCTATGTCTGGAGACCTTAGAAATTTCCAGGTGTTTTATCTGGGAATAAAGATATCAAGCAAGTCTGTCTCATAGGCAGGGAAGCTGAAAGTGGATGAGTGTTTGATGTATATTTTGCAAGCCTGACCCACACTGAGAAGCCTGGAAACCAGCTACAGCAGCTCAGGGGCAACAACAATTTCATTGATGGCCTTAACAGAAAACCTGAGGGCAACAGCAAACCCACCCAGCACTTGTAGAGTTCAGGAAGCTTGCAGTTCCTTGGATATTTAAAAAATTAAATCGCTTCATCAAAGTGCGGCCAAAAAAAAAAAAGAGAAGGAAAAGAAAAATCACACTAAATCTTCTGGCAGACAAAGAATGATGGGTTTTGGCCAACTCTGTTCTCAGTGAATGGTAACAAGACTTCCAAATGCGTCAACGGACTCATGAATGGCTGGCTGACGTTTTGCATGATGACTTACCCTATGCTATGCTGCAAACTTTCCCGCAACCGCACAACCTCACTGGAGCGTTCATCAGATCCTGCCAGATCTGATAAATGACATTTATTCTTAAAATAAAGCTTGAACATGACACTGAGTTGCGTTTCCTTAACACCAAGGTTTTACAAACCCCACGGAGGAAATAATCCCAGAACATCTTCTGTCCCAATAGGTCTCTCCTAGCCTCTGGCATCTTTGTCAGCTTGAAGAAAATAGCCAGATTTACAACCTTATCTAAACATCTGAGCTTTCAAACATTTGCTGGAGAGACTTTAACTTGAACACTGAACTGCAGCATAGGCCATACAGTACTGGTGTTATATGATCAGAGGGCTGGAGCCCCTCTGCTGTGAGGACAGGCTGAGAGAGTTGGGGGGGTTCAGCCTGGAGAAGAGAAGGCTCCAGGGAGACCTTGGAGCCCCTGCCAGTCCCTCAAGGGGCTCCAGGAAAGCTGGGGAGGGACTCTGGATCAGGGAGGGGAGACGTAGGATGAGGGGGAATGGTTTTAAACTGAAAGTGGGGAGATTTAGATGAGATATTAGGAAGACATTCTTTGCTGAGAGGGTGGTGAGCCCCCGGCCCAGGTTGCCCAGAGAAGCTGTGGCTGCTCCATCCCTGGAGGTGTTCAAGGCCAGGTTGGACCAATCTAGTCTAGTGGGAGGTGTCCCTGCCCAGGGCAGGGGGTTGGAACTAGATGATGTTTAAGGTCCCTTCCAACCCAAACCATTCTATGATCTTCCTCCAGCTCTCACCTTGCCTATCACAACATATACCCTTGTCCCCTGTTACCAGGCTACCCAAGCATCTAGACAATATTTGGTGGTGGAACAGCATTGTTACCATAATTTGAAGGTTTAGAAACTGAGGACTCACAAAATTTAGCTGTCTAACCTAGCCTGCATAGGAAATGCATGTACTAGACCTAAAGCTTTATGTTCTTTTTAGTGTGGGATGAAACAAGACTGGAAAGATATGTTACCTGTGTTATTATAGCAGTAGACTTCTATCACTGAGGATTTAGGCCAGGATTTTTAAGGCAAGGTCTCTGCATGACATGCCAGATGTTACACAGAAGATCATACAGGAGCAGGGAAAGGAAAAACCCCAGGCTCTGAGCTGCACGTCCATGCAGCCATAAATCACTTCTCTGACAGCATCTGGGCTCCCCGACACCCGACTTCTACTGCATAAGAGCTCTCCTGTCGCAACACGCTTTTTTAACTTACCAGCAGCACATGCAATAATTTCTTATATGCCCATTTTCTAACATCACTTCATCCATAGCGAGGAGTTAGAGAAAATAAATAAATGCATAAATAAAGTAAATAATTAATTAATATGGAGCATGAGTTAGGTATGAACTTTCCTGGGTAGGTGGAAGGTCTCAGCAGGCAGCAGCTTCCAGCAACCTGATGGCTTCATCTCTCCCACTTCAGTTACATATATATATATATATTTTATATATATATATATATATATATTCAGCGCTTTATATATATCCTCCGGGCTGCTCTGGCAGTGTCTAGCAGCAAGGCAAGAGAGTCACTGCCTGGCTGCAGCCTGGCCCTGCTGACTCCTTGCAAAGCCATCTCCCACAGAAAGCCCATGGTCTTCCTGAGCCTTCCCACTAATCCCCTCTGTGCCCACAAGGTTGGACAAGCGCCTGCTCAATTTTCTGGTAATTAACTAACCCCATTTCAGACTGGCAGAAAAGCTAATCTGTAGGAATTTCTACTGGCATTTTTTAAAACTGTATTTAAAGCTTTTCTGAGGGCTCTCTCTGAAGGAAATATTTTGATTTCACTTCATTTCCAGAGCCTACACAAAGCTTAACGAGGGTCAATGTACCCAGTTTCAGAGCACACCTGCTTTTTAGTCCCCTTTAATTGTCATTCATAAAGGCAACCCCGGAGGTGACTATTTCCAAGGGACATTCAAACCACATGGAATGTTGCAGATGGTTATTTTGTAGTGCTGCTCAAACTCGGTTAACCCAGCTAGAGTGACACATCTCTTAAACACACGCTTTAACTCTTCAGTAAAGCTAAGACCAGAGATAACAGAGCAAAACATCCCCCATGTCTCTTTTTCTGTGCTTCCTGTGGGCACAGAAACAATTAGTCCTATCTGCCTCCCAGCCATCAAATACCCAGCAATACCTGCAATTCAACTACCCACAGAAGGGGCAAAAAAATAAAATAATCAATTGCTCTTATCTATCTTCATGCCAACCATGTAATTAC
Organism: Larus michahellis; assembly: GCF_964199755.1. Classification (NCBI taxonomy): domain Eukaryota; kingdom Metazoa; phylum Chordata; class Aves; order Charadriiformes; family Laridae; genus Larus; species Larus michahellis. The sequence continues at coordinate 216,658,229 of NC_133896.1, forward strand.
TTTTTTTTTTTTTAAAAAGGAATTATAATTTAATGAAGACATTGACAGGAGCAAGAGAAAGGAGAAATCCCAGTGTAAACATTGCCGTATGTCAAACCTGGAGCCTGCAGGAGTCCCAGACGAGCCCCCAGATATTAATCCCTTCATCTGAAATACGTACATCCAGGCTAAGACCTCGCTAAGTCCCCATTATCTGTTGCTGCACGGCATGGGTACGCGGCAGCGGGGCAAGTGCGGCGTGCCCTCGGAGAGAGGGAGAGAAAAAACAGATCCAAACTACCGGTGAAAATAAACACTGACCCAGAAGACAGCCAGGGGTTTTTAAATAGCAGCAGCCCGCTGTGTCCTGGCACAGCTTTTCAGGGTGGCCCATCACGAAGGGTGCCTTCCAGAGCGGTGAGAGAAATAAACAGCATGTTCCTCAAGGTAAAGGAAATCCTTCAGGGAAATTGGATGTCCAAAGTACATCGGCGGACGAAGATTCGGAGCGTTAGCAGTTGGGGATCGACATGGCATTGCTGCCATTCGTGGAACAATTTATTTCTGCTGGGATGAACAGAGGAAGGGTCCCAAGAGCTGCAGCTCAGCTCTTCTGGTGCCCGTTTAAGGGAATTGATAATATCTCTGTCTCTTTGGGTGTGAAAGTGTCTCTGCTGATTAAAACTCCCTGGAGACCTACATCTCTTAAGCTGATAACGATAAGCCTCTCAGGCTGACTGTGTGCTGCTCTGTTACCTCCAGCGCTGCTGTGGGTGGGTAGCAGACATGAGGCATGCATAGTCATTGTGGAGAGCTCTGCAAGCCAGAATGAAAATCTTGGATGCTCAGAGCCATGGGAGAAAATGGCAAGAGCAACATCTAGGTCTGGGGAAGGGATCAGCAGCGAGGTTTACCAGAGGCGGGTCAGGAAAGACCCTTCCTAAACTGTCCTTGGCTCTGATTGTCCTTACAGGCTGAGAGAGCTGGGGTTGTTCAGCTGGAGAAGAGAAGGCTCTGGGGAGACCTTATAGCCCCTTCCAGTGCCTGAAGGGGGCCTACAGGAAGAGTGGGGAGGGACTCTTTGTCAAGGAGTGTAATGATAGGACACGGGGTAATGGTTTTAAACTAGAGCAGGGCAGGTTTAGATTAGACATTAGGATGAAGTTCTTCACAATGAGGGTGGTGAGACACTGGCACAGGTTGCCCAGAGAGGTGGTGGAGGCCCCATCCCTGGAGACATTCAAGGCCAGGCTTGATGAGGCTCTGAGCAACCTGATCTAGTTAAAGATGTCCCTGCTCACTGCAGGGGGGTTGGACTGGATGGCCTTTAAAGGTCCCTTCCAACCCAACACATTCTATGATTCTATGACTCTATAATGGGCTGGCCCTGACTTTCCATGGTTCCAGCTTCACTGGCCTTCATTCCCCATCAGAGACCAAAAAGTCCCACATCTGATCTGAGCCCAGACTCCAACCCTGGCCAGGCCAGTTCTCATTTGACCTTTCAAATCAATGTCAAGAGTGTCTCTGTGAGGCTTGCAGTGCTCAAAGGCAGGGAAAACAGAGAGGTCTGGTCAGAAACCACCTCCCCAGTTTCTAGGACTGCCTCCTTCTCAGATGGATTAAGTAGGGGCAAGGCAATGGGGAGGGCAGCTTGCTTTTTCCTACTAGCTCTGCCGGCTTCATGCTGTGAAAAAGGGACACAGTCGCTGCCACCTTTCTTCTATCACTTTACCTTCCGCAGCTGTCTCTAAGGCAGACCATGTAGTCTTATACAATAAGATGCTGGAGCCTGGATTACTTTTCCCTGTGTTTTAAAAAGCACAAAACACTTCCAAGCCTGTATCTGGATCAGCATCGCTGCGAGTGACTGAAATACCGAGTAGATAATGTAGCAGGTGCAGCAAAGAGCTGTCACTTCTGCTTCTTCCCTAAGACCGTAGACACATGTGCAAGCCATGTTTTACCCTGTATTAAACAATTTATGCTGGTTTTCCTGAGCACTAGACTGTTTGGATGAGGATCTACCAAAAGACTTCATATCTGGGTGACTGGCAGGGAGGATCTCGAGGAGTATTGTAAATATGCCGTCAGGTATTCAGCTGACAGAGTGAAGATGCTCATCCACAGCAGTATCAAACTCTGGTTCTGGTCCTATCCCAGCCTCTGAGCATTATCCTTTGAGTGGAATGGCCAAGGATACAGTAAAGTATGTAAGGATACGCTTAACTGTAAGAACTAACATTAGCTCAGCTCCATGTATTGGAGCTGGGCTAGAAAAGCCTCCGGCTGTCTTCCTGGGGTTTTCTATGGCTGTTCTAGTTTCTGAAAGCTCCTGTGCCATGAGATGCAACAGAGATGGGTACATGGGTGCGATGTGAGCAGAGTAACTTGCATGTTCTTCACAGTATACCAAGGCAGGTCCAAAGAGGTGGAGGGTACGCCAGGAGGCGGGAGAACTGGCTTCAGGGTTTCCTTCTTTGTCACAGGCTTTTTGTAAGACCATAGGCAAATCATTTCACCCCCACAGCAAAGATAAGAAGCATGACTGCAAGACTTTAAAAGGAGAGACATGAGTCAGCCTTGAGCAAACCATCATGTACCAATTAACAGACTTCCCATCCATCATCTGCGTTTCTTCTTCCTCCTTGCGTTCATCAGCTTCTCACCACCATGGTCAGAAGAACACCCACACAAAATTTCTTGGTCCTCAGGTGCTGGCTACTTTGCCAAAGCCCCAACGCGGGGGAAGTTAGAGCAAACCCAGCATGTCTGTGCCTTGTTGTCCTACATGCTTCTGCAGTCCACAGCCCCCAGCCAGGGGCATGTCACACGTTGGACCTTCCCTTTCATCTCAGCTGGCCTCAAGCAGCACAGCGAGTGCCAAAAGTGGCTCTGACGCTGTGGGGCTTATTTGTCTTCCCTCTTCCTTGGTTCTTCAAGGAGAAGATAAAACAACCTGACATCTGGTTGCACTTTACTGCCGTGCTGGCTTATGTCATGTCTTTCTTCCACAGTCTTTATTTTCTTTATTAATCACCTCTGAACCAGCAGAGCTGACACATGCTCCACTCATGCCCCGTGTAGCCCACGAGAGAGCGCTCCCTCGCTGGTAGACCGCATGCTTTTCCAACTGGTTAGGCTGGAAAGCAACTCAGCTGGGGTAGCTTGGTCCCTGGGCTGCCCTCTAATCCCCCCACTCACACCCAAATCCCACCAAAGTCAGATGCGTGGGAAGCAGACACCATGCATCAGCATCAGCGTCTGTCAGAGGGTGTGGTTTTTTTTTTCCAGGAAAGAGATTTCTGCAGGACCCAAGCACTCGCAAGGAAAACAGAGGAGCACCACAAGGGAGGGGGTTTCTGTTCTCCCAGACACATGTTGTACCGAGTGCACGTGTGATTTGCCAGTTCATCACCCAGACTAAACTGTCACCAGCAGGATTTTGATCCTTCGAGCAAGCTGAAATCACTGCTGCTAAAACATATTTCTCTGCCCTCAGCCTTTCTTTTCATATTTGGGGACCTCCTGTCCAAAAGAGCCTCGGTTGTTTCATCCACTAAGCCACCGAGCACATTTTGTTTCTCCAATTAAGCAGTGAACTGCTCTGGAGAGAAGAGTGGCGAGCCTCTCTCAACGCTTCATTTTAATTAAGTTTCCCTTGTGGTGAACGACTGAGGATGACAGACAGTTCAGAGGACTCCCCAAATGCCAGACTTACAACCACTCCTGATTTTCTGTTATTCGGAGGAGTTTTTTCTCCTGCTCAGATGATCACTGGGTCTCATCGAGCCGTGTGCGTAAGAGTCCTTGCTCTAATGAGCAAGTCGGAGATGCAGCCCCCCACTTACCGCGCCCTGCAGCTGCAAAGTGTTGCTATAAAAACACTTAATGAAGTGTGATGCCTGAAAAACACCCAGCTCATTCCTCCAGGGAACAGGAATGCCCTCAGCCATGATTAAAGTGATGCTCGGGCCCGGTGGCTGGGGGGAGGATGGTGTTGCCTGCCTGGTGTGCTGCGTCTCTCGCACATTGCTCCATGTTGGGTAGCAGTGGAGCCTGTGGTCGATCCACCACCCTGCTGGGTTGGGAGAGGGGAAGAAAGGCTGTCCTCACCAGAGCAGTGGGGCCAAGACATTGCTGATGACAAGATGAAGCCTCTGCTTTAAAACTGGAGGAGACGAGTGGTCCAGCAGCCTGGCAGTGGGGCTGGGGGCTGGCCCAGGGAGTGGCCTCTTTGGATGAACAGTGATGAACATTGGGTGGGAAGCTGGGTCCTCCAAAAACGCCTTGAATATTGAGTTTGTCCCTCCTTTCCTGGCATCCTTTGAAATTCCTCTCCTTACAGCCCTTCAGCTGTAAGAAATCCCCTCACAGCTGTGCCTGGTGGTAGACACATCCCCTGCGGTGGCACTGCTGTGTGTTTGAGCCCTCCAGCTGACACCAGGACGTGTCTCCATGCCCACAAGGTACCCAGGATCCCACAGCAGTTAGTGTTATTGGAGCCATCAGGGACCCTGGAAAGTAACTCGGCTCCCCCTAAAACGTAGGAGCTGACTAGGTCCATTCAGCTGCACTCCCAGGTATGTAGTGACATATATGATGTCCTCCGGGTTGAACACATCAGTGTGGTGTCAGACATGTCTCATGTAGTAGTTGCATGCTCTACTGGAGCTACAATGACCTAGACCATCTCTTGTTCCACTAAATACCCGAGTGTGGTCACACAAACCAACCTTACCTGGTTTCCTAATGCCTTTTGAGGTCCCCAGGGTGTCCCACCTCATCTTCTACAACTTCAAAAAGGTAGGGGTCTCTCATAGGCTGTGTCATGCCTACCATCAGCCCCACTCAGGTGTCTCAGATACTCCAGAGTATCTAAAATGACACAAGGTGCCTCTGCGCAGGTGACTGACCCAAACCCAGCTGTGCTCCTTCCCCTCTTCCAGCCTGTGTGTGAACAGCAGCAACGAGGAGAGCTGCACCTGAGGCAAGAGGTAAGAGGCAAGATCCAGGCCAATGGCCAAGGTGCCCAAATCTCTCGGGACCCTGGAAGTCCCCTGTGTGCCCGCAAACTGATGGTCAAGTGGCACCTCAGCTCAGTGTGAATTATACCGTACCAGCAGCCGACAGCCAACGCGGAGCAGACTGGTGGTCTCCATCCATCTGCCAATGGACAGACGTCTACATCATTAGCACTGTAATTGGCATCCCCAGGAGGCTGCTGAGCAGATTGTGGAGATGAGCTATGGGCTTGTCACTCTTCATTAGTGAGGAGAGGAGGGGGAGAACAGGCGGTTTATCCCATCACTGGTCGTGGTAGGTAGGAGTGGAAGGATCTGGGTGTTTCAAGCTGAAGAGAGGGAGCCCTGATCTGCCCAACCAAAGGTTATCTGTCTGCTACGATTGCTCCATTTCACATGCACCAGCAACAGGGCAGTGACTGGAGAGGACCAGTGAGCGCTGGGAAGGGTGGGATGGGAGAGAAACTGGTCAGAGAGGAAAACCACCTAGGAAGAGTGTGGTCAAATGCAGTGGGCAGGCATGGAGATGTAAGAAGAGAGCAGACAAGCACAGCCTTGAAGGGAAAAACCAGAGATGGCTCAGCCCTGGATGGTCCTCCCTGTGCTATGGCCACAGCGCAGATGGGATGTGGCAAAGCCTGTGGATCCTTGTGCGTTAGGATGCTCAGCTAGCCATCCTGCGGGGAGGGTGGCCAGCCACAGTCCTCAAAGCCCAACATAAATACTAAATTCCCAAGACCAGGGGTATAAAAGAGAGGTTCTTTCTGCAAATTACAGCTGTGAGAAGCCCGGCTATTTTTCTGGGGGCTCATCTTCAGATTTTACTAAAACCAATATCAAGAAAAAAAAAAAAAAAGAGGGGTAAAAATGCTAATTGCTGAGTTTTGGATGGCACAGGGCGGGACTCTGAGGGAATTAGTTTAGTTTCCTGCTCATGCAGCGCATTATCTTGTCTTTTCAAAGCTGAGGGTCCTGCATGTGCCTGGTAACTGGTGTCCAGTTACTGCTCTATGGCAAGGGGCTGAGATAGGGTAGCTGCCCAGAGAGGGGGTGTTTAAAAGGAAGCTTCCACCACACCCCAGCTTGAGTGGATGGGAGCTAACGGGAGGGATGACAACACAAGTTTATCCCCCTGAGATGGTGCCTCCAGATCCAAGTACACACAGGTGTGTGGGTACCACTGTGTCTGAGCAATCAGGGATGTGGTAAAAGGGATTGCTTTGGATCAGTATTCAACTTTGTGATCTTACGAAGACCTCCAGCCATCCTCTGGCCGAGATTTGCTGTCCCTCAGCACTGTACTTATACTCCTCTTAATTGGTAAAACACCTTACACATGCAATTCCCCCTCCTCCCGAGCAGGGAGACACCAGGACAGGTCAGGGTTGGGGTGCTGGTGTCTGGCTGCCTTCTTGCCATGAGCCAGGGTGTCAAAATGAACCCACCACTTCAATTAGGTGCTAAAAGACGGAGATTAAAACACCTCCTGCTGTGCCTTGTTTCCCCATCTGTAATGTGTAGACAATACCTCCTCAACTCACGAGAGTTTTTCAAAGAAAAATACATGAAAATGGTGAGGCACTCCATTGCTATGGCAACGGGAGCCATTGAATTATGGGTGGATGGAGTCAAGTCGAAATGATAATGGAAATGCATTTGTGTCTCCTGCTCGCTGTTTATACACAGGTCTTTATTCTCTGGTGTTCCCGCAGTGCGTTCATCCAGGAACAGTGCGCAAAATGTAGTCGCCACTCCCTGGCCACAGGGCATGGTCTCCGGCAAAGGTTTTATGTATCTTTATCAGCATTCTTTATTTCTGAGGTCTTGTAAAATATACACGTCTCTCCTCCAGAGTTTGTTTAGCGGGAACTGGCTTGTTATAAACATCCAGTCAAGGATGGGAGCGCTAACCCCTGTTATTTCATTGTCTGGCAGAAAAACAGATAAATAGAGGAAAAGCAAATAATTCCCCTGAGTGGACATCTGTGCTGATGTCAAAGGAGCTCCCAGCAAGAAATACAGAAAGGGTCATGTTTTGCAGTGAATTAACTTTTGCAGTAGGCGAGAGGACCATATTAAAGCATCTGTTCTGCACAGAACTTGTCCAGCCCTCACCCCCGAAGCGTGAACCCTCCAGATGGGCGGGCATCTCTGTTCACAGCATCCATCTCTTCTCAAGGAAGCCTTGTTCCAGGGCAGAGGACACGTTGTTCCGGGGAAACGAACTGCCGACACCAAGCAGTGACTAAGCAAAGACGAGGCGTAGTGATGAAGGAGGTATTGCTAGCCAGATTTCGGTTCACACCATCGCAGTGTCAAAAAAGCTGTGTATTTAAACTGCATTAGATTGGTGACACTGCTAGTTTAGTTCAGAGCAAGACCCGTAGAGAAGACTGGCTGTACAGTGAAGAAAACCAAACATCTTCACAAACTAGACAGCCTGGAGCTCAGCAATGTTGGCTTAGACTTCTGTGCTACATGAATGTGATGCATGAAGCCAAACACATCAGGCTGAGGTCTTCAGGTCTTTTGGGAGGCATCAAAGACAGATTGTGGCTCAGGCTTCCCAGCAAAATTGAGGTTTGATTTAGAGCTAGAATGTGGCGCACACTGGATGTAGGAAATATGGGAAGAAGGCAGGAACAGAGCTGGAAAAGGTGGCTGTCCTGGCATTGCCGTCTTGTTTCCCTTGACAGTCTGTTGCCACACATAACTGATGGCTATACTTTGAGAAGCTGACTTCAACAGTTGGTCTTGATGACTTACGTCTACTTATCATCCTGAATGAGCCTGAACCAATGGCACAGCATGAAGTTTTGGGTGCAAACAGGAAAGTCATCTTTTGTTGACCATCTCTCTTCCAAGCTGTGGCGTCTTCTAGGGCCTTTGTAAAAAGAAGTTCATAGAATCATAGAATCATAGAATCCTTTAGGTTGGAAAAGACCCTTGGGATCATCGAGTCCAACCATCAGCTCCACTCTACAAAGTTCTCCCGTACACCATATCCCTTAACACCACATCTAAACGAGTCTTTTAAACACATCCAGGGATGGTGACTCCACCACCTCCCTGGGCAGCCTATTCCAGGGTCTAACCACTCTTTCTGTGAAGAATTTTTTCCTAATGTCCAGCTTAAACCTACCCTGCTGCAGCTTGAACCCATTCCCTCTTGTTCTATCACTAATTACCTGTGAGAGGAGACCAGCACCAACCTCTCTACAATGTCCTTTCAAGTAGTTGTAGAGAGTGATGAGGTCTCCCCTCAGCCTCCTCTTCCTCAAACTAAACAGTCCCAGCTCCTTCAGTCGCTCCTCATAAGATTTATTCTGCAGGCCCTTCACCAGCTTCGTTGCCCTCCTCTGCACTCGCTCCAGCACCTCGATATCTCTCTCGTACTGAGGTGCCCAGAACTGGACACAATACTCAAGGTGTGGCCTCACCAGTGCTGAGTACAGGGGGACAATCACCTCCCTCCTTCTGCTGGTCACACTATTTCCAATACAAGCCAGGATGCCATTGGCCCTCTTGGCCACCTGGGCACACTGCTGGCTCATGTTCAGCCGCTTGTCAATCAGAACCCCCAGGTCCTTTTCTGCCAGGCAGCTCTCCAGCCACACTTCCCCAAGCCTGTAGTGATGCATGGGGTTATTGTGGCCCAAGTGCAGGACCCGGCACTTGGCCTTGTTGAAGCTCATACCGTTAGCATTGGCCCATCGGTCCAATCTATCCAAGTCTCTCTGTAGAGCCTCCCTATCCTCATGTTCCTTCTCAGTGACATTTAATTGCTGCAGGTCACCCCTGTAGGTTGCAGTGTTAAAGGTAAGGTGCTGTCCTCAAGGTAGGTGGATGGCTAAAGTCACTGCCACTGTGGAGGTAAGGAGTGATGCCAAGAGCAGCCACCCTGAATAGCAAGGTCCACGCCAGCACTCACCTACCCAACCCCGTGTCACCTACTGTCGAGGGCAGTCCAGCTCCATGTTTGCTGTCAGCTCTCCGTAGTGGGAAATGGCAACTCTGAATTCAGTTGTAGAGCAATAACCCACTCTGTATACCTCAGACTTCGTTGTTTAATCTCCTCTGATGGCAAATTGTGCCCTCAGCTACCTGGTCAGGACAGTTTTTCCAGACTTGCTCTAAAGTAATAGATATCAGAATCTGAAACCATCCTTTTAAGACTCACCTGTGCATTAATATTTCAGTTTCTGTAGGTAAGATCAAAGGAACATTTGACTGGAAGGACCCCTGGGTAACATCTTGAGTTCATCCAGCTCATACAACTACAGCAGATGTGGTCTACATCTATTCCAGCAGAATAACCCACACCAGGGCATGCATAGTTCTGCAGTATCCCAATCCATTTAAGCATTAACACTAGTTGGTGATGTGTTGTCTCATGCTAACGAAATGGATGAGGCAATGCCCCAGTAATCTGGAGGACAGCACAGGCCAAGGGCTATTCCCACTAGGCAGCATGGAGGAGACCACTCTGTTCTGCGGTGAGAGGAATAAGCTACATGGACACAGACCAAGCAGTGTTATTTGACCCCAGCCCTACAGAATATTCCTTAGCAGAACCGATGAAGCCACTTAGTCCAGAGAGATTCATGGAAAATCACCAAGAAGATGTCACAGCTTCCGGGAAGTCTATAGAAAACTCAAAACCTTTGGCAGAAAAGCCCAAAAGCCACAAGAACTGTCATATAGCAAGAAGGCAGAAAAAATCAAGGGCACACACATAAGTAGAAACTGGGAACTGATTATGTTTTTTAATTCACACCCTTGCCCGTATCAGTGGTTGGATTTCCATTTAATGTTGGTTAAAGTGGGTCACATCTCCAGGCAGCAAAGGATAAGTGCCTACTCCTGGCTATCATTGCCCCATGCTGAGTCTTGTTTTATGGGCAGCGTAAACCTCTGCAGCAATTTGCTATGAAGTGAACGTTATGCTTAACGTTTAAGCAGCACAGAAGAACTCCATATATGTCTATAATATATGCAAAGGATCATTCAATTTTTATTGTGCAATTCAGGAGGGGAAAAAAAGCCCCAGACCCGAACTAAAAAACCAAGATAGCAAGCAAAATTTTAAATATAAATGGTGTATGTTTACCTCGTGTGTGATATTTTGACTAGAGATGAAGCAGAGGTGTTTTGAAAGCTGCTTACCCAAAAGGGAATTAAAAGAGGATTGTCTGAGAGGAAAAAGGTGAAATCTCAGAGGTCTTTGTCAACACCCTTGATGGATAACTTTCCAGATGCTTCTAATAAGCCTCAAGGTACCTCATGGATAGAGTTCTGCAATAACACCATCGGCAGTATTAGAAAGGCTGATCAGTTTTGGTCTGATGCATTTTCCTATGGATACAGGGAGAAGGAGGTATAGCATAACAGCGGTAACGAGTAACAGAGATGGAAACACACAGCAACAATTGGAGCTCACATCGAGTATTGAGCAACGCGACGGTTTTCGGCGTGATTGGATTTGGCTTTGTGGCTTGGCCCATTATAAAGAGAGGGGTTGTTTGCAAAGCTTCAGTGTGGGATTAGATTTCCAAACTCTTCAAAGTCTGAGGGATGCTTGGATGGAGAGCAAAGGTTTGGGCTATTTGCTAAATAATAATAACAGCAGCAGCTTCTGGTTGCTATGTTTGGCCCAAATATTTCCTTGGAAACAAAGCACAGCAGAAGCTTTTGCCAAGTCAGATGAGGCTTATTTGAAACCAAAATCAAAATGTAAATAACAACAATTGTTTGGAGGGTAAGAGAGTTACTAAATTCCCAGTTAGGTAATCTGCAGGTGAATTTATCTACTTGACCTGTTTTTTAGATCATGATATGTACAGCCATGAGCAGTGAGAAGAGGAGGATTATTCACTGATTTGTGATGAAGGAACTCCTGAAGGAGTTCCTTATTGCAGCTTTAAAACAAGCAGGAATGGCATATTTCTTTTTCACTTGGTGCATGGAAATTTGTTTCTAGATGACATCCAAGAATATATATATACCTAATAGCTGCATAGAAAGCGTAGCCCATATTCAAGCTTTAGGTCAGAAAGTCCTAAATCAGTTGCTACTAAAAGCTGAGAAGGTCTGTTAGGAAACGTTCACTTTATCTTTGTCCGTTACACCTTTTCCTACAGGTTCTTGACTGACACGTCAGAGACAGGACACACTCTATTTGATCCAGTAAAAAGCGTTCTTGCAATTTATTCCAGTTTTTCACATTTCTCTAATTTATAGATCTTTTTGTCCAAATCACTACTATAATATTAAGAAATCAAATGCATTTAGCTGGGATAAAAACGTATGACTGATTAACGCAATGTCCTAAGAGCTGCCGTTCCAGCCAATGTGTGTCATTCGGTGTCACGGCAGTTATGTCTGAAAACGCTGCCAAAATGAAATAGTATGGGAAGATATGACCCTGGTGGGGACTTGCCAAGACCTGTAAGGATGAATCCGTGGTTAGCAGATGTAGCAATGATTGTGTTAATTATTGGCTTCCTTTATGAGTCTGACTCCACAATGCAGTTCATACTTTAAGATGAGTACAGATAACACGGTAGGAAAGAAATAGCGAGCGGGTGTGTCTTCAGCTGCAATCAAAAATGACATTGTGGTATGACTGGGAGATGACTAGTCAAACTTGGTTCTGGTTCACTCTTCTAGACCATCACATCCCCAAATGAACCCACATAATCCTCATTTTCGTCTTTTTAGAATGTCTGCCAATATTTTCTTATCCTATTCTGCACACCAAGGTGTCTTGTATTCAATTAGAGACTGGCATAATCAGTGATTATTAGTAATGACGGCCATATGTTTACAGCAGGAAACCCAGGAAACAAATTATATTCTCTGCAACAGAGTGGCCACGGGGTATTCTGAGCAGCTCAGACCCACCACTGGGCACACGGGACTGTGGATCCTACAAGCAGCCACGGTTCATGCTGCTGCTGCTGCAATATTTCTCACTGTTCCAGCTCTGGGGCTTGCAGAGATGTTTGCAGCTGCACAGTCACCTCTTCCAAGGTACTTGATGGAAATCATGTACCCAGGTGGATCGTCTGTCATCTAATGACATAACTGACTCTAGTGTTTCATTGAGCATCTCCTGGGCCAAGGAGAAAGACATTGAGATTCTGGAGTGTGTCCAGAGAAGGGCAACGGAGCTGGTGAGGGGTCTGGAGCACAAGTCTTGTGAGGAGCGGCTGAGGGAGCTGGGGGTGTTCAGCCTGGAGAAAAGGAGGCTGAGGGCAGACCTCGCTCTCTACAACCCCCTGAAAGGAGGGGGTAGCCAGGAGGGGTCAGTGTCTTCTCCCAAGGAACAGGCGATGGGACAAGAGGAAATGGCCTCAAGTTGCACCAGGGGAGGTTTAGGATGGATATTAGGAAAAATTTCTTCACAGAAAGTTTTATCAGGCATTGGAAGAGGCTGCCCGGGGTAGTGGTGGAATCACCATCCCTGGAGGCATTTAAAAGCCGGGCAGACGTGGTGCTGAGGGACATGGGTTAGTGGTGGTTTTGGCAGTGTTAGGTTGATGGTTGGACTTGAAGATCTGACAGGTCCCTTCCAACCCAAACAATTCTATGATTCAATGGTTCTATAATGTCTGGTGAATCCAGCTGCAACTAACAGACACAAGGAGAAAGAATTTGTGTTCAGACGCACCTAAACACAAACACGCGAAATCAGATTTTCCCATTTGAGATGATACAGCAAATATATTGTATTAGTTATGCTTTTCAAGAACGCCCTGCTGGTTCTTTCTATTAATGGGGCACTCAGAGAAAATGTTTCTGTGTTTCTGTAGATAAGGAGTGACTTGTTTCCTGTCTTTGGTTAAGGAAGATGTAGAAGTACCTGGGAGACTAGATTGTTCATAGCAAAAATGTTTGTGACAAGTAAGGTCACAAGCAACATGACTGAAATATATCCCTCTGTTACACACCTTCTTTCCAAGGAAGGAACTCCCCATCTCACCATTTCTGCTACCTTGGCACCCCTTTTAGCAGTTGCCCTCTACAATGCTGCTCAGCATCTTGCGACCTACCAGGTTGCACAGTGATTCCTGGAACTGACGTGGGGCTGTCTAGGGACAATGCTGTGAAATGTCACCATCAGTTGGTTACATCATACCCCCCCCTCTTATTTTTTAGGCCGTGATCCTGTTGCTCCATCCCATGCAGACAGAGGTGTCAATGCTTCAGATTCATCCAGGCCATAATATGGAGCTTACTTAACGCTTATTTTGCTCTGCACTGAAATGAGAACAAAATTTCAAGATTTTATGGCAATTGTTAGAGGGGATTGGAAATGAATTTTTTGGAAAATGTTTTCTCAGCTTCTCATTCTCTTCTGCATTTTACAAAACACTTTTATAGCATTGTTGCTTGGGAAGTTTAGATAGAAATAGGTCCCCTGTTAGCGGGGATTTAATCTCCTCCTGTTCAGCATTAGATGTCATATGTGGTTACTACAGCAGTGGCTTTTTGATGTTTGCAGACTGAAGATGGCAATGCACAGCAGGACATAATCAAAGGCAATGAAAATGTTGTTTGCCCTAGTTTCCTAGGGAAATGAGTACTATGCAATCATGCTGCCTTCGCGATTGCCTCCCTGTGTCTTTGCCTGCCTAACCGTTCAGTCATTTTCTTTTTTTCCCCAGGTATTTTTGAACATGCTGTCCAGTTTCAGTCACTTTTGACGGAAAGGTGGAGACCTCGGAGGTATTCCACAGTTGAAGATATTCTGCTCGTAGTCAATGGAGAAAATCTTTACTGGTTGTCCAGAGGGAAATCCTGAAGCAAAACCTCAATCCTTTCTAGACATGAGAGGACCAACCACAAGACATGGACCCATAGGAAGGCAGGTTTTGGTGACCCCAGTGCTCAGAGCACCACATGTTAGAGTGAGCCATCACTAATGAATATGGGTGAGGGAAAGAAATAGGTCTTGTCTCCACTGGAAAAATGGCATGTTCAAGTTAACTCACTTCAGGCAAAATTCAGCAGTTTGTGGACACATTTGTCCGTTTTGGCTAAGGACTTTTTTTTTTTTTTTAATGTTTAAGGCATTACAGAGGCGGCAAAGCTGGAGTTGGAGGTGTGTGGATTACCTGTCACTCATTGCTCATTATCAGCCTTGTGGCAATTGTAGCAAACCCCTGGCATCCTGAGAGAATTGTGGTACAAAGTAGAGAATTGACAACTTAGGCTTTGGGCAAAAGGCAAGAGGTGAATACTAAGGGGAAGGAGGATATTACCTTGGAGCTGCCCCAGCCCACAATAAGCTTATTACTCCTATAAAGTAACACTCTTTGAGACTTTGGTTTGACTTTTATAGAGCAAGTTGATGTCTACCTGCAAGGAGGAAGTCATTTCTTGTCTGCTACTCCCAGTACATGACACAGAGACTAACTCCATCCTCCAGGGGTGATGGTGAACCATTGTCAGGGCATGTGTGAACCTCTAAAGATGGATATTCCTATCGCATCTCTCTATCTTGAGAGTATCACATTGCTGCTCTCCTCACTGCATGCATCAGGTCACGGACAGAAGAAATGGGGGTCACGTGGCAGGAGGGTTTCCATAGGGAGCTTGATTGCTAACAGCAATCCTTTAAGCCCCCTCTGAGCACCCATCCTGCACAGGACAACCCCTTGACACGGCTTTCGCCTGTTCTGTGACCCCATAGCCCAGTTCAGCTCCTCGGATAGCCCTTTCTTTGTGTCCACGCCACATCTCTCATTTCTTTGGAATGTCCAAGAGCTTTTTGTCAAACCCCTCCAAGCAGCTGTAGGGCCACAAAGGGTTGCGGGACATCTGAAGCGGGCCATTCTAGTGCTCGCATCTGCAATGCCAGCTTGAATCCTCCTTCTTTAAGCCTGGCATATCTCTGGCCCTGTCTTTGCCTGACCACACAAGGCATCCATTATTTAGTGTGTTGATATAACTCCTGCCAGTACACCCTCACAAGGCCTTCTGGAGCTCTTCAACATTTTCCTGCTCCAGGATAACTCATCAATGACAAGTCCCACCCAGGAGACATGACTGCATGCTGTAAAAGGAAGGGTTGTTAAATAGCACTTGATGTAATTTTACTAAGTAATACAGGGCAAAACAAGTCAGAGAAAATTAAAGAGGAAACAACATTTCCACCCAAGAAGCCGTGTTCAACGTGACAGTGAGAAAATGACATCAGCCTTTTTAAATTTCCTTTTCTGACAGTTCTGAACAGCTTGGATAAAACTTTTCTCGTCTCCCAAGCAATCTCCTAAGAGATCCTTTCTAGGAAGGATCAAGAAGAGTGTGGCCAGCAGGTTGAGGGAGGTCATCCTCCCCCTCTATTCTGCCCTGCTAAGGCCGCATCTGCAGTGCTGTGTCCAGTTCTGGGCTCCCCAGTTCCAGAAGGACAGGGAACTGCTGGAGAGGGGACAGCAAAGGGCTACCAAGATGATGAGGGGACTGGAACACCTCTCTCATGAAGAAAGGCTGAGGGATTTGGATCTTTTCAGTCTGGAAAAAAGACGGCTGAGGGGGAATCTTATCAATGCTTATAAATACTTCAAGGGTGGGTGTCAGGAGGATGGGGCCAGGCTCTTTTCAGTGGTGCCCAGGGACAGGACAAGAGGTAACGGGCACAAACTTGAACATAGGAAGTTCCACCTCAACATGAGAAGGAACTTCTTTACCCTGAGGGTGGCAGAGCCCTGGCACGGGCTGCCCAGAGAGGTGGTGGAGTCTCCGTCTCTGGAGACATTCCAAACCCGCCTGGATGCATTCCTGTGCCACCTGCTCTGGGTGACCGTGCTCTGGCAGGGGGTTGGACTGGATGATCTCCAGAGGTCCCTTCCAACCCCTATGATTCTGTGTTTCTGTGATTCTACGAAAATGCTTACGTGTGGTGCCTCAGTCCTCTGCCACATAGCCTGTATTAGCCCTGGGCTACAGTGAGGGAACTGCAGGAGGAAAGCCAAGGGACCAGGCACAGATGTTGAAGCTGTGACCCTTTTTCTATATCAGCCTGACTCATAGTGTAACTAGCCCCAGGCCATCTCCAACGTGTCACAGCAGAGGTGCAGAGGTGCACTGTATCTCTTCGCCCATCCATCATGCAAAGCAGATGTGATTTCTTTAAATTCACCCTATAGTAGAAAGAGACTGTGGACCCAGGTCTTTTGAACCCAGATTTCTTGCCAATTCCTTTGAGACATCACTGCTTTAAGAGGCACCAGGGACTCTGATCAGCAGAGCTTCTAATTTTCTGAGGTTGTTTAAACACCCACAACATGGACCGGAAGAACATCTTGGATTAAAGGGCTCTTGACCGTCTCCTGTGGCACAGGAGGGAGGGCAGGTGGCATCGACCCACAGAGAGGGGTCTCCTGTCCCTGCAGTCATACACAGTCAGCATCAAAGGATTTTCCAGCTCACAGCTCCCTGCAGTGGAAGAACAGAGCTTCCTGGGTTGAATTTCTGCTCACCTTTATATTGCAATGTATGGTTGCTCCTGAGCAGTCATCTTCAGCCCATACACCCTGCAGACCTCCTGCAGGCCCACCAGAATCAGAGTTCATTGGAGCCAGCTCCTGGGACTTTCCCAGGCTCTCATCCATGTGCCTGACAGGTTCCTCTGACAGCCAGGCTCAGGGATTTGTCTCCAGGTAGACAGTTTTAATAGAACGTTTTGAGGAAACTGGTCTACCATCTGTCTGTGTCTACCTGTGGCAGCTTAATGGAGAGTAATGATCCTCCATGAACCTTCTAAATGAAAGCCATTAACTGAACTGAGGAGAGAAATTGAATTATTGTCTCACCCAATACTTCCAATTTACCTGCCAGTTCATCTTGTTCAAGACGTTCTGAACATGAATGTAGCCTCTGTCAGTCACCAGGTTGCAGGAAGAGAGAGAGAGATCCCTCTCTTTGGCTCCCCAGGAAAGTTAAAATGTCGTAGGAAAGTCCTCGGTCAGTTGCTGATGGATTTTTATAACTCACTTTCTCTCCCTGTCATCTGGACTGGTTTGAGGTTGGTTTTTTTCTTGTGGTTTGCGCTGACAGCAGGTGTGTCCATGAGTTGCTTCCCCCCAAGCTAAGCCTCTCCCTGACTGAGGCTGGGACTGTGCAGGGGGTGCAATATTGATGGTCACGGACCCACTGAGTGAATCCATGCTGTTTTTCCAGTCAGCCTGAGGCTTCTGGGGAGATCAAATTTAGTGCCTGTGCAAACATTAAACATCCCTGGAAGTGTTCAACTATGATTCTATGAAAACATAAACGTGAGTACATGGTTCGAAAATGCATACCAGCAGGGGACCCTAAGCACTCCCAACACTTAGCATAGAGTCATAGAATCATAGAATGGTTCGGCTTGGAAGGGACCTTAAAGACCATCTGGTTCCAAACCCCTGGCCTGGGCAGGGACACCTCCCACCAGACCAGGCTGCTAAAAGCCCCGTCCAACCTGGCCTTGAACCCCTCCAGGGATGGGGCATCCACAGCTTCTCTGGGCAACTTGGGACAGGGTCTCACCACCCTTACAGTAAAGTATTTCTTCCTGATATCCAATCTAAATCTCCCCTCTTTCAGTTTGAAACCTTTACCCCTTGTCCTATCACTGTAGTCCCTGATCAAGAGTCCCTCCCCATCTTTTCTGTAGGCCACCTTCAGGTACTGGAAGGCTGCTATAAGGTCTCCTCAAAGCCTTCTCTTCTCCAGGCTGAACAACCCCAACTCTCTCAGCCTGTCCTCATAGCAGAGGTGCTCCAGCCCTCTGGTCATCTTCTTGGCCCTCCGCTGGACCTGTTCCAACAGGTCCATGAATGTCCTCATGTCCTTGGGTCTACTGGCAGGCAGGTCAGCAGGCTGGAAAGGATAGCTTCCCTGCAGATTTTCTGGTTTGAGGCAATATCTAACAAATTAACATCCCTAAAACTGGAGTACTTGCAAACCAGTTTGATGCCCAGAGCACAGAGGTGCTTTGTGACGACTTGCTACAAAATGCAGAAAACATAGAGTAATTCGGTAACATGCTAGAAGTAATATATTTTTTCTTACTCATCATGCATCCAACTACGGGCAAAGGGCACATTTTGTCCTTGATGATGTTTGATGAAGTAGATTTAATCAGACAGGACATTGGCCCTGATAGCATCATGTTAACCCATCTATTATTCAGCTTTTGTATCTGCTGGTCCCTAGATGGATTGGTGTGTCTCTCAGACATTCTTCCCTGTTCATGAGATGTCTTTTTGTTTTCGTGGTCGATAACCTTGTGCTTGGAGTGTGCAAATCTAATTATATTTTGGTCTAACAGAAAATGTCAGCTTGCATGTATCTCCAGGAATGATGGATATCCTATCGCTGGAAATAGCAGAGCCACAAATGGGAACTATCTGCAAGTATGAAGTTAATATAGCTTATTTGCAAAATAAAAACAAAAACAAAAACAAAAACAAAAAACAACCCCAAACCAACACAACACACCTTTAATCTTTGCTTTTGTAAAACTGCAGTAATAAATGGAAAATGGCAGTAAAGGAGAGAACAGCATATAGATGATCTGAGCAGGAAACACAAGGATAAAATCTCTGGTTTGACTCCTGCTGGTTCTTGCTCTGTGATCTTGGTGAGAACTCATTTTAACCGTATCTTTTTTGTGCTGGCACTTTCCTGCCTCTTCTTCCTCACCCTCTCCTGCTCCTCCTACCCTCCTAAAAATGTACAGACCCCCATCAAAAAAGGCCACCAACCTTCAAATATCATCTTTTGTGCTGCTGCCTGTCTCCATCAGTTGTCTGTTATCTTAGCCCAACAAAGACCTTCTGTTGGGACCGCTTGAGTGCTTAAAGGCCAAGTGCCAGGTCCTGCACTTGGGTCACAACAACCCCATGCAGCACTACAGGTTTGGGGAAGAGCGGCTGGAGAGCTGCCCGGCAGAAAAGGACCTGGGGGTGTTGGTCGACAGCAGCTGAATATGAGCCAACAGTGTGCCCAGGTGGCCAAGGTGACCAACAGCATCCTGGTCTGTATCAGGAACAGTGTGACCAGCAGGACCAGGGCAGTGATCATCCCACTGTGCTCAGCACTGGTGAGGCCCGACCACGAGTACTGTGTCCAGTTTTGGGCCCCTCACCACAGAAAAGACACTGAGGTGCTGGAGCGTGTCCAGAGAAGGGCACCGGAGCTGGTGAGGGGTCTGGAGAATAAGTTTTATGAGGAGCGGCTGAGGAGCTGGGATTGTTTAGCCTAGAGAAAAAGAAGCTGAGAGGAGACCTTCTTGCTCTCTACAACTGCCTGAAAGGAGGGGGCAGCCAGGGGGGTCGGTCTCTTCTCCCAAGGAACAGGCGATGGGAGAAGAGGAAACGGCCTCAAGTTGCGCCAGGGGAGGTTTAGACTGGATATTAGGAAAATTTTTTACACTGAACGGGTTATCAAGCATTGGAACAGGCTGCCCAGGGAAGTGGTTGAGGCACCATCCCTGGAGGTATTTAAAAGCTGGGCAGACACAGTGCTTAGAGATATGATTTAGCGATGGTTTTTGTCAGAGTTAGATTGATGGTTGGACTAGATGATCTGAAAGGTTCCTTCTAACCTAGGCGATTATATGATTCTATGATTCCATGAAAGTACATGCAGAGGTTCTTGCAAAATTGGGGGCTGAGGCCATCAGAAGGCACTATGGACACACAACACCTTCAACAAGCTTAGCCTACTTTCCCAAAAACTGCACAGAGCTCCCTGAAGACAAAATTTTAAGTAAGTTTTATTTAGGGAAACTGTGAATTTATTTGGGGTTTTTTTCAGAGTTCTCTCTTTCTATAGGAGATTTTCTGATATTGTGGTGGCTGGAAAAGCTCTTGGTGCTGGCTCGTGTTGGAAAATGTGCTATATATAAAATGTGATGTTGTTGACAGAACTTACAGATGACTGAAGCTCATCAACAGTAGCAAACAGCTGGTGTTAGTCGAGATGCAAATTAGTTTTCCATGGCAGGCAGGAAGGCACAAATAACCACCCCAAAACGCAGCAATAAAGATCTACTTCTGTCATTTAGGATCCTATAGAACTCCGGGACGTAAAGCCTCCTGGCCATATGGGAATGCCTTGCTGGAAAAAACAGTTCAGCTATGATCCCTTTGGATCCAGGGTTCCTTCCATCAGTTCCCACTGTTAGGATGATGCTCAATCACTAAAACTGAATCGCGCAGGTCTACAGAGCGTGAATCTTTTATTCACTGGCTCAAGTGAGCGTGTTCAATTTTTGTTGGTCTTTTTGGTTCAGATGCCATCGGAAGGCAGTGCCGGACCCTAATTATAGACATCTGTGAGTAATGCATTTCACAGCTGTTGTGCTATAACAGGCAGGGAGAAGCTCGGATGGCAGCCAACGTTTTCACGGAGTGCCGGATGCCGACGGCCGGGTCTCCGCTCAGTGCAGAGCCCGTGGGCTGCAGCTGCTCAGGCTGGGATGCAGGCAGCACACTTGGGACAGCAAGTCCCATGGGGTAGCCCAGCGCTTATTAGAAAGACCAGCTGTACCTGGAATGAGAAGATGACTCTGTATTCTACACCTGTCCCCAAAGGAGGTTCCCTCCACGGGGCCACAACAGCTGATGTCTACAGAAGCTGCAGAACTGTAGAGAGAAGAAATTTAACCTGAAATAAGAAGCCAGGAGACAGAGAGAAGAATATTGCAAAAAAGAAAACGTCCTAGGGGTTATCCAAGGGTCGGTTCCTCTCCCATCACCCTAGCCATAAGGCAGGAATGACAGTAGGTGCCATATAGAAGGAGACACTCTCTGGTAGGTTAGTGATGAGGAAAGGCTGAGAGACCTGGGTCTGTTTAGCCTGGAGAAGAGAAGACTGAGAGGGGATCTCATCGATGTTTGCCAATATCTAAAGGGTGGGTGTCAAGAGGATGGGGCCAGACTCTTCTCAGTGGTGCCCAGTGACAGGACAAGGGGCAATGGGCACAAACTGGAACACAGGAAATTCCATCTCAACATGAGGAAAAACTTCTTTCCTTTGAGGGTGGCAGAGCCCTGGAACAGGCTGACCAGAGACGGTGTGGACATTCAAAACCCACCTGGACTCGTTCCTGTGCAACCTGCTCTGGGTGACCCTGCTTTGGCAGGGAGTTAGACTAGATGATCTCCAGACGTCCCTTTCAACCCCTGCCATTATGTGATTCTCTGATGGTCCTGAGATACTTTGTGCCCTGACTGCCCTCTCCATCTCTCTTTTGTGTCAAGCTTTCTCTTCTTTTGTCCTCACGGATGTCACACTTCAAACATTCCTGGCTTGCCAGGGACTCTGGAAGTGGTGATGCTTCTCATGTGCGAGTATGTCTGCAGGGTTAGAAATAGGTGCCAGCTATAAATAGTGAGATAACGGCCTGCAAATAAACTGAAAGGCCAGGCTGTAACGTCATGGGGCTGTCACCACCTGTGGGAGATGTTGCTTTCCCTGCCACTGGCAGTCCAGGAACAGCAGCTGTGAGCCATCCATGGAAAGCATCCAAGTCACCATGTGTTTAGATGAGGAAGAATTCGAGCTTAGCCCCCATTCCTCACAGACCTTGCTATTTCTATCTCCCTTTCGTGTGTGCGTGTGTGTGTTTTAAATAGATATGATCTTTAAATAGTCATGACTTCAGATGGTAGTTTTCAAATAAAACCAAGAGGTTTTTGTGGTCTCGAGGTTTTTGAGTCTAGAATTCCAGTGACTGAGTGCCCTGAGGCAGGGTCTGGCCTCTCATATAGCCTTGGTCCTAGGATCCAGCTGGATCAAAACCAAGACCCTCAGGATACAGCACCTGGTTTATTTGGTGCCGGGCTTTGTTTTTCCTTTGAGTGGCTGGGTTACAAATTTTTTCCAAATTTCTGCCCAGACAGATGATGAGCATCACTTGGGTGAAGCACATCCTTGTTCTTCAGGGCACCTGGAATCGACTCAGACACAAAACTCTGGACACCATGGTGCCTGGCTGGAGGCAATGGGCAACAAACAGGGCATGAAGCAGCACAGAACTTGCCTGGTGGTTTTGAACACGTACAGTGGATTATAGTGCTTGTGGTGTTCAGATTCCCCCTTTGATGAGGAATGTCCAGTCCTCCAGCAGCTTTCACCTGGTTGTAACTACCACGTTACCCTTAAAGAAAACTTCCTCTGGAGAAACCTTCTCCACCAGCAAGAACCCATCTGTTTATAAGAGATCTGACCCCATTTGTACTCTTGAAACTGAGCTTGTTAAACAGACCAAGTCTGAGTCTCTTCTCAATCACTCAGTTTCTCCAACTATAAAACAGGGACAAGAGACACAAGGACCAACTGTTCCTTGAAAGCAAAGTCACTTTTCTGCCAGACTCTGTCTCTGAGTCACAGGACCTGCCTGCTTCCCCCTGTGAGCATCTTTCAACCTCTCGGTCAGACACTGAAAATATATTTGAAACAAAAAGACAATCCATCCTCACTGTTAGCTTTGCTAACC
The DNA here is from genome assembly GCF_964199755.1 of Larus michahellis. NCBI lineage: Eukaryota > Metazoa > Chordata > Aves > Charadriiformes > Laridae > Larus > Larus michahellis. The sequence goes on from NC_133896.1 coordinate 216,680,726, forward strand.
GGGCCATTGAGTGATACAGAAGCTGGATTAAAGGATGGATGCTGACTTTAAAAGCTGCAAAACATTGCAGCTGTTAAAAACATCTGCAGTTCTGCACACTGAAAGAAGGATCCAGTTTTTCTGGACGGAGCGTGATGCTGACTGATCTCAAAGCAAATGTTATTACATGCAATGTTGTCCAAAACAATGACGTGCTCAGCTCCCCACGCACCAAGTACACTGAGCGTTGTCTGACGCATCTTCCTCCAATACAACCAGTCTTGACCATTGCTAGAAGTAGGATTTGGACTGGAACAATATCCATAAACTCCATGGGACTAGCTGCTTAGCTTGGTTTGGCCGCATCACCGCTGGGCTGATTCAACAGTCTGGTTCCTCTGGACTTGGTGCAGAGCTGGGAACTCAGCTTCCAGTGAAGTGACACAAGTCTCCCTGCTAGGGTGGGGTAAGCACATATTTTTTAGATGATAGCTAAGCAAATGCAGTCCTCTGGTAATTCATAAAACAGGCACAGTGCAAGAAGTCCTGAAATTTTTGCCTTCTGGCAGAGATACGGGATAGCATCACGCTGCATAACTTTATATGACAAACCATGCCTTGGCCCAGCTTCCCTACTGGGATAGCTTTTAAGGATGGTAAGGGAAACACCTGGCTGCGAGCAGCCAGGGGAGGACACCAGAGTTCAGCATCTTTTCCACATAAGGTCCATGAGAGCAAACATGTGCCTGTCTATTTGCACATTAGTTCCCTCCATGGGCAGAAACCTGGTTCTCCAGCCCACAAGGGCAAGTGTGTGGCCGAGGATGTAAACAGCTCATTCCTGTTACACCAGCAATGCAAAGCGAGTGAAGGCAAGTCCAGTCGGTCCCACCAGCATTTCCCTCTTCCTCACACATCCACCACTTAGCGGGACCAGAGGTTTCCGTCACTTTTGATAAGTGAATGTGTTGGGTTTAATCATTGCTTCCTAGAAATGAGGAGATGTTGGAAAATATTCACATCATCTCCTTTCCAGGATGGACACTGTCATGTGCTCAGCTTGGAGAGGAAACAAGGACCACAAACAATCGTATCCCACAATATAAGACCTTTCTTCTGGCCAGTATAAATGGGATGATTAAAGCCCCTGTGGCCAGTACCTGCAAGGCAAAGCTGGGATTGTTTTAATCCCATAATAAAGGTTTCATCACATATGATGACTGTTTTCATCACATATTGCATCCCACTGCCTAAAAAAGCTTCACTGCTGTTATTGACCTTCTGCTAGGGGAGTTTTGCCACCGGGGTCCTGCTGCTCCAGTGAACACACTGGAGCCTGCAAAGACCAACGCAGCCGCAGACAACGCTGCTGGTATTAGGCAACCCGTACTATGGTCCCTTCAAACAGAGCAGAGTGCCTCTAGCAAAGGCTGAACTGATCACAATATTACAGATTTGCAAAGCAGGATTTGAGAGGGGTGCGTTTGATTGAAAAAGAAGAGTTAGATTCATCCTGGATGTCGGGGGTCTATCAAACAAGCCTGGCTATGGCACATGAGTTTTCTATAGCCATTGGCTCACAAGTGATTCACTCCCAGCACTTTCCACTAATTGCCCCAAACTTTCTGCAACACCAAAGTGCTCCACAGAGACAGAGTTCAGTTCAAATCCAAAGATGAGGCTTCAAACTCCTACCTGCTGATCCCACAGTAGACCCTTCTAGCTCCTCAGAGCTTATTTGCTCCGGAGCAGGGCCAGTGAAGGTGAGACGTTCCCTGCCTGCCATTTGCTTTTGGTCACAATGCTCTTCAGTGGGGCAGCAGTATCTCACTCATGGGACTGAAGGGGTTTGAGCTCAGGAGAAGGGCTGGGTTCCCTGAAGAGGAGTAAGGATGATCCATGGGCTGCCTTCTGAGTCACGTCCTCTCCTTACCATGTTCTGCCCATTCTTGCAGCCCCAAGCAGACCTGCTCCGCCCACCATCTCAACACAGATTGCAGTTCTGGGGTCACCACGGACGCACCCTCTCCATCACCAGATTATCAATGCCTCATTAAGCACGTTGGCATGGCTGGAGACAGGCCGGACAAAGCTGCTCTGCCAGGATGTGACAGCTTTTGGGCAGCCCTAACCCAAACCCACACATACAGTGCTGTGCCATAGCATGAGAGGGAACTATCAGGGGCATGATCCAGCTATAGTCTCCCAGCCCTGCCTCTGCTGTGGTCCTTCTTGTGTCCAGAGAGCTCAGCATGGGCAGAGTGACTTCATCCCTGTCTCCACACACCACGTAGATACACCCAGAGTCACTAATTAAGGTCTAATTCAGGACAGCGCGGTAGAAGTTTACTTTATGGTATCCTTTCATCTCTTCATGCTCTGGTTTCCTTTCAGTCAAACCAGGAATGAATCATCCTTCCCTCTTCCACTGGAGGACTGCAAGGGACTAATAAGGCAGCCTGTGTAGGACACGTCAAAGGTTTCACCTGAAAATCTCTCCCACAGCTCCTGTAGAGCTGCACCCCCTGCTCTGCAGACACATGATGGAGAGACACATCGCTCCGCAGAAACGGAGACATCGGGCCCCCAGCACGAGATGGCATTGGAAATCCTTCTGCTGAGGGCTCAGCTGGTTTTTCCTGGAGGAGAATAGCAGCTCCACTCAGTTAAAAACCCCTGCTACCTAATGCTGCAGAGGTCTGAAACCTACCCCCACCCCCCCTTTCCCCTCCTCAGGTCTCAGATCCTGTGTTGCTGGGGGCCCCTCCGGTGTCTCATTAGGTTTCCTTTATTAAGGCTTGATGTACAATGAGGGACTTTGTAGTGAAGTGATGGAGGGCAGCCAGTTCGTGTGGGACCCTTTGTCTCAGGTTTTGTAAGTGCTGGTATTGTGAAAGCATTTGACATGCCCACCAACACAAACAGAAAGGCAATTTAATGACATATTACTTTTAATTGGGGGTATGGAGGGGGGAAAATAAAAAAGAAAGTGCCTGCCTGAATTGGTGCCAGAGAACTCAGGTGGGAATTTATTGTAGTGGCTCCCGAGTCTGCCAATTGCCCATAGCAACGTATTGTGTAGGAACCCAGCATCCACCGCAGAGGTGATTAAAGGTCCAGAGATGAAGGCAGAAGAGGGGTTGAATGGGTTGAGGCGGGAATAGCAGCTCCAGGTGGGCTCAAATTCACGCAAGAAGCTTTTAGGGGATTTCTATAGCACATCAGAGCAGGTTATGGAGAGGTAGAGATTTTGATGCTACCCCAGTGAATGCTTGGTCTGCAAAAACCATTAAGCACCTGCCTCTAAAATGTAGGTCTCTTCCACCTGTATAAAGCTGAGCAGGCCAAACTCACCACTAATCTTTTGTTGGCCAACACATAAGGAGCCAGAAGCTGTGAATTCAGCTCTTGACTTCAGCTATGCCCTGACTGTCGTGGAATTGTAAGGGTCAAGATGGGGAGCATTGGATATAATTTGGAAAATACCGTTGGATGCTCAGAATTCCCTCTTCCAGTCCTAAAACCTGTGGTCCTGCAGGAGACTGAGCACCATGGTGGCCTCCCACAGGCAGAGCAGCAGGCAGGAGAGAATTGTCTCATAATATGCAAAAAAAGCACAGCTTCTTTCAGAGCAGGTCTTGTGCTGATGGTGATTTTCATGGGATAGGAGGTGGTGGTGCAGGAAGATTCCCAGGAATGCAAACATCTCTCTCCCCACTGCTTCTTGAAACGGAGGTGGTTGATAGGTGTGAAACGATCTTTACATGACTAAAAGCAATTATGAAGTATATTGGACAAGGCAAAGGAAAAAAATAATAATATTTAATGCCTCCTTCCCCCCTCCAAAAAAAAGAGAAGTTTCCTGTGACTTCAATTCAAGCCTGGGAAGGGGAGACTTTAAAACAATCTTCCTGGGAGGTCCTGATGAAACAGGGCTGTCAGAGAAGGCAGCCAGTTGCCCTTCTGATTTGAAATCCAGCTAATTAGCTGCGACGCACGGCGCTTCAGATCTGAGCAGGGCGCAAAGCTGCCGAGTTTGATATTTCCAGGCCTGTCAGCCCGTGCATTAAAAGAAAGAAACGAGCTCCATTGCAGTGAGGGAGCAGCGGGCTTAATGAGGCACCCTGGGGCAATTTGGCAGAGCCAGGAAAGAAACCGCCTTGATGGCAAAGCCCCCCTCATCCAGCCTCCTGATGGGAGCCTGGGATGCAGACCGATGCTAACGGAGGGGTAATTCCTGCTCCCGAGGCCCCTGCAGGGATTCACGAAGGCTGGAAGCAGGCAGCAGCACCAAGAAGAAGGAGGGGAAGCAATCGTCTGAAGGAGCACAACTGCAGAGCCAGGGCATCGTCTTGAAGAAGAAGTCTCTTCCTGGCATCCCAGGCCTTTGAGCTGCAAGGGGATGAGGTGTCATGGTCTTCTGGGGAGGCAAAGCCAGGCACAGATGTTGCCCCTGTTTCTTGTGCTGGGCTTGGGATAGCATCAGCTCCATTTGGAGGTCCTTCTCTGAAGCTACCTGGATGTGGTAACGGCCCTGGGGCAAACACCTGGACCAAACTGCAAACTGTGCTAAACACTGCCTGAAAACAGGACAAAACTTGCATTAAGAGGTGTTAATACACTTATCAGGTTGTCTTGTCTCCTGTAAGGTTGGCCATGCACAACTACCATTGAGTGAACTCAAGGCAAGACATGGGGACCTACCACCTCTGGGTGTAGAACCTCTATCCACAGAGAAAAGACTGAAGGACCAAGTTTTTTTTAAGACAGAGATGGGAACTAGACCAGAAAACAGGCACCTAAATTTTATTCAAGATCTAAATTTCTCCAGCATAGGGTTTATCACATCTGGAACAAAGAACTGGTTTTCATAAAACTGGTTGCAGCGGCGCCACTGAACCCCAGAGGCTGGTGTTCAGGCTCAGATGATGGCTTAGCAGTTGGCAAACCCAATTTCTTCAATTAGGGTCCCAGGCCTGATACAAAGGTTCTCCAGATGCTTCACCAGTAAAAGTGGTGTCACTACAGCAAGACATACCACTTTCCTAACTGGGTTTGCAGCACGGGGCAGGAAGCTTTTGCTGTATTCAGTCACTCAGCTTTTGAGTGCTGCAGCATCCTGTAGTTCATTGAAGGCTCCAACCCTTCCCTGAAGAGCAGGAGAGTGCAGAGGAGCTCCACGCTGCTGTGGTAGACATGCTGCCTGTCCAAGGCAGGCATAGGAAAGCAGTCCTCAGTGCGTCCAAGCTGCAGTGCAATTCAAACTAGGACAGCCTGTCAGACAGCATCCTCCATGATCTCTTAACGTACGAGATCTCTTACATGGCTCTTTCCTATGTCAAACACTCCCTAAATTTGTGCAAGGGATCTTGCTGCCAGGCACGGGAGAAACATCCCCTTTAGGACCATGTCTCACACTTGCAAAACAAGTCATAACCATATACTGTCATTTTTACCCCTTTGTTCTGAAGGAAGAGATAAAACAGGGGAAGGGGAGAGGATGTTTATTGTGAAAATCACTACAACAGGGGACATGAAGGAGTGATTTTCACTTCAGTGCCTCGCTGGAGAAATCTCAGGCTAATGAAAGGGCTTAACCAAAAGAAGCAGGAAGACAATATTATTCAGGTAATCCAACGTTATGCTTCAGAGAGCATGAGACGTTTACATGGGAGGGTGAGAAAGCCATTTTTCACACGGTTGAGGGTATTGCACAGCTCACCGTCTGCACCCTGGGAAGAGTCTCATCTTTCCAATGAGCAGTTGCTATCTGAGAAGATGGGATTAACCGGAACAATGGTCTGACTGGACCGTTGGACTGTAAGAATTGGCTTTGTCTGAGTACCCATTCTCTTCTCTTGCCTCCCCCTTGAAAACACACACCAAGACAGATCACAAGCTCTCTGCTCCACCAAATTGGGAGGGGTGTTGCTGCTTTCATTAAAAGATGGGGCATGTACAAGCAGATGTCAGAAGTGCTGGACCTTGCTTCAGTCGGGTGTTTGCACTGCTGTGAAAAAGTCACGACACTTGGCACAGCTACTGAACTAGATAAGAGGTAGAAGGGCAGCCCCTATCTCGAAAAGCAATGAAAGGCACCCATGTGTTGGCACTTCAGTATGAACTCAGCCTGCCATGTTGGGGGCAGGCTTTTTACTATTAAAAAAAAAAAAAAAAAAAAAAAAGTACGCTTTAGATTTCACGGTGCATCTGGTGCAGCCGTACTCCTTTGGTCAGCAGTGGTCTCACTGCTCTGCCTTGGCTTTTGCTATGGAGCAACTCCTAGGCATCAGGCCAGGAAAACAACTAAACGTATTCTTAGGACCCATTGATTTCAATCATGTACAACGACTCTGCCATCGTCTCCACCTTAAAAACTATTTCCAGGATGTCCTGTCACCCTCCTTTATCTGGTGTTTGACATATCCTACCCAGTTCCCATCTTTCTCCTTCTAGAAGCAATAATATGTGTACGCAGCATTGATGTGGGATAAATATTGCCTGAAAGACTTCAAGGCTGAGCTTAAGCAACATTTGTAGGGAGGGAACATAACCTTTTATTAGGCCAACTGCTTTAGCTTGGAAAAAAACAAAGGAGTTCCCAGGCACTTCAAACATTTGACCTGATGGTGGATGCAAACTGAGTCACCAGCGTCAGAGTGCAGCGACAGAGGCAGACGCTGACATACCCCAGGGCACGTAAACAAGAAAGATCTGTAACAACACATGAAATCATCACAGATTTTAAGATCTGGGTAGACCAGAGACAGTCAATCTCCAGTTCACAAGTACTTCTAGTGTGAGAAGCTGTGGGTGCCCCATCCCTGGAGGGGTTCAAGGACAGGTTGGACGGGGCTTTGAGCAGCCTGGTCTGGTGGGAGGTGTCCCTGCCCAGGGCAAGGGGTTGGAACTAGATGGTCTTTAAGTCCCTTCCAACGCAAAGCATTCTATGATTCTGTGATTCAGATGTCATTGCCCTTCCAATAATCTCTATTCCCATATTTCCCAATGCGTGCCTACTATAGAAGAACTGACACCAGGCTCTCATCTGAGGAGAGTGCTTTGTAAATGTGTGCTGTGCTGAAACTGCTTTGGGAGGATGTGAAGAAGACAAGGAAGAGTGCAACTGGCTACAGCTCCTGCTACAAACTGAGACTGTATGCACAATGGGTTTGAGTCTGTCTGGATTGTCCTCATGTTGTCCAGAAAAACAAGGAAGATTTGGAAAGAGGAGAAGGAAGGAAGAGGGACTGGTGGACCGAGAGCATCCTCCACATTGCTTGCAGGAACTCAGCCCTGATAAGAAGCTCTGTATGAGGACACAGGCACAGGAGGAGTTACAACCCCGGAGGACCTTTCTAGTCCCATTTTTTATGTTTATCCAAGGCTAACCAGTAGGCTAACCAAAGGCCAATCAGTGGGCTAAAAGACTGAGTCTTCAAGGCAGGGCTGTTGCATGTTCCTGATCCAAAAGTCACACATTTGATCTCTTCTCCTAGAAAAAACCTGTGGAGCTTCTGTGATTTCCTTGAATCTATTTCTCTTTACCTGTAGTGTCTTGGGCTGTGGTGGGATGAGTCGTTTGGCTTAAAAAGTTGAAAACTTCTCCTTCTATCACTCCATTTTGGATAACATGAATATCCAAAGGATCTCCTAAACCTTGTACCCCCACAACCACCAGCCGCCAAGTAACCCTATCCAGTCAAGTCCCACAACAGCCAAGTCTTAGGAGCATCTCTGCCTGCCCTTGCTCTCTGAAACCAGCTTGCCACATGCTTTTGCATGATGGGCACCTCCTGGAGACCAGACTCCATCCAGTAACAGATTAGCAGCAATTAAGCAGTGCTCATTGACCTGGTCCTAACTGGACCTCCCCTGAACTGAACGGGAGCCACAGTGGATCTTGCCTTTTTCCATTTCTGGGGCTAATCATTACCAGCTAAACAGCACCAGGCTTTCCCTTTTTCTCTTTGCCATGCTTGTTAGCATTGTTTTTTCCAGCAGCTTTTCATCTCAATGGAGGCAATTGTGCCTGGCTGACATTTTAATTCTTTCCAGCTGCATCTGAACAAAATGACACAAATTAAGTAGAAGGACTTGGGGATGAGGGGGAAGGAAGCTCCCAGCCCCCACAGTGTGTCCCAGAGGGAGGGTTTTGTGCTCGGTGCAGCAGATGCTCAGAAGATGCCACAGAGAAAAGTTTTGCTGCCACGCTGACGGCGTGGTCCGGTCCCAGGGATGCTGTGCTGCACCAACACTACCTCTCTGGACCCGTTCCCCTGAAAGTCGCGGTAGGGAAACTTAAGAGGTGAAGGATTTTCAAGGTCTCCCAGCAGAGCAGTGGCACACGTCTGCCTTTACTTAGAGAAACTTTCCCAAGGCAGCCTGCTGCAGTGGTCCCATACCTTGGTTTAAGGACCCCTCCACCCAGGTAAGTGAAGTTGAGTGAGCTCCTGCCCACTCTATGAAGGGTCTGCAGCTGGACTATGCTGGTTAAAGACAGATAAAAGAGAACAGACTGGCAAGCTGCGGATGTCTTTAGCAATGCATAAGAATCCCAGCCACGAACTAAGCCCTCTCAGGGTAAGATACTGCATAAACACAGAATAGAAATCCTGCTTATACCCCTAAGGGTATTAAGAAGACTAAAGAGGTGCATTAAAACTAGTGGACTTAAATATTGCTTTTTTAGGACTCAGGATGCTTTAGAGATACCCAAGTTGCATGTTTCAGAAGCTAAGCCCTTTATCCTAAGCTAGGACAAAAAGAGACGTCAAAAAAAGAATTAAAGGCAAAAAGTTTCAGCAGCTAGTATTAACCACAGGGAACAAGATCAGACTGGTTCAGTAAACCACAGGGCAACACAATCAGACTGATGCTGGATTAAGCCTGCCCTGGAACCAGAAGATGAAATCGGAGACGTTTGCTTGCCACATTTTTGTTCCTGCAGCCTCATATTAGTGAGCAGGGTCAGAAAAGGGGTTGGCCTTTCAGTGGTTCCTCATTCTAGCACCATGTTCATGGTCACACCACGGCGCCCAGCATAAAGGCAATAGGAGCCTTGCCTCCTTGCGTGCTGCTTGCACACATCCCCATCACGTTGGCCCTTCTTTTCACATTTAGGAAGGATACATTTTTGACACCCAGCTGCTTTCTTTGTGCTACACTTGGACAGATTTTCCAAGGTCTTGCAATGCCTAATATTCATATTCCTTGGCTGCTGTTTCACATCAATCATTGTGAAGCCCAACTCCTACCTGAGGACAAAGAGTTTGTACTGTGGTTGGAAGGTGCAACTATGGTTGTCACCAAAACTAGCATGAGACTCCCTGGCTCAGACATGAGTAGCACTGTAGCTGCATCAACTGGATGGTCCAACATCCCCAGGACATTCCCATGTCAGCACACAACAGAAGATAGGACCTGGTGCACGGGGTGGTTGGAACTGGAAATGAGGGGGAGTACAAGGGACCACAGAGAAATCAGATGCAGGAGATGAAGAAAGGAGGTAGAAGAGAAGAGACAGACTTAAACACAGTCCACGGTGAGCTGGTTGTCATCACCAGAAATGCCCATGCTTTCTCTGCCCCAGCCTCCAAAAAGGTAGCAGCAGCATTGGGTCTGGAGAGCCCATCCCAACATTTGACACCAGACCAAAGTCCTACATGGGGAACCAAATTGTTCAATGTCGTGCTACTGCCTGGGGCAACTCAGATACACTCCTGAAAAGTGATTTGGATCTTAGCATGGCCAAATCAGTTTCTGGAGGCACCTATTTCTCTTCACAAAATGCAGAATTATAGAATCATTTAGGTTGGAAAAGACCCTTAAGATCATTGAGTCCGGCCATTAACCTAACACTACCAAGTCCACCACTAAACCATGCCCTAAGTGCCACATCTACACATCTCTTAAATACCTCCAGAAAGAGTCAAGCACATGTGAGGTCCCAACCCACATGCCTCAGGAATTTGAGCTGCTTTTAGTGGCAGAAGAAATAGCCCAGGGAGGACCATGCCAGTGAATGAGAAGTGAAGATGTTTTCCAAAAGTCTCAGTGCTAAATTTTTCAGCTGCCTCAGAAACTAATGTGAACAGCAGACTCGCACTTAAAAAAACCACCTCTGTGCCTTTCTTCCGTACATGCCATGGGGTGCTAGACCCATTTTTCTCGGTGGCAAGGGCTTCTTTCAGGTGGTGGAGTTGGTGACTCTAACACCAAGAACAAATGATGGGATTCTGGCAGGTTTTCAAAGCACCCATCCTAACACCTGAGGAAACGTCATTGGGACTTGATGAACTGAGAAACGAGGAGCGAGAGGAGGGGAGGAAAGCCTTGCTCTTTTCAGCCTTTGCAATGATTTTCTTTTTCTTTAAAGTTGTATTTGAACAGCTCTCAGCAGGGGTCTGGAGCTACGAATGCTGCAAGGCTTTCATTCTGCTGCTCAGCTTACAGTGTCTCTGCAAACCCGTGCAGATCTAAAATATTTGCAATCAAAATTGAGCTCCAGGGCACTTATTTATTTATTGCATTATTCTGCATCTCTGTATATCCTCACAACTCTAACTTTGACAGGAAGAGGGACAGAAAGGAGCAGAGGGTGAAGGAGATAATAAGTGTTTCCTGATTTATAAAGGGCTGTTTGTTTGGGGTTCTTTTCTTACAGAAAGGATCTCTGTCCAGTAAGTCAAATTCTTTGGGGGATTTAAAGGAACTTGACACTATCCCCCTGTTATTTCACTTAGAGGCCTTGCACCTCAGGCTATGGTTTCTTGATACATTTTCTTTTGCAGCAACATCAGCTTAAACAATTGCCTCCCAGTCCTTGTCCCTTACCCCCTCCCAAGTGCCATATCATGGTTTAGTGCCACAAAGCTGTAGCTGAGCAGGGTAGGATAAAAAGAATCAGGGAAGCAACCGATTACCCCCAAAAAACCTATTTTGGCTATGCTGCTTTTAAGTTGGATCCGTTCCCCAAACGAGCTCTCAGCAGAGCAGCTGTGCTGGCAGGGGAAAAGGGATGGCATGCAGCAGCCTGACAGCAGGAACAAGAGGTGGCAGAGGGAGGAAAGCCATCAAAGACAACGTACCTTGAAGCTAAAGACTCAATTAGTGGTTTTTCATGCAGCTGTTCCATGAGAAAAAGATCGTAGAATCATAGAATCACAGAATGTGTTGGGTTGTAAGGGACCTTTAAAGGCCATCTAGTCCCACCCCCCTGCAGTGAGCAGGGACATCTTCAACTAGACCAGGTTGCTCAGAGCCTCATCAAGCCTGGCCTTGAATGTCTCCAGGGATGGGGCGTCCACCACCTCTCTGGGCAACCTGTGCCAGTGTCTCACCACCCCCAGTGTAAAGAACTTCTTCCTAATGTCTGATCTAAACCTGCCCTGCTCTAGTTTAAAACCATTGCCCCTTGTCCTGTCGCTACATGCCCTCGCAAACAGCCCCTCCCCAGCTTTCTTGTAGGCCCCCTTCAGGTACTGGAAGGCTGCTATGGGGTCTCTCCGGAGCCTTCTCTTCTCCCAGCTGAACAACCCCAACTCTCCCAGCCTGTCTCAGCCTGATTTAACTTGTGATGGTAAATCACAGGTCCTGCATCCTCACCAGCCTGCAGCCATGGTCGAAGCATCTGCAGTATCCATGCAGAGCCCTTCCCAAACTTAGAAACCCAGGAGGAGAGGTGGGAGGACCAGAGTGCTCTGAGATCTACACAAGAAGAAAGTTTGGAAAGACTCAACTCGAGACCTGTGCACCTTTAAGCCACATCTGTGCGCTTCCAAGCCCCGAATCTAAAGCAAGTTTTGCAATAATGTATGTGGAAAGGGGAATATGGTGAGCACAGTAAGGCCTATCGAAATGTTTCCAAGCTCCTAAGTCAGTGTAGAAATAGTTTTGGCTATTCAAACAATTCGGTAAGGTGGAGATAAATGGATGGTCGGAGCCGCAGGGGAGAAGGCTGCTATCATGAACTCCTGTGAAGGGCACCAAAAGAGCAGGGGATGGGACAGAGTGAAAAATAATGGCACACAGCAGGCACACAGGCAGTTCTGATTTAGGTGCTAAGATGGACGAGGCAGCAGCGGAGCTATTTGAGGAGAGGAAGGACTTACTTTCTGTCTGTCTTTGGGTGAAGAGCAGAAAGGGCAGGAGGGGGAAGGGAACACGGCTTTGCAGAATGCTAATGAGACAGAGGTGATGCTGCTTGATGTAGAGCTGAATGTGCTTAAGGGACCCTCCAGGGATGATTACTCAAAATGACTTTCAGAAAACGCCACTGGGACACTCCCAGCTCTGCACGGAGTACACAGCGCAATACATCTTCGCACGGCGAGATTGACACACGGATGATGAATGTCAACAGTGCAGGAATTCTCTTTAAGGGGAGAAAGGTAATTAACTTTGGAAACAAGGATTGGGGCTGAATGCACGTGGGCACGTTTTCTGCAGGGCTGGATTCAAAACAAGCTGCGTGAGATTAATGTGCAACACTCGTGGATGATGTCTCCCTCTTGAGTGTGAGCTGAGGGTGGCTGACCATCCCAAATCTTGCCATGTGACACAGATTTTACAGTCACGTCTTAGGAAGTCATAGAATCATAAAATCATAGAATGGTTCGGGTTGGAAGGGACCTTAAAGATCATCCAGTTCCAACACCCTGCCCTGGGCAGGGACACCTCTCATTAGACCAGGCTGCTCCAAGCCCCGTCCAACCTGTCCTCGAACACCTCCAGGGATGGGGCAGCCACAGCTTCTCTGGGCAACCTGGGCCAGGGGCTCACCACCCTCACAGTGAAAAAATTCTTCCTGATATCGAATCTTCCAGTTTGAATCCATTACTCCTCGTCCTATGGCTCCCTTCCCTGATCCAGAGTCCCTCCCCAGCTTTCCTGGAGCCCCTTGAGGGATTGGAAGGGGCTCCAAGGTCTCCGCGGAGCCTTCTCTTCTCCAGGCTGAACCCCCCCAGCTCTCTCAGCCTGTTCTCCCAGCAGAGGGGCTCCAGCCCTCCCAGCATCTCCGGGGCCTCCTCTGGTCCCGCTCCAACAGCTCCATGTCCTTCTTGTGCTGAGGACTCCAAAGCTGGAGGCACCACTGCAGGGGCGTCTCACCAGAGTGGAGTAGAGAGGGAGAATCACCTCCCTCAACCTGCTGGTCACACTCCCCAAAGTCCCATTTCTGACCCCAGTAATGAAATATGGAGGGGGAATTTAGTCCTTAACTTCAAGCAAGCCCTGAAGTTGAAAAGGACTGAAAAGGGAGGAAGTTTTAGCATGGCAAGACAGAAACTGCAGTGCATCTATCGGAGGAACTGTGTCTGTGCCTACTGTGCCTTCTTAGGATCTTACCATGAGAGTGTGTTTTGCAGTGAACACCACCCTAATTAATACACACAAATACAGAGGAAGGGAAAATACATAACACCCTTCCACTGTACCAGAAGGCCACCCAGGCAAGCTGCTTGTCTAGTGGGTGTCCCGATTTATCTTGCATATGTAGGCATAGGTAAGGGGTTTGTCAGCCCGGGGTTTGTGCCTGTGTTAGGAGGAGAGAAACCTCCTCTAGCCTTTACCACACCTTACCAACAGCTGTCATTTGTTTTTGTAACTTTGCATCAGCTGCAACACCACCCTTATTTCAAACGCAAACCATTTTGCTTCCAAGTCCAGTCTGTTATGCTAAGCAACAGCAATATCCACACTCTTACTGGGAGGTCCTTCACAAAACACAAGCATTTATCCAAACAAGTGAGAATAACCTACCACCTCAGAAAAAGAAACACATTGTTCTCATTAAACCCCAAGGAGCGTGCTTCGCTGTGACGCAATATCATGGGGAGAGAAAACAAAAGCATACTGGGCAAAAACATACCAAATTTCCTTTCAAGGTTCATGTTTTAACATCTTGTATCTCAAAAATGACTTGATTGGTTTTAGACTGTTTTGGCACTATAATTTTCCTTTGCCTTCTGTTTTCAACCCAAATTGATTCTGAAGCCGAAGCCACAAATATGTACTAAGGCTGGGCTTTATTACTGAAAGGTGATTAACACCTTTGCTCAGGGGATGCTGTTGCCTGTTCAAGATTCCTGGCTGGTTTCCGCAGCAGCCCTGACACTCGCGGTGGTGGGCGGACATGAAGGAAGACACTGCTCCCATCCTAACAACCTAAGATTAATGCCTATCATGACAGCCCGATTCAGTACACCTACTGTCAAGCCAGCTCATGTTCCTGCTCTGAATTGTGCTCCAAAGAGGTTTCTCTTTCTCTCCACTGGCTGTACCTTAGGTGACTGTGCTCATGACCTGAACATACCAACTAAGCTCCTGAAGTAGACAGTGGAAAGGTTCCCCAGAAGGTTTTGTCTTTCTGTACCCGTAGGACTCAGAGGCAGTTTCTTGGCCAATGCACCTGCAGATTTCTTCTTGTTTCCTGCAATCTCTGCTGGTTATTTGACTAGGTGCCAGGGTGTGATTCACATCACCTAAGTCTAGATGTTTAAAAAAGATCAGCATTTAGTCTAAGTATTCTCTCTATAGGCAAGGGAAAGAGATGTCCAGAGGGCAATTCAGTCAATCCACTTTGGACACATACATTAGGGTCGTTTGAATCAGCCTGCATAAGTGCCTCTCTCGTTCCACTCACTAGAAAAGCAGCCTCAGACACTTTGACTAGTGGCTTGCAAAGACAAAGGCATTTTCTGTTCCAGTATTTTTCATTTCCACAGATCTTCGTTTCCTGTAAGTGCTTAGAGAGCTATTACTTTACCTTTCAGTCTAATACTCCTTTCCAATTATTCTGTGCACAAGTGTAGATAGGCTTTGTTTTTAATGATGGACCAAAAAAAGGAATACTTTTCTGGAAACAGCAGGGGTATTGGCTCAGAAATATGAAAAAGATAATAGATTTTCATGCTTTGGAACAATGCTGCAGTTAAACTTAACATTTTTGTCAGCTTTCTGTTGTGTAGTTCATCATCTGGAATTCATTAAGAAGTTATTTGCCTGTAGAGAGAGAGTGACCAAGCTGCAGTAAAGGCCCAAGGTTACAGTCCTGAATCTTAACTAGATTCAGTCCCTCTCTGAAGGTTGAAGTAATTTATATCGGTCTGAAAAGGGTCTCAGCTCAGATACTTCAGTTAGAATTCCATGACATCCTGGCTAGATTATCTCAAAAATGTTTGACACAAGCCCATCAGAAGAAGCTGCTAAGAAATATGGCTGAGTTTGAAAGCCACGGACTGGTCTGCAAGCGATACCTCCCCTCGCTAGAATTCAAAGAAATGAGTAACAGAGCTACAGGAGGTCAACGCAGTCAAGGTCTACAGAGCTGTCAGCAGAACATCCCAGCAGTGACAGGAAAGCCAAATTCCATCCTGACATCTTGGTATTCCCAGGGGGGGAGTTAATCTCAGATGGATGAAGCTGGGATTTCAGACTTCAAAGCATGACACTCCGCTGCCTGAAAAAAAAATTGAGCAGGAAGTGATTCATTTAGGCTCATCCATCTCTGGATGCTTACCCTTGAGGGAATGGAAGCAGAATCCTCTGTTAGCTTGGATTATTCTGGTCTGAACTTGGAGTAACTCCAGTGACACTGTCATTACTGGTGTAAAAGAGATGAGACTCTAGTCAGATCCTCATGGTTTCTCAAGAGGAACCACTTGCATTACCATGGTGGTAAGAAAATGAGACCTATCTCCTTAAGAGTGTCCCTATCTGGCGCGACCTCGAAGTTCAACACCACGTTCAATGCAAGTTCAACACTTGGATCACAGTCCTCTCACCCTTCCTCTTCATGAAGAGCCAAAGCCCACCACATGCTCTACACCATGAAGCAGGGGCACCTACGTCCTTTTTCTCACCCCTGGACCTCCACCCTGGATCCTACACTATGAAATTCTTTAGTCTTCCACTTCCTATTTATTTCTGCTACTTGTGTGACTGGTTCTGAGCTGTGGATGTTTCTCAATTCCTGGAAACTGTCTGAGGCCTCACACCTTCACAGTACCCAAGATCAAACCAACAGCCTCCAAAGCTGCAAAAAACAAACACTTAATTTTGAGCTAAATTGTAAGCTTTTCCAGGCATCCCCCTGTACAACACCTACAATGCTGTGGATAAGCAGGCATGTACTACACAGAGCAAGGACTCACCGTGCCCTTGGAAGAGGGAGACAACGGGGACCACACACATCTTCCATTGAACTCTACAGCACCCAGGTATGAAAGGGACAGGGCAGGGGGCACAGAGCTCTCCAGGTGGCCAGCGTTGAATGGATGGAGCTGGCAAAGCCGAGTTTCACCAGGGCAGGCACTTGCTGGCAGCAGCTACTTTTGTTTATCAAGTTCCTTGTAACGGCGTGAATTAGAGACTGGATCATTAGCTTCACAATGAACCAGAATGCTGATTTATTTAATGAATGTAAATGGTCTTTCGCTAGCTAATTAAATTAGGAAAATGAGAACTGTTGGTAATAAAATGGATAGCAAGGAGGGAAAAAGCTTCTGTACCCCAGTGACAGCAGTAATATAGGTCTTTCCATGCACATGCTCCTCTGTAAAAGCTTTGAACCAAGTTTCTGTCCTTGAGAACAGCCTTTTACTACATGATCCATGATCAGCCATGGGTTACTGGGGGTCTGTAAAGGTCCTGACCCAAGACAGATGATGGATTTGGCTTCGCTTTCTAGTTACACCTGTGTGCATCCAGTCCGAGCTGAGTGGTCTCCTTGAGTTCCTATCAGTGTAAATACAATCATTTGCATAATTAGTGCAATGAGCTATTTACAGTTGTTTCCACTCTCATCTACCAGGAGTGAGTTGCTCAGTGCTTTGGAAATTCCCTCTGTTGAAAACTCTCCTGTTCCAAACCACCTACTTACGAAAATACACCACGGACCTTCAGCGGTTAAGTCCAGCACCCAATAAGTCCAGTCCTGACCTTATAGAACTGAAGCCAGAGACAAAAATATTGCCTTCACACAGAGGCTTACACAGACAGTCCCCAGACATGCATTTCAGGACTGTGAAAGACCCAGCACCACAGCAAGAGTGGACTCTAGGTCTGTTGTAACACTGTTATGAGCTCTCATGCTCTGGGGCAACAATATGGAGGACTACGGGGTGTCAAAGACACCAAAATCTCACAGACACTCCATACCCCGTAGACATTGCTCACCTCAGGAACCCCTTCTCCCACCTAGCACCGCCACAGCAACAGGAGACTTCTTCAGGTATCACAATGGCCCAATGCTGGGCAATAAATCTTAACAATTCCTTACAGATGAGGCACGGGTATGCCTAAGATAATAGAGCTCATAGAGGAATGGCATTTATTTCCTGCCAAAGAACATAACTAAAAGCCAAAGTGCCTTTTGACAGGTTTATAATCCACCTATGCGTTGCCATCCATGTAGGTCACACATTGGTCAAGCCGTATATTATTCAAGACTCCTCTTAATAAGCAACTTAAAGACTTTTAACAGCCTTTTTGTAGACTATTAGGAAGTAAAGCAATAACAGAAATATCACAAAACACTGTCTGTCCAGAGCACCTATAAACAGATTGTTCTTCTCAGGAAATAAATCAAATATAAGACTTCAAGCTTCAGGGAAATAACTTCCATTAATTAAACCATGTAAATGACCAAGGTCTTCAAATCAAATCAAGCTGGCATAAATAACTCATCACAAAAGGTGCCCAGAGGTTATGGAGGAAGTCACCATGTCTATAGTTGTTATTAATAGGAATAAGTCTGTAAAGATTTAAGTCTATGCTTGAATTTTCAGGGCTATATATCTACATGGGAGGCAATAATTGGAAAGCAGCGATGATTAATATGCCTGATTAATTGCACTATCAGAAGACAGGCAATGCAATTACAGAGTCTTTCAGACATGCATGATCCTACATTCCATCACCAACTGAATAAAACAAACACAAACAGAGTTAATCAAATGGAAAAGGAAAACCGAATTTAAGTAAACGCATGCAAAATGTCAAAGACACCTCCATTCTGGATCCCTCTCAATATCAGCAAGAGAAGCGTAAAATTAAAAAGCTGAAGGTGATAAATGATGCTTCCCAAACAAAACCAAAGGAATTTCCCAGTATGGGCTCTTACGGCTCCCTTTGGTCTGCAGACAACATGGGGGGAATACAAAATGGGTAAAGCCACTTTTGGGGTGTTTCAGGACAGGGCGCAAAGTGCTTAAGAATGTTACCACTGGCCATGACCAACTCAGGACTTCGTCTGTTCCCAAAGCCAGCTTTGCAAAGGTCTTTGGGCTGTGGTTGACCCCCTTCAGTAAGCCAATGCTGCAATTTATTACCATTGAAAAGGGGTTGCTTCCCTTCCCTCTCCCACATTTCCCATCTCCCTTGCTCCTAAGTAGCCTCTCCCAAGGAGAGGAATCTCTTGGCAGAAGGAATCTCTTGGCGTCAACCATGTTCCCTCAGCTGTTGGTAAAACATCAGCGATATTTTTGTTGGCAGAGCAGATGCAACTACTCTTTCCCCACCTCTTCCCCACCCCAATGTACCTTCCCCAGCTGTATGCATACAACTCCTTTGAGTCATTCCCATGCAGCAGGCTGGGGGCCCTGTGCTGAACCTGTGAATTGATCCAAGTTAAAAATAACCTTGCCAAAAAAAGGAGAAGTTTCTAAAGCTGTGGGAGGGGGATGGGGAAGCCCAGGGAAGGGAATAGCAACCAGGAGCAGGGTGAGAGACGCTGAAGCCAGTTTTGGCTCCATGATAAGTCCCTTTGGAGCCACAGTTCCTAGAATTATAGAACCATAGAATGGTTTGGATTGGAAGGGACCTTAAAGATCATTCAGTTCCAACACCCTGCCATGGTCAGGGACGCTTTCCACTAGACCAGGTTGCTCCAAGCCCCATCCAACCTGGTCTTGAACATCTCTAGGGATGGGGCAGCCACGGCTTCTCTGGGCAACCTGGGCCAGTGTTTCACTACCCTCAGAGTAAAGAATTTCTTCCTAATATCTAACCTAAATCTCCCCTCTTTCAGTGTAAAACCATTACCCTTCAACCTACCGCTCCACTCCCTGACCAAGAGTCCATCCCCATCTTTCCTGGAGGCCCCTGTTAAGTACTGAAAACCAAGGGAATGAGGGTGAGGGGGTTACACGATGACTAGGGGTTCCTCAGCCCCTCTGTAAGTTCTACCTCTGCATGATCTGTGGGGAGGTCATAGCAAAATGGAGAGCCAAACCAAAACCTCTTCGTTATGAGGACAAAGTCTTCATAAGAAGACACTCCACCAGGAAGCCCTTCCTGGTAAGACAAAGCAGCATGGCAGACCTGTGACTTCATGGAAACTGCTGCCTCCTTTGGCAGAAGCTTGGGGTGCCTCTTTCTGCTCCAGCACACAACCTTGTGCTCCCTATCAGTCCATGATACTTTTCCTACTCCCCTCTATGCTAGGGACAGACCCTGCCCATGCCAATATGATGTTTTCCAAGAGCATTACAACATATATATATTTTTTTAATTACTTTTTAAAAAAAAAATTAATTTTTTTTGGCCTCTAGGGATTATTCAGGGGGATGTACATATTCCAGCATGTGGGCATGAGCTGTGGCAGCAGCTCTAAACAACTGAGTTCTGGTACTTCTTTTTTCTGTGTTATTTTTTCACAGCAGGAGTTGAGTGCCAGCTCACAGCCCTAATTTGAAAAGAGAGAGAGAAAGCAGAAAAAGAGCTCCTCAAATGTTCCACTTTCCCTGAGAGCCTATTTCCACTGTCAGTACAACTGATGGCTTTCCCAGCACAAGGAGCTGTTTACTGCAAGTTCATGCAACGTTGTTGAGTTTTTCACTTGGAAACCAGTTCATCCCTACTGTGGAGGCCAGAGGCCACAGAAATGGTCCAGGAACAGGAAAGTGAGAGGCACAAGTCCCACAGGGCACCCCAGGAGGAACTCAGCCTGAAAGCCTTTGGGAGCCATTTATATTTGGTTCCACATTTGTATGTCCTTGTAAGGACTGAGATCAACCCCAAAACACAAGTCTGGACTCCAGTGCAATATGGCTTTCAGGATAAAACCAGGGAATATGGGGATTTGGAGCAATGAATACCTGTGAAAACTAATGGTGGCTGTTAAATGTTACGGGTGGGACTCAGGACAAGCTGTAAAATACCTTCCTGCTGATTGATTTAGGCGTGTTTATGCAAAAAAATGGTCAGCAGGAAGGATGGCATGAGCTGCTGATAGGGTCAGTCCATGATGCTGAAGGAGAAAGGGTCACACTCAGATCTGCCATTCCAGGCACTCAGCTGGATTTTCAGTCACTTTGGCAACAAAGCCCAGGAAAGCGAGGACAGGCTCAGACCTGCTGCCACCTGGCTGGTTCCTCTCCAGCCACATGTGGTGTCTCTCAAGCTGGGCTGAACGCAGTACATTGTGCTCTAGATGTCTCATTGGGTTTGATGCAGAGAGGTGCAACGCTTTGGGCAGCAGCATGCTCAGTGCACCTGAAAAGCTTTGGCCCCACTGCCTGCCTACCTCTCAGGATCCTGGAAAGTCAGGCATACCACCACCATCCCAAAGCATTTCCACCATCACCAACAACTTTCTCAACAACCTTTGCTGCTGAGAGAAGACCAGGAGGTCACAGATCCTCTGTGGACCTCTGGGAGATAAGGCAACAACAGCATTATTCATTGCCTTTGTCTCCTATCCTCTGACCCCTAAGTAGAGGTTTCCCTCACAGCTATCGGCTCCATCTCTTTGTCTTTTCCCTTCTCTCTGCAATGACAGGAGCAGCCAGGCCTTGAAGAGGTGATATTCATACCTGTTAAGAGGTCTAGAGTCAATTGAATTGTGTCCTTTCCACAAAAACCCTTTTGCCAAGTGCTTGAAGCCCAACACAATTCAGATCGAGTAAGGATCTCCTAGGGTATGTTGCTGGGGACCTCAAGGGATCACCAGCTGCTCAATGGTATCCTCCTCCCAATGCCAATATCAATGGATATTTTTAGGTGAAAAGATTTAATAACAGTGAAACAAAAAGAAGACAAAGAAAAAAGACTGAACGAAAGGTCTTCCCGCTGGGACAAAGCAGTTTTGCTCAACAATGGTAACTTCACAGGTGCAATTTACCCTCTTTGTCTCCGCTCCTTCTCATATACAAGACAAAAATTTCCTCATGGGATAAAACAGGAAATGGAGAAATTGCCCACTTGTCCAAAAATCCAAGCCAATTGTTTCCTGCTCTATGTTCAACAAAAAGGTCCCAAACATAATGGCTCTTCAGCACTTGCGGCTGCAGCCTCTCGTAGACACTTCTGCAAAGCCCAAGTGATGTTCTTCTGATGGAAAAGTCATTTCCAGACCAGGAATTGCTCCCATTTTCTGTCCAACTTGCTAACGATCCATATCTGTGAACAACAGAACTGTCCACTGTTTCCCCAGAAGAAAAACCTCATTGGAAAATTAGAGCTACAGAATTGCCCCAGTGGAAGGACTAAACTGAGGGATAGATCCAAGCCAGCATAACCACAGAGACTCTCCAGCTTCCTTGATTAAGTAAAAAAATAGCAGGAAAGGAGAGGTTCACTGGGAAGTTAACCCTCATCTCCCCTTCCGCCTGTGAACACCGAAAGATGTAGCAAGGGGGAACAACAGTTGGGAGGAACATCAGTTTCAGAAGCGGGGGAACATTGTTGACTTTGAGGGGACACCAGAGGAGAAAAACATCGGTTTTACTGGAAAAAGAAGAGGAGCAGGGAAAATAGTGGGAGAAACGGGAAGGTTTGATGGCAGATGAATGGTTGGAGATCACCAGGAGAATGGAAGGAAGCAGGTCAAACATGGGGGAGTCCGAGGGGCTGAAGATTCCGTCCTCCTCATATAAATTGCAGCTAGGGGTGAACACCAACCTCTAGGCAGAAAGGGCATTAAAATACAGCAGCACGTGTCCTTTCTTGGAACAGACCCTGCATCATTCTCCTTCACACACTCGGGATATTAAAACAGGGAAATGGGTACGTTGGTATGATGCTGGTTAACACATTTTGTATGGTCACAGACCCACAATGAAGAAGACTGCTAGGAACCTCAAAAGAGCCTCTTAATTGATGATTCTCGACAATTTCAAACCACGAAACATCTAAATTGCAATAACTCCAACAACTGTAATACGTGATGCCACACCATGTTTGCCCTTGGCAACCAGATTGAGATATAAAGTTGTCAAAGGTAGCATCTAACCTGAGCTGCTTGACAGCACAAACAAGAAGAAAAATATATTTCTTCCTCTCTCTGTCAGCTTTGAATATACTTTTCTCTCATCTCCTCACCAGTTCTGCTTCTTTATGCTAGACAGCCTCCATTTCTCATGTTTTACCCCCAGGATGTGCTCTTAGATCCCTCTCCAAGGCATGATTGCTTCTGTCCAGCTAGAGCCAAGTTCAATGCTGCCTCAGATGGCAGTTTGGCTTTCCTCTGAGCAGGGTTTTTTGCTCATGCCGAAAGGAGTGTGGGCAAAGCCTTTCTGCCAGGCAATACATGAAGAAAATCTTACCTAGTCTTTAGCTAGGACCACTGGGACAACACTACAATCTCAGGTATGAGAAACCAAGGGCGAAGAGATGGTTTTGGTAAAACTCCATGCGCAGGGAGAACTGTAGATTTGGAAAGATGCTTGTACCAGCACCACATTACAGATGAAGACAATTAAGCCACCCTCAGAAATGATGGAGGCGAGAGAGGAAGAGGAGGAAAGAGGAGAGGTCTGGTTTGATATTATCCTATAACTGTTGATTATGAGGGACCCCACCCTCAAAAAAAAGAGAGGCGTCCATTTTTTGTAAATCAGACTCTGATAATTCCCTTCTCGGGTGAGATCCCTGAAGGCCAGCAGTCAGGTTTCCCAATGTCAGGACACCAGCATGGGAAAAATTAGCACAGCTGTAAGGTAATAGCACGAGAAGGTGATTTGCAAAGTGGATCCCTCTGTGCAATCCAGAGAAATGGGCCTTTGGAGCACTTACTGTGGCAAAGAAAACAATTTAATAGATTCAGAGCCAAACACTACTCCCTTCCAGCATCCTTGATCAGAATTAATTCTACTACTTCCGTGAAACTAATCCAGATTTGCACCAAAATCACCAAGGTAGACTTTGGCCCTAATCCTTTAAAAGCATTTCCGAACGAACCTCGTGATATATGTGCAGAACATATTTGCAAGCATCACTTTGTGTAAATCAGATTACTTTCTGCCTTACGAGGAGCCATTGTCGAACTTGAGTGACTTCCTTCCCTTTGACAACAGACTGCTAATTTCCAGACAAAAAATAATTTTACACTCAGAGCAGGAGGAACATCAAGTTTACCCCCCAATTAGGAAAAGTTCTTGTTATTCTTAATTTTAAATGAGATCCACCTGATAAAGAATTCTTTTCTCTTAATCTGCCTTTCCTCCCAAGACCTGAGATCAGAGATGCTCATGAAGTAACTGCCAGAAAACGGCACTTTCTGCTCCTTAGGATGGGTATTGAAATCAGACATCTGAACACAGTGAAAAAAACTTGCAGACTAAACAAAACAAAACCCATCTTCCAAATGAACTGAAACGGTTGAATGGAGCAACACTTTAATTTCGTGGCGTTAAGAAATAAAATGTCCCAGGCATGGATTTCCTTGCTCTTAACTGAAGATGAACATGTGAGTTAAACCCTCTTTGCAGCTGGGGAATTCAACCCAAAAAGCAGCTGGTACGTGGCCTGCTCAGGATGACACGAGGAGTCAGTAATGGAGCGTGGAGAGCCCACCCTCCTAAGATGATACATATTCCTATAGCAGTGTCCTTGGACAACTGTATCACAGGTGAGGAAGCCTTTCACCAGTACAGTTGGCATACATGAAATTCCTCAAGGGCTCTGACATGCCTTAGATACTTGCATACTGCTCCCTGGCCTTGTTTAACCGCGTGGTAAACAGGAAGATGGGCTCCTGTTGATATCTGGGCTTGATCTGGACGGATATTGCAATAATACTCATCCAGGGCACTGGCCCAAAAGATTATGCTGAGCCAGGCAAATTGGGACTTTTCCCGTCTCTCAGCCATTCAGGCCAAATCAGCCCGACATTTCCCTGACCGTAATGTTTTACCACATGCCGTGCGGGGACAGTCGTGCCAACATTGCTGATCTGGAGGAACTTTTCCCTGCGTCCCCCCCTCTTTCCCTTTCCCCAGGCTGGATATAAAAGCAATCCAAGTCAAGGAACTCTGGCCCCTCGGAATAAATGGGAAATGTTTTCTAAATATGGGAAATAGATGTATCAAAAGGAGGTCGGCTGGGTTAAATACTGTGCGTGATGTGACAGTACAAGTGAGGCTGAGGAAAAGGAAGGGAAATAGGAGCCATTCATATGGAACGAAAGTGCTCGCTGCCAGCAGGCATATGTCAGCGGAGCTCTCTATTTAAAGGTATGAAGCTGTGCAATTATAAGACCCCTGCTCCTGAAGAAGAGAATTTGTTTTAACCAGCACCGATAAAACAGGGAAGGTTTTTAGTGTGAAAAAGAGGATTTTCTCCTGCTTTTTCACCACCTCTCTGGAGCTGGGCCACGCTTTGTTGTGCTCAGTTTTCAGGCTCCTCTCTGCAGGAATATGGTACTTCCTGAGCTCCCGCCGTTCCCACAATGTTCTTACAGTCACGTTCTTCTTTCCATGTTTTTAGCACAGGATTATTAAATCACTCGCTCAGAGGCTAGCAATGAATGACAGGGAGGGTCACGCGTTTGTAGGCTTGAGTCCAAGTTTCCAGCTAATGACTTGAACAGAGGTCTAGCAGCGAGGGGAGGCTGGTGCTGGAACGGCAACGGCGTTTTGTTGGGAAGGCAAAGGTGCGAGACTCAAGTTGAAATCCACCCTGGTCAGCCCCAGTGAGCACCTCCTGCTCAGCAAAGGAGCCAAAGGTGTTACATTGCCCATCTAGCACCTCCACGTGCCCTTGGCCACTTCTTTTCCTTAAGGACATATCCTTAGAAATTGTGTTTGGGAAGGGCATTTGATTGCACTAAAATGGTCTGCTGATCTAATAGCAAAGGGTGCACTGACCCGAAGGTAGAGACAGAAATAACAGATAAATGATTAGCTGTTGGAATATATGACCTTTTTCTTTTGGAAATTAAAAGTTGATATTTTCTCTGAAAATCTGCTTAGGCCGATTACAATTTACTGGGCGCAGTGCAGAAGTAACTGCAGGATATACCACTGCCTAGCGAATCCCTCTGAGATGAACACGTAGAAGATGAAAATGGGGTCTGATTTGCTTTCATTTCCCTGGTGTTTCAGATTAAAGGTCCAGGGAATTGTCCGGTCTTGCTCACCCGAAGGACAGGAACTGCCATAGGATGGAGACAAATCTAGATGGTTATGAATGAAGATGGTAATGAATAAAGATGGTCATGAATGAAGATGGTAATGAATAAAGATGGTCATGAATGAAGACGGTCACAAGGAGAAAAGGGGCACCACCATCATTTCCTCCTTGCAGGTAGCACAGGATGCAGGTTGGATTTTTTTTTGAGAGAAAAGGGCAGGTCCAGTTAAGTTCAGGACACTTTAACACAAATTTCATCTGACCATGCCCAGCAGCCATCAGGGTCAAAAAACAAGACAGCTCCAAGTCTTTCCCACTGCATTTGGAAAAAGTGGCACTCTCACATCCCAGGGACGTGGCTCCCCCGGGCCAGCACAATTCACAGTCAGTTTGGGTTTGATTTTGCAAATCCTCCTCTAACCAGACCTTTCTCACACAATGAATCCTTTGACCTCACGCTGCTCGATGACGTGCATCTCGGCAATTTTCGAGGCCTCAGTCCCTGACCTGCCAAAAGCATGGGAAAGAAAACGCTCCCCTCAAGGGCATTTCTACGTAGGAAGACCAAGGGACCTTGAACGCTACAAGAAGGCCGCAATTTTAATGCCATGAATGAAGTCTCTGTCGGCAGTCAGCAAAGAGCACTCTGACACCGCAGGGCTTTGCTGTCGTCAGTGTGAAATTAACAACTTCGTCAGGACAGATAGTGTATACCTGTCCCTTTTTATTTTTTTTTTCCCCTTCGAGTCCCCACTGGGGAGATTTCATTAAAGCAATGTTAGACCATGGATGTTAGCTGCGTTTGCAGCATATAATTAGCTGGTAAAGCTGAAATAAGGTATCTGCTGTAACCTTGGCTGCTGGGCTGCAAGGCGCTGCAAGCAAATTTTAAGGGAGATGCCACATGGGCTGTGGAAATGATGATTTTTCCCCTGAGAGCCTATGGAAGCTGTTTTTTTGCTTGCACGAGGCCTTCTGGAAATTACAGGTCTCTAATGAGCAGATCCCAGGTAATAAATCAGACTGGGATCTCCCCATTTCACGGCGCCGTGGGCAGCCTGCCTGCTGTATGACCAGTGCTTTGGTAAAGGGAAAACAAGGGGCTGCCCCTGGGGACATTCCCACTGACCCCACAGGAAGGGCCAGATCCCTAAGCGGAAGCTGAGAAGATTTAAGACCCGAGGGCATCAATGTCTTTGGGCTGTATTCAGGACTCACATTTTGGAAAATGACGGTCCTTGACAGCCAGATTCAGACCAGACTATCTCAGTCTGCAGCTAGTGCCAGCCATGAACAATTCAAAGAGTATTTATTTATAGGGTATACCCGCAGGCTTGCAACCATCCCTGCTTGGAGCAACAGGTTGGACTGGTACCTCCTGAGGTCACTTCCAGCCCAAATTATCCTATGGTCCTCTGAAAGGTGGGACCCTGTAGCTGAATTTCTCCCCTTCACGCAGACAAACGGTGGGAGCTATGCGTGTCCTGAAGACACTAGGAAGGGAGGGGGATTGGTGTGACCCTGTGTCAGCTCTATATGGCGAGGCAGCAAGCCTGATTGCTGCTGCTGGCTACAGAAAGGTCATGAGATGACAGCTCTTCATGGCCTCGAAAGGAGCTTGGGTCCTGTTCTGCACATCTGCATTGTACAGACCTGAGGGCAAATCCCTTTTGTGCTCCTCAACCTTCTGAGTCTCTAGATGTGGGTTCCCTCAGGATCAGGACTTGTGTGGACATCCCCTGATGTTTCATTTAGGTCCCATTTTAGGTGCATCTTGGCTTAAGGATCTTCAAAACAGGACGCGATTATTACGCAAGATGTTCCCTCTGATGTGGTTACACAAAACAGAAGCATTTTACACCAAAAGACACTGTAGGTTCCCAAATTCATTACTGGTGGTTAAAGAGCTCTCAGTGTATTGGCATCCGTAATTGCAAACGCTCTATTCATCTTTAAATTGAAGCTTGGTCTGAATTTTCCCTTTGGTTTCCAAAGGAGAGGAACACAGTTTGAACTCCGGTGATACGCTTTTGGTGAACTCTCCTGACACAGCAGCTGATGGTTAAACAAACAGGACTCCCCAGCGTGAACTTTGCAAAGGAAGAAGTCCTTGTCCCACCACTTAATCAGCAGAGCTGTCTAGCAGAAAACACCCAGCACGCTCAGCCCACTTGGAGCTCTGCTGCCTGAGCAAAACACTGTATTTACAATTGTTATCTTGTCACCTTTACCTTTGCGATATGATTGTTTGATACTCAGACGTGAGTCATTGTCTTGGCAATTTATTAGCTGATAGTCAGTAGAAAGTAATGGGTGATTCTCAGCAAAGGGAAACAGATGCTGTGTGTGCCAAGCAGCTGATAAAACTGACTTTTGCTGTTAGTTCAGAGATAGGTCCTTTTATTATCAAACAAACCCTGCTTCTTTACTTCTTCTCAGGTAAGGAGGGAGGCGTTGCTCAGTGTGACTAACACGAACTAACCTCTAATGTGCTCAGACGTCACCAATGCAAGATGTGCTCCGATGTCACCAAGAGTCATCCAAACTCTTGATCAGGACAGTCCTTTTCAAAGAAAAGTTTTATTTCATTAGTTTCATGAACAAATTGAATGGGCATCTTCAGTGAGAGCATGTGACCCGAGCCAGGTCACCCAACCTGGATGCTGGCAGGGAATGCTTGGAGATGCGTCCCTTCTCCCAGAGCCTCACGGTTCATGTTTCAAATCCTCCCTCTTTGTTCTTTTCACCCAGACTAGGACGCTTTGGGAAATTTTCCCCCCAATCCCACTTGGCATCCTGGCATTTGAGGTCACAAGAGCAAGGGCTGAAGATTGACAGAGGTGAACCCAGGTTGTCTGAACACAGTTCAAGGCAAACAAAGGGCATGAAATACCAGATCAACTGAGCCATAACAGGTTTGTAATAGAAGCAGTGTATTATTACCCACCTGAAATAGCTGAAGAAAGCAAGATGTTGGGTGCACCAGCTTCTCTAGGGCTAAAATGAGAGCCACAAACTTTGACAACAAGCGTCTTGCATTTAATTAGACTTGTTCAAGTTAGACCACCTCATACCTGCAAGGTAGAGATGATGCTAATGAAGGGGACATGGTGCTTATTTCCAAAAGACAGGGAGAGAAAATGATATGTGGAGAGGAAGGTTGAGATCATGCTTGCATCCCAGTTTAAAAATGCCTGTTGGACTGGTAGAGCAGCTGGTGTTGCATGAAGCAGCATGATTGGACAAGATATATTTTCACTGGAAAGCTCAAGAGTAAATCTTCCTCACTCATTATTTTATTTCCTTCATAAAAACTTGTTTGCCCAAGAGCGAGGGTGTGACGCCAGCACTTTCTTATCGTATAGTTTTGTAAACTAGGCAAAACGTTCTGTACATCTCCACATCTTTTTCTTTCCTTTCTTGCAACTATCCAGGTACTTGCATGACCTTTGTTCTTCTATTAGGTAAGTATTTTGCAAGCGTTTACAAACTCACCGATAGTAAACTTTTATCTTGGCAAAGTGAGGACAGCAGTGATTTTGCATTCTGCTTTTATCAGCTGGCTTCAGCCTAGAAACTTCGCAGCCTGGGGTTAATCTTGCATCTCATGAACTTCGTAATCTACAGGCAATGGGTCAGGAAAGTTCACAACCATTTTTATCCAGGTGGGTAAACGCAAAGTTCACTACTGGAAAACAAGAAAAAGGTGCTTAAAAAGAGCAGATACATAAAACAAGACTCCTGAAAAGGGGTCTTTGGGAAGTGTTTGGCTGCACAGGAGATGTGTCATCAGGAAAGGGTTGTGCTGCTGTGCCGCAGCAAAAGGCTGTGCCAGGAAAGGGTAGGCAGCATTTTCACACCAGGTCCTCTGATTTTACCTCATGACTGATGAGCCTGGAGGATTCATTGCCGCAGGAATGACTCAGGAATAACTACTACTTGGGGAAGACCATCAGGGTTCAAACTAGGATTAGGTATTTCTAAGGGGAATGAGAGATGGCAGACCTACAATAGGGCAAAGAGAGAGATCAGAGGTGGGCAGAAACAAAAAGAGGTTGTGAAAATTTTCCAAGCCCCATCGATGCCGATAATACTTTGACCACCAGTAGCTGCCTCTGTGCTGTAGCACCTGCCCTCTGGGCAGACAGTCCTGGCACTGCATGTGGAGAAAAGCTCCACGCATCTCCTGCTGTTCCTGAAGGCATCAGAGCTTACCTGCCATCCAGGACACAACATGAGGCTGAGCATTAATCTGCTGTCATACGGCAACTGCTTTGTTAACACACATGGGGCCAAACTTGACACTGGCATCTTCAGAAGAGCCAGAAAGGTGAGGAGGACCTTTGTCTCTGGCTATTGATTCATGCAGATCTCAGGTGGTCTTCAAGATTCAATGGTCCCAACCTACTCCTGGTACCCTGAAGACATTCAAGACATACACTTAACCCCAATAATTGTACTTAAGAGGAAATTCCAGAGAGGATATCTGCTGTCTGCAGTGATCTTCATGATTGCAGTGGACCGCCTGTCCTCTTTGGGAGATGAGGCTGAATTCCCACCCCCTGCCACAAGCAGCACCTCGCCATGGGGCATCTCATTTGCCATCTGGGCCTACAGACGTTTTCCACGCTACAAATAATAACACAGCTTCATGCTTGCAGATCCAATGCTGTCTAACTAGACCAAGTGATCTGCGTATTCCCAGTGCATCTGCAAAGATGTGTAATTACCCTTGAGTAATTTTTCCTGAGGGCATTCGGGGAAGTAAAGCATGGTCCCACCTAAAGTTTCCCTCCTTTGGGCAAATTCCCACATATTTCAAAGGGAGGAAAAAGAAATCAAAAAAGAGAGATTATTATTTGCTTAATGAATCTGCAGAAGTGCATTTCTTTCTGGGAATCTTATGAAAAGTCCCTTCTTCATGGAAATGTGGCTGGTGAGTAGGTACTTTGTCAAGTCAAAAAGAAAAAAAAAAAACAGATCGTAAGTCTAATCACATTGAAACCATATGTGCAGCATATGTCAGCAGTTACAGACAGCTTTAGAAAAAAACAACTACAAAACCTCGGACTCTGACTTCAAAGGGGTTTTAAAAGGGCCAAATTTTTGATCACTAAATTTCTGACCCTTAGGGAAAAGTCATGGGGATTTTTTTATTATTTTTTTTGTGTGTGTGTCTGTTGTTGTGAATAGTTTTGCTACAGAAAACTAACCATAGGTCTCCACCATACAAAAAAAGTCCTATCAGAGCTGGCTTCCTCCCTGGGACCCTGGAGATCCCAGCACACACTGAGTCAGTCTTTTCACAAGCCACGGCTCTGTTTTAAAGCTAGATCCCACCTTTGAAAAATGACTTTATTCAAGAATGGCACCACAGGGCTCTGTGTTTCCTGCCTCCCCTGGTGTCAATATGATACGCTTGTTGCCTGCTCTCAGCAAGGTCAAATGGTCCATCAGCAGTCGTGACCAAAATCTCATTGTGGGTTTGAGGAGTTAACATGTGCGCTTTCCCTTTGGTGAAAAGGGAACCATCTCTTACAACGCTTCAGCATGTAGGTTGGTCGTAATGCCTCCTTCATGGCCTTGATCCTCTCCTTTTATTGATATGGAGTGTCTTTACTGCAGGAAGGCATGAGTTCTCGGCACAAACTGAAGTTGTTGTACAAGGTCCTGCAACAAACACGGGTGAAATCCCTGAGCCAAATGCTTGGAGACCTAGAGGCAATCTGTAAAGCAAGGTGGGGACAAATTCTCCTGAGGTCCTGGCTTAGCGGTCAGCACACGCCAGCTGTGTCTGCAAGCAGTCCTTGGTGATAAGGGTCAGGGTTAAGTCCTCCGTGGAAGCCTTTGCGGTGCTAAAGCAGACATGCGACTTGCAATGGCTCAAGCGGAAGGAGGTGCAAGGGGAGGTCCCAGCTCTCCCATCAGCTGTAAGCTTTCTCAGGGAGAAGACAAACCCCCTTCTCAGCAGGGTTTGGGGATAGCACAGATATGAGAGACAGGGGGATGTGCCAGCACTGAGGTGTTAAAAGCCCAGCAGGATGCGACTCATTGAGGAAACCGGTTCTACCAGGATGGTGCAATCATCTGAGCTCAAATGCAACCCTTTTTCCTCCCACTCGCGCCCACCATGAGGCTCCACTGGGCCAGTCGCATATGTCTGTGAGCTGGAAAACAGTAATTAGAAACCTCTTGGAAAGGTGGTGTAGAAATCAATGGTGAATGAAGGTGAGTCACCTACGTGGAGTTTTTAGGAAGCAGGCTGCCTGAGTATGTGGACTCTGCATCATGGAGCCATGGCATAGGACACATTTGGGAGGGCACGCTGGAGCAGACGGGATGGCCAGGCAACAGAAACTGGCCTCTCAGCCAGTCCCAGGCCCACTGAGGTGCTTGGCTGACCCAATGACCTGACCCTGCTGCTGCTCTGTTGAGTAGAAGATAGAGACACAATTTAAGATGGGGTTCCTAAAGATGCCTGGTGTTGCAGGACACGACACGTTGAGAAACAAAGCTCAAGGGCAGACTTAAGGAGCAACCTGGACATGTGGTCCCTGCAGACACAGTGTACCTAGGACCTGGTCATGGCCAAGTGCAAATGCTGGAGGGGGCTGACTGAGGGGAAATTTCCATTAGACATTGTGATGAAAACCTATTGTGTTTTTTGCAGTCCTCCTTAATGGCAGAAGGGTGCAGGGAAAAGCCATCTTCTCTCTTAGGGGACAGGGGCTGGGAGCAGGGCTCCTGCCCTTTCTCATGTGGCAGTTGCCCAGCAAGCCCCATGCACCGTTCTCTCCTCATTCAATGACTGTCAAACATGAATCCATCCTGATGTCCCAAATAACTTCCTCTAGCACATGCTTACCTTTTCCATTCCTACACGGCACACGCCACAGGAGAACCCCATCTGATCCTTGCTTCATCTAGCCCTCAGCTTTGCTCCTCTCTACTGCCAAGCTCCAGCAGATACACCTAAGGATCATGATCTTCTACAGCCCAAAATACGGATTTAGTAATTTTGTACTTTCTCTGTTGCTGTTTCCAAGGCTCGTGGGAAAGCCATCAAGTTGAGAAGCTACATGGAAATGTCCCTGGCATCTACTGACTCTTTGAGGCAAGATACTCCACCAAAAATGTTTGTAAATTCAAGCTGGTGGGAGACCAGAAGGGGACAAGGACTACCCTTGCGGTTCGTATTATGACTCGTCGCTACTGTTATGCCCTTAAACTTGCTGTGTTCCAGCAGTGCCAATTCATCCAGTAAAATACATGAGATTTTATTTAAAGATCCAGCTTCTTGATCATCTGCAAACATTTACCTTCCATTTAGAAAAAGAAGGATATATCAATCATTGAAAGCCCTTGAAAAAAAGTTTAAAGAAAACTCTCAAGGCTCCAAATCTACGTGAAGTTTTTTTTAAAAAAAACTCTCTTCTTTTTACATTCCTGTTTTTTTAAGGAAAAGCTGTTTTGTGGTAGCCTTATTTGTGAGTTCAATGCACTTGGGAGCTGAACACGCTTCAGTTTTGGACATGGTCTGCAAGATTGCAGAAAGAAGTTCAAACAAGCACAAGGAAAAAGAGTTAAGGATGATGGTTGTGACTCACACAAGTCCTAGAAAGTAATTTTACATGTTTGACCTGGAGAAATAAGAGCAGATAACGCCATATAATCGCTTCACGTATAAAACTGTAAGTGGAGGGAGAAGGGCTGCACAGGTTTGCGGTGGTGGATAGAGCAAGGAAGGGGAGATTAAATTTAGCTGGCTATTAGGAACAATTTCCTGAGAGTGAAGACAATTAGGCAGTGGAACTGTTTTGCCTAGTGAGGTAATTACTGCACAAACACTAGATGGACACAAGCCAAGATTAGATAAGTATAGTGGAAAATGTAGTACAAGGTCTCTTCTGATGAGCCCAGAGGGGCTGGCTTTGCTGGCAGCACGCCCGGCCGAGCAGTTGGAGGAAACTTTCCCTGAAAAGTTCTGGAGACAAGGAGGGCTTTGCTCAGGCAGGGGCTGCAGGACCGGAGCCAGCTGTCTCGCCAGGGCAGAGAGCAATGCATCAAACCCCCTGCCATAAAAGTCCATAAAAGGAGGTCTGAGGTAGTCAGGAAATGAAAATAGAAGCAAAAAAAATCCCTAAATAACTCACTGTTTTTGGGGGGATGACTCTTCTTTAGGTTCCTTAAAGCCCATTTTTGTTCCATATGGGGCTTGGCTTTTTCTGCAGTTGTTGTTTCTTGCTTTTTTCTCTGTTCGCTGGCACATGTGGAGTGTTTGCAGAGTCTGGAGCCAGGAGAGCTCCCAGAGCAAGGGGACAGATTTTTGGGAGAGGTCACAGCTGAGAGCTGAGCACTCGAAAATCTGGACTGCTGCAACATCTCCCAGAAGGAGGAAACACGGCTAATCCACATTATGGCTGTTTGAGTGCTTTTCCCCGCAGTGATGTAAGCACTAAGACATAAGGGACAGAGACCTTAAAATAATATTCACACCCACCACGAAGTCCGCCTGCCCATAACAACACCAGCACGCTCCAGCCTCCAACGTACATAACGAACCAAAAACCTACAGCTCTCCCCATTTGTCCTCGCGATGCTTTACCTGCATAATAGCTGGTTTTCTATGTCAAAATTAAAATATCCATAGGAACACGCTATTAGAGGGATTTCTTGGCAAGGCAGGGCGGCCTTTAATATCTCCATGCCCACCTTTTCCAGTAAGTCGTGGGATGAAGAGAACCCTATTGCATGAGACATGGTGAGGAACTCTAGCTACTGGAGGCATATTACTGACATTGATTCCCACCCTGAATTATTAGGTTTAAAGTTCCCTCCAAAATATATTTTTCTCGGCTACGACACTACACGGTAACTCCTTCTCCTGTAAGTAAGGTGAGGGGATGGGAGAAGGACCCTGTCCCACTGACAGACAAGGCTTTATCTCAGCAGAAAATCCCAAACATGACCCTATACCATGGCTGAAGTCTGGAAGAAAAGGGTCCTGGAGAAAGGAGCAAGTGAGTCACTTTGGTCTGGAAGTAGAACATCATGGAGTCACAGACTGATGCTTTTGGGGTACCCGGGGAAGCCATCCCTTGACCTCACCCTGATATAACTCAGTTAGAGGTTGTCCCAGACCTAAAAACCTGGCCATAAGAGGGTATGAAAGACAGAGGAGAGTGTGCAGGTGTAGGAAACCTTCCAAGCATTGCACAGCAAGGATGGGAGCAGAGCAATGTCCAGTCTCAGCCCTGGGTTTTATCTGCCAAGTACTCTCATTAATGAAGCATGTTGTCAGGTGCTTTACACTGGAAATTAGGCCACTTAATCAAACTGCTGTGCTGTCCAAAGGTTTTTATAGCAGCATATTTACCCACTATATGGGTAGAAAAACTCCTGTATTTATTTACCTGCCTCTTTAAATAGGTGCAGGGGAGGGGAGAGAAGGCAACCATTCCTCCCCACCATCACTGCTGTTTTTAGAGAAACACCTCCCAAGTGGAAAAAGTCACAGCTGAGCAAACACGATAAAGGATGCTGAGCTGCCCGGGAGGAAGGCAGCCTGGCATCACCCTGCCTTTATCCCTCCATGTTTGACATGGAGTCAGGAAGCAGAGGAGATGAAGCCCAGAAGATGTGGCCGGAGTGATAATTACGTGCAGGAGACTGCCGCACGGTTGCTCCATAGGGTTTTCCCTCTGAGGAGCAAGGTGAGGACCATCCCTGCCCAAGGAGCATCCTCTCCTCTTCCCAGATACCCCAGCCTGCTTTGCACAGCAGATGGGCCATGGAGGGTAAAGGAAGGAGCAGCACACAGCTCTCAGTGTTGCTATACAGGTCAGGCTTTGCAGGCAGACCAAGGAGTAACGGAGCTGCCATTGCCCATGCCAGCCTCCCCTCAGCACGGACTTTGCTTGTACCAGCTGGTCCTGCTCTCCACCAGGTCCTCATAGGAAGCATACCAGGGAAGACAGCGTAAAAATCCCTCTGGGAAGCACCAACATACATCCTGAAGCCAGATGAGTGGCATGAGTGGTTTGGCTCCTTGTCTTGGTAGGGGCTCCATATCTGCAAGACCTTCCATGGCTTCCAGCTCTACCAGAAGGACAGACATCACACTTACCCTGTTCTGCTATGGTGTAAACCAGGGAGAGCCTCTACTCAATTCAGTGAAGTTGCTCCACTGTCATGTTTTGGCATGTTTTTGCATTAATTTATTTGAAGAAGAGTCAGCCGTGGAACCAGTCTCAGATTGAGACACTGCGACGCTATTTTTTTTGTGCAGTAGCATCCACAGATTTTAAGTAAAGTCCTGCCTGTGGACTGGAGCTGCATTTGGGCAACCTCCAGGTTAGCTTGAAGAAGACTAATCTTCCCAACTCCCAGCAGTGCTGGTTGGATTATGTCTGACTCTGGAGGATGCTTTCTCCCACAGTCCTGACACCCCTTTATCTTCCACTCTCAAGCTCAGAAAAAGATGGAGAACTCCTGTCATCAGTTATGGTGTAATCACACCAAAGTTCCTGGGATGTCAAATGGCTCCTCTAAGCAGGATCTAACCAATGCTGTCTAGAGCAGCTTGCACCAAGCATTTAATGTACGTTGTGTTGCCCTAGGAATGCAACCCAGCCTTGTTTCTGCTCTCTCTTCTGCTCCTAACTATGGCCTGTTCAGACATTACAGAGATATTTTTACCACGATCCCAAATTCCTTTCCTGGCTGGTAGCCCACTTTTGACCTTCTTCCTGTAAAACAGATGTTTCCCTCTCTGATGCATTAGTCCCAGCTTTTTCAGAGGCTGGATTCATTCAGTTTGTGCTGGCTTTCTGCTGGTGCACTCCCTTTGAAACTAGTGGTGTTGCTCCTCTTTAAACTGTTCAAACAAGTAAGGGTTACATGACTTCTGTGGAGTTAACTCAGGTTGAACACCCAGGCATAAAGTGCCAGGATGACCAGAGCTTGGCTCACAGCCCCTCAAAATCCACACCAAACCTCGCATGTGCATTGAGCAGCCCTGGTGCCTGCCTTCTGCCCATGACCCTGCCATCTCTTGCCTGGGGTACCCAGGATGGGGTTGCACAAAAGGTCCAAAGGGCCTCCTCAGTCACCTCCTTTCTGTGGCTTCTCCATTTCTCCTGCGCCTCAGCTCACCACACAACTCATTGTCCTACACAGAAGAAAGGGACCTGCAAGACCTGAGGTTGTTCTTAAATCATTGCTGCACAAACTTGTGTTTGGTGTCACTCATATGACACCCATAAAATGAGCATAGCCTGTATATGCCTCTCTGGGACACGGCGATGCCTTGGCCAGGCACTGTTGATGAAAAAATGAGAAGCAAAGATCACACATGCTTTGCAACGCTGCAAAGTCATCGTGAATCTGCTTATAGTAGGAAGCAAGAAGTGCCTATTCATGGTGGCCACTGTTGATCAACACTGGCTTGGCTAATTTACAACCCAGTAAGGCTAGATCGGGCAGGTTAGGGGAGTTCATGATGTGAACTACTACTTAAGCAAATACAGGCTGTGATGAATAATTAACAGGAGCTGTAATATTGAACTGTCCTATGAAGGGTGGGAAGAAGCAGGGAGAATAAAGAGAGAATATCAGGCTTACGAAACAAGTATTATTTTCTGACTTTGACTCTAAGCCTGGACTCCACCTGTTCTGTTCATCTCTGATTCAAGCAGAAGCCAAAGCTCCCCTCCCAGGGAAATCTTT
Organism: Larus michahellis; assembly: GCF_964199755.1. Classification (NCBI taxonomy): domain Eukaryota; kingdom Metazoa; phylum Chordata; class Aves; order Charadriiformes; family Laridae; genus Larus; species Larus michahellis. The sequence goes on from NC_133896.1 coordinate 216,717,785, forward strand.
CGAGGACAGAGGCAGAAGGGGTTTTTTTGTGATGTGCTTTGCAGGGCATGTGGTCTGTGGTATTCAGTGTGGTCTGAATATAGAGACGCACAAAGAGGGGGTGGAAGGACACTTAACCTTGAATCAGGCACCCAAGTTCCCATTTACCGGCTGCTGGTGGGGCCGAATGGCCCCTTCATTCCTCTAGTGATTTCATAGACTCACAGAATGATAGAATACTTTGGGTTGGAAGGGACCTTTAAAGGCCATCTAGTCCAACCCCCCTCCCATGAGCAGGGACATCTTCAACTAGACCAGGTTGCTCAGAGCCCCGTCCAACCTGGCCTGGAATGTTTCCAGGGATGGGGCATCTCCCACCTCTCTGGGCAACCTGGGACAATGTCTCACCACCCTAAAAAATTTCTTCCATACATCTAGTCTGAATCTACCCTCTTTTAGCTTAAAACAATTCCCCCTTGTCCTATTGCAACAGTGCTGCTGAAAAGCTTGTTCCCATCTCTCCTGTAGGCCCCCTTTAGATACTTAAAGGCCCCAATAAAGTCTCCGCGGAGCCTTCCCTTCTCCAGGCTGAACCCCCCCAGCTCTCTCAGCCCGTCCTCCCAGCAGAAGGGCTCCAGCCCTCCCAGCATCTCCGGGGCCTCCTCTGGCCCCGCTCCAGCAGCTCCGTGTCTCTCCAGTGCTGAGGCCCCAGAGCTGGAGGCAGCACTGCAGGGGGGTCTCCCCAGAGTGGAGTTCACAGCGCTGAAGGGAACTGCCAAGAAGTTCCGTCAAGATACAGACAGGAGGTGCGTGCTAAAGTCAGCTCTGAAAGGCTGTTGGCATGAGAGAAATGCTCTCTGCTCGAGCCAAAACCACCAAGTTGAATATTTTCCCATTGCGTGCATTGTGTCTTTGCTCTGTTGACTCAGAGCCATGTTTTCCACTCCAGTGGAAGGAGCAGTGTCCATCTACCACTTCAGAGCAGCCTGTGCACCCCCGGTAAGGTGCCTGCTACGGTTTGGAGAGACCCAATACTTCCAGAGGTGCTCACATCAAGGGACTGGTGTGGATGAAGGAGGCACCTACCCACCCAGCAGACCAGCCCATCTCTCTCGGTGTTCAACAGGAGCCCACACAGGCACCCACTCTCATCCAAACTGTTCAAGAGTGAGCATGCTTCCTGCCGGTGGCTTCAAAGGCTGCATCCTGGGGGACTGAAGCACAGGCAGGCTTTGCAGCTCAGTAACCAGATACCCCAGTCTGCAGCTTGCTTTGCTTTTTTCCTGCAAAGAGTTCCTTCTCCTGCTCACTCTAGGTACCTTCTGCAGCTGCTTATGGCCATTGTTATCTCTTGAGACTCCTTCTTGTGTCTAGAGCAATGCATTAAAAGTAAATCCAAAAGCTCCAGCAGCAGCAGCAGCTCATTTTCCTCACCCAGAGAATGCTGCTGATGTTACATGGCTTAACCCTTCCCAGCTATAGGGTGGCCATGCACACAGTCAGAGACCCTGACGGGTGAAAGGTGGTTTCCATGTTCCTCTGATGCTTTAAAATCTGTGTATCAGCATAGCTGAGCAGCACGGTTCTTAGCTCATGTCTCCTCTAATAAACCAGGCAGGTGTTTCCCTGCCATCTGGACTCAGTTCAGCCTGCATTTCAGGGCTGGGCCCACCTTGAGATGGGATTTGGAGGAAGCATGCTCATCAAAAGGAGAGGGTAACTCTGTAGTTTAGCATTTTGACTAATCATCCCTGCAGCAATTAGCATTTGCCGGTGAAAAGCACAAGGCAACCAAAACACAGGAGGCAAGGGAGTACTCTCTACACTTTCTTTGCAATGTTTTACCAAAGGGGCATATTTAACCTATTGATCTCCTTATTTCATTCATAGGTTATTTCATTCCTTCAGGGTAAAAATCCTACACCTGCTCTAGCATTCGGTGGTGCACGTTTTCAGCTCAGGTACTTGAGTCTGTTCCACTGCCCAAACAAGACGGTTTTCCTTTTGGGCTGGGAAAGACCAGCCGTGGCTCTTCTCAGATTTAAGAATTTCAGATTTTCCTATATTTTCTATAAAGAAAAACAAGACCCTGGTGTGAGAAGTTTCCAGTCTTTCTCATAACACTTCCACACGCGTGGAGATGTATAGATTAGTGAAGTGTTTTGATCTTGTATTACTCAGAGTCTGGTTTATGCAGTCAAATACAAATGAAATCACAACTACTTGTGCTCTCTCTTGCTCCTTCGCTCCCTCCATCCACCTACTTCTGTAGCTACCTACCACCTGTGCCGTCTTTGCAGTAACTGAATACCTTCACCATAAATTCAGTGGCAATGGAGAGGTCCCTGGTGAGCTTTCTAGACTCTGTGGAAGGATTGACGGGGTTGAAACACTTTCTGTGCTCAGGTTCAGGCCTTGGGTTTCAAGATTTAATTTTCTTCACTTCTTGATAGGTTTTTATTGGGTAAAAGCAAGCTACAGAATAAGTGAGAGTTTTACAGAGAGTATGTGTCAGTCCTCAGTGTCATACAGACCTTTGGGGGATTCTATCTGAAGTCCTAAACCAAACTCATTGCTGTTGGTTGGATGAAGCTGTGTCTGGTGGGGACTCCTCCAGCCATGTGCTGGAGGACCTCCCACACCTCTCTGCGATCCTCTTCCCTGGGGAATTTCCTCTGCTCTTCCTACTTCTTTCTGGTCTGAATTTCTCAAATTTCAGTTTGGCAAACTAAACTCCTTAAGCAAGAGAAACAGCTTGCTGGGATTGGTATCAGTTTACACAGAGGTGCCGGGGCAAGAGACACACATTGTTTGGAGCATTGGAAACAACAAGCACTGGTGCATGAGAAGGGTCAAGGCAGGGTCTAGGGAGGAAAGACGAACACTGATTTATTTTGCTTCCTCTGAGCAATAGCAGTTGAAGGAATCAGTGAGGCAAGATGTGACCCGCTGCATGTGTGCAGAGAGCTACACCAAACTTAGAAACAGAGCTGAGGAGGCTCTGAGGTGCCCAGTCTCAGGGACCCGGGTTCTCTCCAGGCTCTATCTGCAACCATGGCTTGGCTCTGGAGCTTGGCTTTGGAGTGGGATCCACTTCTCACTTAGCCACCACTTAGGGCTGCACGGAGGGATGGGAACCACGAGAGAGACCTTCTAGCAGCTGCCCTCCCATTCCAGCTAATCTTTCTCTCCTTTATTCTGCTTTACTGTTGGCATTGCAGCTCTTCCCACCTCAAATCTTCCCATCTCTTCCTAAATTGGGAGCAAAGGATAGAGAAGGCAGAGGAGAACAATGGTGGGAATGGTGTCAGGACTGGGATGCAGCAGGGAGGGAGGGGAGTTGAAGAGCTAAAGCTCTTTTAGCCCTCTTTAGTGTCCAGTGCTAGAGATAGATCTGGACCCAAGACAGGAGTGGTCTAGATTGAATAACGTATGAACCCTGCCTATCTGGGCTTTTGTCCATGCATGTCCCCAAAAAGCCGATGTACACATCTGGGTTGCCTACGGGGTGCTGGGGCTTTGGTAGGGACATGTTTTTCTCCTGCTTTTTTCTCTGGGGCATGATGAGGGAAGGTTGGTAGGGAGCAGTGTGTGATGAGCCAGGGAGGGGGTAAGAAGAGAAGAGGACAGGGAGAGTTAGGGGACATGCAAGGAATTCTTTGTAAGCCACAGAATTTTGTGGTTTCGAAAGCAAAACGTCTTTGTTTGCATTTGTCTTGCAAACAAAATACGTGTGACTGTTTCTCCTCCATTCCTGATTCGGCGTCTAGTGGCAGCTCCGGCTCTGCGAAAAGCCGGGAGCAGCGTTGCCGCTCCTGGTATGCGAGGATGGACTTGTGGTCGAGGGCCAGGCCAAAGGAATCTGGCTGCTCCGCCAAGCCCTGCAGCGGCTGGCTGCCTCGGACGCACAGCACAGCATCCCTGCAGCTCGAAACGCTTAGCCGTCAAGATTTCTCTGAGGGCATCTGGCTCCAAGGAGAGGGAGAAGAGGGAAGGGACAGCTTGTCCCTGCCAGTTCGGAAAATGTTGAGGAGCGGCTGACAAAAAAGCGTTTTCCTGGTGAGCTGGACAGCTTTTCATGATGAGGATTCACAGCATCTTCAGATCAAAATCTTAACCAGAATATATGCTGACACTTTTGGCATCATTAAATTTAAGAGAAGACCCTCTCTCTGCGCTCTTTATGAAGGTCAGAGCTTAAGTGCAGTCAGACACATCAGATACCTAATTCTCTTTGGCTCACCCACCCTTCCCTAAACCCCAGCCAGGGTGTCCTGGTCACATCCTGGTGCTCCAGAGCTGAACAAGATCTTCTGCCATGTGGTTCATGAGCTCTCACCTCCACCAGCTTCAGAGAGGAGCTGAGATGACAGTGCACCACAGGACCACAGGTCGTTAGCGTATTTTAGCTGGTGGCCCCTGCATTGTACTTTCTGTTTGTGTTGATGTGTCATGTTTTGTCAAGTTAATGTTTGCGAAACCCTTTGGGACCCTTAGGAGTAGAAAGGATTTGAGGATCAAGGGATTGCACACAGTGTATATATATCGATCTGCTGAGCAGGGAATGGACTTAAGCCCATGCTTCAGGGAATTTTAGACTTAAATGCATCCGAAGACATCCCAGTTTGTTGGGTTTATGCAGTTCTGCTATAACAGCACTCGCTGTAGTATTATTCACTGCATTTTTCACTCCCAAACTTAGGAGATCCCCATACCTGCAAAGTAATACACGGTGATATTTTCTTTCTGGTTTCTGTTTCGATTCCTCCCTCCTTACACAAGCTCTTACATGTGGGCTGCAAGCTGCTGCCTGCCCGCCTTCTCCTCTTGCTGAAGGTATCACTGCTCTTTCAGGTGGAGTTTTCCTTCAGTACTTTCCATTTTTATTCCATGTCAGCAGCCGGGTTAATTTTGAAGGGTTTGATCTGCAGAGGGGTGAAAGCAAGCGGCCGCACAGACAGGGAGATTTCTGAGCCTGGCAAGGCAAAGCCATCTCTTCTTTCTGTATGCCTTCCCATGGTTTTATTGTCTGCGTCAGCCAGGCTCTTGGTTCCAGCTGCAAGCTTTTATTATTCCAAGAATAATCATTTGGCTAACAGAGACCTCTCCCTGCAGACAGAGGGAAGAAACAACCCAAATTGATATTGCAGATGGAGGTTCACTTGGATCTGCTCATAAAACCAAAGTAAAATAGAGAAAGCAAGGGAGTTTTAGCAGAAGCATCTACCTTTTTTCCCCCAGTTGGACTTTCTGTCTCTCTCAGAAACAAAAGAAGGCAACTGGAGGAAAAGAAACATAAGTGGATAAACACACGACTAGAAAAAAAACCAACCGGACAGATTTTCAGGTCCCCTAAAATGCAGATTCAAATTCAGTGGCTTATTGCATATTTGGGTCAGGTCCTTTGGAAGAAATGGAAAAGACGTCCAAGAGAGGTACCTACTGCATCCAGTTACCACAGGTTGTTGTGAGTCCTGAAACGGCTGAATGGCCTCTCACTCCTCAGAGGCATCAGAGAAGGGCGTCTGAAAATATCCCTTTTGCCCCAACTCCACACCCATCAGATGGGGGTCATCACCAACAGGGAATCTCCGTGGGGCATAGGGAGAGCACCAGTTACTGTGGGAGACAGGTAATATGGGTGCCCAAGACTGACAACGAGAGCTCTCCTGGATACAGAAACATTATTTGGTCTTGTTTCTCCTGAGCTAAATGCTTGGTTTTGTTGGCCAGGTTCATTCCCTTCTCTGTGCAAAGTTAGCACCAATCCAGAGCATCAGTGCTTCCCTCCACGGTGTACAGCCAGGCTTCTGCCATTGTACTGGGGATCAGAACATACAGAATCACAGAATGGTTCAGGTTAGAAGGGACCTTAAAGATCATCCAGTTCCACCCTCCTGCCCTGGGCAGGGACACCTCCCACCAGATCAGGCTGCTCAAAGCTCCGTCCAACCTGTCCTTGAACCCCTCCAGGGATGGGGCAGCCACAGCTTCTCTGGGCAACCTGGGCCAGGGGCTCACCACCCTCACAGCCAAGAATTTCTGCCCAAAGTGCAATGCCTGTCAGTCCCAAAACAGGGTACTCTTGCCTGCAAAAATGCCCAAGACTTCACTTTTTCCAGAGCAGTCTATAGCACTGAGGTCGCCAGTGTTCAGTCCCGAGTTATTGTTGCTAATATGAACTCTACACTTAACCCACAGATCCCGGTTGCTCTTCACAAGGGATCCAGATGTATTCCTCGGCTGCACAGACTTCACTTTTCCGTAGTCACAGCTGCATGACTCAGTGCTGCGCAGCAGTTTTCATTTCCAAAGCGTTTTGCAAACACGAGCTGACTAAGCCTTGCCAGACCCCATCCTTTGCCAACTGGATTGAAGGGGCCTCTGAGGAGCACGGCTGCAGCTCAGCCCAGAGGTGCAATTTCATTTTCAATTGTATAAGCATTTGAGGGGAGGCTGAGAGACAAAGGAAGTCGTTGTTCAGTCACTGCTGAGGTTCTATGCCTATTTCTAAAACGCATTCACCATGTCTACTTGTTTGGAAATGCAGCAGCCTCCTAGGTGCTGGTAACGAGCTCCCCTCGAAGCACGGGAACTTCTGGGCCCCAGGGGAAGTCAAGAAAGGTGATATTTAATGCCTCTCCAGTTTTAAAATCTGTGACTATACGAAAGCTGATATCCTGTTTCTAAATTTGTAATCCATCTTCCTCGTTCCACCTCTACCCCTAAGGCCGGAGGGCATTAGAGCACGGGTCGCAGTATGCGCAGATGAACAATTCTGGCTGCAATAGAGCCAATGGGAAAGCAAGTTCTGGCCCCAGACTTTTCACGCTGTAGCCTCCTCCTTTCACACCACCTGGAGACCCTCCCCATGTTGCAGTGGTGGTGGCACCGCGTAGACAGATGGGTGACATGCTAGGAACAGCGTAGCATGGGGAGAGCATCTCCACTACTTGCCTTCACAGTTATTTAATGATTTTAGCCTTCTAACATAGAGTCACAGAATCATAGAATAATTTGGGTTGGAAGGGACCATTAAAGGTCTTCTAGTCCAACACCCCTGAAATGAGCAGGGACATCTTCAAGTAGATCAGGTTGCTCAGAGCCCCATCCAACCTGGCCTGGAATGTTTCCAGGGATGGAAATATTATTTGAGTGGAGTAGCGGGGCAGAATCACCTCCCTCGATCCGCTGGCCACGCTGCTTTTGATGCAGACCAGGATGTGTTTGGCTTTCTGGGCTGTGAGCGCACAGTGCCGGCTCACATCCAGCTCTTCATCCATCAGCATCCACAAGTCCTTCTCGGCAGGGCTGTTCTCAACCCCTTCGTCCCCAACCCTGCATGGATAATCTGGGATTGCCCCGACCCACGTGCAGGACCCTACAGTTGGCCTTGTTGAACCTCAGGAGGTTCACATGGGCCCACTTCTCAAGCCTGTCCAGGTCCCTCTGGATGGCATCCCATCCCTCAGATGTGTCAACTGCACCCCTCAGCTTGGTGTCATCTGCAAACTTGCTGAGGGTGCACTCGATCCCACTGTCTATGTCATTGATGGAGATATGGAACAGTACCAGTCCCAGTACAGACCCCTGAGGGGCACCACTTGTCACTGATCTCCATCCGGACATTGAGCCATTGACCACTACCCTCTGTATGTGACTATCCAACCAATTCTTCATCCACCGAACAGTCCACCCACCAAATCCATAGCTCTCTGATTTAGAGAGAAGGATGTTGTGGGGGACCATGTCAAAGGCCTTAGAGAAGTCCAGATAGACAATATCCGTGATGGTTAGTAGGATCCCAAGTTGGAATAAGCTGAACTTGCCACTGGGACAAGAGTTGGCCCAGCGGTTTAATGTACAAAAATGTGGGCCAGTTGCAGGGGCTCTGAGACTGAGTTAGGAGAGTTAAGTGCTCAAACCCCAGAGAAAGAAATTCCCTGTACCACTTCAGACCGCTTGCTTTGCATCCCTGCAGAGAGCTTTGTATTTGGAGGTCTGTTTGAATAGGAAACACACACCCAGATGCTCACAGGCAGCTTGGAAAACCTCTCCTGTGAGTCCTAAACTTTATCACTTTTAATATGTTTTGACGAAAAAAGGAAGCAGAAAGTGTCACTGAAGTCACTTCCATTGGAAACCATGAACCTTCCTCTACTCACCATCAGAGGCATTACATCAGAGGCAATAGCATGAAATAATGTTGAGCTATGCTTTGGCTCTCAATAACACTCGCTGTGATTTAATTAGGCAACCTCTGGGTATTGAAATCTTTGGGCCAGTGCTTTGAATATGGGAAGCCCAGTGGTCCAGATGCCATTGCTACCTTCAGCTCTCTCCTGCATCTTTTGGGATGATTCAGTCTGAAATGCAGCTCAGAAGAAAAGAAGGCTCTGCTTCAAACACTTGTCACCAGCTGTGAATCTATCTAGAAGAAAAGCTCAGTTTTGTCAGAGAAGACTTGGTCTCGGGAAGAGCAAGTCTAAGCAAACCATGGTCTGGTCTGTACCATCTTGTAGTCTAAGCCAATGAATGTATTTATATCTTGGCTGTGCAAGACATCACTCAGAAGCTCAAGCCACCCTGAAGGCATAAGCAGAAAAGAACAATCAAGAAAATCACCAGGAAGGGAAATTGTGTTGCCAGCTGTCTGGTCTGACCATGGCTTTACTGATCGTTATGTCCTGTAGAGTAGCTTTGGCAATTTAATACATTTCATTGATTTTCCTAAATGCAGACTCTGAGCTGTGTATTTTTGAGAACTGTCTATCAGTTTCTCTCATAACTGAGTGTATATTTCTATTTAGCTATTTACTGTTACTGTAAGAGGCTGTGGACCAAGAGTAGAGGCCTCCTGAGAAGAGTTAGATAGCACTGGCACTCTGGCATAGTCAGTCCCCTATGGGTGGACTTCATAATGAGTGAAATTTTGTTACTTTAATGATGCGGCAGGTCAGTTTAGATGATCATGCTGGTTTCTTCCACCTCTGGGATCTCTGAATCACTGTTGGGACTTTGACTATGGCTGGTTAAAAAAAATATCAGTTACAGATGGTTGTGTCCTTCATTGTCCTACTCCAGCTCTGGTTGAGCCCAGCTCTGCTGCATATTTCAGCTGCTAAGGAGGGAGGGTGATATGCAATCAATATACACATTGGCATTAAAGGTTTACAGAAGGGAACAATCTCCATGATCACAGAAAGATCACTGCTGGTCTACGTTTGCACCGCTCGCCTTAGATGTATTTCTCTTGAGAAACACCGTTTGTGTGTTGCTTTTTCTCCACTGAAGGTGATGAAACATGGACCAAGCTGCTCTGCTCATCACATTTCAGCTCTTCCCTCCATACAGTGCTTTCAGGTGTGCTCCAGTTGTTCATAAATGCCATTAGGGATCTCTACTATTTCTAGTTTGCTGTGCATTTCGAACCCTACAGTCTGGGACCCCAAGGAGAGTCTGTCTGTGGGATACCGATTGTGGCTAGCAGGAAATTCCCAGTGAAAGTCTTTGGGAGTTCCCCTGGGCTCGTTCATTTGTGCCCCACAAAATGACTATCAAAGACCACCACCATTCTGATCATACCTCGTACCATTTTGCAGTGGTTTAAGTGACAAAACTGAGAGCAATGCAACAGTAATTTGGGCTTGGCTGTTTCTGGGAGGATTCTACTAAAAAATTGCATTGAGTGTCCACTGTTAATCTAAACTCTGGGTGTTTGGAGGTGGTAACAGAAGATGGTTAATTTAAGCTGATGGCATCATTCCTTGATGCCTTACTTACCCCTGTTGCACATAAGGATAAGTGTCTCTGTGGGCATCTGAGACTGCACCACATTTGGCGGAAATTTGGTGTCACCAAACTGCAAAGGGATTCAGTTACGTCTAAAACCCAACACCTGTGTTTGCTTAGCTGAATCTGGACGACATTGACGGTGTTGGCTAGAGGCTCAGCTAGTGCAAACGAAAACACCAACTGCCTTCTGAGGTGGCATCGGATGTCTGACACGTCCACATGGGGCCAGATGATATGACACGAGACCTGTTCACTCCCGTGCCCTGAGGGACTGACAGCTGTAGGCCAACAGGAAAGCCCAGCTAGCATCTCACATAGCACTGGATGGTTGTGTTTAGGCGGCAACTACATTTCCATCCACCACTGTGGGAGCTTAGATGCATATCTCACGTGCAGACACCTAACGCAGACACCTAAATGTAGATACCTTAACTTCAAACTGAATCCCCTCCTTTTATGCCCTCTCTCTTCACTGCGTTTTCTACTTCAGAATATTTTAATAAACATCTTACCACGTATCCTAAAAATTAAGGGGAGACAGGTTGCTTCTATGCCAGGATACAGCCTCTTTGCAGCTCCATATTTAGGTGTTGGATGGGAATGACCCAGAAATGTCACATCAAATATTATTGAATAAAATGAATTTGTCTAAGGAAAAAAAAAAAAAAGAGAAAAAAAGGTGCATCTCCTACTAAAGAAGTTCACTTCACCTTGTCTGGGCAGTCTATGGAGGCAGAGGAAAACTCAGATTTTTAAGTCAAAGCAGTGAAAACTTCAGTTGTGGAAGATATGAAGGTGGCACTGATACCCATGTCAACGAGTCCAGCGAAGAATGGTGAGGCTTTCACATAAGCCAGACAGGCATAACCAACCATCATATCCAGAACTTGTTGCAGGAAAAGTTTTGCAATTCAGAATATATGGAAATGGTCAAGGAGGTTGGAGAACGGCTGAACGCACCACACAGCTTCTGAGATGGGCTCCTGGACTTCCTCCTCACCGCGGACCAATGAGCAGCACAGCTGAGCTATGCATTCCCAGCTGCCAAATGAGAGACACCCTGGAGGCAGAGGGTATTTGGATATTATACTTCTTCCTTTTTTTTTTTTTTTTCCCAGATGAGTAATATTTTCTCCATGTGCAAATGGAATAAAGACTTCTGTGAACAACAGGAAACCAATGCCTGAGAAGGTCATCGCAGCAATACTACAGCCTGCAGTAATCTCTGCCTAGCTGTGATTTGCTGTTATGCACCAAAACAAGTTGCAGAGAAGGGAAAATATAAATTTTATCAATCCAGCATGTGAAAAGAGGCCCCAGCTCATGAGGCAGTTGTGAAGGTGAAAGCTGGGAATGTAGAGGATGAGAGCAGAAATAACAAGCAAAAGAATACGCTGGGCCACGTGGGACTGGGAGGAGTTGAGCTGGTGAGAAGTTGAGAAGTTGCTGTGAGGTGCATAGTCTGATCACCGGTGGCATTTGGCTCCCTCACGGATTTACAAGAGGTCACCAGCTGGTCACACACAAAAACAGATGGACCACATGATTGTCTGCAAAAGGCACAACAGAGTCACTCCTGGGTGTGAAAGTCTATAGCGATGCTGAAGGGCAGCCACAATCATGAATTACTTATTGGAAAGACGATAAAACACATTAAAGCCCAAGGGAAAGATGGGTGACACTGGAGCTAAATTTGATCCTGCAAAGTTTAAAAGGGAAGTCTTTGAGAGAGACAGAGAAGGTAATGCTTGGAGAGCGTTTCAGGCCATTAATCTGGAATGATAAAGAAATCTCAGTAGAGACCAGATGGGAAATATTTAAGGAAGCAATAGAGAACACAGTAGGGAACTTATTGGGAGGCCTAGGCAAACAAGGAGGAGCTGGACAAACATCAAAACAAGAGCATTAGAGGGAAAATGCAAACAGAGCCAAGGATTATGGGAGAGTGGAAACAAAAGCACAAAACAAAGCAGAGGAAAATTACCAAAGGCAAGTAAACCTTTTCAGGTTATAGAGAAGCACCAGGAAAACACGGTGTGAAAATGAGATGGGAAAAGATTGCGTTGGATGGGAACACCAAGAGTCCTGGTGGCCTGACAGCAAGCGTGAATGAGGTGGAGCCATGGAAAGATTATTTGGCTGAACACTCTCATCTACCTGGATACAATCATGTCACACCAGGATCAAGAGCATAGCTTGCAAAGCAAAAAAGCACTCAACTCTGAGCCAATGTCAGATGACGAAATAGAAAGGACTATATAGCAGCAAACAGTCCCTTCCACTTTCTTTCAGCAGCGTATGCCCCAGAACTGTTAGAGAGCACCCCACACCTAAGGAAAAGAGAAGATCTCAAATGATTAGTCAAAAATAATAAACGTGTTACTGCCACCAGTGAAACTATAAAGACGTACATTACAGGGCAGTGAGAAAATCATGGTTGTTGACTGATTAAAGCAAATTACATAGGAAGCAATGGGTAGAAAATGCTAAAGTGTGGGAGCAGGTTAGATCAAATGTCCGTGCTTTGGCTATGAGTAGAAAAAGAGTAATGATGGTGATTAAAGGTGCTTGTGATGATTTTTTACTTTTTTTTTTATTTTGAGAGAAGTGCCATAGAAAGTAACAGAATCAGACATGTTCCATCTAAAAGCATTGTGACTATAATTGCTCTGTGGGGCAGAAAGAGCAGGGAGAAATTTAAGTAACAGCTTCAAGTCAGAAGGCTGCGCAGAGTAATCGTTAATGTTTAGTCACCTTCCCATACAGCGTAGTAACAACCCGAGCTGAGATGAATCTCATGACAACGGGTGCTATAGCATTAAGATCCTCACCTTATGCAAATGACACCAAGCAATTGGCAGACTCGCCAGAATTGGTGATGATGGTCTTCACACATAGTAAAAATACTTCTGTTAACACATCCAATAAACACTGAAATGGCTGGTGCAGGAGTAGGGACAGCAATTGGAGAGAGAAAAACACAGGAAGAGAACAAAAAAATTAATTCGTATTTCTTAGGCAGCGTAGGCATACCTGAGGACTTCCTCCAGAAGGAGTTTTTAAAGACATATTCCTTCAGTAATGTTGTTGGGTAGAAAGTCACAGCCTCAGAGACTAAGGGTATCTTCACGGAGCTGTATCAGTCTGAGATACCTACAGCATTGCCCTGGGCCTTCGGTGGAGTAGGCAAAACAGAAAGAACCACGGATGTCTTTGGGCCAAAGCAGATGCAAAGCGGACTCAGGTCAAGGTCAAGAGAAGTGGAGAATCAAGGAGCAAACTGGAACAGCTGAAAGGTGGTGGAGGTAAGACAGAAATCAAAGACATGTCAGAAGACCAAAGAAATGCATTCAAGCTTGATCGCTTAGTCATGTCCAGCTCCTGAGTGACCTGGAGAGTGTACAGAGAGAGGGTACTAAAGCTCAGCGTATATAAAGACCCAGAGAAGTTTCTGTCTGCTCTATGCGGCCTTTGGCTCTTGCTTACCTGTGTTGTCTACAAAGGCGATGTTAACATTTTTCCAGACATTTCAGAAAATCCACCTGATTGAGTTTAAAAAATAATTTTTCATGCATCATTCCAATCAGACCCTATCTGTGTGAACCCTGAGGAGATGACCCATATTCACAACCTCCTAGGAACTGCAGCACCACTGGTCCAGCTATCACTTAATAAAACTTCCAAAGTGCCAGTATAGCTATTTTTTCTCATTACTGACACCAGGAAATGACACATAGAATCATAGAATCATGGAATGTTTTGGGTTAGAAGGGACCTTAAAGACCATCCAGTTCCAACCCCCTGCCCTGGGCAGGGACACTTCCCACTAGACCAGGTTGCTCCAAGCCCCGTCCAACCTGGCCTTGAACCCCTCCAAGGATGGGGCAGCTACAGCTTCTCTGAGCAACCTGGGCCAGGGGCTCACCACCCTCACAGCAAAGAATTTCTGCCTGAGATCTCAGCTCAATCTCCCCTCTTTCAGTTTAAATCCATTCCCCCTTATCCTATGGCTCCCCTCCCTGACAAAGAGTCCCTATCCATCTCTTCTGTAGGCCCCACATGAGCGCAAAGACACCCCAGGCTGTCCCAGCCATGGTTTACCCACACCAGCAGGAAGAATGGGACAGAACCCTTTGTCACCAGACTCAGGATCTGCCTTCTGTGGTAGCACGGGCTACCTCCGTTTAAAATGTGAAGGATATCAATTTACATTCTGGGAATGATCAGAAAATGGGTGTCCAGGAAGCTGTAGTCCATCTGAGGCCTCTCAATCTCATCGCACTATTCAAAAAGACAAAAAAGAAAAGAGAAATCAAGAAACTGCTAGGGACACCTCTCCTACTGAGATGGTCTCACCACATAAGTCAGAGCTTCTCCGTGCTGCTAAGAAATCTGTGTGTTTAGCCTGTTTTCCTGTGATGTTAGTTTTTTGCACCACTTTTCCTCTGCCTTTTCCTCTCTGCCTTCTCCTCTCCATGTGCCGTTGGCCAACAGCACATCACTGTTGGCCAACAGAGGGGCTCGAGGGAAATTACATTTCCTTGGGATTGGAAAAAGCAGGCTTCCCCTGGGAAAACCAGATCTCAGCTATTCACTCATTAATCCACAAAAATATCTAAAACCATAAACAATTTGGACAATAGAGTCCAGCAGCCTCATGAAAACATTCAGTGGGAGGAGGTTATAGGCAGAGATAGCAGAAAATCTTTGCATCATTCAGGGGCAAAGATAACCTGCCGAGAGAGCCAGTTCTGTTGGAAATACAGCCTCATTACAGCTGGCACACACAAATGTGTTTTTACCTTAGCAGGAATAATATGCACAAGCCCCACCAGCTCAGCAAAGAGGCTCTTCAGATGTTTGTATGTCGAAGCACAGCGCCAATTCCCGCAAACGTGCCTCCCTATAAAACAGAGCTGCCTTATCTTCCTCACCTCTTTATCTCAGGATAACACAGGCATCTTCATTCCTCCGTAAGAAAAATGTAGCTTTTCGATCCCGTGGAGCCCACTGCTTTGCTGCGTAGCTCCCTGGCATGCTCTGAGTCATCAGTGTGCTTCAGAGGAAGTCACGGGGCTCGAGGTTTGGGATTTGGGTGGGAAGGGAGCTCCTGGGGAGCTTTGCTGCAGGCAGGAGGGCATAGTAAGAGTAAAAGGAGGTAAAGGAAAGAGATGAAACACACCAAATAGATACGGTTCTGCCCACAGGTATGAAATACAATATTCCTCAAAGAATTAGCAAAACCTTCTATGCCATTATATCTATGCCTTGCTAGCTCTGTCTCACAACTTGAGACAGAAAACATCACATTTCCAGCTACAACACGTTTCTGCCCCATCATATCCAGTTGTTCATGTTCCAGAGGCAGCTTTGAGCTTAACTAGCTCTTTTCATCCCCATGCATTTAGGTGGAGCAACTGTTATCTTCATTCAGCTTCTGCTTGGCAAGGCAGGGCCAAGCAAGGCTCGCTCCTTCAGCCTTCATGTTTACTTCTTGATGGTGAGAGCATGAATAAAAGGAAGGCAACACACCAAACTCAATTACCAGAAGGAGAAAGGAGAGGACCTTTGTTTGCTGCACGGCATTATGGAACCAGCATCTTATTGATGGACTTCTTCTGATCACCCTGGCCAAAGGTTGGTGTGAAGTCAGGTTGATGTCAGGGACTTCAGCGAATCCCTTTCTCTCTCTGTGTCTTCTTCCCATCTAAAGCTGTGTGTAAGCTCTTTGCAGAAGGCACCATCCCTTACTAATCCAGCTATGGTCTTAGTGAAGTCTTCTGGTGCTCCTATCTTATCTGGTGCTTTTATCTTTTCTTATAAATATCTAAAGGGTGGGTGTCAAGAGGATGGTGCCAGACTCCTTTCAGTGGTGCCCAGTGACAGGACAAGGGGCAATGGACATAAACCGGAATGCAGGAAATTCCATCTGAACATGAGAAGGAACTTCTTTCCTTTGAGGGTGGTAGAGCCCTGGCACAGGCTGCCCAGAGAAGGTGTGGAGTCTCTGTCTCTGGAGACATTCCAAACCCACCTGGATGCGTTCCTGTGCCACCTGCTCTGGGTGACCCTGCTCTGGCAGGGGGTTGGACTAGATGATCTCCAGAGGTCCCCTCCAACCCCTGCCATTCTGTGATTCTGTGATCTCTTGCAGTAGAAATCAAGTCTACATTTTGCTGAGGGATTCCAAGGGTGGAGACAGGCTATGCTAGCAGCAAATGCCACCCCACACCTCTGAGGATGGAGAAGACCAGCTTCTGCCTTTACCATTAAATCTGGAGCATTCTCTGCAGCTAGCTCTTTGTAAGAGGATGTAAATTTTCTAAGCGTTGCTGACAACTCTCTGCTTGTTTCATTATGAC
Source organism: Larus michahellis (assembly GCF_964199755.1). Lineage (NCBI taxonomy): Eukaryota > Metazoa > Chordata > Aves > Charadriiformes > Laridae > Larus > Larus michahellis. Next base: position 216,733,921 of record NC_133896.1, read on the forward strand.
CCCGTCCTTGGGTTCACAAGGCTTCTGCGTATTGATAGGTATGTATTTTGGAGCATGAACAAACAGCCAATGGATCAATGTTCACTGGCGCAAACTTGCTGAGATAAAATATTGGCTTCATCTGTTAAACTTTAATGACTGACCTGCCTGACGAAGCCAGGAATGCAATAACTGCCATTTCTCTAGGCATGTTTAGCTGTTGGGTAATTACACTTTAAGCTCAATAAACATTGTTTCTCTCAAAATATTTTCTTGCCACTCAGTTAAAAATATGTGTAATCAAACCCCAAGAGGAACGCATCACAAATTTATGGGCCTTGAGAAGCTGGTTTGAATGACAACTCACCGGGCTTCGCGGCGCCAGCGGTTCAGCGGATGAGCTGCCCGCAAGGAGATGAAAACCCATGAAGTCGGCGTGCGTCCGTCCTTTGGGGAACTCGGCAACGGGGGAAGACTGCAGCCTAAACAGAGGAGCTATTAAAGCAGGAAAAGATGCATATGTCATCTTGTCTGCGATACATACCATGCTCGGTTACCATAGCAATGGACATTATAGGTAGCTTCAGAGGAGGGAGAGAGTGATTAGCAGACAGATAAGGGAGAAGACTGTGCTGTACCCACTGCAGTCAGAGTACTTTCATTAAGATTATAAGAAACGGGATCTAGATATTAGACAGTAGATGTTTTCATTCTTGTCCTAATCTAACATTAAAAGTACCAGCAACAAGGGCATCCCTTGCTTCCCTTGGCAGACAAGTCCACCAGATGAAAGATTTTCCCAGTATTTGGCCTCCCGTTGTCTTTACTTCCCACTATATGGTGCTTAACCTTCTCAAATGACAAGCAAAAGCACCCCAAGTCAATGTTTTCTTTTGAAATTTGTCTGCTCAAAGGTGAACTTCATCAAGTAACGATCTTGTGCTTTAGGCTAAAAACTTGCTTCCAAGGCTTCAGTGGATAGGTGAATTTTATCTTTCAAATTAAAAGAAGGAATAAACTTTCATCACCATTTTACTTTAGACTGAGAAAAGCAGAAGAATGGAAAAAATGCTGCCTCGTTTTGGGCCTGGAGTTATTTTGCTCCTCTAGCCTGGTTCAGGAACAAAATTGTGCCCTTGTGGTCTTTTGCCTAGCCATTAACACTTTTGAGCCTGTTGGACAGTATCACCTCACTTTCAGAAAATGGTCTTTGCCACTCTGTGGGGTTATGAAGTTTCTACGAGTTTCACTAATATCAGCAACCAGGGAAAGGAGAATTAAAGGCAAATTAGTCTATATTAACAGTCCCACTAACGGAAAAGCAATTCCTTACTCATCCTACAAGGCAGCAGCCAATTGATCAGTCAGCAAATGCCTACCGGTCCACCAGCTGGTACCTCAGGACCCTACCAGCAATACTGTAAATTGCCCTTTCCTGACCAAAATGGCAGGGGAGACTGGGAGGAACTGGGAGTACTGCAGGACGCAAATGTGCTTAGGGAGCAAGAAAAGTGTCAACAGTGTTTTCCAGCAGCAGCATTTAAAAAATAGCTAAATATCTTCTATTGTTTCCTTTTTGCCACAACACATGTCGCCGCAGGGCTTGTTTCAGCAACTTACTTGTACCCGTACGTTTAACAAAGGCCACAGGTGTTTAGTGAAACTCATAATCCTCTGCAGAAGTGAAATCAATGGAGCTTTAGCAAATGTAAAATGTTGAATGAGTGTTTAAGAGCTTTCTGGGATAAAATTTGGGCATAACTTTGGAGTTTTGTACCAAAGACCTCCAGAAGTCCTTCCCAAATTGAATTATTCTTTGGGTTTGCATCCTGAGAGCTGCCCCTGTAGTCCGCATGCACAGTATACAGTTCTTACCTCGTTAGTTCTCACCTTGTCAGTGTAAATGAGCTGTATTTTCCAGACTGTCATCCAAGAGGATTTTCAAGTCTCTGATTGTCTGGCCCTCATCCCGTTCTTCAATATCTTTTTCAGGATGAGATGACCAACATAGCTTGAAGCGTCCAATTAGGGTGCTGGATCCCTGAATGCACCACACAGACTCTTTCAGTATGGATTGTCGGGGTACATAGAGACTGCACAGTCTGGCTTTGATTTTCAAGTATGTCCACCTTCTCAAAGGGATTCTGATTCCATCCTGTTTATATGGGAAATAGAGATGAAGAGACCTCTGAGGATTTGAGGATCCAAAGACACGGAACTGAGTGGAAACCCCAACGTGGCATTAGAAAGATGCCAACAGCTCTTCAATCTACAGATTGATCTGCTGATGCCAACGTGAAGCTGTTGAAACAAAACTGCGAAGAAAAATAAAATAAAAATCCCTGTGCTTTACTTCCTTCACTGTGTGATCCTATGAACCATGATGACTCCAGATAGCATTCGACACAGCTGAGGATGTGACCTTTCCTGAACAGGATGAACTCAATCTACAAACACCATTGCAGAAATAGGTCTTGAAAGCATGGCAGGGCTTTCCCACCCGTTGCCCCAGGGCTTAACCGTGAATGATAGCAGAAAGAGCTTAGGACACATTGATTTCATCCAAGTGAATCTAAATATTTATTAACTCAAGAGCTAAATATTGACCAATGTCAAAGGCAAGTCAATATCTGCCATGAGAGACTCAACATATATAGAAAGGAAACCAACAGTCCAGTAAGCAGCTTCCTGGGAAACAACCACCCACTTGCCAGGAGCACCTAACACGATCAGATGGACAAACCCCCCCGCTTCCCTTGGGCGGGTTACTTAGGTTGCACACTACCTGAAAAGTAGATGCTTGGACCCAGTGTGTTGACAAAACTATCGTAAGTCCCTAGGCCACCTCCGCTGTCCACGGAGAGAAGGAATCCAGGGGTGATTCAGTAGACCTGAATGAGACCCATCTTTTCTCCCTCACTGGATGGGACCTAGGTGATCCCGTAGAGGACTCAGTGCTCCTGCATGATATTCTGTGAGCCAAGCTACTAAATAGCAAGGAGAAGGTGTTACCCTCCCTTCCTGCCGCTGATTTTTTGTCAAAATGCAAAAAAGAAGGCCTCCCAGGCCCAAAGGAGCAGGAAACCATAGATCCCACTAGTCAAAACAGTGTCAAATACACCAGGCTATGGTGCAATTGGGGTGAGGACACAGCAGAGACCGGAGATAAATAGTGAGGAATGGGCTCTCCTCTGCACCTCTTGCTCAAGCTGGGTCACCAGGCACCAACGAGAGCAAAATTCATGTGGTCAGACAGGGAGAATGAGCAAAAGGAACCTTGACCCTTGCCGACAGCCATGGCGCTTCCACCAGGAGGAGCTGGGTTCTGCCTCCTTTCCCAAATATTTTTCATGTATTTTACCTACTGGTTCTCAATCAAGAAAAAATATAACCAACACTGTGAGCAAAGAATGGAGTTCTCCATACAAGTCAACACAGATCAAGTGAGTGACTGCAGTCAATCACTTATGAGTGGACTTCCATCCACAGACATGGTCCAGTGACAAAGGGTGAGGATGGACCTACAGAATAACCTGTATTTTTGACCAAGGCTGTGTACAGAAGAGTGCAATGTGTTTCCAAGACTGCCAAGCTCCCCCAAATGCCATGGGCAAAACTTCAGATGTGGGTTTTTTTAAGTCTTGCTTGTTATAGGAGTTAAAAAAGTATCTCTAGTTCTGACTTACTACAAGACTCCCACGAGGATAGGAAACATTCCCAGAGCAGGCAGATAGACCTACCTCTTTCAGTGGGAACTGGTGCTGGTTGTTTGTTATTATTGCAGCTTTTTTTTCTAATTTCTTGCTTCTAACTTTTTCTAACTTCTAACTAAACCCTTCCAGAAGTAATTGTGCTGGCTGCTGCTGTGGGTGTTTCCTTCTGAGAAATCCCATCAAATGCAATCGAGCTTGGACAATTTCCTAAGACATCTGTTCTATCTCAACCACAAAGGAGAGAGTTCATGAGCAATCCCTTGCACAGCAGAAAGGGAAGGTGCCTTCATCCGCAGGAATGCCCAGGGAGAAGGACACTTTGGGGAGAAGATCAGAGTTGGGGATTGCAAGGCACCCAAGTGGCTTTGTGGCTTTTTCCAACAGTTTGGGGCATGAGAAACCTCCTTTCCTGGGATTGCATAAGAAGAGGAAGGGAAATGAGATCTCAGGGAGGGACTCAAACATCACGGGGCAAACCTCCAACACTTCTTACTAATCCATCTTATGTCATCCTCATTCACTCTTAAACTCCTTCTGCCTGATATGTGTCTATTAGAATTTATTCAGGAGAAACTCAGAATGACTCAGATAACTTTTCTTTGGCTTAAGAGTTGTCTGGATTCTAACAAGCCAAACCAGGCCTGATGTTATCAGATGTTGAGAAACGAGGAACTGAGTTGGTGTCTTGTGGGAACAGAAGGTCAGAGGAAGGCTCGGCATGGCCCTGGAGGAACCGAGCTGGGAGAAGGTGTCTTATGGTGTCCAGACCTGTTAGGGTCTCTGCAGCAGCAGTGGTTTATGAGGGTTATTTGGAGCGATGCTGTTCAGGGCCGCGGGGCCAGAGAAAAAAACTGAACACAAGTGCTGGTGCAAAGCTGAGCTGGGAAACTATGCCATAAATACAGACCAAAGTCTCAAGCCTGGAGACAGCAAAAGAGGAAGGAAATGGGGGTGAGGGACAGCGTAAAGATCTGGCGCTCAGTTTTCAGATGTTTCAACATGGTGCTGGCAAAATTATGTAACATTTAGACATTAAAATCAGGCTGAAATGGAATAATTTTAGCAGAACCACCCTCATCTACTTTTACAAAGCGAAAAAGGAGGGTAACCCATGGTTACAGCAGTGCCTAGAACCCAAGTGAGGTCTCATCACCATTTGGTGCTGCCTGACCTCAAGCAAATTCCTTTCTATTTCCATCTTTCATCCTACTCTGGTTTATTTGAGCTGTGAACTCTCAGGGGGGGTTGGAACTAGATGATCTTTAAGGTCCCTTCCAACCCGAACCATTCTGTGATTCTGTGAGATAGGTGGGGAAATTTGTCCAAGCACAGCGTGGCTGCCTTTGCATGTGAAGGTTCAGCCCATGGGACCACACAGCTCTGGGAAAACCCTGATGTATCTTTAAGAAAATGTGCTCCCATGTGGCAAAGAAATAGAAATAGTCATGGTGGGAAACATGACCTTAAGATTAAATGTCCTCTAAAAATGACCTTGGTGTTATCATGATATTTAATTGGGCTTGATCTGCTGGAGGAAGCATCCATCTATGGACTGTCCAACCAAGGCACTTTGCAATGAAGGGTTTCATGGTACGGAGAGGTGGAGCATGATGGCAGGAGGTATCACTTTGTCATCCAGCTCTGCAGGGCACAGACTGACCGCCGGGAGGAGGACACCCCACTTTCAGGAGAAGTGCAGATCTCAGTTGAAGAAGGCTGCAGGATCTAAGAAGCTGAGATGGACATGCACCAGGGCTAATTCTGTGTTAGCATCGCACCAGAGCTAATCCCTACCCCCCAGATCAACCAGAATTAATTTGCTAGCCCTCTCCCTGGCATGATTTGGCCAACTCCATCAAGGTGGGGAAATTTTATTAAAATCTCTCTTATCATTAGAAGTTCAAGCCAGAACACCTCTCAGTTGAATATTTTTTCATCTGAGCAACACAATTTCTGAGGACACAATTTTCCCATGTCCGTCTACCTGCAGCTATTGCAAAGTATGCTCATTTTAGACTTCAAATAAAGAAAAGAATATTTAAAGATATTTCTTCAGCAAAATTTAAGCCAGGTCTATGTTTTTCTGTTTGTCCTTTCAAACCACCAGACCGGGCAGTGCTGACCGCTGGACTTTATCTCAGCTAGAGAGTTTAATTCCCAATTCCACCAGCTTCAAGCTGGCGTTTTGCTTTACTGAGGCCAACTTCGACATGGCAAAGGCCTAGCACAGAAAAATGAATAAAATGGAAAATTAAACAAAAGCTTTCAGCTGAGCTACTTCCCCTACTCAGAGCTATAGAAATGAACACTGCAACGACCTGGGGTGAACGGATCCTTACAGCAGACTGCTCATGTCTGGAGATATCACCGTCATCTCCACATGGAAAATCACAACCCACATCAAGGGGTTTTCCCCAAAAACACTTGGCTCAGATGAGTCCTGGGCACAGATTTCCTCTGTCTGGCTCCCTGGGGCTGCTCGTCTCCTCCTTGGAGTCTGACGGTGATTCCCGAAAACCAGATCCTGAGATGTGGGCGCAGAATGAGCACATAACCCAGATAAGCCAGGCTTGGGTGGAGAAGAACCACCATGGTATCCTAATGCCCCTTGGTACCTCCTGCCTCGAGCCCCAGCCCCTCTGTCCAGAGCTGTGTTCGCTCGCGGGGGGGGTCATGCTGTAAAACTTCAGGCAGGTCATGGAGTGATGGGCTTTATGTGCTCCGGAAAAGCAGCTGAACAGAGTGAAAAATGGCCTTTTCGCCAGCTTTTCATCACAAAGAGATGCTAAACGCAAATCTCAGCAGCACGCTTGCATGAGGGTCATGGTTTGAGCAAACTTTGATCGTTGGTATCGGGGATGTGGCGTGCTTCAAAGCACCAGCGCTGCTAAAAGTAAACACAGGGAGCCTGATCATGCCTTTTTAACCTAAACTTTTAAAGAAGCAGGCAAACATACAGCTTAGGACCTGTCACGGGCCTGTCACAGGCCACCAATCCTGGCTAGCACACCAGGGGTGCGGTGTGGGAAGCCGCAGGATGACTCCCCTGCGGCGCACCGACCCCGGAGGTCCTTTTTCCCTTGTCCAAAGAGTCACAGCACTAGGTAGGCTCCCGTTTCTTTTTTCCGGCACCAGCATCACGACTCGAGCAGAGCCAGCCACCGCTGAGCCATTCCACCTAACGGTCAAGAAATTCTGATGTGGGGCTGCTCTTTCACATCCTCCTTGGAGAAGCCCCAGAGACTGCCCATCCTACAGTGATGGGGTCCAGACTCTCTGTTCCCCAAATTGTGGATTACTAGAAAAATCGGTGCTTTTTTTTTGTTGTTTGATCCTATTTCAAGGGTCACACCATACAATTTAGTAGCTCCCATCTCTTGCGGCAGCTGGTGGTGGGTCTGGGTGCTGAACCAGGAGCAGAGCATGCCAAGCCAGCAACCGCAGTTCAAGTTTCCCCCCCCAAATTGGGAACCTGAGTTTGCAGCACAGGGCTAGAATTGCCCGGACCTCAGCCCTGCCTTGTCCAAGCCTGCACCCCGAGGTGCCGGAGCTGACTGTGTTCCTACATTCCCGGAAAACAGGGTGTAGGTGGTGTTCGGGAATAGGACCCACTCCTGCAAATGGTTTTTGTCAGCTTTGGGTTGACTGTTGGACTTCATGATCTGAAAGGTCCCTTCCAATCCAGGCGATTCCATGATTCTATGATAAATGCAGAGGTCGGGGCTGGAAAGAGCTCTGAGGTAAACTCTGGAGTGATCCCCGAGAAAGCAAAGGGACAATAAAGGGATTTTACCCAGGAGGGATGCAAAGCAGCAGGGAGGGGGAGTGTGTGTGCGGGTGTGTGTGCAAAGCCGGCTTGACGCCCCCCCCTTTTTCCCCCATAAGGAGGGTCTGCCAGCTCAGGAGTGGCACAGCCGAGCGCAAGTCCTGCCTCCTTCCTCCTTCTTCCTCCTCCTCCTCCTCCCAGATGTTCCCTTGTGTGCAGCCATCTGTTGAGCTCCCTCCTCCCTCCTCCTGCGGGGAAGGGGGCAGCCCGCTTGCCCGGCCAGCTGCACGCCTTGGACGAGAAGGAGGAGGAGGAGGAAGGAGGAGGAGGGAAGAAGGGGACACCCGGCCCCAAGCCTCGCTGCTGCCGGCTCCCGGCGGCGCCCGCTCCCCGCCGTGGGAACCCGCGCTCCGCGGCCGCCCCGCCGTGGGAACCGACCCCCGCCCCGGTGAGTCCCCCCCCGCCCCCCATCCCCTCGCCGGTCCCGGTGAGTCCCTGCCCGCCGCTCCCCCGGCCCCTCCCCGGTCCCGGTGGGTCCCTCCTTGCCGCCCCCCATCCCCTCCCCAAACTCGCAGGGTGTGCAGAGCCCCAGGATGTTGTAGTTCCCCACCCCCCCGCCCATCACCCCCAAATTATCTTTTTTTTTTTTTGGGGGGGGGGGCTCGCTGGATGGGGGTGGGCTGAGCCTCGCCGGGGATGCGCAGAGCTAGCCCTGGGGGTGTCTGCTGGGGTGCCCCCCAAACCTCCGAGCGTGAAAACTTTTTTTGGCGTGATGAGTTTGCCTCGCACGGGGGCTCGGCGGTGCGAGGTTGGGGGGGGGGGGGCATCGGCTGCAAAACGCCTCGAGTACGGTTTGGGGGGAGGACAGAGGTCTCGGATGGAGTTAAACTCCTTTCCCACACACACATCTCTGGCTTTCCCAAAGGGGGAATTTTGGGGTGCAGCGGGTGCGTACGAGCCGCCCCCATCCCGGCTCCCTCTCCCCGGAGGATGAAGAATCTCCAGCCGGGATCTCTTCCCTCTTCCCTTCCCCTCACCCCCGGTGGAATGGTGCTTTGTGGAGTGCTTGGGATTGCCACGGCTGCAAAGTAATCCGAGCAGCAGCTGGAGGCTCCGCACCGCCTTCCGTGCCCGGTTTCGGGGCTTTGATTTCACACAGGGCTCCCTGTCTCCCCTCCTCTAGCCCCCCCCCTCCCTTCCACCCCCCACCCCTTCCCCACTCCCCCTTTTCCCGGCCCTCCCCTCCCAGCACGGCGGAGGGGGAGAGGAGAGAGGGGTTTTTTTTTTTTTGGTCGGGTTTTGGTGCTGGGAGGCTCGCAGCTCGCCCAAGGTAAGGGGGAAAAAGGAGAAGGGAGGGGGATAAAGCTTAAAGGGGGGGTCACCTGGATGGGGTGACCAGGCTGGAAGGTGCAAAAGAGGTGTGGGGGGGTTCTCCCCCGGGTTGCAGAGATAAAGGCAGGGCAAAGCTCCCTGCCTGGGAATTTCCCATGCCTGTAAATGGATTAAGCTGGAGGGGAAGGTGTGTTGAGGGGCGGGGGGGGGGGGGGGGGGGGGGCAGGAAGGGAGAGGAAGCAGACCAAGATTTATTTGTTCTCTTATAGAAAAAAAAAAAAAAAAAAAAAAAAAAAAAAGCTGCTGGTTGTGACTTTTGAAGCAGGAGGTCAGAAAGCACGGGGTTCCCCTGATAACGCACACACCCTGTAAACTTTTAAGCAGCTCCATGGAAACTTGTTATTAACGCTGCAGTCATTAAAAGGCGCAGACCACGGCAGATTTATTAGCCCAGTTAAACCACAACACGTGCCAGCTCTCGGGAAACAAAAGGGTCCGTCAACTTTCCTCCTCTGCTTGGGATGCGGGAAGGCTGGGAGGAGGGCGGCGAGGACAGAGCTGTGGGGAAGTGGCATCGCCGCCGTTAACCGACTCTCCATCGCGGTTAACGAACGGAATTCGGTGGCAGCGAAGACCTTTGAGCCCGGGTGTAACGAGCTCACGGCCAGCCGGGCCGAGCACACGGCGTTCATCCTGGCAGCCGGGCGAGGAGCCTCCAGCCGCCCCAGTCGAAAGATTATTTTATTTTTTTTTTTGCCCGGGTGTCTGCCATGATAAATCGGTTGCCGTTAGCCTGAATAACCGCATTCACTGAAGTTACAGTAGGAAACTTGTCTGGGTGGACACTGTGCCATTGCTCTGCAGAGAGCCTGCCCGTGCTGATGGCTGGCGTTGCGCTGAAATATCGCATTGATCGCTGCTCTGAAGCTCACGGGGTTTTATTGGAGCGCAGGGTTTTATTGGAGCGGTAGAGAGCGGAGCAAATACTGGGAGAAGAGGCTTTGGAAAGGCAGGGTTAGACCAACGCCTCACCGATCTCTCCGGGAATAAGGAGCACGTTGGATGTGTTAGATGCTGAAAGGACCGGAGGGAGCCTGGTACGTCCCTGGGTGAATCTGCAGCCCAAACTTGGCTGGCTGCTGGCCACCGGCGGCGGGTTAGTGTCTGCCACCGCGCTGGCACAGGGCTCGTGTCCCCGCTCAACCCACGGAAGCCAGTCCCCATCCCGGAGAGGACACAGGAGGTGCTGTGGGTTATAAATGGCCCATCGAGGCCCTGACCTGTGCTCAGTCGTCGCCCGGTCCCTCTCCGGAGGCAGTGGGTGCGCGGGGTGAGCGATGCTCGGCACCGGAGGAGGGGGGGGAGGCAGGAGGTTGGGTGGCAGCACCCAGGCGGGTTTTCCCTTGCAGCATCCTGGAGCGGGGAGACGCTGCTGGTTTGTGAATGAATTCGAGCAGCTGCTGGCGGAGGCAGCAGTGGGGGGAACAATTACAAAATGCCCGGATGACATGAGGGACATCCCAGGGGACATTAATTTCTAGCGGCGAAGTGGACTGGCAAGGGAAGGCTGCAGGGTCGGGGTGAGGGGTCTCCTGCACCCCTGTTCTTTAAGATTGAGTGCAAGGAATAAAGCAGCATTGAACGGATGGGAGGGAATAGGGAGAAAAAGCTGTAAAATAAAAAAAAACAAACATGCAAAAGTTACTCTTGGTTTTTTGTTGTTTTTTTTTTTTTTTTTTAAATATAGGAAAAAGCGTCCTGTGCTCTCCCAGCCCCGCAGTGACCAGCAGTGTTTGCCACCCCGGTGCGAGACAGAACTGGGAAAAAAAGGTAAGCCACTGTCTTACGGAGGTTTAGAGTTTTCCCTCTATCCCTAACTGCTTTTTTTTTTTTTTTTTTTTTTCTTCCTCCCCCCCTCCTCTTTCACTCTCTTCTCCCTCCTCCTCCTCCTCCCTTGTCAGCTGGCTGGTGGGGAGAAGGAGAGGCTGGAGGGTGGGATAAGACAAGGCATCCTTGTCCGGCAGCCCTCCTGACCCCCGGGCCCTGCGCGGTAGCCGCAGCGCTGGCCGCCTGGCAGGCTATCAAAAGAAACTTCCGAACGCTGAGATGTTGAGGGCCGGGAAGAGATAAAGGCTGGCTCGAGCAAGCCGTTTCTTGTCTTAAAACTTGGCACCTGGGCCCATCGAGGCGAATGTATGAACGGCTCAGCCATTCATTGCCGGGGAGCCCTGAGATTTTCACTTGTATTGCAATTTTTTTATACATACATATATATATTTGATTTTTTTTTTTTTTTCAATTTCCTGGGAGTTTCCATCATTCCTTCTTGGAGTATTCCTGGTGTGGGAGGGTGGGGGGGGAGAAGCAAATACGTGCTCTGAGAATCACACACCCCCCCCTCCACCCCACATCCCGCCCCCCCCAGGCTCGCAGACTCTGCAGGAGATTAAACCAACCTGGCTGCCTTAAGCACGGGACATTCCTGCCTTGCATTAACCAGGCTGGAAATCTGCCTGTCGGAGTGGTGGCAAACTGGAAAAAAAGCGCTTTTATCTCTGCCGTCACTGAGCGGAGGGCCATGTGCTGTGTGTAATGTCTTGAGTGCCGGCATCTGTGGGCTTTCTTTTCCTTCCTCTTGCCCCCCTCCTGCTTCTCTTTAGCTGTCCGTGTATCTGTGATGCTCACTCCTTTCCTTTCCCCTGGTTCTCACCCGGCAGCTCAAGCTCAAGGGTGGTGAGAGAAATAAGGACCTCTTTTTTTTTTTTTTTTTTTTTGACTTTCAATAAGATAACCCCTGTCAGGAAAAACTGAGACGTAAAGGCAAAGCCCTGCTGTGGCAAATGGGTCAAACCAGACGTGATTCCTCAACCCCATCACATCTAAAGTGACAAATGTGCGCAGAGTTCTCCACGTGGGGCAGGGCACGTCCCTGACCCCAAAATCGCCCATTTTCTTCCCATCCTTGAGAATGAGATGTCTGTAGCAGGGCGCACGGCGAGGCCAAGCTTCACTCAGCAGGGTGGAGGAGATCTTTCCTCTAAATACCTTTAATCCCAGTGCAAAGGCTCAGTTCCCACCCAAGGTGCAGCCCCTGTATCTACCCAGGATCGAAGCTTTGCCGCCTCTTGCATGAGGTCTCCAGCTCAGAGGATTGGAGGCTCAGAGGGTAACTCTGAACTTGGCCAGTATCATGCATTAGGGGAGAGCATTGCTCTCACCGGCTGTCCCTGAATGTCCCACGGTGATGTCCCTATCTCTGTGTTCGCAACACAGTGACCTCCCCTGGCTTTGGGGTAAGAAACGGGGTGCAAGGGGCCAACACCGTGTAGTCCATACAGAGGACACCTATGAGGATGCTGTAATTTGGGAATTCTTACTCTCTTGGTCAGGTAGAGTGAAATCAGGTCAAATTGGGTTAGGAGGTGGCTTAATACAGGATTAAATGGTAAAGGAAGATGGTTGTGTGTGTCCTGGGTGACTTGTGGCATCTCCATGGCATGGCAGGAGTGTCACAGAGCTGCGTCAAAAACAAGGGGACAGGGATGGGGACAGGATGGAGGCAGGGGAGGTGAGCAGCATGGGTGGGTAGAGGTCCCTGGAGAGGCAGGTCTGCTGTTGGCAGTCAGGGTTTAGAGTCCACAAAACTGATTTGAGAGGTGCTTAGATATTTCTCTAGCACAACCACCTTCCCAGACATCCCTTTCCATGTCCCCCAGCCTGGCTGCCCATTTTGCAAAGGGCAAAGCAGGGCTGGTGTCCCCGGAGTGTCCAGGCAAGGCAGGAGCTGGGCATGGTGCATGAGGACAGTGGTGGCATTTGTCTGGACCCGTTGTGGCAGCAGTGGCATTGGCAAGGGGCTTCTCTATGGGGTGAGACCAAGGTGCCTTGGCTTGTGCTCCATTCCCAGTTAAGCTGTTGAGATTTGAACTTGGAGATGGCACCTCCATCCCCACACTGGAATGAAGACCTCTTGGCCTTGGGGTTTGTCAACCTTAAGGTGTCAGGAGGGAAATGGAGGCACATGAATGGGGACTCGTGGTAACATCAGTGAGAAATGGGTCCTGCTGGGAATGTGTCTCTCCAAACCTACTTTAGATGATCTTTGTCTCCAAGATGCCATGCCAGCCAAGAGGGACTGGAGGATCCTGTGCCAGGGAAGGCAGGCTAAGAGCTCAGGAGATGCCACAACATCACATCCCTGGGGCAGTTGAGCAGCATCTGGGCTGGGAACCGCGGTGGGGATGATGCCCTGCTGCTAAACCCTTTGTCAGCTTTACCCAGACCCCCTTCCCCTCCCCAAATCCCCCCTTCCCAAATCTTCTCGGAGACCTGCTGGGCGTAGCGAATGTCTCACACGCTTCGCCAGGGTTGAGGCAGCTCCTGAAGCTCCAGCTGATGCTCCACCGAGAGATTTTGCTGGCATTCATTGTTCGCAGCGTCACGTTGCAAGAATTATTTGGGCAGGGGGGAAGAAAGGCCGGGAGGGGAACGAGACGGGAGCCTCCAGCTGTGCTGTTTGCAACAATAACGGCCAGGATTGTATTTATTATCTCCTCGGTGGAGGGTCTGCAGCTGCACGCTGAGAGCCACAGGCGGCAAAGAGGCCCGGAGATTATTGTGCATGGAAAAAAAAAAAAAACAAACCCACAGCCACAAAAATAAATAAAAAGCCCACAAAGAAGCCATGGGCAGGCTGGGGCGATGCCGAGGGGCACCCAGCATAGTGTTGCCTCCTCGCTTTGCCTTCCCCTATTGAAGCCAACAGCCCCGCAGGGCTGATAGAAGGGAGGTTGGGAGCTGCTTTGTTTCAGAGAGCTAAAGCTGCATGGAGTCCTCCTAAAATCCTTCTGCCAGGGCTGGAGGCGTTGCCCAGCTGGGGGGAAATTCTTTTCCCCTCTTCTTTTTGCATGATTTCAGGCAGTGCTGGCTGCCTCTGCTTGCTGGGACCAGGCAGAGCACCATGACCAAGACATGCCATCAGAGGCAGCGTTTGGACACCTGGTTTGCAGCCACCTCTGTTTTAAGGAGAAAGAGCTGGAAAGACCTTAGAGATATAGGATGATGGGGCTGCTATGAGCTATTCGCTCCCTTGTCTCACCTGGAAGGGCAGAGGCATCATATAGAATCACAGAATGGTTTAGGTTGGAAGGGCCCTTGAAGATCATCTAGTTCCAACCCCCTGATCTAGTTCCAGCCACCCCGGGAGGTATCGCCTTCGCCTGGCACCATCCCTCCTCTCTCTTCCTTCCTTCCCCCTGCCCAGCTCATCCTCTCCAGGGGAACCCATCCATGTCCATCCATGCAGCGTAGTCCTTCTGCAGCTCAAACCAGCCCACCGGGGTGGCTGAAATCAAACGACGCCGGGGATGTGGGGTACATCCACAGACGTTGTGCCTTTCCCTCATGGACCAGGCAGCTGCTGGTGGGTCCTTGCAACCTGCGCTCTCCTGGGGTGGGATGTGGCATGTGGCATCCCAGGGACACGCATGGCACATGGCATTCCCCAGCTGGCCACCGTGATCCGGCTGAGCAGCTCTATTATCAGTTAAAACCACGAAGCGTCCGGCATGGACAGGAGGTTTCCTCTCCCCGTGCTGCACCTCTTAACATTTCCCACTGGCCTGGCATATGGTGTTGGTCCCAGAGTGCATTCCTCCTGAATTATATCATGTCTCTGGGAGCCGCAGTGCTACGAACAAGTATTGTTGTAGCAGGAGCTGAGATAGGAACCGCCTGGGTTTGGGGGCCAGGTGTGGGAGAGGATTGTCAAGGGCTGAGGCTATAGCAAAAGCTTGCTAGGGTCATTTCAGCATTCAATAATTGACCTGCTAAGAAATACGGCCCTGCCTCAGGTGTTTTATGCTTTAAAAATTCATGTCAGCTTCTTGGCTTTCTTAGCCTGACACCAGGAACGGTCGGAGAAGAGGGGGAAGCACATGCAACCCCAACGTTGTAGATGTGATCCATCATTTTTAAGTTGATCTTTTGCAAAGGGGGATGCAGCCCCGAAGAAGGAGGGTTTAATGCTACCAAGGTTCCTGCTGTGATTTGGTACCCAGGAAAGCCTGGGTACTCGCAGCCTCCCTCCGTGCATCATGGTGAGCCCTTGGGCATCGGGGATGGTGGATGGGGATCTGCTGGTGGCTTCACCAGGTCCCTCTACAGCAAAATGCGTTAGGGCTGGTGTAAAACTAAGGTGTAAACCTCTCCCTTTGCTGCACTGAAGGGCTGGTTCGTAAACCTATTTGTGCCAAAATAACTCCTCTGCAACGGAGACCTCCCGTTCTGGGATCTGTCGCTGGGTTTATGATAAAGATCCTGTTTGGGCCGAGTTTGAGGCGGTTAAGAAAATATTTGTGTTCCTGGCTGAGATGAGGTCTGTGTTAGGCTCAGCGAGTGCTGGGACAGCGAGACCTCCTGTTCCTGGAAATGCTCATGGTTAAAAAGCAGAGAGGACGGATGGGAAGCAGGAGCTTTCAGGGGGTTAAAAGTTTTGGGGTGGTCACCCCTGGGGTAATGCTGCAGCAGGAGAAAGCCCTGAGCTCCTGCATCCCTTGTGGACGCTTTGTTCGATCCCGTACATCCCGGGCTGCTGCGAACTACCGGAGAGAGTCCAGCGGAGGCTACAAAGATGATCAAGGGACTGAAGCATCTCTGTGCTGAGGAAAGGCTGAGAGCCCTGGGGCTGTTCAGCCTGGAGAAGAGCAGGCTGAGAGGGGATCTCATCAATGCTCAGCAAGAGCTAAAGGGTGGGTGGCAAGAAGATGGGGCCAGACTCTTCTCAGTGGTGCCCAGTGACAGGACAAGGGGCAACAGGCACAAACTTGAACATGGGAAATTTTGTCTGAACACGAGGAAAAACTTCTTTCCTTTGAGGATGCCAGAGCCTGGGAACAGGCTGCCCAGAGAGGTGGTGGAGTCTCCATCTCTGGAGACATCCCAAACCCACCTGGACACATTCCTGTGCCACCTGCTCTGGGTGACCCTGCTCTGGCAGGGGGTTGGACTGGATGGTCTCCAGAGGTCCCTTCCAACCCCTGCCATTCTGTGATTCCATGAACCGGTGTGTGGCTGCCGATGCTCCCAGTTTGAGTGGTCCTGCAGCTGGCATAGCCAGGCAGTAACGGTGGGGCCGGGATGCTCGCATCCCCTCTGCTCCCAGTAAGCCCCATGAATCCATAGGGCTGCTGCCGGGAGGTGCCACGCTGCCCCAGTGCCTGCCTTCCCCTGCCCGCAGCCACGCCGGAGGCTCAGCAAACTTCATTTCCTTTTGGGAACGCCTCCTCCGGGCACAAGCACAGCTCGGCGTGAGGCTGGCGAGCAAAATTGCTTTCAAAAAGCCACGGGAGACTGTTTCCCCCACCTCAAATAAAACCGCCATTAACATGAGAGCTTCCTGGGCTGAGCAGGGAAAGGGGATTTTTGTGCAAAACCCTGCTGCGGCTGAGATTTAATTCCTAATTTGCCCATGCTGGAGGTAGCACCGACTTTTTCCCACTTGAGGCGAAATTCCCGGGAGTTGGGCTGCTGCTTGCTTCCAAGATGCGGCTTTTCGAGGCACGGAGCTCTCAGGGCGGCAGAAATTGTCCGTATTTCAGCCGCGGATGTAAATCAGCTGGAACTTGCCGTATGGGCTGGCAGACCTGCCCGCACAGGTTTCCTTTTGTCAGAGACAAAAACACACCACACCGCACCTTGATTTCCTCCTTGAGGGGGGATGAGGGATGCTGGGGGAGGGCGGGGGGGAGGGATTGCATAAGTGGAATAAACTATTAGCTGTTTAAACACGAGGATGATAAATTACCCATGGCGTCTTGCAAAGCAGATGGGATTTGTGACATTAACAGTTGGAGCAAAGATTATTTTAATAGGGTTCTCCATTTCTTTTAAAAATAAAGGATTTTTTTTTAATTTTTTTTTTTTACTTTAAAGGAAAAAAATACAGCAGAGGCTGTTTCAGCTGAGCAAGGCACGTCATATGTTTGAAAACAACCCCATAGCGTGAAGCTGTAGGGTTTGGAGGTGCTGGGTTCCCTCTTAATCAATCCCATATGTCTTCTCTGCAGCCCATGTGGTGGATTGAGGGGCGTTTTGGCTTTGGGGTTATGAAATGTGTCTGATGCTTAACAACTTGGCTTCGCTCTCGCTGATCTCCTCTATCTCGTCCCCTGTAACGTCTATGAAAATCTCCCTGAAGGATGGAGAGAATCAGTGGGATGGTGGTTAATCATTGTGGTTTTGGCTCAGCAGTTTCTCTGTGTCCGGAGCTGAGAAAAGCCAACTGAGATATTGCGAAAATGAGGAATGACGTCTTGTTTTTGCCTTCCTTGGCCATTCTGGCTGTCCAAACCTCAGATTCCATGGGGTTTTTTGTGAGATTCGAGTCTTGCAAAGATAGACTTGATGCAGAGCAATGTGGTTCTTGTTCAGATCTGTGAGCAGCATCTCATAGAATTGTAGAATCATAGGATGGTTTGGGTTGAAAGGGACCTTAAAGATCACCTAGTTCCAACCCCCTGCCCTGGCCAGGGACACCTCCCACTAGACCAGGTCTCATCTCTCTTTGTGGCAGTTTGGTCCCCTCTTAAAATCACTTGGGTGGCGACAAAGCTCTCTGCAGAGCAAAGAAGCCATTGGTTCAAGATCTGCTTGTCTTGGCTACCTCCTGTGATGCCTGGGGACACACAGGTCAGAGAGGAGAAATCCCATCCTGAGCCCACCCATCCCCATCACGCCACACCCCCGGCCTGCCTTAAATACAACCAATGGCTCTGCATTGACAGAGGAGAGACGACATTTTCTTTCCGTCCCCAGTTTGGTGCCTATTGCGTATTTTTCTTCCATAGCCTGGTAATGTAGATTCTTGATACCCTGGGTTAATTACTTGCTAATAACTCCCCCTTTGGTGGTGGGGCTCTTGACTGAATGCCGAGGAGGTGCTTCTACATCCATTATTAGAAATCATTAAAGTGGAAAGGAATTCATAGATACATCTTTTCTTCTTTTTTCTTTTTTTTCCTTTCTTTTTTTTTCTTCTTTTTTCTTCTTTTTTTTTCTTTTTTCTTTTTTCTTTTTTCTTTCTTTTTTCTCTTTTCTCTTTCCTCTTTTCTCTTTTCTTTTTTCTTCTTTCTTCTTTCTTCTTTCTTCTTTCTTTTTTTCTTTTTTTCTTTTTTCTTTTTTTTTTCTTTTTTTTTTTTTTCATTCCCTGTATTTAATTCTGATTTTCCCCAGTGAGCGGGAAGATCAAACAAAAAGTGTTCAGGCACTGGCAGGATGGTTTTAGCTCCTGTTCAGGCCTTCACTGTCTCTTTACATTGAGCCATAAGGGCTAAAGCCGCTGCCCCAGTGGCTGAGTTTCCCCCATCCAATTGCTTGCACACACTGGTGGGGGAAATAGGGTGAGGAGAAGGCAAAGACGGGGTTGCACATCCCCTTCTCTATATCCTGAGGAGTGATTGAGGATGGCTCTGTTCTCTAAGCAGATAAAACCACCAGCGTGAAGTGAAGGGCGATAACTTATCACCCAAAAGTGACTTGTGCAATGGCTCCTGATGGAGGGCGCCATTAAACCGAGATGAATTTAGAAGAGCCAAGGGACTGATTCTCATCCTGCTGCCACTGACACCAAGAGTAACTCCACTGGACTCCCCCAAACCCACCAAAGCAAATGCTAAAACCCAAGCAGCAGATACTTCTTGGATTCTCATTAGCTCTCCTCTCCTTAAATCCAAGAAGTCACAAACGCTGCGTATAAAACCAGGGCCGGTATTTGCAAAGCGTACCCCCAAACCAGCAAAAAACCCCCAAAATAACAAATGGGTCAGAAAGCCCCCTTCCCATTTACACCAGAACTCCTTTGTGAGGAAGCACTAATTGGTTTAATAAGCTTTGTAGAGAGGGGTAAGCACAATTATTTGCTGCATGCATGTGGGGACCCCTTCTGCAGGGAAGAGCCAGTCTGAAGCAGGCAGAGCAAAAGCCTGGATGACCTTTACTTTCAATGGATTCACACAAAGAAAAAGAAAAAAAAAAAAAAGAAAAAAGAGAGTAACCTTGTCGGCAGCAGTTTCTTTATCATGTGAGGGGTGTGTGCCTGCGAGTTAAGGGATTAGTAGTCTCTGGTTGTAGGCTGGTTTGAGGCAGTTTTGCTGTCTGCTCGCGCCAGCGCGTGGGATCTGGAGACCGGTCTGCGATTGCCTCCGTGGCCTCATTTGGACTTAGCCCGGGAGAGTCCGCACTGGAAAAGTGTAGCTGTTGCTAGTGCCGTGCTTTAGTCGGTAATTATTCCTATTTTACAGAATAATTAATGGAGAAAAAAAAAAAAACAAACACAAAGACACAAAGAGGTCTCTGAAGCGCTTTTGTTGTGGGAGAAGCAACTCAAGAGCATCCTGGTGCTCCGGAGCAATCTGCTGGAGCCACCATCCCAGCTGCCTCTTGGAGCCTCCCAAGTATTCAAAGAGAGAAAGAGCCAACTATCTCATCTTTTTTTTTTTTTTTTTTTTTTCTTTCCCCAGTCTGGAGGATTTATGGCCTCTGTCATAACCTATGCAGCTTGTTTCGCTTTCCAATAGCTTTCCCTTTCCCCTGCCCCCAATTAGCGAATGCAGCCAAGTGGGCTTTGTGGGCCTTGCTATAAAGACTTTGCTGTTTTTCACTTGGCTGATGCAAGAGACAGGAGACAATTCCCAGCTCTTCCCCCTGATGAAATATCGTTGCTAGTAAGGGTGTTGCAAAGGGTGTTGAAGGAGTTGCAATTCCATCATGCTTTGCTAGAGCAGCAACTCTATTTGGGATAGGCAGAGTCCAGCCCTTCCTTTTTGCCTCTTTCCTTTAAAGGTTGCTCTATTTGTTGTTAATCCAGAATTAATCCAGCAGCACCTTGGCAGAAAAAAAAAATGGAAGTTACCAGGATCTGTTCAGCAAGACATGCAGGGATTCATGTCATACCTGATCTGCTCTAATGGTGGGCTGCTGTTGAAAAGATGGGTCCTCTTTTCCCCATTCCTGTGTAACCCCATGGCTGGGCAGATGGATTTGCTGGAAAACTGACCCACCGAAGGGGGGAAAGGAAGAATAGGGGTTTTTTTGTTGGATGAGTGAGCGGAACTGATTCATCCTGGGTGCAGCTGGTTGCTGGCCGAGACTTGGGTTTGGAAAATGCAGCCAGGGATGGGGCAGGATGCAGTACCCCAGGGAGACTGGGCATCCTGTTCCACCATGGACAAGGGAGAGATGGGGCATCTGCAAGGATGGGTCTGGCCTTAGGTGGGTTTCATCCCCTTCTGGAGCAATTTCTTTCTCTTCACCCCACCATAGAGACAACCTGGGATTTCTGCACTTCTTACTCATGTACCTTAAGCTTCGTTGGGTGACTTTAGGTCTTCAGCCCTGACTCCAGCTGCATTTCAGCCGATGCTTTGCCAAGTGGCATGTTCAGGGAAGCTGAGGGTTGCAAGTGTGAAGAACAGGGTTGTCTGTTTCCTGACTCCATCAAACAAAGAACTTTCAAACACCTCCCCCTTTTATTATTTTTTAATTAGTCCTTGATTTTTGGCTATAGGGATTTCCAGCTTGGTGGTTGCCAGGGCAACCGGAGGTAGCTTAGGTAGCATCTTCTTCATCTCCACATTCCCGAGGCGGGGACCAGTCCCTGAGCAATGGGCTTCCATCCAAGGTGGGACGTGTTAGCACATCTCCATTGGGTTGTAACGAGGTGGCAAAATCTCATCTGTGGATCAGGGAAGACAGTGAGAAAAGTCTTTAAGGAAGCGGAGAAGGAGGAAATCAAGTGCAATGAGAAGAGTGAATTTGCAACAACACAGTGACAGGGCTTTCCTCCCTCCCACCTCCCCAGCCATCAGCTGAGACCTAGCTTTTCTCTGCAGGCTGGTTTTAAAATCAAATTTTACCCTTTTTTTTTGGCAGAGAAATCTCAGTGTGAGGTTTCCACCTGGGTCCTGCCACGTGATGGTGCTGGGGATGAGCAGAGGAGGGAGCAGGTGTCGGGGCATCTGCAGGCTCAGGGAGAGATGTGGAATTTGGAGGAGAAGGCTGGCACCCTGCTGGTGCTCCATTAGCCACCGCTGTGTCTCCTTGGGGTTGTCTCAGGATACTTGGCGTGCAGAAAGGATGAGCAAGGTAGAAAGACAAGAGCCCTGCGGACACTCTGGGCACCTGAAATGTGGGGGATGATGCTGCACCCCCAGCAGGTCCTGTTGAAATCAGTGGGTATAACGAGCCCTCCAGAGCAGTCAAGTGGCCAAAATTTGTTCTTGGGATCTCTCCACACCACAACAACCATAGAAAAGAGGAGGTCATGGCTGAACCATCTTGAAAGCAGGCTGTTTTCTCCTGGTGGCTTTCCCCTCGCCGTCCCAGGTGATGGGGCTGGTGGCTTCTGGCCCGTGGTGTTTCCTCCAGGTGAATCTCCCCAGTGCTGCAGGAGGATAACTCATCTTCCTTTTACGAGGGGATGCCTTGGCTTCCTGCCTTTATCAACAGAGCAGCTCGTAGGCAGCAATCCAAAGGCAATTTGATGCGGTTTCAAGTGCACGCTGTACACAGATGAACTGTAAATGCCTGCGGCATGTTTCTTTCCCCATTTCAAAGAGCGCTATCGATTGCGCCATATGATGATGAAGCATGCCTGTACCTGACTAAGCTCTTCGTTGATTATCTAGCACTGCAGGAGTCTTTTTCGTAGACTAGAAGATGACCAGTGCCTTTATTTCTCCTATCTTTTATCAGAGATATTGGCCAAGGGGCTTGTTATTGTGTGAATGTTTCTTGTTGCTCCGTGAGGGAGTTTTTAACTGGTGGTAATGGATTGCATCTCATCTGCAAAGCAATTGCAGAGCCAGTAAGGGAGAATTGGGGGCAGTGCTGCGAGGAGGGAAGAGGCAATAAATGCTGTGCAAGTACCTAAGCTGAGCTTTGTGTACTGCATTTCATCTGCATAAAGTTTCATGCTTGCTGCTGGCTGGTGCCATGGATGTTGCAGTGGGAGTCGCTGTATCTGCTCACTTCTGGCGATCATTTTTGAGGCTGATCAGGAAGAGAATTCCCATGTCAAAAGGAGCTTGAGCAGCCACATATCAAAGCCCAGCACTGGCTTTGATTCTCCTCTCAGTTCATAGAATCACAGAATGGCTTGGGTTGGAAGGGACCATTAAAGGCCATCTAGTCCAACCCCCTGCCATGAGCAGGGACATCTTCAACTAGATCAGGTTGCTCAGAGCCCTGTCCAACCTGACCTTGAATATTTACAGGGATGGGGCATCTCCCTCCTGGGCAGCCTGTGCCAGTGTTTCACCACCCTCATTGTAAAAATGTTTTTCCTTGTATCTAGTTTGAACTTCCCCTCCTTTAGTTTAAAACCACTACCCCTTGTCCTATTGCTACAGGCCCTATTAAAATGTTTGTTCCCAGTTAAACTAGGACTTTGGAGATTGCCCTCTTGCTTTCCTTCAGGTGGCCCATCAGGAGCCCACGAAGGTCTTAGCAGTGCTCAGAAAGCCAAGTCTCACACTGATGTGTTTTGGACTGCTGGGGTCTGATCCACCTCCCACCAGAGTCAATGGGAAGCCATGAGGAACTGAGCTGGGTTTTTGAAGAAGAAGTTAGGAGGCGCTTTCCTTGTCGAGAGATGAGGTGGGAATAGCCACTGGGTGGGATTTGGGAGGAGAAATACCAGTAGACTGAGCTGACACTAACGCAGGTACTTCCCTGTACGTGAAATATTTAACATTTGGGATTTTGCTTTTTGAGTTCCCAAAGAGCTCCCCACTGCTCTAATCTCCCCTGGTAATAAAACATTTCAGTGCATTCCAAATGCAGCTTCATGAAAAAAATGTAAATTTTAGTTTAGGAGGGACTGAAGAAGGGAGCAAGCTATGGTCTGTCTGCACAGAACGAGAGGGGATCAGCCTTGATGCCATTAGGAAAGGGATATCTGGAATTGCGCCTGCAGAAAGGAGCACTACCCCCTGCGTTCCCTCTGCACACACATGTGTTTTCTCAAGAAATAGTCGAGATGGGCTGCAACTAGGGCTCATCTTACTGATTTTCTGTTGTTTCTGTAGAATAATGGACCCTGGAGGATTGCGCGTTGGCTGTTAGCGACGCTTTGGTTGCAGGCTCTTTGGCCAGAGTCCCAATCTCTGCTCTCTATTTGCAGGAGGTCTGGGAGTTACCACCAGCCAACTTGTATCGGTGATCAGGACAATATTTTTGCAACGCTTTTCCCCCTTTGCACTTCTGTTGCACATTGGCACGTAGTCCCTGGGTTGGTCTCCTGGGAAGGAGAGCAGGGCCAAGAAGACCACGCTGAAAAGGGAGAGAAACTGCTGCCAAGGGGTAGGTGAGGGAAGATGAAGTGTGAACTTCTAGGAAATGGTCCTGGGAAGGTGCAGGGGCTGGGGGGAAGGCATCTCAGCCAGATCAAAGGCTGTGTGGGAAAGATGATACTGCAAGGAGGTTAATGAAGTGCTTTTAAACAGCTGCGGGAAAGGTGAGAATAGAGACCGGGGTGGTGGGGGGGTGGTGGGGCTGAGATGGGGACAGGAACATGCATTTAAAGGGGATTGGGTTGGGGTTTTTTTGGCTAAATGAGTGCTTGGCACGTGAGTCTCTGTTTATCGCCAGCAGCGTAGCCAAAGAGTGGTGCTGGTGGGTCTGCTTGCCTGGTTCGGTGGGAGTTTTTGTTGCCGGCCTCCTGGAGACCATTTGTAAGGCATGAGGAGCTGTCACCCATGACTGCAATGGGAACCAGCGAGGGCAGCTCTTGCTGCCTCTGCTGACCTGTGGGGATGCTGGCATGCTCCAATTTACCCTCCCCAGAGATGCAGAGCTAAAGCTTTTTTGGCTGGCTCTTGAAATCACGCAGCTGCTGTTGCCCACAGTTGTGCGGAGGAGTCGTTATGATGTGATCTGAAGAGGTCCAGCAAAGCTGGAGAGGTGCTCATCAGCTCTCTTCCTTCCTTGACTATGACAATGGAGAGACAGAAACATCTTAGATGGAGGAGGGTCAAACCCAGAGGGATGGAGAGAGCTCCTTGCTTGCTGTCATTGTTAATCAGAGAGAATACTTAATGTAATTAGCAAAGACTCCCCAGAGGCTCTATAGGAAACAAATTGGCTCTCTCCACTAATGACTGTGCAGGAGGTTGGGGCCACCACAGCACAGTCTGGGTTAGACCGAGCAGTTCATGGTTCCTCTGCTCCAGCACCAGCCCAAGGAGGGTGGGTTTGAGCCACCTGATATAAAGCAATGATCTTACCTACCTAAACACTTCTAAATTTGCATCTGAAGTCTAAGCAAGGGAGACGTGCTGGCCATTTGTCCAGGAGGTAGCTAGCCTTTCTAGCCGTTCATCCTGGATGATGTTCTGATGATGCCGTTATCTTTGTCATCTATAAGAAATTTGAATGGAGGTTTGGTTTTTCCTTTCTTGATAAGGGTTTTGGACACCTAAGGCTCCCACTGGGCGCACAGCCTACATGATTTCTCCAATGCAGGGTCTGGAACCTGGCACTCCCAAATCTCACATGGATGCCCTGACATGAAGACCTCTGTGTGCTGAAGTTCACCAGGCTGTAAAATGACTCAGGGTTGGAGCTGTCATTTAGCTTCTTCCGTGGTCCAGCCAAAAGGATGCCTGTTGGATAGATCTTGCTTGAAGGCAGCCTACTGTCCTTATGGTGAATTTCCAGTTGTGCCAACTTCATTATATCTGCA
The DNA here is from genome assembly GCF_964199755.1 of Larus michahellis. Classification (NCBI taxonomy): domain Eukaryota; kingdom Metazoa; phylum Chordata; class Aves; order Charadriiformes; family Laridae; genus Larus; species Larus michahellis. The sequence goes on from NC_133896.1 coordinate 216,758,450, forward strand.
AAGACTGTTAGCCCAATATTTTTTTCTCCATTAAATTTGCAATGGGGTTCACAATATGAGAGATAAAGAGGAGGACGTCCATGCTATTTAAGGGTGTACTTAATTTATCCCTTTAGAAAGACAGAGGAGAAGACTGCACAACTCAGACTGTTACACATCTTCAGTTAAGTAACTTCTACAGCAATTAAATCTCTTTTCTTATTGTCTTGTTTTCCAGGTCAACAATGCAGTTCCTGGCCTGGTTCAATTTCCTGCTTCTCCTTCCTTGTTTTGGTACCACCAAAACCTGCTTCCCCGGCTGCCACTGTGAAGTGGAAAGCTTTGGTCTCTTTGACAGCTTTAGCTTGACCAAGGTGGACTGCAGTGGAATAGGCTCGCACATTGTTCCCGTCCCAATCCCTCTGGATACCTCCTACTTGGATCTGTCATCAAACAAACTGGAAACAATCAATGAATCGATGCTTACTGGCCCTGGATACACCACCTTGGTGAGCCTTGACCTGAGCTACAACAAAATTGCCAAGATTTCCTCCACAACCTTCTCCAGGCTTCGGTACCTGGAGTCCTTGGATCTGAGTCATAACTCTCTGGAAGTCCTCCCGGAGGACTGTTTCTCCAGTTCTCCTTTGGGTGACATTGATTTGAGCAATAACAAGCTTTTGGATATAGCTGTGGACATTTTTGCTTCAAAAGGTCAAGGAAAACCCCTGAATGTGGATCTATCCAATAATATGCTGAGCACAATTACGAGGCACCATGAAAAGAGCATCCCCAACATCCAGAACTTAAATCTTTCTGGAAACAGGCTAACGTCTGTGCCAAACCTTCAAGGGATTCCTCTCCGATACTTAAATCTTGACGGGAACCCTCTAGTCAAGATTGAGAAAGGAGACTTCACAGGGCTGAAAGATTTGATTCATTTATCCCTCAGTGGCCTGCGTGGCTTTGGAGAATTAAATCCTTATAGCTTCAAGGAACTACCAGCCCTCCAGGTTCTGGATTTATCCATCAATCCCAACTTGAAGTCACTGACTGCTGAAGTTATCTTTGGTCTGAACTCCCTACAAGAGCTCAACCTCTCTGGGACAGGTGTGTCATCCTTGCCAAAGACTGCGCTGAAATACCTGCCTTCCATCAAAAGCATCACCTTGGGGAAGAACATACAGTGTCTTAAGACCATCAAAGAAGGACAGTACCACCGACAAATCGGGCTGACCAAAAAAGAGGTCCTCAGTTGCCACGACAGCCACGGGTCCGTAGCAGCAGCACCTTACGTTTCGTGATGAAAGCTGGGGAGAAGGTGTGGGGAAGGGAGGGCGGGGGGCCGTGGGATTTGTACAGGTGTCGGACTGAGATGGCTTGCAGTGTGCCTTTTGTAAAACTGTCAATAATTTATATATTTGTATATGCCAATACTTGATTGTTCGTGGATTTTATAAACTCTCAAATCCTGGCCCCACGTCATCTGCAGGGTCCCAATTTTACCAGGTGCATTGAGGTCCTGCACGCAGCCCGTTGGCTCAAGAGCGGTGACGCTGGACAAGGGGGACCGAGCTGCTCTGCAGGTCCCAGGGCAGAATGGTCGGTCTGGAGCAAACCTTCATGCCCCAGACGCGTTTGTAGGAGCAAAGCTACGTCTCACCAGAGCACACGCCAAAATGTACCGACTCCGTAGCTGCTTGCTTACAAACCCGTGCATCATCCTTTTTTTAATTATTACTCCCCAAGAAGTGCCTTCTGGTTGTTGCCTTCATTAGCAGCACTCCGTTCCCTGTCATGCACTTTCAGCCTTGAAGAAACATTTCCAGACCAACCTGAATACAGGGTACTCCTAATGTGCTGGTTTTTACATGTTATTTGCATAGGTGTGCAATGAACATTGAGTGAGTCGAGAACTTTTCCCACAATTTGCTCCCTGTTTTCCCATCTCTACCCTTTTCATGTCTAATTACTTCAGGTCCAACCTTGGCAGCCTCCTGTCTTTCTAACCTTAGCGAGCCATTGCTCAGAGCCGATGCGCAACAGAGCAAGGGAAGCAGAGGGGTCTGCCAACAGCCACTTCTCACCCAGGAACCAACCTCCAACGAAGCAAACCGACTGAGTTGCGAAGTGAAGAGATCGTGTAGCCAAGCTTAAAAAAAAAATTTAAAAAAAAAAATCCCCATTCCCTTTCTGGGGAAGCTTGGAAGAAAACTTTGACACAGATTCTCGTTTGACAACCTTATCAAACCAAGACGCAGGCTCAGAGGACGTGAGAGTAAGCTATTTCCATGCTGATGTTCCCCATCTGAACACAACATCTGTGACTCAGCTGGGCGCGCGTGAGGCAATTTCCAGTGCCAAAACGCTCCCCAGAACGTGCCAGGGGAAGAATTAGCACTGACGCCTGTGACCCTGGAGCGCTTTGCCTATCAGGGGAAAGATCTTGGGGTTTATTTTCCAGGGTTGTAGCTTTTTTCTTTCTCTCACACAGCTCCTTGGCTGCCGACTGAAATCTGATAAAAAGCCTGGTCCTCAGAGGTTTGCTCATTTTTTCCTCCATTGCTGAAATGCTGGCAAAGCATGTCTTGTCCCTCTTCTTCTTCAGGCTAGGAGAAAGCAGGGGAAGGCAGCACAGAATGACTCCATGCCATGTGTGAAGCCTTGTTTGTAGGAGCTCCTGCAGTGGAGGTGTCTGCTGAGGACTGGTCCACATCTGGCACACTCTTTCCTGGGGATTGGAAGGGACGTTGTGAATGGGGGTCCTGCTCGGGCTGATCTGCAGCTTGGTTTCTAAGCCCAGCCTTGCATCAGGGTGACCTTCAACGTTTGAAACTGATTTAGGGAGGTCCATGCAAAGGTGATGCAGATAGAAACCCAAACGACAGCCCTCCTTAGGAGTGTTGGGAGGAGCTCAGGCTTCGTCCTCACACCCCCAAAGGCCTTTGCAAACGGAAACCCTATTGCCCAAAGCAGTTGTCTCTAGGGATGGTTGAAACCCATTGGGCCCATAAAAGCCAGACTCAACATTTCACTTTGGATACTGAAATCCCTCTCCCACCTTTTTATCCGTCTCCTTTTCAGTGAGTTGTTTGGGGACCTCAGGGTGGGATTTTAACCCTTTCTTTCGGTGTTGGGGCTTTTGCCCCTCTCCTGAGCCTTTGCAATGCTCAACCAGCCTTCACAATCACAAGAAACATGTCGATTTTCTTAAAAAGGCAACGTGACTGCCTACAGGCCGGGATCTGGAGGGGAACAGCAACCAACTGCAGCGCAAGACGGGGGCAGTTTGGGAGGAAAGGGTTTTTTTTTAGCGGATCTTGCCTTTTTAAGAGAATTCTTTTCTGCTGGCAGAAAATGTAACTTTTAAAAAGAAAGTTGTTTAATTTTATAAGTCTGTACGTAGATGAAATGTTACAGGGATCGTATACTGTCAAAGTTACTGTCTTTGTGCCACTGTGGTAAGTTCAAAACCCAATGTGACAATCCAGTTGAAGACTGCAAGATTTCCTTGTGTAATCTCTCGCTAGCTGCTAGCTAAACAAGTCTTAGCAAAAGCTGGCAAATACCGTCGCTGTGTTAGTTTGTTGTTTTGTTGTTGTATTTTTTTTAAAGAACGTCTGCAGCATTGTAAGGCTTTGTGATTACTCACAATATAATAAAGTGATTTGGAGGAGAATAAACCCGGATCCCCCGGATTTACTGCCTTAGCGCTGGGAAGGCGGCAGCTGTCACTGGGTCCGAAGTGCAACGCGGCTTCTCTCCTTGCCCGGCTCAGCCCCACCAGCCTTATGGGTGTTGTATCTCCAAACTAGGGGTGGCTTGTTGGCCTCCACATTGGCAGAAAGGCTTGAGAACTTCACTGGCTGACTCAAAGGAAATTATGGACGTGTGGCACTGAAGCAGCACAAGAGTATCTGGAGCAAATTTCCTGCTCCAGGATCTGCTCCAAAGCTTGTCAGAGATGGTGGAGGTCTCTTCATGGGTTTGGCCAATCTGGGACACAGTCTGCTAGGGATGAAAGGCTGGATTTGCCAAGTGGGTGATGTGGGGAGAGCCCACAAGCTGTTTCACGAGACCATGGGGGTGGGAGGAAGCGAATGGCATGAGGGCTAACGGCTTTACACTGAAAGAGGGGAGATTTCGATGAGATACTAGGTAGAAATTCTTTCCTGTGAGGGTGGTGAGCCCCTGGCCCAGGTTGCCCAGGGAAGCTGTGGCTGCCCCATCCCTGGAGGGGTTCAAGGCCAGGTTGGACGGAGCTTGGAGCAACCTGGTCTGGTGGGAGGTGTCCCTGCCCAGGGCAGGGGTGAGGGAACTAGATGATCCTTAGGGTCCTTTCCAGCTCTAACCATTCTGTGATTCTATGATTCCATGATCCTATGACTCTCTGCACTCTGCCAGACCGCAGAGCTTTCATCAGTGAGATACACGTGGTCCAGCCTCAGCACCGCTCTCTGAGGAGCGGGGGCTGCTGCGTGGGGGGCTAAGAGCATGCAGAGCCATTGCAAGCAAAGAATAAATAGAAACATCTCTGGAGGGCTTTGCCTGCTCTTAAACAGCAAATTTAATTTTAAGCACTTCTCAGTGCTGTGTATAAAAGTGATGCAAGCAGAGTCCCAGTGAGGAAACCGCCCCCGGGAAGCTGCAGCATTCCAGGTCCTCCCAAGCCTGAAGGGACAACTGCATCTTCCATCCAGGCAGACAGAGCTACAGGCTGCCTGGAAGAGGCTGTTGTTTCTCCATCTGCTTTTTCAAACTGCCCCATCCTCCAGGACTGCAAGGTTTGATCAGACCGTAACCTGGAGGCAGACATCTCCAGGAGAGGCCAGATCTTGCTTCCAGCACTGTTATGGACTGTAGAGGAAAAGCCATCACCAACCCTTAGAGATAACTGCTCCTCTGGTGTCCACCATTGCGTGCTGTGAACATTAGGCTACACCACCACTCCTTCTGGGACTCCTTCTGGATGGGATCCCTCCTGCCCTGGGACAACAGGCTCAGTTGTAGAGGTGGAGAGTGTCCTGCTGCCCCAGTCTGCCAGGGGATGGACACTGCCCAGGGAGCAACAGGTCTGAAGCTTGCTTCTCCCACTTCCATGCGAGTCCCCCACTTATATGATGTTCCAGCGCCGTGCTGGACCTTTTCCCTCCCAGTACCCCTTTGCCCCCTTGCCTTACCTTCCTCTCATTCTGCTAGCGATTTTTATTATTTAAACAGCCTTTCCGAAGCCCTCTGCATGGGAAGAAGCATGCAAGCCTCCATCAGCAGCACGAACCCCTGCATCGCCCACACATGCATCCCTCTCCACCATGGGACCCAGATGCCTGAAACACAGCACTAATGTCCCCACAGAGAAGGAAAAGGCACGTGATGGCTTCAGGCTTGGAAAATTTGAGGAGGCCCTCATGCCAGCTTCCTAAAGCTGCTGTCAGCTTGATAACACGGCGTGACGGACTAAACCCTGGTGCCAGACATCACCCCAAGACACCCGTGCCAGGAAAGGCGGCCAGGCTGGTTAGCTTTAAGCTCTGGCTGCCTCCAGGACCAGCTCAGCTCTGCGGCCAGATACGTTTGCCCTGGCAAGCAAGATGGGCTTTTTAATTAGAGGCTGAATATTTTTAGAAGCAGGAAAACCTCAGCAAAGGCCGGGCAATAAGGATAGGCTGGGTTAGGGAGGGGGAAGAAGTGGCTGAGCTGGCATTTGCTTGCAGCACTCTGTCCCCCGGGGAGTTCTCAGCGTCTCACCCCCCCCTTCCCAGCATGTTGGGAAAGACACCGAAGATTGCTTCCCCCCATCTGCCTCATGCCCAGGGCAGCACAGGACAACCTTCTTCTCTTTATTTCAAAACACGCACCTCTTGGTACCCAAAAGCTCCCATTTGCTTATCGCCAGTCTGCTGGAGCTGTTTCTCCTGGCTGTCAGCTGCCAGCCTACAGAAGTCCCTTGCTGACTGATTATGTGACTGACTTCATAGCAGCAGTAGGTGCCGGCCCTCTTAAAAATAGCTGCTCCTCTGCACATTTTCCATTTTGCAGGAGGTTTTTATTTCCAGCACGTTTGTTCCACACACCCTGACTTGGTCAGGCTGCAAAGAGCGGATGCACTCTTGCCATGCCAGAAAATAATGCTGCGTGGCTGCGCATAATCCTTCTGGATGCCCCGGGATCTGCCTCCTGGGAAAGCTTTGGGGCAGCCAAACCCCCTGTCTCATACACGTTTCTAGAGGCAGCACCGTAGCGTTACTCTTGCCTCATCACCCCTGAGACATCCCTTTCCTTCCCTTTTTGGGTGGCCAAACGGACCTGGGAACCTGATTAAAAGGTGGAAAATTGAAGATGAAACTAGGCCATCAGATAAATCCTCTGCTGTAATAAGCAGGGAGTTGGAGCACCGGCCCTTAATCACAGCCTTTGTCTCCTAGCATTTGTATGCCTGTGTGCACTCGTCCCACAGTGCCAGAACAAACCCGCCCCCCTCCTGCCCCATCCCCACCCCTGCACTGCCTTTCATTAACGGCATTAAAAAAAAAGTGGTTCATTCTGCCAGGGAGGAGCCACCCAGGAGAAAGCAGCAGCCCGCTGGGCATCCTTCAAAAATCCCCTGCCAGCTGCAAAGGGGGTTTGGGCGGGGGGACGTGCTGCCACCCTGCCCAGCTCCGTCCCCTCCCCTGGTCCTGCCTCCCCTCTAGGTGCACCCCAGGGGGATGAATCAGCCTGAAAAAAAACCACAGTTTTGTCCCAGAAAATTTTCCCACCACCGTGGTGATGTCCTTTAACCCCTGGATGCCTGCGCCACGTGCGCTCCCTGCCTCTTCCTCCTTAGCGGTGGATGTGTGTCACCGATGGATGTGTGTCACCAGCGCTTGCTGGTAATTGACTGGGGCTGTGCTGGGAATTTGAACCTACATTTCAAAGAGATCATTAACCTCCTTTTCCTTCTCTTTGAACTGCTTCGCTTTATTGTAGGTTAAAGGAAACACGTGGCTTCTTCCTCCCAGAGCCCCTTTGGATGGGAGCCCAGCACATTAGAGCTGGTGTTTGTTTACCAGTGATGATGCTGGCGGTGGCATGCTGCTTAAGTGGGGTGTGATGATGCATTTTGGTGGGATCAAGCTGCCTCTTAATTTTGGAGGGGATTGCAGGTAAAGGAATGGTCCAGAGATGGCCAAGAGCCTGGCAGATGGATGTAACATCGATGTCCTGGCAGACCATGGTGCATTCTCAGCCCACAGAGGACCAAGGAAGGGCCACAGGTTATGGGTCACTCACCCAGAAACTAGGTTCAAGTCCCTTTACCATGCTGGACTTTCTGGGTGGGCTTGGGCACATGAAGGACAACCTTTCCGAGGTGCATTTCCACGGGTAGTTAAAGTCACCCTGTGACTGCAGGGCAAAGGAGAGAGGTCACCCTGACCCTCCTTTCCATTACATCAAAGCCAGCATTTGTGCAGCCCTTCACTGTATCAAGAAAAGAGAAAAGACCAGTTTTCAGACAAATCGGTGATCTGCACCAACCCATCAGGTGGCCAGGCAGCCGCCAGCAGAAATGCGCAGCAAGAAGAGCATGGTGCACTGCACAGTGAGCACTCTGAGTTCCTCTTCACAACAGTATCTGGACTCTATGAGTGATGTCCTCATCTATTTTTGGTTCAAAACAGGTGGACTGAAAGCTCCCAAGTACATCTAAGCATCTTGCCTACTTATAACCTACAACTCAGCCCTGGTTGGGCTGCTGTGAAGATAAATGTATGTAGGACTGTGAGGTGCTGGACTATTAGATTAGAACACATCCTGAAAGACAAGCGCTGTATCACCAGAGCTGACACCTGCACTGGTAGGTCTCCATTGACAACTGGGGTCATCCTTGGACCTGTGGTCCTGAAGTCCTTGTATTGTTAATGATGCTTCCTCAGTTCACATTAGCCTCTCTTTTCTCCCATGGTAGATGCTCTCCAAGCATCTCCAAGAAGCTGGAGTATGTTCAATACCCATTTTGTTCAGTAAGTCTTTGAGAGGAACCACCTCAACACCTCCATCTCAACACCTTCTTCTCACCACCTGGGACAGGACCAGGTATGATGGGAACGAAGAGGGTCAGGGGTGGAAAAGAGCTCTGGCATGACCACAAAACTGAATTTGGGGTGCTTCATGGGGCACACGCCTCTATGGCTCTGATGAAAGCTATAAAACCTAAAGCTCTTTCCAGCCCGTGCTGTTTTTCACCTCAGTTTGACTTCATTTTAACTACCCTTGAATTTGGTCAGCAAGTCTTCCATGTCCTCATGGCTCTCCTACTGTCCCTAATTCAACCACACCAGGCTGATAAGTCCCCTTCTGCCTATGATTGTCCTCACCTTGTTGTAGAACTCCATACAATAATTTTCACAGCTCAGAAAACCCCCAGAGCCCTGGTCATGGACCAGATCTAAGCTCTTAGCTTCAGCTATTGTGAGGGAGAGCACGTCAGGATGGACCTCAGTCAAGCATTTATTCTAATATATCCTACCTCATGGTTGCAACGAACTAAGTGCATATAGTTACCGCAGGTCAGCTAGCACTCATAAAACCTCATTGCATTGATCAAACATCTGAGAACTCATATTAAAGCATAAATCAATCTGTGCTGCTTCATAACCTTTAGGATGTTTCTGAAGAACGATATTCTATAGTCTTTTTTTTACTCTACCTGTACTCACTGCCGTCATTTATTTTATCGCTTCAGTGATTACAAACCCTGAAATAATGGATAGATTTATTTGCTGGAAGAACTGGGCACCTCTGGAAGTAATTCTCAGACTTGCTAAGCTGCTGTTTCCGTCTAAGGTAAGAAATCCCTGAAGAGGGAGTAGCTTTTCCTGTGAGATATATCAAGGAAAACAGATTCCTGTTTGGTCCATACCTGCAGTCTTTTGCAGGAACACAAGGGGCAAGATTTTTCCCTATTTTGCTATTAATCCTAATCACCAGCATAAAAACTCTTCATTTTCCCTAGAAGTATTTGTTCATAGAATTTTTCTCATTTATCCCTTTTTTTTTTCTTTTAAAGTGATTGCTTGTCTTCGAAAAGAACAAAACCCCACTCAACAGCTGTCTGTCTGTTGTAGGGCCATCTGGGACCTGCGCCCTGGAGACTGCAGAGGTGAAAATCTCCTTGGATAAACAGGAAAGGAGGAGGGCACAGAACATATCCCTGCGCTATCCCATGGGAAATGCCTGGGTAATCCATGGCGGCAATTGTGCCACAATGCTATTTTTACCACTCTTTCTTAAATGTCCTCTGTCAGCACCCTCAACCTCACAAGACCACCGCTAAATTGGGAAAGATTCTGCCCCAGAGATCTTGCAACCAGAGAAGACCTTCAAAGAGGGTATTTTCACATAAATATGGGAAGATTAGGATTGTGTTTCCATCAGTTTTCCCAAAGCCTCATCCCAAAGCTGTATTTTTCCTTTGGTTGCTTTAGGAACCCACATTGGCTCCATCTCTGCTTGCTGTAAGATCACCCTAATGGTATGTCAAGGCTTTTGGCAAGTCCCAGTGGGCATCTCCCTTTGGAGGCTATTTCACAGCTGGGTTCAAATTCACCAGTGAGACACTTTTTCACCCAAAAATATTCCCCACAAGAATATTCTTGTCTCTACTTTTGCTTATCTGCTATTTATACGTCCACGCAGAAGCAGGCCAGCCTCTGCTCCACAGGAAGGGGTGTAGACACTTGGTGATGCCAGGGAAAGAGGTGCTGTTCTGAGAAAGAGCACTACCAGGCTCACAATGGGTTTGTGTTTCCTTGCTTTGGGGGAAAAATAGTGCTTTTCTGCTGTGGCTCTGCAAATACTGTTTGCTGGGCTTCAGCAGCAAGACAAAAGCAGTGGTAGGTCCTTCATGCATGGAGAACATCCCCCAGTCACAGTCAGCAGTCCACGGACAACCAATTTAGGCAGGAAAAAGCTCTGTTTGGAATTGCTTTAGCTTCCCCTTTCCTGAAGCTAAAATCAGAGCTAGAAAGTGTGTGTTGTGCCAGCATCCCAAAGCAGAGTGGAAGCACCACAGCTGGCAGAGACCCCATCCTAGAGTCACCAAGGGGGTAGCAAAATTACGGTAACAGCGCCAGCAGCCTGATGGAGATGAGGTGGTAATTCCTTCATTTGCTCTCTTCAAGCCACAGCAGAAGAGAAGGGCCCCAGGATAACCCTGGTGTCAGGACATGTCCTCATTTCAGTGCCACAGCTCCCTGCGCTATCTGTTGCCGAAGAGAAGATGTTTGCCCCGTCTGAAGCAGCAGATTCACATGTCAGAGCAGAGCTATGCATTTTCCAGCAGAGCTCTGGATCCAGCCAAGCACCATTAGCCTAGTTTTTCATCTAAGCAAGGAAGTCCTGGCTCCGGGCAGGCTTATGAGCTTGGCACCGAGCTCAGCTGACACCTCGCCAAAGCATTCTGGCTACAGCTGGACCTGCTTGGCTTCTGTCCCACCAGCTTGGGTCTCTCCTCATCACACTTCCCTACCCTCTTGGTTCAGCAAGGGCGGAGCAAGCTTGTGTGCCTGCCCAACTGGGCAATCATGCAATGGTTGGTTATGGGGATAGCTACAGACACGGGAGTTAGAGTTCAGGCTCCAAACCTCTTCATATATCCAAAGATCTCTGAGATTCAAACACTTCCTTGCAAAGTACTTGGTTGTCCAAGAACAGAGGTTTCCCTTCTGTCTGACAAAGGTGGTGCTGGGCACGAGCGGGGATGAGCAATTTGTTGTATTTGCTTTTATTGCTTACCTTCCCTCCTTCAAACTCAGGCTATGTTTGACAGCCTAGAAGAAAGCTGCATGGCTCTTCCCAGGGACTGAACCAATCTCAAGCAGTTGGAAGAGAAGACAAAATCCCATAAGATGGCAGGTTCTGGAGATCCAGTATGTGGTAGATCTTCCCTAATGGTTGCAAAAATTTACTTTTTAACCCATTTTGTGATTGCTAGGAAGAGAGGAAAATAGCCTGCGCCCACGGCAGTCCTGGCCTCTTCCACCAGAATAGTCCTGGGCAGAAGTGCCCTTGGGGCAGCAGAAAGGCTTGTCTCTGCTCTAGGAGCCCAAAGCAAGGTATCACATTGCTGTCCCCATCAGAGCCAGCAGCTGGCTGGGCAGAGACTCTTTCCAGGGCTGGTTCCACCATACAGCAAAGACACTGAGAATATCCCCTGTCCCTCACACCCTTGTGTCTGTTCACATGCATACGATGTGTGAAGGACATAGAAATGCTCCCATACATGGGAATGTTTGCTTTCAGCACGGGACCTCTGGGCAGCAGGGATGCTAAGGGCTAACAGCATACCCTGAAGTGTTTGCTGCATCCACATTGCTCTGTTATAGACAAAGTCCAGCATTTTGGCTCAAGTCCTAGAACCAGGGACCTTATGGGCCAACTCACCCATGGCAACAGCTTGGCATCAGCCAGATTTACACTTTCTAACAGAAGCGTGTCTCCATTGCTCTTGCAGACCTGCAGCAACATAAATGCCATATTCTCTCTAAAGAAGCAAATTTCAGCCTTTATTTTGCCCTTCTTATCATAGAATCATGGAACGGTTTGCGTTGGAAGGGGCCTTTAAAGATCATCTAGTCCAACCCCCGTGCCACAGGCAGGGACATCTTCAACTAGACCAGGTTGCTCAAAGCTCCATCCAACCTGGTCTTGAACACCTCCAGTCATGGGGCATCTCCCACCCTTCTGGGCAACCTGGCCCAGTGTATCACCACCCTTATCATAAAGAACATCTTCCTTATGACTAATCTAAATCTGCTCCCCAGCCTCGAACCTGACTCTTCCCTAACTGCAGCCTGAGCAGGTGACTCCTTGTCCTTACCTCCACAGATGCCGCGACGAGGTCACGAAATTAATGACGGGCAGGCAATGACGCTGCATATCAGCTCTGTTTGAACTGCTGAGCCCCTGCTGAAGGCTGGGTCCCTCGTTATGTTTGACTCATTAACCATGTTCCAGCACCAGGCACAACCTGGGAAGCAGCAGATAGCATTTTTATAAGCTCTCCAAGACAATAACTACAGGACCTGCTCTTCTCCCAGGCACCTGCTACACACCGCACACACTACAGAAGAAGGGACTGACCCCTTGGGAGGATTACAAGAATGCCACCAGAGCGTGCAGGGATGAAACAAGGAAAGCCAAGGCCGCCTTGGAATTAGACCTGGCTAGGGACATCAAGCACAACAAAAAGAGCTTCTACAAGTATATTGGAAGCAAAAGGAAGACCAGAGAAGTTGTAGGCCCACTGCTGAATGAGGCAGGAGTCATGGTGACGGAGGATGTGGAGAAGGCAGAGTTACTGAATGCCTTCTTTACTTCGGTCGTTTCTGCTCGGCCCAGCCCTCAGGAGTCCCAGGCATTGAATAAAGTAACAGGGAAAGAAGAAGACTTCCCTTGGGTTGAGGAGGAGCGAGTGAGGGACCAATTAGATCATCTAGATATTCACAAGTCCATGGGCCCTGATGGGATGCACCCGAGAGTGCTGAGGGAGCTGGCAGAAGTCATTGCTGGGCCGCTCTCCATCATCTTTGAAAAGTCCTGGAGAACAGGCGAGGTGCCTGGGGACTGGAGGAAAGCCAATGTCACTCCAGTCTTCAAGAAAGGCAAAAAGGAAGAGCCGGGGAACTACAGGCCGGTCAGCCTCACCTCCATCCCTGGAAAGATGATGGAACAGCTCGTTCTGGGTGTCATCTCAAGGCACGTGGAGGAAAGGAAAGCTATCAGAAGTACTCAGCATGGATTCACCAAGGGGAAATCATGTCTGACTAATCTGATAGCCTTCTACGATGGCATGACTAGATGGATAGATGAGGGGAGGGCGGTAGATGTGGTCTACCTTGACTTAAGCAAGGCGTTTGACACGGTCTCCCACAGCATCCTCATAGGGAAGCTTAGGAAGTGTGGGTTAGATGAATGGACAGTGGGGTGGATAGAAAACTGGTTGAAAGATAGAGCTCAGAGGGTTGTGATTAGGGGCACAGAGTCTAGTTGGAGACCAGTGACGAGTGGTGTTCCCCAGGGGTCAGTACTGGGTCCAGTCCTGTTCAATATATTCATCAATGACCTGGATGAGGGGATAGAGTGCACCCTCAGCAAGTTTGCTGATGACACAAAGCTGGGTGGGGTGGCTGACACACCGGAAGGCTGTGCCACCATACAGTGAGACCTGGACAGGTTGGAGATCTGGGCAGAGAGAAACCTTATGAAGTTCAACAAGGGCAAGTGTAGGGTGCTGCACCTGGGGAGGAACAACCCCATGCACCAGTACAGGTTGGGTGCTGACCTGCTGGAGAGCAGCTCTGTGGAAAGAGACCTGGGAGTCCTGGTGGACAACAGGATGACCATGAGTCAGCAATGTGCCCTTGTGACCAAGAAGGCCAATGGCATCCTGGGGTGCATCAAGAAGAGTGTGGCCAGCAGGTCGAGGGAGGTCATCCTCCCCCTCTATTCTGCCCTGCTAAGGCCGCATCTGGAGTACTGTGTCCAGTTCTGGGCTCCCCAGTTCAAGAGGGACAGGGAACTGCTGGAAAGGGTGCAGCAGAGAGCTACAAAGATGATGAGGGGACTGGAACACCTCTCTTATGAGGAAAGGCTGAGGGATTTGGGTCTCTTCAGTCTGGAAAAAAGACGTCTGAGGGGTGACCTTATCAACACTTATAAATACTTAAAGGGTGGGTGTCAGGAGGATGGGGCCAGGCTCTTTTCAGTGGTGCCCAGGGACAGGACAAGAGGCAATGGGCACAAACTTGAACATAGGAAGTTCCACCTAAACATGAGGAGGAACTTCTTTACCCTGAGGGTGGCAGAGCCCTGGCACGGGCTGCCCAGAGAGGTGGTGGAGTCTCCAACTCTGGAGACATTCAAAACCCACCTGGACGTGTTCCTGTGTAACCTGCTCTAGGTGACCCTGCTCTGGCAGGGGGGTTGGACTAGATGATCTCCAGAGGTCCCTTCCAACCCTATGATTCTATGATTCTACAGGTTAAACAGGGAGCAGACAGCATGCACGGAAAACAAAGGGGATGCTCTGTTGGGAGGAGATAAGGACAAAAATTGCCCTGTGATGGTGACCTTGGAGACAAATTGCCCCATCGCTACATGAATAGTGCTGTCAAGAGGCAGAGCTCCTGGTAGCCCCAGCCAGGATCTCTTTGGACTGGGACAGGCAGAAGTGGGGCTCAGAAGGGACTTGGGGTCTGGTCAGGGTGGCAGCCTGTGGGTTGATCCCCTTCACAGCCACTGCAGCAAAGCGGTGCTGCCAACACACCGATGTGCCACAGGGGATGTCAGGGCGACACGGGTTATCTCTGTCTGTTCCAAAGTTGCTTGCAGTCATAGGGGAAAGAAGATACCACTTCTTTCTGTAAATATTGATATCTCTTCTGGCCTTGAGATAACTTTGTCAGGAAGGCATGCCACTGCGTGTCCTCATGTTGGTGGGTACCAACTCTGCTGCCAGGAGGTGGGTCCAGTGTTAGCATCATCAGGGATGCGAGTCATTGCACAGTACAAAGCACAGCAAGTCTCTGGGCATTCCTAAAGCAAAAACCTGGAGCTGTAGTGTGTGTGTCTGCAGATCACTTGGTCAGGCAGCACCTGCAAATTTCCTGTGACACCTCTAATGACTTAGGACATGATTACCAGAGAAGTAGCATAGCCACCAAATTCATCCATGCAAAGAAATGGCACTTCACCAGAAAAGAGCACATCCATCAGGGATAAAGGTGATGGCACTGGGAAATGAAGGGGACAACCCACACTCTTTCTGCCTTGATGATAGGCAAAAGTCCTTTCCTCCTGATGGATCTTTTGGACTCAATAATCTTAAAGGTCCATTCCAATCTATGATCTTGTCCAGGAAGACTGATTTTGCTGGAAAAAGAGAATGAGTTGCAATTAAGACACAGCCCTTGGCTCAGGTTAACCCCTTTCTGGCAGAAAAGTTTAGGTGAGCGTGGGTGGGAATTCCTTTAATACCAGGTTAGATGTTCAGCTCATTAGATAGATCCTTGGTGGGGCATTTCAGTCTGGCTTGGGCTCTGAAAGCTCCAGGCCTGAGGTTCAGAGGCATCTTTTTAAAAATTTCATACATACAAAAAGAGCACAAGGTGAGGACTAGGCTGATCACTGGATGTGCTTAGCAGGATCATGGCCAGTGACTCAGAAATCCCTGATAGACCTCTCCAGTCCCTGTTTGGAAGAAGGCACCATGATGAGGTGGATGGAGCAGAAAGCTAACCATCTGCAGCAAGGGAGAATTATCTGCTTTAAAGACATCTTTCAAATCAATAGGCCTGAATAACTCACTGCCAGGAACCATCAAGAAGTGACCCGAGGAACCATTAACATTAAATCTAACAAGTCTTGGGGAACCTCAGGGAAGCAAGGAATGGGCTGGCACAGGGCCTGGGTCATGGCGACATGGGCAGAGGAGAAGGGGACAACCAGAAGGGTGAGCACCATCAGTTCTTAGCAAAACAATAGAGCAGTTAATTTGGGATTTCATCAATGAGCTTGTAATCCAGACAGATGCACATATGTCTATAAACACAGTCAGATGGCAGAGCAGAAAACCTTCATCAACATTCATCACGTTTCAGCCTCTGAGCCTCTGCTGATAAAGGCAGCTGCGGTGGTTTAATACATCACAGTTCCTCCAAGGCTTTCTGCTTTTTTTTTCCTTCTAAACTGCATTAGGTGAGATTAACAAAACATGCATTAAACGGTGTCAGAACTGCCCCCCCTGACAGATCTTGAAACGTGGCTGTAAAGGGATGGGGTTATAACCCTGTTCTTACCAGAGATGGCTTAATGTGAACAGCAGTGGAGAAGTAGGTGGAAGCAGGTCTGGGCATGGAGGATTAAAGGGTTCACAGCCCAGAGGCAGGCTCAGGAGGATGGGCTGGGGAGGAGGCACTGGAAGGAGGTGCAGAAGGACTTTAAGGGGACTCAGAAGTGGACAGGGTTTGCAGGAGCAGTTCAAAGGTCTGTGGAATGGGAAACGTACTGGGATGTTACGTAGGTGCATCCACAGAAGGAGAATCAAAGTGGTGTCAACCTGGAGGGCAAATACCCCATCAGTGTCCACCTAAAGGGTGAGAGACTGCCTTGATCTCCAGTGAGTTGAGGATAGGTGAGACCCAGCCACGCTGATGTGCCAGAAGAGGTCCACAAAGGTCTTGGGCATCCAAAATGAAGAAAGATCCTGCCGAAGAGTCACCTTCTTCCCTTAGTAGGCAGGGGGCTAGGACTGCTAGGAGGTGGTGGGTCAGTTCTGCTGGCCACGCACCCAGTCTGGGAAATAGCTGAGGGCCAGGGATTATATGCACAACCTGTAAAAATCACAATTTAGGAACATAACCTTATTCATCAAAGAGAAGGCTGAGAGGGATCATTACATATGGGTATTTACATAGGGGAAGGCTCTCTGATAGCGAGGCAGAGAAGGGGAGGTTCTTCAGCCATGCTGATAAGGGCAATAAGAAGACATGATGGGTGGAAGATAGCACTAGATTAATTCAGCCTTTGAAGTGGACACCAACTCACTGCTATGAAGGTAATTAAATATTGGAACAGCTTATCAGGGAGGCTGCCGAGTCACCAGTGCTTCTTATGTTGAAATAAAGATTAGGTATCTATGAAAGGACATGGTCTAATCCAATTTCTGGGAAAAATTTATTTTCTGTATACAGAAGGTCAGATAAGATGATCCTTGTGGTGCCTTTTGACTGTGCAGTCTGTGAATTTAGGAAGCGTAAACTCCCCTGTGTAAGGATCCATCTTCATCTGGTACATGACGTGTCAGGCAAATCAAGGGGAAATGCAAAATACAGGCTGAGATCCCAGCTCAAGAGCATGCAGCCAATGCTGGGAAGAGAGCTCAGAAATTCCTGGCTCTTATCCCATTAGCCTACTGGAAGATAGATAAGCTTCCACATTTCTTCAAACCTCATATGAATCACAGAACTACTTAGAGGTTTTTGGTTTTGCCTGGTATTTATATTGCAACAGCAATAAAAAGACTGTGCTAAATTGATAGGGGATGGAAAGGTGTCCTCTGCCCAAGCAGGGTTTAAAGTCTTGCTGAGGACACAAGGCAACCAAGAAAGGAATCACTTGCCTGTAAACACAATGCTCCAGCAACTCAATGAGATCATGCCACACATTCACCCATGCCAGAAACAGGAGTAAGAAAAGCAGGCAAACCTTGGAAGAGCAGATAAACAGAGTGGTCATGATGAAGAAAGGGGCGCAAGACCCAACGGGATGCGCCAAAAGCCAGGATCTATCCAAACAAGGCAAACTTCTGGATGGTGTCATGTCCAGGGAAGAGAATGGCCAAGAACCACCGAGACTAAGGGCTGGGAGTCATTCGGCCACACGTAGAAGTGCCAAAATATGCCAGATAGAGCAACTCTTGAAAGTGCCTGTTTCTGCCTGCTGACTTTAAAGGCAGCCAGGAGCGATGGGCCCAGATGGAGACATTAGCACTTGAGACAACACAAGTCAAGTGAGATGAACTCAATAGAGGCAGAGGAGGCCCAGACTGAAGTGGTCACAGCAGAGAACTATCTAAGGCAAAGCACTCACTCTGACTCAGTTTCTCAGCTGTGAAAAAGGACTTTCAATGTAATTTGTCTAGAATAATCTACAACTTCTCTAATGAGAAAAGGGAATTTCAGAAGGACTGAAACTGAAACTGCCTGTGAAACCAGGTTGCTGTGCAGCCTCCTGTGCTGGCTGGTAGTGGACACTCAAAAATCCAGCAGTGTCAGAAATGCAGCGTGGCAGCCAAAAGTCCAGACTTGTGTTTTCCCTTTTTTTTTTTCTTTAATGATACGACTCTAAAAGGGGGAAAAAGAAAAGAAAGAAGGTAAAGCTAACACACGCTAAATAATCCAGAATAAAAACAAAATGTTTCATTATGGACAGAAAGGGACCACCGAGCATTAAGCCACAATGAAGTCACTTTAGGTAGTTTTTATTATTTGGTGGGGTTTTTTTTAATAATTTCACTGAAACCCCCTTGGAAGACCCCTTTTGCTTCAAGCAGAACTGATTATATTTTTTTTTTTTATCTTCTTGATTTCAGTCACTGAACCACAAAATCCAATTTCAGTTCAGGTCTCTCGGAGGTCTTGGTGATACGGAGGCCCCTGTTCACCGCGCATCCCTGTGCAGGCAGGAGCAGAGAGAAGGAGTGGTCCTCCTGAACGCACACGCACTGACACATGGTGGGATTGTCTTCGCAAGGACTGGGGCATGTGGGGTTTTCATCTCTCCTTCTTCCTCTGCCACCTCAGGCCCCTGCTCCCAATGGGAAGGGGATCGTCTTAACCCTCTCCTGTATGATGCTGCACGGGTCCTGCCTCCCATGGGCTGAACCTACTGCAAGGTGACCCTGCTGCCTACGGGCCCTGATCCAGCTCTGCAGTGACAGGGCAAAAGGCATCCTGCAAATGTTGAGGGGTGACCATGCCACATCACCAGGGGTGGGCTTGGTGGGAGGAAGGGACAAATAAAAACATGGATTGGCCAGATCAGAAGTCCCCCTCAGCATCCCAGGAAATGCCTGAGAAGAGGGTGAGCACAAGTGCTGTTTCCCAGAGCGCTTTCCTCGACGCCAGCCACATCGCTGGATCCTCGAGAAGCCCCTAAACTGGAGGTGCTTTCTAGCAGCCCTCAATGAATTTCTCTTCATGAACCTGACCGGTCTCCCTTCAAACCTGTATGACTTTCTCACACTGACATGGTTCTGCAGCAAGGAACTACTGATTCCATGAACAATCACAGAACCACCTTTTTACCAGAGAGAAAGAAAGAAAGAGTGGAAGAAAGAAATAATGAAGAGAGGAGGAGAGGAGAGGAGAGGAGAGGAGAGGAGAGGAGAGGAGAGGAGAGGAGAGGAGAGGAGAGGAGAGGAGAGGAGAGGAGAGGAAGAAGTGGAAGGGAGGGGAGGGAAGGGGAGGGGAGGCAAGAAAAAAGAAAAGAAATGAAAAGAAAAGAAACAAAAAGAAAAGAAATTAAAAGAAATGAAAAGAAAAGAAAATGAAAGAAAAGGAAAGAAGAAGAAAAGAAAAGGAAAGAAGAAGAAAAGAAAAGGAAAGAAGAAGAAAAGAGGGAAGGGAAGGGAAGGGAAGGGAAGGGAAGGGAAGGGAAGGGAAGGGAAGGGAAGGGAAGGGAAGGAAAGGAAAGGAAAGGAAAGGAAAGGAAAGGAAAGGAAAGGAAAGGAAAGGAAAGGAAAGGAAAGGAAAGGAAAGGAAAGGAAAGGAAAGGAAAGGAAAGGAAAGGAAAGGAAAGGAAAGGAAAGGAAAGGAAAGGAAAGGAAAGGAAAGGAAAGGAAAGGAAAGGAAAGGAAAGGAAAGGAAAGGAAAGGAAAGGAAAGGAAAGGAAAGGAAAGGAAAGGAAAGGAAAGGAAAGGAAAGGAAAGGAAAGGAAAGGAAAGGAAAGGAAAGGAAAGGAAAGGAAAGGAAAGGAAAGGAAAGGGAAAAAACCCTATCCTAAAGCACTGCCCCCATAACTCCTTCTCTGTCCAGGGCTTTCTGCCACAGCAGAGATGGAATTACAGCGCTGGAGGAAACTCAATGAAATAATGATTACCCTTTGGATTTAATTAGCACAGAATGGAGGCAGTGTCAATCAAACATGTTTGTGCATCAAAACATTCCTCATGGCGTCGGGGAGCTCAGATCCAAACTGCTCAGACCTGCCAGGCGTAAACTGGGCATGGGGGTCAGAGACCTGGCTGTTTGGTTCCTGCCTGTGGTGCCAAGCCAGGCACATGCCCCAGCAAGGACACTGGCTCAGGCTTGGTCCTTCAACCCTCAGATGGGCCCATGGCTGGAGGACCACAGCTGATCCTCCAGGAGAACTTTGTCATGCTGTTCACTGCACAAACCCATCAAGGGAGACATCCCCCATCCCAAAAGGCCAGGTGGTGATGGAGAGAAGATCATGGGGGCTTCATGAAGTGGGGCTTCATGTCTTCTGTATTATGAGGCACAGCCCTCTCCCCCCAGGGAGAGACAAATTCCCTCCCTGTGCCAAAAAGCCACCAGTTCTTGACACTTCACAGTGAATTGGGATGAAGTAGGGAGGTATTTCCATGCTTAAGAGATGGGAGAACCAGCCCTGAGACATTGAGCCTTCTCCAGGCAGCAGGTGGGGAAAGGGCAAAGGGGCTGAGAGGGCTGGGAGAAAGCCCCAGACACAGAGCAGGGCTGTGATGGAGGATCAGGAGGCAAACACAAATTTCATCTCCTGTCTGAGAGTCTCTCTGTATTTGCAGAAAAACACTACTAGAAAGCTGATTTCCCCCTTCTTTTGGCCAGAGGCACTTTGTTTCTGGTGCAGGACAAGACCTTAAATGAAGAGTGCTCAAGGAGGCTGTGAAGCCCAGCAGTTATCCCCAGGTGCTTCACTCCCCATCTTCTCCAAAGCCAGTGCCATTATCTTCCTTTTTCTGATGGGGAAACTGAGGCAGTAAGCACAGAGGTAGGATCACAATGTACCCATAACATCTCCCACAACACAAGGCAGACATTCCTGCCTGTTAGTTCCTGATGGACACCCTGCACAACCAATCCTCTAGTTATAAGGGCCAGTAATGGAAAGATATTGGAGGTAAGTTAAGGCAGGCTTAATTTGCAGGCAGAAAAGAGACACTCGGAGGAAATGGTAGGTCTTGGGTTTCTAAGCGAGGCTGCTGAGGCCAAGCAGGGAGAGGGAACCCTTTTAATTTTCATTAACTCTTTTAATTTTAAAAGATTTCACGCTAATAGCTATACTTACACCAAGAGCTTCTGCTCAGCCACGGTCAGGGAGCTTTTAGAAATTGCTTTTTTCATACTCATGGAAGAGGAGCTCAAAACTGACGTGAGACCAGAACTTGACCACTTCTATCCCGATTTTCTGTCCCTTTATGCCCCTCTTCTTTATCACAGTTACATTTATCCTGTATATGTTTGCAGTGACTTGCGGGACGACAACAGTGTGCAAGCACCGTCCCCTGAATCACAAAACTGCCCGCTTGTTCTTCCATCACCTGGACACATTTGGTAACAGCTTGGCAAGGCCATTGCTGTACAAATCGCTCTGCTTAACTGCGTGTGCAGCCCTTGAGATCCTCACACCACCATCACAACGCCGGACAAAATCCACAGGACCCAGAAGCCACTTCTTCATCCTTATCCCTGCAAAGATTTTGCTGGGATTACCCAGGAAAGGAACGAGTTGGTTCCTACAGCTGGTTAGCAGAGGGCTTGCAGTAACGAGATGCGCACTGTATTAGTTTTAAATGAATAACATTGGTGGCTACGGGGTCTGCTGAGTGCTCGCAGCTGATCTCAGAGGGCGTGTAGCTGTGGTCTTTGGAAAAAGCATTAAAATTGCTTGAAAAAATTACAGCTAATTGCACTGTCACGACATTAGCACTGTAGTTTCCAAACACTCAGAACAAAAGCCTATTGTCCCTCCTGGCAGCTCCCAGCATCATCACGCAGGGCTGAAATTTTCAAATTCTCCCATTTAATGGGGAGCTATGGAGTGTTTTCCCTAGCCTGGCCAAGCATGACTGTTCTGCTGGCTCGAAACAGCCAGCGTCCAAGGGTGATTTGCTGTTTTGTGTTGCTAGGAAGACATGCAGCCTTACGAGTGGAAAAACAGCCACACAGCTCCAAGCAGCTTAAATGGGCCAAAATTATTGACTTTTTGATGGGTGGGAAACTAAGAGATTAAGGAACCCACTCCATCCCACTCCACTATCAACTGCATGGCCAAGAGTTGAACCAGCTGAACCTTCCCAATACAGCTGATTTTTGCTCTGTCCCATGGTCTGTAAACAGAGGACTTGGGGCTGGAGCTGTTTCTCTAGTATCAGCCATGAGATGGATTTTATTCCTTTAAAACAAATAGCTGCCTGCTTTATTTTCCAGCTTGCCTTGCTCCCTGTTTTGCAATAAATAGGATTCCACACTGGAGAACGGGGGATCTCAATGTGCCGCTCCTAATTAGAAAGGTGTCCAGGAGAAAAGAGGAGGGAATAAATAACCTCCTCATAAATCATTTGCGATGAAAGGGGTGGGGAGGCTAATGATTTTAAATGGATACTTTGGCAATTCCTTTAATGAGAAGGAGCAGGTAATTACGTTGACCTTGGAGATTGCATTATTCTCCTTGGGCCAGAGGAGAGAAATGATGAAGGATCGCCTAGTGCTAGCTGAGCAAGGGGTGATGTTACAGAAGACTGACACACCCAATAGCTAACCAGGGAACGGGGCATTTGCTATGTTGTCTCACTCCTTTCCTACCTCCTAAGTGTCCTTGTGCCTGGTTTTCCTTGTCTTTTTTTTTTTTTTTTGACAGGTTAGGGCCCTTGGGTTTGATTACTCGTTCCTTCTTATGGAGGCAAATGCAATGGATTGGAGGTTGGGTTCTGAGTTGTCTTTGCATCCAGAATTTTATCCAGAAGCCGACGGGCTTCAGTGAGACCTGCACAACCCAGAACAACAGAAATTATGACCCCATACCAAACTGCTCCTAGAAATCAGCCTTCCACCACCCCTAAAAAGGGAGGAAAACTGCATTTTCCCAATGGAACAGAGTAGAGAAGCCCTCAAGGTTCAACTCTGAGCCTGATCCAATGCCATCACGTAATCCCAGAGCTGTGTTACACTGAGCAGGGGTCTTTCTGATTTAGAGTCATTTACTGTGAAACTCTGACTGCTTTGAGAAGACACTGTGCTATGACTATGGAGGGTTTCTATACCATGGGAATGCTGAGCATGCTGGGTCAAAAATAGAGACAGATCAAGAGCCAGGACAGGGGAAGGAGGTGGGGATTTGTTTTATCCCATGCAGACATCTCCATTCAAGCAGGCCAGACTCAACGGAGGAGAACAGGCACTGCTGTATATGAATCAGGTCATCCAGGAGTGAAGATCTGAAGCAGGGCAGATGAATCACCCTGTAGACGCACATATTTCCCACCATTGACTACTAAGGAAGCCCATGGTGACCAGCTCCATGACAATCCAGAGAGGTGAAACAAATCCTACTGTGGGGCTCTTCAGAGAAGCAACTTTTTTCAATTCTGCCCCCAGCGCTCAAAATTTTGGAGCAAGCACAAGAAGAAATTACTCCCATTTTCCTTCTGATTCCGCTTAATTTCACACCTTTCACAGTTCTATCTGGTTTTCCCCTGTGGAACAAAGGTGCAGGCAAAGATGGGAATGGAAATAAAGCCATCGACCAAGCCAGTCTCTCTTCTCCTTCATTTCTCATTTTGACAACAGACACCAAAGGTGTGAGGCTGGAGAAAGAACAATTTAGGAACTGAAGCGAAGATGTGCAGGGTCTTACGGTATGATTGCCTCTTCCGGAGAGTGACGCTTTGGGCAGACACTGTCAGCCACATGTTTTAATGGTTAGGACTGAAATTCTCCTCCAGAAGAGCCGTTTGACAGCTTGTCACATTGAAGTTTCACTCTTTCGCAAATCACCTGGCAAAGGAGACAGATTTCAGCATCATCTGTCACCTCTGTTCATTAAAATATCATCCAGACAAATGAGTTGTAATAGTTGGGCAGGAGCAAGGTGGCACAGTAAAAGGCTGAGGTTCTGATGGAGGCAAGATCTGCTACAAGAAGATAGGGCAGGGCCATGTGTGAGCTTAAATGCCAGATACACTTGAGATAGAAGAAAGTCTGCTGCTAAAGGTGTGTGAGAACAGGTAGATCCTTTGTCTTCCGCCATTTATTTTCCCCCAGGTTGCCCCATTCGTGCCACAAAGACTTTCTCAAGAAAAATCCAGTCCAGTCTGCTACAGCCAGATGCTATGACCAGCCAGTCCGGCATTTGAGCTTTGTCTAAATTTGCAACAGCCATGCTGACCCCTCATATCTCCATCCAAACAAATTAATTCCTTGCCTGGCAACATCCCAGCGGGAACCACTGCTGGCTCTAAATAAAGCCCAAAGAAATTTTGTTAAGAACAGGAAAGGAAAGGTTAAACAAAACTAAGGCATCTGAAGCTTGTTGAAGGAGACTGGGGGTTTGATGGGATAAGGAGCTGCTGTTCTGCAGCGTGGGTGGAGGAGAGGACTTGGCCCAGTGGGAATGCGAGCGTGCCAGCTTTCTCCTTCCCTTTCATTCACACCAACCAAAGCTCAAAGGCCTTGCTCAGGGAAGACTCCTGCTGCCAGATGTCAAAATACTGAACTGATCAGTGAAGGTCCAGTAAGACCATGCCCTAAAGCTTTGTCCAAAATAAGATCTCTGTCAGGTCTGTGGAAGAAAGAGGGGGGCAGAAAAAGTGTGATTAGCTGAAGTGTAGGAGCCTGGAGCAGAGAGAACTGTTAGCCTCATTCATATTGTACGTTTTCCTTCCTGCTTTGGGTTGGACCTACTCTAAAGAATGGCCTTGCTGAACCTGGGCCATAGTCCAAAGTAACTTAATTGACTGTTAACACAATTGCAACTGATAGCAGAAGCAATTTCTCAGTCTCCCCTGAAGGTCTTACGTCTCTCTCTGCACCCGTCTTCTCCACCCACCTCCTGCTGGATGGTCACACCATCGGTCTCCTGCAGCAGATCTTTGCCCAAGGGGAATTTTCCCCATAAACCCACTTGCCTGCAAGTGTTTGCGCCATCAGACTTCAAACTGAGAGAGACAAAAAGAACTCAAACATGTGATGGAGATGAACTGGGGGTACCTGTGAGCAGCAGAATGGAGAAAGACCAAAGAGCAAGAGAGGCCGGCAGAAATGGGGGGTGAAAAGGTGAGAAATTGGATACACGGGAGGAAAAAGTGAGAGCAAACACACAGTTGCAGGAGGGAACAGCACAAAAGTGTGTGTTTGAAAGAAAGCAATCCCCAAACCCCATCCCAATTTATTTCACACAAATTCCTCCCTGCTCTTGTTAGAAGGGAGCACTTGGGAGCTGACCTCCAACACGCGGTGGCAACCAGCCACTTATGTTGCATGTGTTAAACAAGTCACCAAACAACTCTCCCAGGGAGGGCAATCATTGTGGATCTAATTAAAGCTTGTCATGCAACTCTGCTCTGCTGACCAGGCTCCACGTGAATGAGATGACCTCTGTTAATTTTATCTGACAACGATCATTGCAGCAGGGCCAAACAACACCCTGCCAAGAGATGGACACAACAGTCGGAGCTCTGAAGGTGCAGGAGACAAGGAAGATCTGGAAATCCCAGCCATGTACATGGATGGGTCATAGAATCATAGAATCATAGAATTGCCCAGGTTGGAAGGGACCTTTCAGATCATTGAGTCAAACCATCAACCTAACTCTGACAAAACCATCACTAAACCATATCTCTAAGCACTACGTCTACCCGTCTTTTAAATACCTCCAGGGATGGTGCCTCAGACACTTCCCTGGGCAGCCTGTTCCAATGCTTAATAACCCTTTCAGTGTAAAAATTTTTCCTAATATCCAATCTGAACCTCCCCTGGCACAACTTGAGGCCGTTTGCTCTTGTCCTATTGCCTGTTACTTGGGAGAAGAGACTGACCCCAAGGGTTTGGCTGTCTCTTGTCCCAATGAGCCAAGGGTAACTCCCGCTGCCATGTGTATCAGTTGGTGAGACAGCAGGTTGGCAGAGCAGGGCATGCAGATACGGCTGGAAAAGAGTTTCGCCTCGACGTGACAGCATCATCAACCCTCTTCTAGAAACATGAAACCACCTCCCACTGTCATTCAGCTCCACCGGTGCAGCATTTCAGAGAGGAGGTGGTTATTTTTAAACAGTAGATCTACTTAGATGAGGAACAAAATATAAAGTCATGACCTACACTTTGCTAATAATCACTGTGGAGAAGTCTCTCTTTCCCTACCAGCCTCTGGAAAGGATTTTGAGGCAGATGGCTCCTCTCCACCCATGCTCCGGGGCTGCAAGAAGTGCGGCTGTGCTCCTGTACCTGTCCCTGCACAGAGTTGTGCCAGGGCTCAGCACTGTGCTAACCATGTCCTGGTGGCCCCAGACAGCTTGGAGCACCAGGGGAAATAGCAAAAGGGTGGTCTAAGAGAAGTTGTCCAGTGTGTCAGAGATATAAATGTCTGTGACACTGTGCTACAGCCCCTGCATCTCTGCTTGTGCTCCCTGATGGTCAGCAGATGGGGGGGATGAACATTACTCACCTCAGCTGCCTATTGGGAATGGTTCCTGCCCCACGTTATCCCTTGAAACCTGCTCAGATATTCAGCAGAGGTGTGAGCCAAGCCACCGACCAGTCTGGCAATGTAGCAAGAGATAACTGAATGGAAGCTCCAGGCCCCAGAGCATGCCCCAGCACTATTTAATTGATTAATCCTGAAAAATGGGAGCAGATTTTTGATCAAATTGTCCTTCATAAGATCCCTGAAGGAATGAGGTTTGCAGGACTGAGAGAGGAATCTTGTTAAGCAATGCCACTTATTACTAGCATTTAAGTAATCTCTCTGAAGGCACGTATACCCCTTAGGAACAACAAAGGACCATGAAACTACTGTGCACCTGGTGGCAAACACAGGCCTGGGTGACCTCTGGGATTGTAATGCATCCAAAGGTGAATCAGTGTGATGGACTTAAAACTGTTGTAAATTCCCAGGTAAACAACAGGGAGCACCAAAAAAAAGCATTATTCTATGTGGCAGCAAAACCAGGACCGAAAATCTCAGAGAGCACCTGACAACACGAGGCCTCAGCTTGTTATTCTCTTGTTAGAATGTAATTGCCTTTTTAATGTAAAAGCTTTTTTAATATAAAAGCTTTTAAAATAATTTTCTTGGAGTCGCAATGTGCAGCCCCCATAAACCTTTCAGGAACACGTTGTCTCATCCTCCAGACCAGCATCCACAATTCTCTCCGATCAAAGAAATAACCGCATTGCCAAAATCCAACATTCTCATTAGCACAATCAGTTAATTAGTGCTCATCTCCCTGCCATTAATTTAACAGGTGTCTGTTGCACAGCAAACACTTCTCCTGCTCTATTTCCTCTCTGCTTGTAACTGAAGGTCCCATTTGGGAAGAGGCTCAGCATCCAAACAGACTGACCATGAACTGCTCTCCTGGCTCGCATGCTGTGTACGTGCAGGAGATGTATCTCCGAGCCTTCCTGCCAGGGGGGGCACTCAGATGGTTTGTGTGACACCCATGGCCTGGGTTTTTACAGCCTTGAGACTCAGAAACTTCAGCTGAAACTTGATTAGATCTGGTAGTTTCCTCTCTGTGCCCATCTCATAGAATCATAGAATCAGGGAATGGTTTGGGTTGGAAGGGACCTTAAAGATCATCCAGTTCCACCCCCCTGCCATGGGCAGGGACACCTTCCACTAGACCAGGTTGCTCAAAAGCCCCATCCAGCTTGGTCCATCTCTGTTCTCGTTGCTGATGGAAACAGACAGTTTGATGTTACTACACATGGGGTCATTACAGATGACCTAGTCTTGGAACCCAGAATCCATGGAGATCATTTTGGGGGTTTCTCCTTTTGTTTCAAGTAGACACTCGGAGCGATCTGGTCTTGGAATCCAGGTTGCATGTGGTGAAGAAACAACCGATCTCAAGACACAACCATCAAAGTGTGGGGTCTCCCCCATCAGGGATCCGAGTAGGTGATACCTTGAGCTCATTTAAGCTGGTACGGGAAGATGAGAGCTTCAGGAATCTCTCAGGAATGACACAAAGTCCGGAATGTCATGAATGACATGACTTTGGAAAAACATTAAGACCTCGAGGCATGGAGAAACGCAGAGGGCTTAGCTCAGTCAACGTCACTTGACTACAACAACCTTTTTTCTGACTCCTGATTGTCTATCTGAGAGCGAAATAATGAAATATTCTTAAGTCATCCAATCTAAACAGGTCCCATCCATCCATTCAGACCCAGGTATTTGTGAGGCAGGGCACAGCAATTAGTGGGTACTTTGATGCTTCTGAAAGAGATTTTAAGACATGTAAAACCTGTTACTGAAGAAGGTTCCCTGAGAAGCCAGCTTCCAAGAAGGATGATTTGAAGCTCATTCCTTGGTGATAGTGATAGTCAAGATGGAAGACACCCAAGTTGAGTCTTTGATATGAAAACAGATAAACAAACAATCAAAGGAAAGAATTTGGGAGGGAGGCAGGGGGTTGCTTTGTCTCCTTCAGGTTGTTCACTAGGAATTGGTCTCAGCCAGGAGGTTCAGGTTCTCTACACTTTCACTGTAAAGACTCTCTGTTCAACACCACCTTTTATAGTAAACACAATGACTTTTTGTTTGTCTCCCTGAATATCTGCACCTGAGGAATCTATTTCTTTTTTCCTTGTGTTACTTTTTCTTTCCAGTAGCTTTGCATTGTTTGTTGCACTAATTGTCCTACTGTGTCCTGCGTCCCCAGTGTTGGACAACTGCATTCTAACACTGATACTCCGCTGCACCACCTCAAGGTAATTTATGGAAAACAATGGGTTAGGTTCTTTGTTTAATCAGAGCAATAGCGTCCCAGTTAAATCAATAGCTTTAGCTTTTACCTTACTGGCAAAGCAACCAGGTTACCCCATCTGAAGATCCAGCCAAGTCACAATACTGCAATGGAAAATCAAGGCCACTTCATACTGTTAGGTTTTGTTACAGCAAAAATGTTCCTTGGAGTTGGAATTACAACAAAGACATTCATGTTCTGATTTGACTCCTCCAGCTCAATGTATTATCGCATGAAGATAAAAAGATATTAATTCTATGTGTAAAGAGTGTCTGGTAAACTGCCAGGTTTTCTTTTTTTCTTTTAATTACCGAAAAGGAAGACGGGGAACTGGCTCCCTACCTGAGAGCTGGAGCTAAAAGCATTTCATGAGGAGAAATAACTTGAGAAAACATCCTTCCCCTTATCTCTCACAGTTCCTCTAGGCTCATTTTGATTTATTTTTCTTAAAAGCAAATCCTGTGTAGTTAATAAGCAGGGTGATAAAAAGGAATCAATGCTCCATATCCAAACTGATGTACTTCTGCTCTGAGCACAATTTCACCAGCATGCCTCTTAAGGTCTCGATCGTCTTTCTCTCTGTTTTGTCTTTTCTTTGGTGGTTGCACATCAAATAAAAAGGGGAAAAAGGAAAATCAGGCTGATAGATGGCATGCAAGATGCTGAGATGTAGAGAAGGAAAGGTACAGGGCACGGTCCCTGCAGATGGGCTGAGGGAGAGGCAGCAATGGTCTGCAATAGGCATTGGTTTGAAAGTATGAGAATTTCACACTCGCTGCACTTACCCTCTATCCCGTCCCTGTCCCGGTGCTTAATGCCTCAACCTACCACAACATTGTCCATGGGGTGAACATAAGAACGACATGGAGCTGTTGGAGCAGGGCCAACAGAGGCCACGAAGATGATCAGAGGGCTGGAGCCCCTCTGCTGTGAGGACAGGCTCAGAGAGTTGGGGGTGTTCAGCCTGGAGAAGAGAAGGCTCCGGGGAGACCTTCCAGCCCCTTCCAGTCCCTCAAGGGGCTCCAGGAAAGCTGGGGAGGGACTCTGGATCAGGGAGGGGAGCCATAGGATGAGGGGGAAGGGTTTTACACCGCAAGAGGGAAGATTTACATTAGATATCAAGAAGAAATTTTTCACTCTGAGGGTGGTGAGCCCCTGGCCCAGGCTGCCCAGAGAAGCTGTGGATGCCCCATCCCTGGAGGGGTTCAAGGCCAGGCTGGATGGGGCTTTGAGCAACCTGGTCTGGTGGGAGGTGTCCCTGCCCAGGGCAGGGGGGTGGAACGAGATGATCTTTAAAGTCCTTCCAATCTAAACCATTCTATGATTCTATGATTCTTTGTTATCGTTATTGATGCCATTGATTGAGCCCTGCACATTTCATCTTTGAGTTCCTCTGTTCTTTCATGAATTATATTTCCCCTAGGAACAGAAAGAGACTCTGAGGCATAAAGGGATGAGCCCCTGCATGGTGTGGAGGCGTCACCTCCAATTTGCTGCTGGCTTTGGGCTTGCATTTGTCTTCCATGAAGGTTCCCCATGAAGTGGTTTTTGGGCTCAGAGCACATGGGCTAGGAGCTTCTACACAAGGCCTTAGTCTCCTTCTTTGCTTTTGCTTTCAGGCCTCAGATAAGCAAGCAGCCACAGATGTCATGCTCCTAATGCCTCAAGACGTGAGCACAAGGTCACATTACTCCACCTTGAGATACTGCTCATCAGCTGCCTGCATGCCCCTTCCAGCCTGCAGATAATGAGAGGTCGTCTAGTGTAGGCTCATCCTCTCGGCTCAGGAGCTAAGCTCAGAACAATAACACCGCTTTTGCCCGGCGACGAGTTTACACCCAAGAAATTGCTGTGGCTCAGCTGAGTTGTTGTAATCGGCTCACGCAACAAGCACCAACCATTTCCAAAGCTGTTGCTCCAGGGACGGCAACTACAGTTTGACAGCGAGACCATTTAGCTTTAAAACACAGGATCCGCCAGGCTCCTCGAAGAGCACTGATGTCTTTAAGGCTGGTAGTAATAGGCTCTTGACCTCCATTTGGTTCAACAGCTATCGCTGAGAAGAAATAGGACTCTAGTGCGGCGCAACGGCTTGGAGATGCTGCATTCAGGCAGTCCCTTTGCAGCAGGGATGCTTATAAAGCAGGGGCAACACATGGAAACATCGCCCCTTGTTTAATTCAGACCATAAAAAGAGAGCAGTTTCCTGCCTGCGTTTTCATGAGCAGGCATTTCTGACTCGAGTGAATTAATGAATTTCATCTTGTTCTCCTGCACATTCGATATCACATTGTCCTAGGGCATTTAAAGGAATTAGGTTGGGTGGCTGGGTTGTTTTTTTTTTTTAATCCACAAGAAAGAGACGTGTCGCCTCTTTCTTTATCTTTGATTTCACCAAAGGTTTCCATTTGTTCAGCCTATTAAAATCCTGCAAAAGGAGGCATTTGAAAACTGTTGTGCTTTGCAGAGCTGGGTCACAACGGATTTCACAGGCCATGCTGCCCCTATAAAAGAGGAACAGGGTTTAGTCTCGCAAGACTTTGCTGAAATCCATCAGTTTAATTAGGGTCTATTTTGCAAGGGTGGAAAATAATTATTGTGCATACAAAGTGGAAATGACCAAAAATTGCCTCATTAATGTTGATTCATTGTAGCTGGCTCATAATGAGTAGAGACCGGAGCCCCTTGATAAATGGCGCTCCTGCCACGCCAACACGCTCCGCATCCGTAATGGCTGAACATGGCTCATTTTACAGGAGCAACGGTGCAGAGAAGAGGCAGGGAAACTGCACATGGGCCAACACGGTGGTGCCGCCCACCTGCTGTGTGGGAACCCAGAGGCTGGAGCTTGGGGAATTCCTGAGGGGATGGGCCAAGTGCCGGGTCTTGCACCTGGGTCACAACAACCCAATACAGCGCTACAGGCATGGGGCAGAGCGCCTGGAGAGCTGTCTGGCAGAAAAGAACCTGGGGGTGTTGGTCAACTGCCAGCTGAATATAAGCCAGCGATGTGACCAGGTGGCCAAGAAGGCCAACAGCATCCTGGCCTGTATCGGGAACAGGGTGGCCAGCAGGACTAGGGAAGTGACCGTCCCACTGTACTCAGCACTGGTGAGGCCCGATCGTGAATATTGTGTGCAGTTTTGGGCCCTTCACTGCAGGAAAGACATTGAGGTGCTGGAGCGTGTCCAGAGAAGGGCAAAGGAGCTGGTGAGGGGTCTGGAGGAGCGGCTGAGGGAGCTGGGGGTGTTCAGCCTGGAGAAAAGGAGGCTGAGGGAAGACAACTCTCTACAGCTCCCTGAAAGGAGGGTGTATCCAGGGGAGTCGGTCTCTTCTCCCAAGGAAGAGGCGATGGGAGAAGAGGAAACGGCCTCAAGTTGCACCAGGGGAGGTTTAGGATGGATATTAGGAAAAATTTCTTCACAGAAAGTTTTATCAAGCATTGCAACAGGCTGCCCAGGGAAGTGGTGGAATCGCCATCCCTGGAGGGATTTAAAATCTGGGCAGGCGTGGTGCTGAGGGACATGGGTTAGTGGTGTTTTTGGCAGTGTTAGGTTGATGGTTGGACTCGATGATCTAAAAGGTCGCTTCCAGTCTGGGCAATTCTATGATTCCTATGATTCACAGCCTCCTACCTCAGCCTGGGCTCTGCCCTGGCGATGGGGCAAGAGCACCAAATTAAGGGAAAGGAAAAATTGGGGATTAAAATTCGGGATTGTCTCCAGTGAGGTCTTGGCTGCCGTTTTATTACCACTGGCCTCAGGTACAAATTTTCCCTGGGCCAGGAGTCTCCTATCACTCTATGAATTTTGACCTGTGGTTCAGGGATGGCAGATGGTCCGCGGCACCTTTCAGCATCAGGCATGGGGGAGGAGACGCCACCACTCCACACACCCTTCTCCCAGATGGACAAACCAACATGCCCTGGGTATGGAGCTGCAATGACAGCAAGAAGCAACACCCCTGATCCTAAATCATGATGGAGGACAGGGCTTGCCATCACCAATTGACTTTAATACAGATGTCAGGACATTCCAGAAGAGGACATATCCTCTGACAGTGTTTTTCAACCTGTACTGGACAAATTCCCCCACGGAGCTGCAGACTCTTGTGCAACAGCTGAAATGGCTAAGTCTGTTATTTCTACTTTCCAACGGCCCTTTGGGGAGGTCTAATGGACTCATAAGCATCTGCAGACCAGAGGATTAAACCACTCTCCTGGTACACCACGTGGGAGTGGGACCTTCAGAGAAAACCAAAGCACTGCCCAGTATATCTGGGGTTAATAGCTGTGTTAAACTGATCTTTGTCTACATTCTTAAATGCTTGCGGAAAAATCATTTTGCTGATTTGGCACATGGGGCTCGGTGAAGTTTTAGGGGGGCTCTATCAGAATCCTTTACAATTGGCATAGGCAACCCAAGTCAGCGAGCGGTTGTCTCATTTTATTTTAGAGGCACGATACGTCATCTGACTTGTCCTAAGGCAGGCACCTAAAACGGGTTGGGGAATTGCTTTAGCAGTGGCCGTTTCTCTTCTGCAACTAAAACTGGGAGCTGAGAGGGAGTCAATCAAATGGAGATGTTTGCATTTAGATGTGTGAAGGAAAATGAAGTTCATCCCACCCTGTGATGGACGTGGCTTGTGTATAGCAATGCAAGGATGCTGGGTAGGGTCAGGAAAAGGAGACGACCGCACGAAACGGAGTCAAGAGCTCAAACTGATGCTTACCCTACGTGTCCAAGGGCTCAGAAATGCTCCCCAAAAGGGTAGAAGATAGCACTCAGACCTCTCCTTCCTGCCTGTTGGACCACAGCTGACTGAAGCTTCAAAACGTGATTAAATGCTTATACTTGGATCTGCTGGCACTCACTGGACGGATCTTGCCCTGCTGATTAACCCCCAGTGTTGTAATGACTACTGCAAACAGAAATAATAATAATAAAGACTTTTGTATCGCATGTATAGATCACAGAAGATGTATCACGAAAGTAGAAGGTAAAGAAGGAACAGAGCGGGGAGCAAGGCAGCCTGCAGATGATGCTTATGGTGACCCAACGAGCCGGCTGATTGCACTTGGAGCCCTTTGCCATTCAAATCATTGCAGCTTCAATTTGTTCTTAATAACAACCAGACCATCTTTATGACCTTTAATAGGTGGTCGCCCCTTTATTTTGTGAAATAACACCACCTTCTGCTGCAGCAGCACAGCAAGAGAAGTGCCTCTACTGCAAGTAGGGTACCAGTTTTCTGCCCTTCTTTCGAAATTAATTCAGCAAAAGAGACATCCTGGATAAAGACCAGCACAAGCCTTGAGAACGGCTGAAATAAGCAGTGACCCACACTCTCTTCTCAGGGCCAAAGTTCATCTGTAATCAGAACAAGCAGAACTGGAGGCATGTTTTTCTCAGCGACTGAGTGCAATCTGAAAACCTGGATCCCTCAAAATCACAAAGGTCAGTAAACGCCCGTCCAGCCTGACAAAGAAATATTTAGCAGTAAAATAAAATCTTCCTGTCCATCCCTAAGCAAAATGTTTCCTTACCTAAGGAGAAGATCACTGATTTTCAGGCTAGTGATACTTTTTTATTTTGGGTTTTGAGCAATGGCAAGGAAGAATAAAAATAAGGAGAGCTTGCTGGTTGCATTTCTAAGTGACGAGTTTCTGAGCAGCTCCCTGTCTGACAACCTCCTCAGATGGATATGACCGTTTGGAAAAAGCTACCCTTACTCTTATCTCAAGGAATGAATCAAAACAGGAACTCCACTTTAAATTGGCTTCTTCCTAACTTTCTTCCTCTGGAGAGAAGGAAACTAATTTCCCTGTGTAGACAAGGATTTATATACACAAAGGCATCCAGAGCAGCAAACAATAACCCAACCGTCTCTAGTTTTCAGGCTCCACATATAGTCATGTGTTCAAAATATCCATAAAAAAGAACAATTTTACATCAGGGTGCTTAGAAAAGAGCTCTCTTTCTGCCCCATTGGGAACCGGGTGGTGCTGGCAGGCCAGCAAGGCCCTTTCCATCTCAAACATCTACATTTCCATCTCTTTGCACATGTAATTTTGCACCTCATTGCTCCTAATTGAGTGGTTTTGAAAACCCAGCCTGTAGAGCTATCCATTACTCTGCCACAGCCACAGTGTCAAAGAAAATAAGTTCTCAGACACTTCTGTCTATAAATAATTCTGCTGTCGTGAGGTTATCCACAGGGAGTGTTGACAGCTATCTCATTACTGCTGTATTTCTCAGTTTTCTATCAAATTGCTTGTTTCTTCCCCCAGCCTCTTCCCAAAACAAAGGTGCAGGAGGATCGCAGGGCTTCCTAAGCAGCATTTCCAGAATCTTCCTCCTTCCGTGATGGATGTCACAGCTGCCGCGGGAGCTGCCATCTCCAGGACGGGACTCAGGAGCTCATGTTTGCCTGAAATCCTTCACAGCAATTTTCTGGAACGAGAGGATGTTAGCTGTAGTCATACCACCAAACCCCAGCTCTGGTAATTATATCCTGCTAACCCAAATTCCCCCTT
Source organism: Larus michahellis (assembly GCF_964199755.1). Classification (NCBI taxonomy): domain Eukaryota; kingdom Metazoa; phylum Chordata; class Aves; order Charadriiformes; family Laridae; genus Larus; species Larus michahellis. The sequence goes on from NC_133896.1 coordinate 216,793,477, forward strand.
ACAGTTTCAACAGGACGCACGAGTCTTCTTGCACAGCGTTAAACCCCTGCTGTGGGTTATCTCAGAGACAGCTGCATTTTAGTGGGGAAAAGTGATTTCTGTAGATTTGGGCATGAAAACCAGTTGTGAGTTTTGGAGCAAAGCGTTGGCTTTTCTTGGGTGAGCATCAGCAGCTTGGTTTCCAAGCAAGGTCGAGTTGCTACTGAAATAAGAGCTTGGGGGATCCTCCCCAAAATAATAAATTTATTCAGAGCAGCTATTGAACGGAAGGACTCAGGAGCTGCAAGGGCACAAAACTCACTGTCTGAGCTCCCAGCCCAAAGACCCAAGCAACCATACCCCAGGTAATGAAGGATGGACGGGGCTTTGAGCAACCTGGTCTAGTGGGAGGTGTCCCTGCCCACAGCAGGGGGTTGGAACGAGATGATCTTTAAGGTCCCTTCCAACATAAACTATTCTATCGCTCTATGAAACCTTCTCCTCTTGCTGTCGCTTCCCACAAATCACCGCTGTAAAGCAAACAGTAGTGCAGCACAAATTTAAAGTTTCTACACTGCTGTTGTGCCAAGGCATCAAGTACTTGCACTCTCTGGTCTCTACCACTATTATATTTAGTCCATAATTAAACAAGCAAGGGACATAAATAGCTGACAGCTTAAAAGCACTTTCTTACACTCTTCTCCTTGCTTTGTAAACACAGACCTTACTTCTCCCATAAACTACGGAGCACAGCTATAACTCACTCTCCCCAGCACTGCCTTTTTTTGCCCGAGTCCAGGGTACATTGTCATTAGCTGAACTGACTTTTTTGCCTTCAAATTTGTCTTTTTATTAGAAAATGCCTTTGTCCATCCTTGAAGATTGCTGGGAACATCTCTTAGCTGGACCGCCTCATCAAAGCGCTGTTCTCAAGTCAATGCGGTACAAGGATATGCCCATAAAATGTGGGCCGTGTTTTTTTATGAGGAAAGAATTAGTTGAGCTTCTCCAGAACAGATCAACTCTGATTAATTAAGTTAATATAATTTTTGTCTTAGCTTGGAAATGCCCCCCACCAAGGAAAAATGCTACTGGTATGAACGGCCCTGGGTGATGGATGGAGCTAGAGGATAACATGCACAACTTTCAAACTTTGTCTTGAGCATTTGACCCTACAGATGCTTCATAGTGCAGTTCCCAGGGTGGGAAAGATCTGAGCAGAGAGGGTGCTGTGGGGTGCTTGTGCCAAGGTGTCCCTGCCCTAGGATGTGGGGCAGAAGAGCTAAATTTGGGGTCTTAGAGCACCATCTGCTGGCACCTTCCCCCAGAAGGAGCCGGGGTGGCTTGGAGCCAGCCTTCACCATGGCCAGGATTGCGGAGGAGGCACTGCTGAGAGCAGAGAGGGGCTGCTGGAGAAACCCCAAGGTCTCCTTTGAGCCTCCATGGGGGAATGGAGCAACGGAAAAGAGGCAAAATCCGCTCCTTTCACTGCAATTGGAACAAGCGCTGAGGGTGTAGATGGGTGTCATCTACCTGGCAGAGACGGCAAGGGATGGAAAAGGGGATGATGGCTCCTGCCATACTCAGGAAGGGCCAGAACAGGCTTGTTTGTGTGATCCCACTATCCCAGCAAGTGCTTGGGATTGTTTCAACACAGTGCCTTTGCTGCTGAAGTGTTGGGTGTCACTGGGAGGAGGGTAGACCACTTCCACCCCATCCCTGGGACCAGCAGGCTGTTGGTAGGCAGATTTCCCAGGTCTGGGTAGAAATCCTTGCTGGAAGGGGAAGGATTTGAACCTCTGGATTTCCAAGATGTTTCTGACCACCGGGGCAGTAGATAAACGGTGGAAAGAAAGCAACAACCTCCCTGTCTGCTCCAGTTAGGAAGAGGATCTGGGCATCACGTGCCATGTGAGGGAGACCTCAGTGTGGTACATCTGTCCCAGAGAGCAGAGGATTTTGCCCAATACCTAGCCTGGTGGCTTCCATTTTCTACTGCTTGCCTGCCCTCCCACTGCACAGGTATCTCAGTTTCCCCACTCTGCCAAGGGGACCTGGCGTCTGAGCCTTCTTGTGTGTCCCTTAGCATCTGCTGGCTTTTCTCTTCCAATGTTCCAAGATTTTGATATCTAAATTAGGTGCCTACATGTGCTGTTATAGCCATTAGGTGCTTCGACGCATCTCACTCTCCATAGGGCATTCTCAATCATTTTTCCAACCATCTTTTCTCTCCTTTGCTCCCTTTCCATGCATCTCTCCCTTCTATCCTATTTTTAAGACCATGGTCCCACACGACATGTTGTCTTTCATATATTGCACACAACAACTTGGCTCTTCAGCCCCAAAATAGTCCACTGTGTGGCAGATCAGACAGGACAGGTCTATATGAGGGATTCTTGAATCTCATGTTGGCCTCACATGTTCCACCACACCTCCAAGACAGAGGTCTATGAACACCTTAGAGTTGAGGTGTATGGTCAAAATTTGGTTCTCTTAGGGATGTGGAAATTGAAAGGATATTCTTGTTCCTGGGGACCAGTACTCTGTTTTCACAAGCCACCCATCCTGTAATATTCTTCATAAATCCTTTTCTCGCACCTATAATTTAGATGGGGCCATAACGTCGGAGCCTTTCTCTCATTCATGCAGAAAACAGACAGCGTTCTGCTTGAAGGAGGTAAACTTTCCACACGTAATAGCAGAGCAGAAGAGTCTGGGATGACAGTCAGAAAGGATATGTAAGTGGCATATTGATTTTTACGTGCTGCAAATAGCAAAAGGCGGTTGTCTCTTGATACACTTGGATTAACAAAGCACAACACTTGGCACTGGAAGCGTTGCTGCCACAAAGCAGAAGGGACCATACATAGTCTCTCTGCCTGAGACGCAAAGGGGGCTGAAGCAGTGAAACTACTGCAGTCCCCTGTAAAGCTGGTTGTGAGGCATTCATCAAATATGAGTCACCAAATCATCATCTATTGAGCCTTTCACTGTTTTCATCTTCCTCTGTGCATCTGCTGTGCATCCTACACTGCGGGAAGGTGAGGAGGCAGGGCTGGAAGCGGGGGAGTCCCAGCTCTTGGGATTGTCTGAATACAGAGGACTGTCAGTGTGATTTTTTTTTTTTAAGTATATTTCTAACTGTCTTGGCTGTAAAAAAAAAAAAAAAAAAAAAAAAAAAAAAAAAAGTTGGAAAATGAGAACCCACTGCACCTCTTATGGGGTAAGAAAAAGAAAAGCCCTACAGAATTTACTGGTCTTTTAATCTTTGAGCTGAGAACCAGTAAGCTGCTTCAACCACCCCAGTTCAGCTGAGATATTGTAGGAAGCAAAACACCAGTTCACCCAGCTTTTCTGCAACATGGGACATTGGCGCTGGCTCCTCTAAGATAAGGGGGTGAATGAGAGGAACTGTCCCAGGATCTGGGGCTCATATGGTGGCCACCAACAGACCATCCTGAAAGCACATCTGAAGCAGCAGAATAAGAAACATGGAGAAGAACGTGTGCCATCAGTTGGATGAGACTGGGCATCAGAGACAAAAGCTCTGGTCATTTGGTCACCTGACTTTCCGTAAAGTGCAATGGGTGGATAACCCTGTCTCCACAGATGTCCTGTCCCCCTCACCTCTGTCTTTTCTGTCAAACCACACACTTTTGGCAGGAAGGACTACCTGTACGCAGGCCCCTCAGAGAAGTGGCTGAGTCACCATCCATGGAGGTTTTTAAAAGACGAGTTGATGTGGTGTTTAGGGACATAGTTTAGCGGTGGACTTGGCAGTGTTAGGTTTACAGTTGGACTCAATGACCTGAAAGGCCCCTTTCAACCTTGACAATTCTATGATTCTACATTGACCAGTTCAGTATGACTCTGAGCTTAGATGCAAATTCAGTGCAAATAAAAAATAGTTCTAAGACACTTTATGCAATTTTAGATAAATAAATGTTTGTTCGGGAATCCATACCACCCTTTGGGATTCACAGACTGAAGTCCAACAATCAGTAAACACTCCAGCTATATCACATCATTGATATGACCACCTTCACAAGTGGTCCTGTCCCCAAATAGGGGGGACACTAATGAGGAGTAATGGTTTTAAACTGAAAAAGGGGAGATTTAGATTAGACATCAGGAAGAAATTCTTGATTCTGAGGGTGGTGAGCCCCTGGCCCAGGTTGCCCAGAGAAGCTGTGGCTGTCCCATCCCTGGAGGGGTTCAAGACCAGGCTGGATGAGGCTTTGAGCAACCTAATCTAGTGAGAGGTGTCCCTGCCCAGGGCAGGGGGGTTGGAACTGCATGATCTTTAAGGTCCCTTCCAGCCCAAACCATTCTATGATTTCTTGCTGAAACACTACTATTGGCAACTCTTATGTATTTACCGTTAACCAATTTTAGACCTGATGCAGGCAAAAATACATTCCCAGTTAGCACAAAGGAACTTCTGTTTGAAGCAAAGATGGACTAAATAAACAGCTCTGAATCAATAGGGTAGAGATCAATTAATCCTTAGTGGATTTAAACCATGAACCAATCTGATTCAGTGTGCTTTATCCTCACTATCCTAAGGGAGAGCTTTTAGGTGACTATCATCTCCTACCTGCACACAGAATATTTCTGACAGTTGCAGTGTCAGAGCATTTTTGCAAAATCTCTTTTTATCACTGCAGCAACCACGACTCACAATTCAGACCCTAGGGGAAGGTGCCATGTAAAGTTACAGGCAGGGCCCGTCCTGAAGACCTATACACATTGCGTAGGTGAGGGATATGTAAAGATTCAAGGCTATGAATGTGCCCAAGGTCAAACAGAAGGTTTTGTGGCTGAGATGGTGACAGACTGGAGAGCTCGCAACTGCCAGCGTTCACTGCATCACCCCACGATCATCTGCAATCCAAATTTCCCTGTGCATCTGTCCCTGCCTTAATTCACTCCAGTTGTCTGTTTAATTAAAAGCACTATGTGGGACAATTGATTAACGCAGGCTGCACTGCGAAATGGCTGCTCTCCACTGCAAATTTCAATTTCAAATTCAAAAGCAAAGGAAAAGTTGTAGGCTTTCCTATTTCGGTGAACAGTCGCCTTTTCATGCAAAGAAACTCTCTTGGAGGAAAGGCCTTTTGGTTCCCCCTGCCTTGACTGCACTAGAAGATGTTCAGCAGTGTCCAGCGGAGGGCCACGAAGATGATCCGAGGGCTGGAGCACCTCTGCTATGACGAGAGGCTGAGAGAGCTGGCGTTGTTCAACCTGGAGAAGAGAAGGCTCCAGGGAGGCCTTATAGCAGCCTTCCAGTCCCTAAAGGGGGCCTACGGGAAGGATGGGGAGGGACACTTGATCAGGGAGTGTAATGATAGGATGAGGGGTAACGGTTTCAAACTGAAAAAGGGCAGATTTAGATTGGATATTAGGAACAAATTCTTTACTGTAAGGGTGGTGAGACACTGGAACAGATTGCCTGGGGAAGTTGTGGCTGCCCCATCCCTGGAGGGGTTCAAGGCCAGGTTGGACGGGGCCTGGAGCAGCCTGGTCTGGTGGGAGGTGTCCCTGCCCATGGCAGGGGGTTGGAACTGGATGATCTTTAAGGTCCCTTCCAACCCAAACTATTCTATGATTCCACGAGGAGGATGAGGCTTGTTTTCAGTCAGTAGCCTTCCTATTAGTTGCAGGGCACTGGGACCGTTCTCCATCTATAGGGTAATGCACATGGAAGATATAAGCCATCCTGAGAGCTCCTGCTTGATGCTAGCCCAAAACAAGGAAGGGGTGATGAACGGCAGGAGGAATGCAGGTGGAAACTGCAGCCTCATGGAGAAATGAAGGCTCCAGAGATGTGGAAGATGTCCTGGGATGTGGAAGATGTCCTGAGATGCAGAAGATGTCAGGATTCAAATCCTGATCTCTGAGCTAAACTATCTCTACTCCATCTATGCATGCTGCAGGGGCCTCCTGCAACATGGTGCTTTCTTCTGACAAGGCACTTGGAGTCACAGCATGAAAGAAAAGCCCCTTATAACAGGAACTCATTTTCCCACATAACAAACGATAGGACAAGAGCAAACAGCCTCAAATTGCACCAGGGGAGGTCTAGCATGGATATTAGGAAAAAATTCTTCACCAAAAGGATTGTCAAGCATTGGAACAGACTGCCCAGGGTAGTGGTTGAGTCACCATCCCTGGAGGTATTTAAAAGACGTGTAGACGCGGTGCTGAGGGACATGGTTTAGTGATGGATTTAGCAGTGTTAGGTTAACAGTTGGAGTTGATGACCTTAAGGGTCTTTTCCAACCAAAATGATTCTATAATTCCATGATTCTATGATAAGTCAAGGTCCACCAGGGGCCCTGGAGAAGGGCTGTAAGGTCTGAATCAGACCAGGGCCAGGGCAGCAGGTCTTACCAGTCAGCAAGGGGAGTAAAGTTAATACGCTCAATAAATGAACAGTGGGGGACCAACATATTCAGTGAGAGATGTTTTAGACGTGTAGGAAATGATCTTCAAAGCCTGAGCTCCAGCCTAGACACACTCGTATCCGTGTCCTTCCCTGGAACTGCTTCCATTAGCACACACAAACTGGTTTGTTGATGTGGAAGATCTCGGTAACATCAGTGAGTCACTGGTCTTGGAAAGGAATAGCATTTTTGGATTATCAGGTCTTTTTAGGTTCCTCAGATTAGATAACTAACAGAAAAGTCATGCTAACAAATTCAGCCTGATATTAGGAAACTGAACGCAAGCGTAGCTGTCACTGTCATTCACCAGCACAGCTATGCCTACACTGCTCGGGCTGTCAGCTGCAGCCTACATTCGCATCCAAAATCACTTATCTAAATACAACACCATGTCTGCCTTAAGGAAGCCCTGAGGAAATCCTAGCTTCCCAAATGGGACCTGACCCCACTTGTCAGCTGCCTGGTCAGCTGCTTCTGCATGTCCCCTCTAGCCTTGCAGCAACACTACATGACCAATGGATCCTTCTAGGGAGGGTTTCCAGGATCACCTGTCTCAAGGACATCTCAGGTCTGCAGACAAAATCATGAAGTCATAGAATCATAGAATCCTTAGGGTTGGAAGGGACCTTAAAGATCATCTAGTTCCAACCCCCCTGCCATGGGCAGGGACATCTCCCACTAGATCAGGTTGCTCAGAGCCCCGTCCAGTGTGGCCTTAAAAGCTTCCAGGGATGGGGCTTCCACCACCTCTCTGGACAACCTGTTCCAGTGTCTCACCACCCTCATGGTGAAGAACTTCTTCCTAACGTCCAGTCTGAATTGACCCATCTCTAGTTTTAATCCATTCCCTCTAGTCCTACCATTACCCGACATCCTAAAAAGTCCCCCACCAGCTTTCTTGTAGGCCCCCTTAAGATACTGGTAGGCCCCTATAAGGTCTCCTCGGAGCCTTCTTTTCTCCAGACTGAACAACCCCAACTCTCTCAGTCTGTCCTCATAGGAGAGGTGCTCCAGCCCTCTGATCATCCTCGTGGCCCTTCTCTGGACACGCTCCAGCACGTCCATATCTCTCTTGTAGTAGGGGCTCCAGAATTGGATGCAGTACTCCAGGTGGGGTCTCACAAGAGTGGAGTAGAGGGGGAGAATCACCTCCCTCCACCTGCTGGCCACGCTTCTCCTGAGCCAGCCCAGGCTTTCTGGGCTGCAAGTGCACACTGACGGCTCATGTTGAGCCTCTCATCCACCAGCACCCCCAAGCCCTTTTCTTCAGGGCTGCTCTCACGCCAGTCACTGCCCAGCCTGTATCGGTGCTTGGGATTGCCCCGACCCAGATGGAGGACCTTGCACTTGCTCTTGTTGAACTTCATGAGGTTGGCATGGGCCCACCACTCCAGCCTGTCAAGGTCCCTCTGGATGGCATCCCTTCCCTCCAGCGTGTCAGCCGCCCCACACAGCTTGGTGTCGTTGGCAAACTTGATGAGGGTGCACTCTATGCCACTGTCCATGTCGCTGACGAAGATGTTAAACAAGACCGGTCCCAGTACTGATCCTTGAGGGACTCCACTTGTCACTGGCCTCCACTTGGACATGGACCCGTTGACAGCCACTCTTTGAGGGCGGCCGTCAAGCCAGTTCTTTATCCACTGAGTTGTCAGTCCATCAAAGCCATATTTTATCAGCTTGGAGACCAGGATGTCATGCGGGACGGTGTCAAAGGCTTTGCTCAGGTCCAGGTAAATGACGTCAGTTGCTCTCCCCTTGTCTATTGATGTTGTGACCTTCTCTTAGAAGGCCACCAGGTTTGTCAGGCACGATTTGCCCTTGGTGAAGCCGTGTTCATTGTACTCAATCACCTCTTTGTTATTCTTCTGCCTCAGCAGTGCCTCCAGGAGGATCTGCTCCATAATCTTACCAGGCATGGAGGTGAGACTGACTGGCCTATAGTTCCCTGGTTCATCCTTCTTTCCCTTTTTGAAAATGGGGATTATGTTTCCCCTTTTCCAGTCAGTGGGGACTTCACCAGACTGCCATGACTTTTGGAATATAATAGAGAGCAGTTTAGCAACCTCATCCGCCAGTTCCTTCAGTACCCATGGGTGTATTCCATCAGGTCCCATGGACTTGTTCACTTTCAGGTTCATCAAATGGTCAGAATAGCGTGCACATCTGGGCTGGATTCACACCATTTCAAGACATCTGAAGTCTTAAACCAATTCCATCTAAACTAGTCAGCCTGGGTTCTGTATATAATTAACGCACAAAAAAAAAGGAGACAGTCTTACAGCATGATTAATCTGACCCCTTTTTAGACTTCCACTTTAGGATTAAATTATAGTCTCTGCTGACAATAATGGGCATCTGTGGTAAGCAGCTTGGATGGAAACACCTACTCTGTAGATATTTGTATTTCATCCAAAAAACTCAACCTCTGAAGTGTTAGAGTCCGAATGTTGTGCAAGGGCAAAGAGGAAGCACACCATATATGAAGGTAAAGCCAAGAACTTACTGTTAGTATAATTGAAAACTCTCAAATTCAAGAATCATTATTACTCTTATTAGAGAAAAAGAAAGAATAATAATTCCACATAGAGTAATTTTATACAGAAAAAGTTTCAATAATAGTAATAATACAATTAAAATTGCATTGGTTTAGTTTCTAGCCTTTTTTCTGGTGTTAGGCTCCATTGCTCCATTGGGTCCTAAAATCAGTAACTTTGGATTGCTGGAGAGGGTAACACCCTGAGTAATCAGCCTCTGGTGCCCTTCATTGGGAAGAATATGCAGTTTATGTTACTGGTTTATCCTTCATCGCTCTAAAATCCACTTTGGGTCATTTTCATATGCTTGTTAATATGACTTTACACCTTTGTCTTTCTTCATGAGTTCACAGATCCAGGTTACACCCAAATTTACGTATGTTATGTATCTTAGATACTATTTCTTTGTTTTCTCTGTTACCCCTAAAATGACTTTTGTCCAGATCCAGGTCTGCATTTCTGTAACTACCCACGGGTGGGTTGTCTATAGCCATGAGGTCTCCAGTGCCAACACACACCCTATCTTCTGTCATACCATGCCTGCACTCCTCAGCGCCGCATCCTCTATCTCCACTTCTCAAGGTCTCTGCTATCACACCAGCCCTGTATTTCTCTATAATACATCACTGTGTTAGAGCTGTGCCTTGTTTTTCACAGAGTAACTGCTTGTTACTGCTAGTCATGTAAAGTATGGTTATACAAATGTATAGCAAATTAGCCGCAGGCAGCTGGTCAATCAGAGAAATCGCTGTCTCAACTAAACCAACTAAAACAAAGCTTAGGGAGATGAAAAAAAGTTCAGACAGAAAACCTGTCAGGTCTCAGTCCTGAGGCCTTGCAAACTCAATGCAAAGCTGATGGTCTGTTGCTAGCAACAGCAATACTGGATCACAGCACACCTTCACAGTGGCACTATGATGCTCAGAGTCCAGGAGAGCACTGGGCTCTGGTCTGCTTCATCCTATGTCATCCCAATACCTGAGAAGAGAAAGCCAAGGTGGACAAAGGCCCCCTGATGAGCCAGATCATCTCCCTGGACCATCAGTAAATGCTCCAGAGAGTATTTCACAAATGCCCAGTTAAAACACCCTCGAGGTAACTCCGAGCATTTTGGAAGACAGCCCATGTGAAAGCCTCTGTACAAAATAAAGCGAGATCCCCTGTGGCAGCCGCTTGTTAGCAGCGGCACAGTGCAGCAATGGGAGGAAATTGCAGGGTATTTTTCCTGATTTGAGACACCCAAGTGGCACAGAACAGAAGCTTTTTCTCACTACACTCTTGAGAACAATGCTGGGGGCTCCAGGAAGCCACTTGTTTCAGCTCGCCCACCTGGCTGAACAAGTAGCTGCAGTGATTGCCTTGCCTCCAAAAGAAGTTGTTCTCCTGGAGTTCCCCCAAACACTTCCAAAAAGCATATTTTTCCCTCTGGGAGAGCTCAGGCTACAGCACCTTGCAGTTTTTTTCCTTAGAAACACTGGGAAAAGATGTCCTGCTGTGCATGGAAGTGCTCCCAGGGCTGATCTAGACTCAGATGGAACATAAAGCTGTACTACTTTCCTCCCTCACCAGCACAAGCCAGCAGGAACTAGCGCCCCTACTAAGCAGCAGAAAGAGAAAGAAAAATCACAGCCAAGCCCAGAACTCATTCAATGCAGGAGCCTCATGCCCCTCTCCCTCACAGTGGTTGCACGGCCAAGTTATCCTGCTAACACCTAAACCAGCCATTTCTGACATCTCTCTGTGAGCCAGAGGAGTTTCACGCTCCAGCTGTGGATCTCCTTTAAAACAAGATTTAGGAATACCGAAGAGCTTTATCTCCACCTGCGTTGCTCTTGTCTCGTGTATAAATAGTCCCAAAGACTGTCCATTTTCAGGATCAGGCTGATGCCCATACATGTGCACAGCCTGGGGCACAGCGGTGAAAGGAAGGCTTGGGCCCATGTTGGGTGTAGTCATACGGGTCTGTGTTTGTTTTGGCTAGGGTAGAGATAATTTTCCTCATAGTAGCTAGTATGAGTCTATGTTTTGGATTTGTGCTGGAAGCGGTGTTGATAACACAGGGATGTGTTATTGCTGAGCAGTGCTTACATAGAATCAAGGCTTTTTCTGCTCCTCACAACACCCGACCAGCGAGTAGGCTGGGGTGGGCACAAGAAGTTGGGAGGAGACACAGCCTGGACACCTGACCCCAATGAACCAAAGGGATATTCCATACCGTATCATGTCATGGTCAGCAATAAAAAAGCCAGCCAAAGAAGAAGGAAGCGGGGGGGGAGGGTCGATACTTGGAGTTACGACATTTGTCTTCCGAAGTAACCGTCAGCTTGATGGAGCCCTGCTGTCCTGGAGATGGCTGAACACCTGCCTGACCATGGGAAGCAGTAAATGAATCACAGAATGGTTCGGGTTGGAAGGGACCTTAAAGATCATCCAGTTCCAACCCCCTGCCCTGGGCAGGGACACCTCCCACCAGACCAGGTTGCTCAAAGCCCCATCCAACCTGGCCTTGAACCCCTCCAGGGATGGGGCAGCCACAGCTTCTCTGGGCAACCTGGGCCAGGGGCTCACCACCCTCAGAGTGAAAAATTTCTTCCTGATGTCTAATCTAAATCTCCCCTCTTCCAGTTTGAAGCCATTACCCCTCATGCTTTCACTACATGTCCTTGTAAAAAGTCCCTCCCCAGATTTCTTGTAGGCACCCTTCAGGTACTGTAAGGGGTTATAAAGTCTTCCCAGAGCCTTCTCTTCCACAGAATGAACAACCCCAACTTGAATTCCTTGAGTTTTTTTTCCTTGCATGCATGGCATTTACCTTACCTATTAAACTGTCTTCATCTCAACCCACGAGTTTTCTCACTTTTACTCTTGTGTTTCTCTCCCCCATCCCACCTGGGGGACAGTGAGCAAGTGGCCACGTGGTGCTTAGTTGTTGGCTGGGGTTAAACCACGACAAAGTCACAGCTCTTGGTCACATTACCCAGAGGAGGACACAGGAATTGGCAAGTGAGCAGTTTTCTCAGCTCAGCTATTCCTAAAGACGGCGTGGAAGTTTTGAACTTCTGCTGCAGGCAGGCTCAGAGCCAGCAAAGTGCCCGCACTTGCGAGACTTATGAGTCTGTGTCCTCTTTTCAGAGAGCAAGCACAGCTCAGGAACTGCTTCAGCCTTGGAGCCAGACCCGTCGAGCACCACTGACCATCACTAAATAAATGCAATCATAGAACATGTATTATGGAATAAGGGGGGTGGCCGGAGTGGGGTGTTGTTACGCACAACCATACTTATTTGGTTTGTGTGGCGGCGTCCCACCTTTGAAAAAGAAGTAGGATTGATCGCGTAGTGACGCAGGTTCATTTTGAGGGGGGTATTGCAAACAGCGAGATAATCTATTTTCCTATCTTACCAGAACCCCTAGAGAATTAGACATTAATCTTTCAACCCAGATTGCTGAAACAGGAGGTCTCCCACTTGCTGGCAGCGACCCCCTACCTCCTACGACCAGTTTCTCTGGGATAATAAGTAAGTCCCATTAAGAAAATCCTCAGACTCCTCTTCCACGATGCCTGCTCCAACACGTAGCTGAGCTATAAGCCCCAGCCACCACCCCCTGCTCAGCCAAGGGCAAACCATACTCTCCGTGAGCTAAGGCAAAAATAAAAATTGGCTTTTACACCGTGGCTCCCCCTTTCCCCTGCCTCCCTGTACCCGAGGTTCCTCTCTGCACTTTGAATTAGGAGGTATGTCAGGCTTGTGGAACCAAGCCCAAACTTCCCCGAGAAAACACAAGAGTCAAAGGCATGTTTTGAAAATAAATATCAAAGCTGGCAAGCGCGGGCGATGGAAGACGGAACTGGCATTGTTAGAAGCTGGTAGGAGCAAAATAAGAGGGGCTCTGCACGGCAGTTTCACACAGGACTCAGCCTCCTGCCAACGCTATCTGGGGAATATTGCTCAAAGACCAAAAGAAAGAGCATTGAGCCTCGAGCAGGGAAGAAATTAGAAGTGTTTGTCTCTGCCACTCCGATAACATGAGGAATAATAATAGAGTGGGAGAAATAACTGTGGAGGGGGGGGTTACAAAAAAAAAAAAAGAATGAGGAGAAACTGGGCAACAGAAAAGCATGTCAGAGTTATAAAAAGAGACAGAGAAGGGAATTTTATTCATGAGCTTTCCAAATGCATTTGCCATTATCGCAGGCATGAGAATATTATTCTGCTGCTGTCAGGGGGCATGTGACTGGGGCTCCAGCCGTCAGAAAATCACTGCCAGCTGTCAGAGAGCCAAGCCATTAAGGGCGATGGGCCAACACCAATCACACTGTCAAGAAATACACTTGCTTGTCAAGAGATTAGCAGTCTGGCCTCCAAAGCCTTCAGAGAGTGTTGGCTTCAAAAATGGAGATGGTCATGTGAATAGGGCAAAGTCTCTGGCAATGGGAGCAGTGGGTAGAAACGCTCCTTTTAAAAGGGAAATACAAGAAGGGAGGTTTTAAGCTCTTTCTGGTTGGATCTGGCTCATCAGGAGCACTGAACAGCATATAGCATCTTTGCTCTGACAGCATTTTTAAAAAAATTAATTCATCCAGAAACACTGCTTAGCCCTTGATCAAATGGGTTGATGTGCAGCACCGAGCTCTGAGCGCATGGCAGCTGTCTTTGGGAAGGCTGCAATGAGAGAGCAGCTGATCCAAGCTGGAGCCTTGCTGAATTTTATTCCCCTTTCCTTCAAGCATCAGGAGGCCCCTAACTTGTCTCAGTTGTACCTGACGGTGGACAGGGCACGAGGTTTGGATAGCAGAGGTGACGCAGACACTTCAGTCCTAGAGCAGTACAGACTCCCAGCCTTGTCCAGCGATGGTCCTAGAGAAAGGCCAGCCCCAGGACCAGCAGTGGTTATTCCAAGGGCCCTTTTATTTTACAGGTGACAAACCTAGACTTGGTTTTTGAAGTATAGCCTACAAGGGAGAGTCACCATATCCTTTTCCTGAGACAGTCACACTCCAGGCAGCTACAAAGCCACTAATATGGATCACAGAAACCATGCAGTGTTCACAGATGGTGCTCTATGACTTGTGCTAAGCATACTGCATCGAGTTTAAACCACATATTAGCGTTGCCTAACTTTTAGGTCACACGTTCCATGGCATTTGAACTCAGAAAACCATTAAGTGATTCAGACTGTCCACAGCTGCCACGCTCAGCTCTCAGTACAGAGAGGTTGCCTGAGACAGTAATTCAGTATTATATCACAGGCTGGCCAGAGAATGGATTGAGAGCAGCCCTGAGGAGAAGGATTTGGGGGTGTTGGTGGGTGAGAAGCTCAACATGAGCTGGCAACGTTCACTGGCAGCCCAGAAACCCCCCCGCAGCCTGGGCTGCATCCCCAGCAGCGTGGGCAGCAGGGCGAGGGGGGGGATTCTGCCCCTCTGCTCCGCTCGGGGGAGACCCCCCTGCAGTGCTGCCTCCAGCTCTGGGGCCTCAGCACAGGAGAGACACGGAGCTGTTGGAGCGGGGCCAGAGGAGGCCCCGGAGATGCTGGGAGGGCTGGAGCCCCTCTGCTGGGAGGACAGGCTGAGAGAGTTGTGGGGGTTCAGCCTGGAGAAGAGAAGGCTCTGGGGAGACCTTCCAGCCCCTTCCAGTCCCTCAAGGGGCTCCAGGAAAGCTTCCAGCAGAAGCTTCCAACCCAAACCATTCTATGATCACATTGACTTGCCACTGCAGCCATAATACCTTAACACAGACAGAATTCAGAATGTGATTCATGCACATGATGTAGCTTCAGATGTTGTAATTAGGTAATTCACATTGTAATTAAATAATTACATCACATTTCTGGATGAAACTTTTCAGAAAAGCATGTCATGGTGGACCCACTCTCATCTACAGTTTTGGTATGACAGATGTATGAAGTCTGGTGTATCAAACACCTGGACTCTACTATGCCCAGGAGCCAACTCTCATCCATAAGAATTCATGAAGCAGGAGGGCATCACCAAGGTGCCTGAAGCAATGGCTTTCTGCAATACAGGCTGAAGTGACCCACTTCTCGGGAGATGATGCCACCAAACATGTAGGGTCAGTGGTACAAAAGCTCCAGAAAACTTCTTTCTTTCTCTGTCTGGCAATGAACTCTCCTACTGAGGCTGATCATCAAACATTTCCTGCGGGAATGACCATGGGACACAAGTCACCCCAGAGGAAAGTTGCAAGTGGAAATGTATTGCTGTATTTCCTTGTGTTTCCTTTCATTCCCTTTTTAGTTCATAGGTCTGAAATACCCCAGCTATGCTAATAAAGTCAATTTGAACTGTCTGAGCAGTCTCCTTTATTAATGGCTTGTGAAAGGAAAGAGTTTGGCTGAGGTGTATGTTGATTAGCTCACTGGTAATTAACTGATCCCCAGAAAAGTAACAAAGGATTTTTGCCACGTAAATAATGACTTGATCTCTTTCTTCTCCTCCTTCCTGCATTAAATGAGAGAAATATAACAATGGGTTTTTTTTACATGAGCAGAATGTGTTTCATTTCCAGGCTAGGTAGAAAAATTTGCATGTGCTTGGGGTAAATATGCCATTTTCCCAGAGATCAAGGAAGAAATCAGTGGCTGCCTTCCCTCCTGTAGGTGCAGTGCAACTGAAGGCGCTTCAAGTGCTCAAGTTTTTAAAAAATTCTTTTAACATGTGACATTTTAATATATCTCTATCAGCTTACTGCTGAGACTTTCAGCTCGCTCCTAGCGGCTCCCCGCTTTTGTTGCAGAGATTTCCAGGAGTATCAATATGATGAAATTGCTTTCCCTATCCGTGAGACCAAATGCCAAACAGTGCACAACTGGATGGGCGAGAGTTTTATAGAGCACAGGGTGGGATATATCGCCTTCCAGGCTCAGGCACTAATTGATTCATCATACAAGATACAGTGAACAAACGGTTTGTGGGTGCTTTCTTCCCTAAACTGAAAGTTATAACAAAAGGGCGAGACACTGGCGATAGTTAGTTCCCCTAAATCCATTCCCAGTGGGGTTTTGGCGTAAAAGAGCTTCAGCCCGTATCCCTCACAGACTTCAGATTAGCCTGTCTTCCAGCCAGTTTCTTGTTTCTTGACAATATTTTTCCTTCCAAATTTGCCTTAAGTCACCCTTATATTGTTGGGAATTCCATTCCTGCAGTAGGTGGTCACTGATCACCTTTTGCCCAGTCTCCATCTGATCATACACCCAAAATGCTGTGAGTGGCAAAGACGGAGTTAGGACTGGGAATCAGTGGTGCCAGAAACCTCAGCAGCATGAATGTAGATGGGAGGAGGCCCCAGCTTGAGGAGCTTTAGCCGGACAGGTTACCAAACTGACGCTGAACACCCAAAAGCTTGCTGTTTATGGCCACCTGCCTGCACAAGGTAGCTGCTATTGCTGGAAGAGTCCTACCTAATTCACCCAATGGCTTCGGACACTGTCAAGTCATAGAAAATGTGGAGACTTCAAAAAATTTCCTGTAGGGTTGAAAATATGAGATTGTTGTACAACCCTCTTTCCTCTGTGCCACAGCAATATCATGATACTATGTACAGATTCTTATTTTAACTGCAAGCTGCCAATACCTTCCCTTCTCTTCCCCAAAATGAGCTGGTTGGAGAAGAGAACCCAGTAATGTGTTCTCCTCCAAACCCCGTCTTGGCACCATTCATGGGGAGGGAGCTAGGATTGGAACAAAAAGAGAGGAGTACCACTCCTCTTCTCAGGAAAAAAGGGCTGCTGCAGTTTTTGGAGTCCCAAATGGATTCAGTGCTGCCTGTTCAAGCGTTGGAGAGAACCAATGTTTTGCGGCTCTCGTCCTCCAGTATACCTCTCCTCCCAGCTTTTATAGGGAGCTGATAATTTGTCCTAAGGACAGGCGACCCCAGTGAGTGGTATAATATCCAGAAGTAAGGATGCTTCCCAGAAATGCCTCAATTTTAGGTATGTATCTTCCACAGACCCTGTGAGTACAGAAAATATAACAGGAGCTTCATTGACCTCAAATCGGAGTGGAGCGCTTGGCAGAAGAGCGTAAGGAATCATAGAATCATAGAATCTTCATGGTTGGAAAGGACGTTTGAGATCATCGAGTCCAACCATATACATACACACACAAAAAAAACCCCACAAAAAACCCAAAAAACCCCACAAACAACCTACCTACAATCTCTGCCACTAGACCATGCCCTGAAGTGCCACATCTAGATGTTTCTTAAACACCTCCAGGGATGGTGACTCAACCACCTCCCTGGGCAGGCTGTTCCAGTGCCTGACCACTCTTGCAGTAAAGGAATTCTTCCTAATATCTAATCTAAACCTCCCCTGCTGCAGCTTCAGACCATTTCCTCTGGTCCTGTCATTATTCACCTGGGAGAAGAGGCCAACACCCACCTCTCTCCAACCTCCTTTCAGGTAGTTGTAGAGGGCAATGAGGTCTCCCCTCAGCCTCCTCTTCTCCAAACTAAACATGCCCAGCTCCTCAGATGACCTGGTCTCCAGACCCCTCACCAGCCTGGTGGCTCTGGTGGCTCTGCTCTGGACACGATCCAGCACCTCAATGTCCCTCTTGTACAGAGGGGCCCAGAACTGAACACAGCACTCGAGGTGAGGCCTCACCAGTGCCGAGTACAGAGGCACCATCACTTCCCTGCTCCTGCTGGCCATGCTATTCCTGATACAAGCCAGAAGGCTGTTGGCCTTCTTGGCCACCTGGGCACACTGCTGGCTCATGTTAAGCTGGCCGTCCACCAGCACCCCCAGGTCCTTTTCTGCTGGGAAAGGAGAAAGGGATTCATGACCTCACCCAACTTCATCCATTCAAAAAAGCCAAACTAAGCTCAATTCAGTTACCAAAATACAGACATTTAGTGCTGTTGGACACAAAGCAGCTGAGAGCCATTAGGGTTTGACACTGGATCTCGGGAAGACTCAGTGACCCCAGGGCATCCTGCCTGGCCTCCAGCTGCTGCTCTGAAAGAATCTCAAATGAGACAAGATTCCAGCATTTAAGGAAGTTAATTGAGCCCTTAAGGCAGGATCCAAAAACAGATTAACACACTTAAATATTGTTACAAAGTTTAAGCAAGTCTCTTCACATTGAGCTCTGTGTATGCAAATGAGCAGGCAGAAAAAGACAGCTTGCTATATTTTTCCTAAGGAGAAAGCGGTTTACAACCGTAAACAATGAATTTTTATGGCATTTGCTTTTGCTTTTTTAAAGCATGAGAAGACTTCCAATGCACGGAGGCAGAGCGATTCCCAGATTCCTTTGAAAGTCAATGAGACTGAGGCACATGCCATTTGTGCTTTTGGAAAGTCTCCCTCCCTTGGTAGATTTTCGTTTGATATTTCAGCTTAAGCTGGTGTATATTTACCATAGACATTCTGCAGCTGATAAGGGCTCCGATTCCCATATAAGACTGAATTAAGCCCAGATGACTGGAAAAGGTCCTAAGCTGAGCTCTCCTTCGACACTTTTCCCAGTGTCAACTGCTTCTCCCTTGGGAATGGCTGAACAGCAGGTTTATCTCCTCCCACACCAATTTCAGCCCTGCAAATTAGCGCAAACTGACATCAATTTTATTTCATGCTAATACAATGGTTTGAAAGCTGCAGGTGCTTGGAGACACCAACGCACGCTGTCTGCTTTCAGGGTAGTAACCACTGGGTGCAGATAAGCTTCAGCTTAATGCACTGCTACAGGAAAGCAAACATGGCAATTTTGGTAAAATGGGACCTGCTGTGGATGGGATCACCTGGCTCTGCTTTTGATTTGAAAGGTTTTGGGATACATCTGAGATAGACCCAATCGGATAGGCTTGTGCTAGGAAAAGGATGGAGATGAAAAAAGCCTCCCTAAAATCTGCTTTGAGGATTGGATACAGAATCCTAGAATAGTTTAGGTTGGAAGGGACCTTAAAGATCATCCAGTTCCAACCCCCTGCCCTAAGCAGGGACACCTCCCACTACACCAGGGTGCTCCAAGCCCCATCCAACCTGGCCTTGAACCCCTCCAGGGATGGGGCAGCCACAGCTTCTCTGGGCAACCTGGGCCAGGGGCTCACCACCCTCACAGCAAAGAATTTCTGCCTGAGATCTCATCTAAATCTCCCCTCTTTCAGTTCAAAACCATTACCCTTCATTCTGTGGCTCCCCTCCCTGATCCAGAGTCCCTCCCCAGCTTTCCTGGAGCCCCTTGAGGGACTGGAAGGGGCTCCAAGGTCTCCCTGGAGCCTTCTCTTCTCCAGGTTGAACCCCCCCAGCTCTCTCAGCCCGTCCTCCCAGCAGAGGGGCTTCAGCCCTCCCAGCATCTCCGGGGCCTCCTCTGGCCCCGCTCCAACAGCTCCGTGTCTCTCCTGTGCTGAGGCCCCAGAGCTGGAGGCAGCACTGCAGGGGGGTCTCCCCCGAGCGGAGCAGAGGGGCAGAATCCCCCCCTCGCCCTGCTGCCCATGCTGCTGGGGATGCAGCCCAGGCTGCGGGGGGGTTTCTGGGCTGCCAGTGAACGTTGCCAGCTCATGTTGAGCTTCTCACTCACCAACACCCCCAAGTCCTTCTCCTCAGGGCTGCTCTCAAGCCATTCTCTCTGCGCAGCCTGGGTTTGTGCTTGGGACTGAACCATCTTCTGCATGTGGGATTGTCCTCTCCTCAGCAGGTCACACCTCCTTCCCTAAATACCTGCACTCAGCAGCCCCTGTTTTCATCAACCCTTTATATCACTATTCAGGTGGTTGTATTCATATCTGAGCCCTTCAGTGTTGGATGCTCACAGCACCCACAGAGCTGAAATCTGTGATGCTGTCATTCACTACCCCAGCCATTTACCAAAATGCACACAACAGCCTTGAAAATATGAATAAGAACAGTCACGTTACACTGGCGAGTTTATGAATATTTATACGTCTCTAGGACTTGAGTCCCTTTGATGATGCTTTACAAACGCATGACTCCATTTAACTTCAGTGCAGACGTTTCTGCTTTACCTAGCTATGAATAGGAAATCAGTTCGGCTAAAGTTTCTTGCATCAGATCCTCCTTCACGTTAGGAAACGACTTCTCTTTTTCACTCATTCAGGTGCCACTAAACTTCTGTGATATTACTTCAGGCATAATTACCATCATCCCAAAAACAGCGCTCACAAAGAGCCCTTAAACTTGAAGGCGCTTCACAAAGAGTCTGATTCAGCCTCTTATAATGCCGCTTTTAGCGTCTTACTCATGCTATCTGCATATAAATCAATGGGATAAATTACACGTTACACAGGATCAGGCTTGCAGGATCTCAAGGTGTTAATGACCTTTTCCTGTAACCAGTACGGACTAGACAATTCAGAAAGCTGCCAATAATGACATTTGGAGCTGCAGTACTCGGGAGCCGACATTATCGTGGGCTGTGAGGCTTGAGCTGAGAACCCTGACTCAGTATTCCATGCCTAAGATGCTGGATATGCTAGGACACAATAAAATCAGATCTTAGAAGAGGCGCGGGTTCATAATTAACGTAAAATTTGAACAGCTTTATTTATGTGGCTGATGATACCTTTATTTTAACATCATTAAAACCAAGTAGTGAAAACATCTTCAAGATTTTGTGTCAATTTTATCTCACCCTTCATGGGCATATACTGATGAGAGGGAATATGTGCAATCTTCTCCAACATATGTAGTCGTAATGAGTTCTAATCAATCTGTTTGTTAGGTCTCATTTTATGCAGAAATCAAACAACCGGCAGCACAAGCCATCATAAAGTGCTTGCATAGAGCAGGGATAGAGAAAAATGTCCTTCTTCAGGTGTCGTTCCCCAGATTTCACGGCTCATAGAGAAACAGCTCAAAACATGTGCAATTTTTGACCAGCAGCCCCTTCCCATTCCCCAAGCAAAAAAACTATTGGATCCACATACTAAATTTACAGGACAAATCCCTCTAGTGGTGTAAACCGAGATGACTCAATTAACCTAACTGATTAGTTATGGCATGAGGTTCCAGGGCAACATAAAACTCTACGGAAAGAGGATTCTTTGCCACAGGCAACCTGAGGCCACAGGAAATTACTCCATTGGCATGTCAAGTACATTTTTAGTAATACTGAAAATAAGCATTTCAGGAGCTCTATGTTTGTTTCTCTGCTTGTTATTTCAGAAACAAGGCACTCCACAGGTCGTTCAGATCAGACAAAGAAAATCCAACACCTGGACAGGTTTGACCGTCCAGTCAGATAGACCACAATTAGATGCAAATAACATCAGGCTGTCACATTATACCCAGTG
The DNA here is from genome assembly GCF_964199755.1 of Larus michahellis. Lineage (NCBI taxonomy): Eukaryota > Metazoa > Chordata > Aves > Charadriiformes > Laridae > Larus > Larus michahellis. The sequence continues at coordinate 216,814,716 of NC_133896.1, forward strand.
CAGTAATGTACACTACAAAGCCTAGCTCAAGGTTACAGCGGAAAACTATTGCTTTTAATATGTATTAATTGCAACAGCCAAAATGGGCAAAGTTGTTTTTCTGGAAGATGAATTTACCTTTACAAAAGAGTTTCAGGGGGGGAAAAAAATGTGTATTTTAATGGTTGGTGGCTGCCTCTTCAATACTACGACCCTTCTGAGTGCAATGACTGAAAGGTTTGCCAGAGTTCAACAGCAGAGAACCAAATCACAGAGTAAGTCAGAAGTAAAGCCATATTGCAATGGAGAATACTACAAAAACATGTCAAATAAATAAAAAATCCCCAATTATTCAAATTAAGGACTAGCTATACACAAGAAGGACATGGACCGTTTGGAACAGGTCCAGAGGATGCCCCGGAGATGCTGTGAGGGCTGGAGCCCCTCTGCTGGGAGGACAGGCTGAGAAAGTTGGGGGCGTTCGGCCTGGAGAAGAGAAGGCTCTGGGGAGACCTTCCAGCCCCTTCCAGTCCCTCAAGGGGCTCCAGGAAAGCTGGGGAGGGACTCTGGATGAGGGAGGGGAGCCATAGGACGAGGGGGAAGGATTTTAAACTGAAAGAGGGGAGATTTAGATTAGATATCGGGAAGAAATTCTTTGCTGTGAGGGTGGTGAGCCCCTGGCCCAGGTTGCCCAGAGAAGCTGTGGCTGCCCCATCCCTGGAGGGGTTCAAGGCCAGGCTGGACGGGGCTTGGAGCAACCTGGTCTGGTGGGAGGTGTCCCTGCCCAGGGCAGGGGGTTGGAACTGGATGGTCTTTAAGGTCCCTTCCAACCCAAACCATTCTATGATTCTATGATTTTTGCTTGTCTTTCTATCTAGAAAAAACAGAATGGATAACAACCCACATTGTTGTTGTTTTCTACCCCATACAGTCTTTCATTAATTTATCTTGCCCAGTTTTAAAGCCAGTTTCATGTCTGACTTCTGTTTCTATTGTGGTTACAATCTTTTCGTGTCAAGCACGCATGTGGTGAGAGAAGAAACAAGCACCAATATTTTTAATTATTTATTTAAAGACAACTGTAATTGAATATTATACAACCTGTTTGGGTTTTCATATTGTTCCTATTTCGTGTTCCTGGTGTGCAAATGGGATATTTAATAGTTATTTTTTCAGTTTCTGAACTACTGCAATTTCAAACTTTGACTTATTTTTCTGTTAAGAACTTTTAATCTTAAAATGGTTCAGCACGATAACAAAAGGTAGGTCAGAGCCCTACAAACTTCCTTACTATATAAGCTGAACCTTCAAAAGGCCAAAAAGCTAAAGTGCATTAAGCAGGCCAGAATCCTCATTTTTTACAACCAGTTTTGTGCTTTGAATCAGTTCGGTACTCTTCCAGACCTCAGTCTTGAAAGTCTAAATCTGGGGTGGATAATCTAGCTCTGAAAAAAATAGACAGGTCTGCATAAAAAAAACCCACAGTGATTTTCATGATGTTTTCACAATCTAAGTATTTTATCATTGCCATCACTAAAATCAATTTTGCTTTGAAGGCTTTGTATCACTATGAAAAACATTAAAAACATTTCTACCTGCTGCTGAAAGCAATTATATACGAGCTGAACTGCAGAAGGCAGGTTATTCTTCACAACAGATGTATACATTATGAAACACCAGCATTTACACTAGGAAAGGTCTGTGTTTAGATTAGATTTTTTTTTAGCTTACAGAGGAGAAATAAGGTGTGGAAAAAAAAGCTGGTGTGTTCATATGCAGCTATAATAAATTCTGCTGATCAGCTGGGTATAAGCACTGTGTACGGCCCTCAAAGGCTGCCCGAAGCTCCTCATCCAGTCTTTGGACCTTTTTCTGAAACATAAAAACCACACGGTATTATTAGGCCACTACTTGCGTGTTTTATCCTTTTCCGTTGTTTCAAGTCTTTCCCTTTTTAGACTCTACTTGCCTTTGATACCAACTCCGCTTGAAAAGCACTTTGAATATTCTGGGTGTAAGTATAGTATGCGTAGTAAGCACTGAGGAAACTAAATAAGGCATCACATGAGAGAAAACCCCCGTGTAGTAGGCAGTGCTATAAAAAAACTCCTTCCTCCTCCCAGCCCACGAGTACGAGAAACATTTGCCTCTTCGTTTAAAAACACGAAGCCAGGGCGCTGCCTCGCTCACATTACAAACCCTCCCTGCAATCTACAAGGAAAACCAGCGAGGGGAAACCACCAAACCGACCCAAGGGAGCATGTTTTGCCCCAAATGCAGGTGAGGAGAGAGCGGCCGCAGCGAGGCCTCGATGCTGCCCACCCTGCCGCCCCTCCACAGGGGCGTCGGGACGGCCCTCCGAGCCAAACGTGCCCCCAGCCGCTCCCCGCCCCCCCCCCGGATTTTCCTGAAATCTGCCTTTTTCACCTCAACATTTTTCTCATTTCCAGTTTCCCCCCCTCAGCCGAGCGCGTCCGGCCTTCCCGCGCCCGCAGGCCGCAGCCCGTCGCCATGGCAACCCGCGGGCCTCCCCCCCCCCACAACTGGCTCCCGCCGCCGCGGCTCCTCCCCGGTGCGGGCGGGCCCAGCGCCGGCCCCCGCCCGTTGCCGCTGGGCCCGGCGCCCTTCTCCCTTCCTCCCCTTTCCCCTCGCTCCCCTTTGGCCTTGGAGCGGGCGCCGCGATGGCTCCGGCCGCCGACCGGGAGGGCTACTGGGGCCCGCCGACCTCCACCTTGGAGTGGTGCGAGGAGAACTATGCCGTTTCCTACTACATCGCCGAGTTCTGTGAGTGGCCGCCCCGGGGGCCGCGTCCCGCCGCCGCCTCTGTCCCTGTCCCCTCCCCAGCCCCTCCGTACCCCCACCCCACTGACTAGGACCCACGGGCAGGGGAATCCCCCCTCCTCCGTGGCCCTTCTTTCCTGAGGGGGAGGACAAATGGCGGAGTAACAGAGCCCCTGCCCCTCAGCCAGCCCCGGCGGGTGGAAATGGGTGTTTTCCTGTCCCCTTCCCCCCAAATCCGTGTCTAAAGGACAGAGTGGTGTAGCTCCCTCTCTGCCCGTGACCCAGAGTGTTGTTTCGGGTCCCCTCATCCCAAATCTGTCCCTTTGGCTTTTGTCCCAAAGCGGTGGAGGGGCAGGAGGAGGGTGTCGGAGGGCTTGGGTGGCTGAGGTGGGGTGGCCGGGTGAGGTGGGATCACAGGTGGCTTGGCGCTGGAGCAGGGCTGGATGGCCGAAGAGGGGAGTTTTCACTCAAATGGTGGCTGGGGTGCCAAGCTGTAAAGCCATGAGGGTCCTTGAGAGGAGATGGGAGCATCCGCCCAGCTACAGATGGTCAGACCAAGCCAAACTGTTCAGGGAGAGCAAGGAGGGAGAAGGCATCTTTGTACAGAAGAGAGAGTCTTCATCCAGGAGAGATGCCTTTGCCCAATTGTTCTTTGGTGGGTCTTGACCATCATCAGGTTGCTCTGGTGCAGGTGGTGGGAGTTACGAGTAACTTGAAGGGTCTCTCTGGCACAGGTGGTTGGTGGTCTTTCGGGTAGCTGGGATCCATGGCAGGAGAGCAGGCTATTGTTTTGACCTCAAAACTCTGTCATTCAGAAGCAGTCAGGAATTTAGATATATTCAAGCGAATTTTAGGGAAAGAAGAAAGTGCTCAGCCTCCAGCATCACTCAGCAGGTGCTTGAGAAGAGTATGTTGTGGCAGCTGGTAGAGGATCAAGCCCTCTGTCACTGATATTTTGCTGAAAAATGAAATATTTTTGTATCCAGGGTGAAGACTTTAAAGGGTGTAGTAGTTGTAGTTATGTGCTGACACTTGACATACACCCTGTCTTACAAAAAGCTTTTACATGTATTAAATAGGTGTCTGCCTTTGAAGTGTTTAGACCCTAGGAAAATAGTACTGAAGTGAACAGGCTCACCTACCCTGAAGTGCTTGGAGTGGGCAATCTGAGGAGGCCTTTCGCATAGCTGGGATGCTTCAGTAGCGCTTTGGAAGAGCTTGGCATGCAGGAGATGGAAGGTTTTGGGCATCCATGCCAGGCTGTGACTCCTGGTTCCAAACCCTGACATGGGTGAAGGACGAAAATGAATAGTCGTGAAAGAGGTTTCAGAGTGTGGGAATGGGAAGGATCTGAATAACAGTAGCATAGGCGGCATAGAAACTTGGAGGAAAAAGGAAGTTGGTGTGTAGATTTATGGCTGAGAAGAAGCAGGCCAGCTGAATAGGGAACAAAATTAAATAGTCTTAAACCGGGACAAACTTAGAAGTTTTTTAAATAGAATGAGAATTTTGCAGAGTATGTATTTTTGTGTTTTCCTTGTGGTAAAAAAGTAATTTGTGAGATAATCCTCATGGGGAAGAGGAAGCTCTGTTCCTTCACCCATGTAAAAATAAATTTGACTAGCATGTAAATTTTTGAAATAATCCCCGCATTGTTGGCCTTGTGAACTGATACTTTTCATCCGCTTCTAGATTATTCATGAGAAGGAAGATGAGGATGAGATTAATAGTGGGAGGTGGAGAGGCAAGTGTTCTGAAGAAAAAGGGACTAATTTTAGAAGGTCTGGTCCCTCCATACGGTTTTATTGTTTGGGACCACAGTTTGTTGGTCTGTCAGTTGCACTGAACAAAATGTGTATAAGGGCTGTGCTGTAAATTAGAGCATTTAAATGGTCCAAGTTTTAAAAGCAAAACAGTAAATAAGCCCACTTTATTTTAGGGTTAAATTAACAGTAGATAATTTCATTAGAGATGTCAAGATGGTTTAGATTTTCTTTAGCAATAATTCTGTAACTGCATTTTCAGGATAAGAGGAAATATTATTTTTTTTTTTTAATGATATGAACACACAACATTTAAATCTTAGCCAGCAAAAGTTGGTTGGCAGCGTATCTTTCATGAAACAACTGAGGGGTCTTTCCCAACTTTCTCTAAAATACTTGATGTGAAGCTAATTACTTTGGAAGATCAGAAAGACGTTACCCTGAAATCTAGTTGCTTTAGCAGAAGAACTGAGAGTATATTCGGGGTCTGTGGTGCCCAGCGGTCTTCTGTCAGTTGGTGTGCCTTTGTGGCCTTCTTATTCTATCAAAAATCTGTACTCAGAGAACAAACAAACCAGGAAGTACAAAAAATAGTTTTCTCATCTCTCTCAGAGTTCTCATTGTGGTCGTTTTTGATGTTAAAACTCATGTATAGCCTGTATTATTGTATGCGTTACCTTACAGAAGAGTGAAAATCAGCTTCTGATTTCTCACTGTCTTGGTACCACTCAGTTAAGCTGATGGTATTTAAAAATTTTGCATTAAATGTTCGTTATAAATAATTTATAAGAAACTGTTGGAGGCCTGAAGCCTGAAGGATGCTGGCAGGTCCAAATCAAATATTATGTTTTCCTTAGGTTGCAGGCTGAAGAGCCAAATTGAAAGCTTGTTGTGCAAATTACGTCTTTGTGCCATTTAGCAATTTGTTTTTAATATGCTAATTTTAGTACAAATTGCTACATTGTGTTCCAGAAGCCTACATGCAGTTCTTTGCCTTTCACTCCTTAAAGAACTAGCATAAATGATGGCAGCTAATCAATTGTACGTATTCAGAGATGGGAAGGTGAAGAAAGGTGTTTTTGTAGCATTTCATATGTGCATTCTCTTGATGTGTCCCAAATACAATGACCAGTATTCAAAGATTCATATTTTTTAATAATGAAAAACGCTTTTTCTTGTCTTTCCGAGGCATCACCTAGCCAGTTTTCCTCCCTCGTGGAGGCGGATGACTAACTGCTCTACATCCTTCTGTAGAATAATAAACCAATTGAAATGGAAAACCATCTGAAAAGGATTATTTTGCCAGTTCAACTATGTTAAGCCCTAAAATGACTCTTATATCCCTCACTGATCAAGTCTATTGTATGGTGTAGTAATTCCTTCTTCAGGGTTTCTCAGGAGTTTTGGACTGACTCCTGTGTGCCAGAGGGCAAGCAATAGAGATGCTTTTTTTTTTTTTTTTTAACTAATCTTTTCCAGCTCCGTGCTGAGTTACCCAACTTTTTGTACACCAACATAAGCAAAATAATAATAAAGGAAAAAAACAGCATCCTCCCACCCAAGCAAACAGAACAAGGTCAAATGTACGTGCTATTGTTCAACACTAAGTGCTTAAATGTTACCATTTACTCCTTATTTTAGCAGGATTGATGTTTCAGGCAAGTTTAGCCCATGTAATGTTGGTTTTGGGGGTCTGTTTTGATGTGAATGTCTATATGACAAGTGCTTTACCCCTCTTGCATTCACTGTTATCCCTGTAAGAAGGGTTTGTCTTGTAGAATATAAGGAGTGTATACAACTATTCTTCATAAATTTCCTTTATTGAAAACATGGAGAGTAGTAGCAATTTAAACAAATACTTTAAATTCAAAGGAGCCTTCTGTGGTACCCAAGGGTTTATAATTCTCAGGCAGCAGAATCATGGGGGCGATTTTGTTGTTGTTATCAACTCAGTGTTGTGTTTCAGTTTGGATCAAACTTGAGTGATATTTCCAGGTATGTGAAATACTGCCTTGAGCTATCATTGTCCATGAGTAATGTGCATCATCTACAACACGACTGGTTTTGAGATATTATATCCTTATTTTGGCATTTACAGCAGCAAGCATCTGCAATATAGCTTCAGGCGTCTCAAGGAATTAGTGAAATCATTTATTTCTTGGCTTCTGGTTCTGTCTCAGTACATTCTGCTACCTTCATAGAGAATTTTTTTTTTTATTACCAGGGTTAAATCCATTGCTTTTTGTTTTCATTAGAGATCTGCTAAATAAGTACTTGTAACTGTGCTTTCCTTATGGGACCCTTATTTAGAAAAAAAAATAATCATAAGAATCTGCACGTTTCTAACCACTCTTGCTGCTTTTTCTTAAATCCTTCCAATTTTTGCTTCAGACAAGAGATAAAAGATTGAGATAACTGTTACCTGTGTTGTTAGATGTGAGATCTCTCATTAACGCATAGACTGCCATGCAAACATTCTCTACATTGTCAACAGCGACACAAAAATACTGGGTTGTTTTTTTAAGCTTTGCTCAAAAAAGACAGCTGTCAAAGACGCATAGGTCTCTGTTTTCCATAGGGATCATTACTTTGGAACTTAACAACTTGCAAAATTTACTTAAAGTTAGAATAATATCATTAACACTGAATTTCAGCTGCCACATACGTACCGCCACATACGTACTGCCACCTGTTTCTCTTGGGCATCCTGCTGTATTTTGCCTCTTTTGCCAGAGGCTTTGGAAAGCAGCCAGAGACTATTGGGCTAGGTACTATCCATGTGAGTTAAAAAAAATAAAATAAAAGCCAACTCTGCTCAAGAGCTCTGTCGGTTCTTTCAATAAAGTGGCAGATGAAGGAAGAATCATCAGGATTAATTGGGTGTGATCAGCCCAACTGCCTGGCTGCGGCTGAATTATTTAAAGACATCATGACACATAGGAGTTCTAAAATGCGGTTTAAGAGAAGAGGATGTCACAGCCTCACAGACTTTAAGACTGAAAGGGATTTGAGTGTGTAACTTTAATGACCTAATTGCAGAAAGCCACTTCACGAGTTTCCTCTTTAAATTTATCAGGCTCCTTGAGGGAGCTCCCTCAACTTAGGGGGTAGTACTGACAAAAAGGTAAAGGGAACATTAAACTAATTGATGGTGGCGATAAAGTCAAGTAGAGTGTACAGAACGATGCTCAGCTGTGGGATGCTTTTTCAGATGAACAATTCTAGCTTGGTTTTTGTGCTGCGGACAAAAAGAAGTTGATAGAGGGGTTCCTTCCTTCAAAGAATAAGACAGCAGAAGTAAACTCAGAAGCCAGATGGATAGTCTCTGCTGCTGTGCTTTCTTATTTCTTTAATGAATTTAAGTGATTTTTGAGTCGGTGGCAAATACTGTTGCATTAAGTTATTTCCCTTCACAGGCTGTAAATGTATATAGAATCATATACTTGACTTAAGCCTAAAGATAATATTGTGGCACTGTTTTGATGCATTTTGCCACAATTAATGATTTATATATTTTTTTTTAATTCTTCCCTTTCTTTTTTTCGTCTTTGACACTTTCTAGTCCATGATGCAATTCTACCTTTCATCTCATGACAGCTTAATTTTCTGTTTTCCCAGGAGCTTTCATTGAAAGAGAGGGTCAAAGGCTTTTGGGAAGTTCACATTTGTCCAATCAACAGTTCTCATTTATCCTCCATCGCATTATGGATATGCTTAAAAACTTGACAGACACTGTGGTAATGGGCCACGTGTGTGTTTACTAATTCTCGTGTAGTTATTAAATGACAATAAGATTCTTAAATATGGTTTAACAAAGCATTTGATTACTCTGTAATTAGTGTTTCGTATTCAGTGCTTGTGCAGCTGGCAATTGGACATCTGCCACTCCAAATGGTAACGGAGCAGTGGCATTTGTACAATTTCATTTTGCTTATGTGCGAACTAAGGCAGACAGGTTTATGAACTGCATGATATGAATTTGCAGAATATATATTTGTAGCTAGAAATAGGAAGACTAATGTAAAATAAAGTATGGTAAAGGAACACTGCTGACTTTTAAATGCCTTTAAATGAGTGTTTAGTCACAGATAAAAATGACTGTTGTCATAACTGAAAGACAAACATCACTTTGGTTTGTTGTGTCTTTTTGTGTGTGTACGTGAAACTGCTATTTATGGAATGCATTTTCCATATTTGCTGGAGCCTTTCACAGATCAGTGGGGAAGTTGTTTTTTTAAACAAAAGAAAGATTTAATAATTACTGCAAAGTGTTCAAAGGAACTCTCGGAGTTGTCTCCAACCCCAACAGCTCAGCAGTATATGGTTGGTTTATCTTACAACACATGCAAGTGCTAACACAGTTGACTGTTTCTCTATCGCAAAATCCTAAAGAGGATCACAGAAAAGTTCATGGATCATGAGAGGTTAAGAAAATGTGAAGAGTTCTTTTAATTCCAAATATATATATATATATATAAAAATTAAATTCATAATGCTAGAAGGGAACCCAATTGCAAGTGGTTATCAGGGAAAAGCTACCTACCTTTGATTGCTTTGAGTTTTCTAGATGTGGGGCTCTTTCCACCTGCCTCATTAGTTACAGCCATTTTTCAGTCCATTAGCAGAGAAGCTGAGCTGTGGCATGAATTAAAGATACTTGGTTATTCTGGTTGTGGAAGTACTACAAAGAATGAAAGGTGTAAGGAAGAGAGAAGTTTCTGGAGGTTGTTACAACTCAAAAAAAAAATAACAAACCTAAAACAACCAAACAAACAACAGAGCAGCACTGCTTTAATGTTGATCTTTTACCATTAATCGACCTGAATATCTGTCCCCATATAGGCAAGCTCTGGGTAGAGAGCCAGTGATTTTGCTGGGATCTGATGTAAGGTTTCTGGCACAGACTTTTTTGTGCACTTGAAAATGCAACTGTAGAATACAGCTTGTGCTAGCTCAAAAACCTGAAGTGTCTGACCAGGGTATATTTTTCCATCTGTTTTTAAAAATTAAATTCCTTGAAGAAATACGCTGCATATGCACTGTGATCAGTGACTGAAAACCTGACATCTTCTGTGTGATCAATGCTCAATGCAGTCAGCATCTGCAGGATCATTATCTCCTTGACAGTGAGGTCCATTGACCTCTGGCAGAGTATGTCCTTCAGTGTGTCTGGAGTGTTTGGGGCAGAAGTAGCCCTCTCTGTCAGTCCTGGTGGGGAGATGCACCCTTTGTGCCCCCCTAGCCTTACGATGATGTTCTTCAGTTTCTTACCTTTCCAGCAACTGGTGACTCAACCTGCGCTCCACGTTGCAGGGCTTTCCTGAGGGAAATTCCAAACTTTATTTCAAAATTGAAATTAGTGTCCAGTATCTGTTTCCCAGCTGTGTCCTAGGGCTTTATTTTATTTTATTTGATTTTGCATTATTCCTTGGTTCCTTTGGACTTGTTTTCCGAATCTGGTGTCCTTGGAGTGACCCTGGAATGGTGTGTGCAGAGCGTGTGTGTCTTAAAGGATCTCCAGCTGGCTTTTTGAGGAAGAGGGTATTTTCTCTTGCAGCCTATTTCAGGCAGCGCTGCCCTCATTCTCCTCTCTAACCAGAGGAGCTGGAGAAAAGGACAAGAGCGTGGGCTGATTCAGCTAGACAAGGTTCGGGATGTTAGAGACTTGACTTTTAGGTTTGAGGAAAAGGTAAGGCTTGGTCTTTTTAGGCAGGAAAGCAGACAAGCAGAATTAGAAAAAGACATGGTGAGCTGAACATCTGCCTCTGCCTAACAGCACGAGGTGAGTGAAGCCAGGATTGTGTACGTAACTCATGCTAGCCGTCCTTCTCCATCAGTTTCTTCCTTCACATCTGCTTTTCTGTGAGTCACAGGACACCAGACTGTGTTTTGTATGAATTCCAACTAGAAGGATTTCAAGGTATCAAGTTTATGGTCATAAAACATGACCCTGGAATCTCTCTGATTTATACGGTGCTTTAACAAGCTCATTATTTGCAGCGGAAGCTCAAGATGCTACTACCCCGTAGGCTGGATTTTTAGTAATTGCTAATTCCAGTTGGGTAAGGATTTTCGTTTGGACATGATCCAGCATCTAGGAATCAGATGCAGTGTTAGATCAAAGAAGTCGTCCCGTAGAGCTGTGTAGCATAGTTGAGCATTAAAAATAGTCTGGACACTGACAATCTTGGGACAGAGTATTTCTGTATTAGATCTGTCATTTTGTTCATCAGGTTTTCTTCATCTTGCCTGGTCAACACCTTCTGTTTGTTCAGGCAGAGACCTGCTTCCCAACTGGAATGCACACTACTGTGATCCCTTCTAATAGGTGTTTTGACCTTACATTGAGGAAACCCAGGGGAAACCTTAAAATTACTCACATGTCTTTGAGAAATAGGATCTGCAGATCTGGCTTTCTCTAAAATCAAATGTGTCACCTACAGCAGGGAGCTAAAATGACCCAAAGAACTGATTTTATTGTCGCAGAGTGGAATTCACATTTCTTCTAGGTGAAATAGGTGTATTTTTCCTCTAACAAGTACTTAACTTTGCTGTGTGAGGAAGAGGATGTTTGTGTGATTCTCATTATAGACTGGATTGCTCTTGGAGGGAGTTTCCAGTGCTCTCCTCCTGACAGAGACTGCCAGGGCTAGTGCTGGCCCCCGGCTGCAGCCGGCAAGCTGGGGAGTCTGCTCTCTGGGTTACTACACTCGGGAGGAGAGCTGCAGGCTGTAGTTCCACAGGTATTTCCTGCATTCCTCCCACAGGATACAGATTATTATTTTTTTCAGGTTTTAAATCTTGTAGGCTTAAGGAAAAGAAAAATACAAAATATATAAACTCAGAGTTGCTCCAGGTGATATTTTGCTCATGAATGAAAACTGATGCCTTGCTTTTTTATTTATTTTTTTTTTTTCCCTTTGGGGTTTTTTCTTTTTTTTCCAAGTTCTTTTCACAGTTGTGGAAATGACTCATGTAAGCAGAAAGAGCTAACATGCTGACCAGTGCATGGGTAAACAGCCTGGAAACTGGAGAAGCAAAACATTTTTCTTTATTTGTTTCAATTGCGTAACGGAAATTTAGAATGAAGGTTGGCAATGCACTTTTGTTCGTAACGCCCTATACTTGCAGATCTGGCTTCTGCAAATGGGCACAGTTTAATGCCATCTCCATGAAGCTGCAGCTAGGAGCAGCAGCAGTGTGGGGAAGTTCACGGCTTTCTTTACAAGCAGCAGAGTGAAAACCAGATGAGTGTTGCCAGTTTATATCACTCGTGCCTCTTTTGAACTGGTGAGTGCAAGTCTCCAATAAGAATTGGCTCAATTGAATTGTGTAGATGCCTTGGAAAGCAGCAGAGAAGTGCACCGTGGTAGTGAAATCATACAGCAGATGTTGTTTTCCTGCACTTAAACAAACTGCTATGGCTTCGTGATCTGTGATATCACAGTTGCTTTTCACTCAGAGGTTTGGGGTCTGGTGGCTGTTAAATATTTCAAGGCCCACGTTTTATCATCGTGCAAGCCCCCTCAGCATGTAATCTTCAGCACAATGTTGAACATCAGCACTGGAATGTTAAAACTCTTGAGTCCATCCTAATTTAATTGTTCTTGTCCTTTTCTTTCTCTGTTCCATAGGCTGCAGAGAAATATTTTAAAGCTATTTCCTTTTCTTAAATGCATTCCCTTCCAAGCTCTTAAATTCTTTTCCCTGCCTTTAAACTCTTCCATGCTGATTTCCACATGGCTTTCGTATTGACCTTTTTTTTTTTTTTTCTTTCCCTGCCTTATGGTACTTTTTCCACATTTGTCTCAAAACTGTCCTTTGAAAGTTTCCTCTGCCAGTCTTTGGGCCACCATTTGTCCTGGGAACTTGGTTGATTTTGTGTTTGGTTTTTGACTGTTTATTATTCAGTAAAATTGACTTCTGCCCAAATGCTTGACACCCACCTTATGAACTGTTACTGTGTAGGTACTATATTAAGTTATATTTACATCAAAAAGACCTTGTTTAAAGCTTGAACCTTCAATGTGTGGTATATCTCTTCCTGTACTTGGTTTAGATTGTGAGATACTTAAGATTTGGACTTTGATCTTACTGTCTTTATGGAGAAGCAGCTTCATTTTCCCTCTAGATAAATGGCTTTTGCCAAGGTTTGTGGGCGGATAGACAACTGCCAATTTTTTTCTCTTCGTTTTTCAAGCAAGAACAAGGAAATTGTCTTGAAATGACAATTGAACAGTCACTAAAGAATAGAGTTGGAGTTGGAAGTTGCAGACCAGGAGCGACAACCTTAGAGACTTGGGTTAGTGAATTAATTGGGTTGAAAGTTCTTGCTGCAGGTTGTCATATTAACTGGAAAAGTTTATGAAGACTTAGGGAAGAGAAGCACTTACACAAAAGAGATATTTAGGAGTGAAGAAGAGCCTGAGTCGTTTCTGAGATCAGGTGCCTTTTATCGCATGTTTGAGGTAGCCTCATTTAAAGCAGTCCTGCAAAAAAAGGTAGGTAGTTACAGATGGGATTTTCCGTTAGTACTGCTGATAAGAGAGGGAATGTCACCAGTCAGTGTTTGAATAGTCGCTGTATATCAGAATTGGGCTGTGGTTGCTGACTAGTTTCATTATCACCACGAGCTCTGTTTTGCATTTGTCACATAGCATCCCACCTTTAATTTCCTACCATCCAAGCAGGGCAAAATGCAAAAGAATGGCATGAGTCATTAGTAGGAGAGACTGGACACCCAAGGAAAATCCACACGGATAGCAAGAAAGGGAGGAAAACAAGAGGATCTGGATTTTGAAGAAAGGCTGGTCGAACTAAATCTACAATACCTGGAAAAGAGCTCTGACACATGTTATTCTCTGCTGCCCACCATCCAGTGGGCATATTGGGTTCCCCTAATGCTCGGCGCTCCTGTTTCACTGCACAGTGCCTGAAAGAGTCCTACAGAGCCTCTGAGATGATACCCACAGCTCACTGTGCCTCAAGTTGCTGTCTCTGTTTGTGGTGAGGACTGACAGATGCTAAGCTGGATGCACTCCGGTAGCTCAAAACTGTCAGCTGCCAAAAGCTGTGCTTTCTGCTCTGGGTAGACCCTTATGTCTAGAGGAGTTAGTGCAGGCACAGAACGTGAAGCCAGGATGCTGACACCAGCGTAGAAGAAGAAAGGTGAACTGGAAGGAGTTAAGTATGATAAAAATTAAATGGATGAGTGCTATAACATCACGTTGGTCACTGCTTAGTTTTGGCATTGGCTGGAGAGTAAGTTTACCCCATCTTGTTTTTTTCCTTGCAGTCTGACTTCATCGGCCTGTCTTAAAATAACATTTAAAATACGCTTTATTTTGTTTTCCAGTAAAGGCTATAATAGCAGCAAATCTGCCCTTCAGCAACAAGCTTATTGCATGTAATATTCTAACTTTACATCATCTCAGCCTAATCTCTTTAGACTTTGATTGCATTTCCCAGCTGTAAGCACTTGCTTTCGGTGAGCTTTCTAGATAGGCAGATCATTTGAAATATCAATGTCAACTGTTTTTATTTTAAATTTACTTGCAAAATCCTTCCAGGTGTACTTCAAGGTAATTGGTCTGCTTGCTATCATCTTAGATTCATGTTTATCAGGGAAATGATGCCTTTTTTTTTTCCCATGAGGCTTCCCATATTCTAGGAAAGCAACACTAAAATATAACAGGATGGCATATCAGCTAATTGTAATGCAAGTTTATTCCTTGTAGTCCAGTTAATTGTGGGTATCAGGACTGGGAATAAAATGACCTGTAAAGGAGCTGTGTACTAACATATTTGTTCAGGCTGCTTCCTGCAATCCTAAAAAAATGGCCAAGGATAGATTCTAGCACTTAGAATACTGTTATTTTTCATGTAATGGTCCCTGCAAAACTCAAGAAAGCATTTATTAATGCTTCAGAATGCCCTGCACTTGTGACAGGCCTAGGTGTGATAGACAGAGACACAGTAAGATAATTGGCTTCAAAAGTGAGGAACACGGCTTTCTGATTTAGCTGTTGTAGCTATCTTTATTCTGGCCTGTCATATCAGAATATTTTCCTTGTAATTGCTTTCATAATTATCTGTTAAACTTCACGGTCGGTCCTCCACATTTTGTAATCTGCTCTATTAACCCTTTTCTAAGGAACAGCATCTCATGCAGACCTTGGACTTCAGTCATGAAAGGCTTCAAGACAGATACGTCTGGAAAAAAAAATTAAAAATCAGTGATTCTTCCTCAAAAAAACCCCACATCAATCCAAGCTCTGTGTCTTCAGACACTTTTTCTTCATTTGTGATAGTGTTTAAGAATTCCAGGAGGAGGAGGAGGACTCCATTATGCTAAACACACTAAGAATTGGTAACGAAAATGTTGTTTCTGGAAAGCACCTAGTTCTTACTCTGAGGTACTTTCTACTTTGAAGCTTTATTTACGAGAGGTGTTGTGGTGAACTCATTAATTTTTATTGTGGCAGGTAAGGATGGTCTAGCGGCTAGAGGAACACTGGTGTTTAAAAGCCCTGGCTTCAGTTTTATGCAGGTTTCTTTGTGACTCAGGCACCCTCTTCAGTCCTGTCCTCTTCTTGCAAGGATATTAAGTACACAGAAGACCGGGTTTGCTCAGACACTGCAGTAATGGAGACTAAATAGGTAACCAATATGTTTTTGATTTGAGGGGAAAGGGTAAAAACTTCTTAGCCCAGCAATGAGTGTTTCACCATCAAAGTTTAAATGTGCATTATGAACGCAAATGTTGGATTTCTGGGATTGCAAGGTGATCAGTTTCGTATGAAGAAATGTGGAGCTTTAAAATACGGGTTTGTGTAGTATTAGCTGTTGCTCATTTATTTTTAGTATAATACACACAAAAAAAGCAAGGTCAGCGTTACTACAGTCTCCTGTTAGGTTCTAATTTTCTAGTGTCTTTACTGCACAGTAGCCAAGTACTTTGCAGAGGGGTGAGGGTAAAGAAAAGGGTGGCTTAATTGTAACCTAGGGCAATTCAGAAGCAGTTTAATAATAAGTGCTTTTGTAAGACTTGCATACCAAAGAGGGAGGCTTGCGCATTAGAAAATCCACCCACACTTTACAGGTTTGAACTGAGCTTTCTTGTGTGTGCTTTGTTAGTCAGGAGTGTCAAGAGCTTTTTTTCTTCTAATTACCTTTTGATTGTTTTGAAGAACACAAATGTAACACGAAATACTGTAATCAGAGTAAAAACATCTACAAAAATATTAGCTGAACTAGTGTGATGAATGGCAGGGGAATGAATTCTGCAGCTGGAATATAAAGTGTGAAAGGCTGTAAATCAGAACGTATCACTTGACAGCATGTTGGAACCACTCATAAATGAGCTCTGGGAATAAAAATCAAATTGTATTGTTAATAATTAATCTTTTTTTCCTCCTAAAATTACCTCATTACCCCTCCCCAATACACTAAATGACTGACATGGTTTACCTGTGCAATTTTTGTTCAGAAGGATATCAGGTATTTACATATCTTGGAGAAATGGAGGCCCAGCAAGGGAGAAGCAGCCTAGAAGATCTAGAAGCCTTGCCCTGCACGCTGCCTTTAAACACTCAAACCTCCCAGCTGGCCACCAGCTCTGCAGCAGCAACGCTGCCTTTGGGTTTTTTTGGCCTTATCCCAGCATTTCAACTTACTGGAAGCAGCGCTGTGGTGCAGCGGGGGCTGAGACGCGTGCGACTGGAACGCAGTGTGCTCACACCAGTGGTATGCATCTCTGCTGGTGCTGGCATTGAGGAGGAGGCTGTGCTCCTGCCTCGTTTGCTTCCTCCCTTCACCCATGGTGGGTTGTTTTCTTCATCTGTCCTGCAGCATGTTGCCCAGTCTTGTTTGAAACTGTTCCGGGATTCATGGCTTCTTTTAGGAGTTGCTGCTGCCAAATAAACTTGATTTCTAGATGTTCTACCTAAACTTCCTTTTTCCTTGTTTCAGTCTGTTCATGCTGATCAGAATGCTCTTTAGTAATACAAATAATTATTTTTTTTTCAGTCCTTCCCCCATGTAAATCTGTTGGCTTCCCACTTGCTTTCTTGCAGCTGCTGCCTGACTGAGATTCATGTAGCTGTTCTTTTTTTTGAAAGATCTTTTCCTTTGTAGTACTCCTGGTTGCTGTATCTGACACCACCCCCACCCCCATTTATCCTTTACAGTTTTTCTCCTAATAGTATGCCAGCATCTATACAGAGCTAGATTAATGCAGCATTTCTTTTTAATGTGCTCATTTTATCACATTTTTCTATGGTGTTTTATCTGCCTTTTAATTTTACGATTCCTATGGACTATATGAACTTGCGCTTTAGTTTTCTGATTTTATTGTAAATACCTGGGGAGATCTAATAGTCACTCTAATAACCCGTTAGTTTGAATTGTTATTTATCTGTACCCATTTTTATAGCTATTCAGGAAACTTTTCATACATAGCTTATATAGTTCAGTAATTGCTTCACTATTTTGTTTCCTTGAGTATTTTCCCATTTTGTTATTAGAAACATGGTGGTTAATCCAAGTTGCAGCTGAATTTGCAACTTCAGTTAATGTCCAGGTAAATAAAATCAAGGCTTGCTTAGTATTTGGAAAGGCGAATTACAGGAGGTAAGGAATGGATCTTGTCACTTAAAAAGAAACATTTTAAACAGATCCCACCCTCATTTTTAATTTTCTTTTCTTTAAGTCATCGTTTGTCCTGTGCTCCAGCCTGGAATAACGCTTTGTTGTGTTTCTCTGAGTAACAGGAAGTTTACATTGATCCTTCGTGCACATTAGCAAGTAGAGAGTTTAGTAATTACATATTGGCAAAATTCCCGTCGGGATGACTTGGTTTCCTCCCCCTGAGGTCCTTCTGAAATATCGAATGGAGACAGGAGTTTTCATTTCCTGACAACTCTGAAGTGCAGTTATTGTAGACTTTGAAGTGGAAGATATTAAAAATGGTTGGTGGAAGTGAAAATCTAATTGCTATACTGCCCTCCTGGTGATAAGCCGTAAGTGAAAACACCGCAAGATTGAAGTTAGTGGCCAAAAAAGCTGATTCTGTGTAGTTGGGTCTTCTGAACAATCATGAAATGCCGATATTTTGAATCGTCAGTGATACAAACCTCCTCTGGGCTCTGGCTTAGTTATTGTTGACTGATGATATATAGCACTTACTGTATGGAAACATGTTGAATTTTCAAATTAATTCCTCTGTTGGCACTTAAAATGCTGTTATAGGTGAGCTATGAATTACTTGTATCTTAGTAAGGACTCCCATATTAGATTTGAATGAATTTCTTATTCTTGTAAGAAAATACTCTCTATTCCTCCTTACTCTTTAAGCTGTTGGCTGTCTACTCCTCCGCTTCGAATCTAATTTCCAAACAACTTTTTGTCCTTCATTGTTTCAACTTACCTGGTGTTGCTGGGCCACAGGACTATCATTTTTATGCCTTTCTTTTGCTGTTATTCTCCGTGTGTGTTCATCTTTGGTTTCGTATCCCTAGAGATCCTTCCAAACCCTCTTTTTAAAAGACAGATTTATCCCTGTGGTAGATGGTTACATTCTCAAGCATACCTGAATCTGTGAGTTGCTTCGCAATTTCTTTAAATTTGGTAAATGAGCTGCATTTTGTACCAGAGCTGCTTGAGATTATTCCAGAAACAAAAGCCGTGAGACAGAATTTCTTCTATCTGAAAGCAGCTTGAACGATGATTCAAGCTCTGCATGTGTCATGATGCCACCTGACAGGGTTTGGTTTCTGGAATTATTTTTTATTTTCTTCATGCAATGATGGAAAAAGAAAAAAAGCTGCGTGATCCAGGAAGTGCAGTAAAATTGACTGTGCAGAGCACCACAATATCCAGGCAATGAAATGGATGTTTTCAGCCTCAAAATCTTGTTTGCTTGCTTGTTTGTTTGAAGGGACGCTTTGACTTTATTGCAATATCTATTTTAGAAAATAGCAGCCACTTTCCTTTCTCATGTTTCACAGCGAGGTACAGTTGTCCTTAAGGGGAGGCTGAAAACCTGTAATGAATGATTTTAAATGAGGTTTTATGCATAGTCAACTTTTTAATTGCAAAAATTTTCTTCTTTGGTCTCCGAGGGTAATATTTCTATTGGTTTTGAGTCTTGTAGAAACCACAGCAGTGAAAAGTCTTCATTTGTTTGATGGAAGGAGAAAGAGCATTTGAAAAGATCCTTTTAGTTGGTAATGCTTGCAGTCGTTCTGTGTACAAACATAGGAGAAAAGATCTCTTAACACAGTGTAAATCACATTGGTCACCTTGTCAAAAGCTGAAGATGATAATTTTTGCTTCTTTTTTATAATAGCGCTTTTACTCTCTCTCTGAAAACATCTCTTGTATTCTAACTCCCAGTTCCTGATGTATTTACATCCTGCGCAGGATTTCTTTATGGCCGTGTTCTGTTACAACTTGACTTATTTACAACTTGACTTGTTTTACCTCTTGACTCCTCATCCAAATTTATTGTAGAAATTACTTTCTCATATAGAATTAACTACATACTTGGGGAAATAGAAACTTTTTGAAATTAAGGTCCTTCAAATTCGTGTACTCTAACTGTACCCAGCTGTCTGTATAACAGTAAGCAGTATATTGTGCTCCTGTTTGCTTGTAAATACTATTTCCTCTTTATAGTTTTTGTCTTTGAGGTGGTCAGTCTTTGTACAGATCTTTGTGCATTTATGATACTGTGCATATTTTTTAGGAACTGAAGATGACTCTGAATGTACGTGCATTGTAAAAGAAGATTTGTCAGGTTTTGCTGTCGTGTTTGTAGAACAGGGTGCAGATGTGGTTTGACACTCTTGCAGCTGTCCTTCCCAGAGACAGAGGCCTGTTGAAATGATGTTTTGCATAAATTTGATTTTGTTCTGGTACCGTATGGTATTCTCTCAATGAATAAAACAGTATTTTGAAACAATGGTTTGCATTAAAACATTCTTGAAGGACTTCTATGGAAATTCGTAAGGTCAGTCACACAGTCCGCGTTCACCATGGTTAGCCATTAATTTAGCACTTTGCCTACTACCATGTATAATCTTTGGGGACATAGTCTGGTTTACTACTGTGACAGGCCACCACATCATGTAAACTGGCTTTTGAGCTTACTGAGCTTCACCCTGAAAGCAGGAAGGTTCATCATGCTGCCCATTTCTGTTGGGAAGCAGTTGTAGATGTCTCCTCTTCAGTGGCTTTCCTGTAACTTCTAGCCCGTATTTATTTGGGATCAGTTTACATCTATTTATTTTTTTTACAGTATTATCCTTTAGTTTAAATAGCTGCCTTTCATCCTTGGCCTTTCCACATGGTGTATTTACAGAGCATAGTTTTATTCCATCCAGCCATTGTTTTGTTCTGCCAGGGGACCTAAGCAATTTTTGTCCCTTCTGATGTTGTAAGCTCCCATTCGTCATTGCCATCTAAGTGATGCTTCTCTGCACCTGATGTGCTTTCTATTTTCTTTTATCGGTAACTAGAGAACAGTGTATTCTGCTATTGGCTTGTGTGAAGACACTACTGTTTTCCCTGCCTCTATTGGAAATAAATTTGGGGGGGTTGGTGCCAGCCTTCCAGTGATGGCTTGTGGTCAGTCACCATGCGATCTTAATTCAATTTTCTGCCTCTTCAAATAGGTTAATCCTATGACTGGAATAAGAATTCATATTCACATTGAAAAGCATGTTCTTGGCCATCATATTTAATCTCATTCCTGTCATTTCAGTCTGCGAGTTTGTTCATTTCTTCCTCTGATAATCTAGTCCTCCTTTCTGTTGACAGACATGCTGGAGATAAAATGCTGAGAAGCAGTCTTTGGTCACTAAAGAAAAATGAGATCATTCCCTGGACCAATATTCAAGGAATCCAGTACTGAAATATAAGAATACTGCGCACAGTTGAGCCCAGATCCATCCATGTGCATGTATCTAATTTCTGATATACTAAATTTCTTACAGGCATAACCAAAAATATCATCTTTAATTATCTTGCATACCTTGTTCCTTAGTTGCATATTCTCCGATCTCTCGTTCTGCCAAGTAGGTCTGCTGCATTTTTTTTTCTCTATTTTTTTTTTTAAAGAAAACTGGGTGAAAAAGATTAGGTTTCTTGACAGTTAAACTTCTTTCCTATTTTCAACTTCCATATCTATTTCCTTCAAAACTTGTTTCACTTCCGTGTTTGTTAATTAACTTTAGAGTTCTGGCTCTGTAGTTGTGTTGCCTTTTTCGTCTTTCTTGGTATTGTTTGCTAATCTCTTTGCATATCCAACTGCCGTTTTTTGATGGAATTAGTAAAAATCCCTTTTAATGAATTTATAAGCTATTCTATATGAGGATAATCCTGTAAAGACTAGCTAGACTTTTATGAAATGCGCGCTCCTAGGGACTTTGGGTTTGAAAGGGGCCTTGTAGTTTTTGTTCTTGAAAGAAGTAATTTTGCTAGCAGCATGCCAGAGGACTTCATTGTTCCCCCACCCCCATTTCCCTTTTTAAAAAATTTGCACAACTTTCAATAAGTATGTTTTGCAAATAGGCTTGCCTAATCCATGCTATAAATGTTTTGAATAATATGGGCCAAAAAGTGCAGAGAAGGAGTGGCAGGAATTTACGGCTAGATTAGGTCTACGGTATTTCCTGTCTCGGCAAGATGGTCCTAGATTAAACGCTCATAAATTTTCAATAATTTAACATAATTATAGCTTTACGGGAAGTGTTGAAACCCTCACTTTCCTACAAAAGAATTTCTTTGCATTTTTACATCCATCTTGAAATTTGTTATCCTACTACAACTCAATTCTAAAGTCCTGTGCCTTCCCAGTTGCGGATAAACATCATGGTATTTCTTTTGTTTGGCATTTTCGTATTTGAATTTTTGCCAGGTTTTTGACAGTTTCATAACCAAGTGACCTTGAATGGTGATAATTATATAATGCCTAATAACTTCTCTTGAAAATGGGCATAGTTGGGAACTGCTTTAGAAAGCCGAAGATCGGCTCTCCAGACTACGTAGCCTTTACTCTACCTTTAGAGGCTGGATGATGTCTTTGTAGGATTTGTGGGAGGACGTGGTAATGGTCAGTCTATCACACAATACGGAGTTTTAGTGGATTTCTTCCAAACCTGGTCTGCTCTGAAAGTGAGTCATTGCCCATTGCAACACTGTGGGGAATGTGGTAAAAGGTTAATGATTCCCCAAAGACTTTAAGCATGAAAAAGACCTTTTATATGGGTATAAACTTGTATGTCTTTGCAGAGCTGTTTTGATTTCATCTGGGCTTCCTTTACATGGAGGAGCTTACTCCAGAGCTGAGTAGAAGAGTAAGATCTCTGGCACATCTCTGTTTTGCTTGTTATAACTTGGTGAAATTCATGGTTGTGCAGGAGATGATGTTAAATCAATAAGGAAGTGATTTAAAGAAGATCTGATAAAAATCAGATGGATTTTTATCCGGTCGAGAAGACTGTCTCAAACTGCAATTTGAATCTACCGTGTGAGAATTTAGAAGAGCTAACTTGTTAAAGTTAATTAGGTACGCTTCTGCTTCGTGTGTTCTGAAACAACCTTTTTTCCATTTGGGTTTGAATTTTCTGTAAGCCTGTAAAGTATGGATTTTTGTTCCTGGAGGTGCTGTAATACTTTGGGGTATTATGATCGTAGTTTGGTAGTTTTCAGTTTTCTTTTGGATGGATCTTGGGAAGTAGAACTCCTGAAAAATAGGTGCTAGAATTAGGGGAGTGGTTCAGACACGGCTTTCTCACACTTGCTATTTGTTTTGGAAAATGAAACTCTTCAGAGATTTTCTGCTGAATAAAAAAGCCAGAAATAGAGGGGGGTTTTGGCCTCTCCATAGCCTCATACATTGCACTTTTCATTGAGATATTTGGAAATGAGAGTTTCAGTTTTATATATAATTAACTGTTGGCATGTGAAAGTGTGCAGTTTAATTTATGTAAGCAACATTCTGCCTTTTTAAATAGATTGGCTCTTTTTCCCAATTTGCATGTCGTTTTGTTCCCATTACATAACCTTTATTCTCAAAATTATGATTTGTGGTTAGGCTAAAAAGCTGAATACGCATCCCTTCTGCTGAGAAATATACCGTTTCCTTATGCTTCCCTTAAAATTCTCAATATTTCATACTTTTGCATAGGCCAGGGCAGTTTGGAAAAAAAAGCGACCCACATCTAAATCAGACTGGGAGAGTAGTCTTAAAGAAAACAAAAAGAAAGGTTCCTTCATCATGCCCAGTGCTGAAAGAGTCATCACGCCGCTTGGTATGATGACAACCATGACCTGGGCTCTTGGCTGCTTCTTGCTTTCTCTTGCTTTCTTGCAACACGTCTCATTTTGTCGTGTTGTATCCGAGCTTCAGCAGGAGAGATGGAGATCGCTGGTGTCTTGCTGAAGGTCAGGGTCTTACAGAATCATAAAATGGTTTGGGTTGGAAAGGACCTTAAAGATCATCTAGTCCACCTCCCTGCCCTGGGCAGGGACACTTCCCACTAGACCAGGTTGCTCAAAGCCCTGTCCAGCCTGGCCTTGAACCCCTCCAGGGATGGGGCAGCCACAGCTTCTCTGGGCATCCTGGGACAGTGTCTCACCACCCACACAGCAAAGAATTTCTGCCTGAGATCTCATCTAAATCTCCCCTCTTTCAGTTTAAAACCATTACCCCTCATCTTGTCACTCCCTTCCCTGATCCAGAGTCCCTCCCCAGCTTTCCTGGAGCCTCTTGAGGGACTGGCAGGGGCTCTAAGGTCTCCGTGGAGCCTTCTCTTCTCCAGGCTGAACCCCCCCAACTCTCTCAGCCTGTCCTCCCAGCAGAGGGGCTCCAGCCCTCCCAGCATCTCCGGGGCCTCCTCTGGCCCTGCTCCAACAGGTCCATGTCCTTCTTGTGCTGAGGACTCCAAAGCTGGACACAGTTCTCCAGGTGGGGTCTCCCCCGAGCGGAGCAGAGGTGTAGAATCACGTCTTGATAAGCTTTGACGGTTGCCTGTCGTGCTGATCGGTAGTGGCTTCTGACTTTTTTCTGTTCTTTATCATACCTTCTTACGGTCTTTGGTCTTACGTTGTGATGCTGTATCGCAGATTTCATCTGGCTTGTTCCATGTGTGCGTGGTGACTACCACACTAACAGTAAAGACTGAACTGGTTTTGTTTGGGAACGAGTCACTCGGTGACCTTAAAGTATCTGAGGGGAGTGCGGAGGAGAGAGTTCCAAGAACAGCTTTAAGAAAAGAAAAACCAAACAAACAGCTCTCTTAAAATACCAGGCTTGAACTATTTGGGACTTATATCTCCTTAAGGAATTGGGTTTTAATTTGTGTGCTGTGCAATCAAGGTAACCCTGGTTTTCTGCCTCCTGCCAAGAAAGTCAGCACTATCTAAGCCAAACTTTTTAGTTAAATCAGTATTTTACTGCTCTCCAAACATGTGGAAAAGGACAAAAGAGTTAAAATATTCTCAGCCTTCAAGTCGTTAACTGTATCATACCAAAATTTAATTTTGTATTATGCGTGAAAGTGGAAGACTGCCAAAAATGTGAAGCTTTCTGGATAAACTAATGAGTGAATGCAGCTTTGTTTATTTTAAGTGTACAGTATCCAATTCTAAATCTCTGCTTTTCGTTTCTGTTTTACAGGGAACACAGTGAGTAACCTGATTTTCATTCTACCTCCAGTCTATGGTGCGATTCAGACCTATAAAGATGGCCTTGAAAAACGGTATTTAGCTGCATATTTGTGTCTTACAGGTATGTATAAAACTTAGTTTGCCCTTTCATTATAAAGGGAGTTCAGGCGTGCAATGAACAATATCCAAATATTAATAAACCATGTAGTAAAATCCAAATACTATGTGTGTGAAACATAAGCCTCAATTTTTTATATTTGTTTACAGGAAACTGGTATTTGTTGGACATGAAGTTAGAATTCACTAAATAACTTTATGAGGTTTTAAATTGATCCTTCTCTAGCTTTAAGTCCTGCTCAGTGCATCTTAGCTCACTGTATCTGTTTATGATGGTTTACAGAAGACGTCTTGTGTGTCCTACTTCCAAACAGTTTCGTACTATATTAGTGGTTTTGTGACATTTCTATGGAACAGTAATACAAGAAATGGCAAAGATCTTGAAGGAACTGTAAAAGCATTCTTGATGAGAATGAATTTGTTTTCGGTTCCTCTTTGGCACATATCACTCAACAACCTGCCATTGTATCTGGGACGTTTTGCAAGGGTGGAAGAACAATGTGACATTGGTGCATCAGTGAACTTCAGGGCAGTCTGTTTTTTTTAACATAGCAAAATCCCAAAAAGAACCCAACTTCCTTTAATTATGCAACTAGAAGTCTCATAAGTTCTCATAAGAAAAGATGATGTTATAAGACGGTTCAGATTTGGCAGTTGGGTTTCACAGACTTTCTGTGTTTCACTGGATTTCTATGTCTGCTATAGCTCCTATATCTTTGGAGGCTGCATTTCCCAGTCTCCTCAGTGGTAAGAGATTGGTTTATTGCAAACGTTTAATGTTTTAAGATTGGCATATTTAGGTATTTAGACAAACAGTGTCGAAAACCACATATCTCTCTGCTAAATGTATTCTTGATGCCAATTCAACTGCAACATATATTAGGTACAACTTCATGATTTTTTAGTTATGTCAGCTTTGCTCATATGTGTGAAAGATAAGCAGTAACAATGTACAGCTTTCGATGTTTTCTGAACGCTTTCCAAATAGCCATTTGTAGGCTTTTTATGGTTTTGAGTAATTATTCATTTTTGTCTCTGTATAAAATAGTTTGGCAGAAGGAATTCTTGAAAGTTAGGGGTTTCCTTTTAAAAAGACAGGGAAAGAAACAGTGTGTGTTTGCTGAAGTTGATTCTTTTTGTGTTCTTGAAAAAAAGTATCCTATATTGCCATTCTTTCTAAACTAAAAAAATCATAGAATCATAGAATGTGTTGGGTTGGAAGGAACCTTTAAAGGCCATCTAGTCCAACCCCCGTGCAGTGAGCAGGGACATCTTTAACTAGATCAGGTTGCTCAGAGTCTCATCAAGCCTGGCCTTGGATGTCTCCAGGGATGGGGCATCCACCACCTCTCTGGGCAACCTGGGCCAGTGTCTCACCACCCTCATTGTAAAGAACTTCTTCCTAATGTCTAATCTAAACCTGCCCTGCTCTAGTTTAAAGCCATTGTCCCTTGTCCTATCGCTACATGCCCTTGCAAACAGCCCCTCCACAGCTTTCTTGTAGGCTCCCTTCAGGGACTGGAAGGCCGCTATAAGGTCTCTCCGGAGCCTTCTCTTCTCCAGGCTGAACACCCCCAACTCTCTCAGCCTGTCCTCACAGCAGAGGGGCTCCAGCCCTCTGATCATCTTTGTGGCCTCCTCTGGAACTGCTCCAACAGGTCCATGTCCTTCTTGTGCTGAGGGCTCCACAGCTGGACAGGGTACTCTAGGTGGATTCTCACAAGAGCAGAGTAGAGGGGGAGAATCACCTCTCTCAATCTGCTGGCCACAGTTCTTTTGATGCGTCCCAGGATGCGATTGGCCTTCTGGGTTGCAAGTGCACATTGTCAGCTCATGTCCAGCTTTTCATGTAAGTAAAACTCTGTGTTTGAGACTCTGTCTTCACAGTGACTTGTGGCTACCTCTGTCGGTGGCACTTCTTGATGGACAAAGTGTGCCAGGCTATTGCACCAAGACTGCCCTGAGTGGGCATTTCTCATATACTGTTTAATGGTTTGGGTTTTTTTAAATAAAAACCCACATAGTCTGTCTTTGATCACAGTGAATTCCATGGGCGTCAGCTTTATGCTGTTCTTGATGTTCATGAAGGGAGCTCAGCCTGCGTGTTTGACAGCAGTGCTGGAGGGCAGTCCTGAGTTCCAGCTGAGCTCTGCTCACCTGTGATTGGGATGCATTTGACTCCTGTCTGAAGTGATAAATGCCTGCATGGCTTGATTTTTATCTCATGTGTTGGAACCTAACATTAAAGGTCACTCCCAAAAATGTCTCTCTTCTGTTTTGTCCCTGCTTCAGTATTCGTAATGCTGGACTGTTTTACAGCAGTTGAAAGATGTAAAGAAATACAGAAGGCTTTATAGTTTCTCAGTGAAAACCAGGAATAGGATGGTTTGGAGTCACAAACCTCTTAACATTTGTTCTACTACAGAATAAAAGCAGCAAATGAGAAGATAAACAGAATTTTAAATATAGTTGAAATGTGCCAGGAACATTGGCATTCTTTCTGTGCATGTGACTGAACGAGAAGCACGTTGAAGTGGAGATAGAGTAAGTGTACAGAAATTTCTTTTTGTAAGAAGGTACCAGAAAGAATTCTTTCCCTTACAGTAATTTTATTTATTAACAGATTTCACTCTACTTGCTTAATTTGTAGCAAACAAGTATAGACTTAAATTCACTTTCCCTATACAGATTAACACAAACTTCTGATTTCTCTTCAGACA
This sequence comes from Larus michahellis, assembly GCF_964199755.1. Taxonomy (NCBI): domain Eukaryota; kingdom Metazoa; phylum Chordata; class Aves; order Charadriiformes; family Laridae; genus Larus; species Larus michahellis. The sequence goes on from NC_133896.1 coordinate 216,841,747, forward strand.
CTCTGCTTCATTAAAGACTATATAACAGAGCTTCTAACTAGCTAGTGGTGTCTAAAGGTTCTTTTGTTAAAGTAGAAATTCTTTAACAATTCTGCTATGAAGATGGGGGTGGAAGGAAGGGCACTTTAGTTAGGTTTTAACAACTTTGAATCATTACTGAGATTTTACAAGGTGTTAAAAGACAGCTGTCAAAGCGGACATTAAAATTAAATCTGTTAGCGTTTGAGAACATAAGAAGTGTTGTTTCCAGACATTATTTTGATCCAGATCAGCTGTTTCTTTTGGATGCTTCCAGACATTTAGCTGATTGTCAGTTCCTTTGTGTTTTACCATGCCGTGTTCAGTGCTTCACTTCATACCCCACAATTTCTTTTGCTGACATTTATTTCCTCTTTGAACCAAATGCATTTTGAATTAGGGAAGCACTGTTTATTTCACATACATGCTAAGATCCAAAGTTGGCAGGACAAGAAGGGGAATTTCTAAATAACTTTTCAAATAAATTTCTTGTTCGTACTGGTGCTGAGACTGAGTTGCATTTTTCAGCAAGTTCTTTTGAGATACAGCACATTGTTCTCAGTCCATATTTCTGCTGCCTTTCAGCTCAAAAGACACATTGTCGATGAACTCAATAGGAACTGGATATGATTTTTAAGCTTTAGAGAACTATTTAATCAACCTGTAAATTATGAAGAATAATCTTAAGCAAGTTCTTTAGCACATTGCATCTCATGAAATGGGTGGAGAAATCATCAGACTATCACTATCTCGAATAAGTTGGTTTTGGATGGTTCCTTATGATGCTGTTGTATTGTATCACGTTCTACCATATCTCATTTCCTCATGCATCCTGGGAAACTATGATTCCCAAAGGGTTCATATTCTAGAAGGGTCTTGAGGAAATAAAATAAAAATGTTTCCATACATATATATATTTAAAATAAAAAAACCCTGTAACTGTTTTGAATCTAAGAAGATAAAAAGCAGTCAATGGAGTTACATACTTTATTAGATGCTTTACTTGAAATTTGGAAGGATTGTTCTGTTTTGTATTTCTTTGGCCTGTTTAATAGCGCTCAGTCATTCAAGCTGTGCCAAAGTGGAGGAAAAAAAGGATGCAAAAAGTTTTTTTACATTAGACATAGCCATAGGAACTCGTAAACAACTTACTAACCTTCATTTCCAGTGAAACTCTGTGTCTGTGAAAATAGCTGTTAGAAGCCCTTCAGTCAAAGTTAATTCCCTTCTTCTTATCTAACAGCTGTAGAAGAGGTGCTTGGGCTGTGTTGAGGTTGGTAAATCAAATGTGCTTGGGAACATTCCTGAGTGCTGAAGCAGAGTAGTGTGGACCAGCCCGTGTCTGTTTGTCTTAGCCTCCAAAACAAGGTGACCGCATACAAATTCCCTGCTGGGCACGGGCCCTGGGCTCTTCTGGCTGCTGGACTGTGCCTGGGAGGGGGGAAAGGACTAGTTGGAACAGGCCAGTTCCATGCTGCAGACTGTTCCAGCAATTCCCTAGAATTGCATTAGAGTGTCTGGGAACAGTCCCAGCCATGCTTGAGTTCACTTGGAGAGCTGTACCCCGGGAGTAACCAGGGTCTGTCCTATCTCCTGTGCTGTGGAGGGAAAAAGGGAACTGGGGTTGTTCGGCCTGGAGAAAAGGAGAATGAGGGGAGACCTTCTCGCTCTCTACAACTCCCTGAAAGGAGGGGGTAGGGAGGTGGGGGTTGGTCTTTTCTCCGAAGGAACAGGCGATGGGACAAGAGGAAATGGCCTCAAGTTGCGCTGGGGGCGGTTAGATTGGATATTAGGAAAAATTTTTACACTGAAAGTGTTGTCAAACATTGGAACAGGCTGCCCAGGGAAGTGGTGGAGTCGCCATCCCTGGAGGTATCTAAAATCCTGGCAGACGTGGTGCTGAGGGACATGGTTTAGTGGTGGTTTTGGCAGTGTTGGGTTGATGGTTGGACTCGATCTGAAAGGTCCCTTCCAACCTAGGCAATTCTATGATTCTATGAAACCATTACAAAACAAAATAATTCAATAGAAAATGTTCATTTAATTCTGGTTCATTTTTCATCCTGTTTCAATCTTTAACCCTTTATGATGCAGTATGTTGTTGTTTATCATTAGTTCAGTTCTGTCATTGTAAGAAACCGTCGGTTGAATTCAGCTCCAGATTCAAACACTTAAATATGCGTCTGCCTGTGCAGAGGGGTCTGTCTCCCATTGCAGTCAGTAGAGCCTAGAGAATCACTTGGATATATAAGTAACCGCTTCTGTCTGGCCAGCTGAATGACTCTTTATAATGCCATTCTCTTTAGTCGAAGCTTTGACACCTAGTTCATGTGTAGATACCTAAACAAAGGTGTTTGCATCTGGAGCATCCTTCCTTCTGAATGTTTTTATGCAGTGCCTGGACAGTTTAAATTCAAACCACGACTGTGAAATCCTAATAAACTGCTTTTTCTTTGAAGGCTTTAGGCTAATGATAAGAATTTTGAGTGCTGATGGATAGTCTTATATCGACAGGAATTATCACTGATTATGTGATATTGCAGACTCTTCTAAAACTATTGAAAAATTCGTAGGGGCTATTTGTGTCCCTCTGGGGTTCAAATCTTGAGAGTTTATATGGTTCATGTGTGGAGCTGGATCTCATGTATAATGTCAGATTATTTCTGGCATATTGCCTTGAAGTCTTGGATGGTGTTGAAGCACAGTGAGATAACTGTGTGTGAAGTGAAGTTTGCAGATTCATTACATTTACATTGTCACTAATGCAACTACTTTATCACCTGGCAGTAACCGCGCATCGTGTTTGCAGACCAACACGGTGGTTTTGTCCTGCAGCAAAGAGCAGCTAACCTGACTGTGCATTTCCAGTCTTTTTAAGTGCTATTTTGAGCTCATATTGTTGTGACTTAAGTGTGTGTTCTGTGCTTAACGCATAATTTGTGTGTATCTCCTATAACTTGGAATGTTTATTAATGTAAAAATGAAAAATGCTGAGTGACTTCTATCTATGAAAAGTGAGTTACAGTAGTTAGAGGGGAAGTGGTGTTGCTTCCGATGCTGTTAAAACTTCCCAACTGATACACAGCTTTTAGTGAGTTAAGCTCCTTTGCAAAAGGAAACATCTAAAATGAAAACTGTAACCTCTGCTTACAAGATAAGGAGCAAAACTATTGCTCAGTTTGGCAGTGGCTGTAAGGGGAAGTTGCTTCTATTGAAAGTTTATTTAATTGCAGTGGTGGTGTCCACTCATATTTTGAAAAGTACAAAGCTGGTAGACCATCTCATTGCAGGGGTGGTTTTTGTGAAGTAAATATTCCTTAGAAACGTCTTGATTCTGAAGTTATGTGATGAGAAGTGTATCTAAAGGTAGCTGCATTCCAGTAGAGCTGCAGGTAAAAGCTATGTGTGAAGACGTTTGAGCTTAAGTATTAAACCGCTATTTACTGGGGACAAATACATGTCAAGCCCCTACAAGTTATACTTTAAGTGGGAGAGAAAAAGGTGGTATGCTCTGGGCATAGCAGAGGAAATGAAGATTTCCTTGCCATCCTTGGCATGTGATAGGTATTTCCTCTTTTTACGGTGCAAGGTTTTTGGGACCGAACACTAACCCCGTGTAGAGCCACGAGACACAGCAGCTCTGAGGAGCACAGCTCTTGGCCCAGCGAGTGCCGTGTTAGATATTAGTTCCCTTCTGCCGAAGTTTACCAGTTCAATAGCGATGTTAGTGGAGCGGAGCATGACTGAGCTTCAGCTGCCACAGTTCAGTTCATCATCTCTTAACGCGGTTTCCTCCTTTTTGAACAGATTCATGAAGCTTTTTGCACGGTTCCGTGTTAAGCTCTAACATATGCCAAAGGGAGCGAACCAGAAACTTGGTTCTTAGCTCGTTCGATGTCTAGATGTGAAATATTTTTTGTTAACCCTTTGCGATATAAAACATACCTTAAGTTATCCCTATGCAATGAGATACAGAAATAATTACGTTTCGTTCTTTAGTCTTCATCTAAACCATCTCTTCAAAAAGATGCTGTTGTGCGTAGTTACCACAATAGCGTTTGAGGAAATGTCTGAGCAGTCTTGGGAGGGAGAGTATCATCTGATGAGTAACCTACTCGTGTGATTTCTAGCCATGTACCGTCCTGGGTTACCTGCTGAATGCACGTAAATACCAGACTCGACGGTGTTCACGAGCTCCACCAAGATTGCAGCAAGCAGTGTTGCGGTCATTTGCAGTAGAAGTTTTTATTTTAATAAGGACCACATGATGTTATTCTGTAAACTTTCATTGTTTAAGATAACTATTTTATTGCTACACAATACAACTAAAGCATTGTTCTCGGATGCACAGTAAAATTTCATAATCAAAGAAACTCCAAGTGTGATCATTGTACAGAAGCAAGTGGGGTTTTTTTATTATTTTTAGAAATTAATTGTAGTAATAGGATTAATGACCTGAAACACTAATATCTGCAGCATTCTTGGGTTTTGTAAAGACTTGAAAGGAAAAATAATCTAGAAATAACTGCTTCTAATCACGTAGGAGGGAGGGAGAGGAGTTTAGTAGCTGATTATTGAGATTTATAACCCCAATAACATTAACACCCAGCCGCGCCCCCCCCCAAAAAAAAACCAAACAACAAAAAACCAAGAACCCCCCCCAATATATTTTGTTAATTTAAAATCAGTTGAAATTTCTTATGCAATGATTTTGCTCATATTTGAAAATTACACTTGTCACAAATTGTAAGAGTTTGTATCATGAAGATACCGAAATCACCATGACGGCCAGGATAATCCCAGGACCCAGGATATCCTGGGATGCATCAAGAAGAGCGTGGCCAGCAGGTCGAGGGAGGTCATCCTCCCCCTCTACTCTGCCTTGGTGAGGCCGCACCTGGAGTACTGTGTCCAGTTCTGGGCTCCCCGGTTCAAGAGGGACAGGGAACTGCTGGAAAGGGTGCAGCAGAGGGCTACAAAGATGATTGGGGGACTGGAACACCTCTCTTATGAGGAAAGGCTGAGGGATTTGGGTCTCTTCAGTCTGGAAAAAAGACGGCTGAGGGGTGACCTTATCAACGCTTATAAATACTTAAAGGGTGGGTGTCAGGAGGATGGGGCCAGGCTCTTTTCAGTGGTGCCCGGGGACAGGACAAGAGGCAATGGGCACAAACTTGAACATAGGAAGTTCCACCTAAACATGAGGAGGAACTTCTTTCCTGTGAGGGTGACAGAGCACTGGAACAGGCTGCCCAGAGAGGTGGTGGAGTCTCCAACTCTGGAGACATTCAAAACCCGCCTGGACATGTTCCTGTGTAACCTGCTCTGGGTGACCCTGCTCTGGCAGGGGGGTTGGACTAGATGATCTCCAGAGGTCCCTTCCAACCCTATGATTCTATGATTCTATGATTCTATGATTTTATAATGGCTGGTACTGTTTTAATTATGATCTTCATGGGTTTTTTTTCTTCAGCACAAGCAATAGTTATAAGATATTCTTTATACATTGAAAAATGGCTATGAGACTTTCTCATTGAAATCTCAATGAAGGTGAAAAACAGTTGTTACTTACTGTATGCAAAGCTTTTTCACAAGCAAAACAATCAGAACTTACAGAAGTGCATATGGTTGTTTCTGTTCTGGTAGACAGCCATGGTTAATTTCCCTAGAGAATTAAAGACATTAAAGTATTTGGCAATGTGTTTTTAAATATAGCTGTATTACAGTTTTATGTTTCAGTAAAGTTACATGCTTAGGTATTTCATTTCATGGAGGGCGTGTGATAGTCACAATTCTAGACTAAAAGCATCTAAAGAAACTCCTCCAGACAAAGAAACATCTCCAGACATATCTATCAATGGTCTTGGGAATCCTTTACAAAAGGCACAGTTTTTTCGGTAGAGGGCTGTTTATGCAGCAGGGAAATGTGGCTGTTGTGTGCAGAAAAGGTTGTGCTCTTGCAGCAAAGCGCAGCAGAACTACCCAGTGATCAAGGCTGGAGTGCAGATTGCTTGGCTTTCTCTGAAACTAGAGTCTGAGGTAAAACATAATTTCTTGAAGGAAGACAAGACATCGCATTAATGTTCCTGCAAAATAAAAATGAGCGGGCGCTTAATGAGAGCGTTTAACTGATAACATTTCAAAGTAATGAATGATACATTAAATACTCTACCAGCTTTGCTTTAAACAGTGAAATTGAACTTCCAAGAGGCACTATCCTTATCTAAATGAAAAAGCAAAGTATATATCTCATAAATATATATATAGACAAAGTATATATCTCATAAATTAATTTCAGACGTAAATTCAGAGTTTAAAAATAAAGTATTTTAAATAAATAAAAAGTCATTGCATAGAAGGATGGACTTCTAAGAATCTGATTCTGAGTCCTAGTAGCAATTCATGTCTTTTTCTAGAGCTGGCAAAAAGCTCCTTGTAAAATTTACCTTTTAAAGCTGGACAATAAGCAGAAATATTACAGAATTTGAGCAGTGCTACCAGCTTTGCATTAGAGGTTTGAGACAAATCTTGAGGTACTTAAAAAAAAAAAAAAAAAAAAAAAAAAAAAAAAAAAAAAAAGAGAGAGAGAGAGAAATAGAATGGTAATGTTCCATTTATTCTGGGTTCCCTCCACTCCGTTCCTCATTAAGATTACACCACTTCACAGGAGACAGCACTGAGAGGAGGGAAAGAGGACATCCACCCCCCCCAAAACCCATAAATTCAAGGACATGCCTGGTGACTAAAGTGTAAAATAGAAGGCTGTGGAAAATCGGGATTTTGTCCATGAAATGAGATGCTGATGTTTTAATTTTTTTTTCCCAGTAAAGTTCACGCATTGAAGTTAATGTTCCTGGAAGTTTTACATGTAGACTTTTATGTTAACCATAGTTTTAATTTGTTTTCAGCTGTGGGATTGGGATCTTGGTGCTTCCACATGACCCTGAAGTATGAAATGCAGGTGAGTATTGATAAGTAGCTGTGAATCATTTTCGGTGTGTTTCTGGCTGTATAGTCATATTGCCATTTCTTGACTAGATGAAACTCATGTAACGTGAGTTAATCTACCTTAAGTAGCATTGTCCAACAAAAGAGTAACGCAGGTCGTGTTTCATTAGATATTTTCCACTGGTAGATATTCATGAATATGTACTTGCATCTAAAATAAGAGCTACAATCAATTGCTTATGTTGGTAGGAGACACTTTATCATTTGGGAAATCATACTGTCTTTTTTCTCGAGTTGTTATTTTAAAATTCCTACAGCTTTGGCTTAATAGCAAGCAGTATAGACTAGAATTATTTCTTGTATCCTTTTTTTCCATCTTGATGTTTTCTGTCATGTTTTCTATTTATCTAGATCTACGCGTAGCATTAATACTGAAGTCAGTATCTTCTGAGTAGCAATAGTTGAGTCTTCCTCTCTCTCTCATTCTCAAATAGAAGCCGTTCTGTAATAAATCATTGGGCATAAGGATCTGGTCCTGGTATTTCCCATTTTCTAAAGGGACACAAAGAGTCTTGTCCTGTTGTCCTGTTTTAGATCTGAGAAGAGTAAGGAAATTCATCTATGAATCAAAGTCAGCGTGAAGCAGAACTCGGTTCAAATTTAAGAAACCCACATTTAAAAATGTGTGCTGGAAGTCTGTGCTCCCACTGTATTCCATGGAAATAGAGTGAAGTCAGTGGAGTTCAGAAGAGCCAGTCACCTGCGCTGAATCATTCTCCAGACTCCGTTGGCAGTCTTAACTTAAATAATATTCATTTGTTTGAATATAGGTGTCTAGCGTAATTTTAGACCCTGTGAGCGTTCTGTCTGGCCTCCAGCTGCCATCCCACAAAAGTGCAGGTCTCTTAGACCCCCCCAATCACATCGGCCAGTCTCGGGTGGGTCTACTGGAGGTGACAGAGCATCTCAGATGGCATTACGCTCCTCTACCGTGGCAACTGAATTGAGTCCTGGATTTCTACTGATCATAACGGGACCTGAGACACGGCATATGTGGACACCAAAAGTTAGGTGTCTTAAACTTGAACTGAATTACAATTTGTGGTGATGTTTGCCTCCATAATGCTCTGTTTTATATCTCTGGCGTGTGCTGGAGGCTGTCAGCCTCCATGGAGCATACTGTTGCCACCACGTGAGAATATTTGGGTCTTTTCTTGGCATGAAGAAGGTGGTTTCTAGATCCATTTCACCAGTCTCTCCCAAATTGAGGTGTGATTTACCTGTATTCTCTTCAGTGGTGAAACTGCCTTGAATTGCCACCTTTTCATCTCTCTTCGCTCAGCTGCTTGCTCCCAACCCTGCCAGTGTTTCAAATCCTCTTTCTTGCGCTGATGTAGAGGTGAGCAAAGCCACCCTGAAACCTGGATCATTAAAATGATCCAGACTTAAAACACTCTCATTTTTTGGGTTGGTTTTTTTTTAGTGTGTGTAGAGGCTATTTTATTCCAAGTCACTTTGATGCCACTAGTGTGGCAACACACTTCTGGTCTTCCGTCAGAATAACTAAAGGGCCTGTGAATTGTTGTAAGTAGTGGATAGGTAGAAGCAGATGGGAGAGGAGCGGGAACGCCTTGCATCATCTTTCCAACGGGTGTGAAAGGCTTCGTGTGAGGCAGAGAAAGTACACTTATTATTTGGGCAGCCAAGTGAAATCCGCAAGTGGCCCATAATTATTCTGATTGCTAGCTCACGAATCACCAGAGAAGAAACATTTCAGCCAGCAAACAACCTTTTCTCGTTCACTTCATCTCTTGTTATGATTAAAAGTCAGCATTGATAGCTGTTCAGAGATTATTTTTTTTGTATTTGTTTCTTAATACTCTAAATAGTTAATTCATATTGCTTAATATTAAGAGAAATGTGAAAGCTTCTGTTCTTGAAACTATTTAGAATGCTTCTGAAGCGATCACCTCTCTTTCTCTTATTTTTACGGGAATCTGCTTGAGTGTACATTCCGCAAGAATCCAAAATGCTTATTTAACCAGCAAAATCAGCTCACTGAGTGTCCTGTCCATGTTTCTTCATTGTTAGACATGTTCAGACACGTTGTTGACAGTATTTCTGGAAGCATTAATTCCTTTGGATACAGAAGCCATTGTCTTCTGCAAGCAAATTCTAGCTAGGATCTTTCAAGAGGCTCTTTGATGTTACCGTTATGTCCCTGAAGTACTGCCAGCGCATGAACTTGAGCGTAATCTGCTGTCCAAATTTGAAAAAATTTGCTATATTGTATTTCTTATTCCTTTTTTCCCCCCTTTGTCTTTTATGAGGCCTTAAATGACTGCATGAGTTATTCCTGCAGCTAATTCCTATCACACTCGGCATATCACTGAAATCATAACTCTTAGTATAAAGTTGAATTTAGCTATTGCTTCTATTTTTTTCCTCTCTAAGGCATCACAGCAAAGATAAAGTAATGTGATGGCAAGGTGCTACCTAACACGCCAGTTACCTTCAGCTGCCATCTGTGTTCCTGACACTTTCTTTGTGCCATCTATTGCAGCCCCTGGCCCTATAATACACAAATTCAAGGATTTAAACCTTTTTCTGCAAGGTTCATTGTGTGCTGGATCAGGTATTGGATCTGTCTTACTGTGGGTCAGGCGAGCACAGACTCCTTCGAGAGAAGCCGTGGAAGTGTGGGTGAAGAAGCAAGACCTGCCTAATAGTCAGTAGATCTGTTCAGCAGAATTGTGAAACGTTTTCTGAGGTTTCTGTGACCAAAACCACGAAAAAGCTAATAGTTCACACTCAGGATAATACACCTCTCTCCTTCTGTAAAAAACCAGATCGCTTTGTTTTTTCAATAGGAAATTTCAAAATTAAAAGGAAGGTTTTTGCCTGTGCAGTTAGAAAAATTCTCCCGTTTGGGAGCGGAGTCAGGCTGGCTTTATAAAGAGGTTTGTGTAAGCTGGTATTGCTCTTAATGTGTCGCATTATTCAGAAAAACACGATTGTGAACTTGTTAAGTACCCCGTACCGGTAGTAGGAGAGTAATTGCTGTACAGGCTTGGCCGTGAACAACTTTCAGAATGATGATGGAAAAAGATCAAAATCTTGTTTCCATCCAGTTCTTGTTTTTCGTAGGAAAGACTCAAACCTGGTGTAACAGTTCTAAGATACCCAATTATTAACATTTGCTTAACGTATTAGAAATCAGAATTCATCGATCCATTCATATGTTTTTGTGTTTTTATGATTTTCAGTCCTTCATAAAAGGAGGTAAGTTTAACTATGTCTTTATGAGCAGAAATTTGGTAATGTTCTCTGATGAGAAAAGTTTTAGAAGAAAATGATGGTGCTATTAATTTTTTTCCCCTCTAATGATAAATAAATGGCAATTTTGGGCATACCTGTTCTTGAGAAATCACTTCTCTTGTGATTACTACTTTAATTCCATCTCCATTAAGGTGGCAAGTTCCTGGAGAAATTACTGGTTTAGCTGTAACACACCAGTCTTCTCCTGAAGTATAAAAATTATCTGAGACAATAAAACATTATATGGCAGCTATAATTTGGGGGGGCGTGGGGAGGAGGAGCCCAAGAACCCCCCAACAAACAAACAAAAGCTGACTGAATTAAAACATTGTAAGAAATTTCCAAAATTAGGAAGTAAACATGCAAGCACATATTAAGGTGCTTCCTAATGGGCTACGATTCTATTTTATGTTACGGAAAAAAACTATTTCAGTTTCTCTGTGAAGTTTGTACAGAACTAAGCAAATGCTGCTGGCTATATTGAGCAGCCTATAAATGGGGTGGTATTATTCAATATGACTGTACAGAATTAATTCTTATAAATGTTTCAAGAGGTTTGAACAGCGAAAATGGCATGATCCTTTGAAGGCGTGGGCTTTTCATGAAACGTAATATTCAAAAGATTCAGAGTAATACGCTTATTAATGCAGCGTAATTCAGTACTTGAATAGGATTTGACGCTGCTGCGTACTGAAGTGCAGTCAAGAAAGTGGATGTCTGAATGACTTAACTTTTCTTAAGACTTATCTCTGCTTAATTAACTTACACAAGCATGTGAGTTAAAAGTAGTTTTCATGTTTTGATGTCTCTGCTTTTTGTAGCTGTTGGATGAACTGCCAATGATATACAGTTGTTGTGTGTTTGTCTACTGCCTGTAAGTATTTGTTAAATGGTTTGGTTTTTTTCTGAATATTTATGGAATATTAACTTTTGAAATGTAGAATCTGTGAAACCCGATCTGGTGTATAGTGAGGCTGACACTGAAGCTTCTCCTCATTTCAGTGAATTCTCAGTTTTGCTCAGTACAGCATTATGACTTGGCCCTTAGAGCACCAGCCTGGCTTTAGTCCTCATTTGTGCTCATTTAGAGATGCTTCATCAGTGTTTGTTTAGCAAGAAAAAAAATAACTCTTTTTAAAGACTTTGTGTAATACACAACCAGAGCTCAGTGTTACTTGGTATGTAAACAGCAGACGTAATAAAATCAACTTCAGTAACTCCTACAAAATTATCAACATTGTAATTTATTTCAGCTGTATTTCTATGATGTAGTCTGACTCCGAATGCAAATTTCAGATTCCTGGTTAAACCTGCTTTCCACTCATCTGGAAAATTAAAGAAAAAAAGATTTTATGAAAAGTTAAGTGCATGTTTTGTGGAGAGTGTCTTGGAACACGCATGACAGCTTAATGCCATGCCAGGATGTTTTCTTCCATTTAATTTCGGGAGAAATGTAGCATTTGGCAACTGTAAAGATACTGTAAACTGGCTTTTTCTTGCCTGTTTCTGCAAGGTCTGGATTTAACATGATTCGTTCTGTCACTTGGAAAATCCAAATGATAAATCAGCTTGTTGCAGTCAAAAAGACAAAAAAAAAAAAAAGTCTTTTTGCTTTTGAACATATCAAATATTCAGCTGATGAAAACTGGAATATCTTTGGTGAGGAGATTAGTGGTAGCTTGCAATGGGGATGGGATGCTGTAGGACTAAACCCGCAGCTGTGGAAATTACCATGGGTTTCTGATTCATACGTTAGTACGATTTGTGCAAACTCAGGACCAGAATCATAATGCCTCTGTTAGTGGAAATATTGCTATTGTAGCTGCCTATCTCCTTGAAATTGCCTTTGCATTTATTTTGTCTGATTTGAATGTGATTGGAGAAAAGGATGAGAAGTGGCTACAAAAATCTGTTTGAGAAAATAATCATGCTTATTTTGTGCAATGGTTGCTCTATTATCTTCAAAAGCACTGCAGTCTGGTACTGCATTTATAGCTCTAATAAGATTCTGTGTATGTATGTTTGCTAGTAATTAAAGTGTTCAGAAGAATGAGCTAATGTTTATTTTAAGAGGCATTTAATAATCGTTTTGGTTTTCTTGAAGGTAGGTCGTGGGGTGGTTCTGCACAGGACGTTCCCGTATACATCATTTAGTCCTCCTGACTCTCACACTGTGTAATTACTTTGACAAGCCATTTTAGAATCATAGAATGGTTCAGGTTAGAAGGGAAAGATCATAGAATCATAGAAGAGTTAGAGTTGGAAGGGACCTTCGAAGATCATCCAGTTCCAACCTGGGCAGGGGCACCTCCCATCAGACCAGGTTGCTCCAAGCTCCATCCAACCTGGCCTTGAACCCCTCCAGGGATGGGGCAGCCACAGCTTCTCTGGGCAACCTGTGTAGCACATTGTACTGTCTTGTAGATTTATTATTTATTTTTTTTCCCCTTGATATTCCTACTTTTTTTTTTTCTCTGTTTCCTTTTATTCATCCATGATGGTGTCTGTTTTCAAAAGTTTATAAACCAAAAAACTAGGGAGATGTAACTTGGGAGTTACATAGACAACCTCCTCTAGCCCTAAGGATTTTGTCCTTCTCAAAGTTCATTTTTGTTGGGTTTTTTGAACCTTTTTTCTGATGGAGATACGGTCTGGGATGTGTATGTGTATGGGATGTGTAATTCCATCACAACTGTGACCGAAGTGTAGTGTAGAGACTGTGAAGCTAATTTTAATTAGTTGTTTTACATACTGGGAGCAATTAGCTGGTTTTACCGTCTACTTCTACCAGGACCCACTCTAGCAAATTTACTGTGCCGTGACTGTAGAAAAGCCATAAACAATCTGCATTTTAACAGATCTCTAGAGTTCACTGTGTTGTAAGGCAGTCCCTTTCCTATGCTGCCTTTAGCTCACAGATGTAATGTTTTTTGGCAGCTGTATTGCATTTTAAACTCAATTCTAATTTGCCATCCATTATCACCCCTTAAGCACCTTCTGAAAACACTTCTGCTTCCCAAACTCTTTCCACTGGCTGGGTTTTTTTGTATACGCATGAGCTTATTGGGGTTTTTTTTGCACTAGATTTTTTAAAAAAAAAACATTTATTGGTAGAAGTGTGAATTTTTATATTGAAATTACACGTCTTTATTGGAGGAGCTATGATTTCTTGAAGGGCCTAAGACTCATTTGGATCAATTTTCCCGCAAATTTTGTGATAATATACCTTGAAAAATGCATCCTTTATATGGTAAGTGATGAGTGCTATTGCTCTCCTTTATGTTCTGTTCCAGGTATGAATGTTTCAAGTACAAGAACACAGTCAATTATCCGCTGCTTTTCTTGTTAATAACATACAGCTTCGTAGTCAGCATAGTAAGTACCTTTTTCTAATACGGCATTTTCACCTGTCCATGGGCAGTTTTCCTGCCAGTGAAGGAACGTTATACAGGCAGTACTGAGTCTCTCTCGCTTCCAGTCAAGAAGAACAAATTATTCTTTTGTTGGTAAAATCATATGCTGGCCAGAGAAACCTGAAACCTTTCTATCTAAACCACTGTATCATTTATTTATAAATGAAGACAAAAGCAGTAATCCAGTTGCTAGAGTAAATAGGAATGTGAGAAAAACAGTCACCGTCGACTTGTTTATGAGACCTTGGACAAGCCGCATTCCTCATCTTCCCTCACTTTAATTCATCTGCAGAAATGAGAATAATCCTGTTCAACAGACTGCAAAAACTGAACTGCGATGCACAGGCCAGGGTATCGTCTGGTGTTTTAAAACAACAGCCAGAATAAGAAAGGAACTTAGCTGTTAAAAAAATGAGAAGAATTTTAACGGTGTCATGATTAACTTGATTCACTTCCTCAGTGCAGCGTGCTCCTTTTGTGAATAAAATGAGTTTTGTGCTGGCTGTCAAGCACAGGTGGAATGTCCTTCATTATTCTTATTGATAACCATTTCTTAAAAAAAAAAAAAAAAAAAAGTAGTATTATAGGTCATCTTCTGCCTTCAGAGTACTTACCTGTTCTCTTCTGTGCCTCCAAAAATTTTTTACACTTGTGGTATACTGTGCCTAAGGTCTAGTGCCCTTCTCTCTTCAAAAGCAGAAATTAAATTAAAAGCATTAATAACAGGAAGAACTACTGGCTTTTTGTAAAATGAATTGAAATGTTAAAGCATTGTCAAAAACATTAATAATAGCCAATCAAAGTAGGGTACATTTTTTTTCTTGCAATGCGTATTGTGAATGTGTCTGGTAATTTCTGCTGGTTAATTGTTTTTGCATGTGTTGCAACTCTGTTAAATGAGGATATTTTAGATGTTAATGTCTCTGTTTGTGCTTCTTAATTTAAAATAATTCCACAGTTAAAAGCTCAGGTTTTGCCAGAGGAAACTTCGAACGTCTAATCAACTTTAATGGTGCATGGGTAGGCACTCATGTCTTGATTCTAACAGAAAAAGTCTTGGCAGTATTTAAATGAATAATGTTATGATTGTTCTCTGTTGCAAATTATTTCTCTTTTTTAATCTTTCCAGGTTTACTTAAATTTGAAAGAGCCTGTATTCCATCAGGTAAATCTTACTCTGTTGGAGAAGCTAATGTTGTTTCTAAACTATGCTGGTTTAGTGGAATATTTTACAGGATTTTAGAGCTGGAAGGAAGATGGAAAGCAAGCACAATTTGCCTTTTGCTTTTTCTTTAAGCAGCGTTGATGCCTGTCACATTGCCATCCTCTTCCCTGCTGACCTGAAGAACTAGAATGGTTTAATGCGTGTTGTGTTTTAGCATTTGACCTAATATTTCACGTGGTTTTCAGCAGTAGCAAGTGTTAAGGAGGTGACCCTGGCTATGGGCTAAGGCGTGTGTGAGAGGGAAGGCTTAATGAGTCCTTGTCTGCTAATTTCCATTAGCAGCTGCTGTGAAACTGTGACCTGACATCGTAACGTGGCTTGGGTGACTTAACACCGTGTTCTTCTCTCCACTTTAATGTATTCGTTTGGGGGTTTTGTTAACTACTCAATTTTACTTTGTGTAAATTCAAGCTGAATTTAAACACAGAATGTCTTTTAGGCTTATGTAGCAGACTGGTTATTATGGTCTTACAGGCGTAATGGCATATTGGGTACACGTTCCTTTTGTAGCAGCCCAAAAGTATTAATATGCATCCACTGCCTGTGGGGACAGGACTGGTATCACTTGCCTCTTCACGGGAGGTTAGAAATTGTGCTCGTTTATGTACGCCACGAGTAGTTTTCCCTCATTTTTGATTTTTTTGATTAGGGATAACAGCTGAAAAATTGCCAAGCGAAAGCGCCAAGCTCTTTGCAGGACGGAGCTTTAAAGCCTTAATTTCTGAAATTGGTAGCGCCGTCGCTTGTCAAAATGTGCCTGCTGCATCAGCAGTTGTAAAAATGATACGTGATTCCTGGTGGTGGATTAGTGAAGCACTGATGAATAAAATAAATTCCCAGCTGCTCCAAATAATCTCTCCTAGAAATATGAATTGTTACTCTACCTATAGATAAAAAGAGAACCTTGCAGGCTTTTTTTTTTTATAATGTTAATTAAATCCTTTCTTTTTTTCCCCTACTTACATTTTGAGCAGGAAGATACCGGCTGGGGTGAAAGCAGCAATTTTTGATGCTTTTATTGAGCTGGTTATGACTGGTTTTGAATGAAGTGACTTAAAGTAATTCTGTTAAAAACAGTGGCAGAATTTACTACTGATACTGGACTTTTATTTCTTTAACCAATTATCTACTCAACCTACAATTATTGCAATAAATACATCACAGTTTTGCTATTTTCCAGTTTGATGCATTGGCATAGGTATTGTCCCATGTCACAGATACTAAGACAATAGATATTATGACTTATCGGGAAGGAGGGAATAGGGAAACTCTAAACTGTTGCCCCAGACCTTTAATTTTTTGCATCTGGTTTCTCTTAAGTTCAGAATAGAAATTTGCTGTTATAATTTATACATGAGAAATCAAAGTAGAAAAGATTTAGGTCCCTAAAAGTGCTGGACTTTTTACAACAACTCTTTCCAAATTGATTTTTATGGAGAACATAAAGTTATGGCTGAATTCCAAATGTTCAAGTACTGCACTCATTTATTATTTTTTTTTCACAGTCTTTGCCAAATAAATATGTTGTAAATTCAGAGGAAACATTTCTCTTGACTGCACAGCTAAGCAAGGTTATTTTCTTAATACTTGTCCTTTATTTTAGAGTGCACCAAAAAAAAAAAAAATAATCTCCATGTAATTTCAGTAAGTGTTTTCCAACTGAATGGGTTGCATAGACTTGAAGTAAAGTTAAATGTGCTCGTGCAATCAGAGTTTAAATCACAGTCTCGGTCCCTAACTGTATTGGAAAGCAGCGTCAGGACATAAAGCAGCATTTGATTCCTCTAGGTATTTGTCTGTGATCATCATCATTTGTCAGCCTTGCAAAAAGGGGAATAACTCCCTGGACAGCTTTATATTGTTCATTGTTTCAGTGTGGGTTTTTTTTTTTTCCCTGAAAGGATTGCAGTAAGAATGGAAAAGGATCCTATTATATTTAGTAGCCAGGATCTAAACCTCATTTTTCAGTGAATTACTTTCTATTTTCCTTCCCAACTTAGGCTTATGAATTGCTTACTGCCAGCAGGGCATGAAGGGGATTTCAGCTTGTTATTCATGGCACAGTGGCAACAGAGACCAACTCTTTTTCTCCATCCACATATTGCAGATCTTTGAGGGTCTTAGTGCTTTAACCATAGGAGGAATGAGAGGCAGGTTTTGGTCAGTCGGTGGCTACACATCATTAGAAGGAAAAAACCGCTTCCCCACCTGACAACTGAGCTGGGTGTTTTTTGCCGCCTCATCAATTAAATGGAAGACAGCGGTGGCCTTTACAAGCACGTATTTTCTTGTTTATGTCAAAATCTCTCAGGCTAGAGCACTGTTATTACCTAATTTCCATGGTGCTAAACAGCCCTGCATCCCAGTTTCCTAGTTGTTTTTAAGCCAGCATCATTGTCAAAGCAAACAGCCATACCTCTCCCCTCTTTCCCATCTGGCACACAAATTTCCTCTCGGATGTGAATTTGATTGGGGAACTCAACAGGATAAAACTCTCCTCAGAATTAGTTTTAAATCAGATTAGTTCCTTATCCCTGTTTACTGCGTGTATGTTTGTGCTTATACAAGGAAAGGGGTGGGGGAAGACTGGCTGCTGCTGCGGAGCAATCCATAGACACACAAATATAAGACAGCCCTGGAAGTAGAAGAAATTACCCTGGCAGTTCAACTTCTAGACTCAAGTCTTACAAATAGGCTTCTTTCTAATATGATATGGCCTAGAAAGCTGTCACCTACAAAGTATTGTTTTCCATCCTGATTTGTTTATTTGCTACATACCAAAAAAGAAAGAGATCTGGGAGTCCTGGTGGACAACAGGACGACCGTGAGACAGCAACGTGCCCTTGTGACCAAGAAGGCCAATGGCATCCTGGGGTTCATCAAGAAGAGCGTGGCCAGCAGGTGGAGGGAGGTCATCCTCCCCCTCTACTCTGCCCTGCTGAGGCCGCATCTGGAGTGCTGTGTCCAGTTCTGAGCTCCCCTGTTCCAGAAGGACAGGGAACTGCTGGAGAGGGGACAGCAAAGGGCTACCAAGATGATGAGGGGACTGGAACACCTCTCTGATGAAGAAAGGCTGAGGGATTTGGGTCTCTTCAGTCTGGAAAAAAGACGACTGAGGGTGGACCTTATCAATGCTTAGAAATACTTAAAGGGTGGGTGTCAGGAGGATGGGGCCAGGCTCTTTTCAGTGGTGCCCAGTGACAGGACAAGGGGCAACGGGCGCAAACTTGAACATAGGAAGTTCCACCTCAACATGAGGAGGAACTTCTTCATTTTGAGGGTGGCAGAGCCCTGGCACAGGCTGCCCAGAGAGGTGGGGGAGTCTCCGTCTCTGGAGACATTCCAAACCCGCCTGTATGCATTCCTGTGCCACCTGCTCTGGGTGACCCTGCTCTGGCAGGGGGTTGGACCAGATGATCTCCAGAGGTCCCTTCCAGCCCCTGCCATTCTGTGATTCTGTGATATGCTGGCTATGCACTTGTAGTGATCAAAAGCCTTAGTGCGCCAAGCTATGTGAATAATAAAATAGATCTAAAAACTTGTTTTATTTGCATAGTCATCTGCTGCAAGAGTTTGAAACAAATTTTTAGCAAGCAAATAATTGAAAGCTAAATAGAAAATCAGATTAAATAGCTGTTTCTTCTACATTAGGAAATGTGATTTAAAAAATGTCGTTTTGTATAGACATTCCAGAAGTGTTCCAGTGTCCCATGAGAAACTAAGCAAGCTGGAGAAGTAGATCACGATGAGAATTGCAAATAGGGTAAGGGAGTGACTAGTGGAAAGTGACTAAAGGAGATGATGAAAGGCAGTCTCAGTCTGGACAGTGTCGGGATCAGTAATGGGGTTGTTTTTTATTTAACAACCAGTAGCAGGAAAAAATCGTGTACTGATGATGCAAAGTTCAGAGGCGTCACTGAGTACAGAGGAGATGACGAGATAACTGGGAGACCTTGAGGACTAGGATGACAAATGATTCAAAATGAAAGCGCATGCACTGATGGGCAAATACCAATTATTCTTGTTCTAAACTGCACACAGATCACCAAAGGAGGGAGGGAAGGACTACCTGGATGTGTTCGCTGATCACGGCATAATAATAGGACCAGTGAATTTTCTGCAACAGTGACAGAAGTAAAATACAAGTATTTAATTTACCAATTAAGGTGACTTTGGGTAAGAGGGAGTGAGCGAGCGTGGGAGAAAAAGGTATTTCATTTGCCCTAATGAAAAAAAAATTAATAAAATTGTTCTCCATGGGTATTTTAAATATGCAAATGCAAAGAAGGAAGTGAAATCATGATGAAATGTGTATGTAGAAGTACATACGGGAAACGGCATGAAGAATATGTTATGTCAGGGCACAATCTGCTTAAACTTAGAGTTCTCCCCATTTTGGAGCATCTGTGTGGACCCGCTCCATGTCCTACAGCTCTCCAGATTCCCTCCTGCTGCTGAGCAATCCTTAATTGTAGGCTTGTGGCTTAATATATTGTGCCTTTTAATGGAACATCTTACGTTCTACATGTTCAGGTTGCCAAGCAGTCTGTTAAAATGACCTTTTCAGGTCATGTCTTCACCACAGAGCTTTTTCTACTTGGGCATTGTCCTGCTGAGGACCACGTCTAAAACTAATTTGAGTGACAGTTCACTCTGTTACACAGCTTATTTGGGGATGTCTTCCAGCAAGCTGGTACAGCTTTCATTCTGGCTAGTCCTTCTACCTGCACAGTAGCTTAGGGAGTGTGGAAGGATGTTCAGACTCTCCAAAGGATCAGCTCTATAAGTTGTTGAAGGGGAAGCTGAGTTTACTACTGCGGGCAGTGTCTCAGAAGCTCTGGAGAGCTGCTCCGTGCTGTGCAGCAGCAGTGACTTGTGTGTGGCTTTGCCATCGCGTACGTGCATCTAAACAGGACCAAACCACGGGAATCTGAATGATTTCATTCAGGAGCTGTCAGGGCAGCATACCGTATTAAACAGCTGTAACTGTGCTGAGTTACTCGGTCTTTCGCTGACATCGTTGTTGTCCTTCCTTTTTCTCTCTGCTCAGATTTCTTTTCCAGAAATCCAAGATCACGTGGAAGTCTTGTTTTCTTTGTTGTAAATTGCAAATACAGTTTCCAACTGCTAGTACTTAGGCTAACTGTCTTTTGATAGCTGGTTAGTATATTAATACATAAGCAGTGGTTGCCAAGAACCTAAAATCTTGCTGTGCGGTTCCCAATGTGTACACTAATATTTGAGGCTGATAAATTGACTTTATTAACCAAGGATGGGCAGAAGGCCAAGAGCAGAGGAAACAGAGAAGTGGAAATAACAGGCTATCGTTGTTTTCTGTACTAGAAGGGTAGAAGAAGAACCAGTTTTGTATGCTCCCCCCAGCGTGGAGTACCAGCCTTGCCTATGACTTGTGTAAGAAGTAAATCTATATGATTTGCTTAACTGCCCTTCACATCAAAAATGCTGCCAAACACTAAGCCCTGAAATGGTTCCCTCCCATTTGTGAATTAGAAGGATGTTCTTCATAGTTGGCCTTCATATCAGGTAATCCACTAGGTATTAACAAGACTTTGGGTTTTTCCCCATTGCAAAGATACAGGCTTCAAAGCTGAAATAAATGCAGCTTTATTTGCATCTTAAACAGCAAAGAGGGAACTGTCTGGTGATAACAAAAGATGATGAGATTCTGCTGCTTCCTTTTGTTTCAATTGTAGTGCAAGGGCGTCCTTTGGCTTACAATTTAAAAGCACTGTGAGACAAAATAGCACAAAACTTGCTTGGGTTTTCATCTGTCACTTAAGTGATGTGTTAGTTAAAGAAGAAGAACAAAGAGAGCTAAAGGAATTGAAAAATTTGAGTCAACTTGAATAAGGTAGATTGTTTTTTTTTTTTAAAAATCTTATTTTATACTTTATTCTTCTTTGGGTGGATGGATAAGACCAAACAAATAGTAAATCCATGGATAGTAAAGGAGTAAAAGTAAGCACTGCTCCCTGAAGTATAAACTAAGTTGTGTGGCTCAGTTTATAGGTCTCTAGTAAGAGCCAGCTGTAGCGAGCCGTGCAGCCCCGGTCTCTGCGTCTCACCGCAACACCTCCTCGATGCTTGCCTTCAGCGTGGCGAGGAGGATTGGAGCACGCAGAGCAGAACCGTTTGTTGTTCCAGTCTTTCACGGGCTTTTAAACACGAGTGTGTTTTACTGCTAACAACCTGTTTGTCTGGGGGAGCGGAAAAGGCAAGAAATTGAAGTGTCAACTGTGGGCATATTTTTCTTCAGTCGCTGCAAGGTTCTTTTTATTATTTTCCTTCCTCCCTCTGTTCAGACTGTCCTCTTCTGCAAGCCATTAAGCAACTCACCAGGAGATACCAAGCCAGAGGCTCTACAAAGAAAGCTTTTCTTAGCTTTTAGCTAAGAAAAAGCTTTTAGCAGCTGCTGCAAAAAAAAAAAAAAAAGGCATTTTTGGCCTGTGTTTTCCCTGGGCTTCAGGCCGCCCATAAGCCATGTTTCTCTAGGCATAGTCTGACACTATTTAGCTCCTTGTACAAAGAACCCAAGAGTAAATCGGATAAAAGCGTGAAGGTGGGCCCACCCCTAACGAGTATGATAAAAATTTCTCTTCGTGGGGAGGTTTTTTCCTGTGTCTCTGATGCAGAAGAGCATTTTAACAGTGGAAATTGTGGGAAGGAGGAGATCAGCAAGGAAAGGGCATCAAGCTGTGATTTGGGTTCCAGAGGAGCCTTGCTATGGATTTGTTCCTCTGCGACATCCCTCTCTTAGAATAAATCACTGGGTTTGATTTGGAAAGCGAAACAGGCTGTTTTAAATGAGGCTGATGAAGTAAAATGGCATTTAACTTTTAAATTTAGTCTGCATTTGTTATATGGTGGGGTCTTAGGCAAAATGATACTCAGGCTGTGTCTAGTGGGTTTTGTTGGTTTGTTTTTTGTATTTTTTTCCCCAGATTTATGTGCTGTACCGCAGCAAGGGAACTGGAATTAGCTAATGGGTTTTTTTTATAAAGTACAAGCCAGAACCAATTAGCCTTTCAAATATTTTTGCTTTGTTTAGCTCTACAGAGCAGAACACACAGTAGTAGCAGTTTAGTTACTGAAGTTATTTGATCTGACTCTGAATGCAAATAAAGAGCTGCTGTGCTGAATGACTTTGCATAGTCAATATTGGAGCTTATTTTTACCTGTTGTCAAACACAAGGGCTCTGTTGTCTGCCTTGTTGTGTATATATGCCCTGATAACATGATGTGTGCTCCTAACCTCATACTTAAAGCTAAAAGGAGTTTGAAAATTTGCCTTTGTGGACTTTTGAAAGGTGGGTTTCACTTTGCGTTATTACAGCGATCTATTTTATGTCAGATGACTAGAGATGTGGCTTGCGGGATAGTAATAGCTGAATGCCACAGTTCAGGCAGAGGAAGAGGTAGTCCTTGCCTCGAAGAGGATGTAGTCTAGAAGGAGGAAAGGTATGAGGAGGTCAGTAAAACGTGGTAAGGACACTGGTTTGTAAATACACCTCTGTGAGGTTTAGGATCATAGAATGGTTTAGGTTGGAAGGGACACAGAATCACAGAATGGTTCGGGTTGGAAGGGACGTTAAAGATCATCTGGTTCCAACCCCCTGCCCTGGGCAGGGACACCTCCCACCAGACCAGGTTGCTCCAAGCCCCGTCTAACCTGGCCTTGAACCCCTCCAGGGATGGGGCAGCCACAGCTTCTCTGGGCAACCTGGGCCGGGTGCTCACCACCCTCAGAGTGAAAAATTTCTTCCTAATATCCAATCTAAATCTACCCTCTTTCAGTTTGAAGCCATTACCCCTCGTCCTATCACTACATGCCCTTGTAAATAGTCCCTCTCCAGCTTTCTTGTAGGCCCCCTTCAGATACTGGAAGGCCGCAATAAGGTGTCCCTAGAGCCTTCTCTTCTCCAGGCTGAACCCCCCACCTCTCTCAGCCTGTCCTCCCAGCAGAGGGGCTCCAGCCCTCCCAGCATCTCCGGGGCCACCTCTGGCCCCGCTCCAACAGGTCCGTGTCCTTCTTATGTTGGGGACTCCAGAGCTGGAGGCAGCACTCCAGGTGGGGTCTCGCCAGAGCAGAGCAGAGTAGGCAGCCAAGGTTTATCATTTTTCTGTTTCACGTAAAACGAGGCAGCATTAGATAGGAGTTAGATAGGAACAAAATGATAAAGGAAAGTCAGTGAACAAGGAAGCAAAAAATAGCGAGGGGTTCGTAGGCCAGTGGAAAGAGGCAAAGAGGAAGACAAGACTGCTTGGAACAAACTGCCTTTTGGCTGGAGGAAAGTGGTGTTCAGGATAAAAAGCTTGTAAAGCAATTTAATGTCACCGGTGTCTGAAAACCCTTCCTGCTGCAGTGACTCGTGCACCACTTTTCAGGCATGGCTGACCACATTTCTTCTCTTCTTTAGTCTATACGTCTTGGAGATGATGGTATGTGGATCCCAAGCTTGTGAATAAAAAAAGGGAGTGTGATTTAAAGATCACGAAGCAGAAAATAAATTGTTACTTTGACTTTTTATATGAGTCAGGTGATTACATTCAAATTCATTAAGCCTATAGCGAGCGAGATTTTGCTTATGGATCTTTTCAGGGCATGCAGCCTTCCCACTGTATAATTAGATTGAATCCAAACAATCTGTAATAGTTGGTTTTAAACGCTGCCTGGAAAGTTTCTTCTGTACTGCTGCTCAGTGTCAGCATAGTGTATGGTCTAGTCAGGTGTTTGCTTTCAGGAAAAAAATATTAATCAAATATCAGCGAAGGAAGCAGAGCTTTCAAAAAACAGTTTTAGCTGATTCTTATGCATTCCTGGGCTAAAATGCACAGATACAGGAGAGATGATAGAAGTTACCATCTTGATTTCAGGATGCTTCCTGACTGCCATCTAGTGTTTGCTTTCTGATTCAAAAAAGTGAAACGGCATTTTTTCACAACTGACTTTTCCTATAATTGCATAAAGGCTATGGTTTATAATCATGCTTTTATTTGAAACTTTTATGGAAGACTTTCTGGAGAGGAAGTTAGAGGGGATGCTATTTTTCTGAGGCTAAGGAATAAAAATCAACAGAAGCTTCAAAAATTTCTTACTCCTGTAGTGTTTTATAAAATTCCTTGAATCCAACTGCTGAATTTTTATCTCTGTTTTTATTTCCAGATCATGTATGGAACACTAGTATCCATTATAGTTCTACGATCTGTGTATATAGTATTATGGTAAGTAACCGTTTAGTTCAGCGTTATAAGATACAACTTAACATTTGCATCTTTTTTTGGTGGGCTTGAGAAATTGGCAATGGCAGAATTTCTTTAAGTAGGTACGTAATGCTAGCTCGTGTGCTCTGCTTGCTTGAAAGGGAATGGCACATCTCCTTGCATATTTTTTTGAAGCCACTGGGATAACATTAAACAAAAACTGAGAGGTCTGCACTTAAAATCAGTGTTCACTGCCAGGTGTTCTGCTGGTGGCTTCAGCTGTTAGACTGGGACTTCAAGGGGAATGGGGTTTCTGTCTTCATATTGATGGGTAACGTGTGAAATCTATTGCTGGTGTTAAAACCCTCACGATGATGCTTGGAGAGAGGTGAACCATTGGTTAATATTTTACTTAATATTTTAATTTCCTCTTCCCTACTACGGTATCTAAAATTCAAGTGTAAAAATAATAACGCAGAAGTTTAAATGATAGTTTTCCTTGCAGTTTTGACAGGGTAAAGTTAGGTATGCGTTATAGAGATTAAAATTAAGGCTATTTATGACAAACCAAAGAATATTAGAGTTGTTAGGAGACATCGAGGAGCATTAGAATCATCAGAGCACAGACTTGTTGGGTACAAAAGAAGAAGGAGGAATTGAATCAGTACTGGAGTACGCACATACCTTTAGCTCTCAGGGTCTCAGCTGGTTGTCCCGTCCTGTCTCTCCCCTGGGAATAGCTGGTGTTCCCCTGTGTTTGGGGATTGGCCCTGAAAATTATGATTTCTCTACTGTCTTCATTCTAAACTTTCTTTTTGTTAAACTTCGTTTTGAGTTGCACACGAATCTGTTCAGGAACACAAGGAAGAATTTAACGAAAGGTGTGAATTGTCTTCCAGTTAAAATTTTTGATTAATTTTCCCCAAGAAATCCCCATAGACCATGTGTAAATGTTCACAGACTTTTATTAAGCAAGAAGAATTTAAAACTGGTAGCGTGTTTCTTGCAAATTTAGAAACCATCATCAGTTTAAATGCACTTTTCAAACCCATGAACGTGGCAATTTTAATCTTAACCTAGAGATCTTAAGTGATATTACCTTAATTCACCTCCAAGGGAAACTATGAATTGAATCAAGTTAAGGTAATTTGAATTTTGTTCTTATACAAGGATTTAGCCCAGTTCTAATGACTTAGTTTACATTTCTTTCTGTCTGTGTAGCCAAACCCTTGGGCTTGCTATCTTTCCAGTTCCGCTAATTCCACACGCTTGTGCATTCTCATTATTTCTGAAGCATTTCATTGTCTCCTGTCACTATCAGTAGCACCACCGTCCTCCCTCCCAGGGTATCAGTCTTTGATTTCCTCCAGCAAAGTCTGTCTCTGAAGTTCCACCTACTTTTTCACTTCCATTTTAGAGGGTTGGAATGTATTTTCTTAATTAGCTAGATCACTTCATTGCAACATGGCACTGCAAAGACTTGTTTCCCTCTTTGGTTATATTATGGGACTATAGAGATGGGGAAGGACTCTTTATGAGGGAATGTAGCGATAGGACGAGGGGTAATGGTTTTAAGCTGAAAGAGGGGAGATTTAGTGGTGAGCCCCTGTCCCAGGTTGCCCAGAGAAGCTGTGGCTGCCCCATCCCTGGAGGGGTTCAAGGCCAGGTTGGACGGGGCTTGGAGCAACCTGGTCTGGTGGGAGGTGTCCCTGCCCAGGGCAGGGGCTTGGAACTGGATGATCTTTAAGGTCCCTTCCAACCCAAACCGTTCTCTGATTATTAAACCGGTTAGAAAGTTGGGATGGGAAGAGAAGTAGGTTTAAAATACTTCTAAATTTTAACTGAACTACTACTAATTTTAAATTAGTTCTGCTAGAGAAGCTGTGCCAACCTGAAGGTACCCTTTCTTTCCTCGAAAAGTCATCCCCAAGTACACTTTTGGATTTACTTCCTCTGCGTTGCTAGAATGTAATCTTGTCTTTCCATCGATAGTGCTAGCACTTGCCCAAGCCTGTTTCAACTTAAATACGAACACCGATTTCTGCTTATTTTGTTTCTTACTTCCTTAATATAAATTAGCTTCCTATCACTCATATTTCTTAGTACAGGCCTTGAAGCCGCTCTGAGCTTAGAGTGAAAATCTCAAAGAACAGCATGTTATTCCTTCGAGGCTGCTGCCTCCTCCTATCCTCATCATTTATTGCTGTTCCTGCCCGTTTCCCCCCACACTTTTCATCTCTTTCCTGGGTCTGCTTCCTTCCCAAGATTACAACTTGGCAAATCTTGTTCTCTTTTCACAAAGCATGCTCCCCATTAATAAGTGATGCCAGGCTCTCTCTCATTCCTTCACAAAACAACACCATTTATTCCCTGAACAGTCCTAGCTATAATTACCTAATTACCAGCACGTATAATACACCATTTAGTGCTCTTTCATTTTCTGGGCTTGCTTATGTCTCTAGAGCACTGAGTCGGGAATATTACAGTGTAGTTTCTGCCATGTACCGCATGGTGCTCTATGCATTTGTTAGACTAAACGAATAGTAATTTTGCTATTTGCTATTGGCAGTACACTTGTGAACATGTACAGCTTGTATCTTGCCTGGTGGAAGAAGCTTTACCTGTCGTGTTTTGCACGTTTTGGTTGCCAGTGCTTGCATCTCTAAAACATGCACTGTGTATAACGCAGTGGAGAAAAAGCAGCTCAGGAATGTCTTTTAACCCAGAACCTAAACTGTGTATTCGTAACACTTAAAAATAACCGTACAGTATTTCGTGGCAGCCTTTTAGGGTTGGAATTGGGGTTTGCTTTTGGACTTGTCTTATTAGCGGGAAAGGAGCAAATGCTACCACCTTCCATGTAGGAAGTTTACAATTCCATGGTCTAGCCTGAATGCAGATTGTGAGGGTAAATTTATTAATGACGCACTTTATTGCATCTGATTCCTCAGTGTGTTTCCCATATCCTAAAGAGGATTTTTTCTTTTTCTCCCAAAGTTAAATTTGCAAGACTGGGTCCGGTCTTATTCAACATAGTCATCAGTGACCTGGATGAGGGGACATAGCGTATCCTCAGCAAGTTTGCTGATGACAAAAAACTGGGAGGAGTGGGTGACACACCAGAAGGCTGTGCCACCATACAGCGAGACCTGGACAGGCTGGAGAGTCAGGTGGAGACAAACCTTATGAAATTCAACAAGGGCAAGTGTAGGGTCCTGGACCTAGGGAGGAATAACTCCATGCATCAGTACAGATTAGGGGCTGACCTGCTGGAAAGCAGCTCTGCAGAGAGGGACCTGTGAGTCCTGGTGGGCAACAAGTTGACCATGAACATTGGAACAGGCTGCCCAGGGAAGTGGTGGAATCACCATCCCTGAAGGTATTTAAAAGACAGGTGGATGTGGTGCTGAGGGACATGCATTAGTGGTGGTTTTGTCAGTGTTAGGTTAGTGGTTGGACTCAATGATCTTAAAGGTTCCTTCCAACCTAGACATAGATTTTATGAGCCAGCAATGCACCCTTGTGGCTAAGAAGGCCAATGGTCTCCTGGGGTGCATTGAAAGGAGCATGGCAAGCAGGTCGAGGGAGGTCATTCCCCCCCTCTATTGTACCCTGGTGAGGCCGCGTCTGGAGTACTGGGTCCACTTCTGGGCTCCCCAGTTCAAGAAAGACAAGGGACTACTGGAAAGAGTCTGGGGGACTGGAGCATCTCTCTGCTGAGGAAAGGCTGAGAGCCCTGGGGCTGTTCAGCCTGGAGAAGAGCAGACTGAGAGGGGATCTCATCAATGCTCAGCAATATTTAAATGGCGGGTGGCAAGAGGATGGGGCCAGACTCTTTTCAGTGGTGCCCAGTGACAGGACAAGGGGCAACGAGCATAAACTAGAACACAGGAAATTCCATCCAACATGAGGGAAACCTTCTTTACTTCGTGGGTGCCAGAGCACTGGAACGGGCTGCCCAGAGAGGTGGTGGAGTCTCCGTCTCTGGAGACATTCCAAACCCGCCTGGACGCGTTCCTGTGCAACCTGCTCTGGGTGACCGTGCTTTGGCAGGGGGTTGGACTAGATGATCTCCAAAGGTCCCTTCCAACACTGCTATTTTGTGATTCTGTGACATTTTTCCATCCCCAATAGAACTCAACGATAAAATACAACATGAAATTACTGTTTTCTAAAACGATTCATTTGGTTAGTTGTTGGTCCTGGTGGTCTGTGTTCACAAAAGACTTCAGTCATTTTAAAAGAGCTTATTTAAACAAGTCTCCTCGTATAGGGATATCATGTATTGGAAAAGAGCCTTTTCTTTTGCGAGAGTCCTCATTTGTAACATGGCTATTTTTAAACTGAAAGATTATACGTGGGACTGAAGAATTAGTACCTTGTTGCCAACTTCAGTTTTCCCACTTACTTGTTGCATTAGGAGAGGGCGCTATTTAGGGGAACGATTAGAAGTATAGAAATAAAACATTTAAAAGACTAGTCTCGGGGAATGTGAATTCAGGAGAGAGGGGAGGAGGTAAAATACAGTACTTAAATAGATGAGACTTGAAGTTGATGGTTTTTCCTTTGGAAAAAAAATATTAAAGCAGTTTATTTGTATGTAATAGTGTTTATATATGTTACATAAAAGCTGCCTTTAAAGAATCTTGAACTAAACTTTGCATTATCTCTGTCTCTCTAGGGTGTACCCATGGCTTAGAGGTCTAGGCTACACATCTTTAACTGTATTTTTAATGGGATTTTTTCTCTGGAATGTGGACAATATTTTTTGTGATAAACTGAGGTGAGTTCTTTCACTTTATCCGGGTAGCTCTTAATAGTCTTATAGCATAAAGCTTTTGGTTTTTCTGTGGTGTAGATTCAAGTCCATCTCCTGGTATGTCCAGTACGCTGCCTGCAAAACATTCACAAGAGTTTTACCCAGTTTGCTCATGACTAGACTCGGGACTCAACAGTTTTTTAACTTTTTTTAATATCCATGAATAGATTTTTTTTTTAAATAAGTGATATTTCTCTTTAATGTCAATTTAAATTGAGAGAAAGCAAAGTCACTGAAGTAATTTTGAGGATGTGCAGCTTACTAAAGCCTGCTGTTCACACTTGATTTCATCTGAATGAGTTTTTTATCCTCCTTTCTTTTGGTTTCTGCTCTTGCCATTTCCCAGGAAAATATCAAAAGCAATAGTTCTGCAGGGTAAAGAAATATTGCGATGTACCTGTCACCAACAAACAGCAGCTATTTGGGCATCTCAGAAAGAAGAGTAACTCTGTGAGCCAATATGCCGTGCTTGGCTGTCATTATTAGCCTGAAGTCTTCTGGCTTAGCACTTGCAGAGGAGACCAGGAAAGGCGTCCTCTCTGTTTAATGTGTTGCCAAATGGGGTAGAAAAGGCTTGCAGACAAAGCTTGTAGGAACCCACCATCTTGTCGTATGGCTAGATATCCTGTCCGTGTAAGAAAGACCACCACTCCAACAGGTTGTTCTCTTTATTGCCTGTTCCTCTGGAACTGGACGACTGCACCTTTCTTTCGCTTGGCTGTGATGCTTGTGTTCCGCCACAAGCTGGAGGAGATGGAGAGATGGATGCCAGCATCCAGAAAATCCATTCTTGACTCTTATGCTGCTGAATCTACGGTGTGCAGAATTGTCCTAGTAGCTTGCTTTGTCAGGGTCAGATCGTGGTGTGCTGTACAGAAGTCGAGCGTTTTCCATCTGTCCCTTTTGGCTCTGTAGTCCTTGCACTAAGTTAGGCCAATTAAAAGTTAACTCCAACAGAGTTTTCTTGAAACTTTATTAAAAAATATAGGTGTGCTGAATGTAATACATAGTGCCTCATCCCTAGAAACGCTTGATACAGATGGCATAGAAAAGCTGTTTGCCAACCCAAGCGGGTGGGTATACAGTGACTTTGCAAATATTGGCATCAGGATTCATTTTTGCAGCTGCGTCACATCACTGCTGAGATCATAACCCCTAATTCACTAAGCCGGCTGAGCTGCTGCGGGTCTGTGGGGCTTTTGAATTGTTCCTAGACTCAAAAGATCACACCAGCTGCTGAAGCCCTTTTTTTCCATCATCATTTCGCAAAGAGGAAAAAAAAAAAAGTTAGCATATTTCCTGTGATACTTGTTTGGTTATGGTGCTGGAAAAAAACCAAATACGCTTGTTTGCTAGTTTTAACGAGATGTCTGCAGGGCCTTCAATTTCTTCAGGTGGTATTATAACTTGAACCTTTGGAGAAAATATATTCCAGTTCCTTGTAGTTTTTTATTCTCTAAAGATCTAACTTGTGATTCATCCACCTACCTTTTTTTTTTTGTTGTTGTTGTTTTAATGTTCAAAAGTGTATTTTGGTTCCGTTTTTGTTTTTCCATATTTCATTAAATTTGGAGCTTATTTAAAATAAAATAAAAAAATAATAAATCTATAGCACTCGGCTTCCCTGGTTCCAGGCGCTTTTGAATTTGAGCTTTGAGATTTCCTGCCATCTAAAGGTTCAGAGGCTGTGCCGGGGTGACAGTCTGTGTGTTTCACTGTGTCGCTCCCAGACTGACTGAATCACAGCTCTCTGTTCGTATTTGTCACTGAGCAGCTCTGGAAACTAAGCAGTAGCTCAGGGATTAGCGGTTAGTCAGGGGGACTGAACGCTATAACATCAAGCAGTAAATAAGTATTACAGAAGCTGCAGATTTTTCTTCCTTAACACCTGCGATCTTTGTTTTCCCTTTTTTTGTTTTGACCGAATGGGAAATGAAAGTCAAAAAAAGAAGACAGGCAGATGGAAACATTTGCTCCACCATCAACCAAAACAAGCGTTATCTGCAGAAGCCTAGTGAGCAGGAGAAATCAGGGCAATGTGGTTCCGTCCCTTTCTTTATTTCCATCCCTTAGCGTCTTGCCAAGCAGCTCACCTACCAGACCTATGCAAAATAACAAAGCGTGTTGGTGGAGTATTTCGGACCCTCTACTTTTATTGTGTCCTCACTAGACACCCGTTTTGTCCCTGTTTTAGAGTACAACAGAGAAAGGCAAGCTAAGCTTCCATGGAGCTGGAGGATAGGCAGTGTGATCTCTAAACATAAAGTGGTGGTGTCTGATGGATCCCGTTTCCTCTCTCTGACCTTAAACTCAGCATTTCATCCTACGGACAGTTGTTCATTGAGTTTTGGGGAGGAGAATTGGAACTCATTTGGGATTGTGGGATGCCATAAATATATTACCTGAAATTTGAGTCCAGAAAGAACTGATCACTCATTGTATGAAGAAGTGTGTGCTTCCTTTAACTGTGCAAGAAAGCCAGTTTGCTAATATCTTTCTATACTCACCTCCTGAAAGCCTGACTACGTGAAGCCTCGCTCGTGAAGCACGTGCCCGAGATGGTGAAACAGTAATGTGGGATCTGACAGTCAAGCACTGCGATTTGAGATTGCATAGCTTGAAAAAAAAAAACATTTCATGGTGTTTCTTACAGAGCACTACGAGAGAAGATGCCTCCTGTTGTGGGGGCTGTGACACAGTTTCACGCATGGTGGCATATTCTTACAGGCCTGGGCTCTTACCTTCATATCCTGCTAAGGTAGGAAATGTTTTCTAAACTGGATGTCTTAGGAGTTTTCCCAGGCTCAGGTTTACTTCAAAATGTTTTATCAGCCAGAAGAGCAGGAAAATGACTTGTTACTAAGCTGGTGAGAGTTTTTCTTCCCTCTTTGCAACTGGTCTGAAAACTCTGTAATTTATATTTTTCAAAATGTAATCATTACTCCTTAAATAGTTATGGTTCTTCTGGACAATGCAATTCAGAAATGGGAACCCCCTGTAGCAGTTAAACGGCAAAACTATTTGACAGATTATTAATTTCAAAATCTAAACTATTCATACCTTTCCGTTCTTGAGCAGCAATCCTGAAGTACTTAAACATGGTTAATTTTAGAAGCATAACTAATCTTTTTGATAGGCACTGCCGCTCCTGAAAACTAGCAGGCATCATGCTATAGAGCAGGAGGGTGACAGCTGAAGTGGTTGGAGCAGAGATGTTCCAAGAAGTGCAGGATATTGGTTTTGGAAAGAGACAGACTTAAACCAGACCCTCAGTTTGCAAGTCTGCAGCCAGCAGATTTGTGTCTCTGTTTTTGCTCCATACCACCATCTAGTGGAATCAGGAACAAAAACAGAATTTAAGTTGGGATCTGAAGAATTTCTGTAGTTGGTTCATTATGTAATGAAATAAATGTTTTACCACGTAGTCATAAGAGAATGTCTGTTTAACAGACACATTCTATGTAGTTGAGAAAACTTGATTAAATATTACTTTTTTTCTACATCGAACATAATATTCTTCTTTTTTGTCAGATGTTGAAATAGCTAGTAAAAGGAAAATGCAAGGAAAATAAGCACATTTCCAGTAGCTATTCTGATAGCTTTTTTTAGATAAACATATATGCATATATGTACATATATATACACATGGATGTGTGTTTATATGTACCTGCATATATATGTGTGTATATAAAATATGTCGTGATATGTGGAAAACAGCTGTTCCCTTTTGGCTGACAGGTTGTCTTCTGCCCTAAACAGCTTGGGATAATCGTCTGAAGAAAATTCCTTACAGAAAGCAAGCTGATGCAGACAGTTTTTCCAGCATGCTGCACAGAGAAAAGAATTTGGGTTTGCGTCCTCTAACCCTTGGGGAATGTGCAGATGCCTGACTTATCTGTCCTACCCCAATCAACTACATGCTTTCCCTGCAGTAGTTTCCCTAGGATTTTCTCAGCCACACAGTGGCATCACCTGTGTCTGCTTAAAAAAGTGAGGTCACACATAGGAAAACAGCTACTGAGGGGAGAGGGTTGTATTAAGAACAGAAATGAGATACAGAATCAAGCTGTGCTGCTCCCCACCCCCCCTTTACATCCGCTAGTTTGTGATACACTGATTTACTTTCGTCCTTCCAAAATGACAGGCTCTAGTCCCAGTTTAGTCTTTTCCATAGGGAAGAGAGAACGTCCTTCTCCGAGTTTCTCTCTTTGCCCCCGCATAGGTGATGGTGTAGATTAGCAAACTAATCATGGTCTAGCACAGAGGGATTTACTGGAGCCTAATGTCTCCTACTTTGCGTAAATCTAGGCAGAATGGGTAGCTCTGCAATCACAGAAGCGATTCTTTTCTAGTTGGAAAATAAAACTGGGATTAGTACATCATTATTATTATTATTATTCTATGATTCTGTGATTATTTTATATGTTGTCTTACATGGGAAATTTTAAGCACGTTTTTCTCCTTTTCCTCAGTTTATACACAAGGACGCTTTTCCTGAAGCACAGGCCGAAGGTGAAGGTAAGCGAGCGATATTTTGTGTCTGTTAATGCACTGCAGCGTTGGGATATCTTGTGCTTTGAGCTTGCATTGGGGCTCACTGATTCTGCCTCTTAGGGTACTGTCTTTGATTTCTCCTCATATCCCAAGAAATGCGCTTGAAATCATGGTTAATGGTGTTTGGTTTCTGTTCCAAGCGGCATAATATTCCAGGAAATCTTTTCTTTTTTCCTATTTTTTTTTTCTTTTTAACAGTTTGTTTTTGGAATATGGCCTGTTCTTCTTGTGGAGCCGCCCAAAAAGCTTTGACGGAGACCTGGGACGTCCCCTGCGATCACTTTGCCTGGGTGAATAAAGCGATTCAACACTTAACTGTGGCTGAAGTGTCAAAATTCTGGATCAATTCAAGAACCATTGCTATAAAAGGACTTCTCTGTGTTACTAGGCCAGCTGGCCGGAACAGAACAAAGAGTTGGCACACTAGGGAAATAATGTTTAGTACAGCTTTATTCTAAGTTGTTAAAACAAAGTTTAAGACACAATATTTTTATGTATATATTGTATAGCTGATGATACTGAGCTAATATTTCGTGCTGGTCACAGAAAACTAACCATTTTGGAAGTGGATTGCATACGTTTTTCATTCAGTTGTTGTTCTTTCTGTGGTTTAAACTAATATTAGTAACTGAATGACAAAACCAGGCCATGGATGGCCAAGCTAAGCATTTGTGTGGCCTATAGTGAACTGAATGCTTAACCTGAACTACTTTAATCTTGCACTTTTATACAATTAATGAAGTATGTAATGGTTGATTTAGGGCTTTATCCTCTCTTGCTTTTCCACAGCCTCCTTTGCAATTTATACTTTAAGCAAAACGGTTGGGAAACCTGTGCCGTGTAGTTCATTTTGTACCATTTTCCCTTTAGTCCAACTGAGGTGCATCGTGGAGGATGTTCCAGGGTGTGACCAGCAGAAGACACTTAAGATGGTGAAGCATTATAGGCACTCTTGTTTGTGTGTGGAAACTGAATTCCTAATTTGTTTGACCTGGATCCATCAGACTGCAGAGTGACTGTATAAACACAAGAAACACTTTTTTTTTTGTTGTTTTTTTTTTTTTATAATTATTATTTACGTGCCTCCTTTTTCTATCCCTACTTTTTACTCCCCGTGTCGCATTCATGCTACAGATTGACAAACACCGTAGATGTGTGCTACTTCAGCTTGGAATTCATCTCTTTCCCTTATTTTATAAGTCTTAAATATTGGTCTGATTTTCAGAAGCATCTTCTTATTCAGAAATATTGAAGAAAGAGTAAAGAACAAGATTGATGCTGAGGATATAATTGGCAACACTTTGATTGTTTGCTCTTAATTTGTCCATTACGTTGTTACTCTGCGGAAAGTTGACCACCTTTTTAAAACCAAACTTTGGGGATTAAATGGGGGGGACAAACCCTCTGATTCCTGCAATTATCTACCCAGCTGATGAAAGTTAGTAAGTAAGCATAAAGAAAACATTGAACTAACACAGTTTTTTCACAATATACCTCATATTGGAGGCTGTGGGTTTGACTCTTCAGATCTTGGGGCAACTAACGGAGTCTGTCTCTGGGCCTCCATGCTGCCATGCTATGCAATTTTTGCCTGCTTTTGATGCCCTGAGGGATTTATCCTTCTTGCCATGAAGGCAAAAAAAAAGGGGGGGGGGGGGAAATGCTCAGACTGATTGGAAATCCCATTCTGTATTGATTTAAAATGTGCTCACGCAGCAAGGCACAGTAATGTAGCTTTATAGCTGTCTCCCAGATCACAAAGTCCTGGCTAGTGTAAAATTCCTTACTCCGACTGCTGAAAAAGTCAGACTGCGATGTGTATTGTACAATCAACAGTGACTAAAATAGTCTCCTCCCTTTAATACGTTTTTTTTTTTTTTCCTTGTTTGCAGCTTAGTTGCATTGTCCGTCTCCATCAGTAGCACACCTACTGATGTGAATCTCCAAATAAAATCCTGGCTTTTGTTACGT
Organism: Larus michahellis; assembly: GCF_964199755.1. Taxonomy (NCBI): domain Eukaryota; kingdom Metazoa; phylum Chordata; class Aves; order Charadriiformes; family Laridae; genus Larus; species Larus michahellis. Next base: position 216,877,235 of record NC_133896.1, read on the forward strand.
GACTGACCCTGGGCTCTTGGGATCAAATAGACCCAAACTCAGGGTTAGAAAAAGTTACTTAACCTTGAGTGACTTCAGTGAGGTTTAAGCACGTGCTAATAGCGGTGCATTTCAACCTGAAATCAGTAAGCCGCTATAAAGATTCTCGAATGAGAATTTTAAAACAGATTTGTTATCAATAGGCTCCAGGTCCATAGATAGGTCAGCGCCTGTGTTGGGAAATCTGAGTGATCTTCAGACTGAAAGACGTTGGAATAACTAGCATAGAGGGCGGAAAATGCTGTCTTGGATCGAGTGTCTTTAATTAGCCAGACGGTATATTTATTTTATTTTTTTTTTGTAAAGAGATTTGAGAACTGTTTTAAAAATGTAGCTTAAAAATAAGTGCCTGCCTATTCATCTCCAGGCTCTCACAAATATGCTTCTTTACACTGTATCTGATTTTCTTATTAATATGTTTACATGTTTTCATAAGTTAGGGAAAGAGTCCCATAACAGGAGCAATGCAGCGACCAGATCTATCCACGGTCACTTGTGACATCTGCTAGGTATGGTATTATTTTTAAGAAAACGAACAAAACCTTTATCTTAGTGGCCTTGGGTTTTGTTACTGGAGGATCTGGGGGGCTGTGTTTGGTTTCCCTGTAATTGCAGGAACCAGACTGTGCTGAAAAGCCACTTTCTTATTGATAAGGTATCTCTACAATGGTAAATTTTAAAGAAATTTATTGATTCTCCTACACATTATTGATTCTCCTACACATTTGCAACTGGGAAGTGTATGTTTTTTTCAGATCTTGTTGAATTAAATTGTCAGGGTTAAAAAAAAGAAAAGGTAGAAAAGCTCATTTTAATTTTGTGCCGCTGTTACTTTTTCATTCACATATCGTTTGTCACTGATGTTTTTATCTTTAAAAAAATCAGGCACGTTGGCTTCTTCCTTCATTCCAAATGACCCAAAACATGCACACCTCTGCCACCCTTCTAGCAGCCTTTCTTTCAGGTCATGTTAGACCCTGAAGAATGTAATTTATGTGTGTATCCTTCTAAGCATAAATAATGTAAAATGATGGGTGCTTCGGTTTCACTGCCTTACTGATCTCGTGGGTGATACTGAAAAAGGCGAGCCAGTTTGAACTGCGTGCCACTGAAATTCAGACTGCCTTTTCTAGTGCCTGGAAAGACATACATCCGTAACGCCTGTAGTGTGTTAAATGTCTGTTAAATTGCTTTTTATTTATATCGCTTGTATGACGTGATGATTTTTTTTTTTCTACAAACCTTAGGGCAGCATATCCCAAACTTTTCTTGCACTACATCTTATAAAGTGGGTCATCTTTGATCCTATTTTTTGAGTAGGATTCAGACAGCAGCTACTTTAAAGGGAATTAGGGAAGCAGCAGGTGTTGTTTCATAGGAATCCTACAGGATGCGTTGGACAGACTTGATCGCAATGAACTCTTTAACATCCATGAAGAACCAGGAAATCTGCCACCTTACGACCATCAGCTTGGCACAGATCAGCACCAAGTAGTTCTGCGGGCCGTGAGCTGAAAAATTCTTCCTTGGAAAGAAAAGAAAAACCTCAAAATTATTCTCCCAGCACAGATCAACACCGTACCTTATGCCGGGAATCTAGATTTTCTGGGTACAGCTCCAGAACTGAAGATATGATAAAGAGAAATCTGCCAGCAGGACGAATCTCGTCCGTGTTTTGAAGGCAGCGGTGTTAGCTAGCAGTATTAGTCATCTCCGGACTTTATTTTAATGCTTTTTCTTTTAGCACGAGGAAGATGTGCTACCTGCAAGTGTTTAGAAGACAACCCGTTAGTCAGAGTTGGAATATGCAGTCTATCACTTGCCGATCTACCTCTGTCGTGTGTTGTATGATACCTGCGCCCTTAATTCTGGCTGCCTGAATGTGCAGCCGGACTTAGACCGTGCGGCCCCGGAGGCTGACAACAGTATTGTATTGATCTGGGGCTGACTGTTCGCTCCCCGAAAAACACCCTGACTTGTTCGGTGTCTGTCACTCTTAGCCTGCAGAAGGCCGGCTGCTTTAGAAAGAGAGACAAGTAGGAGGATTTGAATTCAGACAGGTGAAGTGAAACCTTTTTGACAATTAATTCACGTTAAAGCTAAGGTGCAAACTTGTTTTGCATGATTTTGGAAGAGATGCGACAGAAAACACTGTTTTATGTGTAATTTTAATTCTCTTAATCTATCATGCTGTCTCGTTTGGCTGAAGAGAAATTGCACGACTTGCAATGCAGTTGATTCTTTCGGCTGTAGCGCATTTGCTTCCGACACCTGGTTTCGAACAGCTGAATGAGATTTTTCAGCTAACTCCTGTTCCTTCAGCAGCAGAAAATCCTCCCAGTATCACGAGTGTTTCTCACAGTCACTACCACCTTGTTCAGTCTGCGTTCAAGAATTTTGGTAAGACCTCTTATTGTAGACCTGTTTTTCTCTGCGGCTGTATTTTGGGCATTTGATAGGAAGTGGTGAAACAATTCAATACAACACTCCTCAGTGGAAGCTGAGCTCTAAGGAAGCAGCACTGCTGTTTACTTCAGTAGACCTCGGAATCCATGAACACACCTTAATTTTGGCATAACGTTTGCCCCATAATTTAAATTAATATATTCAGGTAAAACAGGTGGTTTACTTTAAAGAAACCCCATCTGCACTATGTAAGGAGGCGGTGGGAGGCTTTAACTGCAAAGTACTGTTTAACTGCGAGACTTGAGTGTGAAGAGGGATAAATGACAGAGTCTTTATTACCCGTGAGAAGTGAAAAGCCAGAAGGAGATTAAGAAATCTTACATGGAAAGAGAAAAACAAAAGATTAAGCACAAAATCCCGTAGTATTACATCAGCCACCCGCCTGATAACTGCACTTTAGATACGTAACAAGCTTGAATGTTTTGCTATTTACGCGTTTAACTTTCCATCCCAACTTTGCACTCTTCAGCATAGAAGCGATGTAGTCTCTGTTACATTGGGTTCATTGCATATTACTTCGCTGCTGTTTTATGAGGATAGAACGTGACACAGATTGTTTCGTCCATGAATGAATACATTTCTTATCCATCTGGAACATCCTCTGCCAGCTTTGTTTAAGAGCCCATAATGTAACTACAGAGAATATACTGTAGAAGTATGAAGTTCAGTTTGGGGCTTCTTTGTTCGGTTTCTTGCTCATGACTGCCTACGGCTGCCAAGTGCCTCATCTCTTTTCTCGCAAGTCTTTTCTGGGAGCTGAGGCTCTGTTTCCTACTGGAGGCCGTAAGACAAGGAGGTCCTTGGTAGGTGGGAGGTGGGTTTGATTTTTTGTTAAAATTTCTCCTGCTGCAGGAGTCACTTTGCAGAGACGTAGTTATCTAGTACGTGGCTGCCTCTGCTTGGCTCAGACTCGAGCCTGGCTACCCCCTATCCCTGCTGCTGTTGCATCTTAGCAGATTTTGAAAGCTGGTGGAGGGATTTAGCCCCACAGCTGGTGTTTATTTTGAATGAATGTAGTTCGATGACAGGCAGTGTGAGGGCGCAGCAAGCAAGCACTTTATGCACTGCCCCGTTACTGGAGCTCCCAGACAGATGCTCCAAAGAGGACGGGATATGGGGCTTCACGTCTACAATTTTGGGGGCAGGGTTGATGTCTGAACCTCTTACTTTACTTTAGAAGTCTCCCTTTTTACCTGTTGAAAGTGGTTAGGTTTGATTAGGCATGTAATTGCAGATTTAAAAAGACCCAAGTTCAGAATCCAGCTAATGCAAGACCTTAAACCGGTGCCTGCCAATTTTTTATTTTGCACATATTTCACACGAGTTGAATCTGCCTGATGCTTAGAGCAGATTGCTGAGATTTTAAAAATGCAAAGATAAAGGGTCTTTTCATTATTTGTACTTCATCACCAAAACGCAGGAAGAGCTGTAAGCACAATCTCAGATCCAGCCTTTTCCCCAAAGCCCTGGAATATATATGTATATGTTTCTCCAAAGCCAATGTTGAATAGAGATGGGCTTTCACACTGCTCATAGCAAATCGTGTACCAAAATGTTTTCTAAATTAAAGCCTTGGTCAGTCGCTGCAGAAGAATGTTGGTTGTGTATATTATTGCTCCCTGGATTTTGGAAGAGAGAGTTTCAAGCAGCATAAGCAGTAGTTACTCCTTAGACTGAACAGGAACTGTTTTTTCTCTTGATCTTCCAAATTGATGTTGACTATCTGATGTTGACTATTGAACTCAGCTTAATGCACTGATGATGTTTACTGTCTTAGCAAATAACATCTGTCCACCTGTAATGGACATGAAATACCCCGTGCGTTACGTGACCAAACTTTCTAACATTGACACTATTAGTTCTAATGTAATGCTATTATTTTTTTTCCTGAAATTCAGTAGATTGTTTCAGATCGATAACTACACTGTGACAGATGAATAGCAGTTGACCTGTAAAACACAGCTGCATTGAGCAATGTTTATTGACAATTTTGATATATTGAACTGATTCTTCATACCAAACCAGCTGGTAATTAACATTAGGCTTATATGTATCAGCGTATCTCGGTTTGCAAAGCACAGTAGCTTTGAAATATTTAATGTATTTCATTTGTTACTCATGCTGCAGTCAAGCACTAATTTGTGTCTTTATATTTCGAATTATTAAAGATTTTTGTTTTAAATATAACTCTTCCCGGGTGTTTCTTGGCTCTTGTGTTGCAGAGGGTTGGCCGGTTCGTCTTGATGCTGCTCGGCAGACAGGTGGTCTTGGCTCGTGGGTGCACAAGTAGAACAGCGGGGTTTGTGTGACCTGCGTTGATGGGGGAAGCCGCCTGCCTGCAGCTACGACAGTCTGAGCCCCCGTGGTAGAAGCACAAAGCTTGGTCGTCTTGCCTTCTTGCCTGCAGCCATCCAAGCAGTGCTTTAAAATGAAGGGAGATGTGATTGCGTTTGGTTTGAACTCCAGCGCAAGGCTCTGGGGTTCCCCGGTCTTTACTGTGCTGGGGCCCTTTGAGCGCTGGACCTTGCTCGGAGGCGTACCGCTGACTGCACATAGTGCTGGACCTTCTCACCTTCAAAGGCCTTCCCCAGTGCGCACCAGTTAGTAAGGAATTGAGGTGCTGCCATGGGTGGGAGAGGAAAAGGCAGGAGTCAGGTGAACATGCCGTCAGTTTGGAGCATGCGGTTTGCGCATCCTTTGCCTCATCCTTTTCCCCTTTCTTTCAGCGAGGGAGGAGGATAATCTCTGCAAAGCAGCAGCTCTCCAAGCAGAAATCATGGACCAGTAGGCACTTACCCAGCAAGTCTCATCCCACCCCAGCAGCCGTGGTCAGATCGTGACCATCGGGTATGTCCCCTGCTTCTGGCACCTCTCCCAGGTCCTACTCAGAGACCCCATTTTTTCCTGCTCGTGCCTGTTGCAGCTGTGTCTCTGCAGGGTCAACCTTGAACTAAATATTTGGGGGCCAAAACCTTGTAGCCAGTGGTGTAAATGTCTGGGGCAACCAGTGCCATCTCCCCTCGGTGCTCGATCATGGTGCCGCGCACAGAGGCCCGTCCGAACTCTGCAGACGAGCGTTGCCTGAGTGCTGGGCTGGCTGAAATCCAGCTTTGCCTTTTGAGCTTGCGGCGAGCCTAGAACTGAGTAGTACTTTGAAATTTCCCAGGGGATAAAAACACTGTGGTTCTGTCAAAGGCCTCCTCCCAGCCAGAAAATTCAATTTTGAGCTTGACAATTCCAAGAGTACCAATTTACGTGCAGCTTTATTAATTCCCCATTCCCTCTTCCCCTCCCCACCCCCAACTCCCCCTTTGTTTTTTTTCTTTATTCAGCCTGTTCAAAGGCTAAAACTGAAAATTTGCAACACTAATCCCGGTGGCTCTAACCAGAGACCTGGCTGTGCTCGGTGCTGTACCCATCATGGAGACAGTTGCTACCAGTTTGGCAGAGGAGCTGGTTATCCAGCCTGGACCTTTGGTGCTATGTCCATGGAGATAATGGAGTCACTAACGGAGCTATGATGGATCTGTCTCCTCTGTGGGTCAGTGGGTGGCTCCTGTTTTCTCCTCAAGCAGCCCAAGTGATCTTGGCTTGGCTCTTACCCGGAGGGACCAAGCACTCAACGTGCTTCTGTTGAACATGCTTATGTTATCTCCTGGCCTTACAGAAAACAAGACTTGAACTGGCCAGAGGAGACATCGGTGATTTGGCACTACCCGGGAGAGCTCTGTGTCCTCAGAGAACATCTTCAGGGCCATCTGTTCTGTCCCTGCCTCCCCAAACAGCCGCTAGTCCAACAAGGTCTCCAAGCTAAGACAGGGTTGCCTGAACAGATAGGTCCAACACCAGACTGGGGTTCAGCAGGGCTCCTCGGATGGGTCCCCGTGGGGACAGGACAGCTAGACAAATCCACCACGGTTGTGCTGGCGTGGGAGCAGTGATCAACAGAGGCAGCACAAGGACAAATGTCTGGGTTCAGACCCAGTCGCCTAAGAGCCTGATGAGGGATAATGTGGTGCGACCTGGAGCTCAAGGAGGTTTCTCCTGGCCCTGCCCCCTGAGCAGGAAGAGAGCTGAGATGTCCTCGTTCACCTTGTGCACGTGAGGGACCCCGTGTTTGCCAACACGGAACTAATGGTGTGTGGAGCACCGTGTGTGATGGATAAAACATCTCAACCTTACTTTAGACCTACTTTGCGATCAATATAGTTAATTCGGCATCCTGGCTCCTAAATTCCTCACACGCTGAGGTGTCCCCAAGCTGGGTATCTCACCCTGCTCCCATGCAACACCCAAGGGTCTCCATGCATGACGCTTTCCAGCTCCTACTGCAATCTACATAGCCACTGCAAAACGTCCCACCTCATTAATCTCCTTCACTGAGACTGACTTGGTAATTTGCATGCAAGAGGCGCACGCCGACTTAATGAAATTAGCGGTAATTAATGGCACTGATAAGGCGCTCAGAGCCAGCATGGGGACCAGGCAGAGCGTGGTGTGTGCAGCTCCTCTGGACCGCGCGCCCGCGGCACAGCACCCAGTGACACCCTGAGGCGTGGAGGGCTCTGACTCAGTGGTTCCTCGTCGCTGGGTTCGGGTAGGTGAATGCTAATGAATAATAGCTCGCATAATCCCTTAGAAGTTGAATTAATTGAGTTACTCCGCTGATGTAAACTGATGTCAACCCCCCTAATATTTACAGGCTGGGCGAGCATCAGAGCCGCAGTGATTTATGCGGACGCCTAACCTCAGCACTGCTTTTTCCTCATAGCTGGCGTGTTGACTCACTGCCGAACAGCGGAACGGAGTAAATTTGTTAAAATCTTGCAGTATCGTAAAAGCCTGGGGCCAAGTCCAACTTCCTCGGGTAAGAGAAGCGCTCAACAGGACCGCCAATTCCCCTCTGCGCCCGGGCAAACCTGTCCAGGCACTTGTGAGTCATTGCTTAACAGCATTTTGTTGGTTTGGAGTCCTCCGAGGGTTTGGTTTGGGTTTGTGGTGTTTGGTTTTTTTTGTCTTCTATTTGTTTGGGTTTTATCTTTAATCTTCTTGTTTTTTAACATCCTACCTTGGCCGGAATGAAAACAAGATAAAGCGCTAGTTACGAGATGAAAACCGGCGACAAACCTGTGTGTGCAGCAGCGTCAAAGCAGAGCTGTTACAGAAGGCGTATTTTTATACGGGTTATCTGAAAAGCAAACAAACTCCAGCTGTGTTTTCTCGCTGCTGGCATTAATTGAAGCAGGAAGGCTGATTAACGTTTGTGGAGTTGTTTCTGCTGGAGATCTCTGGGCCACGTCCCCCTGAGTTGGACGGTTTGCTGTCAGAGTTTAAACAGAAACTTCTCATTTCTGAAACCCTTTTTCCTCTACCTCTTCTTGGCATGCGATGCCCTCTTTTTGGCCAAGAGAGATAGCAACGAAAAGACATTTCATTGGCTCTGTGTATCATTAGACTTAATTAAATACCACGTGCAAAGAGGAAACAATCCGGATGCTTTGGGATGGGTTTATATCCTTAGGCAGAATGCTTTTCCAGCCTCGTACGCGGCGATTGGTCTTTCTGTGCTATATGACCGCGGCTGGGTCTGTTTTTTCCTCTCTTTTTTCCCCTTTAAAACACAGGGATGCCCATGCGAGGCAGTGCCATCCCCTGGGGAACCCTCTCAGCAAGACCAAAGGCTCCGTAAGGATGCAGCACCCGGGTCAGGCATCCCAAGCCCGTCCCAGTGGCCCCGTGCAGCAGCAAATACCTCCTTCCACAGACCAGCTGAGGTCCACTGAAGGTACCACGGCAAGTCCAGGGGCTGGATTTAGGTTACAAACACCCACCCAGATGAAACGAGAGGCTCCGCTGAGAATTTAAGGCAAAGCTCATCATTTTGCCTTTGCTTTTCCTTACCAAATGCTTCACACAATGCACTTGTTCGCTAATTAGTACAGCCCGTTCTTTGTAAATGACAAGTAAGTGAGATTACCTGAGTTATTAAAAAATAAGGAGGACCTCAGATTGTAAGGAGGACCGTGCAATTGTCTAGCTGGCTGCCATCCCCTATTGCTAGCCGGGGATATTAATTATTTTCCCACTGATTCAGAGGGATGATAGCCAAGCTGTGAATCAGCCCTGCCACTTCTTGCAACACCTGTCTTTTCCCTAGATCTCCTCTCCAAATCCCAGCCAGGTCTGGCAGCGCTTCGTTAATGAGATCAGGCGTAATTACAGCACGAGCCGGTAGGGTTGCGGAGTTGGGAGATAATTGGAGTAGCTGCTTTTCCTTCTGGATTGCCAAACAGAAAATGCTAACTGTGAGATGGATATGTTGTTTCTCTGAAAGACAGATTAACAATTGCTTTTTTTGCAGGATCAGAGGGTTCCTGGTTCCTTCTCTGTTGCTCTTCCCATGGACTGCGCAAGGCTGACTCCTTTAAAAAAAAAAAAAAAAAAAAAAAAAATCCAAAACGCAAAAGAAGCTCAAAGTCCCGACTTGTGTGCATTGCGCAGCAGCCAAGCCATGCATCCTCGTGTGAGTGAAAGTAGGTATGACACAGATTTAATGAGGCAACGGCTTCTTGGCAGCAGCACAGGTCTGCTCAGAAACTGTATCGTTATTCATTTGCTTGACTAATGCAGTTGTGTTGTGCAAAAGAAGGGGAGAAAGCTATTTGGAGGGCTAAGTAAATGAGGTTTTAAGAAAAAAAGCAGCAAACTCAGCAGGGTTTGCTGAAGCTTAGGTTGGCCGTGGGCGTATCGTAGTTTTGGGGTTGGCGGAGAAGCCGTCCCAGGAACCCTCTGAAGATTTAGGGGGCCTCAACACCATGAGCTACACAGACCATTTAAAATTAGTGTCACGTTCTCCTCAAGATTTCTGATTGAGACATCCCGGTTCTCGAAAACTTTGAAAAAGATGGTAATCAAGGCACGCGAGATGCCACTGGTATCGTTGTCATCTGTGTTACTGGTGTGTGAGGGGAGTATCTGCGCAACGCAGATGGTAACCAGCAGTCTCATCAGCAGTGCTGCATAATTGCTGCTTTTCCCAGTATACGATAAAAAGGTGTATCCAGAGCTTTTAAAGTGATGGTTGAGTCCGTTTTGCAAACTGGCAGCAATGAAAAACTACCGGTGTCAAAGATCTCTTTGAAAAAAGTACATTTGGGAACACGTCCTTCTCCTAGACGCTCATTTTGGCTACAGCACAGTATTTTCCCCTAAAATATAAAACTTGCGGAGGAGGAAGGGGCAGAAGCCAATCTCTAAGTGCGTCAAGAAGAGAGGATGATTTCTGAGCATGCATTGAGGGGCTGCACCCCAGTCAAGGCTCTTGTGGATTCCCAAACACGGCAGATGAATGATGGTTCGGGGGTTAGACAAGGATGCTGAGCCGTGTCTTGCTGCTGGGGTTTACACGGAGAATTACATGGCTCTTGTTTTTCTTCCCCCACCCTCCGCTCCACCCTTCCAGCCAGTCTGTACTGCAGCAAATAAATCTTGATAACGTTAATGGTTTTATGCTTGCCTAGTGTTTGAAGCTAAGCCCGGATGAAGCTGAGATGTAGAGGTGACCTCTAATTAATACTCGGGCAACTTCCCCAAGCTCCGTAATCGGAGACAGTCCGGGAGCAGAAGTTGGAGTTGGCTCCCTTACCAAGTGCAGAAGTCAGCACAAGTGCTGGAGCGGAGTTGCTGCGTGTTGGTGTTGGGGTCAAGGTTAGGCTGATAGGCAATACGTAGAAAGAAATACCCTAGGAGCCCCCAAGGCGTGCCCTAGAGGTGTTCCTTGCTGAAGGAGCGTAGGTTGCAGACTGAAAATATCTACCTTGGAAACCGTGGGGAAATTCCCAGATGACAAGTTCTCATGGGGTGAGAGTGATGGAAACATGGGTGCGTGGTTCCTGGTGCAGGGGTGTGAAGGGGCTGTTGGGACACGTGGCCACCACGGCAAATTCTCCTCAGCCCCTCTGAAACCTCCCTTTCTTTGAAATGCAAAGGATGTGAGTGGCCAACCCAGAGGTCCTGGCGGGTGGTGGAGGTAGCTCAGTAAGAAATATATTGCACGAAATGAGTAAATCCCTGGGGGGTTTATCCTTTCAGATCCACTCACTGGTTACTCATCTTACTGTCTTGTCTTGTAGGGAATCACCCCAGTCACCTTTGCCACCTTCTTCTGGGAGCTTTGCTCTACAGACATGGTAGCAAGGACTTGGTGAAGGGTGTTTCCGTGAGGTCCAACATTTGCCTGCTCCTCCTCCCCAGAGCTGGCCACTCCAAAAGCCAAGGAGGGCAGTCCAAAAGTGACATCTGAGGATCACCGTCTGGAAGGACAAAGTCTCTTCCGACGCAGGAACCAACTGGTGCTTTGATGTATCTACACATTATAAATGGGCAGCACTGTGTTAGGCAACTGGGAAAACAAAGAGAAACTCAAAACACAGCAAAATTTTCTAAGATTTGCTGAGAAAAAACAAATCCTGCCTTTCGGTGAGTCCTTCTGATGTCAGAAACAAGCCACCGGTTTGTACAGCAAGCATGACTGGAAGCAGAGGGAAGCTGTTATCAAGCAAAATGGGGTCTCGGTTACACCAGTGTAAATCCAAAGTCATTCCATCAATTTCAGCGCTGATTTAAGCTTGTGAAGCCAAGATCAGAAGTTGTCCTAATATCACAAGCTGCTTATCTGCGAGAAGAGTCGTGTGGAAGAGCCTTGATGTGCGGCTCTGCCTTGCCCTTGCGATGCTCTTGGGAGCTGCTGGAAACGGGAGCTTCAGATCTGCTGGGGGCTGAAGGCAGAGATGGTGACAGAAGGGGAAAAAAAAAACCTGGATAGTTTAGTGGTTTTTTTTGTCTCTGGGGTGCATAAGAGAATCAGCAGGAAAATTGCCTAAAAAGCTCTTGGCAGGACAGTTTGGAGTCAGCATTTGTTGGGGCGGCTTCTGATCTGTCATAAATAAAGAACAGCTGAGAAGACAGTGGTGCCATTTGCTCCTTTCCTTCCTCTCTGCTCCAGGGAATGTGGGATTGCTGGCAACCCGCTTGTTTTCCAAACTGACTTGCTTCTCGCTGTGGAAAACCCCATGGAAAAATCAAGGTCATTGACTGAACTGCTACAATGCCGTCTGCTCCCGAGCAGAGGTGCATCCCTGCCAAAGCAGCTGAGCCCGGGTCCCCTCCAGCTGGGTGGTCATGGCTGAACGATGACCCGTCTTGGAGGGTTTGTGGCCAGGAGATGGTATTGACTTCCAAGCACTCCAGTCCTGCTTGCCATGAGAAACCTCGGCAAAGTGGGAGCTCTTGGCCACCGCTTTTATCTGCTGATGTCTCGGGGCTTTGGCAGAGGGCAGCATCCAGAGGCCAATACTGGATGACCCCACCTGGTCCTGGCATCCCGTTGGGGTGTCAGGAAAGATTTTGTTCTTTGCAGTTGAGGGGAAATATAAGGGACATGGTGCTGGGAGTTGTTACAGAATCACAGAAAAGCAGGGTTGGAAGGGACCTCTGGAGAATATCTAGTCCAACCCCCTGCCAAAGCAGGGTCACTAGAGCAGGTGGCACAGGAACGCCTCCAGGTGGGTTTTTACTATCTCCAGAGACGGAGACTCCACCACCTCTCTGGGCAGCCTGTTCCAGGGCTCTGCCACCTTCAAAGTAAAGAAGTTCCTTCTCATGTTGAGATGGAACTTCCTGTGTTCATGTTGCTGCCTGTTTGTGCCCAGTCCTGTCACTGGGCACCACTGAGAAGAGCCTGGCCCCATCCTCCTGACACCCGCCCTTGAAGTATTTCTAAGCATTGATAAGATCCCCCCTCAGTCATCTTTTTTCCAGACCGAAGAGACCCAGGTCCCTCAGCCTTTGTTCATAAGAGAGGTGTTCCAGTCCCCTATTCATCTTTGCGGCCCTTTGCTGTCCCCTCTCCAGCAGTTCCCTGTCCTTGAAGCGGGGAGCCCAGAACCAGACACCGTACTGCACTTGATATCTCCTTGTTTTCTGTATTAGCCCAGCAAAAGGATGGGTGGCAGGTAAGAAGGAGTTGCACCATTGGCTGTTAACTCAGTTCTCTGCTATTCCAAGGTGCACCAGCTTATGTCTGGAAGCCCTGAAAATTTGAGGGTTTCTCTGCTCTGTCGGGAAGATGGGTTCAGGCTCTTTGAAAGTGCAGGAACAGGGGACATGTCACACTCAGCTCCTGGAGCCCAGAAGGAATTACGGTGGGTTGAGAGGCTGGGAAATGGATCTGCATCCTCCAAGCTGCCCTTTAGGTGGTATCTCCCCATTCTCTACAGCAGTTTAGCTGTTCAGCCGCCCAGCTGCAAACCCAGCAGGCATTTAGCCAAGACGTTTGCTCCAACCTCATCTCCTTAAGAGCTGATTGCAACCAAAGCGCTGCAGGGCTGGGCTGGCACATCTGAGGTTAATATTGCAGCACATCCCTAGACCGGGCTTTGCAACACCATCCTTTTTTTCTGCACTTGGGCATTTTCCTCTGAAGTCTCTTATGAATAAGCAGGCGAGTACTTGCATAGGAGAGCAGATCCGTGCAGGGTAGGAAAGACGTTAGACGAATAAGCCCAACTCTCCTCTAATTATGTGCTGCTGTTCAAATGGTCAAGGGACTAGAGACCTGAGCCCTGTTTCCCACATTTGTGTCACCTGGTGTCACCCCCAAGGAGGAGGATTCAAGGAGGATTGAGGATAGAGGAGAAGAGTAAATGCTCAGGCAGCCTCATGCTGCCAGAGCTTGATTTGTGATACCCAAGTTACCTTCTGTAGATCGAATCATGGATAACCTTTCCTCTGCTGATGGACCTCCTGCTGATGTACCTTTTGCTGATGTACCTTGCTAGCTTTTCAGGGAAGGCCAGTCTCTCAGCATTGATAGGACCAGGGGTAGATAGGACGAGAGGTAACGGTTTTCAACTGGAAGAGGGGAGATTTAGATGAGATATTAGGAAGAAATTCTTTGCTGTGAGGGTGGTGAGATACTGGCCCAGGTTGCCCAGAGAAGCTGTGGCTGCCCCATCCCTGGAGGGGTTCAAGGTTCAAGGCCAGGTTGGACGGGGCTTGGAGCAACCTGGTCTGGTGGGAGGTGTCCCTGCCCAGGGCAGGGGGTTGGAACCAGATGATCTTTAACGTCCCTTCCAACCCAAACCATTCAATGATTCTATGATCTCTCTGGGCCACGGCTCCCACCCTGATCTCAGCTGCAACATCAACTCTCTCCTCCAGTATAAACCCCGATGTCATGTTTTCATTCCTCTTCAAGCAAGCTTCTTGCTCTTTGACTTTTGTCTTGCTTAATAGCAGCTGGCCCATTAAAAATCTGCCTGACTTGTGACTGTGCAGAAGTGAGCTCTGATACAGACAATTAAGTGGCCAATTTAATGGTATGGATTTCCCCGCAGAGTTATCAATTAGCCCAAGCTGTTTTCCTGCCGGCCACTGTGTGGATCACAGCGCAGGCGCATCCCGAACCGCGGCTGATGTGTTCACCACAGCAGCGGGGCAGAGCATGGGTTTCATCAGGCCTCATGGTTTCCACCTTTAATTTTTTATGCAGAAACAGGGAAGAAATGGGCCTTTTCATGATGAAAGGTTATGATATGGATCTTTTTATGGAAATGTCTCTTCTGGCCACATCCTGCCATCATGTGGAAGGGCATGCAATAAGCTACAAGGTTTAAATTTGTTGGCACCTAGTGACTCCAGGTCATACCTGCCCAGTTTAGTGACTGATTTTCCTACCTTAGCTGGTCCATGGTAGTACATGGTGGAGGAGAACGGAAAGGGAGGAGATCATAGAATGGTTTGGGTTGGAAGGGACCTTAAGGATCATCCAGTTCCAACCCTCCTGCCCTGGGCAGGGACACCTCCCATCAGACTAGGTTGCCCCAAGCCCCGTCCAACCTGGCCTTGAACCTTGAACACCTCCCGGGATGGGGCAGCCACAGCTTCTCTGGGCAACCTGGGCCAGGGGCTCACCACCCTCACAGGAAAGAATTTCGTCCTGAGATCTCATCTAAGTCTGCCCTCTTTCAATTTAAAAACGTTGCCCCTCATCCCATGGCTCCCCTCCCTCATCCAGAGTCCCTCCCCAGCTTTCCTGGAGCCTCTTGAGGGACTGGAAGGGGCTCTAAGGTCTCCGTGGAGCCTTCTCTTCTCCAGGCTGAACCCCCCCAACTCTCTCAGCCTGTCCTCCCAGCAGAGGGGCTCCAGCCCTCCCAACATCTCTGGGGCCTCCTCTGGCCCCGCTCCAACAGGTCCAGGTGATGCCTGATCTTAGGAAGCTCTTAACCTAGGAGGAAAAGGTTATTGCAAGGTCTAATGGCTGTAAGAAGATGCTGGTGAAGTTCAGATGGGAAATGAAACACAAGTGTTAACAGAAAGGATATGCAGGTACTGGACCATCTGCCAAGAGAGGTGGCAAAATCTCGGGCAAGGACCTGTCTGCGTGAGCGACCAAAGTATCTCAGACGCCCTCTGAGACCTCCACCCCTGCTAAGCACCTCCCCAGCCGCTGCCCACGCATCTTTGTGGAAGGAACATCACCAAGTTCGTCCCCAAGATGGACTTTGCAAGGGGGAACTCCCTGGCCCATCCCTCGTGGGGATCCACAGGGTCTCCATGAGCAAGACAATGCCACCTTTCTGTAGCCTCAACTTCTCTGTCGTGGTCAAGGACGGCAATTCGGTTTCTTATCCAAGAGCTGCTTCTGCCAAAAAACAAGAGGTGTTGCTACAGTTTCCCTTTTCCTGAGACCCTGCTGGTCCTTTGGTCACCATGACCCCCATAAATAAAACAGCTAATTAACGCCCTTCTCCTCCCAACAGTGATTGACTATGACCTTGAACGACCTTGCTTAATTTAACTTTCTCAACCAGCTATTTTTGACAGCGAATAATTTAACATCCTTGTGACCCCGGTCTTGCCTCTCTCCTGCCAACTGGCTCTGCAGTTTAAATGAACAGCAATAAATAAATACATATCTGCAGAGGGACCTAAATGACTCCCATTACTGGAGCATCTGAAGGCCTGCTTAAATAAATCAAGTGAGGAGGAGATTATGCCGCAATCATGTGGAGAGGGAAAGGAGCGAATACATTACTGTTATTCCAGAGGCTGCCACCGGGGCAAACAACTTTGTAGAATCCGGAAAAATGAGGTTTAATCCAAGTGCGGATGGACGACTGGAGGAATCGTCCTTGGCTCGTTTCTTGATATCTTCAAAGAGGAGCAGAAGACTGCAACCTGATGGGATCAACAGGGCTCAAATCGCTCTTGCCGGGCGGGATGAGGCCATCAGAGGTTGCTCCCTGCATCTCCAGGGCACGAAGATGAGGATACAGGCACCAGCTGCCCACCTGCAGTCATCTTCCCACTTTTTTCCCCCAAACATGCCCTCGGAGGGGGAGAGCTGGCCTCGCAGGAGTGAGGGTGGCAGGAGTGGGCAGTTCTCCACCTCCCAGCACCCCGGGCAGGCAGACCCTCATCTGGAAGCACCCCAGGACCAAACCTCACCTTGAGGGTCCCCTGCATGAGCAAGAAGAATACATTATTCCCGGGAGGGAGGAAAAGCTCGCTAAGCCATCTTCTTTGAAATCCCCGGAGGAATAATGAAATCCCATGTATTGGAGGAATCACCGCCTGCAATTTCCCACCTCCACCTTGCCTTTTGCCTTATTCCTACTTATTTTCGGGGTCCGGTTTTAAAGCGTCGCTCTTTCTCCCTTCCCCCCCGCACAACCCCCCGCGTCACCCCCGTCGTCGCCGCCGCCGCCGCCGCCTCGTCTGCATCACGCTGGAGGAGCAACGGAGCGTCGTTATAAATCCGATTTACATAATTTTCCTTCCCCCCCGCTGAGGCTGAAATCGAAAATGCAACTAAGTTAATCGGCCAGGTCTGGGCCTGCGAGGAGAGCGGGCTGGGGCTCCACGTCCCTGCGGGGAGACGGGGGCGGCTGGGGACCCGCTCGCTGCCTTAGTTCGGCGGAGGAGCTTTTCCCTAATGCTTTCCAGCCCGTTAACAAAATAAAAACCACGTTCCCGCTGCTGATTCGTCTCAAGGGTGAGCCCGTTTTTCCTTGGTTTTTTTCGCTTTTTCCTGCCTCTTTTCCCCCCCTTCATCCCCATCGCAGCATCACCCGTCACCCCCGTGGATGACAAACTCCCCCCTGGCCCCCACGTCCCCAGCAGCGAGGTGCTCCCCCTTAGCAGCTTTGGGGTCAAACAGGTAAAAACAGGCATTTTATAGGCAAAATAGGCATTTACCTATTTACCTCCATCGCTGTTAAAGCAAGCCCACAACGGCTAACGGGGCAGGAGGTGTCTGTGCTGGTGGGAGGAGTGATGGATGACGACACGAATTAATTAACAGGGATGGAATGTTTCCCCATTTAAACACGTCTCAAATCAAAATAGGCTCTATGGTCTCCCTGCCTTCCCAGGGAGCAGCAGCCATCGCATCCCATCCCATCACGTCCCATCCCATCCCTCGTAGCTGGTTTTAGGGCCATTACTGATGATTTTGGGCTTGGGGTTGGAGACCTGCCGTAAGGATTTCCTCTTCCCCTTTACAAACATTCAGAAACTGAGCTATTGTCTTTTTTTCCCCCCTTTTTTTTGGGGGGGTCTTTGCCCTTTGCTGCTGAAGTTTCCCACCGCGGTCAGGGTGATGGTTCAGCGCTGCGCTCCAGGCTCCGGATCTAAAATGAGATCCTAAATACAGGGTCCTAAAACCCACAGGGTTTTAGGGGTTTTTTTCCTTGGCGATTTTTGATGAGGGGAGAGAAAAGGGGTGCGTGAAACGGGACCCTCACGCTGACCTGGTTCGGAGCACAACCCGATCCCAGCATCCTGGAGATCCATGGGGGAAAGGGGGAAAACAAGCACAGAGAAGGAAAACATTAGAAAAAGGCTTTTGCTGCCAAAGAAAGCATTCGTGGAACTGCAGATTTTTGGCTTTCTGATTCCTTCAACTAATACGCGAATTAAAATAATCGTAGCGCAAATATTGCATGAATTGAATAAGCAATGAAATTATCACAAAATTATCAGTAAAACGCCAAGAACCTGAATATGCAAAGTCCAGAAGGGTTTCAGATAACAAGAAACTCGAGGAAATGGCTGGCCCTAGAGGAGGCGAATCGCCCACGTCATCCGTGGTGGCCACGTACGGCTGCAGGTGACACCTCGGTGGGACCAGGAGCTCGTGCCAGGTCAACGCGGCTCCAGGCACGGCCTCCTTTCTAATTTTATCACCGAAATTTCACTGCATTACCGCGCATGTGGCAAGCAGATGTCCTTAAGCTTTCACTCTGTCGCTGGCAGGCAGCAGCTCACCCTTAGCCTTGGTTTTCTGTTGTCTAAAAGAGTCTGATCATTTATAGTTTTGAATGTGAGAAGTTTATTCCCGTCATTTACAACCATTTTCTTTAATTGTTCTTCCCTTGCCATCTATTTCTGGTGTAATTTATGACAAACGCTGAATACTGCCAGTAAATCTCGCATGTCGAGTCAGAGCATCAGATCAGAGCTGACCATGATACAGGGTCTGTAAAATCCCACGGGCTCCTTCCCATCATCGGGGATGCACTTTTGGGTGACTCATGTTTATTTTTCCCCTCTTGGATGTCTATTTGTGGGCTGGGAATATACCTTTTCCACCGTGGGGGCACATACAGTCCGGCCACCTTGGCCCCGTCACCCATTGCGTGTCCACCTCCATGGATGTGCAGGGTGGCCAAGCACCACCCCAGCCTTTCAAGTCCCTCCCCAGTGCCTCAGTTTCCCTCTTGCGAAACAGAATCAGGGAATTACTTTGGTCTTGGGCTGGAAAAATACGTCTCCTTCAATCCCAGCCATCCTGCCCCACATCATTCCCCACTGGGGGATGTCCCCTTTGCACCCAAATCCTGCCACCCACGGTGACTCTCCCCTGCACCCTCCATGGGTGATGTCCTAGTGCACCCCGGCTGCCTGGAGCCTGGGTGGCCCTGCTGTGCAGTGCCCCGCTGGTGCTGGTGCATGGTGCTCCAGTTCTCCCAGTTCCCAGTCCTGGTGCCCAGGCAGAGCCAGTGGGACCTTGTCCCAGTATCCAGTGCCCAGGTGGTCCTCCGGTTCTCCCAGTTCCCAGTCCTGGTGCCCAGGCAGAGCCAGTGGGACCTTGTCCCAGTATCCAATGCCAGCACAACGCTGGTCACAGTGCTGGTCAAAGTGCCAGTGCCTGAGAGGTGCTGGTGGCCGCCGCCAGTGCCCAGGTGATCCAGGCACTGGTCCCAGTTCCCAGCACCAAGCTGGTGGTGCCGGTGCCTGGTCATCCCCAGTAGTTCCCCCTCCCAGTTCCCCACCTGGGTAGCGCCAGCCCCTCATCCCGCTGATGAGGGGGATTTCCCAGATGATCCCAGATCCTGGTACGTGGGCAACGCCAATCCCAAATCCCAGTTCCCAGCCGGGTTCCCAGTCCACCAGACCGGTCCCCAGTCCCGGGAGCGGGTCCGGGAACCAGCACCAGCCGCTGCCGCTCCGGCACCGGTCCCCATCCCGATCCCGATCCCGATCCCGATTCCCGGTGACACCACCCACCCCCCTCAGCTCCCAGCGGTGTGGAGCCGCCGATTCCCGGTGGCGGTCCCCGTTCCCGCTGGCGGTCCCCGCTGCGGTCCCAGCGCAGGCGCGGCGGCGGCGGCCGCTGCCCGCCCCGTCGGGGCGGTGCTTTGCCGGGGGGCGGGAGTCGGGGGCGGGGGGAAGGCGAAGCGCTGCGGGCAGCGGCTCGCCCGGAGCGGCGGCACCGGCCACCGGCATCGGGCGACAGCAAGCGGGAAGGGGCAGGTAAGGCGAGCCCCCGGCCCCGGGGATGGCGAGGGGGGAGGTTTGTCCCTGCATCCCCCCCATTACCTCCCCCCCCCACCCCACGCCGCTGCTGGTCCCTCGGCGAGGGAGGCAGCTCCCGGAGCCCGGGGTCCAGCCTCCCCCTCGGGGGATGCTCAGGGCACCTGTGGCTTTGGGAATCGGGGTGTTTCCACGTGTGTAAGGTGGTTGGTTTTTTTTTTTTTGGGGGGGGGGGCAAAAAAAAAAAAAAAAAAGCCAAAAGCAGGCACCCACCTCCTCGCCTGCGCTGCCTTGTGTGGAGCACGTTGCTGCCCTTCGCCTTGGCGTGAGGTCTAGTTTTGGGGGGATGCTGGACGCGGGGGCGGCTTGGGGGCTGCTGCAGCTGGAAGCGGCACCCCGCATGGGTCAAACCCCCGCAGCGGCTCCCAGGCCGGCTGGTTTCTGCTGGCGGAGCCAAGCTGGGCAGAAACTTTCAGCGGCGAGGCCTCGGCGCTGGCTGGAGAGCAGGATTTCTGCGCTGGGGGAAAAAAAAAAGAAAAAATAATCAGAGGTTTCGGTATTGTTCTTTGTTCCATTTTTTTGGGACAAACCCAAGGGCTTTTAGTAAGTTGCATGGAAAGTTGAGGTGAGAGGGAGCTCCTGCCCTCGGGGCAGGCCAAGCTGCTGCTGGAGCGCAGGAGACTGATGGCTTTTCGGGTTTCCAGGCAGGGACATGAATCCGGATTTCCCATATTCCCAGAGGTGGGAGGCACCATCCCTTTCTTCCTGCCCTGAAAAATGTTATTTTGGACCCGAGAAACAGGCTGGCACTTTCTAGCGGAGGGTGTCCCATCAGAAGTGGCTCTGGTCCCCTGTCCCTCGCCTCCCGCTCCGGTAGCTGCCAGGTGAGCCCAGGCTGCTCGCCCGGCCCTGCAGATCCACCCGCCTGCGATGCGTGGATTTATTACTGATTATTTATTACTAATTATCGTTACGTTTCCGCCTGGATGCTGCATCGGCCGTGAGCTTGGTGGGGAGCGGGGGCAGACGTGGCAAATGGAGAGGAAAGCAGGGCAGCCGGCACGGCGGGGAGCGGAGGATGCTCTTCAGTCCTCGGCTGCTTTTCTTGCTGCATCCAGCAAGGACCGTGCTGCAGACTTTCCCTGGGGTGCCTTCTGTCTCCATCCACTCTCACATCCTATGGGGCTGGGATCCTCCTCCCAAAGCTCAGCCTGGTGTCCGGGTGTGCTGAACTGGTGTTATACTGGGGTGAGGGCAACACAGGATCCCTGCAGCTCCATCTCCCACCCCGCAGCTCAGCACATGGGTCGTGGGTAGCCCGGGGCGGGTGCGGAGAGCCTGGCTGGCCACGCTGCGCGGGGTAGCAGTGAATTGGAGAGGGATGAGCTTACGGAGGAGGTGTCACCTGTTGGGAGCACCCTTGGGGCTGCAAGAACCGGGGAGGGAGAAAAGCAGGAGTCAGGCATGGGTGGAGGGGCAGCGCCCCATCCAGGTGCTCACCACTTGGCTCCTGCTCGGTGCAACATCTTGCTACAGGCACATCTGTCCTGGTGTGATTTATTTCTCCCTCGCCCTTCCCGGGAATATCGGCTGCCTCTTACTTATTTCAGTAATTCTTTAACGTGCATCGCCCGGGGCTCAGCTCCAGCCCGCGAGCCAGGCAGCAGGGTTGTAAAAGCCCAGAGGAGCTGATGGATGCTCTTTGAGAGTCCCTCCACCCTTGGCAGCTGGATGTGAGGTCTAAATCCACGCCACACACCCCCCGCGATGGGTTCCTGTGTACAAACGCTGCTGCGTGTGTGGGGACTGGCTTGCTCAGCAGCTGGTGCTTGCCAGGAGCCAGGTGCCAGAACTGGTTGGGAAAAACTTTCTCGTTGGCGGCAGAGTTGAGGCACCAAGGCGTTAGCGAAAGGCAGAGCAGGTTTTGAGGAAGGCAGTGGGCCTTGCTGCAGCAGGCCCGGCTCCGAGGAGAAATCCAGCCCCTTTCTCACATCCTAGGGACACTCTGATTAACACGCAAGCGATAATCCTGTCTCAAAGCGGTGACACGTAAAAAAGGGACAAAGTGACATGACCAAAGCACTCGGGGAGGTTCGTGGCAGAGTCGAGTCCAACCCTGCTCTCTGCCACCAGCCCCTTGTCCTAGCCCGTTCTGGCAAGAAACGACTTGGGTGGGGCCTGGACGTGGCCACGAGCCCAGCAAAATCCCTGCTTGGCTGCTGTCCCCCCCGCTGAGTTGTCTGTTCAAGGGAGATCTTTCAGCCCGTGATGGATGCCCGTGGAGAAATCCCGTGGGCATCCTCAAGCCCCGAGGACGGAGGGAGGTGGAAAGCCAGGACTGGTACCAAAGGGGGCTGTGTGGGACCCACCTGTGGCTTTGATCTCATTTTTTAGGCAAAGAAGATGCTACAGGTCTCCTTTCTCTGGGCTTGATAAGGACTTTCTCTGGGGGCTTTAAACGTTGAATGCATGTGGGAGTATGTCGCTGGAGAAGACTTCTGCCGGGGGCTAGGGGCGGTGGCAAAGGGCACCAGCGGACACATCAGTGCCATGCAGGAGAGCTTAAATCTGCTTAAATTAAGGGAAGGTCTGAGCTCATTCTCCGGTTTCATGCCAAGATTTGCCTGCAAAACCGAGCTGAGAGGCACCATCCGTACGGGGCGGAGAAGATGCTCAGCCAGAGGGAGCCGGCTGACCTCGAGGATGAGTTGCAGGGTGTGGGGATGTCCCCAAGGCCATATATATATATATACGTGTGTGTGTGTGTGTATCGGGCCATACAGTGGGGTGCTCTACGGCTGGGCTTTGTGCTATGTTTGGAGCTTGAATCGTGTTGGAACGGCCGAGACTGAGGGTTGGGGGCTGTTTTGGTGGTGGGTGCCTCTGGGAGGGGAACCAGGGTGTTGGTGGGCCAAGGGTACGGAAGAGTTAACGTGGAAGGAGGGGGCTGTGAGATCTGGTGCTTGAGAGGGATTAACTCAAGCCTGGAGCAGGTGCAGGAGAAGAGGGCTTTGAGGCTGAGGAGAGGGATGGAGAGCCATTATACCAGAGGCTATAAAAGCCCAGGGAAACAAAGGCGGAGAGGGGATGCGCTCGCTGCCTACAAATACACCCGAGGGGTGAGCACCAGGGAGGCAGAAGAGCTACGTAAACTGGAGGACTAGGACAGCGTCGGTGGGGGGACAGATTCATTCAGTGGACCTTGGGAGGCTTATCTAGAAGCTCTGCAACCCTCTCCCGTCGGAGGAGGGTAGGAGAGTGTGAATCAGGGCACATCACCTCTCTCCTAAGGCTCCTGGCTGTGATGTAAAGAGGATTTGGGGCTTGTCGAGGTAGGAGGCCAGGACTCTCTGGTCCAGACACCCCGTCCCGGTATCTCCTTTCAGAACGGTGGGTCTCTCCACCAGGGCAGGCATGAAGCAGATGAAGCCCAGCCATGTCGCCGAGCTAATTTTTCTCTCTGATTGTGCCTCGTGGGAAAAAAAAAAATAAAAAAAAAATAATCAAAAATCCAGCTTTCCCTTCCCTGGTCGCTGTACAGATTAATAACAAAGCGACGATGCTTTAAGAAGGCTTTGGATCGGATCCCAAGAGGAGATTTAGCCAGCGTTTGTGCCGGGGTATGATGATACTAAGAATGGGTGCATCCTCTAAATCTGCTCACGCTTCTGCATTCGTTTACCAGATAATTTTGGCCGGTCCAGAGGTGCCAAGACCCCTCTCCTAACGCTTCCTCCAAGCAGGGCAGCAGCAGGTTAATACGGGGAGAATGAGCAGGATGCAGCTGTGTCCTGAAGGCTGGGATCAGGCACTCTCCTTCTTCCTCCTCCTCCTCACTAGTCTCTGGAGGTGTCAACTCCTTCCTCTGCAGATATCCAGAGGTGAAGCCTCCTCCCTGCCTGCAGGAGGGTTTCAGCCCGTAGAGAGGTGTCCATCATGCTGTGGTGCCATGGGGCACGTTCGGGTACTGTTCATTTGCCGATATCTTCATGCCTGAGCCTTCACCCGCTCTCCTGAGCTGCTTGTGGAGCACAAAGGCTCAACGACGGGCTTGCGTTGACCCGCTTTGGGCCAGGTGGTGCTCCTCCATCTCCCGGCCCCGCGGGCAGCGTTGCGGATGGGGAATGAGGTGCGGCGATGACTCCGGCTCTGCTCACTTCCAGTTCATTAGCCAGGGAGAAAGAACCAGGCTCTGGGCGCTGCAGAAAACGGACACAGACCCGTTGGCTTCGTGGGGGCTGCTTTTTTTTCTACCAGTCGAGCATCTTTCTCGCTGCAACATTAACCCTTCCCCCTGCTCTCAGCTCTCCCTTTCACACCATGGAGCCTTTTCATCCATGGGTTATTCCCGTTCAATTGGCTTAGGCTGTAGGAGAGACCCCCATGCTGGTCCCTCTATACAGGGGTAACTTCTTGAGGTCACGGTGGCAATAGGAACGGTTGCCATTGAGCTTTTCGCCCCCTCTGGGAAAAAAAAAATCCTTTCTCCTACGTACTCTGGGGCAAGGGGGAGGCTCCCAAAGCTTTGGCCTTTCTGCAGGACGCATTAGTTTTCAGCCAATATTGCTGATCTTCATGCTTTGGGGATGCTCCCGCGCTGGAGCCGTGACAGACGATACCCCTGCAAAGCCGTGCCGGGAGCCCGCGGGGTTTGCAGCACGTAGGTCCGAGAACCGGCTCCTTTGGGCCTGATCCAGCCCTTCAGAGGGGGGCTGGACTGAGGTCCTCACCTCACCCCCCCGCGGGCTCGTGCATCCCGTGGGCAGCTTTCATGTGCTCTAGGGGGTATGTCCCAATTCAATAACACTTTGATGCATTTTACCTTAAAATACTCTTCCGTCCCAGAAAAGCGCTCCCTGCCCCCTTGGTTTGCCCTTGTGCAAAAATGACCGGTTTTGGTCCTTCCACCGTCTATCTGAGCATCATCTCTGCCCTCCCGCCTCCTGCGATTCCGGTCGGTCATGAGCGTAGGTTAAGGGGAGTGGGGACTGCAAAGCATCCCGACCACCTCAGCCCTGCCCCACGTTGGGAGGCTGGAAACCTTAATGGGGAGCTCTGAAATGACGCATGGGAGAGGTCTTCTTCTCCCCACCATGGACCTCCTCAGCTTGTCAGGCAAATTGTCTCCTTGGCTGGCTGCAGCTCATCCTTAGATGAGGGAGGCTGCAGCCCTGGTTTATTCCTTCAAGGTTTATCCTGTCATCTGGCCATAACTAATCAAACAAGACGGCGGCAGCCCAGGGCAGGGCTACGCTTTTACCGTCGGGGAAAGGGAGACGTAATATTCCTTTCTACGGAGTTACAACATGACAGGCAGAAAGTCTCTCCCATCGCCGGGTGAAAAGGGCAAGGCTCCAGCTCGGCTCCTGCCTGGCCTTCGCTTAAACCAAGACGCTTTACCCTCCACTGTGTTTTTGTTGTTATTGCCAGGTTGGGTTGGGTTTTTTTTGTTATATCTCCAGTTAATTCATACAGTGAATTCCCCAGATGAGAAGATACATCCCTCCCTTGCAGTGGGCACCCTCCATCCCAGCTTTCATTGCGTTTCTACTTCTTGGAGGTCCCTTGGCTCCTTGGTGCAGGATGCAGGATGGTTGACTCCATCCCTTCCCAGCCCATCCTGAGCTGGTCCACCGTTGCCCCCAGTCCTTGTCTAGAGCAGAAGGAAGCACGCCTGTTTATTGCTCAGGGTTTGGGGCTGGTTTGGTTTATTTTTTTGCAAGCCACACCCCGGTAAGCAAGCGCTTCCCACAAAGTATTTGCAGGCTTGCTGCTCCCGAAGCCTTGCCGAGCTGGTCCTACCAGTTGTCTGAGCATGCGTAAAGACTGTAAGGATTTGCTCCCGGGATGATTAAGGGCGGACGGGCGGCAATTTCTCTGCCGAGCAAAGGGAAGTCTTGCATTGGTAAAAGATGCAGCTGCAAACTCAGCTTTTGCAAGGAGCCAGGCCACCCGCTGCTGCTGCTGCGTGGGCGTTGGATGGGGATGGCGTCCGTTGGCTGCTTGCCTGGCCAAGTCTTGCCTTCAGCTGCCTGGCAGGTCTTCATGCAGGAGGAGCAGGAGAGCAGTGATTTAGTGTGTCTAACGCGGGGACGTGGCCAGGGCTGCAGCAGGTTTCTGTCCCATGTGGGGAAGTGAAAACTCTTCCCCGTGTCACATCTCGTACATTCCCTGTGACTCGCTGCTCCAGCCCAGGGCTGCTGCAGCATGGTATCTGAAGAGATACGGAGCAAGGATTTCCAGTGGGATACCTGCTGGGAGGGGAGGCAGGGGCTTAATCCCCATCCCAGAGCCCTTTGCTGAGCCCGTGCTCTCCTGCTTGCCATTAACTGAGCGGTAATAACATGCCCTGAGCCACCTCCTGCAGACAAGCCGGTGCCGATTGTGGGCAGAGCTTCTGGACAGACACCAGAGTGGTGGCAGATATCTTTGCCGGGTTGGAGCAGGGGTGATGGATCCTGCTGCTGTGCCCAACAGCAGAAGCAAGGACCAGTCATACTGGGCTGCAGCAAAGCAAGAGGTCTTCAAAAGAGGAGAAATCATAGAATCACAGAACGGTTTGGGTTGGAAGGGACGTTAAAAGGCCATCTAGTCCAACCTCCCCTGCAATGAGCAGGGACATCTTCATCTAGATCAGGTTGCTCAGAGCCCGGTCCAACCTGGCCTGGAATGTTTCCAGGGATGGGGCGTCTCCCACCTCTCTGGGCAACCTCTTACAGTGTCTCACCGCCCTCACAGTAAAGAATTTCTTCCTTAGATCTAGTCTAAATCTCCCCTCTCTTAGCTTAAAACCATTACTCCTTGTCCTATCACATCAGGCCCCACTAAAAAGTTTGTCCCCATCTTTCCTGTAGGCCCCCTTTAAGTACTGAAAGGCCACAAGAAGGTCTCCCTGGAGCCTTCTCTTTTCCAGGCTGAACAACCCCGCCTGGAAGAAATCTTTTGACCTGGGTGGATGGCTGCTTTTTATGCTGTGTAGGGTCTTTCCCAGTGCTGCTGCCTGTAATCCCGGCCTCTGGGAGATGTCCCTTAGGAGGGCGAGTGCCACAGGGCAGTGGATGTTCTCAGAGGAGCAGGGATTTTGGATTTTGCCCCCAAAC
The DNA here is from genome assembly GCF_964199755.1 of Larus michahellis. Classification (NCBI taxonomy): domain Eukaryota; kingdom Metazoa; phylum Chordata; class Aves; order Charadriiformes; family Laridae; genus Larus; species Larus michahellis. The sequence goes on from NC_133896.1 coordinate 216,903,658, forward strand.
ATGAGGTTGGAATTGCAGCAGGAGGAGGAGGGTTTTGGTCTCACTGTTCATGTTTGTGGTTTGGTGATGGGTTGGTTTGACCTGGGGAGTTTGAGCTGCCCAAGGGCACAGCTTGGGGTGCTAAGGAAGGGCTAGCAAAGGGCAAGGTCTTCTTCTGGGTTACCGCAGGAAGGGCCCCAGAGAACCATGTGATGCTGAGGTCCCACCTTGCCCTCTGGACCGCATGGAGCAGGATGACATGGGGATGCATCACATCCTGACGGCTGATTCCGTTATAAAAGTGCTGGGAAGCAAAAGCAAACAAAGATGGGTCCTGCACCAGAGCGTGACCCCCTACCAAAGTTCGTGTTGTGTTGGTGCATGGAGACCTCCTGTGCTTTCTGGAGGTCACTGTCCCTTGTGAAATGGATCAGTCCCTCCCTGAGTAATTTCTGCTATGTACAAAGAACTGAAAGCATCTCCACGGCAGGAGACAATCCATCCCCACCTCAGCAAACATTGCAGTACTGTGATGTGTGTCAGCCATGGTGCTTAGCAGCAGCTGGTGCTGGTTGGCTTTGACCATCCAGCTGTAGGTCATGGACCAGCTGTGGCCCATGGGAGGTGTCCATCCAATCTCCTCTAACTTGATAGGGGAGGTGCTTGATAGGGTGATGAGGCTGAATGGAGGTCACCTGTGGTTCTCAGCATCGTGAGGCTGGTGTCTAGTCCCTGCCTTTCAGCTCTGAGGGCAGTATGGCAAACTCTTGCCTCTATATTAATGAAGAGCAGCGCTGCTGAAATGAAGGAATAAGGGGGGGAAAAGTTGACTGGGAGTTTGGGGGAGTTGCAGCATCCAAGGCAGAAACACAACTTGGAGAGCTCAAACTGGGATAGCGGGAGCTTACGTTCAGACATTTCAGCTTGCAAGAGCCGGGTAGATCCGGTAATAAAGATTTCTAATAAACCTCACAAATTTGAGGTGGTCCAATCTACCTGAGAGAGGCTTCCCTCTTCAAAAGCTCTAACAACTTGAGTTCCTCCAGGCCGTTAAATATGACTTTTGTACTTGTGATGCTTTAGAAGAGTCACAGAAAGAAAAGCTTATTAAAAACAAGGAGGAATTAGAAGAGTCACAGAAAGAAAAGCTTATTAAAAACAAGGAGGAAAATGGAGGTAAAATAAGAAAATAATGCAACTCAATCTAAGGCAGACCTTGCTGGCCCAGACTGAAGGTTTTGCAGACAAGGGGAATGCTCTTGTGAAGTCAGACGGTCCCCAGGTGTGGTCTGGATATTTGCTGTTGTGGCTGTTGGATTTATAGGACATGGGGCTCAGGAAGGGGCTGGTAAGGGGGTTAAGAGCTGTTCAAAGGGGAAAACTGAAAATGGAGGACGCAGGCTGGGGGAGGGCAAGGAGCAGAGTGACTCGGTGCTTTTATTTGGGTCTAGGTTAGGCAAAGAGAAACTATTAAACCTGTTCATTAGGCAAAGCCGGGAGATGTTGCCTTGGCAGAGGTTTGAGTCCTGGCTTGGAGCCAGGGTTGGGGCAAAGCTTGGGGTGTGGAGCCCATCATCAGGGACATTGGGAAGTCCTTGTCTGAAATTCCAGGTGATGTTTGGATCCCACTCAGCTTGAACTGGAACAGGTCAAGGGACACGTTTCTGGTATGGCCAGGAGTCCCTCAAGAGGAGACCTGAAGGACTTGGTTGTACCTCTAGGCCTCCAAGGGGACAGAGTTTTGGGCTCTGTCTGCGCCAAAGGGTGAAGGTGAGGGAGAGAAGCAGCAACCCGTAGCCCTGGGGGTGGTCACGGTGTTAGGACATGATCTGGGCTGAAGCTGCATCCAAGGGATGCTTGGATCAGCCAGAGGAGCAAACAGCACAGCTAGTCTGGGAGGGACGATCTCGTAGGACCCAGCTGCCTCGACGCAGTCTCCGACAGAGCAGCTGCAGCCCCGTTATCTCTTCTGCTCCTCGGGCACACGTCTCCGCATCTTTTGAAGTTCAATTGCTTTAATTATCCCAGAGGCTGCAGAAGCTATTGAAGGCAGAGCATTTGCATGGAGGCGCGCTGCATTTTGTCCGTGCTAATGACAAGTGTTCTGAATGAATTTTCCGGTTACCCAAATGTCTTAACGGACCGTCTCTGTGACCCATAATGCCCAAGAAAAAGGCTCTCTAGGCTACCTCGGGCAATGCCCTGTGACTCTTCTGTCCTTCCCTCTAGCCACCCACGTCACAGAGGTACAGGTCTGACTTTAGACCATAATGTTTTTACCCAGCTGGCAAGAAAAGGAGAGTGGGTGTATTGATGGCTTCCAGTGGAGTCAGTGTGACCAGATTTAAAAGAAGCTGGTCCAGACATTCAATTAGAAGCCCTGAATAAATAATAGAAATACATGTTCAGTCCACTCCTGCAAAGATAGCATCCTTTTTTTTTCTCTCTCTCTCTCTTTTTTTTTTTTTTTTTTTAACCAATGGTGACCAAAACGGATGCTGGGAAGGGCACAGCACTCCTGTAACCTCATGGGGTGAGTGGTCTGTGCTCAATGCGATGCACGTGTGGGGTGAGAGCCCTCTTGGGATAAGCAAGGGCCACATGGCCAGATGGCAGTAGATGGAGGTGGCTTAATTCTGCACGCGCGACTCCGCTCTTCCTACGCTGTGTTTCTCCGATGCCTGAAAACCTGCTCTGTGTGAGCAGTGCCATGCTTGAACGTAGACCTTGCGAGGTGAGACCAGCCCCACGTCCTTGTGCTACTCCATCCCGGTTCGGGCTGCCATATATAAACCCCAGGGCGCCCTGGAGAAGGTTCCTGTGGCCAGCAAGTTTTTTTCGGGGCAGCTGAGGGAGCTCAGGAGTGCTTCGTTGGTGGTGCTCTGTGCTGGTCTTTGCAATTATTAACCAGGGTCACGGTTGGCGTGCTGGGGCGCGGAGGGTTAGCCAAGCGATGGCTGTCTCCAGGGGCTGGGCATTGGCACAGCCCATTAATTCACCTTTCAAGTGCTTGTCCTGCAACCTCTGCTGATCTACAGGGGATTTTAACCCTGCTGTGGCCTGGGGGACAAGCCTCGTGTAACGCGTGTCTGCCACAATCAGGTTGGCTCAGAGCTTGACCAGCACCTGGGGATGAGCTGGTGGGTACCCAAAACTGAGCTCCTCTGCTCTCCCCAAACCATGAGTGGGCTGGGATGAGCTGGACCCAGTGGTGAATATCTTCAGCTCCTCTCTGCTTCCCTCGGCCGAGGGTGGCTGCCTGGGGGCATGTTATAGCCTTCCTCTTCCCAGTCCTTTTTGGTCTGTCCTTCTGCCATCTCCTTTTACTGCTTGTCCATCCCTGTCCCTGCTAGTCCCACATCTCTCCAGCCTCCTGCATTGGTTGGTCTGGTGGGGGATGCTGCCACCAGCTTTGCTTTGAGCTTCTTACTCCTGCCTGTGCCAGGATGCCTTCAGACATATGTCCTGGTCCAATCTGACCTTACCACCTCCGTTGAGCAGAAGGGCCGGTCTGGCTGGTGCCACAAACGCATTTTGTGTGCAACGCTCTTGCCAGGCAGAGCTTGCCGCCAACGCGGGGTTATGAGGGTGTTTACAGTGCAGGGCTGCCCTTTCTTCCTGCTGCTCCAACATCTACCCTGTTTGCAAAGGGTGACTCATATCTGCAAGGAATGAGGAACTCCCCACGCCAAAGGCTTGCCTGTGTGAGCTATCCAAGCGAAAGGGAGCTCCTGGATATCCTGCAGGAGATGGCATCCAGGGATGCCCAGACCCTCCCGTTAACCCCAGCCTTCCCAGGAAAATCAAATTTGGATGCTGCACCTCCATGCAAGCCTTCTGGCCCGCAACGTCTCTCCCTGCCGCCGTCTTGTTGCCGTTAAGCAATGAAGGAGCGATGTTCTGGAGGAAAAAAAAAAAAAAAAAAAAAAAAACAACAGAGGAAATAAGCAAGCATGATAAAAATCGCTGTGCACTGCAGGAAACAGCCTCCAAATGTGACTTCTTATCTTCGGTTGATTTTGTGCGGATGTTGCCAGCCAGGCTGGCTTTGGCGATAGGGAGTCACTTGCAGTAGCTTTCTGCTAGGATGAGTGACCCTGGCCCCTTCCCTGGCTGTGCTGCAAATGCACTTTTTAATGAAAGATTACATTTTTCTTGAGGTTTTTGCAGTGATAGCCAGCTGTTAGGCAGCGCCTGCCTCTGTTGGTCTCAGAGTGCTTTGCAGAAAGGACCAGGATCCCTGCAGATGGAGAGTGATGCTTTTTCCCACTCCATCGAGGAGGAGGAGGTACCATCGGGGAGCGTTTGCCATACTTACGTGCTTGCAAAAAGCCATACGGATGGAGTGGGTTTACTCACTCAGAACAAACAGCCCTTAACCCATCAGGATTTATCTGAGACTTAAGTCCGCTCCATCTACACTGAGATTTTGAAGGGGGACGGCTTATCCCCATGTGCACGCACGCAAGGTTAACCCTCTGGCTGATAGGGGCAGTGTTCAGGTATCCGCGTTCAGACCCCAGCTGTGCTGCAGCAAACCACTGACAAAAATCAGAGCTTGGTATAAATATAATGAAGAACAAAAATGGTTGTTTCACCTTTAGCAGAGTGGAGTTTTTAGCTCTTAGATGAGAATGGAGATACCACCGTATGAAGGGAAGAGATAAAGGGATGTTCATCTCCGATTCTTCAGCAGCTTTGTTTCACCAAGTAACCACTGTAAATGCTCAGTAATTTGCATTTTGGCTAAAGCAGCTGCTCTGGAAAGACATCCAGCTCAGCTCAGAAACATCTGGAGGTGAACTACCTATGACTTCCCATAGGAATTAGCTCCCCTGGTTAACCGCAGTCCACTGGAGAAGATATGATGTCTTGTTTTCTAATTTTCATCAGTGTGGCTTCACCTTCCAGTCCTTGCGGACGTTGCTAATGCAGGATGCTGTGTGATGCTGCTGGCTTTGGGCCATACCACTTCGAGTCCAAAGCCAAGCTACAGTAGGTGCACAGCTGGGAGCAGGAAAGGGCTCTGGGAATGCAGCTGTGGACCATGTGCTGCTGGTCCCGATGGCCTTTCAACGCGTCTGTCACTTTGTAGCCCGTGACTTGAGGCTTTTTTGTTCATAGAGGTGTTGGCTAAGAGGTGTGGAGCACTTATCTCGCGTTCAGTGTAGAGAGTGTAGACAGTTCAACTTTGCCTTCCCTGGGTTGTGGAGGAAAGGTGTATAACACTGTCCTTGTGTCGGCAGCATTTCCTCTGCTGAGCTGGACTTTTGTGTTGGCAGGTGAAAGGGCAACCCCAGCGTTGTCCCATGTCTGTCAATAGAAACACCCAAGGAAGCCAGAAAAAATGATCTAAATAACATTTTTAGAAAGAGCCTGGCTGCTCTGAACACCCTGCTGCTGGGCTGCAGTGCTGTGGGTTGCCCCGGTAAGACTGCACCTGGTTGGGGATTGGGCAACCACGTACAGTCATAGAATCGCCTAGGTTGGAAGGGACCTTTCAGATCATCAAGTCCAACCATCAACCTAACACTGCCAAAACCACCGCTAACCCATGTCCCTCAGCACCACGTCTGCCCGGCTTTTAAATACCTCCAGGGATGGCAATTCAACCCCTTCCCTGGGCAGCCTGTTCCAATGCTTGATAAAACTTTTGGTGAAGAAATTTTTCCTAATATCCATCCTAAACCTCCCCTGGTGCAACTTGAGGCCGTTTCCTCTTCTCCCATCGCCTGTTACTTGGGAGAAGAGACCGACCACCACACGCCTGGCTCCTGCTTCATCTTCTCCTTGGCCGATCCTATGCCTTTGCAATGTGATATCGAAGATGCCGCCTGTTTAGTGAGGACAGAGCTGGAGAACACAGGCCAGCAGATCCTGTCCTCTAAGAACAAAGTGTTTCGTCTAACCTAGAGACAGACAGCTGTAGGATCTACAAGCAAGGAGCCCTTTACTCCTGGCCGGGGTGCAGCCTTGCGATAACGCAAGCGTGGTGAGCCCGTGCCAACCAGCCGTGGTACGGGAGCCTCCGAGCTGGAAGGGAAGGCAAGGAAGCCATTTGTGGGGGAGGAAGGAAGAGCCTTTCAGCAAGCATTTGGACCTGGCCAAGGCAAGCACTTTCAATCCTTCTCCCATTGCAGCACTCGGAGCTGCGATTGTTACCAGCTGGCAGGAGCTGGAACGCCTGGACGATGGGATGCGATGCTGGAGGTGAAAAGGGGGAGTCCACAACGCCCCTGAGTCATACATCTGGCTCCGTCCTCCAACAAAATAGTTTCCTCTTTAACTCCTTCGTGGCTGGAGTGAGGTTGGGCTCAGACGACTGTTTCCGAAAATTCAGCTCTGCTAAGAGTTGTGAGTGCCGATTCCCCTCCCTGCTCACACGCGCACACGCACATGCGAGCGTGGGGTTGTTAATTGGGACCAGGCATGAAAACGCCCAGTTCTTGTGCTCCTGGAGCGTTCTAGCTTGGTGCAAGAAGGCAAAGAGTAATTAGGCAGCCCTTGAGCATTTTAATAAGGCAGATCTGAAGTTCAGCCTGGTAAGCGTGAAACGCCGCAAATTAGAGAGAGTAATGAATTTTAACGCTGCCCTAAGAATTTTAATTATTTTGCAAGTTGTTTGTTTGGGTTTTTTTAAAAAAAAATGATCCCAAGCAGTATCCCTTCTCGTTCTGCTTGACATTTCCTTTGCAGCTCAAATCCGTCTCCACCCTCTCATGTGGGAGCAGCCCCGCAGCGAGGACAGATGGCTGCCGAGGTGACAGTCACCGTGGGGTGGGATAGCAGGGCAAGGACTTGACCCTTTTCCCCCAGGCAAATTTGGGCAGCAGAAAGGCTGGAGCTCATCTGCCGAGAAGGCTGCGGTCCTGTTCTCACAGGGATGGACGTTGCCCAGGGCATCTTGTGGAAGTCGGCGTTGCAAGGGTCGCTGGAAAACACAGTTTCAAGCCGTTGTTTTAGAGCTGCCCCGGGAGGAGCAGTAATTTTATGAATGAGCAGCCAAGTGCCAGCCTTTGGCCATGGGACAGGGCGCGTAACGGCGTCCAGCATCTCCTGCGTCAAGCCCATAACTCCAGCCTTAACTCGAGCGTGGCTTTTAGAAAGGCACTGGACCTCCCTCCCCTCCTCTCCAGGCTCTCTTCCTAAATCTCCCTGGTTCTTTCTGCACAATCCCGCCGTGGAAATGTCCTTTCCTGTTTGTCAGCCCAGCTCATGCACCAGTCCAAGCAATTCTTGCGTCCCAGTTAACAGCAGCATCCTTCTCCCTCAGGCTGTTCTGTTCGGGCAGAAGGCGGCTGCCAACCATCCTTTCGCAGCACTGCTGCTTTGCCCGTGTCTCTGTAGCAGTGAGTGTTGTCACTGCCAAAGTCCCGCCTGACGGTCAATCAAAGAAGCTCATTCACTGCCGAGATGTCCCCAGGGAGGTTGAGGACATCTTCCATGTCCTTTACCCCCTTCCTCTGCTGGAGATCCATTGGCTAGCTCGTTCCCTGGCCCTCTTAGCTGGGTGGATGCGTGTTTTGACTGCTGGGCGCATTCCCTGCCTGCCCATTGAGGCTGGCGGCTTTTCTACAAGGGACACATCTGGTGTGTTATTCAGGTTTGGATATCAAGTCATTTATTTTTAAGGCTTTTCTGAGGGAAGGTGATGCACTTGGGTCTCTTTGTAGCATCTGGGAACGGGTCCTGACGCCAAGGAGAAAAATCCGTGAGCATCTCTAGAAGCCGTTTATACCACAGCACCTCAGTGCATTGCTGAGCTGCCTTCAAAGGCTCCTGTGTGAATAAATACTTTTTTAACTGGTCCCATACAGGAAAGGTCCCAGCAGGTCATGCAGCACACTGAAGGCAGAGCTGTTCTCCCCATCTTTGGCCTGCAAACTAAGACGTTATAGAATCGTAGAGTGGTTTGGGTTGGAAGGGAGCTTTAAATTTCACCTAGTCCTGCAGTGAGCAGGGATGGTTTTATAGTTATGAACTATAAAATCTCAAATCCACAATCCTGGAGGATCAGCGCTGAATGCTTATTTTGTTCTTCCCCCACATCGGGGACATGGGAGTAGAGAGGCATCGGGGCAGTTGGGTTCTTGGCCAATGGTCTCCTCGTGTGGGATGCATCTACCTCTTGCCCCAGTCCATCCTATGCAGTCCACCCAGGGTGGTGCCTCTCTTGCAGTTCAGATTGTGTTTAATTAAGGGCCTGATTGCCCCTTTGCATTCACTGTGTCTGAGGGTGTGAGTCTGGGACACGCTAGGTGATTTGGAGAAAGGTGGCTGGCTGGCACAAAGCACCCCACAAGCTGCTTTAGCAACTGATCCTCAGCAGCAGAGACCTGTGGAGCAGCCAACGGAGGGGGTTATTTTGGGTTCACTTAAGCTCTGAGTGATGAGTACTTGTGCTGCTAATCAGGCTGATAAATACCATCAATTAAAACCTGTGCTCTGCTCTTCTGCTTTGCAGAAGTGAAGTGTTTTCATCCCGAGGAGAGGAGAGGAGAGGAGAGGAGAGGAGAGGAGAGGAGAGGAGAGGAGAGGAGAGGAGAGGAGAGGAGAGGAGAGGAGAGGAGAGGAGAGGAGAGGAGAGGAGAGGAGAGGAGAGGAGAGGAGAGGAGAGGAGAGGAGAGGAGAGGAGAGGAGAGGAGAGGAGAGGAGAGGAGAGGAGAGGAGAGGAGAGGAGAGGAGAGGAGAGGAGAGGAGAGGAGAGGAGAGGAGAGGAGAGGAGAGGAGAGGAGAGGAGAGGAGAGGAGAGGAGAGGAGAGGAGAGGAGAGGAGAGGAGAGGAGAGGAGAGGAGAGGAGAGGAGAGGAGAGGAGAGGAGAGGAGAGGAGAGGAGAGGAGAGGAGAGGAGAGGAGAGGAGAGGAGAGGAGAGGAGAGGAGAGGAGAGGAGAGGAGAGGAGAGGAGAGGAGAGGAGAGGAGAGGAGAGGAGAGGAGAGGAGAGGAGAGGAGAGGAGAGGAGAGGAGAGGAGAGGAGAGGAGAGGAGAGGAGAGGAGAGGAGAGGAGAGGAGAGGAGAGGAGAGGAGAGGAGAGGAGAGGAGAGGAGAGGAGAGGAGAGGAGAGGAGAGGAGAGGAGAGGAGAGGAGAGGAGAGGAGAGGAGAGGAGAGGAGAGGAGAGGAGAGGAGAGGAGAGGAGAGGAGAGGAGAGGAGAGGAGAGGAGAGGAGAGGAGAGGAGAGGAGAGGAGAGGAGGCTGGCTGGGAGGGTGATGCTCTCGGGATGTTGCTCTGATCCTCACAGGCACTGGTTTAGCCCTCAAACACCTACTTCCCTTCAGCTAATCCTAGCGATTCATTAACAAGGGATCTGACACCGCTCCTAAATTCATGCCCAACTGTAAGCGATCACATAATCCCTGGGATTTGGGATGTTCACAGATTAGCTGCTTCCAATTAGCAACTTCCTTGTCCCACCACGTGTGTTGATACCACAATAATGGTTTCTATATGTCTCACGGGGAGCAATGAGTTAAGTCAGCTTGCTGGACGCGTCTGCCCGCTGGATGGGGCACCCTTCATTTTCCCATGGGTGGGTTGGGATTATGTGGCACATAAAACCCCATTTCTTTAGGAAACCAGACTAGGTGTTTCCAGACGAGGATCACTAATGGTCAGCATTTTGAAAAGGGCATCCCATTTTGGTGAGAGAGAAGGATTGTACCTGGCTGTTATAAGTAAATATAGGGAAACTTTAGGGATGTAGCTTTGGAAGAAGGTCTGTGACTTAGTAAAGGGGAACAATGTAGAGCACCCCCTTCCCTTGTGCCTGCTGTGGAACCAAGGTGACTTGACCTGCAGGGTGGAGGGATGAGGACCCAACCAAAGCGGGTGGTACCCAGCGACCAAAGGGCAGGGGTGATGGAGCGGTGATGGAGGGGTGCTGCTCTCTCTCTGGGGGGCATTTGGGCAGCCGTTTCCTGCTGTCTTCTGGTTTGCTAAATTCACTTCTCTGCCCTGGAAGCTAGACGCTTGTCAAAACAGAATAATTAATCCAGAAACACGTGGCGCTCTGCCAGGAGGCCTTTTTTTAATTAAAACCAGATCTGATAAAGTCTACTGAGAAACTGGCGTCTCTGATGAAATCGTGAAATGCATGACTGTAACTTGGGGCTGCACGGTGGGGGTGCTCTGGGTTAGGACTCAGCCCCCATAAAACCTGCCCACACCCAGCTTGCAGGGGATGTCTTCTCCTCCTTTGCCTACAAAGGCTGTGTTTTTCCTAAATGAGTTACAGACTCACTAAAAAGCAGGACATCAGTTATGGTCTCCTGCTGTTCCTGTTTTGGTGGTGTTTGGGCAGCCCTGGGAGAAATGGGAGACCCACGTCCAGGGGATCTGCAAGGTATGCCTGAGCTTTGAGGAGTCATCCATCTCTCCTCGTTCGGATGCAGGATTTTCCCTGCCTGTTTAAATTGGTGATGGAGCACACTTGATACCTCCTGGAGTGAGCCAGAAGTGCTTCATGGGACTAGAAATGTGGAGTCTACCAATGTAGGACTGTCAGATCTGGGGGAAGGCAGAGACAGAGGCTGGGTGGTTGTCTTCAGCCATGATGTCTTGGTCCTACCACCCAGATGCTGTGGAGGAGGATTGGATGTCCCTGGCCAGACCCTGCACCATCTCACTCCCATTCTCCTTGTCCTCCCAGGGCCGGTAGGGAAGGATGTTTTCCTCAGTGAAGCCATACGAGAACCAGCGCTACGCCTCCCTGAAGAAGGAGTGTCAGAGGCGGAAGCAGCTCTTTGAGGACCCGCTTTTCCCTGCCAACGATGACTCGCTCTTCTACAAGTCAAGGATCCAGGGTATCCAATGGAAGCGGCCGAAAGTAAGTGCACCTGTCCCCTTGCACCTCGACACCGCTTTACGCCATCTCTGCTCTCGGGCATCCCCAAAAATGCACAGCACATCCTTTACCAAGGGCACCACGCCCCAGCCAACATCTCCCCTCCCCAGCAGGGTTTATTTGCCTGGGCTTGGCATCATGAGCTTCTGGGATGCCAGGGAGACCGGCTGCACCCAGGTCCAGGCTATTCTGCCCCCACTGAGGTCCAGGAGCAAAGAAGGCTTTGCTGTGACTCAGTTTCCCCATGCATAAAACAGAGAGAAAGTTTGCAGCCAGGTTGATGTTGGATGCTCTTGTTAAGTCTGGTGGGTCCCGTAGGGCAAAGGGTTATCTCTGAATACTCTTGGTGGTGCATTTGGAAACGGAAAAGATGATAAGGTGAGGTGGTTTTGGGGTCTTTGGGAGGTAGGTGGTCTAACCCGTCCTTCCTGTCCTGTGCAAAACCCGTGTCCTCAGCATGTTCTCTGCAAAAAACACTCTGCATGTCCTCCATACTGCTGTGTCTGTCATGGAGGCAGGTTGTGGGAGGCTGGGGGGTAACGTTGCCTGTCCCCAGAGCTGTCTGTCCCCCCTCTGCTGCCCAAAAGATGCACATTAGGGCCTGAGGGCACTATGTCTTGGGGAGTTTTTGTGCCCTGGTATGGCCATCTGCTTGGGGCTGACCATGAGGCCGTTTCTGTGGCTGCCATGAAATACAAGGCGTCCCAGGGAGCAACGATAATTGCGATGTGTGGAGAGGCAATATCACAGCATCTAACACACCTGGGTTCTCCTTCCTTGCCTGCGGGGAGGAGCAGCTCTCACTGCCCAGCCCGTGCTGTTTGGCACGCAGCTTGGTGGCGTTTCAGGGTGGCAGAATCGCCTGAGCTGCCGTTGTCCTCCTCGCCCCCGCCGACAGCCCAGAAAATCAGCTGGCCTTTCGCAAAACAGTGCTGTGTCTGTCTGGGTGAGGGCAGTCCTGGGAGGGGTGGACAAAAAGGCTTTGTGTGAAGGGAGGGATGGAGCTGAACTGGCTCTTTCTTTGTGGCAGGAGGGGCTGAGGCCACCAGCATCCCACCGGGCCCCTCGTGGGAGGAGGGCTCGCTTCCCTCTGCTCTGCTTTGGGCTCTTCCACACCAGCTCTGCCTGGACATGGGGTTTGTGCGAGGTTCTGCCTGTGTTTTAGCTTACTCCCCTTGTCTGCTGGGGCGGAAAGACGCTCTGTGCACAGCTGCCTTCTGAAGACAGGGCCCGCCATGGTTTGCTCTCATTGTGGAGGACACCATGAACACAGCTTGCACATCCCATTCGCATAGCAGATGGGTGATGCCTGAGACTTTCTAAACGGCTTTCTCTGGGACTAAAGGGTAGGGATGTATTTGACACCCCCTTGCTGGCTTGCATTCGGAGACGCGCACATGATTTCAACCCCATGTCTAATGGCAGAGGGTTGGCTCCAGTTGTAGAGGGGCAACTTTGCTCGTCTTCTGCTGAGCATCTACGTCTCAGAGCTTTTCTCCGTCAGCTTTTCTGGCATTCAGCTCACTTGCAGCCCTTGGCGTTCAGGCATGTAGCATCCACTCCTGCTTAGCAAGACATCAAGGTATCATCCTCTTGCTGCCTTGCTCCAGAGAGCACAGCGAGGTCTTTCTAAGAAAGCTTTCTGGACCTCCTGGTCTTCACCTGCAAGGTGGGTATGCTCATCTAGTCCAAGCTGAAGCATGGAGTGAATTCAGTCTCTTTCCAACCAGCCAGCTCTGCAGTTTTATAGAATCACAGAATAGTTTGGGTTGGAAGGGACCTTTAAAGGTAAAGCAATTAACAGAGGATGGTAGAACAGGGGCTTTTTCTGGCATGGGTTGGCATTGGGAATGGATGCTGGAAGTGGGTCCCACATGCAAGCAAGGTTCTGTGCACTTAACCAGAGCTGGAGATGGTCCCTCTTTCACTGCTTCTGTACCAGACAAAGGGAACTTTGCTTCAGTTTTGGCACCAGAGGCAATCCATGCTGAGCAATAGCAGTCTCCTCGATGCTGCAGGCTGGTAGGATCGTCTGATCAGACCCTGTCTAGCTGCCCTGACCGCAAAATTGCCATAAAAAAAGAATTTGAGCTCCCATGGGCCCTGGTTACTGCTGAAGTTTCCAGAGGCCTCTTTCTCTAAAGGTCTTCTCCAGGTTCTTTCCTTTCAGTTCTCCATTTTGGCAAAAGTGAATTGCATGGGGAGGAGAACTGCTTTGTGCCAGCCAGCCAATGCAAAGTGACATTTTTAATTGCTGGACCCAATTCTGCTTGAATTCATACTGGCTGTCTAAGGGAGAAAGCTCAGCAAAAGGTCCCAGCATCTTCTGCAAGAAAGCAAACGCAGTGCATCTGGGCGTTAGGGATCTCGATATGTCTTGCCACTTTGCCGTCTGCCAGTTTGCTGGGAAACACCATTGGTTTCTCCAGTTCGATGCAGTGTTCAGTAGGGTCCAAAATGTCCCTGAGGTTCAAATCAACGGCTTGTGTAATAATTGCACGGAACAGTTATTAAGCATCTTCTTTCTATTAGAACCAGCAAATCTCTCCTTAGGCGATCACATTTTGTTCTTGTTTAGAAAAAAACAAACAGAGTGATACTCCCAACTTCTGGCAAGTGCTGTCTGGGGGAATTCCTGACCCAGAAATGGTGTCTGCCAGTCCCGGGGACACTGTCTGCGGGGGGGGATGGTGTGTACACACCTCTGTTATCTCTCAGGGCCATGGCCATGGTTTGTTTTGGAGAGTTTCAGCTGAAACCGTGTGATAAAATGCCAGAGCTCATCATGCCTCCAGCCTTGCTGTGAGAGCAGAGCGAGCGGAGAGTGGAAATAAAAGGCATCAGCTATTAAAAACAACTGTTTGCTTTCTCAGAAAGGTTGTCGCTTACGGTCTATGCAGAGAAGTGATACATAGGAGCTAACTTTTTCAGCCAAAGCACCGGTATGTGAAAAGTAACTGTAGTGAACTCACGGGGGTGGTGGGAATGAGCTTTGGCAGAGGCAAGATCCCATTCCCTTATATTTACAGGCACTAAAACAGATCTAAACAGCCCATGGAATCACAGAGTGGTTTGGGTTGGAAGGGACCTTAAGATCATCCAGTTCCAACCCCCTGCCCTGGGCAGGGACACCTCCCACCAGACCAGGTTGCTCCAAGCCCCGTCCAGCCTGGCCTTGAACCCCTCCAGGGATGGGGCAGCCACAGCTTCTCTGGGCAACCTGGGCCAGGGGCTCACCACCCTCACAGCAAAGAATGTCTTCCTTAGATCTAGTCTAAATCTCCCCTCTTTTAGTTTGAAGCCATTTCCCCTTGTCCTATTGCTACAGGCCCTGCTAAAAAGTCCCTCTCCAGATTTCTTGTAGCCCCCCCCCCGAGGGACTGGAAGGGGCTCCAAGGTCTCCCCGGAGCCTTCTCTCCTCCAGGCTGAACCCCCCCAGCTCTCTCAGCCTGTCCTCCCAGCAGAGGGGCTCCAGCCCTCCCAGCATCTCCGGGGCCTCCTCTGGCCCCGCTCCAGCAGCTCCGTGTCTCTCCTGTGCTGAGGCCCCAGAGCTGGAGGCAGCACTGCAGGGGGGTCTCCCCCGAGCGGAGCAGAGGGGCAGAATCCCCCCCCTCGCCCTGCTGCCCACGCTGCTGGGGATGCAGCCCAGGCTGCGGGGGGGTTCCTGGGCTGCCAGCGCACATTGCTCTCTGTGTGTGTCTGCATCTCTTCCTTCCCAACCAGGACCTGCCCTCATCCTTTCTGCTCCTCCACGTGCTCCCAAAGCCTGAGGTTGCTTTGGCAAAAACTAAAAAAAAAAAAGCAATCTCTGCAGTGCTCTCCCTCTTGCTTGAGGTTTTGCTGGGCAGGGGGGGGAAGACAAAGCTGAAGGGCTTTGCTGGAACAGCTCATGAATAACCCTTCCCACGTCAGGCTATTTTGCTTCAGCTTCCTCCCGCATCTGGCGTTGCAGCGTTTCCTGAACCGGGCTCAGCCTTATTCTTTCCAGCGGGGTGTCCTCCCTCCCTCCGTCCCTGCTTTCCCCTGGCCTCGAGCCCTGCTCTGGGTGCCAGATCTTTGCAGCGGGAGCAGCTGTTTGAGCCCTCTCATCAGGCTTTGGCTTCGGTGGTTGTTTGCCGGACATCTTCGTCGTGCGGCACAGCGAAGCCAGGAAGCTAATTGCTGGAGCGTACGGGAGGGAGGGAAGCCATAGCATCAGCCTGAGCTGGAAAGGGGGTCCCAGAGATCTTTGTTTTAGTGCATCCACTTAAAAATGAGACTGGCTGCTCCTTGCTGAGCCAAAGCAGGTTTTGGAGCTGGATAGGGGAGCATCAGTGTCTCTTTCTGGCAGCTCCACTTGGCTATTGTATTACAAATTAAACCTGGTGGTTTTGGGTTAAGCCCAAATCCCAGTACCCTGCTTGAGTCTCCTTCTCCCTCATGCTCTGCCTGCTACCATATGAAGGCGAGGGAGATCTCTGTCTTCGGGCAAATAGTATCACCCACAGAGAAAATCTTAGCCTGATCCTCTAGATCTGGGTTTTGCCCTCCCTGTTTGAATCATAGAATCACAGAATGGTTCGAGTTGGAAGGCACCTTAAAGACCATCCAGTTCCACCCCCCTGCCCTGGGCAGGGACACCTCCCACCAGACCAGGCTGCTCCATGCCGCGTCCAACCTGGCCTTGAACCCCTCCAGGGATGGGGCAGCCACAGCTTCTCTGGGCAGCCTGGGCCAGGGGCTCACCGTCCTCACAGCAAAGAATTTCTGCCCAAGATCTCAGCTCAATCTCCCCTCTTCCAGTTTAAAACCCTTCCCCCTCGTCCCATGGCTCCCCTCCCTCATCCAGAGTCCCTCCCCAGCTTTCCTGGAGCCCCTTGAGGGACTGGAAGGGGCTCCAAGTTCTCCGTGGAGCCTTCTCTTCTCCAGGCTGAACCCCCCCAACTCTCTCAGCCTGTCCTCCCAGCAGAGGGGCTCCAGCCCTCCCAGCATCTTCGTTTGAGGCAGGAATGCTGGCAGGGCGGTGTGGGAGCGGGAATTTTTGTCTGTTGATTGGTGAGCTGGTCTGGGCTTTTGGGAGCTAGGTAAATGGTGAAGGGTGCTACTGAGAAGAAGGGAAGGGGATGGGACGGGTGAGATACAGGCTGGGAGGCAAAAGTAAAGGGGGGATCTGGAACACTTGGCTGTTTATCCCCTGGGAAAAAAACAGTGATGGCCCAGGGTGGAAGAGGCTCAGCTACCCTGTGGGAAAACAGTTCGTCTCTTCTAATCATCACTGTCACAAACTGTCTTATCGGGTACAGGCCACTTCCAGTGACGCCATGGGATTGGTACTGGGTTAAAGTAGGGTCGTTAGTACCCCTGGCCCTTAGCAAAGGCTTGCTTTCTCTCTGCAGCAAGGAGGTTCAGGTCCAGTCCACCAAGCGATGACCTGCTGCTGAGACTGGTCACCAGCCAGGACAATATGGGCATCTTCTATGCTCCTGTGGGAGGCAAAAGGAGCCTGGTTGGGAGGCTTAGGCCATAGATGTGATGTCGCGCCACGTGAACTACATGCTGTGGTCCTTCAGCTCTTCCCAGGGAGCAAGGTTGAGCCTGGAGAAGGTTTTTTCCTCCCTGTCCTGGGAGGCAGAGTGGGCTGCTGTGAGCTGAGTGTTTCCGCGTCCACAACAGTGTGTTGCAGGACTTTGCAGACCCCATGGTCTTCTCTACGATGCAGAGCGGTTGAGACAGGAGATCCCAAAGATGCTCGGAGGGGACCAGGTGGCAACTCAGTGCTGAGCTGCACCAAAGGTGGTGTAACGAGAAACTGTGACGAAGCACGAGGGTTTCCAAGCAGGCTGTTGTCACAGTGACTGGGTGGCTCAAGGTGACATGCAACGATGGTTGAACCTGAGCTGCGCCTCTGCACTGTGAGTTCAAGCCCAGCTGATTGCAACCACCAGAGAAACTCTCTTGGATGAAGTCTTACACCCTCCTGTCTCCAGGGGAAGAGTTTTGCCCTCCAACCCTGTTTCTCAGTATTTTTATATCTCTCCGGCATTCGCTTGCAAGCACCGAGTTCCCGCTGTGGGAATTGTCAAGGGAGGTTGTCACTGATTAAACAGCATAAAGGTAGATTCTTGCTAAATGGCAATATTATTTTATCTAGATGAAGGCAATGTCATTTGGAGGGGAGAGTCAGAGTAACTTTGGGGGGAGACAGAGGGGCCGGGTGTTTTGGGAAGGGTTGTGAGAAGCGGGAGGTCTTAGTGCAGTAGGGCCGTGGCATTTTCAGCCCTACCATGGCACCGGGGAGAGGTGCTCTCATTCACAGCCCTGTGGGTTTTGTTTTTTTTTTCCAGCCAGACAAGAGGAATCCTGTTTTAGAAACTGAGAAAATACCATTTTTCAGTAACCACTTCCCTGTCGGCCTGATGCACGTCTAGCCTGATTTGTGTACATTGTCCATTATATCCGTTGTCTCCTGAATTCGGTGCTATTGTGTTTGGAAGATGAAGAGATGTTGCAGGATGGGAGAGCATCTCTCAGATCCCCTTTTTCCCTGAGTTATTAAGCACTTAGCTCCTTTCTCATGCTGAGTGAGGGTTATACAATCAATCCCCGCGGGGTTTTCCTGGAAGGGGAAAGGAGTCAATGAACTAATTCACTAAAAGCAGGACCGGCACTTGCCTGCCCGCAAGTTTCTGCATTAAAAGGTCTTTTCCCCAGTGTATAGCACAGGCTGGGAAGCTGGCAAAAACACAAGGGTGAAGATAATGGGGAAGACAGAGGTTACGTTCTTGCAGTTCTTTGCTCTGAGAGTTCCCCCAAAGCAGGCATGCGTGGAAGCAATTAAAATGGTAACGGTCATTGGGAGCAATAACCTTCTGGTGCCCCACCTGGACCTACTTCTGCCAGAAATACTAACCTCTGGCACCTGCGCTCCAGGGATGTCTTTGCTCAGCTTTTTGCAGCTTTGTGGCCTGTCTCGCTCAGTTTTGGTCCCACCGGGAGGATGCTCGTGGTTAGCACTGATGCCGTGGCTCCTCTGTGCTGCTGGATGGACTGAGGGACCGTCTCCTCCCAGCGGAGTCTTTCATCTGTCTGTGATCCATCGCGGGAGTCGGAGTCCTTCCAGACCTTTGTGCTTCTCAGCTTGGGAATTTATGAGCCGCTCGCCTGTTAATTTATCTGTCGTTTTCTGTAAAGTCTGGAGCTGATTGCCAGTCTGGTCGCTCCTTGCCAGGGAAGGATTTGGTCACCATTTAATGCAGTCTCTGAATTGACCTTGTTTTTATATATTTAAACCATTAACAGGCTCCCCCCACCCACCCCCGATCCCTTCCCTTCAAGGGTGGACAGGATAATTTTTGTGATTATTTATGCTTATTTTAAAAGGTCTCTCCTCTCATTGCTTATGTTCCAGCAGATCTCACCACATCTTCCCAGGGCCACGGCCCCGTGGTGCCAGGCAAACACGCTCTCCCCCTTTGCCCCAACGAGGATGGGGGTGATAAGCTGCCTGGCGTGAGTATGGCTCACTGCAGCCCTTTGATAAGGAATTAGCCAGCCAGCCTGCTCTGTCCTCAGCGTCGGAAGGACACAGCCTTAAATGCAAAACCAACAGTAAAATCAGTGGATTAGATTCATTGCCTGCTTCTTAATGCAACCGCGCATCGGTGTCTAGAAATTATTTTATCGGTAACGGGGGAGAGCATAATGATAGCAGAGGGTGTCGCAGAATGCAGCCCATGGCGCCCTCCGCCCTCCGTGGCTGGGAATGGTGCAAATCCTCCCGGATTTGGCTCTGGGATGCTGGAGGGGCACATTCAGCCTGCGGAGCAGATAGATAGTGAGCTAGTTATACCCTGCATCAGCTCAGGCTTTTAATCTTGGTGCGAGCTGGGAGGTGCTGTATCGCCTGTGAGCTTGAATTTTTGAGCCCTGCGAGAGGATGGGATTTTGGGGTGATTTGCCTGTGTTAAGGGCAGGCTTGGTCCTGCTGGAAGAAATGCCTTTCGCTGAAGCCCTCACAAAGGGCGAAGGCTCGATCAGGCACGGTGCTTCCTCTTGCAGAAGGAAAATTAAACATGAGATGCGGTAATACCGAGGGCCGACCCGCGCTGCTGCAAGACGTGGTTAAAGAAAGAAACAAAGAGGAGGAAGCACTGGTGGGAGGACCACAGCCCCGGACCCACGCTGGCTCTGCAGAAAAGGAGCCGTTGCCTTGGTCTGGCGAACTCGAAGCCAGAGGAAACCGTTGCTGATTTCTGCGTAACGCGAGGTCACAGCACTTCCTTGAATTAACTCCCTTTTGAAATAAACTTGACCTGCTTCCTCTAAGCACCATCCAATTTTATTTTTCCAGGGGAGGAAAATCCACTGTGACTCTGAATCACTTGCTCTAAAGACCAGTCTAAAGACCTCAGGTTTTGCATTTTTAATTTTTTGGCGTGGCTTGACTTACCTTCAGCTTACACCCCTTGGGTCTTGTGTGCACACTCGCTTCCTTCTACATTTCTGTGTCCTTTAAATATTATGATAACTCTGTAATGCATATGCAATTGGGGCCAACGGATACCTATACCTGTAAAGAAGCAGATATAAACCCTCTCTCCATCATCTTTCCTTCTTGCCTCGCTCTGCAGAGCCTGGACTCCAGTCGAGGAGCATCCATGGGTTGACCGGGGATGCATAAATGCAGCTAGCGTCTGCCTTTGTAAACACCCCAGGGCAAGGGCTTGTCCTTTTCATGCTGCCAAATGACTGACACCGTCTGAATTATTTGTAGGGAGCGTTAAATTCCCTCTTTGTTTTTTAAATAAAAACCCCGACACAATTCGACAGCAAGTGGAATGACACCGTTCTTCCTCTGATATATTTAATTGAACACAGAGAGTGCGTAAATACTGACCCAAAGCCCTGCAAAGGTTCAAAACGTGTTTATGAGGCAAGAGATTTTTGTCCTAAGTGAAGGCACTTGGCCCAATGCCATCATTTAGACCCGTGTGTGCTGAAACACTGTGCAATGGCGGGGATGAATTCCTTGGGATGGTGCTGCCCGTGGCTTGACCATCCCTGGTGGCCATCCGTTCCCAACCTGCGGGCTGTCTCGCCGCCACGTGTGGTTGGAGGGACCTGGTGCTCAGCTCCCTGCTCTGTCCCGGTGGGCAAATCAGTCTTGAACTGGGGCACTCGGGGGATCGGAGGAGAATGAAAAGCACCCTTGAGAAAGGACAAAGCCTTTAGGTGCTGGCAGTGCCCCGGAACAGAGTGCAGGCACTCGGTAGTTGAACTGGCCAGGATCAAGTGGGGTGCCCACTTGTGTCATCTGTTGACCCCTTCACATCCTCATCTGGAGGCTCATCTCTATGAAAACCCACCGATAGGTCCCTTTTAGACTATTCTTCGGCATAGAAAGCTGGGCCAAAAGCAGCACCCCAGGGTGATGCTCTCATGGGATTTTACCAGATGCTCTGGCTTCACCCCCTTTTTGGCCCTGGCTTCTCAGGTGCCCTAAAGGAGATCAGTGCTTCAGCCACTGTTCCCAGTCCCTGTGGGTCAGGGGCAAACTGGCACCACTTCTCCACCCCTTGAGGCTGGTGGTGTGTCAGATATCACAAGAAGAAATCAGGTCAGCAAGGGCGAGCTGAAGCATCTGTCCCCTTCGGGTGACAGCTGGGGCCAGCAGGAGCTCTGCTGACCAACAAGGCAAGAGACTGCAGCTTGGGAGGGGTGACCTGTGTGTTCACGTAGAGATGAAACAAAGCATCCCACATCTTTAATATTTCTGGATCTTTGGGAAGAAACCACCATTCAGTGATGCATTTCTCCCAGTTCCCCTCCAAGAAGGAAAAGGGCAGACAAACCATCTTAATGGAGTGGTCATGGATGGTTAAAGTTTGACTGTGGTCTGATACAAATACCACTGATAGAGTTACGTAAGAATTAATGATGGAAAATGTAAATAGAGTGCTTAATAACTGGAGAAACTGGCTAAAAGTCTAACCATACACATGTTTAGCCCATGTAAACTATGTAGTGAGCTTGTGTGGAGACCCCGTGCTAGCTATTGCTGGGGGAGTTTTTGCATGTTCCTGTCTTGAAGCTGCTGCTGTACCTACATTGTTGTGTCTCTCAGTGAACTGGCAGCAAAATGAGGATGAGTTGAAGGCTTCAAAGTCCCTCCTGGAAGTGCTGCGTATTGCCTGTGTTATCGGGAAAGTTGAACAGGCCAGGAGGAAATCACCACAGGGGAAAGGGATGTTATGGAGGAGAGGTGAAGCTTGCTTGGGTTTGACGGCCCTGTGAACTCTTGCTGTTTCATGACTTGAGCCCGTGGCCTCATGAGAAGACGGTTGTTAAATACAGGCTTCATTCTTTTTAGGGAGACCCCACTTCGAGGTGCCAGCCAGCGCTGGCTAATGCTGGGTGCTCACAGCCAGCCCTGCTGCCAAATTCCACTCCACTTCCTTCTCTTGACAGTGGCAGGAACTCGGCCTTTTCCTGGTGGCTGAAAATTGAATCATTTTCCCTAAATAATCGTTTTCTCCCTTTTTGTCCTTCCTCCCTGTTTGCAGAAGCTCACGAGTCCCCATTTCTAGACAATGGTTTTCTCATAAAGCAGGTTTCTCTGCAAAGCTACACCCAGGGTATGAGTAACCAGAATAGGTGTGGGCTGGAAGTCATTGCTTTAAATGGCTTAAACTTATCATAACCTCTTCATCATCATTGCGTAGTCAGGGATTAATCTGGACAAACCTTATGAGGAACGACTGAGGGAGCTGGGGTTGTTTAGCCTGGAGAAGAGGAGGCTGAGGGGAGACCTTATCACCCTCTACAACTACCTGAAAGGAGGTTGTAGAGAGATGGGGGCTGACCTCTTCTCCCTGGTGACAAGTGATAGGACGAGGGGAAACGGGTTCAAGTTACGTCAGGGGAGGTTTAGATTAGATATTAGGAGACATTTTTTCACTGAAAGGGTTATTAAACATTGGAATAGGCTGCCCAGGGAGGTGGTGGATTCACCATCTCTGGAGGTGTTTAAAAAAAGGGTAGATGGGGCACTGAGGGACACGGTTTAGAAGTGGCTCTTGTCAGGGTAGGCTAAAGGTTGGACTCGATGATCTTAAAGGTCCCTTCCAACCTCAACAATTCTATGATTCTATGATTCTATGGACTGTGGTGGGGTCCAGGTCCTGGTCTTGGATCGAGGTGCTGCTGTGCTATAAATATGATACAATCCCAAACCAAAGGACAGTGTGGCCCAAGGGGGTGTGGGAGGTTTCCCTGTGGAAAAGTAGTGAGGAGGGTTTGATCTGAGATATGCACAGTGGAAGGTGGAGGTGATTTTTCCATTGCAGCTTCAGTTTCTTTCTTTTCCCATCAATAACTTGGCTTTTAGGATAATAAAAGAAAAGAAGGAAGGGAAGGGAAGGGAAGGGAAGGGAAGGGAAGGGAAGGGAAGGGAAGGGAAGGGAAGGGAAGGGAAGGGAAGGGAAGGGAAGGGAAGGGAAGGGAAGGGAAGGGAAGGGAAGGGAAAGGGAAGGAAAAGGAAAGGGAAGGAAAAGGAAAGGGAAGAGAAAAGACAACAAAACCTCTGTGTGATTTAGATTCCTAAATCCTGTTTTAGATGATTGGCTTTCAGTAAGACGCAGGAGTTGGGATTCAGGCAGGGCAGCAGGCATGAGTGCCAAACCTGAATTATGTCACTTGGAGGCAGAAACGATGCAGGTGAGCTCGTGGCCCCATCAGCTGGCTCCAGGATTTCACAATAGTGCGTGGTTTTGTATCATTCCTCCCAAAACACTGTGGTTTCTCACAGCAAGGCTTACTTGAGTAGGTTCCTCCCTTCCCACCACCATGTCCCCACCACCATGTTCTCCAGGGTGGGGACTGATGGCTTAAAACTGGTGCAAGCTGTGGGACATCCTCATGGCTCATGCTGTGGTTCACGGTCCCTCACTTGTTACCAACGTGACTGTGAATCTCCCCAAGAACAAGTTTGGGGCGTGATGCAGAGAGTTTCAAGCCAAAGCAGTTCTTCTGGTTGAGGTTAGAGCCCACAACTGGAAGTGCTGGCACAACTGAGGGAGCAGTGTGCCACGGTGAGAGGACGGGCTTTGGAGGGTGGGTGTATTTTAAACCCATGACGCTGCCAAACCAGGGTTGTCCCTCACCCTGCAAGTCCTTAGCGCCATCCCAAGGGAGCTGGGTCAAGGGAGGTCCTTAGGAGAGCTCAAGGCTGGGATGTGAAGGAGGATGGGGGAGCTTGGGAGAAGGTGGCCAGCAGCACTGCAGTGAATGTGAGAGGTATATCTGTCATAGGGTGTTAAAACAGCTGTGGGAGGTTTTTTTAAAGTTAGAACAGCCATGGAGGTCCTCCACCTCTGGAGCAGCTCCCTAGAGCCCACACCTACAGGTACTAAGATTTAAGGGAAGGACATCCAGCTGGAGCCATCCTTGAAAGCTGCTGCCTTTCCCCAGTGTCTTCTCCTTCGCTTTGTGGACTGTAGTTGTGTGTACTCATAAGGGTCAGGCTGGCTCAGGTGATGCAGCGTGAAAAGGAGCCAGGTGATGTCGTTTCCATAAAGGAGCGATGGCTCGTGTGGTGACCAGACTGCACTGGGGCTTGAAACCAAGAGGGACCACTTCTGCCTCTGGCTGGCGTAACCCGGGGCTCGTCGTCGCACTGCTCTGAGCATCCCACCCCCAGGTTTGTCAGCGAGGTCTGTGAAGACCTTCCTGCTTCAGAGCCGAGTTCTGCTGATCTCAGGGCTGTCGGGATCCAGAGAGTATATTTTTTCTTAGTGGGTCTGCAACCAGACGCATCAAAACAACTCACCGTGGCAGAGGCAACGTGGGGAGGGCTGCATCTGAATGCGTGGAGATGCTGTGGTGGCCTCTGCATCAGTCTCGGCTGGGCGGAGACCGAAGAAGTCCTGGGCTGAGTAATGGTGAGGCTTTCCAAGAGTGCATCCCTGGAGAGTGCGGGCGGGAGGAACGGGAACGGCGGGTCCAAGGTCTCTGCACTTGTTCCAGTCTCCTTCCCATGCTGCCGGGGAGGTGCAGGGTGTTGCGTCTCTCCACCTCTCATTGCTTTCACAGAGACTTCTTTGGTGCCTTTGTACTTTGGATACCGTGAAGATAAAACCACAAAGGGACCTGTTGAGGCTGCTAAACCTGCAAATTGACCTTTAGATCTTGTTTGCCACCGTCCCCCCACCTGCCGCTCTTTCTGGTGCCAAAACAAATGGCAGAGGCCGAGTCATGGGGTTGGTGGGGAGCGTATTTTTTTGATGCCTTCCCTTTACCAGCAAGTCCTGTTTGCTGTGGGTGGAGCGTCCAACGCCCTTTGCGCGGGGTGGGGGCTGATAACCAATACGAATTGTGTGTACGTGGAGATACACTGGGTGGATTAGAATTAGGGATGCCTGACTGGGGCAATACAAACCCCCCAACACAGAGATTTACCGCTTGTGGATATTGCCAACCACGTCGGTGTGTGTGAAGCCGAGGCACCGAGGAAATGATAATCCCTCTGAAAACACACACCTCTAAAGGTGTGTCTAAACTCACCTCGTTTCCTTTCCCTGTGTCACCCCGTGTGCAATTTTTTTTTTAATTTGCCCTTTTTGCAAAATGACATCCCAATGCAGGTACCTACGGCCAGGCAGCGCAGGGACCTTTGTGTCGCCCGTGTCACCCGCGGCGCTTGGACGCCTCTTGCTCTCTTTTGCGAGTGACATTTGAGACGCAGGATCCCTTTGGTTCTCCATTGCCCGGGGGCGGGGGGGAAGCGCTGCCACGCTAATTGATTATCTTGCTGATTTTGTGAGTCTGAGTGCAAGCGTTGCTCCCGAAACAGCCAGGCTCTGCAATGCAATTAGACTGCTCTGCTCCTTGCAAAATCTTGTTAGCGAAAAATGGTCCCGGCGTGCAGCAGATGTTGTAGCTCACATGGTTATTTTTCCCCACTTCGCTTTTTCCCCTCCCCGCAGCTGGCTTGACGTGATCCAGATCCCCAGTGACATCTACAGCTCAGAAATCTGCACCGGGAAACGCTTACAAGACAGTCGCCAAATTAAAAAGCCAATTAGAGGGTGATTTGCTCATTACTACCCTGTGTGGAACGGGACTCGCTGGGGAAGGCGAGGCTGATATTTTCTGGTTTAAATGCATTTGGGAGGAAAATGTGTGTTTTGGAGGTAAGAATACTGAAGGGGAGAGTGGAGGAAAAGCCCACACGCTTTTTGGTGGGAAGCAAAATTACGCCACCAAGTGCAAGATAATTGCACTAATTGGGTCTTTTATTTCCTTAATGGGCTTCAATAGCCCAAAGTCAGAGGGAGCAAACTGGCACAGATCCGTTCTTGGGCTCCCATAAGCCAGATCTGGTACCTCTGCAATCAGCCTCTCATCGAGAGGGACCTCAAAGTCCTCTCCCAGCCCTGGCTCTGATTTCCACCTCCGTCCCGCATCCCCTGCAGGAGGAAGGATGTGGGAAGGAGTATATGAATCACCAGAACTTTGAATCACTAGTTTGGCCCTCCCTGCGTTATCAGGCTGTATCTTTTCATAGGACCATCAACACCAGCATTCTCTAAGTTGTGTTTTCTTGCCTGGAGCTCAGTGGCCATTTCAGCAACCACTTTTAGGGAGGGTAAATCATCTCTGATGGTGCTAAGGATCCTTGGGATCCTCCAAGACAGGTTCTCATTGGGGGTGAAGAGGCATGGGTGGCTCTCTTGGCCAAGGTAGGGTTAAGAGCAATACATTGAAGCTTCCCTGCAGCCATAGCTTTTGGTTTTCCCTCCCATTCCTTGCTGTTCACCATCCATGTCCAGACTAGGAGCAGCCGTGACCTGCTGGCTGCAGTGAGATGAAGAACAGGACGGACTCGCTGTTTGCTGAAGCCTTGGGCGCCATGGGGTGGTTTGAGCTGGTTCTGTGGTGGCTGATGCCTGAACCCAGAAGGTCCTGCGTGGGGGTGTGCGTGTTTGTGTGCTGCCCTCTCCTCTCAGGGTCGTGGCGCTGGGAGGGTGACGTGGTGTTTGCTTTTGGGAGAAGCGCCCGCCTGGGTAAATGTTACTGCTCACCTGGTTTCTGTCTGCTGCACGGCAGGGAGGGGAGGAAACCAAGGTGATGATCTTCTGTGATGAGAACATCCCTGCTTGTCTCCTCCCCTTGCACATACAAACCCCAGGCCCCGTAATTCAGTCTGGCTGCAGAACAAACTCTTTATCTCTTTCTGCTCTGTCCGCATGAAAAGAGAAACTATGTTCAGTGCTTTTCTTGGCTTTTTGTGACCTAATTCCCACCGGTCTCTAGTTCATCAGCCACCTCTGCATGTGGGCATGGTGTTTCATGGCTCTGAGTGTACTTTGCACCCTGAAGGAGCTGCATTGTACGCCAGGGCCCCACTGTGCTCCATGAAATCCTGGGGGGAACTGCAGCCTTGCTGAAGCCTTGGTCCCTTGCTCCCACCTCAGTACAGGCAGAGCATCCAGGGAGTGTCATCCCTGCAGACTGAAGGACACACATTTTGACCAGGGCCAAAATGTGTGAGTGGGAGCTCAGCAGCTTCAACAGGGACTGAAGAATCCGAGTAATTTAATATGGGGAAGCTCCAGTCGAGGGGATTTGGGAAACCTTCTCAGAAGGTTTTTGCTGGGAAGACTGACCCACGGATGAGTCTTACCCTGATGGGATGAGCTCCACAGCGTTAGAGCAAGGAGGCAATGCTGCCTTCCCCTATGTGAGTGCAGCAGAGGTCCATGAAGATCATTAAGGGACTGGAGCATCTTACACGAGGAGAGGCCGAGAGAGATGGAACTCTTCAGTCTGGAGAAGAGAAGGCTCAGGGGGATAACTACCTGATCGCAGGGAATGAATAAGACAGAAACAGACTTCTCAGTGGTGCCCAGTGACAGGACAAGAGACAGTGATCTCAAATTGAAAAACAGGAAATTCCATTTAAACACAAGAAAATACTTTTTTTTACTGTGAGGGTGGTCCAAACACTGGCACAGGTTGCCCAGAGACTGTGGAGTCTCCATCCCTGGAGGTATTCAAAACCTGACTGGACATGGTCCTGGGGAATCTACTCTAGCTGACTCTGCTTTGAATGGGTGGGATGGACTGGATGATCTCCAGAAGTTCCTTTTAACCGCATTGATTTGGTGATTCTGTGCTTAGGATTACTGGGAGCCCACTGGGACTGAGCTCAGTCCTAGGGCTTGAGGGTGCTGCGTGGTCCTTCTGCAGGGAACCATGAGTATCCCTCTCTGTCCTTCAAGGTGGACTCCTGGGAAGACTCACTGAGCATTTTGGGATTTGCACAAGTTTTGTGCAGAGCTCACGTGGTGTTTCCTCCCAGCCAGGCCTGTGTATTGTGCTGAGTTGATTGTCATGCAAAACATCACTCCTCCTCCAAGGCCTGATGCACCTCCTGGCACCAGGCGTGCAAGATCCTGGGTCAAGGGAGAGGCTGTCACCCCCTGCCACAGCAGAGGATTGTGGCATTTAGCAGCCTTCGTGCTCCTAGGAAACTTCCAATTCAGCTGCCAACTGCCATGGGGTTTAACACATTATGAGGGAAGGAGGTTAAAAAGTCCATGGGCTGCTAAGTTGTAGAGCAAGCGTGTGTTTTCAGCCACCACCACGCTGGGCCAAAAGCACCTTGAAACGCCACATCCAAGTGTGCACCTGAATGGGAAACGCCTACTGCAGCATCTGAAGAGCTGCCTGAATGAACCCGTCAGAGACGATACGCCCTTAGGGACCCATCTGCCTTAGTGGGAAGAGAAGCTGAGTCAAGTGAGAAGTGTGTTTTGCAGAGGGAACTTCCCTGGCACGAGCGTTTCCAGCCATGGCACCTCTGTTGCTGCCATGGGTCCAAGAGAGTAGGGTCTAATGAGCTGCACCCCTCGCCTGGGCCAGGGCAGGCTGCTCTTTTGATGAGTACGTAAGGCTTCCCTCTATTAAAATGAGCAACCACGGGGTTTTAATTTGCAAACTCTTTCCTGGTGGTGGGGCAATCACAGCTAACTGGCGGTTCTGCTCTTAGGAAAGGTCTCTGAGCCCTCTAGGGCTCTTAGGAAAGGTCTGTGAGGTCCCTCAGAAACCTTAGGAAAGGTCTCTGAGGTCCCTCTACCCTGTGCTAATTTCTGCCAAGCAGGATATGTTTGTCATGCTTTCATGTTCTCCCCTGTCTACATAATACCAAGCGACTCCTTTTTTTGTACACTGCAGATTCACCCAAGGGTAGAAGGGGCAACTGTGGTCCTCAAATGGGGCAAGCACGGGGCCTCTGCCCCCCAGAGCAGGATTGCTAAAAGCTGATCTTGCAGACATCCCCATCCCATCACAACAGACAGGATGGACGCATCCCCTGCTGCTGGGGGCTTCCTTGGGGGTATAAAAGAGGAGTTAAACTCCACCGCTCCTCCTCCATCCCTCTCTGCGCTCAGCGATGCTGAGAAGTGCAGGTGGCTCCTGCCTTTGGTGGCTGTCAGCTTGCCTCCCTCTAGCGCTTATCCCAACCTCCTGCAATGCCAGCAGCTGGCAGGGGAATGGTCCTCTCCCTTGGGTGTGATCCCTGCCCAGTTTGTGTCTGGATGGAGCTCAGGTGATTTTTTAGGTGTACGGTGCTGGCTGGGTTAGGTGGGAACAGAAGGAGGTGCTTACAAAGCGGTGATTCCTTTTCCTCCCTGTGACGGGCAGAGGCGATGCAAGTCCTGTTGTGCAAAGTTTGGGGGGAACATGTTATTCTGGGTGCAGCCAGCCTGAAAAACTGGGAGGTGTGGGGGAAGAAAGAAAGTCTGCTTTTCCTTCCCCCCCTTCAAATTAAACATAATAACAACAGGGAAAAGATTCTTTCAGCTCTTCGTCTGTCCCATCCACCCCCAGCCTCCAGCTGGACGTGACCTTCCAAACTGGATTGATCAGGAGAAAAGATACCAAAAAAAAAAAAAAAAAAAAAGCAGTGTTTCACATGGAGCTTGCTCAACACCTCCTGATATTTAAGTGCTTTCTTGGCTAGGCTCTAAGAAGGAGTGGGAAGAAGGGAGGGCAGCCTGGCAGGAGCCAGGCAGAGGAAAGGCGATGTGGTTGGAGGGATGAGCTCACCTCCTAGCTGGCCTTCTACCCAAGTTTCTCCGTTCATGGTGCCCATCCACAATCCACCATGCTGGTTTTGGTGTCAGAATGAGCATTTAATCCTCCTGGCCCAGCTGCAAAACTTTTGGCTCTCTGAATTTTCTCCATCTGGAAGGACAGACCTCCTGGGCGAGGACACTTGGCTTCTTGAAACCATGGCTGAGCCATCGATCTCTGTTGAGCTTTCCCGGATGAACTCTCTGATTTAGGCTCTGTGATTCCTCATCTAGGTGCCCGGCTCTGCCCTGCTCCTGCAGGGTTTTATTTTTGGATGGATCCACAAGTTCCAGTATGGGAGGCAATGGGTTTGGGTGCTGCTGTCGTGCTTTCCAGAGCAAAATAAGAGAGGGCGAAGCTTGTAAAGGAGGAGAGAAAGCTGAAGGGCTTATGAGAAATAACAAAGAGTGGACTTAGAAGAGGAGATGGGTCACTAGGGCTGTAACGGTGCGAAAACGTACCATTATCACCAGGGATAAATATAGTGAAGCGGTGATGGTGCTGGAGCAGAACAGGGAGTAGGTCTGGTGTCACTTCAGCAGTGATGCTGCCCATGTCTTGGTGAGACAGAAGGCAGGACAAGGTCCTCCTGCCCCCGGCATGACCAGTGAGGCCAACAGAAAGCTGCAGGTGGGATTTAAATGGAGCCTGAGGAAGAGGGAGAGAGATTTTCCTTTGCCAAGAAGGAAATCCTTTGCTCCTGATTTCCCTGTCTCCTTGCTTACCCAGTGTGTCTCTTTTTCTCCTGTCCCACAGGAAATCTGCGATGATCCACACCTCTTTGTGGATGGGATCAGCTCCCATGACTTACACCAGGGCCAGGTCGGGAACTGCTGGTTCGTGGCTGCCTGCTCCTCCCTGGCGTCCCGGGAGTCTCTGTGGCAGAAGGTAAGCAGTTCCCCATGCCAGGGGAAAGTCTGTCTTCAACACCTTGGCTTTGCGTTGTGTTTGTCCAGCTCAAAAACTGGTTCTTCAGGGATGCCTCAGGTCCTTAAAAACTGTTCATGTGCAAAAACCTCCTTTAAAGGACTGTCTTTCAAGGAGAAGCAGGTCATCATGACTGCAATCACATCACACTCAACCCAAACCCCTGGCTGTTTTCTCCTTAACCAAGTGAATGAAGTCCCATCCTCTCCTCCAGATCCCAAATCTGACCCTCCCCACTCCAAAATAACCTAAAAAACAACAAGAACAAAATCCAGGATGTTCAGCCGCAGCGTTTGGCCCCGTTTCCCTAGTTCCCATGGCGTTACCTATCTTTGGCTGCTCAGCGTGCACCCACCTTGGCAATGAGATACCTTGTGCTGGGGCAGGTAGGGTGACTTGAGAGTATTAGTATCCCTCCTAAGACACTTCTTCCCTAAAGCATCCATCCCTGGCATGTCCTGTGGCTGGACTGCATGATGTAGCAGTGCTCCTTCGAGTGTGGGGTCCAAAGGGACTGTGTTGTAGGCCAGAAAACCATGACAGGGCTTCACCAGAGCAAGGGGTGGCAGACCAAGGGAGCAACCACAGAGGTAGAGGGGAGAAGGAGGTTCTCAGTGCCATATTCTTGGACGGTCTCTGCCATGTCCTCAGCTGCAGAAGAGGTCAAGCCTGTGAAAGCCAAGACAAACACGGGTTTCAGTCCCTGGTGCGTCTCATCGTAGGACAAGAGACCAGCAAGTTGCAAGCACCTTTTCCTAGATTTTACTGCAAAAGACAGCCACTGAAGGCCTACAGTATGTGCAGGGAGCATCACCTGCTTCACCCACAGCCTCCCACTGCAACAGACCCAAAAGGGGTCCCTCCACCCTCCACCTTTGCATCTGCTCTGTGTGATGTGGTACTTCCAGTCTCTGCTGCATGTGGTTTTTGTGATCTTGAACACTAAGCTTAGGAATTTGTGGTTGCTGCAGCATCCCCCTTTTCTGTTAAAATCAAGGTTTTTCTTTATATGGGAACAAGATAGCTGGTTTTGGCTTCCGGATAAGCAGTAGGGTTTCCCCCCGTTGTGGTGGGACTGTTGTGGCTCTCGTTACAGGTGCGGTGCAAGGGGTTGTTCAGCTTCTTCCTCTGCATCGACGTCTCCCAGGGGAGAGCGGGCGAGTTGTCATCCCTCCTCACCCTTCACTTCCAGCCCTGCCCTGGGAAATGCCAACCGAACAGAAGCCGGGTCCCTTTGGACGCCTCATTATTTCAGTTTGCCAATGGCATTGCTTTTCCTCCCTTGGCAATTTGGCTGCGGGTGTTTGTGACTTCTCATTTTCCATGCTCTGAACTCTCAGAGGCTCTTCTTTACCTGCCGCCTCTTTCTTTCAGAAAGGTTTGTTTTCTGACAAAAGCAAAAGCTTTCTCTCCCCAGGCCTTCCCTCCCAGTTGTTTGCTGTGGTGTTTGCTACAGGGCCCTGCTCAGCCAGGCTTCAGCACACCCCTGCTTTTGGAGACGTCTGAGTTAGATGGGACCTTTGCTCATACTTTGCAAGGTGTTGTGAGGGCTTTTGATGAATTGCAAGGAGTAAGCGTGGCTATAAACTGCAGCAGCAACTTTTAAAGCAAAAAGAGAGATGTCAAGTGCACGGATTAACCCCTGGAGACACCAAAGAGACACCAGCTCTGATGGATGTGCTGGGATTAGAGGGTGGTTCTTGTCAGACATCTCAGATCCCTTCGTTGGCCCAAAAGTAATGGACCTCTTGGTCTTCGGTACCGTCATATGTGCAATTGTGATAACATTGCTGGAGGTAGTTGTTGCTCCTTGGCCCTCAAGCATCTCCACACATGGGACCCAATGCCTGCAGGGCAAACCTCTACTCCGGACTGGTCAATATGCTGATGTAAACAACAGTTGAGAGGACAGACACAGCAGCAAAATACGAGGTTTTTAAACCTAGTTTAAAAGCCTACTTTTAGTGTCATTAGACACCAAAACGCCTCTGATTCAGGGTCCAGGAGGAGCAGAAAGATGCTGGTGCGGGTTTTAGTATCACTGAAATATCAGTACAGGCATCTTGGTCCAGGTCTCCTATTGCTCCTAGAAAATGTAATCCTGATTTACACCAGGATGCAACTTAGACTCTGCATGTCCCTTGCTGCACTGTACACAGTGAAAATGTCCCTCTCAAGTCTGGGGAGAGGGAATGCCTTCAAGGGAACAGGACAGGCCAGCCACATCCCTGTGTATCCCAAGAGATGATTTTATTCACAGTGTTACTTGCATCTCACTCCAAGGCTCCCTCCACGCCCCTCCTTCCTGTTAAGCCTGCGGTGTTTGAGTCACTGAGTGGGAATGGGGAACTGGAAGTTAATTTAGAGCTGGTTTCTCTTTTCCTGATTCTTGGCTGTCCCTACATGGCTTTGGGTGTGTTCCAGCTCTGTAACACCCTTTCTGTGACCCTTCAGAGGTGTCTAACTCTTATGAAAAGAAATTAAGGCCTTGAAATGGGGGAGTTTAAATAATTTCCATCCGAGCTTTGTCCTAAAGTGTTGTCTGGATCTTGTGTTCTTACAGGTTGCATTGATATTGCCCAACAAATGAGGGACAGGGGCCAGACTCTGAAGCCAAGTGGTTCAGACAACCCTGCATCTCCACCACCTAGCCTGGTCTCCTGCCCCCTCAGTTGCTTCCAGAGCACAGGCCGGTCTTGGATGGGACACCTCTGAGGGCACCCATCTCCCAAAGTCCATTTTGCATAGGTCTTCTACAACCTGGGGTCAGTTATTGCTCTCTGAGTAGGACCTGAAGGCTGATCCTGTGCCTCATTGTCACGGATGGAAATACTTGGCACAGTTATGATTTAGCAGCGAGTCAAAATCAAAATTTATGAATGATTTGAGGTACATCAAGAGGTTGAATTTCAGCAGCGCTTAATCATTAACCGATTTGAAGATTTACAAAGTGATTTAACGCAACAATTGAACAGAGACTTAATTACAGATTAGAAGATGGCAAGATTTACCCTAACTTACTATAAGGTATCCCAAATCAATATATATATGTATGAGTGAAAGCACAGATCTCACACTAGTAGATATACATATAAGCAAAGTATATAAGTGCACACACACACACACACTCCATGGTCTATAACTACTGAGATCAAAGATCCCTTAGTATCACACGACCCTAACGAGTCAGGGGGCACCCCTCTTAACTCCTACTCATGCATGGACAATTGGAAGAACATCTACATCCATAAAGCTAAAGTGTATATCATAAACATATAAGTGGGGATGTGGATGAAAGAGAGGCTAGCCTGTAGTTAAAATTTCCCTTTTCCCGAGTTTAGAGTAAATATTCACAATGCATCGGCATTCCTCAATGGGCGATAACTGAGGCTCAAGAGGGGCTGACTCGCCCTGGCCTTCTAATTATCAAGATGTTTGCCTGAGTGGTGTCCAGAAGAGCTCAAAGGTTCTTTGCTAGAATCGCTATTTATAGGATCCAAGATCATTGACTTTCATCAGGTACTTTTCCACTCCAGCCCAGCTCAGACAGTTACGCAAGCCCGGGACTTGCTAGGACTTGGGATCCTGGTATCCCCTGCTCTGTGGCCACGATCCATATGTCGTCAGGAGTGATCGATTATAGTTATCATTTTCAAATGGTAGGAGCGATGGGAATCATGTATGCTAAGGGGTTGCTGTAGTGTTCTAGTTCGTTGCTCTCCACCTTTTCTTTTTTTCATGTTAGACCATGATGTATCGTTCTGGTCCATTGTACGATTATGTGGTCCAGGTGGGGAGGAAATCCGAGAGGCCAAAAAGGGAGGGCGGGGCGGGGAGTTGTACCATGACACTTAACCAGGGCAGGGGAGGAACGTCACATGGTGCCTGGGGGCTGGACCCCACTGCTGCCCATTCATCATCAGGTGCAAGGTCATTGCTCCTTCTACTGCCACTGCATATGGGGGTAAAATAACCAAGGCTGTCCAAGCAAGGTCCATGTGACGTTGACGCACATAGCTCAGCTCAAAAAAGGTCTCCAGGGTTACCTGAAGGCATCTTTGACTTTTAAAACCCAAGGGTTGGATCAACAGTTGTTGCTAAAGGTGTTTTAAAGCTGGTAACCAAGTGAGGCAAGATCTCAGAGGGCAGCAAGAGGAATCTGGTTTCCTCAGACCTCTCTTTTGTGCGTAGCTCTTAGCTTTCTTGACTCTGTCCTCAGGGTCCTTAGGAGTGATAGCAAACTGGTGACTGCAGGATAATTCCCACTAAAATGACTCACTTTGGGTTCCTGGTGTCTGTGGTTTGTCTGGCCAAGGACAACCTCTGATGGTCTTTTTTGGGACTTCTTCTGGGAGTCAAAGTGATAGCCGCCAGGGATGAAACTAGGTGGTTGTTAGTCACGTGTGACACAGTACAGATGATGGCACAGCCTTTTGTAAAAATATTTTAGAAAAAAATGTTTCCTGGAGTTCATTTAACACAGTTTGAGCTCCCAAAGTGCCTCGCAAATATTGCATGTGGCGGAAGCCAACCTGAGTCACAGACAGGATGGAGAGAGCCCAAATGACCTGACTCCACGGGCTGTCCCCTCTAAAGCTTTGTGATGAAACCCCTGCAGTCTCCAAGTGTGCAAACCGGTGACTACATCCCAAAGATAGCACAGCATGTTTGAAGGAGTCAGGCCTTTTCCATGGTGCATCTAAGACCATGGCTGTGGTTTAGCCATTATTTCACAGGGCCACCTGGTAGAGGGGGTCATGGCTTGGCATGGCACCTCTCTTCAGGATCTGCAGCCTCATGGAGCCAGCAAGCACTTTGCAAAGAGAAACATGTTCAACACTCTCCCCCTTTACCCCATCTACTGCCTGGACAACCCACCAGCGCAGCACCACTGCTCTGGATTTAATCTTGCCCAGCAATTGCTGGGGAGTGAGTGGTTCCAGGTTGGGCACGTTGGTTTTGCTGGTGCTCACGTGGGCTCAGAGCATCCCTACAGTTGTTTGGGTTGCTTGCGTCTCGGACCTGCTTCTCCACCTGTCCCAGAGAGACAAGCATTAAGGCACAGACTGTGCCTGAGTTCCCCTTTCCCAGCTGCACTAAGGTGAAGCCCACACACAAGCACCCTCTCCAACATCAGGCCAGTCTATTTGAGGGCAGGCAGACCCACACTGAGCTGCTGGTGGCCACCTGCTCCTGGAGGAGCAGTGATTCCTGACTCCTGACAGCTGCACCATCCAGGAAAGGACACGGAGCCAGATTCTTGCTGGGGGTACACAGTCACAGGACAAAAGACAACAGCACAAGCTGCAGCTTATCTTCTGCGTGAGCGTGGTCAGACACTGGAACAGGGTCCCAGAGAGGCTGTGGTATCTCCATCCATGGAGATACTCAAAGATGGCTGAGGGAGCTGGGGGTGTTCAGCCTGGAGAAAAGGAGGCTGAGGGGAGACCTTCTCGCTCTCTGCAATGCCCTGAAAGGAGGGGGTAGCCGGGGGGTTCGGTCTCTTCTCCCAAGTAACATAGGTCAAGAGGAAACGGCCTCAAGTTGCACCAGGGGAGGTTTAGACCAGATATTCAGAAAAATTTATTCACTGAAAGGGTTATTAAGCATTGGAACAGGCTGCCCAGGGAAGTGGTTGGGGCACCATCGCTGGAGGTATTTAAAAGCTGGGCAGATGTGGTGCTGAGGGACATGGGTTAGTGTTGGACTTGGCAGTGTTAGGTTGATGGTTGGACTCGATGATCTTAAAGGTCCCTTCCAACCTAGACGATTGAATGAGTCTATGATTCTATGAATTATCCCGTGAGCCTACACTCAGAGAAAGCCACCGCCACCAGACCTGTCGGTTGGCATCCCTGGCTGCACGCCCTCGTTTCGGGATAACGAGCCGTGGTTGTCAGGGAGGTTGCCAGGGAGGCTGACATCAGACATCCCTTCCCTATAGATTTTCGTGCACAGCAGCACCGTCAGTTCCTAATCTACAAACGAGGCATGAGGGCACCCAGAGGAAGCTCCGGAGGGTGTTTTGCGTCACCGGCCCGCGTTGCCTAGCACCGCTGGGACCGTGGAGAGGGGGCACCAGCTCCGGGGGCTTGGAGGTTTTTTCCCCCTGCGTGTCCTGTTTGAGAGCCAGACGTTGCTGAGGACGTAGCAGAGGAGCAACCGAGGCGATGGCAGCCGCGGCAGGGATGCTCGAGCTGCCCTTCGTCCGCGATGACCAGCTCACCCGGTGCATGCGACTGCGGTTCCAGAGCCTGCAGCAAAAAAACGTGAGGCCCCAGGATGGCGAGAAGCTGCTGCGTCCCAATGAGCACATCTACCGAGTGGATTTCATCCGGCAGCACAACCTGCGCTTCCTCCGCTGGAACATCCAGCTGGAGAGACCTGGGAAGGTCACAGTGACCGGCACCTCCCAGCACTGGACTCCTGATCTCACCCACCTTATGAACCGGCAGCTGCTGGAGCCGGTTGGCATCTTCTGGAAGAAGCCAGGGGCCAAGGAGGTGGAGTGCAACGAGGCAGATGCCCAGGAATTTGGGGAGCGGATAGCGGAGTTAGCCCAGATCCGCAAGGTGATGTATTTCCTCCTCGCTTTCACTGATGGCCTCGAACCAGCTCAGCTGAAGGGCTCCATCATTTTTAAAGCCTGATCCCCTCTTGCTCAGCCCTTCTTTCTCCAGCTGTGCTTTTGTCTTCGTTTTTCTTTCTCTCAGTTCGGTTCTTGGTTCAGTTTTTACACGGTTCTTGGCGTTTTATGATGGATGGTGCTGCGGAAAAGTGGAGGACAGCTCGGCGCTTCTGGAGTCCCTCAGCCCCGCAAAACATTCCCCATACCTTTCCTCCTCATACTCCATCTGAATGATGGCGAGGAGGGAGCCATGAGCTTGCTGCTGCTTTTGCCTAGGGTATAATGCTGCGTGCTTGGGAATTCAGCAGGGATTCACCAGGTCTGACTGGCACAGGGTCTTGCCGGCATGGAAATATGAAGCTGTCCTAAGACTTCCAACTGCGTCACCTCCGTACCAAAAGCCTGATGGAGAAATAAGAAATTGCCATGCTAGAAACAGGAGAGACAACCCAGAGAGAGCCCTGACTTCCAGTTTCCATCCTAGCCATCAAAAAGGGAGGGATTGTTTGCCGTGGAGTGCTTCTCCTTGCAAGGATGCTGAGTGCTTGCAGCCTGCTACGGCTGCGGCTGCTTGGTGTCTCTGAAGACCAGTCCCATGGAGGATCACCCTGCTGTGAAGCTGGGGTACCTTTGGACATGCTGCATTCTGCAGATTGCAAACCCACTGGACAAACTGTTGCAGGAAGGCTGGACCACCCTTTTCCTGACGGCCGCCACCGTTTCTTGCTGGGGGTCAGTGTGGGGAGGTGTACTCCAGCACGCTGCTCACCTAGAGATTGTTGGTCTTGAGATGGGTCGGAGCAGGCGTGCATGTGTGTGCAGAGCCAGGCAAGTGAGCCAGCAGCTGAGGGCGGGCCGTCGGTCTGAGCCAGCGTTGCGTTCCCGGCAGCAAAAACAATTTGTGCATTGCTGTGGCCTTAAAGCACCCGTGAATATATTTATTCTGAAGCATCTCTAGAGAGCCGGGAGGCTGCAGAGCACTTTGCAAACCACAGAGCAGGAACCTGCTGCTGCTGTCCCCTAAAAGCAGTATCTCCTGCCCTCTACAGATGCTGAGGCAGGGAGAAGTGTCTGGGTGGCCATGGGAGCAGAGAGGGGAGACGGTACCTTTGCAAGTTTAGGAGTGGAAGGGTGTTTTGTGCCTGGCTTGTCCCATAACTGTGAATGAACTACTAACTTTGGTTGTTCCCTTTTCCTTCACCAAAAATCGAAGCTTTGGTGAAGCTTCTTGAGACCCGTAGACAGAAATGTCCTTTGAAAGCCTGGTCTAGAGGGAGGTGTCCCTGCCTAGGGCAGGGGGGTTGGAACTAGATGATCTTTAAGGTCCCTTCCAACCTAAACTATTCTGTGTGTGATTCTGTGAAAGAGTCAAGTATTATTACAATTGGTCCTTTGCTAAGATTGCACTCAAATGTGGGTGAGTGCTCCTCAAAGTACAGCCTGAGATTTTCCTGAGATGTGTAAGAAGAGGGCAGTGATGGGAAAGCCAGGACAAGGTGACTTTGTACCCATGGCCTCCTGATTTGTGCAGACCATCCCCAAAAGAGTCCAGCCTCTTCTTCAAAGCCTCCAGAGATGCAGACTCCATGCCCTTCCCATCCCAACAACAGTGTATAAAATGGTATGCATAAGCTATTCCAGGCAGAGAGGAGAAGGAAAGCAGGAAGATCAGCTGCTGGCTGGAGAAATGGTGGGAGCTTTGAGTCTTGCCCACAATCAAACATCAGCAACCATCAAATCATACAGCCATGCCATGGGCATTGCAGAAGAAGTTGATGTGTTTGTTTAGACCCCAAGAAATGCTGGACTCGATGAGGAGAGATAAAAGTGGATGCATCCCTGCTTGGCCATGGCTTGGACCCACTGTGGGCCAAAACCACTTTTACGGTCCTGGCAGACTTTCCCATAGGAGACCCCTCCTTGTGCATCGCTGCGCAGAGCTCCTGACTACAAACCACATTAGACCCAATAACAGGAGCCAATGCCAACATCCGAAGGGGTTTTGGCATGCCAGGTCTCACAATATGCCGTTGCTACATTGCTGGTTGCCGGGGTAGAGTTCTTGCTGCAGATACTTCGCTGGGTATTGATGTACCACGGTAAATAAAAGCCTAGCCAACAGGGTTCCCCTTAAGGACTGAGGCTGTGTGTGTCTTCTTCATGCTCTTATTGGAAGCTGCCCCAATCCTGCAAGCAATAAAACAGCACCCACCAATTTTCAAGTCACTGATGGTACTTTTGAGCACCTTTTTATCTCCTGTAAAAAGTAAAATGAACATTCGCCTTCTTTTCTCTTGATGTGAAAAGCTTAATGGAGCGT
This sequence comes from Larus michahellis, assembly GCF_964199755.1. Lineage (NCBI taxonomy): Eukaryota > Metazoa > Chordata > Aves > Charadriiformes > Laridae > Larus > Larus michahellis. The sequence continues at coordinate 216,942,469 of NC_133896.1, forward strand.
TTAGCAGTTTGTGTGGTTCGGGGAAGGGTTTGAAGCTGGACAGAGGAGGGGAAACAACCCTCAGGTGGATCCTCAGGTGGATCCTCCTCTCCATCAGAGCTGGGGGTGGGAGGTGAGTGGGGCAGTGTGGTCTCTCTGCTGCAGGGAAGATGACCCTCTTTATACCAGTCACTGAAATTCTCCCTACACAATTCCCAGGGGAACTTAACCCTGGTTTGTACTGTGCTTCAGCAGATTGGCACAGCTGGGTCCCTCCCTGCCCTTCCTGAGCTGGCAAGTTCTGAGCAGAAGAGCCCCTGCTTGGAGGATCAGCATCTACCAGTTCCTCCTCCTAATTGGGAACATTTCAACAGAGTCACAGGTGCCTTTCCTAAGCCATTCCTAAGGAAAATAAGAAAAGTCCTAAACCAGCTTAGGGAAATGTTACAAATTAAATCTGGAACCTGGTGTTTCTGGGCTCCCAATTTACCTATCTATCTGAGCCCTTTCACTATAAATTTGTCCCTCTAAAGGGTCTTACAGCTCCAGATTTTGGGAGCCCCTAAGTAAAAAGCAGCGCAGCTGGGTCAATGAGGAGAGCTGGTCTACACTGCCTTGGCATCACACAACCAAGTTGCGTCCAGGATGCAATGGGACCTTGTGATGGGTGGTCGATAGCATGTTCTCCAGCATCCACTGAGGAGGGATGGAGATGTCTGGGGAGGTTTCCTGGGAGTGGGTGGGAGCTGTGGACCTCGGTCACATTATGATCTCCTGGAGGGATCTGGGCTCCAGCTACTGCTGGGATTTGTAGATGTGGCCTAGATTAATCCTTTAGGTAATACACAGCATCAGGTCACAGGCAGGGGTTGTGCTGTATGCCTTGAAGTGCCCGATAGGCACCACATCCAGAGCTGCCACCTCTCCCGGGCAGCCAGGAGAGTCACAGACACCTCGGCCAGGGAGTGAAGCAACTGGAGGGATCCTCGGCCTGGGTGGGATGCTGTGCTCTGAGGGGAGCTGGGGGAAGGAACCTGATGTTTGAGCTCACACCTTTCTCTTTGGCACATTGAGGACAGATTGGGCTCTGGAGATCGGGCTCCTCTTGTTTCCCCTTGGGTTGGCATAGAAGCTTGCTCCTGGATCCTGCTCTGCATAAGGGCTGACCACTTTTTCAGTGGCAGAGGGTGTTTTCAGCGCTGCCCCCAAATGAAGGGACAGAGGAGGATGATGGGAACTGGTATCTCCTGCCACCACTGACAGCAATAGCGAATTTCAGAACCAGCCAGCTGGAAGCTGTCGCTACCAGCTCTGGCTGAACAAGCCGCCTCTAATCAATGCCATAATCATTTCTAAGCCCACATTAATAGCAAGTTGATTAGCAAAATGGTCCTCTCTGACAATTCATTAGGATGAGCTCCAGTCAGGAGGGAATCGATGGGGACTGATGGAGGGCTGTCTGACCTTCCCTGGCACTGTCCCAGAGGAAGTCCGGGGCATCATTGCTAGCACTCCTGGAAATTGCCAAACCCTCCAAAAGTAGCACTTTTTCATGGCTCTGTCTGCTCTGCTTCTATTGATTCAGACAACTCAGGAGTGCCAGTGAGCTCTCAAGGCCGATGGCGTCATTAATATTTCAGTGTAGGAGCAATAAAAGCCCTGAGCTGGATCGTTGCTGGTAGCTGAGGTGTTGGGGGGCTCTCCACAGAGAGGTCTCTCTGCAGGGTTACAGCTTCATGATGGCAAGCAAAAAAAAAAAGCACAAAGCGCTCCGGCAGCTGGACAAGGGCTAAGGCACAGTGCAGAGGGTCTCTCCATGGCCCAGAACTTCCTGAAGAGCCTCTTTCAATGCAATGTGTCTGTGTCCCGTCCTGTCCCGCCCCAACACTGGCAGCTGTCTCTGCAGGACAGGGATTATTTGGTGTAGCGGAACATAATTTTCCCCGTGGGCCCGTTGGAGTTTTTTTCTCGCTTAGGTCATGATGCTTTGGCAGCAGGTAAGTAAAGAAGCAAAATGTGGACAGTTGGTCACATTACTGCAGCTGAATCGGTCAATACTTGTCAACTATCAACGACACTAACTGTACGTGGCCTCACAGCCCATGAAGTAAAACCATGTTGCCTTCACCCTCAACAAAAGCTAAGCTGTGGTGGGACAGTTCCTTGCTGTCTGCCTCTGTGTCCTGGTTCTAAATAAAATGCAGATCCTCCTAGTTGTAGTATCTGTGTATGGCTGTGCCCATTTCTGTCCCAACTGTGAGGTGCATTTTCCATTCAAAGCTAAGCTGGTGGTGCCCGCAGCCATGAAGCACTATGGACTTTTGCAGTTGCCCTTCGCCTGTGCCTTGTCCCACTGGCAGTACAGACAGCAGTGGCACCAAACCTGCACCCCCTCAGCCCCTCAGCTGCTCTAGGGTTCCTTTCACCCCAGGTCCCCTTTTCCTTCTTTCAGCAAGTCACCTCCCCGTGCTTGCTTGGATGAGTATGGTAGCTCTTGATAGGGAAGAAGAGGGTCCCTGTGGGGATGGGGATTTTGCTTTTCCCACTTTTATTTAGCAGAGTAGATGTACCAGAGTGTCTGGTCCCTGTTTATTACCACCAGGTAGATGAATACAACACTTGCTTTTTGCCAGTCAATTCACACCAGAATCAAGTAAGAGGATCAAAGAAGGTGCCCTCTCTTAGTGGTACCCTAATGACACTAAAATGAACAAAATGTGGTCATAAAAATAACCACCCCTGGTCACACAGAGGAGTCTTCTGCTCTAATGGCCTGTCTATAGCAGTAGATGGCAGCAGATGTCCAGGGTAGAATTAAAAGAAAGAAGATGAGGACCTTTAACCCCATCTTCCCAAGCACAATGAAGTCTAAGCTATACCAGAATATGTTAATCTAGTCTGCATTGGAGGAACCAGGTCCAAAATCTGGCCCCAACAGACTATAAACAAGTCCAACCTTGTCATATTCTTCTTTGTCTTTGATGTTGTCTGCATTAGTTCCAGGATGGGAGTCAAACCCAGCAAAACAGGGAACAACCTAGGTGCATGTGCCTCCTCTCTTACAGGTCATCCCAGACTGGAAGGAGCAGGAGTGGAATCCCGAGAAACCTGAGAGCTACGTGGGGATCTTCCACTTCCAGTTCTGGCGTTTTGGTCAGTGGCTGGACGTGGTGATAGATGACCGCCTGCCCACACTCCACAACCAGCTCATCTACTGCCACTCCAACTCCAGGAATGAGTTCTGGTGCGCCTTGGTGGAGAAAGCTTATGCCAAGTAGGTACCTGGGCAGTTGCAGAACAAACTGGGACCTGGGCACTCTGTTTTTCCTCTCTGTTCATTCATCATTTGGTTTGCACTGGTGGAAACAACAGCTTTCCTGGGGAGGAGTAGGACATATCTCAAACAGACAGAAACTGTAAAAAAACGTCTTTTCTAGCCTTAATTGACTCTCAAAGCAAAATATCCTCCAACTCCACATTTGTTTAAGTAACATCTATCCTAGGGATTTCAGGTTCCGTTTACTTTGTCCTATGACGGCAAGAGTGCTGCAAGGAACGTGGGTCTTATTTTTCACCTTGGTTTTCTGTCCTCACCCACTGAAAGTTGTTTTACAAATCTCTGTTCTCCAGGCTGCCTCAAGAACTGTCCCAGACCCCTTAAAATGTCAGGTCAGTGTTGTTGTGCCATCCCTGTCACCCTCTTTCAGGTTGTCAGGTTGTTACGAGGCTCTGGATGGAGGTAACACAGCTGATGCCCTGGTAGACTTTACTGGCGGGGTCTCTGAACCTATTGACCTGACTGAAGGGGACTACATCACTGATGAAGCCAAGCGAAACCTCCTCTTCGAGCGTGTGTTGAAAGTGCACAACCGGGGAGGCCTCATCAGCTGCTCCATCAAAGTAAGCAAATTTACCTGTATGGTCACGGTGCCATGGGAATAGGCATTTTAGGATGCAGTCATCTTACACTGTTGGACACTTCTAAATTAGATCAGATAAATTATGGCCAAGGGTTCCTACTTCTTCCCATGAATGGCAAAGGGAGTCAAGCCTGGATGACAACCCTCTTTATTCCTTCTTGCTATGTCCAAGAGCCCAAATTCATCCCACCACGCTTTGAATGTTAGGAAAGGATTTACTTCAGAGAAAGTGATTTTGATGTCTGCATGTGGACATATCTACAAACACTGGGTGCCAGACCTCCCGTTATAACCAGTAGGATGAGTTTTATTGGTTGACAGCATGGGAGCTTAGAGACCTCATGCAGCAGATGAAGACCAGGAAGGAACTGGCACCTAAAATGGCATCTGATACATCTCTCAAAGCAACTGGCTCTGTCCCTTAGTATTAGTGCTCTCCTTTTCAGCTCAGAGCACCCTAGAGGGAAATCTGAGTTCTCTTTTTTCCCCAGTCCTTGCAAAGGCAGTCGTATCCCCCTGGTACGAGCACTGTTTGTGTCCCTCTGCCCAGGCCACATCAGCGGCTGACATGGAGGCCCGCCTGGCCTGCGGGCTGGTGAAGGGCCATGCATATGCGGTGACGGATGTGCGGAAGGTCCGCCTGGGCCATGGCCTGCTGTCCTTCTTCAAGTCAGAGAAGCTGGACATGATCCGCATGCGCAACCCATGGGGCGAGCGGGAGTGGAACGGCCCTTGGAGCGACACGTAAGTTAGGACAGGCAGCAGCAGCACCTTCTTTGTTGGTGGAAAAAACTGGGCTAGAGCAAGCCTTGAGGCAGGAGACAATTTGGCTACATCCACACTCGCAGAATAATGTTGTACAGGCAGTTGTGGGATGCTGCTTCAACCCATGTCCTAAACCCCTTTCACTGGGGTAGGTGCATTCCTTGCCCTGGGGTCCCTGGAGAACAGCAGGAGGGTGGCAGAGCTTGGCAGACCTTCTCATTAAGGCTCTGATGGTGTTGTGGTGAAATCACCAGCACATTCACACTAGTCAAGGATGGTTATAGCTCACCTTTCCACTCCCACTCTTGTTCCTGCAAAAACAGCACCCAACAGAATCAACCACTGCCACCACTGACTGCTGTGGAGTCTGTGGGTGGGATGAAGAACCAGATGTAACCAGAGCCTTTGGCCAGAGTCCATTATGTTATCTTCACTGATAGGGTTGTGATTGTACTGGCCAAACAAAATCTTGCCAAGCCGGATTCAGCTCCACTGGTAAAGAAGGAAGTTGAAGCCCCAAGTCGTGCTGCACTTCCCCCATGTTTGGAATATGAGCTAACCAGAGCAGTGTGGGGACTGGTTGCATGGCTGGAGCTCTATAGAGGCCGTGTGCCCTTGAGAGATCCTGCTGAGGCCAGGTAGCCTCTTGAATTCTTGTGTGTCCCTTTGCCCTCACAGTAATGACCCCGTACTCTTCCCACAGCTCTGAGGAGTGGCAGAAAGTGAGTAAAAGTGAGAGAGAGAAGATGGGGATGACAGTGGAAGATGACGGAGAGTTCTGGTGAGTCCCTCTTGGGGTTGTCACCACGGGCCATGCCCACAGGGTCCTCCCACCCCATGAAGCATGTGAGTCATTTCTGTGCAAACAGCTATCCAGAGCAAACAGCCTTCCAAACCCTAGGATCTTTAGTGAAGCCTCCTACTTGAGCCCATGGGTATTAGCTTTGGATGGCCATGACCCTAGGATTGCTCTGTATCACACTGGGTCCAAACCATTTCACCAGGGTACTGGGAACCTGTTTTTAATGTCTTGAACTTAACAGCCTCACCAGGTATGTTTCAATGCAACATGTACCCACGTGTGGAGGAAGGGGCACTACTCTGCTTCTCTCACTCCGAAACACGGAGCTCTATTGTTTAAACTGAATAAGTATTTACTGCGTGCATGGAAAAGGGCATCTCCACCTCTTGTTGTTCATCAGCCATTAGAGGCTACCAACATACTGTCTCTATCAGGTGATCAAGAAAACCCCCTGAAGGGAGCGAAGCAAGATAACACAGCTCTGTCCTTTCCTGACTTAGGATGACCTTTGAAGATTTCTGCAAATACTTCACAGACATCATCAAGTGCCGTCTCATCAACACGTCCTACCTGAGCATCCACAAGACCTGGGAGGAGGCAGTGCTACATGGGGCATGGACCAGAAATAGCGACCCCTTGAAGAACCGCTGTGGAGGCTGTATCAATCACAAGGACACCTTTTTGCAGAATCCCCAAGTGAGTCATGGAGCAGAGGACATTCTGGAGCTTTCACATGTGCTTGCAAGTGTTTAAATCTCCTACAGGGACCTAGAAGGCCAAAACGGCTACCAGACCTCTAGTAGATTAAATGTGCTTATGACCACTCTCTGACTGAGACCCCTGGCATAGCATGACCAGCACCCAGGCCAACTTTGTTAACTTTATCCCTCTTATCTGGAAGACTGCATCCAAGTGCCTGGTGTAGAGCGTCTTGGCACAAGCAAACAGCAAACTCTGCCACTGGGTAGCAGTGTTAGCTGGCACTAGTCAAACAGGGCCAGGAACCATTTCCAACAATTTGGATGTCTGAATGATCAAATTCTAGTTCCTTTGCCTAAACCGTTTATTTAATGACTAAATTTACCAGTACAGGTGTAATCTATAGGGCCATTTCCTTGTAGCTTGGCCTTCAAAAAAGGCCCTGCTCGGAAGTTCGTCTCCTGCAATAAGCTCTTCTGTCCTGTCCTCCTCTGAACTGGGGTTCTCAGTAACAAGAGACAAGTTCTTGTGAGTCCTTCATCTAACAAGCAGGTGAAGGATGGTCTGGTCCATTGCAGGAGCTGTCATCAAGGATGTGGGAGAGTTGTTTTCTGCTCCTAGCTCTGTATTAGCCTTCATCTTATGTCTCTGTGAACGTCAGTTCCTCCTTCCATGCCATGGAGGACTTGTGGCAGACTGCAAGGGGTGAAACTCTCTGGTATGAGGCTGCATCTGGACTCCTTGGATTCTGCTGAATTTACCGGTCTTTTCTAAGATGAGCTAAAAAGTCTCTGGCTTGGCAAGATGATACCAAGTCCTAAGAGGAGTGGGTGTGGGCTCTGAGTGGTGGTACTGAAGCCAGGTTGTCTTTGCAGTGAGGTGGGTGAGGAGAAGCAGAGGTCAACTCTACTGTTTGTCCACACCCACCCATTCCCAATGATCCTGTCTTAGAAGTCCTCCCTCACCTTCCTCCCTTTGCTTCTAGTACGTGTTTGATGTGAAGAAGGCAGAAGATGAAGTGCTGATCTCCATCCAGCAGAAGCCAAAAAGGACCAGTCGCAAAGAGGGCAAAGGAGAGAACCTGGCCATAGGCTTTGATATCCATAAGGTAGACCATGGATCCTGCATGTTGGCCTGAATCCCCCTGCAAATTTGTTAGTGGTGGAGCGGTACATCAGTCCTGCATGACCACTGGTATTGTTCATTTAAACATTATTCTGGGAGTCCCTGGGGTGCCTTCAGCACAGCCTGACCCCCTCTAGAGATGGTGAAAAATTTCGGAGGTGAACAATGACAGCATGGACAAGTTCCCCTTCCTAAAAGCAATGGTTATTCTGTCATCTCCAAATGTTGAAATCCGTTTGACTGATCCTTATATGTTGCTTACCGGGCCCCAGTGTCAAGCTGGAGTGCACGAGGGAACAAATTCCTGAGCCAACGGAGTTGAGAGAGCCACATCCACACTTGTTTTCCATCCATTGGGATGCACCATTGGGACACACCAATCTGGTTCTCTTAACTCCAGCTCTCCCAGCGCTGTGGGGTCAGTCCTTGTTGCAGTCTGGCCTCCCAAGGTGGATACCAATACATTGTCACTCAGCGCTGTCCTGCTGACTGTCCCACTGTGGTCTCTGCCCAGGTGGAGCTGAACAGGAACTACCGGATGCACACCCTGCAGCAGAAGGTGGCCAGCTCCATTTACATTAACTCCCGCAGCGTCTTCCTGAGGACGGACCTGAAGGAAGGCCGCTACGTCATCATCCCCACCACTTTTGACCCCGGTCATGTAGGCGAGTTCCTTCTCAGGATTTTCACGGATGTGCCTTCAGATTGCCGGTAAGGAGCAAGAGGTGGGGAGGAGCTGGCTATTTGGAGAGAGCCCTGTGCTTTAGACATGTGGTTTTCCTGATTGGAGTTGGTCATAGCCTTGCCTGGAGCTGGTGGTTTGCTTCCTTTCAAGGTTGGCCAAGAGACAGGGCATCTTGATAAGGTCCTACCACAGACATGCAGAGAAGCTCCCACTCTGATTCTAGGCACGGCATGGAAGAGTGTCCCAAACCTAGGTTGAGGAGGTTGGACCGGGGAGCAGAGGCTGACAGTGGACAGTGCATAGTCCTTCCATCCTGCTGGAGCAATCTCTTCGGGCTGCCCATGGGGCAAGGCTGGGCACCTCTCAAAGGCCATATGTTTTTCCCTGCAGAGAGCTGACGCTGGATGAGCCACCACACACCTGCTGGAGTGGGATGTGTGGTTACCCGCAAGTGGTGTCCCAGATCCATGTCCTCGCTGCAGCTGGGCTCAGGAATCAGGACTCCCAAGGAGGTACTGGCCTTTCCTTGCCTGTTGTCTAGTCCTGGAGGAGTTGGGAGGTGGTTGTTTCAGTGGGAAAAGGGGGAGGTGGTTTCACGAGGTGGGAGGTTGCTGGGATTTGTTGTCCTCAGGTATTTTTTTCAGGGAACGTGCCTGATTCACACACCAGAGGAGAAGAAAGTCCATGGAGAATCAAACTCACTTCTTGCTATGGACATGATCTGGGAGCTGTTATATTTAGGCTGTTGTCTAATATCCCCAGGTGATCCTCCCAAAACTTCCCCAAAGCCCTTAGCAGTGATCCTATAACAATCCAGGCTTTCTTCCTGCATATGTGCAGCTGTAAAAGTCAGGAATTTTATTTAAAGGCTTTTTAATAGGAAGGACAGAGGAGCAATGGAACAGGCCGATGTGTTGCAGTAGTCTTCATCACCGGAGGCTGGATAAATGTCTATCAGTAGGCAGTAGGTCAAATTTAGCACATTTTGGGATGGTGTGGATTGAGAGCCTCTCCCTCTATTTCCTATAAGTTCTGCTCTGTGCTTGGCTCCTAGGAGCCCTCTGAGATGACTTCAGCCACCACCAGCACAGTTCAATGTATGTCTTCCTCCTTGGTCCTCTAAAGGTTCATTTTCATGGTCCTACCATGCTCTCATGCAATTCTAACATCCAGCACTTTTCTTGCATGAAAGACAGCAGCAGCACCATGCCTCGCCACGTCCTGCAGCCACGAAGAAGCTTGTGGTAGGAACCCCATGTTCAGTCTTCCTGGGACATTTGGACCAAGAAACCCAGGGGCAGTGATGACTTGCACTGGAAAGTTGTTGAAGTAGGGATGAAAGGCACTAGAGGGTGTGATGAAGAAGCAAATACCTTTCCTCCGTGGGCATGGAGCAGATCCTAGCCTTCCTTCCCCATCTCCTGAGACAAGGTCATGTGTTGAATGTAGCAAGGGTTAGCCAGTCACTTTGAAGTCAAATATAAAGTGTAGAAATTTAAAACTTAAAATTTAAAAAATCTAAATTAAAAATGTAATTAAAAACCTTTTTTTTTTTTTTTCACCCAAGCATTATTATCAGGGCTGCATATCACTAGAGCCCTGAAAGTGATGAGCAGGATCCTTCCTTAGGACAAAGACTAGCCCAATTTGCTTATTTATCACATGCCACAAAGCGAGTCCTCCTGCCTTGTCTGCAGTTTGGGAGGGAATTTTGCCCTAGGTATGTTGCTTTTTCATGGGTTTCTCAAAATAGCTGGGTGTATCTGTAGCACTGCAGGGAAATCTGTAACCAAAAGTCTCTGAACTGTTCACAGAAACAAGGAGATGTATCTTTTCTTCATACAAGTGTGCATACTGGTTCTGGAGAGAGACATCAAAATATCTCTTTTTCAGCCAGAGGCTGCTGGGAATGGCTTTTTTCCAGCTGTTTTCCAGCTGTTCAGCTCCCACCACCAACAGCCTGCATGTTTGGTGCTTTCCAGTGCAATGGCATCTCTCACATCTCCCAGCCCAGGCATTTCATACTGCTTTGGAAATAGTGATTTACAGATGGGAATTTGGCTCCGGCTGATGGAATATGAAGATTTAATGGGACATCCCAAAAGACAAGGCTAGTTTGGAAAAACAACTGTGAAATCCAGCATCTGTGTCCCACAAGGGGAGCCAGATCCTTGCAGACAGAAAGCTAGTGAGGAGGTGGTCTGGCAATCAAAGACGTGCTTCTTAAATCACAGGCCCTCAGAAGGGGGTGGTTTGTTCATCCTCATTTCCACAATTCCCTTGGACAAGAAAACTCATCCACCTGGTCTGTGCTTCCACCATAGCCACTAAAGCTCATGGTGAGAAAATGCATTCTGGCCATTAAATTTCCATAGCAATAGCTCATTCTCTACTGAAATTCCCCAAACAAACACTTTTTTCATAAGGGGAAAATGTTCGCTAATCCCTGTCCTGGAAGCTCAGGTACCATCCAGCTGTAGGCTGATAGTCTCTGAACTTGGTAACTTTATTCTCCATCTTTGTGGCCTCCTTGTTCCCTATGACTGTCTTGTTCCAGCTGGGATATTGTGATAATGTCCCTCTGTACAAGAGGGACATTGAGGTGCTGGAGCGTGTCCAGAGGAGAGCCACCAGGCTGGTGAGGGATCTGGAGACCAAGTCATATGAGGAGAGGCTGAGGGAGCTGGGCATGTTTAGCTTGGAGAAGAGGAGGCTGAGGGGAGACCTCATTGCCCTCTACAACTCCCTGAAAGGAGGTTGGAGAGAGGTGGCTGTTGGCCTCTTCTCCCAGGTGAATAATGACAGGACCAGAGGAAATGGTGTGAAGCTGCGGCAGGGGAGGTTTAGATTAGATATTAGGAAGAATTCCTTTACTGCAAGAGTGGTCAGGCACTGGAACAGCCTGCCCAGGGAGGGGGTTGAGTCACCGTCCCTAGAGGTGTTTAAGAAACGTCTAGATGTGGCACTTCAGGGCATGCTGTAGTGGCAGAGATTGTAGGTTGTTTGGTTGGACTCGATGATCTCAAAGGTCCTTTCCAACCATGAAGATTCTATGATTCTATGATAACCTTCCTTTCCCACTGACCTGTTACACATTCCTTCATGAACTTCTCCTCTGGCTTCCCACTTACCCATTTTGTCTGCTTTCATCTCCTCCACTTCCCGCTCATTTCACCTGGTTGCCCCCCGTTGTCCAGTCTTTCTCTTCCCCATGTCTCGCACTACCACCAATGATCCTTTTTGACATTTTGATCTTCTCCCTGAATTCTTGCCCACAGCAAATACTCTAAGAACCACCTTCACCTCTTTAAAAACCTTTTATATTTCCATCTTAAGGCTCCCCATTTTGGGATCTCATAAATTAGCACATCTCGACACTTAATTTTGGCTCAGCATTGTGCCATCTCTTGTCACCTTGACCACCCAGCATTTTTCTTATCCAGTTGTTATACTGACACCCCCTGCAGCATTTGAGTCTCACTAAGTCTAGGAGGAAGATGTGCCAATGATTGATGCATAGTCCCTGCTGAGGTAGATATTTATCACCTTAAAGTAAAACCAAAGTTAGCCTGGCTTGGGAGTATATAAGCTGCAGTGGAAGCAAGTGGGTTTTTGCAGCTTGAAGGCCCTTGCCTTCTTGGTGTTTCCTGGTGTGGAACATCCTCCGTGAGCCTCTTTCTCTTCTCCATGGCTTTATTTCTGCCTGCCTTCAGCAGAGCAAATCCTGAAAGGAGAGTTGAGCAGGGCAGTGTCTTCCATGAAAGATTCACTCCAAAGGTCAGGAGGATTTGAAGTGATGAAGGAGTGTTTATGTAGAATATGGGGTCAAGGAAGAGGCGGCCATTTCGTGGCAGTCCATCACCACCTGCTGCCCAAGGATGATGTCACCTAACAGAATTAAGCCTGAGCCCAACAGCTGAGTTTCATGGACATCATCTGGGGTGTGATGAACTCTTTGGCAGATATCCATCTCCTCTGGTAGGGTACGGAGGAAAAGTGTTGCATGGTGCCCATGGAAGAGGGCTCTGAGGACTTACAGGATCTATAACAAAGCAAAAATTCTCTCCCCAGGAGCTGACCCTTATGTGATCATAAAGTGTGAAGGGCAAAAAGTTCGCTCTCCAGTGAAGAAGAACACGGTGTCTCCAGAATTTGACGTGAAAGGGCTCTTCTACCGCAAGAAGCCAGGACAACCCATCATTGTTCAGGTACCCAGCAGGCGACCAGTGAGCTGAGGGATGGAGACTCTCTTTCACTTGAACCCCCGCACCTGCCTTCTCCTCACACTGTCCACAGCGGGTCTGCTCCCCAGGGTTGAGCATCATCAATTCATGCAGCTCAACCACTCACCACCACGGCTGAGCTGTGGCAACTGCTAAATGCATATCCTTCACCCCTCTCAGTTACAGACTGACCCTCACACACACCTTGACCACCTCCCCGGCTCCAGCTCAGAGCCAGTCTCCAATAACCCCTCCTCCTCCCCGGTGCATGAAGGTTGGCTGAATCCCCCAAAGACCTACCCTCGTGTCTGTTTTGTTTCCCCAGATCTGGAACCACAACTTAATAAGCGACGAGTTCTTGGGCCAAGTGGTGCTCACGGGGGATCCCAGCGACCGGCAGTCGGTGCACACCCTGCACCTCCAGGACAAGGGGAACAGGAGATCAAATGATCTCCCTGGGACCATCGCTGTAAGGCTGCTCAGCAGTAACATCCTCACCAACGTCTGAGTACCCAAGGACTCTTCTTCTGGTGCCACATATGTGTATATAGACATGCACACATACATACATATATATATATACACACACACAGCCTACCTACCATCTGCAAGGTGTATATGAACTACGCATGCATTCCACTCAAAGGAGCCAATCTTGTGTTTTCAATGTTAAAAAATGGTGCCTTTTTGGGGAACCGCAACGATCCTTCTGCTGGCGTCCTCCGCAGCCCCCATCGCCGCCCTGTGCCCCGTGGGATCGCTGTGGACGTGCCGTGTGTCCTGACAGCCAGAGCACGATGCCCTGATGCTGTTTGTTTACACAGGCTGGCACACAGGTGCCACCACGCACACGTGTGGCCACCGCGGTCCCACCAGCTGCTTCAACACATCTTCGATGTGTCTGCTTGGTTTTAGAGTAGCGTGTGTGGAGTCGTCACCTGTGAAACTGCCATGTAATCGCTTCTCTGTGGAGGCACCTCAGCAAAGGAGAAGTGGAAAAATAGATCGGGGCCTTTTGGATGTTTTCTGGGTATGGGTTTGCATACTGCAACTGGAAGGACAATGCGCCAAGGCAATCCCACATCCACAGGGGCAACGAGACTAAAGGCTCCATCATTTTAGGGACAAGCTGTCTCCTCCTGAGTCTTGTTGAACCCCATGCATCTCTGAAGGATGCAAAGATGCCAACAACCATGGTGGGACAACTGTTCTCTGGGGTCAGGTTTTTGAATCGGTCTGGACTCAGCTCCTGCGCGTGCCTCTCGAACTGCCGTGGTGCCTGCTGTCTCCATGTCTTCATGCCGTCCCCATCCCAAGAGCTCACCCCAGTAGCTGGGTTGGATTGTCTGCTGGGGCTGTTCAGTGTTAAGATAAGAGGAGATGAGTTCCTCTGAAGGCCAAAGCATCAGGTCCAAGGGACGGGGAGCTTTGCTCAACAGGCTCCATCTTTACTGCTGCACACAGTGCATCATTTCTCAGTGCCTCGCTTTCCCAAATTCTTTTTAAAAATGGTGGGATTTTAGCTTGTACTGGAGGAGAGAAGAGGAGCGCTGCTCCCAGTGCAGCCTGAAAGTGCTGGGAATATTTAATTCATACCAGTGTCCATCTCTCACCCTTCATTTCCAGCCTCTGGGCCTGGAGGATGAGTTGCACAGTGCTAGAGCCAGTCTCACAAGCACAACCCAAACCCATCCTTGGGGCCACGTCTAGGGCCGTGCTCTGCTCCTGTTTGCCATGAAGACTGGGTTTATCTTCCTTATTCCACTGGGTGGCAGAATCTGGCTTCTTATAAACCATCCCCAATAAGCCAAACAACAAACCCTTTTCTGGCCTTTCAGCAGCTGATCAGGGCAGGTTTCAAAGCATTTTTTCACTCCTGTTGTTTAGGTTGGGTTTTTTTTTTTTTATTCATGTGCCTTTAAAAATGGTGCAAGGTAAGGTGTTTTTTTTTCTGACATTTTCTAACAAATATATCTTTTGCAGTCACCTGCATGCAAGTGGAAATGAATACATATGATGTAAACTTGTCATCTTGGCCCGAGCAGAGTTCTGTACCTGCAAGGACAAGTGAACACAAAAGCCTTCTTTTGCCATAGCAAGTAGGGTTTCTGTTTGTCCTATGAAATGCCCATGTTTGTGCTGCAAGTCTGTATTTATTTTTTTTAGAGTCCCTAAAGATCTCCTAAATCTATAACGTGGTAAGATGTTCCCTGAAGTCACATTAGCTGCCAGCTCAATTCTTGGTGCATCCAGAAGCATAGAGTACAATTTCATTGATTTCTTCAGGCTGTTCTTCCCCTTTCTTCATAGAATCACAGAATGGTTCGGGTTGGAACGGACCTTAAAGATCATCTAGTTCCAACCCCCTGCCCTGGGCAGGGACACCTCCCACGAGACGAGGTTGCTCCAAGCCCCGTGCAACCTGGCCTTGAACCCCTCCAGGGACGGGGCAGCCACAGCTTCTCTGGGCAATCTTCATCTTCAGATCTTCAGAATTTACCTCCTGTGGTTATGAATTGGATTTTTGACCAAATTGCTTATTTTCTTAGGTCTTGTTTTCCAAGCTTAGAGCTGTAGCAAGCTGTGGCCCACAGAAGGCTCTTTCCAAGCCTCAGTTATTCCTGCCTTGTGCTGGGCACCCTCTAACTACCGGTGCCATCACTGGGACCTGGTTTAGTTCAGCATCTTGCAGAATTGGCTCCTAGTTTGGTAAAGCAGCATTTTGACCCCAACATCAAAGCAAATCCTTGAATTTGGGCAGACTGATTCAGAGATATTTTGACTGTTTTGTTTTGTTTTCATTGGACTCATCACTGAAAATAGATGGAAGCATCATTGTGGAGCTAGAAGGCATGATTTAGGTCTTAGGAGACGATCTCACAGGCTTACGTTCAGAATAGTACGTGAGAGGAACTGTGATGCCCAAAGATACCTCACCTGGCAGGGGGAAGCTCTGTAGCTAAGGGAGAACATCACAGGAACATCACAGGAGCTTCGCACCGTCATCGGCAGATGGGGTTACCCAGCCTGCCCACATTAGCCTTGTTTTCTCAGGAAATCAGGCTACCGATAGCTTCAGCAAACGAGAGCCATTTGGCCAGGAGTGCTCTGGCGTGTGCCAAACTGCACCGTGATCCCCAAGGAATGGCGCTGAAGCTTGCCAAGGAGTAGCGATGCCCTAGTCACCACGGGCAGCCTCCTTGCTTCCTACTTGAGAGAACCAAGCCATAATGAGAGGAAAGGCAGCTTCTTAATAGCTGCTTCTTCAAAAAAAAAAAAAAGTCATCATGCTATATCAGGACCAAAATGTCTTAATATTAGTAATATTTTTCCTTTTTTTTAACTTTTGAAAAGTTAAAGCAGAAGCCTTCTTCCCCCTACATTTCCAATGGGATAATGGGATAACAAAAATTACCTCTTTGCTTTATTTTTTTTTTTTTGGTCTTGTTTGTAGAGCAGATGGAGTTACTGAAATGCCATTCCTAATGTTGATGCCTTTTCTCTTTGAATGAAGTAAACAGAAATATTCAGGGTTTTTTTCGCCTGAGGGGAGGGCAGATCTGATAAGCACTTTCCAGTCCCTCCCAGGTGGTGCAGGACATGTCTCTGATTTATTTTCCTTTTCTTTTGTTAATCATTTCAATGGTTGCACGTAGCCTGCCATTATGTGAAATCCATTTCTTTTTGACGTCTGCATGTTAAAACAGGCTATGACTTGTCTTCATCTCCAAAGGCACTGATGTGTCGTGTTGCACAAGATCAGAGAGTGGTCCAAACAGAAAGCCAACGTTGTACAGCTGTAAACCTCCTATAAATAAATTGTGTATATTTTATTCAGACTCCCTGCCTTTCAACTGCTGTGTTCTTCCCGAATGCTTTTGATGGGCGCCAGGTGGCTCTGCGGAGCCTTTTTAATCTGCTTGATGCGCTGAACTCCATTCGAATTGTTTTCTCTGCGGACTTTGAGGCTGAGGCAAGGCAATCTGCATGAAGGTTTCACGCAAGGTTACGCTCACATTCACTGGGAAAAGCCAGGGAGGAGAAGGGTAACCCCCTCTGACTGTAAAACCTTTGCATCCTGTGCCTCAAAGTGCAGGCAACTTAGGTGTTGGAGCCTCACCTGACTTGGAAAAAGCTCTGCACATTGAAAAAAAAAATAAAAAAAAAAAGGATTATGGGGAAAGCAGCAGGAGGATATGATTTTTGGATGGCTTTCCCTCAAAGAACAAACTTGCAGATTGCATGTTGGGAGCATTTGGGAAGCGAAAAGCCTGTCCCTGCCCGTGAGAGGCTCCAATGTTGCTGCTGTAACACATGTCCCAAAGTGCTGGGTCTTGCTCCCATCTCAGCTTCCAGGTCCCAGCTCCATCACCTGCCTGTGCTCGAGGTCTTTGCAGCGTGGAGGAGCTGTGCCCTTCTGCAGCCTATCCTCAGGAGCCCAAAGCAGGCATCTGGAAAAAGCCTTTTTATTGTGGGGTGGGGGCACCCGTCCAGATCCTTCTCCTCATCCTCTGGGACAATGTCACCAAACCCTAGACAGAGAAAGGAGCATCCTACTCCTCTGCCTCCCCCATCACTGAAACAGCTTACAACGAGCATTCTTCAGGGGGGAGCCTCACAAACATCTCAACCTCACAAACATCCTAATACTGTCCTGGGGGAAGTCCTGGGCAGTAGACACGGCTGAGCACCTGTGGGGCTGTGATACTTGTTGCTGGACATAGCACAAGAGCTCTGGCGTAGACCAGGTGGCTTTACCGAGTCCTGCTTTGTGCACATTCAAAAAAAAAGGTCTATGCAAGCCTGGGTGAGCCACAAATCATCCTGTCGGCATGGGGTATCATGCTTCCCCACCAGCACCCACCAGTTTATCTGGTACTGGGATGGTAGGCTTGAAAGTGGAGGTTGTTTTGTAACCTTGCCTGTACCTGTGCTGGTGGTGCACAGCATCACGTGGGCTGGCAACATGGGCAGGGATGCTGGGATTAGTGTGGGACCTCAGCACATCAGTGTGGAGATGTGGGGAGCTTGTGCATGTTCCGAGACCAGCAGCGGGGAGCAGAGTGGTGCACAGCTCCAGGCGGGATCCAGCCCAGGGTCCCCAAGGGTCCTGCAGCATCTCCTCATCCTTCCAGCACTGTCCTCTGCCAGGGATTCCCACTAACTAACATTAAACTAACTAAACTGACACTTCAGAATCTCCTTTTGACCTGCAAGAGCATCTTCAAGAGGAACAGACATCCTGCCATCATTGCAAGATGAGGCTAGAATATTTCTCCTTCACCCTGGTCCCACCCTAACACCCATATACAGTCCTCCCATATGGATATGAGCCTCATGCTGCTCAAGACGGGAGTTTATTAGCAAGAAAGGCTACAGAGGTACCAGGGCTTTCAGCAAGGGGGTGGGTTCATTGCCTGTCCCTCAGAGCTGCTCAGGTGCTACCATCTCCTTGGTCAATGTTTCAGGTATTAAATACCCCGGGATCAACCCATGACCTGCAGCTGTGATGGTCTGCTGAGTAGGAGTCATCCAAAGGCTCCTCGAGCTCTTCAAATCCCACCTTCAAACCCAGAGATGCAGGCAGAGGAGCAGTTCCAGCCCCGTGTCCCTGGCAGAGCCTCCCTCGCTGCCTTTCCACACTCCCATGGGACATGCTGGGCACAAGAAAAGGCTGGACCTTTTCCAGGTGCATTGGATGTGGTCCAGAGGGAAGCAATTCCCAGGCACAGACAGCATCTGCCCTCGCATCCACACAGACCACATTGGCACATTGAGTAAGGCTTGAGGGAAACCGGGCATGTCCCCAGGTGGGCACAAATCATCTCTCTTGAGCTTAAAGTCAACCAAGTCTGTTCACAGCTGGTTTCTATGAGAGGGTTGGGCAGCTGCAGGGAGTTTCTAAGGGTTAGGAAAGGGTCAGGGTGGCCGTGGTGTGATTTCTCCCACATTTTGAGCAGAGTTTGGAGGAAGGAGGCCCCCTCTCATTGCTCCTTACTTCTGCAGCATCACCAAAAAAATTCAGCCATCCTGGTCCCCAGGAGGGTTCCGTGCCCCTTGTTCCAAGGCAGAGCTTAGAAACATCTTGTGTTAACGCTGCTGCAAAAAAGGGCGTGTTTTGCACCACTCGGTAACTAAGATGCCGTGCTTTGTACCAAAGTAAGAAACCTCGGTGGTGTTTCATAGCACAGCTAAAAGCCAGCCCCACCTTTCCCAGCAGGAAGGAGAAAAGACACTAGCCCAGATTTGGGCAGGGAGTCACCAGGTCAGAATTAAGCTTCTAGGCAAAACCTCAGCTCTGAGTTTCCTGGTCCTCAAGTGTTTTTCTCTCCCAGTTCCCACATTTACAGGCGTAGGCTGGTGCATTCAAACCAGAATGCCTGACAGCACCTGTCCCCATCCCACAGGACCTCAATACGGTCCCTTGCGCACCCCTGAGACCTCTTTGCATGGAGAGAGGGATCCTCCCAGCCCCCGCCTTTGCCTGAGAAGCCGTCAGGACTCTGCACAGCGAGGACTTGAAAATGCAGCTTAAATCGCCGCAGGGCTCTTCGTGGGTACCGCGGTCGGGGGTGGACCCCAGGGATGCAGGAGGGGCGTTGAGGGATGCTTGGGGAGCGTGGTCCTCACGGTGTCCCCGGGCTGGAGGCATCACTCATACACTCTCACACACACACACACACACACGTCAGGGGCTGGCTGTATCCCGGCTCCGCCCCCGCTAAGAGGCTCAGCGGCGGGCAGGGGCAGGCGCTGCCCTCGCTCGGTGCCGGAGGCAGCGCGGCTCCGCGCCGGCCACCAGCGCTCCTTCCCCGGCCCCGGCCCCGGCCATGCCCCGCTAAGGTACGGCTGAACCCGGGAGGGAGCGGGCCGAGGGCTGGGGATGCTCCGGGTGGCGTGCGATGGGTGGCAATGGGGGTGCAGCGGGGCGGGGTGAGGTGCGATGGGGGTGGGATGGATGGGGTTCATTAAGGATGGCAGGGAACCGTCTCCGGCGCCCGGATCCAACCTGGGGAAGGGGCTGGGCTCGGTGGGAGGGAGAGAGGGAGGCAGGCAGGCAGGCAGGCAGCAAGACCGCAGACCTGCTAGAAATGCCCAGCGACCCTGAGCCAGCTCGGCTCCTGCAGCAGGGATTAGTGTCTCGGTAATTTCTAGCTGCTGCTTAATTTAGCTTAGGTCACCTAGCAGTGAGGTGGGGTGTGGGGTGGGGTGGGGGTATTTCCCTCCTGTGCTGCGGTATGCAGCCCCCCCACCCCTTTGCTCCACAGCCCTTTCATATTCCGGGATATGTCTGAAAGTGCTTAGGGATGGGGAGAGGCTGTTGGGGATGTGCCTTCCGTATGGGCCCGCTGGTGGTGCCACAAGACCCCAGGTGTCCCCCCCCATGGCGTCCTGGGACCACCTCACCTCTTGGGCAGCAGGTGCTGCTCTTCAGAGAGCACCAGGAATTTCCCCTAATTGCAGCATAGCACAGCTTGTGTCCAGGCTGTGTTTTGGTGGTGGTGTGTCCCCTCTGGCTCATACTGGTGCTGGTAATCGTTGCCCAGGACCATTTAAATTATTAGGACCATCCCTGGGAAGGGACGGAGAGCCAGCACGGGACAGGCAAATCCCACAAAGCAGTTTGCGTTTTGCTGCCTGGTTTGGGAGTAGAATGTTGCGCGCATGGGCTGTGCTGGACCAGCTGAGCACAGAATCAAAGAACGCTCTCAGGCTTTGCTGTTTACGGCCAGGATATCCTAACAAAGGTGGAACCAGCATCTCTTGGTGTCTCTGGGAAGACTGGGGTGTACGGTGGAGGACCTGTCTTGTAGGCAACACGCAGGGAGAGTTTGAAAAGCGACAGGCCAGTGGGTCTAAGATTGCCTGGTTGCCCCTGGCTGCTAAATCCCCGCTGCAGAAGGGGCTGGCAGGAGGTGGAGGTGGTCTTCCCACAGTCCTGGGCTGTTGTGTTGGTGTGAGAGTGCTTCTGTCCATAGGCTGGGCAAAAGGATGTCAAGAACCAAAGTGGTTTGTTGGTTAAGCTTGATGCAAAGTACAGGTTAAGTGCTTTGTATCCAGATGTCGAGGACATGTCTTGTGTTGCAAGCTGAGTCCTTGCAATCCTTGGAGAAGGAGGGGAGCCTCCTTCTCCACTGTATGATGCTATGGTCTCATCTCTCTTCCCATGAGGTGAGGGACTGCAAGGTCCCAACAGTGGTGGTGTGAAGGTATGGGATGGTTTTGCAGCTTTGGACTGAGCTGTGCCAAAGCTTCAGGCAAAATCCGCATCCCTGTGAGACCCTGGGCAAATTTCCCCCCTACATTGTGTCTAAACTATCCCAAGGACAGCAGAGGAGGGACAAACAAGGGCAAAAACCAGGACAGCACTTCCCTCCTGTTTCTTGACGGTCAAAATTGTTTTCACCTGTGGCTTTGCAATCTCTGAGTTCTGCTGATTTCCAAATACATTTTGTCTTAAAGAGTGTTTAATGTTTAAGTTGTGGTGATGGGCTTTTTTCTTGGGGAGACTGGAGTAACTTCATGAAGTTACAGTATCTCCCCACTGACACCAGCATTTATGAGATCTGAATCCAGCCCAGGGATGAACCCCTTTTCCAAAGCAGTTTTATTTCTAACTCATTTCCCCTCCTCAGAGCAGTCGATTCATCTTGCTCACTATTAAGTTTCCACGGACCAGGGGCTGCTGTACAGTGTTTCTGTCTTACGCTGGCTAACTTGTGACTTCGCAATCCTTGGGTTGCCATGGAAAGGATTATGCTGTGATTAATGAAGGCATTGTCAGCTCGTAGTTGGTTGGTTGCTTTTTTTTTTCTTTTTTTTTTATTTTTTTTTTCTTTCAAAGCCTTTCCTGGAGCTGCAGAGAAGAGCTTCCAAGCCTGGCAGAAAGGGGCTGCCAGGAGAGGTGGCTTCAGGCGCTCGCAAGTCCCGGGCATGTTTTTGGTTGTCTGCACTGACACCATGCTCTCGCTGCCTCTGCTTGCTGCCAGATCAGCTCTGCCAGTTCTTTTTTAGGGTGAGAGAGGAGAAACGGGGACTTCTGTTGTTCACTTGGGGCAGAGCCAGAGGTTTCTTGCTCCCGAAGCAGAGTGGGACGAGTGTTACTGTACCAAGGGGCTGGCAGGATGTGGAGACAGCGTGTCAAAGAGCTCTGCACGGTGAAACGCTCCTCTCTGCTAGGCAACGTGCAAGGAGAACCTGATATGGGATGAGCTGGTGTGTTTGTGATGGTCTGGTCCCCCAGCCGAGCTGCTATGTAGAGACAGAAAGCTTCTCAAGACAGGAATGCCCCAGCAGTGTCCATGCTTAGGTTGTCCATCCATCCCCAGGTAGCACCCCCAAAGCCCATGGCACCCAGAGTTGACCATAGAGCCCCTGCTGTGAAAAGCCCTTGCAGTCAGGACACTGGGAGACAGCGAAGCGCGGTTTTTCCCCCTTCTCAAGGGGAGTGCAATGTGTGGCAATCCAATGAAAAACGGCCATTTGAAGTAGACTGAGTGCCAAATAAACATGCAAAAGCTCAAAATCCAAAGCCAAAAAATCCTGGGGGACCTCTTAATTTCTTGGCACTGTTGTCCCAGTCCTCCCCAGATCTGCCCAGCCTGAGCAGCTCAGTACCAAACCCCACTTCTGCCTGGCTGGATATGAAAATTGGGTGCTTGATCCCATTGGCAGTCTCGGAGCAATTGGAGAAAGGCATTGAGCTCTTGGACCTCCACCCTAGCAAGGTCCTTCCGCAGCATGTCAGTTCAGCTGCTGCCATCCCCTTTCCTGCATTTAACCTGGTGTAATAACCTGCTGTTTGCCCAGGGTACAGATGACCCGAATACAGTTTCCACATGCATGAAAGAAGTTAGAACTTATGCTTTAGGTTGATTATAGACTTACAGGCTGCCTGGGGTGGAGGTTTCCACTGCTGCTGTTGCTGCACAGGCAGCCTGGTCTCCGACTTTAAGATGTGGAGGAAGGAAGACTTGTGAGAAGACATGCCCGAGGTTCTGCTGGGTGTTGGGAGAACTGAGCTCTGTGAGTCCTGGTCTAGCAAAAGTTGTCTTCTCTTCTTCTCTGACACTGCGTTGTACGGTGGGAGCTGTGCTGGGAGGGGGCTTCACCCCAAGGAGGCAAAGCTGTTCCTGACTTTGGAAATGGCAAGATAAATCTGGGATTGTCACAGAGCTGGAGGGAGGATGGGCACAACGTCAAGGTTGGCAAAGGAGGATAAATAGAAAATGGCAGGTGTCTACAGTGCCTGCATGAAGGCGGCCGTCAAGGGCACCATGTAAACGTAGAGACTTTTAGGAATATTATGGTTTAGTCTCGTAGTGCTTGCAGGTTGCAGCTGTGAAATACCTTCCACCTGAGGGAGGTTTGCAAATGCTAAGCAGGACTCACCTGCCCAAGACACTGAGGTATAGGGAAAAGGTGCTCTGAGCCCAACCTGGGCTGTGCCAGACTTAGGACCAGGACCCATCTCTTGGGACCAAGGCCTTGTGTGTTCCCCAGGGTATCTGTCATTGTCCAGAGAGCACATTTCACTCCTCTGTTGACTTATTTCAAGTAACGCAAAACAAAAAAAGGCCATTCTGGTCCCTCCATCCCCAAAACGATGTAGGCCAGCTGGGGAGGATTCAGAGAAAGGAAGGATGGTCAAGGATCTGGAACAGCTTCCGCACCAGGAAGGATTGTTTAGACAAAGGCTCCAAGCTGAAAAGAGATGGGGGAAGATATGTTATAGATCCTGGAAGATCATGCTTGCACAGTGAAAGCAAAAGCGGGATTTTCCTTAGTTTTCCTTTGTAATATGAAAATTAGGGAGCAGCAAATAAAGCTAACAGAGAATGCGTTCAAAGCAAAAAAAACATAAAATAATTCACACAACCTGGCATCTGTGGTACTCCTTACTGCAGGACCTGTGGATTCTAAAAGTATCGATGGGTTAAAAAAGCACTTGGACAAATTTGTTGATGAAAAACCTCTCAAAAGCTTCAAAATGTATATATTAAAGACAAAAGGTACCCTTCTTTGGCTCTAGAAGTTCTTGAGCTGCAATTTATTAGAGTCTGGGGGAGTGTTACGGAGTAGTGCCACTAAATCTTCACCCTGTTTTTATACTGCTCCCTGGGTATCCTCTGTTGTGCGCTGTCAGAGAAATACAATAGATGGGGAGGCCACAAGCTGTGTCCAGTACGGGCTTTTTTATGTAGAGCTCATGCTTCTGCTCACCAAGAGTTGCTCATGCCCTGAGACTTGCCCCAAAACAGTTCTTCTGAGATATTTGTCTCGCTACACTTCTTAGTTGTCTTGGAGAAGATAAGGTCTCAGCCTCATCACTTCAGTAGCAGTGCCATGTATCATGTGGGTCGAGGAAAATAAAGCCTGTTCTTTTCCTTTTTTCGTGGAAAATACTTTCATGCTGGCGAATGCAGAGAGGAACTCAATGGGATTTTTTGCAGGTTCTATATCAGATATTTTGCAGGTCATTAAGTAACTCCCACAAGGATGGTTATCAGCTAGATCACTGCTAGAAAGGATGGGGTTTGAGGGTGGTTTCCTGTGAATCCCAGAGCTGACCCATGCTGTTGTGAGCTTGAGGTTTGCTGGGCAAGTCAACAAGCTCGTTTTCCCTGCCCAGTGTGTGATGACATGGGGGAGTTCGAACTCCT
Organism: Larus michahellis; assembly: GCF_964199755.1. NCBI lineage: Eukaryota > Metazoa > Chordata > Aves > Charadriiformes > Laridae > Larus > Larus michahellis. The sequence continues at coordinate 216,966,330 of NC_133896.1, forward strand.
GCGGATGAGAGAGGCTGGGAGAAGAAAGTGCTTTGCCTCCCGGTAGCACCGAGTTCCCAGTCTGGGCAAAGGTCCCACTGAGCTCCTGTGGGACCAAAGAACTTCAACATAACCGGGGTTGTTTAGCCTGGAGAAAAGGAGGCTTATTGCTCTCTCCAGGTACCTGAAAGGAGGTTGTAGCGAGGGGGGGGTCAGACTCTTCTCCCAAGGAACAGGCGATACAACAAGAGGAAACGGCCTCAAGTTGCACCAGGGGAGGTTTAGACTGGATTTTAGGAAAATGTTTTACACTGAAAGGGTTATCAAGCATTGGAACAGGCTGCCCAGGGCAGTGGTTGAATCATCATCCCTGGAGGTATCTAAAAGACAGGTAGACATAGTGCTTAGCGATATGATTTAGTGATGGTTTTTGTCAGAGTTAGGTTGATGGTTCGACTTGATGATCTGAAAGGTCCCTTCCAACTTAGACAATTCTATGATTCTATAACAGTGGTGCTGAAAGGGAAGGAGGGGAGCACCCACAAACCATAAGACCTCCCATCATCAGTGATAGGGTCCTCTCGCCTGGCTGAGGCTGTCAGGAGGACATGCAGACCTCCTTCACGAGGACTGAGGGGTACAGTAAGTGCATATTGTAGTGAGCTGCAAGGAGCCTTGCAAGTCTCGCTAGAGTGCATCAAACCTCTGCCTCCTTCATCTGATCCTTTGGGTGTTTTCCAGCATTGGTGCTGGTTGCCATTACATTGTGCTGCCCCAGCTATTTCTGTCCTGCTTCCTCTCATCCCTCAGCTTTGCTGGATCAGCGCCATCAAGGCCAGCAGATTTACCCTGGGCTGAGATGAACTCCAGAAACCACACACATGCCCCCTGGGTTTGTCTCTCCTACAGCCTGCAGAAGGCTTCTATCTGGAGCAATAAAGGGGGTGGTCATTTCATCTGTAACCTTTGTGCAAGTGCCTTCCTCAAGCCCATTGAGAAGTTGCACGCAGAGGAACGTCAGAGTGAAGAAGATGGTCCCCGTTTGCCTTTCAGTTCCTCTGCTTGGCTTCTTGGCTGCCTTTAATCCCGATGGAACAACAGAGCCAAGATAGCCCAGACTTCTGTGATTTGCCTTTGGAAGTAAAGCCCAGGAAAAGCTCAGGCATAGCTGGCTTTATGCGTGTTGTTCGTATGTTGGGGAGCTGCAAGAGCCCAAAGCGGTCTTTGGCACAGACATGAGAAAACGTTCTATTGCTGGAATTACTGAAAGTCCCAGTGAGCTGTCAATGGTGTTACTGATACACCTCCCAGACATGCCCCCACGCCGGGCTGGGGGTGCTGCAGCATCCTTGAGCCAAAATAAAAAAGGAGGGACAAAACTCTCCAACAGTCCTTTAGGATTTCCTTTCATTTCTGCAGGCTTTCAGAGCTGCCAACTATCTCAGAGCACTTGGGGTGGTGAGACACAGCCCGCCCAGGGATCGGGATCCGTCACAGGAACGATTAGACCTTTTATGTAATTCAGTAAAGCGGTACATGGAGATTGATAAACAATTAATGAGCAGGTCAGCCCAATCTGCTGTCACGCTGGGGAGGTGTCTCAGAGCAGGTATACTGCAAGGACATCGTCCCTCCCATGTGAGAAACTGCTGCTCTCCAGCACAACAGGGAGGAAGCTCTGCCTGGTGATGCCACCACTGCTTTTGGGTGGTGGAGCAGGTCCTTGTGCGCCGAGAAGGAGAAGTTTCTGGGAGTGCAGCTGGGTTACTCCAGCAAAGCACTGAGATGCTGCTTTCTCATCTGCTAAATGTCATGCCTGCACCCAAAGCATCACAGAGCACCCACTAACCTTGGCCAAATCGCTGTGAGAGCCATGTCAGCTCGGGATACCATGATGGGGGCAAATGAAGACTGCTGTTCATTCAGGTTAATTGCAGCAGTACAGATTAGGGTGGCGGGTAACAGAAGGTGAAAGCTGTTTGAGCAACCTTATTGCTCTTAGAAATAACCCTCTGGATCTCCCCCACTGCTGTTATATCTGTGGCTTTTGCACGCAGCAGACTACTGTTCGCAGAAGCGAACCAGGTCCTCTCCTCCCAGCGCTGAGCTCAGCAGTCAGGGAAGATATTAAGTAAAAAGGACTGGAACAGAAGTCAAGCTTTTCAGGTGCGGCTGTGATGTTGAACTCAAGCCCAGGGAGTGAGACTTTTCCCCAGCAAACACCCATGTCTTATGTGTAGCTGAGAGCAAACCACAAATAGCAACAGCCACCCCCTTCCTTGGAGGAATATCTCAAAATACTGCAAACAAGGGTGGGAGCGGAGCAGCTTGTTAAAGCTGGAATAAATTAAGTGCCTGATTAAAGCTGCCTCGCTCGTCTAGTCTGATTTCCATACGAAACAAGGTTTGTGTGGTCACACTGACTGTCTCTTTAGATGTGTCACCTAATCGCGGTAGTTTGTTGACGAAGTTCATCCCAAATTTGACAGAGCTGTAGCAAGGAAATACGGTTCCTAGGCACTTCGTAAAAATACGCAGGCGGGCGTGGTGGAAAACTAGCACCCTGCAGCATGATGCCACCTCCCATCGGACACCAGAGTGCCCAGGTGGGGTGAGAAGGCCATCCTGGATACCCCACCTGCAGGAAAGTCTTCTTGGGGTGGCTATGCCCTATTGGCCATCAAGAAATCTTATTATTTGGAGGTTTGTGGTTGTAAATGAGGCTTTTGTTAGCACTTCTGCTCACAGAGCGAATTCTGTCATTATTTCTGGCCCTGCTTTTTACCAGGTGGGAACTTGGCATGGAGCAAAGTCACTTTACCTCCTGGAGTTCTTTTACTCATCCAGGCTGCTTGGAGATGCACTGACTTTTACTTTATACCTGTGCAACACCTAACATACCATAGAACCATAGAATGGTTTGAGTTGGAAGGGACCTTAAAGATCATCCAGTTCCAACCCCCTGCCCTGGGCAGGGACACCTCCCACCAGACCAGGTTGCTCAAAGCCCCGTCCAACCTGGCCTTGAACACCTCCAGGGACGGAGCATCCTGTGGGCAAGCCTCACCACCCTCGCGGTAAAGAATTTCTTCCTAATATCTAATCCAAATCTACCCTTTTATATGCGCTTTAGTCTGACTCGGCTTTGGCAAAGACCTATAAGCATGTCTTCAGCTCAGCCAGACGATGCCCTTGAGAGCACAGAGCATCCCGTGTGCTGAAGAACACCCACCAAAACGTGAAGAGCGGTAGATAGAGCAGCAAACAGTCCCCGTGACTCAGTTTCCCCAGCTGCAAAATTAGTATAACATTTTGCATGTGCAGCCAATGAGTCAGGGAGCGTCTGTCCCCCTCTCGTCCAGGCTATTACAGGGCTGATGTCTCCCAGCGCTGCCTCACGCTGCCCTGAGGGATGTGGTGGTGATTGCACCAAAGGCACCCTGGAAGGGCAGATCAGAGCCTCTACTTAATTTGTATAGTCCCTGTTCAAACAAAACACCCTCTGGAGTAATCAGGAATCTCAGCAGGATAAACCAGGGCTGGTATCTTCTGATTTGAACCCACTTAATCCTACTAGTCCCTGCATTTGGAGGCTGACCCCACCCTCTCTGAAGGGCTGTCCTGAATTTCTTCAGGACCGTGAGAGATAAGAGGATAGTGTTGGGGCAGGCAGAGGGAGGATTTCACCGAAAATCCCAGCAAAGGGGTTCCTGCTGAGAAAAAAAACTCATGGGATTATAACAGCTTCCAGAAGCCCTGCTCCAGCCAGTACTAATAGCACTGAAAGGAGAGAGACCACACAGCTGAGGCCAGACCATTAGGGACCAGCAAGAGTAGAGGGTGAGACAGCTGCTTATTAGGACAATTTAAGGACGGAGAGGAGCAGGAGAGCTGCCTTCATTAAAGGTGTTTCGGTCTGGAGTCATAGGCACAGACTTGGGTGTCTGCAAGGGTGTCTACACCTTCCTGGTTCTCCTGCGTGACCCCGGGGAAAGCCACGTCCTCCCTCTGCGCCTCAGTTTCCCTCAGTGTGAAATGAGGATAGCATCATCCCCTCCTCCATAAGTAGGCTGGGATTCATGAGAGGGTAACAAAGCCTAAGAGCTCGCTGGAGTGATTACTAAAACAGTGGCTGCAGTAAAAACTCTCTTTAATGAACTTTTCTATAGCAAAAAAACCCCACAACCCAGCAGTGTGTTAGTAATCAAGTTATTGGACTGAGATTATCTGGCGTTCAGGTCTTACCTCTGCCATACGTTGTCTGGGTAGGGGCAGATCACCTAGAGATGGTTTTAAAATGGAGCATTTCATGGGACTTAGAAAGACCCCAAGTACCTAAATCCCTCTGAAACCACTTCAGGAACAAGCTCCAGTGGGACAAATCACCTGACTTTCATTCTGGGGCCCTGGTCCCAGCCTGCAATGGGTGCAGTGATCCTTCTCCTGCCCTCTGTCTTGGAGCAAGGCCTGCGGTCTTAGCGATTCATGAGATACAAAGCTGGGAGGGCCAAGAAGATGATCCAGTCCAAACTTCTTCATAACATGGCCCAGTTATTCCAAACTGGAGCCAGTAATAGTGCATTGGCCAGAATATATATCTAGGGTATATATATATCATTCTATATAGGGTATATAGAGACATATACACACCTTCCCTTGATTCTTCATGGTGGTTCTTCATGGTTCTTCTTTGTAGCTGCCTGAGCAACACAACCAAAGGGTCAACCTGCATCTGAGCTAAGGGCTAATGGCTGTGGTTCAACTGCAGGGCTGGCAGAGCTCAGATGGCCGAGAAGGTTGCTGCCTCCTGCACCTGGCCCAAAACAGGACATGCCACGCAGGAATCTCCTCCAAAAATCATGCAGTAGTTGTAAAACACATCAGCCTGAAGTCAACCGGTCTCTGTGTATACCTTCCGCTGTCAATGGTGGGAGTTGAGCGGCCCATGAAGGAGGAGGTCCATGGCCACCTAACCAACACTTGTTGGTCTGCTCATCCCATGCTAGATGGGTTTTCCTGTGCGTGGGTGGGCAGAATCTGAGCTCTGATCTTGGTACAGTGCTGTGCGGACATCCCAGTGTGCTCAGAACCAGCAAGGGGAATTCCAGTACAGCCCAGCACTGCACAGTACAACCCTGCTCCAAGGAGGAGAGTCTTGAGAGCATGTTCATGCGCTAAATAACCCTCAATTTCAAATATAGACTTCATTTCTAATTTGTTCTTGTCGAGTGTCAGACCCTGTGGGTAGACCCTAGCAAGACTGGGAGTTCATCTATGGATAAAGAGATGAAGATGGATTTCAAACACCGTTTGGCCAACCTGCAAGTGCAGCATTTTGCCTAGATCAGCTCAGCCTGCTAGGTCTGGATTATGCTGAAATTACACCTGACCGCTTTGCAAAAGGATACTTTATTTGATTAATTATTGTGGCTGTTGAAAACATACTCAGTCGCCGGTAAAGGCTGGTGCACAAAGGGAAATGGCCCTCCTTGGGAGGCTGCGCCGAGCTGGGATCGGATGCTGCTGTGGTCCATTGTTCTTCTCTGGCTCCGTGAAAGCTCAGGGAGGGAGAAAAGGTCAGGTCTTTTGTTCAGCTTCTCTACCTGCCGGGCTTTTCGGGGGGATTGAATGCAGGGCAAATCAATTGAACTTCCTGCTGGAGGCTTAAAAAATTGATGCTGGTTTCCTGACTACTCTCAGATGAACAGAGGCTGCGTATTGATTCTCTGACTTTCCAGAGGAGGCAGTTTTCTGTGGTTTCTTGCTCTAATGTAGCCTTTTTGTCTGGGACCCTTTCAGATGAGGTGTCTTTCTTGGTGGTACTGCTACCAAGACCCTTCAAATGGTCATTTGAGGGCCAAACCAGTCCTGTAGAGTCAGCTAAGTGGTCTTTTTGACATAGTTCCAGCTGCTCAGGGAGCACAGGAATGGCATAAATAAGCGGACATCCATGTGAAACCAGTCACCTCAGGCTTCCTTGGTAGTCAATGGGGAGAAATAATGGTGGCTTCTCCAACAGACTGACTGAATCGGTTCTTGGAAGCACTTGTTTGTCCCCATAGTCCTGGAGGTGGTCTTGGTTGACTGGATCAAATGCCGTGGATGCATCTGAGCAGCTCAGTCCCGGTTTGGGTGTCAGGTGGAACTTAGAGCACACAAAAAAGATTGAGAACCACACAGTCACCTAAACGACAACACTGTCACTGGTGAGAGGACAATGTGTGCCGATTTGGCACAGAAAGCCACAGCAGAGATGTGTAATAATGAACTCCCAATCTAGGATTTGCATGCTGCTGTCTTACTCTGTGGTCTCCAGGCTTATGTGGATAAACACTGGTGACACTGATGCTGACTCCCAGCTCTCTTGTGGTCTGTGCACGTGGCCAGGAGGAGGCAAGGAAATGCTCAGGCATTGCTTCGCACCATTCCTAGGTAGCAAGTGCATCACAGGACGGGCTCTAGGCTTTGTGGACGCTTTAGCTTGTGTCTTGAGCTCTGTTTAAAGTCACATCCTGATGTCTGCAGTGTTTTGGGGTTAGTTTTGTTTCCTTTAATACTGTGAGACCTGTCCCATGAAGATACGGGGTCAACCCAGAGCGATGCATTCTTGCACCCTCAGCATAGCTAAACACACGCGTGGTGTCAGCCTCACTAGGGAATTGTCTATCTTGTCCTAATCTGAAATTTGGAAGAGTTTGGGTAACTCTGTTAGGAGATTGGTACTGACATGCAGAGAACCAACCAGGCTCTGAGATCCCGCAGCTGGAGTTGAGTCTCCGTGGTCCTTTCCCCTACCGGTGCGACGCTTTGCAAAGGCGAACAAGATGGCAGAGCCTGGAGCCGTCACCACGGACTGTGATTAATGCCTGCAGCTCCTGGCGGAGGAAGGCACGGGGGATCACATTCCTTTCACTTGCTGTCTTTTAACACCCTTCAAACCCAGTCTCCGGAGAGATCTCGGCGTTTCATGGCGCCCTGATTCTCAGCTTGTGGAAATCAGCGCAGTTGCACTGAAGCCAGTCGTTTCTCAATCGTTTCATACTGCTTGGGGTCTGGCCAGTTAGGTTTTTTAGCTGGGTCAAAAGAAACAACAGTGTTTACATTTTTAGCTGATCCATAGTCAACCTGACCAATGGGGAGAGCTCAGGACATAGTTTAAGTGGTCAATTTACAGGGAGAAGCCAGATTTTTCAGAAGCTTTCTGTTCTACCTTGAGGTCTGTTGAAAATCAGGCCCCAATTTGGGGTGATGAAGTCTTTGGCTGGAAACTCTACCTACTGCACAGCCCCTGACACCACTCTGTCACTCCTGTTGAGTAGATTACACCCTATTTATTGGTGGTTTCAGTTACGAGCATCATTTCCCTGGTTTCAGTTGCACTTGCAGGATGACAGACTGCAGTGTGCATCAGCACTGCACTTTCTTCCTTGAGGTACTTGCAGGAAAAAAGCCCTAATGTACAGAAATGCAAAGTATCTGGGTGCCTAATGCATCAAGGATACTTCTACCCTGGGCTGTTTTACTGCTGTAAGTCACCTTGGTGCCTGCAGCAGCCTTTTCTCCCTTTAGTTATTTGGCTAATTGATTAGCAGGTTGGCCACGTTCTTCTCTGTAGGAAAGGCTGTTTGTACTTCGAGTAGCTGGAATTTTCTGGGTTTGGAGATCACAGATCTGCAGGATGACTGGAACATCCCTTTTTGTGAAACAAAGCAAAACAAAACAAACAACAAAACCAAACATAACAACAACAAACTACCAGGTCTTGCCTGGAAACAGCATCCGCCCACCAGAAGGAGAAGTCTGATGGGAGTACCCTCAAATCTAATTAGTACCTAATCCTGTGGCTCTCATCACTGAAAGGCTGAACACTGCAGGAATAGCTAGAGAAAAATCTGCATGTTCCCTAAAACAGCCCTTGCAGGCTGTTGTTTAGTTGCACGGTGTTGCATCCTGGACTAGGCACCGAGGAGCCTTTCTGAGGATCCAGGGCTTCACAATTGATCTTTACTCCCCACTATCACCTACACCTTTACGTGTCAGATTGCAGCTCCACCTGAATCTCTCTTTTCCCCTCAGTTGTCCAGGCAGCTGAACCTGCAGCTGATGGGGAGGTAATTCTTTACACCAAAGAGCACAAGTCTTGTGAGGAGCAGCTGAGGGAGCTGAGGGTGTTCAGCCTGGAGAAAAGGAGGCTGAGGGGGGACCTTCTCGCTCTCTGCAACTCCCTGAAAGGAGGGGGTAGCTGGGGGGGGTCGGTCTCTTCTCCCAAGGAACAAGCAATAGGACAACAGGGAACGGCCTCAGGTTGCAGCAAGGGAGGTTTGGGATGGACATTAGGGAAAATTTCTTCACTGAAAGAGTTATCAAGCATTGGAACAGGCTGCCCAGGGAAGTGGTGGAATCGCCATCCATGGTGGTGTTTAAAAGACGTGGTGCTGAGGGACATGGGTTAGTGGTGGTTTTGGCAGTGTTAGGTTGATGGTTGGACTCGATGATCTTAAAGGTCCCTTCCAACCTAGACCATTCTATGAAATGCACCTCTTTTTCAAACCAGCTATTCCTCTGTCTCCTGATACCAGCATTCGCTGGAAATCTGTTGGCGACTCAAGGTCTGATCCAAAGGCTATAGGAAAAGCTTTTCTTGACTTTCAGTGAACTTGGATTGGATTTTTTCTAGGAAAACATGCTCTGTGCTGGTCACCTCCTGGGGCTCTCATGTTTTCTGCAGCTTATTGCTGTTGTGACCTGCCTTGCTGAGGTGACGGCTTCCTCGCATTCCTCACGTCACCTGTCAGCATGACCTCAAGCTGATCCGTCCGTGCGGAGGCGGCAATTAAGGTATAAACAAGGGAACTTTCTCAGCGCGGTGGCAGGCAGCGTGCTGGACAGGTGGTGCTCACCGTGTCCCCGCGTCTCCATCATGAGAGTCTCGTACTTGTAAAAACTCGGGGAGTGCCCTGTCCCTGCATGGAAAAATCAGCAAATACTCCGGGTGAATTCCTGTTGCCATTGAATTAAGGGCAATGCTGTTGCTTTTAATGGGAATGCATCTTTTTCCCCCTTCAAAAGAGGTGATGGGTAGCAAAGTCAGAAATCTGGATTTTACTCTCCATGTAGTCCATCCTGGATGAGGGGATAGAGTGCACCCTCAGCAAGTTTGCTGATGACACAGAGCTGTGGGGGGTGGCTGACACACCGGAAGGCTGTGCCGCCATCCAGAGAGACCTGGACAGACTGGAGATCTGGGCAAAGAGGAACCTTATGAAATTCAACAAGGGCAAGTGTAGGGTGCTGCACCTGGGGAGGAATAACCCCATGCACCAGTACAGGTTGGGGCTGACCTGCTGGAGAGCAGCTCTGCAGAGAGAGACCTGGGAGTCCTGGTGGACAACAGGATGACCATGAGTCAGCAATGGGCCCTCATGGCCAAGAAGGCCAATGGCATCCTGGAGTGCATCAAGAAGAGCGTGGCCAGCAGGTGGGGGGAGGTCATCCTCCCCCTCTACTCTGCCCCGGTGAGGCCGCATCTGGAGTGCTGTGTCCAGTTGTGGGCTCCCCGGTTCAAGAAGGACAGGGAACTGCTGGAGAGGGTGCAGCAGAGAGCTACCAAGATGATTGGGGGACTGGAACACCTCTCTTATGAGGAAAGGCTGAGGGATTTGGGTCTCTTCAGTCTGTAAAAAAGATGGCTGAGGGGGGATCTTATCAACGCTTATAAATACGTAAAGGGTGGGTGTCAGGAGGATGGGGACAGGCTCTTTTCAGTGGTGCCCGGGGACAGAACAAGAGGTAATGCGCACAAACTTGAGCATAGGAAGTTCCACCTAAACATGAGGAGGAACTTCTTTACTTTGAGGGTGGCAGAGCACTGGAATGGGCTGCCCAGAGAGGGCTGCCCAGATTCCAAACATTCCTGTGCCACCTGCTCTGGGTGACCCTGCTCTGGCAGGGGGTTGGGCTGGATGGTCTCCAGAGGTCCCTTCCAACCCTATGATTCTGTGATTCTAGTCTGCACTGGAGGAGTTAGAAATTATTATTTCTTCTTGTGAGGATGGAGATATTTGTGCCACGGGAAGGGAAGGTGTAAGTGAACGGCCATTACCATGAATGTTTCAGTCCAAAGCTCAGACAGGGGAGATGCTCATGTTCTAAGCAACACCCCAGGAGCTAAGCACTCACCTAGCGAGACTCAAAGTCTGGGCTCTCCTCCACCAAGGTGGGGGTTTAACTCGAGATACCTACTTCTCAGCAAGTCCTGGACAGCCAACCTGCACATAGGCTTTGAGGGCAATCCTCAGCAGATAGAACTCACTTTTAATGCAGAAAAGGAAGACAAATGGAAGGCTACAGCCCAAGGAGTCAGGGATGTCCCAGGCAGCACTGGATGGCAGGAGATCAGACATATCTAAGATTTATCCAAGATGGGCTCAGAAACCATGGCAAGTGGTCTGAAGTCCTTATTGTGAGTTCTCGGTTCGCTGAAAAGCACAGAACTGATGGGAGTAGGTTGTAAGTGCCTTCACGTGGAGCAGATACCAGATACTGAGGCTCTGACAAACCAGTAGACACAGGTCACACCACGAAGAGGGCCCAGCCTGATATCAAAGCAAGGACACGTGCCTCTTGCAAAGAGTTTCCCAGACACAGCGTATCATCCTGGCCTTGCTCCGCTCCATGCCCTGGTCACCACTCCAAGCCAGGTGGTGCATGAGACCCTAGCGTGAGGGAAGTGGAGGTGCAGCAGCAGGGCAAAACCCTGCCATATGGGCCCATCTGTGGGGTCAGCTGTCATTGGTAAGATATGACCGGCCTCGGTTGGGGAGCTGAAGGCAAATGCAGATGAGGAGGAGATAAACGCTTCATTTTAAACACTAAGAATTATTTGACCTCTGGAGCTAATTACCTAGAGAAGTAGTGGGTTGTCTCTGTTGAGAGCTTGCTTGTTGATCAAGCTATCAGGGAAGACACTTGTTAGCCAAGAAGAAGATGGATGGGTGCCATATTCAGACTAATATCTTCTGACCTCCAAGCCCTGGTTCTGATTCCAGGCTCTAGGAAGAATGCAAAAATACGAACTGTCATACCTTCCCAAGCATGCCGGCTTCCAGCAGGACAAAGAGTAGAAGGAGTAGTGTGTAGTGACATTGCCTTCCTCCTCCCTGATCGCTGTCATACACATTCAGCATTTAGAGATCTCAAAGACGGGTTTGTTGGTTTAACTTCATTCAGGAGCCATTGTTTTTCTTCCTGATCTAAACCCTGGTTTTGGTAAGGACAGAGATACTTCTCTCCAAGGGCGTAGGTTTGACCTTTTTATGCACCATTTCTCAGATGAAGAGCAAAATACATTACAAGATCTTTAGTTCTTCTCAGATCCCTTGTTGGAGGGCAGGAGGTGAAAGCAGCAGTGTCCAAAGAGCATCGATGTGTTAAATCTCTTTGCTCAGCTAAGGTGATATGTTACATGTCTGCCATTCAAGTGAAGTAGACATAAGGCAGTGAATGAACAGCCACCTCTCTTGTTTTTTCGCGCTGTGAAGTGCCCAGGGTGTTCTCCAAAAGACAGACTCTACACCAAGCTGGGCGCAGAGGGGGACAGGCCGTCATCGAATGTGAATGCGCACACCCCGTAAATTAATTATTCATTTCCTTTGCTGCATTTGCAGACAGGAAAATCACATGGGACGTGGAACTTAAGGAGACAGGAACAGAATTTGCATTTGGACTGAAATACCTGAATTTCTCCTAACCAACGCTTAATGAGCGTGTGCTCTGGAGGATTAGCACTGCGGAGCGATCCCCCAGGCACTATGGCCGGTCATGTGGTTGGACTCCAGTCCTGAAGTGCCAACAAGGAGCGCAGAAAAGCCAGTTAAACAGATTAGAGTAGCAACCCCCTTCTTTGCGATTGCAGGATAATGGTTTTGTCCAGGCTCCTCTGGCTTTCTCCCTCCAGAGTCAAGCTCTGATGGGTTCCTCTTGCATTTGGGGTCTCTTCAGAACCAGCAAGAAAGCCATGGGGGAGGTTGCTGTGGTGGAGACCTTGTACTGAGGCACTGCTTGACTTCTGTTGACCGCTGCTTGCAAGCAAGTGGCATGTGTCGTTCCATGTCACACGTCTCTTTGTCTTCACAAGTAGTTTGAGATATTTTAGCCCCCTCAGCCTTACCCCCCTGCCTCCCTCAGATCCTCTGTTCAGATGATGCTCAGTCAGTGATGCCCAGAAAGCTGCAACATGAACCAAATTTACAAAAAATATGCCTCCCAGAGGGGTGCTTTTTTGCTCTTGTGTCACATGCGAGTGATCTGGGAGAGGTGCTGGGTACATTTTGTTTAGCCCAGCTGGTTTCCCATAGCACAAGCAGCTGTAGAGCTTCACATAGGCGATGAAGGTGGGAGTGAAATCCCTTATGCTCACCTGCTGGCAAGGACTGGAGGGTCCAGATGGCCAGTTCATTCCACCAGTGTTCCCATGAATTAGCAGGCAGATGATCTCCCTGGTGCTCGGACAAGCCCAATCCTTCTTACTGATCCCTGCGGGAAGAACGGAGGGCTGTCTACTGCTTCCCCTGCCCTTCTGTTTCAGGGTTTTCTCTGCTGAGCAAGCGGTGGGGAAAGCTGGCTGCCCGTTGTGTACAACCTCCCTTACAACAGCATCACAAGGGGACTTACAAGGCTCTGAATGAGAGCAATCCTGGTGGCTTGGGCTGAAGAATAGGCCTTCAGAAAATTAAAAAAAAAACAACAAACACAACAGGCTCTGGGTACCAAAGTCCTGTTTAAAAGCAGCGTGTGCTGGGTATGTAAATACTCTTCCAAGCCTGGAACAACACCTACTCAGCATCACCACAGGCCAGGCTGGGCATGATACCCCCCTTCCGGGCAGTTTTTATGCCAGGAGCCAGGCCAACCACGTGGCCATGCTTCAGCAGCAGAAGGATGAATGGCTGAAGGAGCAGTTCTGTGACTTGAATCTGGAGCTCTAGCCCAGTCTGCCGGAAGAGATCCCCCATGCATGGCTTTTGCAATGGACACCCAATGGGACAAGCTCACCTAGGCCATTTGGCTGATTAACATGCAAATCAATAATGACTGGAATTCTTAGGAATGACTTAGGAACTCTCCTGTTGGGTGAGATCTCTGTTTTTTGAGAGGGAAACTGAGGCAAGGAACTATAAGATGATTTGTACACTGCAGATGTCCGTCAGCCAAGAACTCAGGCTGCTACCCAACCCAGTGTTCATCACTGCCCCTACGATCGTCATGTTACAGACCTGGGAAGGACCTCTAGAGAACCTCACCCAGTGCCTGCTCTGAGCCAAGCCAAGATTTCACTGACTATTGCCGGTGGAGGAGGCTCTTCAGCATCCCTAGGCAGTCCACCTCAGGGCTCACTACTTGGCGGGGTTAGAAAGTTATTTTCAAGCCATATGAGTTAAGGAGAAGAGGAATAATTTAATGTGCTACAGAGAAGTTTCAAACTGAGTATTAGGAAAATTGCCTCACAGCCTTTCAGATATTAAAATGGGTACATAATTTTCCAGCGACCATCTATCTTATAGAAAAAGAAAAATTAATTCATTAAATATGGTCTGTGCCCAGAATTTCTCTAGAGAGTATTTCCTAATGAACAGTGATGCCTTGGCTGCTATTAGGATCACCGGCTCCTTTTCCAGGCAGTGCAGAGGGATCACGGAGATGGTTTCGACAGCTGTATGTTTTCATTAAGGTGGTGAAGGCACTTAGATGGCAAGCTGCTACAACTTTCAGTGGGGTAGTTATCCGCCTTCAAATATATGGCTGGTAAAAATGTAGAGGTGGTGCAGGGTGATTCTACCCTTCTACTCCACTCTGGTGAGACCCCACCTGGAGTACTGCGTCCAGTTCTGGAGTCCTCAGCACAAGAAGGACATGGACCTGTTGGAACGGGTCTAGCAGAGGGCCACGAAGATGATCAGAGGGCTGGAGCCCCTCTGCTGTGAGGACAGGCTGAGAGAGTTGGGATTGTTCAGCCTGGAGAAGAAAAGGCTCTGGGGAGACCTTATAGCAGCCTTCCAGTACCTAAAGGGGGCCTACAGGAAAGCTGGGGAGGAACTCTTGATAGGACGAAGGGGAACCATTTTAAACAGAAAGAGGGGAGATTTAGACTAGATGTTAGGAAGAAATTCTTTACTGTGAGGGTGGTGAGCCCCTGGCCCAGGTTGCCCAGAGAAGCTGTGGCTGCCCCATCCCTGGAGGGGTTCAAGGCCAGGTTGGACGGGGCTTGGAGCAACCTGGTGTAGTGGGAGGTGTCCCTGCCCAGGGCAAGGGGGGTGGGACTAGATGATCTTTAAGGTCCCTTCCAACCCAAACCATTCTATGATTCTATGAATTGGAAATGCTGTTGAGCCTTTGCAGTCCCTGCAGGAGCTAATGGGGATAAATCCTGCCTTTCTAGCTAGGATGGGAACATCCGTGTTTCCCACTGTGGCTGAGAAGCTACAGAAAATTCATGCCGCAGAATCAGCACCAAAGATTAAATCCTACACTACTGAATGGGATGAGTGCAGTTGCTGCTGGCGGGGAGGAGAGATCGCTCTCCTTGCCAACGAGGAAAGTGTGTTGGGACACTGGCACAGGGTGTTATCACTCCTTTTTTTTGCAAGACTCTTTCCCATGTTGGGAAAGGGACATCTTACCTGGAGACTGTTGAGGAGGGATGGAAAGACTTTACTATGCCCTCCTGTCCCCCCAAGAAACGTTGTCCTTTTAGTGGGAAAAGCAGAAAAATAAAAATTATGGCTAAAACATGAAACAAAATATTTGGGTTTTGGGGGGACTTGGGTCCAGACTTGGGATAAGTCTGGACCACTTTGTCACTGTGAAGGGAAATGTCTTGCATCCTGCAAGTTCATCTTTAATCAGCCTTCACATCTCCAGTGTCTTGTGGAGGTTATATCTCTCGGAGTGCCTTTTTGTTTGCTTTTTAAGGCATGAGATTTTTTACCATAATGGAAAACGTTCTACGTTATAAATATAAAGATTACTGATTGCCATGTAGCAAGGATGACTTTGGAGATTGAAAACTGCAGAAACTCAATTCCTTGAAAGCGTTTTTTCACTCATACACACCAAACCCATTTCATGCTGGGAGCAACGTTGAAATGGCACTGCGCAGCAGCAAGCACAAACCCGGGAGCAGCACGGGGCCTTCCCATAGGAAATCCATCTGTAAATCACACAAAGGTGCAATTTGCACAACAGGCAGGGGCGGAGTGTGGAGACACTCGGTCCAACCCAGGTATTAGTCGCAGGTTATGGCGGAGGGCTTGGAATTTTCTTTCCTCTCTGGAAAGCAGTTTTGATAGAAAGATGGTAACCCATCCAGTCTTGCGGGCTGTAAGGACAGGGCTCCCCTTCTCCATGTGCTTTAATTCATACCACGGGATCTGATGACACGTGTAATAAATCAGCATCAATCTGTTTGTTAGGATAATCCTTGCTTAACTTTCTAGGACTCAGTTTACAAAATATTACTTGCATAAGCAACCTCCAGTCCCGGTCTCATTCACCACGATGCAGGCATTAATTTGGATGTACTAGAGGGTTGTCTCTCCCTGTTTGGAATTAATATTATGAAAGCGTTGGGAGTTCGAGTGCTCCTAGCCCTCTCCCACACCTAGGGGCTGCGTCTGTCCCTTTGGGGTTGGGACAGTCCCTGCGTTGGGTCTATGAGTCAGGGTGTCAGTTCATTAATTGCTGATTTCTTCTGGTTTAGGTCCATTCCTGGTGATTGCTGATGTGTTTATACAGGAACCATGGTCATTCTACGACAGGTAAGTGAAGCATTCCTGTCTTCAGCGTTTCTAATTTTACTCCATCACCCCAAGGACTAATAAAAGTCTTTTTTGTGGTGGAAGGGTCAAGTCATGCTATTTTTATCCCGTTCTGTTGCCCTAAAAGGACTGTTACAAGATGCAGAGATACTCATTAGCCTTAATCCTTGATTGGCTTAGAGGAAATCATTGATCTGTGTGTGTAGTCCAGATTAACCTCATGCAATGTTCCACTTCTATTTTCTCATCTGGGATGGGCCAGAAGCTGCACGTGAGTCCTAGATATGCAGAAGAATAAAACAGCTTCTTGCCTGCCTTGAATGATGTAGTCAAAAACTTGATTTTCACCTTCCAGGAACAGTGCTGCTTTGGTTGTGTAACAATGGAATCCTTTCACGCGTTTAAAAAGAAATTGAATTGAAGAATTAAGTTGTATGGCAGGTCTCATGTAGATTCTGAAATAATTTAGGGCTTCGAATTGTAGTGTTTTCCCTGTGTCTAGGCATAGCATGTCTGTCTTGCTCTCGGCTTCTGAGTTGTCTCATTGCCGTGTCTCACCTGGGGAGGAACAGCAGTACTGCCACGCATCTGGGGTTGGGGCTGCAGATTGAGAGTCAAATATGTCAACACAGTCAAGCATTGAGGCGATGGAGCAAATCTACCCAACAGTTTTGTTTCAACTCTGTGTCTGCCTTGGCAAACCTGCTTTTGGCTGCAACTGGGCAGAAAGCTCTGGACCTTTGAAGCCGCATGCAGGAACCCACGTGGTACCAGTTTACACCAGTGACAAGAAGAGCTGATGATAGCTTTGGGGGTGGAAGGAATGTCAAAGATCTCATGGAGCAACTGAAATGCTCTTTACAGTGTTGCCCTGACCTACCAGTAGCTGTGGCCCAACACAACCACGTTGTAGGGGAGATAAGGAGGTCGGTCCTCCTTCCAAAAGGCACAGAGGTGTTGCCCTCATGTCTCAAGCTCTGACTGATGCATTTTGTGATGTCAAGGAAAACAAGTGGGAAATTAAAACAAAGTAAATTAATATGCTGATTTGGAAGCTCAGAATAACAGTTGTGGCTTTAAGAAATACCCTATAACAACTCTGGCTAAGGTGGTACCACTCCAGGCTGCCTGTAATGTCTCTCTGCTGGAGGTTACCGCTCTGTGGTTCAGCTGCTAGTTCATAGTCTTCTGTGTTGGTCTGAATTCACCATTTGCAGAGCTTTAGTCAAATGGACCATCTTCCTAGTTACCTAAAAACAAGGTGTCTCATCTAGGCAGGGAAGTAGGGTGTTTCTGAAGACATTTCCTTCCTGCCTGTCTTAGGGTGGGATGGATCTCCTTTCTCTAAGTCTCAAGCAAGACTAGCTTAGGCATTTGACATTTAAATCGACCCAACTGTGGGTGGAGAGTTGTGGTGCAGGGACTTCATTCTTTTCTTCTGTCACCTCTGCTATCATGAAAGTAACTTACAGCAAAGGGGACAAGTAGATGGCTCCAATATCTTCATCAAAGCACTTTATGCCCTCCATCTAGACACTAATTAGCCAGTCCCAGGATCTAGTCTGGGATTTGGGTCCTCATGAAAAGCCCAGGATGTGGTTGGTCTGGTGTGAAAACGGGCCTGAATTCTTGGGCTTTAACCTCTCGTGTCTGCAGTGTCACAGCAGCAAACCTGGAGCCGAGCAGGAGTGTTGCTGCCCTTACGCTAGTGGATGAGGGGTTATTTCTAGGATGTTACAGTGGAAGGAAAAATGTAGTGGTTATTTCTGTACTGAAAACTGGATGCTGGAGAATAAACTTGGAGCCATTTGGGATTGATGTGTTTGTATCGCCCAAGTATTCAAAGCCCATCACCTCCAGGCAGGTGTTAAAAGAACCCTTACAGTGAAGCGTTAATATTTGGTGCGCAAGTTCAGCCTCCTGTAGGTTTTTTAGAGAAGTTACCCAGTGGTTTTCCATACAAACATCGTTTAGTTCATAAGGACTGAGTGTCGACTATAAGGAATCTTCAAGTGGACTCCTAGAAGTTGTCAACGGTATTTGATACATTACTTTGGGATTAAAGCTTCTTATTATTAAACAAGAAAAAACCTGCAGTTTTCAAAAAGCTCTTCCATTTCTTGCTGTTCCCGATAGTTTTGAGATTAACTCTCCCTGTGGGTTCAGATGCTGAGCAGGTGCTGACAAATATCAGGGAAATAGGCCCGTGTGGAACTTGTCGCTTACTGCAAACATCTCTCTGCAGCATGGATAAGGTGAGCCAAGGACCCCTCCATAATGAAACGAGGGAGGACGGCCGCTTGATAGCAGATACAGGCTCTTTCTGAGGTCACTTTATATGAGTTTGCCCCATCTAAAGGTCCAGTCTGAGTCCCACTTGAACCATGTTGCTCTCTGTAGTCCAAAGAGCTGCCGTTTATGGTGGTGCTTAACTGCAAGTAGCAACAATATACGTATTTTGCCTCCTTCAGTTTTGCTGAAAGATTTTGGAAATACATCTGCGCTGTTCCTGATTGGTCTGACTTTCTAGAGATTTTTCCCTCTGTCTTCTCGTCTTTTTTTTTTTTTTTTTTCATTCTTGAACATGCACAACATGCTTACGGTCCTCCCCTCCCACCCCTTTTCACCTGAAAACTTTCTCCAAGAAGATCGACCGAAAGAGCAAACCATCGCTCAGGCGACATCAGCGCAGAGCTTTTGGCCGCTACAGCTTGGTTTTCCTGTCTTTACCCAGCTATAAATCCGGGAATTTTGAAGATGAGCTCGTGGTTTTGCACCCCTTTCCACTCTCCCATCAGAATGGTTCCCACTAGGATCTCCCTCAGAGGTTGGCTCCGGGCAGCTGAGCGTGGAGGGCACTGAATGGCTCTGAGCAAGGAGGAGAAAACGCGCAGAGCTCCTGCCCTGTGTCTTCCACCCAGTAATTCAGAAGAAAAGCCAATATTGTTCCCCAGCAGGGGCCTGCAGGGAGCCAAACTTATCAGCTTTAGTCGCTAGCAAATTACTCATGGCAAGTCCATTTCCATGCACAAAGAAAGGGAAGAAGAAAAAGGAAGGCTTCCTAAATTCCTGCCTTGGCAGCCTGACAAGCTCGTTTGCTCCGCCGCACAGCAGCAGCTCGTTCCCACTTGTTCTGTCTTTTATTTAAAGCAGAGATGTTTTTAGAGCTGGAGTGGAGACCAGGAGGATGTGGTGGCCCCGGCTGCAGATGACCACAGCCTGGCGAGGGGCACATCGCTGCTCCAAGGAGAGGGCTTTGCCAAGGCCACCGCTGTCCTGGTGGCAAATAACAAATGCTCGCCACATGGCTGTTTCTGCCAACTACATCTTCTCACTCGTGTTGGCAACCCTCGTATAACCTGATCTTAAAGACAGTGTTTCCCAATGCTGCAAATTTCCTGCCGCTGGGCCAGACCGACAGAAATTGAAACCACTTATTCCACTGCTAGGGTATAAATTATGCTCACAAAATTTAAGCATGTCATGTAGGACCAAGTTCAGCACCCCACGAAGCTCATCCACTAAACTTGGCTTGGCAGAAGATTGTATCTGTATTGCTGTGTTCTCCTGACCATGTCCAGACCACCTGAGGAGCACTGCTGCTGGTGTGGGTTTCTGACAGCCTTAGTGGTCCCCCAACCTGCTCCTGGGGTTATAAGGAGAGCAGTAGAAATAGGAATGAAAAGAAACAGTGGAGAACTAAGCTAAGCAGATAAAAGAAACCAAAGCTCAGCCAGAAATTAAGGTCCTGAGGGATCAAGCGCTGTTGATGTCTCAAGCTATAAAGCTCTTTTTAGTTCAACACCAAAGCAAGGAAGGTGTCTCCAACTAGTCTGAAGCTTTGCAGGAGCCAAGACTTGGTCAGAGACTTCATCTCTGCTCTCCTGGCTCGGCAGTGCTCCTGGTGGGGTGACTCTTGGGGGCAATGCCAAAACCTCGCGGTTTCTCTGCAGCCATCCATTCTGCAATGGCTGTGCCAGCTCTGGCATTTCTTTGAATGGAAAACCCAACCCCCAATGCAGCTTTGGCTTTAAACCCCGCAAAACAAGTCTTACACGAACGAGTCTGTCCTTGCTATGTTCATATCTGTGTTTTCTGAGGGTATTTGTGGCTTCCTGTTCTTGTGCCAGGACTAGTTAAAATTGTCCTTTCCCTTTCTTGTCATTTCACAGGTATTTGTGTAGAGAGCAGTCGCTTTCCTTCCTAGCTTCGGAATTGACCAAAATCCTACAAAACCCTTTTTTTTCCCCCACATAAAACAAGTTTTGCAGCCCTCTCGTGATGGTGGCAGCCCTTTCTGCACCTGCTCTAGCTTAATTTCTTCCTGCTAAGACCAGGATTGCACATTGCACTGCAGGTGAAAGGGATTTGTGCAGTTCATTAATGAGCAGGAATAGATTTTGTGACCGCTGGTGTTTACAGCGGCTTGGTTTGATGCTCCAGGAGATGTTTTCCCTTGGTGGGAGTAAGAATAGCAGAGACCTGATTTTCAAATCTTTTCAGTCTCTGCACAGACATCTCCCAGCTGGGCTCTGTGAACACTGGTTTTACCTGGAGCTGACATACGCTATTTGTGGTGTTATTGGATAACATGCATTCAGCTTTGCTAAGTGATTCATTGCGCTATATATTTTGGTAGCAAGGAGGAAGGGGCGGGGGAGAAAAATCAGCCTTATTGTAGGTCTTCTCAGGGCTGATCTGTAATCATGTTATTACAAAAAGCAAAGAGTAAGTCCACTGTTTGCATTCTCTTTCTCATAAACACTGAATAATTTAAGTCTTCTCCCATTTATGCCTTGTATCTGTCTGATCTATGAGTCTGAGGCTTCCCTGGATAGCTGTAACGCAGCAATGAAAAGTCCAGCAGAAGCCAACCAAAGGGCACATTTGCATATAGATTGAAACATGAATCGTTGGGAGCCATTCATTAGTTGCAGTGCTCAAGACATTTGGCATTTTAACAGCTCTCTGCATCAAATCCTTTCCATCAAATTTATGGGACAATTAAAGTGCTGGGGTAGCTGCGTGCAGAAGATGAAGCTGCAGGCTAGGGAGATGTTCGTGCAGTGCTATGGCTGCAGAATATAAATTGCATGATGCCAAATAAAGGTAGAGTGAGCAATCTCAGCCCTGGCGTGGAGATACCTTGCCTCTGAGAGAGCTTGTCTGAAATGCACTCGTTCCTGCTTTTCGATACCTTCAACAAGCTCTCAGGATCTGTCTTCCCCAAAGTATATGCACTCAAACCTTAATCTGTCTGATCTCAAGGTAGGGAAGGCTTGGAGTAGGAGCTGTTGTATGTGTGGGTGAGTTTAGTTTTGCTTTTTTAAGGGGCAGGAGCAAAATACCCAGCTGGTGGGTCATTCATGTGAGGGCACAGGAAACTTCAAAGGACTCAATAGCAAAATTTACCTTGAATTAATCTTGGAACCTTAGGTTTCCCCAGGGAAAATCTACGTCCTTGGGGACAACTCTTGCACAGCAGTTCACATATCATCTCATCTTCTGTCTGTCAGAGCCCTTAAAGGTGAGATTTAACTTGCTGAGACCTGAAGTCTGGAGCAAGAAGAGATAAATTCAGCCCCTCAAACTGCCTCTTTCTCTTAAATGCGTACTCATCATGGCCTCAGGTTGCACCAGAGGAGGTTTAGACTGGATATTAGGAAAAATTTCTTCACTAAAAGGGTTATAAAATCATAGAATCACAGAACGGTTTGGGTTGGAAAGGACTATTAAAGGCCATTTAGTCCAACCCCACTGCAACAAGCAGGGACATCTTCAGCTAGACCAGCTTGCTCAGAGCCCCGTCCAACGGGACCCGGGATGTTTCCAGGGATGGGGCATCTCCCACCTCTCTGGGCAACCTGGTCTCACCACCCTCAGTGTAAAAAATTTCTTCTTTACATCTAGTCTAAATCTTTCCTCTTTTAGTTTAAAGCTTTGCCCCTCATCCTATTGCAACAGGCCCTGCTAAAAATTTGATACCCACCTTTCCTGTGGATCCCCCTAAAGTACTGAAAGGCCGCAATAAGGTCTCCTTGGAGCCTTCTCTTTTCGAGGCTGAATGACCCCACTGCTCTCAGCCTGCCCTCATAGCAGAGGTGCTCCAGCCCTCGGAGCATCTCCATGGCCTCCTCTGGACCCGCTCCAACTTGTCAGGCATTGGAACAGGCTGCCCAGGGAAGTGGTTGAGTCGCCATCCCTGGAGGTATTTAGAAGACCTGTAGATGTGGTGCTGAGGGACATGGTTTAGTGGTGGACTCGTCAGTGTTAGGTTAAGAGTTGGACTCGATGATCTTAAGGGTCTTTTCCAACCTAAATGATTCTATGATTCTATAACCTGACTGTGACGAAGTCTTGCTGTTTGTATACGCTTTCTGAAAAGAAAAAGCCTGTAATGAATGTTGAACCTCACATGGCCATTGTGCACCAGCTGGTGGAGCTGGGGCCTGCTGGCCCTTCTAGCAACCCCTTTGTAAGAGTAAGGTTCGGGGAGAGAGATCAGAAATCCTTCATTCTCACCCACCCCCCATCCCACCCTGTATCTTACCCAGCAGAAGGGTTGATTTCCCTTGGTCCTTGCTCCAGCCATTGAGCATTTTCATCCAAGCCGTGCAACACAGCAGAGAAAAGCATCTCCCATCCCATCCCCACCCTCACACACCCGCCTCCCTCTGTCTCCCCTTCTCTCCCTCCCAGATGTGTGATACAGCTGTTTCCTGGATCACGGTGTCCATAATTTCACCAAAATCATGGCTTATAAGTACTTTAAAAAACTATGAACGTAATTTATTATTTCTTACTTATTGCTGTTATTTTTACTCAGTTCTCAGATGGGATATAGGGAGTGGCAGTTGGAGGGATTTGGGTAAAGAGTGGACATTTAAGCCAACATGGCTGCTGTAAAAAAATGTTTATGATATGACGTCCTTAGTGTAGTGTTGGACCATGCTTTTAATCTGCTCCTTGTGAGAATGGATGTGCAAGCAGGCAGATGGCTCTCCCTGTTTGAGGCGACCTTCCTCTTCATCAAATTCCTCTTGCAAAACTGGAAAACATTCAACAGCAAGGAATTAAAAGGGAAACCCTCAACATTTCATGGATTTGGGGTCACAGGCACATCTGTGGAATGACCCTGATGTACACTAGTGAAAGATTTGGCCCTTATGGTGTAAAATTAATTCCTTTTTCAAGCCACAGCACCATTTGCTAACACAGTTTGACAGCTGTTTTCCTAGAAAAAACCAACTTAGCTCTGGCTTTCTGCAGTCAGGTTCAAGAAGGTGTGCGCAGCTCCTGGGGCCCAGGGGAAGGAAAGCAATAACAGACTTTTTCAATAGCACAAATTGAAAAATGGCATTTCTTTCTCAGGAGAAAGCTGAGCTGGGAGTGCAGAGAATATCTGCTGAGATGTCATTGCCCGGTCAATAAATAAAATAATTTTATTGGAATTAAAAGCTGACTTTGAAGACAGAATTCCAATGAAAATGTCAAAACGATATGCTCCATGTCAGTCGTTAGCCCTACTCAAATGTTTTCATGAAAATATTTGTTTATGTGATTTTCTGGTTGCGTTTTAGGTTTTGGTGAAATGGCATTCCTTAAGGAAGATTTCCAGTAAGAATTTTGGAGGAGTAAATCTATTTTTAGTTGTTTTATAAATGTGACGAAAACAGAGGGAGGATTTGGATGTTTGCTAGAATACACACGAGAAGCCTGTTCTGAAAAAAAAAAAAAAAAGTCAGTTTAAGAGCAGAGAAAATTCAATACTGTGAGTGAGACAGCCCGAGACGCTGGTAAGCCAGCTGGCACTTTAGATACTTCTACTGGGGCTTTCAACAGTGGGGAAATTAGATGAATAAGCGTGAACTGGGACTTGGGAATTTGGATGCGGATGCTTTTGCATTTCCATTTTGTCACTGCTGGGTATATGTACAGACGGTCTAGTGGTCAGCAGCCTTGACCGGCTCACGCAGGGGTTGTGCATTAGACCGTTGCAATGTAAGGGAATTGCCTTTTCCCTGTCCACATCTATGGGGATGTGAGTTTTGCAAAAATGAGAAGGTGATAAGGTGGATCAGCCCTCCTCTCCTTCCCAAATCACCCTTGCTGCTATCTGCAAAAGGGAGGTGGCATTGGCCGAGGAATGCAGCTGCTTTCTTGCACTGGTCAATCTTAAAAGTTTACAAGGATTTCATCCTCCGTTAGGCAATTTTGTGAAAGGGGAAAACTTCACCAGCTATAAATTATGTGGACTTCTGTTCCTGAACAGAAATTATTATAAAATTCTGAACAGAGCTACAGCATGCTGAAGTTGGGAACATATATAAAATGACCGTATTTGTTCAGACCCAGGACTGTCCCATTTGGTATTCTGTATCCAGACGCTTATCCAGTAAGCATGCAGTGTAAGTGCCTCACAACATGTTCCTATCCTTCGGCTAATTTCCTGGCCTCCACCTATGAACTTTCAGTTTGGGGATCTCCCAAGCCTGATGTGATGTATTCGATTAACAGTCCCTAATGCAGCTCCCTTCCAAGAGCTTGTCCAGCTTCCTTACTTCTCCAGGTTTCCTATTCACCTCCATTGCTTTTTGCTGAACCTAGTCCTTGATGACTTCGGTTGGCGTCCTCTTACTTTTGGACTGGAAGGCTATTTTAAAGAAGTATCTCTACAGGCTTGTCCATTCTGCCCTAGGCATCCACATGGTGAAGATAGGATGCTACACTAGATGGTCCTTTGATGGGCCTTAACCTTGCACACACATTGTCATGTCAATGAGGCAATTCCACTCACATCCTCATCGCATTGCTCCCCCCCACGCTCTTTTACCAAGAAGGAGATGTCCTCCATCCTTTCCCCAGACTCACTTCAGCAGAACCCAGGAGAAAAAGAGGTTGGCTTATTTTCCATGCGGAAGAAGAAAGAGCCAAATGCTGCTTTTTTTTAAAGATTGGGGAAAATGCCTATCTGGGACAGAGCCTTGCCAGTGATTTGCACACCACAGCTCAGAAACCTTTCGTGCAGCCATTGTGAATGCAAAATGAGCAATTTATGTGCATCTCCTACCAGCCAGCCAGACGTTTTATTGCCAGCGCCATTGCTGGCAAATGACTCCTAAGGTCACACACTGCATTTTCATGATCTGCAAATCACATTGTAAAGGCCTTTTACTGCCCCTTAACCCTATAAAATTGCTAGATTCGGTGCAAGGCAGACAGGCAGCCCTTTCCCATTAAGTAGATGCTTGAAGATAAACAGCATTTGCATCCAGCAAAATGCAGTGGAGGCATTAACCATATTTCCGTGCTGATACTCTGTCAGCCCATTCCTTACAGAAACATAAGCATAATTAATATATCTATGTGATAATACCCTCGGAGTCTCAAAATCAAGGCTATATGGCAATTATTGAATTCCTCAAAACCAGTATAAAGTTGATGAGCGTTCTTCACATGAATTCATTTCCCTTTACATAATTTAGGTTTTCGTGTGAGCACCAACCAGCTGCCTGTTGCTGGACCAGGATCTCTGCCGTGTGAGGCACCTTGCAAACCCACAACAAAACCCAAAGTTTGGTTCCAGGAGTAACATTTAACAAAATCCATTGGTAATGTAACCCTTTTTATCGTAAAGCAGATAAAATGTGAGACAAAACTGCTTTGGAGGCCGCATCCCCCTACGCAGACTGGGTGGCATATGCAGAATGGACTGTCCAGGTAATAAAATACCCATGAGGAAAACAAGAAGTCCCAAGAATACAGGAATTAGTTGCTGTCCTAAAAGCCTCCAGAGCTTATTTCTTTTATGGTTTTATTCTTCTAGCTACCAGAGCTCAGCACGACCATATGAAAGTGTAATCTCACTGGCAATCTTAGCAGCTACCATTCCTTGATAATGTCACGCAAGAAATAGGTCCAACTTGCTTTTTCAAGCTGTGGCTACTGCTTTGTTTTTAATTGGCTGGTGATTATTTGGCGAGACTTGGATTTTGAAGCAGATTTCTGGGTTTGTGTTTGCAAAAAAGGACGGATGTTCAGGGTCTGGCTTCTGATCGCGCTCTGAAAGCCAAGTCTCTCTGGTATGTGCCCAACGAGCTATAAACCATTAGCTGTAAAAACCGTCCCGAGCTCACAGTTTGAAGGCATCCACAGTGCACATCTGTACCTGTGCTGTTCCAACAAGGCAACCGTCTTGGGTCTGCCAACTACAACTGTGATTTGAATAGTGATGATTGTCCCTATCTCTGTCATCTTGTGCCAACCTAAACACTCCACTCTTTCTCTTTTTGGAACTTCTAGGTTAGGGTTTGTCTAGCTGAACTTGCTGACTGGTTCCTTCAGACCCTTAATGAACGTGGTTGGCCTCTGGGCTTCTTCCACAGCCTTCTGGAATTTCACACCTTCCACAGCCCCGCTGTGATGGTGTGAAATTTGGGATTAAAATGCACACTCTGTCATTCCTCATTCTGCTTCAGGTACTATTAGCATGAAAGTTGCATTAAAACCCACGGAGAAATCATCAGAAACAAACCTCCTGATGCACTTGGTAGTTCCAGAGAGTTACAGCAGATGGGGCTGCTATGGTGCTGCCGGGAGCCCACGGCGCAGCTCTTCGGCTGGTTCACCTCCTCCCGCCGAGGGACCCACCACCAGCAATTTGGGAAGTTTTCCAAACACGGTAGGAAAAGGGGCTTGAATGATGCAGGCAAGTGGTTGCAATTACCAACCTGCTCTGGCTTTCCAGTTCAAGGATGGTCTTGCATGGAGCCAACCCTTGAACTGGAAAGCCAGAGCAGGTTGGTAATTGACCAAACCCATGAAGCAAGCAATGAAATATGGATGATTTTGCTGGGTTTTAATAAATACGAGTAGGATTCTTTTTATTATCTGTTTCTGAATGATAAAAATGTCCAGGTGCTTCACGTTTTCAAGATTGTTTTGATGTCTGGGCGTATCTTTTCTCCTTTTGGAAGGACGCTACTTGTATTGCAGCATCTCTACATCCTCATTGCTGGCAACAAAAGAACAAAAACCAGTATCAAGATGTTTTGCATTACAAGCATTGCCGGCATGAATTTTTGGGTTTCCGTTATGCTTTCTCCTGCCATTCATTCCTCTCTGGAGCTGGCTTTTCAAACACAGCCCTGGAGCAGTCCACTTCTCCCTTAAGCAGTCATATCACAAACTCCCTCAAGATGCTATTGACTGAGCTGCAAACTAACCTTCCCCCAGACCCCCTCACCCTCCTCAGCAACCAAGACAACTCTCGGTGCGTAAGTGTGTAAAAAGGGCAGTGCTGCTCAGATCCAACGTGGCAGTAAAGGAAAAACAGCATTACCCCACTTTCATTCCATATTTCCAAAGATGAGACACGATATTTTAGGTGATAGGGCTTGTCTAGACATATCAGTGCCACTCTGGCTAATGCAGACCCTTAGCGCAGACACGTTTCTGCTGAGGCAACTGCATTTACGGGAGTATAGACTACTCCTATGTAGGAAAAGAATACATTTTTACTAGTTCTAAGCACTTAGTACTATGTCTACATTCCTGTTCATGCAGGAATAGCTGTGCAGGTTGCAATAGTCCCACATCTATTTCGTACACAGGAACTCATTGCAGGCTGGATCTCAGTGAGGTTGTGAAAAGGCAGGGAGGAGGGAAGGAGGACTCTGAAGTAAAGAAACAAAAGAAAAAGGATCTTCCCAGAGCATGAAAGATGAAGCTGAAACTCTGAAAGAGAATTTGACAGGTTGCATATGAAAAGCAAAAGAGATTTTTATTGCAGGTGGTGGAAAAAATCCTGGTTTGTTTCCCCAGGAATAGCATCAGGTAAAACAATTGAATTAATGTGCTTGCTTTTACACTTCTTTGAACAGCTTTTCTGAGCCAGGATGAAAAACTTCCCTTCCAATTTACATTTCTGTGTATGATCCTTTTTTATTTCATTTATTTTTCCCCTTCATCAGTAACCGTACGTTGGAATTCAGACTGTGTCCTTTTTGTGAGTCGTTCTGATCATGAAAAGGCTGTATGCCTCAGAGGCAGAAAAATGTTGGGTGGAAATACCTGATTACCTCCATCTGTTGCATCGTTCCATAGCTCTGGTGCTCATCAACTGGGACTCTTCTTTCAGGAATCAAATCAAAGAGCTCTCTGCCTTCACCCCCGGGGAATAAAGCCTCCGTCAGCATCGCTCGGCGATGCCACAGCAGATACCTGCTCCGCTCCCCGGCCGCGCTGCCAGCTGCACGGTCCTGCTGCTCTCCCTGCTCCTTCACCGGGGCTTTGCTGGTTGCCAGATGAGGCAGTTCAGGGGGTAAGCCAGCAAAACGCTTTGCAAAAACACATGAAAGTGTTGCTGCTGGGTTGGCTCCCTGAATCGGTTCACCGTGGGATCAAATCGAAGAACGGGATGGCAGCACGCATCTTAGCCGTATCGTCCGGCCAGAGGGACCTGCTGGAACCATCATCCCTCCCAAATTGTGCTCAGAGAAGGCGATGGCATTCCCTTAATCCCATCTTCCTGAAGTTTAACATGCAGAGCAATATGCATTTAAAGGAAAATGTCCAAAATCTTTGCTTCTGGGTGGCTTAGGGCAAGTGGTTTCCATCGTGCCTCCTACTGCAAACTAGGGATGTCTTAGCCACACTCCTAGTTGTCTGGGGGACGGGGGTGACTGGTTTTGGCAGATTTAGAGAGGATTTGAGGGCTCCCAGTCTGATACCAGTGCAACCTCTCTACTCCCAGGGCCTGAAGGAGTATATCTTGGTCTAACAGTATTAAATTATACGCTTCCATCCTAAAGTGCTCCCCCTGGATTCCTCCTGGTTTTATTTTTTCCCTCTCTGCTTTCCCAGATTTGTATGTCTTATGACTCCTCCGTCGTCTTCCTTTGGATTTCCTCTGTTTGCATTTAGGACAGGGCCCCACCATGGGGCTAAAAGGCTCAGTCTTCATTTCCTGTTCCACTTCTGCGTCTTAGCAGATTTTTCAATCACATCCCGAGCGGTGGCCATCAGCTTTTTGTGTGAGACCTGGCAGGAAGGGCTCTGGCACGGTGTTTGGGTGGGTGACGGCCGGGGCCAGCCTAATCTGCTTGAAACGTCAACAGATTGCCGGATTCTCCGCTTTGCCCGTGGCGGTAATGCCCTAGGAGTTGCGGATTAAATCTTCTATCTCCGTGTTTGTCTGCACGCTTAAAACCCGCTCCTTGAGCCGGGATGTCCCAAACAGTCAACAACAAGCTCCTTGCCAAAAGCCAGGGACGAGGTCAGACATTGCTGGGAGCTGAGCCTTGTTGCACCACACTGGATTGCCCCTCTGCAAACCCAATTAAAACCATCATTATTGCTCCTGGAGTCTTTGACTACCCCTCAGCGCCAAATGGGAAAATGCTGGGACGGGTGCCACGCTTGGTTTTTTCCTTCCTGTCAGTATCAAAGTTACAGGATGAGCAAGCGGCGCATTGATTATTGAATTATTTAACGATTCCTCTTGCATCTCTGCCTTTGCTTCAGAAAGCCTTTGTGTGTAGCACGTTACCTTGTCTGACAGCTGGTGCCTGATGTGCTATGAGAAATTGGGAAGAGAATCTTATTTATTTATGAAGCAGGAAAATTATTAGTGTTACTGACTACCAGCGTGTGTGTTTCTTGCATGATGGTTTGTTGTTAAGGAGAAATTCAAGCTTTTTCTTCCTTTCCCACCTTTTCTCGATGCCGGTGGCAACTGCGCAGCTAAAGATGAGTGCACAGAATAGAGATGAGCAATCCTAATTCTCCCCTGGGTGTCACAGCTGGGCATCCAGGAGAAGCTCCATCAAACTGAGCAGGGTACACCCATGTAACCGAGAGCTGAACTGAGTCAGATAGGTGATATCTAGAGGTGATATGTGTTTTTAGTAGAGCACGGACATTATACTGCCCAAAGGATTCAGGTAACTGTTGGAAGTCTGCATTGGCATAATATGCTGTGCTGCACCAATACATTTAGGTTTTAGCCTGCTCTCCAAATGGCATTGAAAAGTGGAGCTGGGGGAGTGCCTGTGTTTGCGCTTGTGTCTGCATACTCTAAGGATTTTCTGCTTCGAAGACGAGCGGTAAGGAAGTAAAGGGCTCAGCTTGGATCTGGCTCTCCGGAGACCTGGGTAGGTGATTGTGCCTGTTTCCAAACAAACAAACAAACAAAACCACAGCATAAAGAGGTCATTTTACATCAACTGTCAGAGGTATGGCCCACAGATGACGTTTGGCCCACGTGGTGCATCGACAGCCATTCTGCAGGACACCATCTTTCCTATTTTGGAACAGCAAGTTTAGTGCTGCCGGGACTAATCGGTGGAGCGCTGCTGACCTGAGTCCACCAACAGCCTCTGATAATCAGTGATTTTCCATATCCTTCAGCAATTTACCTGAATATCAGCCCTTAGGGCCCCCCACACTAGGGGTAGGAGCCACCTTGGCTAGCTTTGGACGCCTGTACTCTAGATTTCTACCACTAAACTGTCCTCTTCACACACCCTTTTAGGTCAGTATCATCTGCCCTAGTTTAAATAACTGCTTTATGGAGAGGTGACCGTAGAAGTGCCTCTTTCTTTCCCTTGAATGTAGAATAGAATAGAATAGAATAGAATAGAATAGAATAGAATAGAATAGAATAGAATAGAATAGAATTGAATAGAAGTATTTCAGTAGGAAGGGACCTACAATTATCATCAAGCAAAGATGTGGATATCTGGCTCAGAGATGGACACATGCACTGGGTTGAGTCCCACCTTACCCATTTCCCTGAATAATTCAGCATTTCAGTGACAGCTGCAAAACAACCAGCTCAAGAACGCCTCCTCAGCCCTGGCGGTGTCTGGTGCATTTTTCTGGGGTCTGAAAAACAGGCTGGTGCAAAGAAACCCAAGCTTTCATTAAATTAGGGGGTTCACCTGCTGTGAGGGTGGTGGCATTTCGCTTTTTTCTCCAGCAGTGAGGTCCACACCACCACGGCAGCACTTAATGTGAGCTCAGGTCTCTGCAACAGCATAAACCTATTGCCTGGGTCACATCAGTTCCTTAGGATAAGCATTTGCCCCTTACTATGTGCGTGCACGAAGCGTGTCGCAGCAGGACCTTGATCTCAGCTGTGCCTGCTGCTGCAGAGGCGTAGTAAATCATCAGATCAGGGTCCAGCATGGCTCTGCGGGCTCATACTTCTATCTCTGCTGCGAAGAGTCTAATGTTACCCCGGGGAGCTGTAATCCACACCGGATGGCATTGCTGACGGGCTGCCGGCCAGCTAAAGGTTTGTTTTCCTCCACCGTGTCCCTCCCCTTATTGTCCCAAGTGTGTTTATTTGTTTCCCACATACGGCATAGCACATTCCCTTAGAAAAAGCATGCTGATAGGAGGCTTAATGCCATTGCTCTGCCCCTTGGTGCATAGAGAAGGGAGGCTGGTTTCCAAGCCGGGTCATCCCTTCAGAGGGATGGGGTTTCCCGTTTCCAGGAGGCAGCACGGCCGAGCCATTCAGACAGACAGCCCTGCAAACGCCAAGTGCTGACGCGCCTGACTCCGTCTAACGAGCCCCCCGAAAATCTGCTAGCAGAGGAGCAATGCAAAAAAAAAAAAAAAGGCAATGGAAACGTGGGGAATTACAGACCTTCAGCAGCCCCAGCAGCAGGGAAAAAAATTAGCACGCTCGTGTTATAGGACTGCAGAGGCTGGATTCAGCCCTCTGGGCTTCTATCTCTGCTTTGCTCCAAGGATAACCCGGGGCAAATCGTTCCACTCTTCTACTCCTTAGTTTACTCTTTGGCAGCACACGGAGGTACGCAGCCTCGGAAATATGGTACAGGGTGTAGCTGGGCCGTGACCGTGGTAAATACAAAGTGAGATAAATACATTGGCTGCTCTTTCTCAGACCTGCTGCTCCCACACTGCTCCAGTTACCGTGGTATGGCAGTGAGGAAAGGTGTGCTGATGAGCAAAGAGCATCTGTAGGACCCAGCTCAAATCCAAAGAGCCCATCCCCTGGGTCCCTTTACGTACGTTTATTTAGTCCTTCATTTCCACATGTATCCTCTCATTGATTATTAGCTTTGATTGGACATCTATCTTGTACTTTCTAGGGGAGCAAAAATGCAGTTGTTTACAGCACTGCGTGTTCGGGTCATGCTGGAGGTAGACATCTCCCATGAGATTGCTATATTTGGTCTGTGTCTCTTTCTCCCTACATTGCTGTGGCATTTCATGTACATTTTTACTTGCTCCTTTGGTGGACTGTAGACATCCATCTTATTAATTTCTAACTTGCCTTCTTATCCATGAGACTCGACCTCTTCCTTAAATTATCCACCCAGCTACAAGAAATATTGTTTCAGGGTTTTGTAATATGGCTTAAGCCTACCAAGTTATTAATCCATTATCTGACCCTGGGTGAGGATTGCCGCACTCTTGTCACTGCTGTTCACTGATGAGCAGAAGTAGCTTGGTGTGAATTTGATGTACCCATCATGTATGGTTGTCCTCGGTGACTGTGTCCCATCAAGGGGACCTATAAAGCCTTTGTTCTTCTAGATGACTTTCCACCAAGAATGCGCCCTCTGCATCATGGACAAATGGATCCAAAACGCCGTGGAATCAAGGCATCAGTAGAGTTTTGCATTAAGATAGTGATAAATGAGAATGGCGTGGAAAGCTTAGCAGCTGCACCGCTACCCACCACTAACTAGTCTCTGGTCTGTACAAACGATGGTCTGTACAAACGATTTCCATGGAAGAGACTGACACCCAGGTAGCATGGCCCTAAATTCTCTAAATAAGCCGAAAAGCCCTTCCTAGGTGAAAATGAGAAATCTTGAGTGTATCTATCTGAGACAGGATAGGAAAAAGCAAATCTAGGGGGACTGTAAAATGTCTTGTGCTCTTATGGTTGGGCCAGCAGTCCTGATTAGTCCTTACAAGAACAGTCCTCCCTACATAGAAGGAGGGATTGCAGAAGTGGGTCTGTGGAGCAGTCAGTGCAACCTCGTTATCTCCGTGGTCCTCATATTTAGCACATTTTCATCCACAGCCTAAGTGCCCATCTCACCTATAGGCACAGAGGCTGTGCTGCTCTGAACACCTTCCACTCAATTATTTAAAATTCAGTTGCTATGGATCTACTCAAGGCGATCAGTTTAAAGAAAATGCAGATGGTCTCTGGTTTTGGGTTCCCGCTGCGCTTTGGTTAATTTGGTATGTAAAGGTATTAGGTTAATTAAATGCCATGTGTTGCATGGGGACTGACTGCATTTGTGGATTAATAAGTACCCGAGTGTGTTCTGTGCTGAAAGTCCCTCAAGCTGGCAGATGGTTAGTTCACTGAGAAAGGAAGGTAACGGAGAGAAGTCTTGGGGAAATGAAGAGGTTTCCAGTTAATGCTGCAGTCGTTTTTCCAGAACAGGCGGTTGCAGTGTCCTTCATGTCTCCGACCAAGTATCACCCCTTACTGGAGAGACTGGAAGAATTTAAGTGAAGAGAAGCAAAGTTGCTCAGTTTGCTTTGAGACTTCTGCAGCACCAGTTCTATGGAGCAAGCATGCTAGATGGCCAGTGGAGGACCATGGCTGGTGCATGGAAATTTTTCTGCTAGGAGAAGATCTTTACCAAGAGCCATATTGTGAATCAGGTCAGAGGGTGTCCTGCAAGCAGCAGGCATGGTCATGCTGGAGGTCTAAAGCAAAGCGATCACAGCTTCCTGGCATTCATGGTGGAATACACATAGAAAGCAGAGAAAGGGACAAATACCACTGTGAGATTTTGGAAATGCTGAAGAAGAAGAAAGTCGTTTTCATGCAGCCATGCGCTGAGGTGGTGGAAGATCAGGAGAGAGACCAGGGCAAATGGACACTACTCCGCAATGTCAACCAGGCCCTGAAGCCCACAACCATTTTAGCGGTAAGATAGGGGGTCCCAAGCTCTGAACATGGCTGGGAGCTTTGAGGCCACTTTGAAATTGGTCTTGCTGTTTGATGGGATCCTTATACTGCTTGTGCCAGCTTCTCTCTCCTTCCTCCTGAAGTCTTTGTTCCCTCCCAAGCACTGCAGCTCCCCTGTGGTGCAATCTTCTTGCTCTTTGCACTTGGAAGCTCCTCCTAAAGATCCTCTTCATGAATTGTGTTGATCTGCGTGTGCGCCCGTGGTGGTGTTTCCTCCTCTGGCACCGCTGTTTCGTTGTCACTGCCCATAGCTTGTGAGGTCCTGGGGGTCTGCCCCAGAGCATTTGGAAGGACACTAGCACCCAGCGGCTGCATTGAGGAGGAGGAATTGCACCATGTTGGTACTGTAAAGTGACTGGTGGTATTCTCACTTCTCCAGTACTCTGTCATGTGTCTTGGAAAATAAACTACATCAGTCTAGGCATGAGGCAGGTTATGCAACTGGTAAGCCAGTCTGCCCGAGCTGGCAAATACGTGAATCGCCCCCATTTGCCCTGAAATCCCCGATATATCTGCTGCTTTTGGGGCTGATCCGAAGGCGATTGCATCAGCGGAAGGAGTGTAACTGACTTCCATGGGTTTTATATCAAATTCATTAAAGTCAGGGAAGGAAATAGGTCGTCACTCTTAATAAGTGATGTTATTTTTTAACTCCCTAGACCTTTCTGAGCTTACCGGCTTAGCCCATCCCATAAGACTTGCTTTTTTCACCAGTATTAAGAACTGCACTTTAATGTCTTTAGAAAGAGCATTTTAAGGGGACGAGCACTCTGTGCACTAGGCAGGCAAAGCACGGGGGTTGTCTTAGTGGTAGTGCAGTATCAATTTACCTTGGGGAGAGCAGGCTGCCTTTTTATCTCAGCTGTGTGGTAACAGAACATGTGAAGCAGGCTGCTTTTAC
Organism: Larus michahellis; assembly: GCF_964199755.1. Lineage (NCBI taxonomy): Eukaryota > Metazoa > Chordata > Aves > Charadriiformes > Laridae > Larus > Larus michahellis. The sequence continues at coordinate 217,000,999 of NC_133896.1, forward strand.
AGCTATTCAGAATTAGAGATTTAAAAGAATAAGAAAACAGCATCACAACTCCTGTTTTCTTGATCGAGAGCAATGTTTATGCAGCTGATGAGGTGTCAGAAGGGCTTTCTGCTGAGCAGGGACTGAGAAACCTGCCTCCTCTCTTGCTGACACCTTGATCGAGTTACCCACCCTGTGCGTGAATTTTGCCAGCTATGCAGCGAGGATCACAGTGCTGAACACTCTGAAATGCTGAGAGAGTCTTGGATCAAAGGAGCTAAGAAATAAATATTAATATGAGTGGATTTATAATGTACCTGTGCGTGACTTACTGCATTCATTAGTTTGTGGGTTTTTTTTCCTTTTTAACTGAGTTATGGGCTGTGGGGGTAAGGCAGCTAATGAGAAAAGGATCTGAATATAATATTTTTATGAGATGGGGAAAGGTACTTACAACAGTGCTGTAGCACAAGCCTCTGAGGAAAAGAAAACCCAAACTAAGGGGTGGATCCTCAACTCCATGTAAGCAGGATGACTTTGTTAATATCCTAGGTGAAACCTAGCAAGCAGCTGCCAAGGGTGGAGTCTACCGTAAAACAGCTGGGGTCTCCTCATGTGTAGTATTTCTCCATGTGTGGGTCCCTGGGTGTAGCCTTACATCCCTGTGGCACTCATGGGTTGGTCTCTCTCAGAAGTCCTGCTGAGCAATGACTTGGATGGTGAACGTTTCACCACGTTTTATATTGCTGGATGTCTCCAGTTCCCACTGCCCAGAGCGGACCTGAAGGTTGTTCATCAGCCCATTGGGTCAAACCAAATCTATAAATGCTCTGTCCATAGAAATGGTCAATAGTGGATGCTCAGAAAGGGGTTATATCTCAGCACGTGCAAAGCGATCCCTCTTATTTTTCACTTTCTCTTCTCCCAGTGCTTTTTCAGGACTTCAGAAGGTAGATACTGCATTTGCGTTGTGCTTAACAGGTACAAGTGGAGATGCCCACCAGGGCTGTGGCATTAGGTGGGGCTGCAAGTTCACAATATTAAACTCAGATGCATGAAAAAGTACATTATCTTGCTTGATGCAGCATGTCTGACAATAATTTAACTAGGTGACTCCCAATTTTAGCACCTCTTCACATTGAGATTAGGGGCGGAAAATAATTCTGCCTTGTTTCAAAGAGTGTGGGCCCCACTTTTGGGTTATTTTGGGGGTTATTTCTGTTTTGAGGAAAACAGCTTCTTTAATAGCCTTTTTGCATTCAAGTAATTTAATATCCACAGAGCTGATGAGCAGATAGTCCCTTGCCCAGCAGGACTGACAAGAGGTCTGTAGGATCACCAGTGACATGGAGTGAGTGGATAGGGGTCAACTGCTTGCTGTGTCTTCCAAAACAAAAACAAAGAGGTCTCAAATGAAAGAGGTGACACACTTGAAGCACGCAAAAGGGCACAGCTTTTCACACTAATTGTAGTTAAACGCTTCCTTTGAGATTATGGATGCTAAAACTTTGCACAGCTTCAGGAAGCAACTAGACATACGGTAGATAAAATCCACTGAGAAGAATTAAATGCAAAGAGCCCACCTACATATCACTGTCGCTGGGAGACCTCGTGGAGGAGTATACGTATCTACCTCTCTGGTATGTATTTAACCCTTCTTTAGTCATCCCCTTTTCACCAGTCTCCAAGATGGGGGAATGTATATTTGACAGTGGTTATCTGCAAGGAAAAAATGTGCCGCAAGCCCCTAGACAAGGTTTTCCGGAGCTGAAACCCATCTCCTAAGTGTGACTTTGAAGGCTTGTACATTGAACAGGGGGAAACCTCTAGCTCAGTTTTTCTGCCGTTGTCAATGCTCTGTAACCTGCTTGCTGGATGCAGTCTGTGGCCAGCAACCACTCACGAGCTCATGAAACGGAGAGCTAGTGTGTGCTGTGCGGAGCATGCCCTACTGCTGTTACCTTGCAGGGGGTTTCCTGAGCATCTGTGAAAAAGGGATGGTTTCTGGTTTGCAAACGGAGTCGTTTGAATTGTACCAATGACTTGGGTACAAAACATCAGCAAGTTGTATCGCAGGGGATGCTGAACCTGAGTGTAACTGCCCTCTCTTTGGTTCCAGGGGGATTATGTGTGGATGGACCTCAAAACTGGACGGGAATTCGACGTCCCCATTGGAGCGGTGGTTAAACTGTGTGACTCTGGACAGATCCAGGTTGTGGATGATGAAGGCAATGTACGTACAAAAGGTTGTGATGACCTTTCTTCAGCTCTATGGGCCTGGCTAGGCCACGACCCATAGGGTCATGATGACTGACTTTGTCACAGTCTTCTCATATGTCCTTTTGGAATCAACTGTGCCATAGTTTTCTATTTGTAAGGGCAAGATAATGTGTCCCTACTTTTGTGGTGGTATTGTGAGTGAGAGGTTGAGAAGCTTCTAGAGTACAATGATAACAGAGGCCTCCAAAGTACATTTAAATAGTGCTTTGAGCAAACCTACCTTGACCTGCTGTTCCTCTATTGTTTTCCAGTCCTTTCTGACCTCCTACCAATACAGGATGTGCCCAAACACTGGTTCTCCTTCAATTTCCGACCCCTACTTGTGTGCAGTGGTGGCTATTTTAGAGGAGCATCTATATCACAAGCAGAGGGTGACCAGAGGAGGTTCTCTGTCCTTTATAATTTTTTTTCCAGACTGAGATAATTGTGAATGCTCTTTTTCCCTTCAAGGATGGCAGAAAGAGATTTGGTTCAGGAGGGTCATGGTGTCCAATTTGTAGTGGCTTTTGAAGCCCTTTAGAAGTGATCAGTCTAAATGACACTCTTCCAATAAAGGTGTGCTTTTGCCACCCCTGTGCATCCCTCTCTCCTATTCTAAATCATCTTTTCTCTGCTCAGTGGTATTTTGTGGTAGAGGGTTAACCAGTGATGTGAAAACATAGTTGTGTGAAGAGAAGAAGAAACCTGCTATTTGTTAAAAACAACCCTGATGTGCTGGATGATACTTCTATCAGGATGGCTCGTGCCTCATGTCTCTTGTTTATACAGTAAACCAAAAGATATTTTCCTTCTTCTGCTAGGAATCTTTCAAATTAGTCACTGCCGCATCCCAGGAATAGAAGCTTTGACCTCTGGGCTAATGCTCTCCCGTGTACATTCTTCCATCTGGTTCTTCTGTTTGGGGTGGGCTGTTTCTGTCTCTCATACCAAATGAGACACCACCCCAGTGGTATCTCACTTGCCTTATCTTCCTCTGTCCTCACTCTGTTCCCAGGAGCACTGGATTTCCCCGCAGAATGCCAGCCACATCAAACCCATGCACCCCACCTCCATCCATGGAGTGGAGGACATGATCCGCCTGGGGGACCTGAACGAGGCAGGAATCCTCAGGAACCTGCTGATCCGCTATCGGGAGCACCTCATCTATGTAAGTGTCCTCGCCACCTCCACTTCTTGCTCTGTACTGCATCCCCTTCTCTCCTTAGCTCTGGGGAACCCCCATGGGTGAAACCCTAATTGAACTGAGCATCTGGGTTTCTACCTTCACCTGGACCCAAGTGCTGGAGGGCTTCTACACTGTAGAGGACACGTTGCAGGGTTCATGGATGTTCCAGTGAAAGACCCCATGAGTTAGGTAATAAGTACAGTCCTTGCCACTCGCTGTGTAGCCCTTGTAGAAGTTTTGGGCACATGCATTAACTTTCTATACACGCAATAACCAGTTCAACCCAGGCCATGTGCATGCTGTAGTAATCCTAAAGCAAAAGCCTTTGACAACTGCATGCTGGATGTGGTCCTTCTCCCACTGAACTCATTCAGCCCAAGTGGGTGAAGACAACAATTGCCAGAGGTGCAAGGGGTGGAAGAAGGACGAGGAGGTGCATGCATGAAATAACTGGGAACAATGAAGTGAGCAACTTCCAGAACAGCTCTAAAGTATCTCCCCCATCTGTGTTTATGACTTATTAGCTCTGGGTTGCCTGGGATCCTGACAGCTGATGTCTGGGGACAGCAGTGTCCTTCCTTAGGTCAGCTCAGTCATGTCACGTCCGGTGGACCCAAGTGCAGCCTTGCCAACCCCACCACATATTCAGAAATTGAGGGTTTTACAGGAGCCAGCCAGAACTGCATCTCTTTTCTGCAATAACATCACAAAGGCCACCTCCCCAGCAGGGCAAGAGTCAGCATTCAGGTTTCGCGGCTGGTTTTATCAGTATGCCGTGTGCTGACATAGTCTGGTGCACTTTCTTGGGGCAGCAGTGCAGAGAGTGTGTGTGTGTTTGCCACTACCTGATGTACTCAAGCAGACTTCGCAAATGTGGAAAATGTGGTATTGCTCTCAAATCCTACAGTTTTCAGGAACTCATCTGAGTGTCTGCTGTGCCTTTGAAGGCCTTTTCAAAGCCACCTGGCAATCTGATTTTCAAAAGGCTCTAAGACTACTAGAATTTCAGGCCAGAGGGTACTGCAGTACAGTCTGACTTCCCAGATAGCATAAGCTAACAGACTGTATCCAGGATTTTATCTGTCAAGTCTGCTTGTTCTGCTTGATGTCCAGTACCTTTTGAAAGGATGGTTTTGGGTTAGAGCTGGGCAACGATGGAGAACAGACCACTCTGTTACATACGGCTGACAGCTCCCTGCCTCCAACTCTTGAAGATACCCATCTCTTCTTTCAGAGTTGGATTTCAATGCTAGAGAAAGGAGATACGGCTGCTGAAAAGGCATCTCTAATTCCCCAAATCTTGGAGGAGAATAGAAACCCCCGTATTCATCTCTCACCGAGGCACCTTATTTGTTGTGCGTGATGCCTACGTCAGTTTAGAGAAAAAGCCATGACCAGAAAATAAATCAGATGTTAGATGAACTGAGTTACTCCCTGGAGCTCTCTTTAGGGAGCCTCAGCATTTATAATGATAAACTAACAAAAGTTAGCAGGGCCAAATTCATACTTGAGGTGTCTCCATGTGCACTGAGCACCCACGGCAGTCACCAGAGTTATCAATAGTGCCAACAGAGCCAAGACTGCCTTTCAGCTGTGCAAAAATAGGTGCGTGTCAGATGAGGTGATTGCTTTTGAGCTGGCTTGAGCTTGCCTATCATTTAAGAGTTTGTGTTGGAAGGGAAGTTCACGTTGGAGGTCTATAGTCCAACCTCCTCCAGCTCAGAGCATGTCCATCTTCAAAGTTAGATGTAGCACTCATGTGGATAACTGAATTCAAACAACCAAGAAGTACAAGTAGCCAATAATTTGTAGTTGATTGGGTCATTCGTGGAACATCTATCCATTGAGCACTGCCCCTTTTTCTCCCATTTGTGGGCACCCTGCAGTGGTACCAAGTGGATTCCTGCAGCTCTCTCTTGCCCTCTGAGAAAGCTGGTGTCATGTTGGGTATTTTTTCACTGGTGTCCATGTGTCTCTCCCAGGGTCCCTATGTCATCAGGCAAGGGCCTGTTGCCTCACTAAGGTCCTCAGATAAGATTTCATGGGTGCAATATCAGATTACCTGTGAATAAAACCAGCTCCTTCAGTAAAGCTCTGCCTCTGAGCTCCCTCACCAAGCTATTCACAGGCATCCAGGGAGACTATGAACATGAATGAGCACTTGGCAGGGAGTCGTTTGGCAGCATCATACTAATGAGGGCTAATGCAAAGAGTAGCTGCTAACTTGGAGGTGAGTGTGGGTGGTGATTTGGGCTGAAGTGACTCGGTAACCGTGCGGTTTCTTTACGAGTTCTTCAGGTCTGGTGGTGACAGTGCCATGTGTCCTACAGAGCAAGTACATAAGGGGTGGCCCCATCCCACAAAGGGATTTGTATGTCAGAGCTTCCAGTTACTGTGCCTTGATTGCTCCACACCACTAATGGCTTTGGAGTGCCGGCCCATGATCCTGGGTACAACACAGCAATTAGTGCAATCTCAAAATTACGTACAGCACAGAGCTTGGTGGAGAGGCGTGTAAACCACCTCTGTCTACATGTGTGTTGTTGGATGCTCAGGAACCCAACTTCAGGTCTCATCTTTTAAGAGTGGTGGCACTGGGAGGAGTTGATTTGTGCTGAACGCGGTAAATATTGATGGCAGTTTTGCAAAGCCAAGGAACCGTGTGGATGCCATGTGGGTAGGGGATACCCAGTGTCCTGAGGTGGTTTTTTCCAGGGTGTAATTTGCTCTGTCTTAAAGATGGTGAAGCTCAGTGTGACTTTACCTTCACTGCTTGAAAGGATTTCTGAGCCTGCTGAGTAAAGGGTGACTTTTCCAATGGGACTTCAGTCCCCCTTGTTTCCTCATCTCCTTAGCTTGGTGGAGGGTGTAATTCTGCTCTAATAAAATATAATTTTCCTTTTTCTCCCCCCTCACATTTTACTCGTAAGACAAACTGCGGCGGGAGGGTAAGTATGACTCTTGGCGCTGTCATTTGTAATCGCTGTCATGCCTGCCACTGGATCACTTGTTTCTGTTCACCATTGTGGCATTCTCATTTACTTTGCACCACCATTGCTGCTGCTTCACAAGTGCACTGAGAGCATCATCCCCTTTGCCGCAGAGCTTGGCCCTCACGGTGAAGTTGTGACACTTTCCCAGAGCTGGAAAGGCCCCAACCTGTGAATGCGGTTAAAGCTGTAAGTGCTTCTCCGTAATGACATTAACTTGGAGGAAAGAAACTTCTGCAGCAAAATGAGGAAAACTTCAACAAGGGCTTGCTGCCCACGGTTTGGCTTGCATGCACTGAGAGAAGCCACGCTGTATAGAAAGAGCATCTGGTGGGGAGTTTGGACTCCTAGTAAGGTTAGAACTCCTTCTCTGGAGACAAAACCATTGACTGCTGCTGCTCTCTAAGGGTAGCCAAGACGCAGTAATGTTTGGTCGAGTTTTAACCCCATAAAAATCCAGATGAAGTCAGCCACGGTGTTCTGGGTAGCGAGGGAAGCAGGCTCAGAAAGGATTTGTTTGGGGCTAATTAAGATGTAGGTCATGCAGGCAGTAAGGAGTTTGCACTGAGATGTGGTTCCTGTGCTCAGCCATGGCAGAGCCCCAGCCTATCGGTAAAGCTTTATTTTCCCAAGACAGGAGGGCTTTGCTTTCACCCAGCAATAGAAACCAGAGAGAGAACATTGGTGCCCTTTGGCCCCTCATCAGCAAAGCGGACAAAGTTTTGCTTGCCTTCAGCCGTGAGAACTGGGCAAATGGTGAGTACTTATCAACTAGGGAAGACCTACAAAAACAAGCAATAGTACAAGAGTTTGTGCTGACGAAGTGTTTTGTGGATCACAAGGGAAGGGTCAGTGAGAGCATCCAGAACGCATTCCTGCAACTAATGGTTAACTCCTTTAAAAGTCTTGCTGGCTGCATTTGGGGCAGAGCAGACCAGCGTGGCTGAAACACAGGGATTTCTGCAAAGGGTCAGTCTTTTTTGAGAAGAGGCTCAAGGAAGATTAGAAATGTCCCTAAAATTGACTTGGTAATAAATTATGACAAGGAAAAGAGCCTTTCAAGCATCTCACACAGGAGATGCTCCCAGGAAGGAGACTTGGTGTCCCTTGGGGATCTTGGTGACATGATCCCATTCAGAAATTGAGCTCATTCCTTCTCTGAGCTCTAAGCTTACCTGCTCTGTCCCTGTTGAAGGCTGCTCTGGGACTTCTCCGCTTTCTTATTTCAATGCCTTCTTCTTTTAACATCCATTCTATGTGATTTCACAGCCAATTTCTACCCTTTGGATTTGTGACAACTTTGTTCTCGAGCTTAAAGAGCTTTTTTCCCTTACTGGCACGTAACCCACTATTACAGGGAAGGCTATCATATCCTTCCTTAGTTACCACTGTAAATTCAAACCTCACCTGGGGCTGAAAAGAAAGTTGCTCTCTGGTATTGGCCATGAGGCTAGAAAGTGTTGAGTCCCTCAGGGCTTTCACCATCCCTACTATAGGACACAGTTGCCACCTACTGGCTGCCTTTCAGCAAGCCTGAGCTGGTGGGGAAGTGTTGCGTAGATGGTGGCAAACAAATTGTCATCTCACTCCAATCGAGCCCTTTCCATCATGATCGAGGGATGCTGGGCTTGATGGGAGGAACTCAACCTGGGGCTTGTGTCTCCCTTTCCACTGCTCTCCCCAGCAGTGGTAGTTATCTTGCTGCTGTCAGAAATGAGGAACATGTCAGAGTTTTTTATACATCAGCCAGTTTGCAATATTCACAAAAAGAGGAGCAGCCAGCAGAGCACAGAGAGTTTTTCTTCTCCGCTCACAAGCACCTTGCCTTTGCCACCTTGCTGCTTTGTGCCAAAGGCTTATTGTTGGGTTTAGGCCATGCAGATAAAAACCCATAAGGATTATTTTTACATTGAAATTGTATTTTTTTTTCCCCTGGAAAGAATATATGCAGCAGTGAGGGCACCTTCACATCTGGTCCCACCAGGGAAGAAAAGTGAGATTAATCCTGTAACTTTAGTTTCCAAAACTTAACCTAGAGAAGGCGTCTTGGCTCCTTTGAAGTCATGGAGTGAAAGTAGCCTTCATCTCATGCCCCTTGGTTAGTCTGAGATGGAGCCCTGTTGACTCACTTGCTTTAGATACTAACTTTTAGACAGCTGAAGTTGGCAAAGGAGATCCTGAATATCTGCCTTGAGCCTGGGATGTGGCCAAGCCTCCCAACCTCAGGGCTGTGTCTGAACAAGGTGACAGAGGTCATGAGTTCTTTGGTGAGAGGCTTGAGAGAAACAGCTTCTGGAAGGGCAGAAATTTAAAAGAAAGACACCACAAAGGAAGGGTTTTGCTGCCCAAGGCTCAGGACAGCTTTGCTCATTCAGTGCAACAGAGAGCATGGGATGGACAAAAAGCCGTTTCCCAAAATGACTCAGAAATAGCTGAGAAGGGGTATGTTGGGACTTTATGGACCATATCAATGTGCAAAGGTTTAAATTGCAGCATGGAGTAGTTTGGTTAGACATAGATGGTAGAGAAGAATGTGTTGCAGAGGGAGGCTTAGCAGCTCTGTCATGGATTTATAAAAACAGGTTAGACAGACGTCTGTCAGGAGTGGTTTGGTTCCAGCTGGTCCTGCTTTGAGATATGGCAATCGTCTTCAGGTTTCTTTCATCTCTCGTTTCTCATAATTTGTGCAATGCATAGGTATGTATGAATATGTGCTGGCTCTGGCGGTATTTTTGCAAATATGAGCTTGACTTGAAACTCTGAAGCTTAACTGAGGAGCATCTGAAATAGGAATTAAGGCTTGAATCCATGCTGTGCATGAGCAGGGCTGAGTATGAACTGATTTAGATAGTTTGGGATATTTGTTACAATTTTGCTTCAGGCTCCACCCTGCAACCATCTTTGACTTGAACACCATCTTTCATCCAGCCGTTGAAAAGCCTTGATTTTTCTGGCCTTTGCACTCCATCCAAGCTGCCAAAGCCTCTCAGCTACATCTCACCGTCCCCATAAACCTTCATGTGCTTCTCCTCCAGACATACACTGGTTCAATACTGGTGGCAGTGAACCCCTACCAGCTCCTACCCATCTACTCACCTGAGCAGATACGCCTGTACACCAACAAAAAGATTGGTGAGATGCCACCACACATCTTTGCAATTGCTGACAACTGCTACTTCAACATGCAGCGCAACAACAAGGACCAGTGTTGTATCATAAGGTGAGTTGATGAATTCCCAAGTGAGCCATATCCTGAAAACGGATGCTGAGCACCTGCAACGTGGTTGATAGGGAGCAGCTCATCAAACAGAATCAGAAATTTGAATGACCTATTAGATCTTCCATCCACATATTCCCAGTGCAGAGGAGGTCTCTGTTTGCAGTCACTGTTCCTAGTAAAGATGCTTTATTTATCAATCCTTTGGTACTTACCCTACAACCCAATAGATCACATATTCATTTTTAATTTCAAATTTAAATCTAAGCTCAATACTCCTACAGCCATCAAAGATGTAGAGATCTATACATTCTGCACAAGAAAGGGCCTGGGACAAGCTTGAGCACTGGACCTGTGGCTGTTCATACTGCTGAACTGGTGTCTCCCTGCATGGCTCTGCTCTGGACTGGTCAACCTTGGGCACCAAGAAGTGCCTGGTCACAGTTATGGGTATAATTCACTTCAGTGTCTGTCCCAACTGTTGATTCCCTCAGCCCTCCAATGCTGTCCTATCAAGTTTTGAATCCCCGGACAGTCTTGGTGCCTTCAGGGCACCACCTGTTTCCAAGACGTGCCTGCTCTAAGTTTCATTTGCATAAAAACATTACTCTGGAGCTCCCCATGCATGGTATTTCAGATTTCATTGCATAAAAACATTACTCTGGAGCTCCCCGTGCACCGTATTTCAGATGCGAGGGACTGAAAAGGCCATGCAGTAATGATTACCTTGAGGGGCTAAAATAGCATCATATGGGGCCTAGAAGAGAATCAAGGACAGGCGTGATGCAGTGTGCCAGTGGCCAGCCAACCCTGAGAAGTGAGGCAATTGGGCCACGGGGGCAGGGCGCAGTCCCTAGTGCTCTTTTATTTAGCACCAGGAAGGTCCATTTAAATCACTTATACTGGTTACTCCATGTATTGGACAGGCCATAGACTTACAGCACGGGATTTCTGCCCAGCCCTTCCTCTTGTACCATCAGAGGGCCCGCGCTGAGTGTGGTGCCCTGCTCCAGAACTGCCACCATCGGTGTGACAGCCTGCGTTCAGAACCTGCATGGCAGGGTGACATGGTCAGGGCTTAAACAAGGGCATGCAAGATAACAGGAGTCAGAGTTCGGTGGAGAGAAAGCTTTGAGGAGTAACTCTTGCTTCTTGCCCCATGATCTTCTCCTCTCCTATCTGCCCCTTAGTTGGACATGTCTAGGGGACCTGATAAAGTGCCTGCCTCTAAAAGGCAGTGTTTCACAGTCTGCCTTCTAGTGCATTTTGGCAGCTCAAGACTGACGATGAAGCTACTCCGTGGGACCAACCAGCTCTTGAACCACAGGCTCATGGTCTGGTGATCATACCTGGAAAAGCACTGTCTGAAAGTGCTTCCTGACCTTCTTAGCACTGATTGAATGATGGCATTTGTTGGAGAGACCCAAACCCAAGCAACAGCTTGGGACAAATGGACTGTAAAGCAAATCTGGACCTTGGCTGGATTTGTCTGGTACTGTGTCCTACCGTTTCTCCTACAGCCAGTCCATGGGATGCTGGAAACCCATCTTTAGTGGCCTCATCGTACCTGTGTTAACAGAGGAGGCACGGAGACAGCAGTCCCTGTGGAGACAGAGAGAGTGACATTGGCAGGGGGGCAGCAGGGCTTTCACTGACCTCAGTTCCCGGTGTCTTTGCAGCGGTGAATCCGGAGCAGGGAAGACAGAAAGCACAAAACTGATTCTGCAGTTCCTGGCTGCCATCAGCGGTCAGCACTCCTGGATCGAGCAGCAGGTCCTGGAGGCAAATCCCATCTTGGAAGGTGAGGCCTCACATGACGGAGGCATTTTTTTTGCTGACAAGAAAAAAAAAAAAAATCAGATTCAGGAACCACAAAATATGGCCAGATGTAAGTCATTCTGTTGTATTTTGAGTTTTAAAAAGTGACAAAATTAAAAAGTGTATCAAAAGCAATGATGTAAACAGTTGTTAAACAGCATATTTGGTTTCTTTCCATCTGAATTTATTTTTCACAAGACAAACATTCTCTGATTTGGGCTCTTAAATTTTCCATTATTGTTTTTGACAGCTGTTTTTGAGTTACATATTTCAGCTGACCTGAAAATTTTTTCAATTGTTTTATTCACTTAAAATTGAAAAACATGTTTTATCCACTTAATTCAGTACGTTTTTCCCCCAGAATTTCAAAGCGGAAGCCTGACTTTTACCTAATTCTCTGTGTAGTCTGGGATTTTAAAAAATGCTGGTAACCAAATACACAAATCTCTTTTGAAAAATCTCACCACCTCTTCCAGAGCTGGAATTATAACTGTATGCAGAACACCAATATCCTGTAAATACTGCATTCAGCTGATTTTTTTTGTTTTGTTTTATTTGACCATAGTTGCAAAAATCCTATTCCGATTCTTTGCTGATTCAGCAGATGATGAGATTAATTAGACCAGAGCTTCACAGAGTAAGCACCTTGCGCTGGCAATACACGATAGCAAACCCCACCATTTCCTTCCAAGATCAGCGAACGGCAGCGGAATGCAGAAAAAGAAATAGAGGTGGTTCAAGAAAGAACCAGATAATGAGAACTGGCTCATGGCCTTAATAGATAACATTAGCAAGCTGTTACTGCGGATCAGCCCCGCTGTTTTAATTGGATGTCTGTAAATTAAATAAGGGATCTGACCCTCTGGCCCCAGCATGGTGCCAGATGGACCTTTTGCACTTATGCAGAAAAATAACATTTTCCTTAAAGAATAACACGATTTTTACCTCTCCTGCTCCTCACAGAGAGCAGTGTTTTTCTTGGTAAATAACCCCCTGGAAATCAACGGAAATGCGAATATCCCAACTGTTTTCCATGCATAATGTTAGCAGAGCAGATGAGAAAGTCACCAGCTGAGCTTTCCTTCTCCGTGCTCTGTTGGAGCTTCCTTCAGTTGTGGTATGAAGATGCAACAAGGCTCTCGGGGCACCGCAGGGCTGCCTGACCGCTGGCCTTGGAAAGCATCATGGCACGCACATAGGGTGTTTTGGAACATGCACTTCATCACTGCCAGGACTGAGGGGGAGAAAGGTTCTGTGTTTCAAATGCATCTCCATCACCTGCCAGCCATCCTGGAGCCAGGGCGTGCTGGCCAAGGCTCTCATGCCAGTGGTCCACACCTACACAAAGGATGGACATGGGTACATTCCTCTGCACACAGCCAGTTTGCAGGGAGGAGTCTCCCTCTGGAGGCTGGCTTGGTTCTACGTATTTCCCTAAAGGATGAGCTCTTTCCTTCCCCTCTCAGTCACCAAAATCACTCACCAGCAGCTCTGTCATTTCCCGCGCAGCGTCACCTCGCGCTCTGCAGCATCCTCCTGCCAGCCTTGCTCAACCCTCCTGTATTTCATCCGCTGCTGCCAAAATCCTGCTGTCCTGGCCCTTCCCCCTGGATAAGGTCGCCCCGTTCCCATGCCTCCTTCTCTGTGCTCCTCTCTATTTCTGACAACAGTCACCTGCGGTAAATCCTGTTTCCCCACACTGAGATGAAACTGAGCCAGCCGAACTTAAAGGAAAAAGTTTGGGGCTGATTTTACCCTCTCAGGCCCCCTCTTTTGATTATTTTTTTGCCCGTGAGACCAAAGCCGTCATCCCCCGTGCATCAGGTCCTCTCTAAGCCACTGCAATTCTTCCCCACAGCTTTCGGGAATGCAAAGACCATCCGTAATGACAACTCCAGCCGATTTGGGAAGTACATCGACATCCACTTCAACAAAAGGGGAGCCATCGAGGGAGCGAAGATTGAACAGTACCTGCTGGAGAAGTCCCGGGTCTGCAGGCAGGTAAGGTGATATATACGCAAGGCGTGGGAGCGGGCACTCGGTCAGTCGACCTTTGCAGTGCCGTTTCTCCTCGCAGAGCTAACACTTGCTCTTCTACTGCAGGCCCAGGACGAGAGGAATTACCACGTGTTTTACTGCATGCTGAGAGGAATGACGATGGAGCAGAAGAAGAAGCTGGGTCTTGGGAAAGCCACAGACTACAACTACCTTGCGATGGTGAGAGCACAGCGAAGCAGAGGTTTGGTGGAGTGATGTGGTGAGGGCTTCTTAGCAAAGGAGAGAGAAGTGAGAGGTACTTCCTCTGCAGCCCCAGAGTCTGGCCCCATCCTCTTGCCACCCACCCTTTAGCTCTTGCTGAGCATTGATGAGATCCCCTCTCAGCCTGCTCTTCTCCAGGCTGAACAGCCCCAGGGCTCTCAGCCTTTCCTCAGCACAGAGATGCTCCAGTCCCGTCATCATCTTTGTAGCCTCTGCTGGACCCTCTCCAGTCATTCTTTGTCTTTCTTGAACTGGGGGGCCCAGAACTGGACCCAGTACACCAAGTGCGGCCCCATCAAGGCAGAGCAGAGAGTGCACTACTCTGCACTGTTACCCCATGCGCTGTGTGACCTCTTCACCTCCCCAGGGTAACTGCACAACCTGCGATGGCAGAGATGATAGCAAGGAGTACGCCAACATCCGCTCCGCAATGAAGGTCCTTATGTTCACCGACACGGAGAACTGGGAGATCTCCAAGCTGCTGGCTGCCATCCTGCATATGGGGAACCTGCAATATGAAGGTAACAAGACAAAATACAGGGACGAGGTCCAGCGCACTTCTACTCCTTATTCTGCACGGTGAGAGGGAGCCAAGCTTAGGGATGGAGGGCTTTATTCAGATCACATACCATGGTGCCATGTCAGGGACTCCGGTGCTTATCGTGGCGTGTAAGGACAAGAAAGGGGGAATAAATCCACCTGCCCACTCTGCAGGGCTGCCAGATTCTCAGTGACATCCACCTTTCCTGAATGTGGGGAGGTGGAATATGGCCACAGGCCATTCAGCAGACTCAGGTTTTGCAAGGAGAGGCTAATGGAGCATTTGACAAGCGCCTGTGTGACTGGAAATGCCTCTGTAAAGGTACCAAACCGCCCTGCTGTCAGAAATGACACAGTTGTTTAAAAAGCCTCTTTGGAAGACAGAAGCCTAAAGCACTTATATGCTAGAAATGTTTTTACCCCGTCAGTCATTTCAGGTGACTGGCAGAGCAGAGAACAGGTCCTTTGCAGCCAGCAGCAGTTCTCCAGCAGTCACATGAACTTTTCTCTCGCTTCTAAGGGCCATATTTCACCTGGCCATCACAGGGAGCCACTGGAGAAAGACCCTTTCCCACTCCCCATCTAACTTCTGCAGAGCTGTGTCCCTTGCTGACTGCTCTCCCTCTGCCTTTCTCCCCCCAGCTCGGACCTATGACAACCTGGATGCCTGCGAGGTTGTTCAGTCGGCATCACTAATCACTGCGGCATCGTTGCTGGAGGTCAGTGGCTCTGCGGTGCTGCTTGTCCCCTTTCTGGCTCGTTCCCATATTCCTAGTGTTGTGGCAAAGCTTCGTCTGAGCCAGGCTCTTCTTGCACCACCAGCTCTAGGAGGCTGGAGAGGCCCGGGTAAGCCATGTCTTGCCCTGCACTGGCAGCATGAAGGTGGGTGTCTCCATCTCAGCTGGGTATCTGAGCTCTCCTTCACATCAGTGGTGAGAAACAGCTGCTTCGTTGGCAAATCACCCTAAAAAAGACATCCAAAATAGCTCAGTTCCTAAAATGGAGTGTTTCCCTCATTGATGTAGAGAGAGTTCATTACAGTAACTGAGACAGAGGTGTCATCTATATGTGACGGAGAGAAAAAGACTTCACTGAGAGGTTCAAATTAGAAATTTATTTGGACTTCACTCACAGGTCCGGTACACCACTATTGCAAGTTTTTATGGCTATAATGGAAGAATGCAGTATTGCAACTTAAGGAAAGAAAAAAAAACCACAATTCACAGAGCACACTAAAAAGCGATCCCAAAAAGTAACAACAGAAACCAGCAGCGTGCTAGATATGAATACCTTAAAGGAGTGCACAGATCACGATCTTAAAGCATGCTAGACATCATACGTATGTTATTGAATCACTTACCCTCTCTCTCAGGTAAGGCCACTCAGTCCCGGGAAGTTACCTGGCACAGCGTCCTGGGCAAGGGGGGAAGAATCTCCTACAGGCCAGCTGTATCTTTGGAAGACTCCCCATTTTCCTCCCCAGAACTTTGGACTTAAATATGCTGTTTCAATGACTGGGCAGGATTGTGCCTGAATGGATTGCACTATCTGGGCTGGTCATCTCTGGTGATTTGATGGCCCCTTTGACAGTGGTGTTTATTTTGTGATGTCTGGCACTCACACTCACAGAATAGTGGTGGGATGTGACTCAGGGCATTTTGTTTGTTAAAGGCACCATTTGGGTGCCAGTTCTTATTGTAATGCAGTGTTGAGACCACCCCCACCCCGGGCTGAGCCATTTCCACAGCTCCCCCCAAGTTATCTCTGCATAGATAGGGATCGATAAGCATCCGTCAAGGTGAGATGGAGCCGAGTCGAATAACAACTCCCCGCATCTCACCTTTTTGTGCTCTGAAACTGGTTTGGCTGCGTGATCCCGTTCACTACACTGTGTGTATCTGAAGTGAGGTGAGATGACCCTCACCCAAACCGTCCATGCAGTGGCTGGAGCATTCTTCCGTGGCCTCCCCAGCAGGTATCAGGACTCAGGGACACCATCTCATCTCCACAGGCTGGTCCCAGAGTGTGATCCATAGCTGCCTGCAGGCTGTTTTCATGTACTTCAGGGGGTGGCCATTTCCCTGGCTTGATCTCAGAAGTATGAAAAGGGGTGAAGGGATGCAAAGCTACATTCATGCTGGTAGGATACAGCTTTGCAGGCTTTGCTTTTTCATCTTCTCTCCCCACACCTCATTAACATCTCACACCAAGTCCCAAGAACACTTTCCATAGTACAACACTGTATAAAAGTGTTAATTACTCTCTCTGAAAATGCCTGTGGCATCGTTTGAGATATTTGCTCTGCACAGATAAGAAAAGTCATTTACCTCCAGCCATGGAGGGCTGCACTGTTCCTCTCTGGCCATGCACATTCAGGCCAGTAGCTCAGGTCATTGTAAGGACTTCTTGTGTTGTAAAGTCAACAAGTGTTTGGTGGTATCTTTGCCAGGTTGACCCTCAGGATGTGATGAACTGCCTTACCAGCCGGACTATAATCACCAGGGGTGAGACTGTATCCACCCCTCTCAGCATGGAACAAGCGCTGGATGTGAGGGATGCTTTTGTAAAGGTAAATCATAGGGCATTCCTGTCTGCTTTTGTTGATAAACTGAAGAAATCTGCCAGTTTTGAGACCAGAGCATCCACTGCACAGGAAAAGTGTCTCGTTCGGTGCCCATGTGAGCTCAGATGAGCAGATGGCCTTGAAACTATGTTCTCATTGGCATGCACAAGGAATTGAGATGGAAGGAGTCTAGATAGCCTGGTCTTCAAGGTATTAGCAATCTGGACTTGAGACTATCTATACTCAAAGATGACCTGTGAAAGGAGCCAGCATTCTGAAATGACTTCACCTCAACTTCAGGAAAATATCTCACCTTGGGCCCCAAGGTTACATCCTCAGCTGCTATAAATCAGAGCAGCTCTACCAACACCTGTAACACCCACACCTGAACTGCAGGATTTGGGCATGTCTGCAGCAGTAAATAAAAAGTCAAACATCACAGGAACAGGGATAGAGCAGTTCAGCAGCCATCAGAGCACTTAGAGAGAGCAACACCTGAGGCTCTGGGGTGATGGGGTGGGTGTATATCACTGCTGTGCTGCTTGCAGCCCCGTGTAAGGTTGCAAAACAAGCACTGGTGGCATACTTTGGCCAACTTGGTCCCCCCACTCTATCTGTGGGGAACTGGTAGATCAAGCTAGTTGGTTTGATACCTAACTTGTCTGCAAATTCAGACAGTGACTTACTTACCTGGTGGTGATGGGCTTTTGAATCCTCCTGGTAGCACTGCTGTAGCTTATATAAAATAAATTAATAACACTGTAAAACTGGAGTTCTGGAATTACTGAAGCAGCAATGACTGCTCCATTAAATTGGCAAGTTCAGCCAGTGCTTCAACATTTAAGTCAGCACCTTGTCCAGGTGAGATGTCCTCGGCTTGCCTAGCAGCGTAACAAGGCTCTGCTGATCTGTAGAGAGAGATGTTTGGAAACCAAGAAAAGAACTGTCTGGCTTTAGAGCAAGCCCATAGATCCAAAATCTGGGGATTTTGCTTTCAGTTGTCTTTTATCTAGGCTTTCAGATCCATTTTTCTTGACCTACATAAGAGCTCTTGAAGCTTTAAACCGTACCAAGAGTCTGGCATAAATGTTGGTGAACATGTCCTCAAGGACAGTCCAGTTGCTGGCCATGCTTTAGGGGAGCCTGTGCCATCTGAGTGGTGCTACAGACTAGCAAGGTGAACTGACAACACGTCTCGGTGAGCTCTACCTTTGGAATGTTGCAGGGAATTTACGGGAGGCTTTTTGTGTGGATCGTGGAGAAGATCAACGCTGCAATTTACAGACCTCCTTCCCAGGAACTCAAAAGTATCAGGAGATCCATTGGCCTCCTGGACATCTTTGGCTTTGAAAACTTCACTGTGAACAGGTATGGAGCCTGCAAAAGAAGAACCGGGTCTTAACCCTCGTTCACCACCCCAAAGTCAAGGTCTTGCAGTCCTTTCACCTTTCCTGAGGTGAGCAGGACTGGACTGGGTGAAGCTTTTTTCTATATGAGAGATTATCAGAACTAATCACTTTTATGTTGCAGCAGACAATGTATTTCCTTTAGTTGTTTAAGTATTGGCCACGTAATAGCCATAGGAGGTAACCTCCAATTGGTTTAGACTACACAGGTATAATGTCTATAACATCGTTTTGGGGGAGAAAAACTGATTATCTGAACCAATAAGGAAATTCTCATCCAGCAGCAACCTTACGGAGTGGTTGACAAGGTCTGAGAGTACTGCTTCAATCATGGAGAGAGATGGACAAAGATAAAGCATGGTGGATCTAAAGTGGCCTTTCCTTGACCTTCCCTCCACAGTTTTGAGCAGCTCTGCATTAACTTTGCGAACGAGAACCTGCAGCAGTTCTTTGTGCGCCACGTCTTCAAACTAGAGCAGGAGGAGTACAACCTGGAGAACATCAACTGGCAGCACATCGAGTTCACTGATAACCAGGATGCCTTGGACATGATTGCCATCAAGCCCATGAACATCATCTCCCTCATTGACGAGGAAAGCAAGTTCCCCAAGGTGTGTTTTGGGCTCAGCCCTGCTGCGGGTGACTCTCCTGTTTTTACCCCCTTTGCACTTTGCATGCTGGCACCTGTGAGAGGGCTGATCAGCCCCAAGTGCACATCCACCACTGGGTTGCTTATTCATAGTTTTTATTGCTCTGTCACATTTTCTTCCATGAGTACCACAACCATGCTTAAAACAAGTTGGTATTTCTGATGGAAGAATATTCCTGCAAGAGGCTCAAGAACAGTCTTTGACAAAGTTTAAGAGAAAATAATGTTAAATGTATTCCCTTTGGAGTGCTATCTTGAATATAGCACAACATACCGGTGATGTTTAATCAATTTCTTTAGTTTCTGCACTTGAGATATCCCTTCCAACACATCTCTTCTCAAAATAAATACACATTGTCACTCAAGACAAAAAAAGAAATGTACTGTTGATTGGAAAATTATTTTAGTAGGACAAACCCTGGTTAAACATCAGATCTTTTCCTGCGTGCACAGGGTACGGATGCCACCATGTTACACAAGCTGAACTCCCAGCACAAGCTTAACACCAACTATATTCCTCCAAAGAACAACTATGAAACACAGTTCGGCATTAACCACTTCGCTGGAATTGTTTACTACGAAACAAAAGGTATGGGGCAGCTCCTGGGGAACTGCAGGTGTGAGGGGATGCTGGGGGGAAGGCGAGCTGCTGCCGCATTGGAGCAGAGCAGGATGGTCGCCTGTAGTAGTGTCAGTATGTTCCTTTTCTGGCTGCAGTGACTTGGACCTTCAGCGGTGCCCGTGAACTGCAGATGTTGGTGCTCTTTCACTCCTGCATGCCCATGACAGAATTGCAGTGCTTTGCACCACGTGCACCTTGATCCAGTCTCAAGATGTGCCAGTGTCTTCCTTCTCTTGGTCCCCCTTTCTCTGCCCACTCATTACCCTCAGTACCTCCCCAAGAACCAGTTGCCAGTAGCCCAGCAATCCAGAGGCTGCTTGCAGGGCGCATCCCGGCCATGTTGCACTGTGTCATCTATCTACGTGTTGTCCCGTTATTCCTCTAGGTTTCTTGGAGAAAAACAGGGACACGCTGCATGGAGACATCATTCAGCTGGTGCATTCCTCAAAAAACAAATTCATCAAGCAGATCTTCCAAGCAGATGTGGCAATGGTAATGCAGGCGAGAGAAGATCTTTATTCACGGGGGTTGTTCCTGGGAGGGGCAGAAGATTTGCAAAGAGTCATATTGCTCTGATGCTGTTTGGGCTGTTTCCAACACGTTAATGTGGGCCAACCATCAGAAAGCGTTCATGCGGTGTCACGGATACATCCACACTCACACCCCCAGTTCACTGCATTCAATTCATCAAATATTATTTTGTGCTGTGACTGCTCTTTTCATAATTGTGTAAGGATGGGGACAATAAGGTTTGTGATTGTAGAAATCTGAGAGAGAAAGAGCTACCCCCTGCAGCTGAGTAGTCCAGATCTGGGTATAATAGAGTGAGAAGTAAAAACCAAATAGTTGTGGACAAGAGCAGAACTTGTGGACAATCTGGCTGGCCATTAAGCACCACAGCAGGGGTTGGAGAGACCAGCCAACAGTCGTGTTTTACTGTTACAAAAACAGAGGCAGGTGACCAGTTACGAAAGCTGAACTTTAAGGCTCCCCTATCTAGATCCCAGTACTCCAGGAAGGTGTGTGCTTACTCCTGTCTCAGTGTGGGAGAAGACCACGTGTGCTGAAGATTTGGAGAAAGGCACAATTATTGTTTTAAGTCTTCCCATCCCATTTGAGCATTTATTACTAGGATACCAGCTTAAATGCTGAGATTAGCGACTATTTCGCCCATCTCTGGAGGGGTTCAAGGCCAGGTTGGATGGGGCTTTGAGCAACCTGGTCTAGTGGGAGGTGTCCCTGCCCTGGAACTAGGTGATCTTTAAGGTCCTTTCCAACCCAAACCATTCTAGGCTTCTAAATATATGATGTTTTCTTGAGTAAGTTGAATATCTACATCTCCCTACTAAGACATCATTAGCCCTGCTCCCCAAATTAAAGTAGAAACTGTTATAAAATATCAGCCTTGCAGAACCTGAAAGTCTACACAGGTAGGTCACTATGGCCAAATCCCCCAGTCTTTCCCCAGGCAAAGCCATGGGACTGCAGAGAGTGGGGAGAAAATTTTCCAAAGCAACCAAGTTTTTTTAGAAGTTGGGGGTCCTGTCTCCAATTGCCTGCTGATGCCACTGATGATCCAAGGGACTTAGGAACTTTCAGGAGTACCAAACAGATATAAGCGCTGAATTCCTTTGCCTCCTAAGGGAAAGAAATGTTTAAATTCCCAAGAAATTTCTTTAAATAGGCTACAGCCACTTTTGCAAGCCTTGTTCATAACCCTTAGCCACTTAGTTTTGCTTCTGCTGAAATGAACGGTCAAGATCCTTTTGACTTCATTAAGAACAAGATAACATTTATCAGCCCCAATTCAGCTACCAATTGGCATGATTCTCCCAGTGGGCTCAGAGCTGTCCCCAGATGTGGACACTCCTGCTGAACTAGGCGCTAACTCCCTGAGCATCAGTGCTGCCTTTTACTTTGCTTTTTATTGCTTGCTCCTCAACGCTTTTTATTTTCGGTGCAAGCTTTGCAGTTCACCTTGGAAGTGATTTCTTGCTTGTTCGGGCAGAGGGGAGACACACTCTGGGGAATCAAAGAGAGGGAGCTCTCAGGTTTACACAATCATACAGACTTCTTCACAGGAACACCTACCAAGAATCTTTAAAAGATATGCTGGAAGTATATGACAGCAAAATTGAGATGTCCACCTGGGCTTTGCCTAGGACATGAGAGCGGAGACCTTTTAAAGCATCAGAGCACTTTTCTTGAAATAAACCTGGTGGTCCCTGTGCTTTGATACTTTAATGATCTCTGCTTTTCTTATTTGAATGAGAGATTAGTAACCTGACTAGCTTGGAGCTGGAAGAGGAAGAAACATTGTGTGCCAGCTCCCCTAATCATGCGTAATGTTAGTGTGAACTAGGAGAGCACAGATCCCCTAAACACCAAGCAAACAGAACTGCTCAGATGAGTAGGATCCAACGTGGGGCGGTGATGATTTTGCCATTGCTTTCCACCAAAATTCAATGACCTTTGCAGGCCCTTTCTTAAAACACATTCCCCAAAAGAAGGGGCAGGTGAGCGTGGGTCATGGGAATGGACTGCATGTAGCAAAGAGCTGGGGCAAAGGCTCTTCTTGGAAGCGTGCACACCTTCCCTGAGCATCAGTGAGAGAATCTGTGGAGAAATCTTCCAGAGACACTCAAGCCAGGTCAGTCAAATCTGGCATCTTCCCTTAAAAGGAGACAAATGGCTGCTTTGCTAAGGGCTAAATCAAATAATGAGGCGTTTTGCTTAACAGCTTCCAACCTTTGGTCGTCAGGAGCTTATTGATGAGTTTATGGGATTTTGTGAGTCGATGAAAAGCAAGTTCATATCTGCTGTACATGCAGTCTTTCAAATGGGATCCTTATATGACAGGAACTTGAGAGCGCCACACCTAGGAGAAGTTTGAAAGCTAATCAAGGGTGTTTATGTGAATATTGTAATAACCGTTTGGTCCCCAAAAGACCTAATATTTGTGCACAGTGAAACCTGTGTGGTGAACTGGGTACTGCTGGAGCACACGGGACTGTGCAGCCTGATTTATACATGCCCATGATGGAGGAGGTCTCTCTGCATGAGTTTGCTGAATCGGAACAGTGCTTTGAGCGGTGAAATGGTGGATTCAGTGGGAATTGTACGCCCTTCCTCTGAGGAACCAGCCAATATGGTCTGACAGCACTGGTTGCTCAAGGAACAGGTAGAAGGAGCAGTGGGGGATGGAAACCAGTGAAGGGAAAAGCAAAAATTTCAGTTCTGTAGAAACTATCTGATCAGTTGGATTAAAATTAGGGAGGAAGGGAGGGACTTATTTAGAATTTTAGTGAAAACTTGGGTTTTCCCTGACATCTTCCAACCCGCTGTGCATTGAGAGCACCGGTCACAAGGGAGCAGGGATGTGTGAGGGAAAGGAGTGGGGGTGGCTGAAACTGGTTGGATAATGAGTGAGGTTCAAAGATGTAGAAGAGTTGTTTCCAAGAGGCAAGAGCTGTGCAGTGTCAGCTCCCTCAGCTTCAGGGAAGTGAACATGGAGACAAAGGGGAAAAGCCAGGAGGGGGACAGACAAAAATTTAAGAATTAATGCATTTTGTTCATTAAATATTTTAACAGCCAGACCTCCAGGACTAACAATGTCAGGTTCCCGTTTCAGTTATTCCTTCTTTTCACTATTTGCTCTTCTCTGTCTCTGTTTTTGTTTTTTTTGGTTTTTGTTTTTTTTTTTTTTTTTTTACCTGTGCTTCATGTAGTTTCTCTGTGGCTATGCATCCAGTACATTTGGCCAGTCGCCCTCGCCCACACCCACACCAAAGGTAAACTGAATACATGAGTTCCTCTGTTGTATATTCACCTCTCCTTGGCAAGGATTGTGCTTTGCTCTTGTCAGTTTATTCCTCTTCCTGCACTATCTATAGAGGATCCATCTCAAGTGACCAATGTGATGGAGAGCATTTTTACGCCTTGTTGAATAGATGCAGCTGTATGACTGTGTCATTGATTTCTAGGATTTCACTCAGAAGAGCTTTGTAATGATGGAAATTCAGTTTGGATAAAATCAGAACCAGCCCGAGCCAAAGTTTTGCGTTTTTCTCCTGATATTTGAATCATTTTAATTAATCCCATCTGTGGGATATGGCTGTTGTTTATCATGGTGCCACTATTGGCTTCAGTAGGACATTATTCCTCCATGCAACTGCAAATCTGTCCCTGTTTTGTCCTTTTTGAGGCAGGAGGAAGATGACAGTTTGTGTGCGAAGAGAGACTCCTGGATTGCATTTCTGGGTTGCTTGGAAATGCCATCATTCTCCGAGCAGGGTTACGTCTTGTTCAGGGGAGAGCTCAAATCCAAGCCTTCAAAGACAATTAATATTGAACTTTGCCATGATCATCCAAACAGGCTCTTGGCACCTTTTTTAGGTCTTTTCTGTTGCATCTCCTCTCCTGACTGGTTCTGATGGCTTCCCAAATCTTTCTTGCTAGATATTTGGTCATAGGGTAGCATACTGTGTGCTAAAGGTTTTTGTGACATTAGCTTTGCGACTCTGCTCACATTTCCGTGACAATCTTTTGATAGTCAGAGAATTATGATAGAGATGGACCTGACTTTCAAAATTCAAATCCTTGCATGGGGCTGAATTTCAACACTTCTTACCTCTGCAGCGTCTCGGGGTGTTCGGACTTGGAATTCCAATGAGGGGGATCTGACCCAAAATGACCCAAAGTCGTTCATTCCAAAGCTGGACTCCTTCCCCTCCGTGTGTCATGGTTGCAAATTGTTTGGATTGCAACATCTCATGGGGCCCTGCTCTAGAGTTGTAGCAATGCCACACACCAAAAAAATAAAATCCTTCCTGAGTTAGGATATGGTAGGATTAAATCCAGGAGAGAATTGGATTTAATCGGTCTGAAATGCCCAGGCCAGTCTTTTTCTCTGAAGACAACAACAGGAGATACAGGGAAATGGGAGACATAATACTGATGATTTCTGTGAGTTTTGTTGTTGTCAGAGTTGTTCTAACAATATAGCCTTGTGTTTTGTAGGTTTTCTAATGAATAATAATTGATCATATTTGTTAGGCACTGAGGCAAGGGTGGAACAGCCAAGCCAAAAAAAAGATTTTTCCAAACATATCAACATCAGTAAGTTTTATAAAATGAGGGCGCAGTTCAAAATAGTGATACTCGACACTGTTACGTAGCCTGTGTCAACTTTGCATCTGAAGGCACTTTCCAGACTGCACAGCCTCTAGGAGAGAGACTGTCTCTTCACTATATGTCACTGCAGAACCTGCTGTGAGGGGACCTCAGATTTCGATGGTCACCTGGAAGCCACCTCAGTGATACTTCATATAACAAAATATTCAAACAAAAAGCACCATTTTTGTCAGACTTCAGAAAAAAGGCTGAGAAACAGCGTGTCATATTGGCATGGCCCATTATAGTGACCTTATAATCCTAAAGAGATGGAAGGACAGTCCTTTGTCCAGAACCTTTCCCCAAAGTATTGCTGATGGTACATGCTTCTCTCTACTTCCCTGACTCACTAATTCATCTTTCTGCATTTCCACCAAAGCAGGTCGCCATCTCCCCGGCAGTCCTAGCGCTGAGCATGGACATCCTGGTGCACCATTCAGCCTTCTCCTTAAAGTGGGAGGAGAAGGTGCAGAGGGAGGGGAGGAGTAACTCCTACCATTTCTGTCTCAGTGACATTCCTCCTTGTACTTGCCTTTCTCATTGCTTCTATTTACTTGGTTTGAATGTTACAAAGAAAAAAAACCCGGTGATTGCCCTAGCTGGAGCTCTGGGTCTGTATTAGGACCATCCTACTTGACATAATTTTGGGTCCATCTTAACCCATTGAACCCGCAGGGTGCAGGTAGGTTGAACTGGTTATTGCATTTTCAGCCCTGGGCACATGGTAAGTCCCTAAATGTGTCCGAGACACCAAAGGAAAGAGTCTGAATAGGTCCCTAGAGACTTTACAGCTTCACAGAGGTGCTGGGAAATGTCCTGATGCTCCAGCTGTGCCACTGGGAATCTTAGGCACCCTATGTTGGCAGAACATCCCCTTGTGTCCTGATGATGATCTGCCTTGACTTTTATGTTACCGCAAGCAGCCACGCACATCTCTGAACCTCCAAAGCCAGATTGGCTTGAGGTGGCAGAAAGAGGTGGCATTGAAGCATGTCTGAATGTCATGCTGGTCTGCACATCTTTCTGAACTTCTCGTTTGAGATGGTGCTTCTCTGTAAATCATATAATTCTCTTATTATTATTTTTCTCTTCTGCTCTTCTTCCTTTGGTGCTGAGCACAGGTCTCAGCACCTGTGAGGCTACAGCACCTGTGAATCCTGCATGTCCTTCCCCATGACACCCAGGTCATGTCCTGTTCTTGACTCTGTATGGACACCAGTGAAGAGAGAGTCTGTGGCCCAAAGATGCTACAGTCTCAGTTTGAAAGTTAAGACATGTCTGGCCAGGAGAAAAGCAGAATATATTCAACTCTTTCTTCTTCAGGCTGTGGGGACTGCGTCTTGAGCTAAAAAATGCTCCTCGTCTGCAGTAAAACCTGTATTTTCAATGCCTCACTAGGCTGTGTTGGCAGGCTGCTCCACTCATTTTTTGAGGCCATTTTATTGGAATAAGGGAAGTGGTGTGATTCTCCCCATGCCGGTGGTGAGGTGGGAGGAACCACGATGACTTCAGTGGTGTCACCCTGTCCCTGCAGGAGGAGGCTGGTGCAAAGCACTCGCCTGAGGTTTCGTTGTGTAGCTGAGAGCCTGGTTACTGCCCACGTGGCTGGTGCCCACCATCGAGGGGTCTGTGCACAAACGTCAGGTCAAGGAAGCACGTGAATGACTGGGATGGTGCAGTCTTGACAGGAGGAGCCCAGACCGCTCTGACAATTTGGATAGGAAGACACGCTGCTTTCCGGCTTCTGTCCCTTCCCTCCAGTCCTTCCCAGCAAAAGGCTCTCAGGTGTCAGGTTGGAGATGGCACCACTGCCATTTTTGCAGATCTGGATGCCTGCACGGAAGCAATGAAAGGCATCAGCAACCTAGAGAGGGAGGTTCTGCTCTCTGGGAGCAAACCACTTGTGTTCCCTTGTAGACCCTTGTACCAAGTCTTGCACCCTTCCTACCACCTCGCCTGAAAAAGACCTCTCCCAGGTCTTTTGACAAAGCCCAAATTGACAAACCTGGCTAACATGCAGTTGCTTCCAACTTCCAGCCCTGCTCCTGCATCTGTTGCTGCTTCTAGCCCCTGTGGCTGTCCTTTCGCATTACACAGAGGTGACCCCTTGCACGTAATTAGCAAAGTGATAAGAATACATTAATCAAAGCTATCCAAACCAGGATTCTTGCTGAAACAGCCTATTCCTCATCAAGTCTGTGACAGAATGTGAACACCAAACCCTACAGTGCTCTGTAGGTAGCAGCTGCATCCATTAATTACTCTAGATTTGTTAACCATTTGTT
Source organism: Larus michahellis (assembly GCF_964199755.1). Classification (NCBI taxonomy): domain Eukaryota; kingdom Metazoa; phylum Chordata; class Aves; order Charadriiformes; family Laridae; genus Larus; species Larus michahellis. The sequence continues at coordinate 217,027,944 of NC_133896.1, forward strand.
CTTTGGGGGAGGATTTTGCTGGGAGAGATCGCTGATAGCCCTCCCCCCACCGCAAGCTCTCCTGGACAAGCGGGCCAGGTTTTTCTGGTGTGTGCATGAGCTGGGTTTTCTCTTGTTGGAATTCCATGATGACTTTGTGTTTGTGTTGATTGGGTTTGTCTCATTATCATACCCAACCTGAGCTGTGCAAATCCCCTGCTCATGGCAGGGAGGATTGGACTAGATGGTGTTTATGGTCCCTTCCAACCCAAACCATTCTGTGATTCTATGAAATTCCTCAATTTTGGGGGGCGGGGGATGTTATCTGATAGGTTATTAGTGCTATACGATGAAATGCACACAAAGGTTTTAGCAAAAGTAGAAATAAAACCCACCACCTTGCAAAACATTGCAGCAAAGTCAATGGTCAATGCAAATGGGGACTTTGTGGCTCCATGCATGGCTTGACCACCTGAAGAGAAGAGGATGCTTGGAAGAAACGTGCATTAAAATCGTGCTGGAATCCTCCCTTTGGGAAATCCCTGGCCCATCAGGTCATGTCACAGTTTGCCCTATTTTTTTATTGGGAGGGAGTTGCATCCTGGTGCCCAACTCTTCCTCCAGCCCACCAGCAATACTCACTGCCCCACGAAGGCTCCCTGAACACCAGGACCCTACGAGACACACAGCACCACTGTGGCTGATGTGTAATGAGCTCAGGCGATAGCGACTGACACCTACAATGTTAGGCGGGCTTCATTTCATTTGGAGCTGGTCTAACAAGGTTCTCCTGGGGCAGGGAGAAGGGGCTATTAAGGGAAAGCACTCCATTCTGCTTTAGAAACCCTTGCCCCAAACTGGAGACTGGATTATTAAATTAACCAAGGGAGCTGAAACAAGCAAAATACTCACAATAATCCTGATTCACCCCGAACCCCCACCTCGTTTGGTCTAGTTAATATTCTTTTCCAAACACAGCAACTCAGATCTTTCCAGTAGTACTGGCTGAGGAACATAGACCTTACCAGCAGCTTCTGGAGCTGTTTCAGAGTCACCCTGCAGTGAATGAGCCCCTGGCTTGTTTTTCACCCTACACGGGTCTCTGGTCCTACACCCTAGGCATCAGGAGAGGCTCAGCCTGAGATGAGGAACCACGACAGTGAGTTGACGTGACCATGCTGCCTTGCATGGGGACAGGGAAGCCCAAGCCGTTCCCCAAGGAGCATCCCTGGGCAAATGCATCACCCCAAGCTGCAATACACAGATTTTTGGTGGCCCAGAAGGGGCTGTTTGCTCTCATGGGCAGATTTTCCTTACGGCTCTGCATAGGGCAGTTGGGATTGTCAGTCACACAGGGAGGCTTTAGCGGGAGAAATTAAATTATGGCACTTTTCCTCCCTGGGTAGAAGAGTATGGAGTGGGTTGCCAGAGTCCGGCCATTGCCCACCGGCAAGCTCACCAGCTCTGCCCTTGCCCTGCCGAAAGGCTCCACCACCCCTGGCCCTGCTCCCCGCTCCGGCCCCCAGCTGCCGCGGGAGGTTCCCGGGGACGTGGCCGGAGGGGAAAGGCACTGTTATCCTTTCATTTCCTGAGCCCGCTCCGCTGCGGTTTTGCAGGGAGCGGAGACGAGGAAGCGCTCGCCGACGCTCAGCAGCCAGTTCAAGCGGTCCCTGGAGCTGTTGATGAGGACTCTCAGCGTGTGCCAGCCCTTTTTCGTCCGCTGCATCAAGCCCAATGAGTACAAGAAGCCCATGGTAAGTCTTGCTGTTCTCTTTTCGCACGGGAATGCCCGCAGGGTCACTCTGCCCTGGAGTCGACGGAGCCAGGATTGACCCGGTGTGCTTAGAAAACCAACCTGCAAGCAAGGGAGCCACCAAAGGGTTGGCAAAATCAGGCACTTGCCTTGTGATCCAACAGCACCCTGAAACTTTTTGCAGAGGGGAGGTCCTGCCCTGGCCTTTCTTCCCAAGGATGATGAGGAATTTGTCCTGCAGCCCTTTCTCCTATAGGAAATGTCTCTGAGTTTCCATAGGGGGTAGGTGCCTCCCTACCAGAGACTTAGGCTGAGCTGTAGGACCCTTGGTTCAGCCCGAAGGCAGGGTTCAATGTTTCCTAAAAGGGATCCCCTTCCCATAGGGTTTTCTACAAAATCCTTGCTTCCGAGGGATCTCATACAGTTCCACCCCTGTTAGATCCCTCCCAACTGCTTTTTTTGCGAAAAAGCACAATTTAAAAAAGCAGAGGGGAAAAAAAAAAGGCAAACTAGTGCAGAGGAAAGGTGAGAGCAACTGTTTGGCTCTGATTCCCAGAGAGTTGCTTCGAAAGAAACAAACACTCTGGGGACCAGCTTTAAGGAACAAATGAAAGGGAAGGAGATGGACGTAAATCCCCCCGGCCACAAACTGCTCACGGAGGGGAGTTTTGCAGCAAAAGGGAGATGATAAGGTGGGTGCTGAACACCCCGATCCCACTGGAGGATTGGACCCTGGCGCTGTTAGCAGTCACTGTTAGCTGCTCACCACTCTCAACAGTGATGCTGCTTGGGGCGGGCGAGGTTTATTTAATAATAATGTCAGCTATTTGTTTCTGTGAGTCGTTTTGCCTGTGCCTTTGAACTTCAGTAGTGGTTGATCTAGACGGAGCTGGAGCTTTATCTAAAGTTAGCACCTGTTAGCAAAGCTCAAACGAGTGCAAAAAAAAGCATAAAATACCGAATTTCAGAGCTGTTGAGGACAAGGAGTGGTTTTTTGCAACTTATTTTTGATGTTCAGTGAATTTAATGTGATGCGGGGCAAAAAGTTTGGTGGCGCTCTCAGACCAGTTTACTGTGCCCTTACCCTGGATTTGGTGAGCATAAAAAGGCACCTAATAGCACGTTAATGGAATATTTGGGGTTAATATTTAACAATATGTTTGATCTGAGATTATCATCTGAGCTGAGATCAAAACAAGACCTTCTTTAAGGTCTTTAAGAATATGGGTGATGCTGAGAAATAGATGTACACACTGAACTGTTTTTAACAAGTTATTCCCAATGCCCTGACTTTGAGCTACTTTTATGCCTGGAAGTCTGCGATTCGGTCTGGCATTTTGTCCCCTGTGTAATACGTCTGTATTTCATCAGCTCTTGCAAGCTCTAAGTCCTTGTCCAACCCATTTATTTACAAAACTTTCAGTGGGACATAAAAAAAAAGCTATAAGTTTGAAAGAATCAGACAAAGATTAATTTATCTCCCCATCAAGGTAATGAGTGGGATGAGCTAACGCTGAATGAGGGACTGTAGTGCAGTAAGATATGACTACATTTATTTTTGGCCTTGGTTTAATAATACAAAGAGGGGAAAAACGTCCCAGATAATGGTACACAGAGCTGTGCAGGGTGACTGCAAAAGAGAACATTTTCTGGGAGTTCATTTTCTGCCCCTGGCTTTGAAGGAAAGTGTACTGATAGTGATAGGAAATGGGATAGTGGGAAGTGAAAGGTCAGTGGAAAGTCCTGTTTGTTACTTTATGTTATTTTAAAACTTTGCTTCCTTCTAAAATATGCTTTGGGGGGCGGGGGGGGGGGAATATTGTTTGCATCAGGCTGCTGGCTGGAGTTCTCCGTGTCCGTCATCCCATGCTGCTGTTTCTGAGCATTGCTCTGTTGTCCTGGTTAGTCTGAGAGAAACGCAAGGGATGAAACAGGTCAAAATAACATGCAAAGAAAGTCCAAACTGTCTCCAGCCAGTCTGTGTGACACGGGTGCCTCGTCAGACCTTGATGCCAGGAAGCTCACCGTTTCCCATATGTGCAATGACCTAACCCGACAGACCCTTGAGGGTTGTTTACAACCCACAACTGCTCACCTACCCTTCTGCTTCATGGCTGGGGGGCAGAGAGGAACACACACCTCTTTCCTCTGTGCCTTTCTTGTCCCCACTCCCCAATACCCACTGTAGATAAGGACAGATTGAGACCAAATCTGGATGGTGCTACTTTCTGCCTTCTCCTCATTCATCTGTTGTCTTCTCCTGCGATCAGGATCTGTCTTACATCACTCCAGCCCTTTCATGGTTAAGTGGCTGCTACAAGCTAGTCAAAAAGCTCTCTCCAAGGATGGGGAGATGGATGTATCCACAGGGCAGATCCACCTGTCCCAGGAGGTGCATCTGAGATACAGGGATAACTGAGATACAGGGATAACTGAGATACAGGTACATACCCATCTCTCCTCCCGCACTTCAGGGAAAGCCTAGGTGACTCCCATTTTAGATGCTCACATCTGTACGTGCACAGGTGCTCACATTTTAGACAACTGAAGGGAGGGCAGATGAGTAACACCCTGGTGGTAATTCTTTGGCCCAGGCTGGGGTTTACTGCCCCAACTTTCTGGGGTGTGCCAGCAACACACCACGTCTGCCTTTATTTTACACTTGTGTTGAACACTTTGTTGGATGCACCCAGCAAACGACATCAGGCTGCAAGAGGGTGCACTCAGGAGCTCCAGGATCCTCCTCAACATGCTAAAACGCTGAGCCAGCAGCAGGGATTTTCTTGAACCTCCCTTCAGCAGATCTGCCAATCTAGCACCAACACTCGCTATTCACCCAGAGGTGCCCAAAACAAGGGAGAGCAGCCAGGTTTCTTAGCAAACATCTGCAAAGACTGCATTACCTAAGTCTGCTGTCTGGCCTTGAAACTGTCCATTGCTTGTCAGGAGCAGACATGGACACTGGTCTGAGATTTGTCCTTTCCCTAAAACCCTCAGCTGGTCTCAGTTCTGACATTTTAAGCTCCTCAGGTGTCCTCCTGGTTACAGGCTGGTTTGATGATAACAGGCTTATCTCAGAGCCTCGGCATCTCCAAGGCTGCACTCTTCCTTTCTGTAACTTTGGGGTGTCACCTATCCTTAAGATCAACTGGTGTAGGTACCCTAAGACCTTTCAGTGTCTGAGCCTTTGCTGATACGGTCCTCTGCAAAACAGTACTTCCCTGCCTGTACAGGAGTGCTCTGACCATGCCAGTAAAGCTCCGAGCAGTGGTCAGAAGTTAATGACCATGAGTGGTTATTGCAAGGGGGACTGTACAGTTTGACCCTTGTAGATGCAGCATCGCTGCCTGTTTTCCCAAGGTGATGTTCACCATTGCACTCTTCTCTCCAGTTCTCCCTTCAGTCCTTAGTGTAATGCATAGGGCACATCCAGTCTTGCAAGTGGAAATTAAAGAAATGGAGTGAGTGAAACACACTCAGCAGTTCATAGGATCAGGCCCATGACAGCCAACAGTCCTGTGTCCTTGGGTCCACCAAGAGAAGGATTTGGGCTTGACTTGGTTGCCCCACACAATTCGGAGTCCCCACTCTCTCATGGCCGATCCAGGCCAAGATGTGCAATCAAACCACCGTGTCCCGTAACCTCCCCAGCTGTTTGATCGGGAGCTGTGCGTCCGTCAGCTGAGGTACTCGGGGATGATGGAGACCATCCGGATCCGCCGGGCCGGCTACCCCATTCGCTACACATTTGTGGAGTTCGTGGACCGGTACCGGGTTCTCATGCCTGGGGTGAAGCCAGCATACAAGCAGGTGAGCGTCTTCTTCCATGTGTAACATTTGCTCTCTGGTGGGCTCTCCGGAGACATTTATGGGATGTGTATCTTCTCCACAAGCAATTACGCAGCATTTGATCCCCAGGTGTTACAGCAGTGCTCTGAGATTTCCAAGCAAAGCAAAAATGGTTACGGGGCTGGCAGGGACAGGGAGCTCAGCACCAAGGGGCCATATTCAGCCTATCCCTCTCGCTCACCTTAAATGTGATGACAGTAAAGGCCTGGAGACCTCATTAGCAGAAAACTGCTGGAACTGGGACCAGAAATGGTCTTCGTTGGGTTTGGGAAGAGCAATGGGTGAGGCTCGTCCTGGTGAATCCCACCCCCTCTTCCACCAGGGCGACCTGCGTGGGACGTGCCAGCGCATTGCCGAAGCGGTGCTCGGGAAGGATGATGACTGGCAGATTGGCAAGACAAAGATATTCCTGAAGGTGGGTGGTTCTCCGCATCCCCCCTGCCACCTGGGACCCTTGCCTGTGAAGGGGTCTCCTACCATCCCCTTTTCATGGCCAGACATGACCCTTCCTCATGGTCTCTGGGCTGGCATGGCAGTGGGTAGAACCTGGGCCAAGGCAGGATATTTGGGGCTGGTTTAGGAAGCGGTGGGCAGGAGGAAGCCCTGACACTTCGCCAGCACTGATGCATGCACGTACCCATACGGATGCAGCACACATACAGCACACGACCTTTTCCCTCCTGCGCTGAGCCACTTGACCACATCTCCCACCTTCACCCAAAAAGCACGGCAGCAGGAGGGATGTCCGTGCGAAGCCCTGCAGAGAGAGGGACCGAGAGCTAACGGGCTCACTTTACTTTCTCCACGTTCTCGCACAACCCCAGACGTGCCCACAGCCTCCCTCTCTGCGTTGGCCCAGCTTTCAGGGAGCAGCCCAACGTTGCAGGTTTCCTTCAGCCCTGCTTGCGCTCATCTCTCCTTACAAACCCGCTCCTGCATTGCTCCAGGGAGACGAGAGGCTGAGCTGGCCAGAAACCAGACTGGAAGCAAAGGCTCCTCTTGAGCAAAAGTCTCAGTGGTAAACCCTGACCACTTACATCTAAATTCACCCCCAACCTCATCGCCACTGTGAACACCCCCATCGCTTCCCTGGAAGCTGTTCCCACTCGTCGCTCTTTCCAAAGCCTGTTATCAAGATCTCACAGCTGTCAGGGCAGGAAACAGAGAAATCGGGAGGCCCCGAGGGGCCATGTGAGGTCGAGCAAAGCAGGAAACGCATGGAGCTGCCTCTGCTGCACCCAGCGCGGCAGGGCTCAGCATGCCGCCTCCGGGAAAGAAAGCCGAGTTACCAACGCCATGGGAGAGATCAACAGAAAGCTTGGACTGGTGCATCTGAAAGCCTCAGAGCAAGGAAAGTCAGTGTTTCAGGGAGGTGTTTTGTCCTTAGGGTAGGAGGTGTTGCAGCCTTGGCTGGAGGGACCAATGTGACCCAAGCAGTCTGGAGTTTGTTTCCAAACCTCCAGCGCTCACAGGAACTGCTCCCATGGCTGATGGTACTAGCAGGGGACTCTGCATGGAAGGGAAACATAATTTGGTTGTTTTCAGACTATATGCAGTTTCTGGATGCTCTGGTTCATTTGGGAATGAAGGCAGTAGGTCACTAGGGTTTATGTTAGGATTTCCCCAGTGAGTAGGTGGGGTGATACTTAGGATGTAAAAAGTCCCAAGGATTTATTTTGGGCCTCGTACCACCCTTCCTGCCACATGTCAAGCAGATGGAGAGCTTGAGAAATGGGTGGTGTGTTGTTTCCTCCCTCAGGACCACCATGACATGCTGCTGGAGATTGAGAGAGACAAGGCCATCACAGACAAAGTCATCCTCATCCAGAAGGTGGTCCGTGGGTTTAAAGACAGGTAGGTGTGAGCCCCACTGCCAGACAGGAGGTGGGCTATGGGGGATGCTTCACCCAGAAAGTGGCTCCTGAGGGATGCATCACTCAGTGCTCCTCTGACCTGTCCTACCTGCAGCTGGGGAGAGGGGAGTGCTGATGTGTTGGCACTCACGTGCAGCAAGTATTGGAAGAAAACAGTAGAGGAAACAAGAGGAAAACTGCATTATCTTCGTCAAACATGTCCCTGTTCACTGCTGTCTTCAGGGGAGCTGGTATTTATTATGGCAATGCAGCAGTGGGACCCTGAGCCTGCTGAACACAATGCTAAGCCTCCAGACTGTGGGGATCCCCACAAGACTGCAGTGGGGCCATTGCATTGTCCACTGTGACTAATCTTACTTTCCCCAAAGCCCAAGGGGTTCAGGACTCTTCCCTCCGTAAGGCAGTTGCCACAGACTTGAGAGGAGGGCAGGTAGTCCATGGGGAGCTCATGGCACAGTTGTAGAGGCAAAGGGAAGCCACAGCTGAGGTCAAGCTTCAGCCACGGAGGAGGAACAGTTCTTGGGGCTTTGTGCTTTTTGATTCTCCGATCCATGGCTGTGACTCAGGTTGTGCCTTAGGTTTTGCAGAAGGGGCACATGCCAAATAATTCAGTAATCCTTACCACAGTAATCCCGGTGAGACCCCCCAAGCCCTCCCAAAGCAATTGTCCCCAAGGTGTCTCTATGCGGGATCAGGCCAGGCTAAGGAGGAGGGGAGGTGGGAAGGTGGTGTTGTTGAAATTTGCTCTTGATCATTTGGGTGAGATTGGTTCCATTCTCAGGTGGCTGGGATTGAAGCGAGGAGGGAAGGCAGGGAGGATATTTCAGATGAGAGAGGAGGGTGCAAAAGGGAGGAGGGGACCATCCCAGCATCTCCTCCTCTGCCCATTTCCATAACCTGATGGGATCAGCCTGCAGAGACCTATCAGAGAGAGCCCCTACAGACCTCTTTATAGAAGCGAGGAGAGCTCGGGGAGGAGACATTTTCAGGCAAAAAAAATTTGCAGGGTTTACTCCACCTGGCTGCTCAGTTTCAAATCTCCAAAGAATGAGGCCCAGGAGATGATGACTCGCGGCCAAACTGCAGAGGCAAGTGATTGAAATGCCTTTGCAGGTCCAATTTCCTGAAAGTGAGAAATTCAGTCCTGATGATTCAGAGATACTGGCGTGGACATAACTGCAGGAAGAACTACGGTGCTGTAAGTAGGGGGGTGCTTCCTCACACCTCTGCCTTCCTACCTCTTTCAGCTGGGACATACGTAAGAGTTTCCTGGCTCAAAATGCCCCACTGAGTATAGAAGGGGGTGGGGTTGACTTTTATCAGCTGGAGTGATGAATGAAGGTTTGCTCTTGCTTCTTTGCCTTCTCATTGAAGAGGCCACCTGACCACCTTCTAGCTGTCCTTTTCCCCTGAGTTGGATGTCCATTGCACCAACTGGTCACTTGGGGTTTTAAAAGTCTTCCCCTAGCTTCCAGGTGACTGAAAACTCAAGAGCAGCTTCCTCTGAAAAACAGACTCCATCTTCAGGTGGGTTTGTATTTGGGTTTCTCCTCAACCTGGTCCATGGCCCTCTTCTCTCCCTGTCCCAGCTGGTTCTGACCCAACTGCGGGTCATTTGGGAGATGTGTTGGGGCCTAAAGTGACTCAATATCATCCTCCAAGACTGTGACTTAGTAGGAATAGCCACTTCCAGGCTGGTCAGGATGCTGCCTCCTGCCGTGGAACAGTACCTTGGCTGCCGGGCAGGAGGTCTGCAGATGCTGGACCTCCATGGGAGCAACCGTCATGGCCTCAGGTAGCCTCAGGGCTACCTTAAGATGACCAGCCAGACCTCATGAGGCCCCTCAAGGGCAGAAGCTCTGTAGGACTCAGTGGGGAAGAAACTGCTGTTGTCCTTCCTGGGCTTTGGATCAGTGCAGCAGCAGGGCTTAATTTTTCCCCCCCTCTTGCAGAACCTCCCTCCCAAAAGCTTGTTCCTGGTGGGGGCTGATTTCAGCGGCTCTTATTTACAGCCATGCAAGAAGGAGATTAGCGATGTAAATCTGCTTAGGATGGGCGAGCCCCTGGGCAGCGGGGTGGTTTCATCCTGCCCCCTCTTGCAGATGCGGATCGGCTTCCTGAGACTGCAGGCCCTCTACCGATCCCGCAAGCTCCACAAGCAGTACCACATGGCTCGCCGGCGGATCATCGAGTTTCAGGCACGATGCCGAGGCTACCTGGTCCGTAGGGCTTTCCGTCACCGCCTCTGGGCTGTCATCACTGTCCAGGCCTATGCCCGGGGCATGATCGCCCGAAGGCTGTATAAGCGCCTGCGGGGGGAAGTAAGTACCACGGAGGAGAGGTCGGTCGTGGGAAACGGAGGTGGGGAGAGGGGAAATCAACAATGCTTCTGCGTCATGTGCTCGTGGGATCGGTATTTAAAGAGCAAAAAAGAATTTCAAAAATAAGTAGATGCCTATTCAGAAGGGCTCTTGCATTTATTCCCCCAGTATCATCGACGCCTGGAAGCAGAGAAACTTCGGCTGGCAGAAGAGGAACGACTCCGAAAGGAGATGAGTGCCAAGAAAGCCAAAGAGGAAGCAGAAAAGAAGCATCAGGTACATGGGGACTGATCTCTTTCTGGGGTTCCGTCTCTGTTTTCCAGGGACTGGTTTTGCTCCTTTGAGGGGAAATGCCAAAAATATCTAAGGGATTTCTACCCTGCTTGAGCGGTTTGTATTTAATTCACTAAAGTACTCTATGCTCTAACTAGTTTGAAGCTGCTCCAGAATTTCTGATCTGCTGCACAGGAATGCCAGAGATTATGGTTATTATTCGCTTGCTTTTGCTATTGTATAAAGGGGAACTGGGACACTCCGTGTCTGTGTGCACATACGTGGTTGTATAAGAGAAAGAAATAAGGTCAGTGAGAGTCTCTGTGCATGGACCAAACCCCCTAAACAGGCAGCAAGGAAGGAGAAAACGCTATTGCTTTGTCCTTCTGCAGTTAGGAAACTAAGGCATGGACCTGTCAGTGATTTGGGCCAAGTCGTGACACTGGTGTAGTGCCCCACGCACTGGGCGGTCTCCCTTTCTGAAGCCAGGTCCCGCAGAATTTAGTGCCAACTCTTTGGAGGGAGCAGTTCAGTCACTGTACTTGTCCTCTTGCAGGTACGCCTGGCCCAGCTGGCGCGGGAAGACGCAGAGAGAGAAGTAAAGGAGAAGGAGGAAGCACGTCGGAAGAAAGAGCTCTTGGAAAAAATGGAGAAAGCTCGCAACGAGCCAGTGAATGACTCAGAAATGGTGGACAAAATGTTTGGATTCCTGGGGACAACTTCATCTCTGCCTGGACAGGAAGGACAGGCACCCAATGGCTTTGAGGTACTGGAGACATACACGAGCCTACATATCACATGAAAGGCTTTAGCAACACATTAAATTGTTGTGGGGAGAGTGGGGCAATCTACAAGGGGGTCTCTGAAGGCTTCCTTCAAGACCAGGCTCTCCTGTGTGGCAATACCACTATAAGATCACTGAGGACTTCTGGCCTTTGAGATCTTTTCCTTCGTGGTTCATCACAGCTCATGGCATTTAGCTCTTGGACACCCTTTCCCCACGCTAGGAGTGGGACCATGCTTGTTGCTTCTCCTACTGCTCTGGGGACATTCCTGGGCACAGGCATGTCCTTCAGGACTTGGGCTTTGCATGGGCTCCAGAGTTATATTTCATGGTCTTCCCTCCATCTGGCTTTTCCTTTTGGGTGGAAATCAGATGGACAAAAAAGTCAGGCCCAAAGGGAAAGGGTAGTTCAGTATCCAAAGCCATGCTGAGTGCCTGACATGTCCTCCCCTGCCAGGATCTTGAGCGAGCCCAGAAGGAGCTGGAGGAAGAGGACCTGGACGCAGCATTGCCTCTCCCTGAGGAAGAGGAGGAAGATCTCTCAGAGTACAAATTTGCCAAGTTTGCCGCCACGTATTTCCAGGGCACGACGACACACACCTACATCCGCCGGCCTCTCAAGCAGCCTCTCTTGTACCATGAAGATGAAGGAGACCAGTTGGTGAGGCAGGGGATTTAAAAACTCAAGCAGGGTAGGGTGGGTTGGAGCAAGCCTGGGGAACCCTTCACCCAAAGGGCACCAGCCGTTTCCCTTTGGGATACATTGGTGTGCTCATGGTTTGGTGGAGAGCACAGCCCTCATCTCTTGCACAAGTGTCGGTACACACTGTCCCGCCAGCATGCTTTGAGCACTGGTAACACAACAAACATTAGGGGGATGTAGCGGTGAGTCTGTACCTTCATATTTGTGTTAAGACAATTAATGAAGTGCTCTGGGCTCAGGGCATGGACAATGAAAATTATTGAGCAAGCACAGCTGGAAAAGTTGTTTCTTACCTTGTCATATGCACCAGTGCAGAGGTAGCAGAGAAGAAATGCTTTTCCTATAGCCAGCAGTACAAGAGCAAAATCCTACTGAACTTGCATGGCTGTAATGAACATCATGTTGGCCATGAACTTGCCTTCACTGTCGTTCTCCTTCCCCTCTGCAGTGGGTTAGGAGCAGCCAGTCACTGCCTCTCTATAAAGCTGGCATCTCCTAGCCAAGAAGAAACCCCCTTGTAGGGTGCACAAATGCACTCATGATGGTATGAACACAGAACCTGAATTTGTGATCCCCAGCCACCGGCCTGCCCGGCTTGCTCGGATGGGATGTATGCTGCGGGCAAGACTGTTATGTGCGATGCAGGAAAGTGTTTTATCTCCTGCAGACGTACAGGGAGACCACAGTGGTGATGCTGGTGCATTCAGCACGGCTTGACCGTCCCCGCCACTGCCCTGGTGTGAGCTAATGGAGTTAATCTTTCCTTTCAAATAGGCAGCACTTGCTGTATGGATCACTATCCTCCGTTTCATGGGAGACCTCCCTGAGCCGAAATATCACACAGCCATGAGTGATGGTGGCGAGAAGATACCAGTGATGACAAAAATCTATGAGACTCTTGGGAAAAAGACCTATAAGAAAGAACTGCAGGCTCTGCAGGGAGAAGGAGAGGTAACTGCTGCGGCTATAAAAGAGACGCTGTTATTAGGTGTTGGATATTGAAATGCGTTGGAAAGAAATTACTTGTGGGGTTTGCTGCAGACAATCAGTTTGTCGACTTTATTTGCAGTTATGCTATGAAGGGACAATTGCCCGTGTGTCAGGTGTTGATCCTGTCCCTTCTTCTTCACAGGGATACCTGAATGTCCCCCAGCAAGACAGTAAGGGAGGTGCCCTGATGTCCTCATGGGGCTTGGATGTCTCTTCTCCTCCTTGTAGGGCAGAAATACATGGGGGGAGCGCGATGTCCTGTGTCATCAATCTCTCATTTGGAGATTTCTTTTTGATCTGCCCTGGGTCAGAATAGACTAAATTAAAAATGTGCCCTTAATCTTGGAGCAGGAAATAAAGAGTTACCAGGTGATTAAGCTGTGGAAATCCAAAAAAAGAATCCGTATTGGATCCTCAGTGCATTCTGGGATGTCACTGGAGGACTTTGTCTTAGGACCCCTCCCAGATAAGACATTGCTGTGGATAAACCACTGTCCATAGCGCTGATATGCTTTCATCTTTGGCAATGGCTTTAGTTAATAGGACAAGATATTAACCAGTATTGGGATTTTCTAGATGGCACCGTTGCATTTTCAAGAAGTTTTCTGTAGTATCATCTGGATAAGCCCCTGCGGCATTTGCAGAGATAAATTAACAAATCTCCGAATTTTTAGAGAGAGTGATATCATTCAGCGCTTTCAGTGAATTACCTGAGAAGGAGAGTAGCCTCACCTGGATTGTAATTCCATGAAAATATACAGCAAGAATCACCTTTCATTCCTTCTACCTGTCATTTCTTGCTTGCTTATTACAAAAAGGCATACTTTGGCCAACTGAGACATAGGTAGTACAGAAGAGAAGGAAAATTTAAGCTGTCATTTTTGTCTGTGGTTACATCTGCTCTGCAGAGTGCACAATAGTGCAGAGAGATGCCTGAGATGACCCTGAGCATCATGATACGCAAATCCAGGTTTACAGTACCAACTTGGCTTTATAATGGATATAAATCACCACAGCTGCAGGTCTCAAAGTGTTGATCTGGTGTAAAATCAGTCTTTCCAAAGCTGTTTAAATGGGGAGAGGGTAACTGGGTCAAAAAGTGAAGTGATTGCCCATGCCATTGTAATCCCACCAGTGGCATAAAGTTGGTATAAAAGTAGAAAGCCAACAATAACTTAATGATATGTAGTCAGTGCCTGGGTCTGTCTCACATCAAATTTATTCTTCTGAGAAATCTGATAGAACACAGAGCTGGTTAACGGCGATGAAACCTGTCCATGAATCATTGGCTAGATAACTTGCAGCTCACGAACTTGCTGTGCAAATGGCTCATCTCAGAGCATGGTCTTGCTCCTCTCATTTGCGATGCAGGAGCAAACCTGAATGGGATACAGCAGCACTGGGTGGACATAAGTTGAATCAGCCACTTGTTCTCTAGGAATGGAATGGAATGGAATAGAATAGAATAGAATAGAATAGAATAGAATAGAATAGAATAGAATAGAATATTGTATGTCAGTTGGAAGGGACCTACAGCTATCATGTAGTCCAACTGCATGACATCTTCAGGGCTGACCAAAAGGTAAAGCAAATTATTAAGGGCATCATTCAACATAATTTTTTTCAGATGTTCCCAATAGGTAGTTTTGAGCTGGGGGAGGCTCGTTGGTTAGAAAGTGTCTACAAAATTCAGAGTCGGACCAAGGTTATCGGGGGGCACAGCAATAAGGGTCCACACTTGCGTTTCCCACCAGCCTCTGAAATATCTCACTCTGTGCCCAGGATTTATGGCCTTCTGCGGAAGCCCAGGGGAGGCAGGGTGAGCATGTACTCAGGCAGGGCCTCACCACATTGCACTCCACGCCTCTTGCTTTGCAGAGTACTCACATTGACGGGCACAAGAAGAACAGTGTGCGGCACAAACTGGTCTCCTTAACACTCAAGAAGAAATCCAAACTGACGGAGGAGGTGAGAGGAGACGCTTGGCCGCCTGGCAGCACAAGTGCCGTTGGATTGTCTGCAGCCCTCTCTGACTCTCTTCTGCTTTTCCCTAGACAACATAGAACCAGCCCTCCTCTGGGTTTGGCGCTACCTGTCTCTCTGCCTGAAAGATTTAAGGAGTGTTTAAGGGGAAAGGTTGGCTTCCCGTGTCTCCTTGAGTCATTCTGCACCTCACGCCGGCCTCCCCTCGGCTCCCGTTCTCCATCCATCCAGCACCTTCCCTTCCCTCTTTCACAGCCCTCCATCCAGCTGCCGATACCTCCCACCACTCTGTGATGGTCTGAATGTTATCCCTGCTTTTAGTTTCCTGCCCTCCACCGTAGCGTAGGTAGCAGGGGTGGGGGTCTCCAAAAGCGCTCACCCATCCTCTGCTCCTCTCCAGCGTCAGGGAAAAAAATCCCTGTGGGAGCAGTTAGCCTTATCTGAGAGCTTTTGGAAATCCCATTCTAAAAGAGAGGAGCCATAAATTGGAGGGGTTTTTTTTTGGTGGGGGGGGGGGATGAAAGCAATGCAAAGGCATCTTACACACTACCTTGTCCACTTTCAGAGCAGGGAACATCTCACCTGGCTGTAGCTGCTTGAGAGTGCGAAGAGTGCTCTCTGAGATAGTCACCTTCCTTCCTTTAGGGTCAGTGGGGAGAAATGGGACCCAATCCAGCTTACGAATCCAGTGAACTCACTCTAGAAATGCCCGGCTTTCTCCAGTGGCTCTAAATGGAGACTGGGTTGACTATCCGAGACAGAGAGTTGGTAGGCAGATGAATGCCATCCCTGTTCTCACAAACAGCACCATGCTTATGCGCTTTTGGCTGCATCATTAGCATGGGGAGTGGGTCCATTTTGCCAGTGTTTTAATGTTTTTTTTAATATGGCTGAGCTAAAGGGGCAGGTCCTACTTGGCAAAGAGCGGGTGTTATTCCAAAGATCCTTGGTGGCCCTTTCCCAGCTGCAGGACCAGCTCAGAGCTGGGATACAAGGGTGTCATTGTAGAAAGCCTGGGCAAAGATGGAGCAGGTGGGAGTGTGACTAAACAGGACTGTTTTCAGCTTCACCATACGTGGTTAAAGCCAACAAAGTCAAACCCTCCCATTGCTGTTAAACTGCTAGATTGAAGAACTTCTGAGCCCCCTCCTGGCTGGTGGAGGAGTCCTCCTGGGGGAGCACCACACATTTGGGATGGGGTGGGGGGGAGGCGGGGGGGACGTACTAACTGGCTGTACTGAAAGAGAGCAATGTGTCTGGTTGGCAGGTGACAAAGAGACTTCACGATGGTGAGTCTACGCTCCAGGGTAATAGCATGCTCGAAGACCGACCCACCTCCAACCTGGAGAAGCTCCATTTCATTATTGGTAATGGCATCCTCAGGCCAGCCTTAAGGTTAGAAATCAAGACAAAGGCATGAACATGCCATTCTTTTCATTCATCCTTCTTTGAGCTATTCTTGAGCTAATCAAATGATTTTGCTACTGCGTGCAGCTTTACAAAGCTCTCGTTATATCATTTTTCTGTTTGTGTTGTATAGTATGGGCTGGGTCATGTTTCTTACTGTCCATACCAGGCCTGATGGAAGGACCACGCAGAAGGACTCAAACACTTCGGAAAGTGCTAGTGACTACTGGATTGGTTTTTTACTGCTCACTCCTGTTGTTCGCTACCCTTTGTTTTCTATTTGACCGTTTAGATCTCTGTTGTTTGTGTGACCGTTCTTAATGGCATACTACTGAAAAAAACCTCATTTCAGTTGCTAGATTAAGCATTAAAAAGTTGGAAAACGCCAAAGTATGGCCAACTGCACATTTTTGGTTTAGCCCGTTTATGTGTGTGTGTGTTATAAACAGTCCTTGCTTACATAGTCTCACACCCTTTTACCTGCTCACTCCAGGAACAGGGTGGGCATCCTCATCTGATGACCAGCTTCTCTCATTTTCATTTGCCCCTCACAGTTCACCATGAAACCCCTAGCATTACTTTTCTGCACAAAGTCTGCTCTGAAGGCAGACCTGGTAGTGTCCAGTGGGGTTTCCAGTGGGGTTTGTCAGTGTAATAGGTTGGCTAACATTTTTGTTGCCTCCCATGTAGATAAGGAAGTACTGTTGTCCCTCATTTTGCATGTAAAGAACTAAGGTTAAAGTCAAAAGTGGGCATTAAATCCCAAATTGAGATACCCATGACTGTAGATGACTTGACCTCTGCTGGAGCTGATAGTTCCCAACACTTCCAGAAAGCAAGTTCAGGCCTCTCAAGAGGAACAGCCAGCAAATGAAGACTGCCAGTGGATGGCCCTCTATGAAAATTAGTTTAGGAGACTCTCTTGGTATCACTGGGAAGTCTTTATGAGAAACCAGGGTAGACTCCATCATCTAGAGGTGACATTCAGCTGCCTGAACCTTAAGACTCCCCTTTATTTCCCTTTTTCTCTAAGCAGTGTCAGTCAGCTGTGGGGAATCTCAGCTGGTGACGGACGGCATTTTAGAGACAGTGCAACGATCAGGGTGACCATCATTAGGGCAGTTAAATTAATATCCTTGCGATTCTAAAATGAACTTTTAACTGTCAAACACATGCAGATGGGGACTGGCTGTATGTTGAAAAACAACACCTCATTAAATCTAATGTTTTGTTTTGTTTTGTTTTGTTTTAATTCCTATTGCAGGGATGAAATCTACTGTCAAATCTGCAAGCAGCTGACCCAGAACCCATCCAAAAGCAGCCACGCCAGGGGCTGGATCCTGATGTCCCTCTGTGTGGGATGTTTTGCTCCTTCTGAGAAGTTTGTAAAGGTAAATTGTAGATGATATTTGTCTTGTGAATTGTCTGCCAATACATTATTTTTTCCATCCATGGGACAAGCTTTTCTCTTGGGTTTCACAGTAGAGGGAATCCTGGTCTTTATCTTTCCCCGGAATATAAAGTAACATAAAGTTCCTAATCAGAAAGAAAAGTGTATGTGATCCCAAGCTCAATGTCTTAAGTGGATCATATGACTCACTCCTGAGAAGTGTCTCTCTTTCCTGTGACTCTTAAGGGAATGCAGACAACCAATCAACCTGCAGTATTGCATCCAGCCCCAGGGCCTCAGCACAGGAAAGATATGGACATGTTGGAGCAGGGCCAGAGGTGGCCCCGGAGATGCTGGGAGGGCTGGAGCCCCTCTGCTGTGAGGACAGGCTGAGAGAGTCGAGGGGGTTCAGCCTGGAGAAGAGAAGGCTCCGGGGAGACTTTATTGCGGCCATTCAATACTTAAAGGGGCCTACAAGAAAGATGGGGATGAAACTTTTAGCAGGGTCTGTTGCGACAGGACAAGGGCTAATAGTTTTAAACTAAAAGAGGGAAGATTTAGACTAGATATAAGAAAGAAATTTTTTACACTGAGGGTGTTGAAACACTGGCCCAGGTTGCCCAGAGAGGTGGGAGATGCCGCAGACCTGGAAACATTCCAGGTCAGGTTGGACGGGGCTCTGAGCAACCTGATCTAGATGAAGATGTCCCTGCTCATGGCCGGGGGGTTGGACTAGGTGGCCTTTAAAGGTCCTTTCCAACCCAAACCATTCTATGAATTCAGATGATGCCTCCCGCACTTAGATGTATGAAGATGTGATTAAGTGACTTCTGGCAGGAAACTTGGTTGTGGGAGGCTGCAAGTGGAATTTGGACACCTGGGATGGCCCACATTTCTCCCCTATTTCTCACATGCAGAGGTCTGTGCATTCATTCAAGAATCTACTGGCTTTGACAGTATGACCTGAGGCATGTACTCTCACAAAATTGGCAAGGAATAGTACTACACAGCTAATTAAAAATATAACTTAATATAAAAAATTGTACATAGAAAGGGAAGGGTTTAATTTACCTGGAAGTATGTTTGCTTATAATTGCTTTCTGCATACTACAACTTGCCCCACCACCTGTCATACATACTGAAAACGTCCAACTCCAAATAGCCACATGAGAGGTGACATGTAATGTAACTTCAGAAGCACGGTGGATCAGCAGGACTGAAGTCGGTGGGAGATGCTAAGAGGCTAACACACTTGAAAATCCGGTGGTTCTTAAGGATTTTCTTTTCTTTCCTGGGCAAAGTCTCTGTTTTGTTGCCTAGATTTGAACAGCCTGCCTTCCAAATGAGTTACACACCTAGAGTCTGATTAACACCAATGGATTGCTCAAGTCAATCCCGTGCCTAAGAGATTGGCTGGGCAGAAGACTCAGCACTGTGTCTTTGCTTGGCCATGACATGACAAGACCTCCTTTGTCCCTCTCAGATCTTTGAGTGCTGGAGCCTGGACCTGCTCCCAAGCCTGCTGGAGATAAAGATGTTCCATTGATTTCCACAGATATCAGATCAGGAACTCAGTCCTCAGCACGGAAAGAGCTGAAGCCAAGAATAGAAATCCCTCCTTCATCCCCAGGCCTTGACAGTATGAAATCTAATAAAGCAGATAAATCACTGGCAAAGTGGCAGAAAATTAAATTATGTCTGGAAATGAGAGCTGAGAAAGTATGCCACAGGAGGTTGTGTGGGTTTAAATCTTTAATAGTGGAAGATTATTTTAGGTGAGTGAAACACTTCTCAGAAATAATTTATGGGTAGCTACGAAGACTCAGACCTCCATCCAAAGTTATGGTCCATGCTGAAATACGTGGCAATATTCCCAACAGCTTTGGCGAGGGTTTATGCTGATTCTGCCCTTATTCATCCTGGGCAGTAGATCAGCTCTATTGAACCTTGGGCAAATGGGGCTGTTGGAGATGAAAGGCGATATTCACACGGTCTGATTTCAGATGCTTGCCTCCTCTTTACAGGACAAGGAAAGAGTTGGGCTCCTCTAGAGGGCAATGCTGAGGCCATAAGCCAGGGTTCCACTCTGAATCTCCTTCCAGAGAGGTTTCTGTCCCCATAGGGACCCTGTGGTGACCGAGGCTCATCCAGTATGAGTGTGAACACCCCTTGCAGCAGCCCACACTGTGGTTACCCTTCAAGCCTTGCAAACAGCAACACACAGGCGGTGACTTGGACAATGTCTTGGAGCTCCTCTGAGGCCACTGTAGTTATCCACGGGAATATCTCTGACACCTTCCAGCTTATGTTTTGAGATAAAGCATTCTCATGATGAAATGTTAACTCTGGCCCCCAAATTCGTGTGTTCCCATTCAGACTCACTTTTTTTGTTTTGTGAAAAGGAGAGGAATATTGAAAGTTTGTTGGAGTTCAGTGAACACTTCTGTTTTGAAGCTACATTAACCCAGGCCACCTAGTCCAGTCTGTTCTGGGTTGGGAGGTAAACTCCATGTCAGTCTCAGACCTTACTCTCAGGCTCTTAATCTACTAATACCGTGTTTTCAGGAGTTAGTAGGCAGCCAAAATCTGATTTACTGTGATTTACTATCTGATTTGCTATTACTGCTTTAAGCATGCAATAGCTACCGTTGAATGTATGGTAGCCATGCGTTAACTATCAGCCTGTTAGCTAGATGTAATTTTGTTAACCTCATGCTTTTTTCAAATGATGCCCTAACCTCTCATTTAGCAGTAATTATCCACCATTTTAATAAAAGAAAAAGCATACAAGGGTAAATATCTCTCAGCATTTCTTTCCTATATTCTTCCATGCAGTGAATGTTGTATCAAACTCCTGGTTACTTTTCTCCTAAAACTTCTAGGCTCTAACTTTAATACCAGCAATATTATGGGAAAAAAAAGATGAGAAATTTCAGGAGATGGTTGTGCCTTGAAATTGTTTCACAACGTTCGGAAGCATCAGTTATGATGGAACATTTTGAGAAGGATTTAGCTGATAATGAGGCAGCCTTCCATAAGTTTTCCTGCTCCCAAAGATGAAGGCCACGCTTTGGATCCCATTAGACACCTTTATCGCATCATATGCTAAGCATGTGGTCAAGGCACATAAGCACCACTATTCTTTGTACCTTTCTTTCAACTAATAATGGACTTTGGTGGGAAGGTTCAGTCACAAGGAAGGAGAAAGACAAAAAATATGTAATTACGTAGTTCATTATTAACAGCATAATTAAAACTACACTTTTACGCAGCATCAGCTGCTTGCAGTCTTTTGCAACAGCTCCCGTCCATGTCACCTGGCTGTATTACATACTTATTTCAGAGTATCTCTATATGTTATAATCGATAGAGATATCTGTCTCCCTACCCGTGTTATTTATGGACTGACAGTGTTATAGAGCAGTCTGTGTTACTGCAGGAACAGCTACGCATTATCATTCAGAGAACTCTTTATCTATCTATAAAGTCTCTCTGAAGAATATGATTTACAGAACTATTAGTCTTAGCTACCTTTTTGGCCGAGATATTTATGTAATATTTTTAAATGTATTATCTTTCATATCATGGAAGTCACTGGATTTCATTTTCTCTAGAATAATGTGGTTGTGTTTTTAACATACAGTGGACGGCTTCAAATTCTGGTTTAGGATCGTCTAAAATGCAATTTAAAATCTGACTAGAGGAACATCTGTTCAAAGTAATTGTGAAAGATCTTTTGTACTGGCAGCTAAGTGTTCTGAGTGGCATTTGCCTACAGTTCCCCTGGTTCTTTTACATTCTTACAGGTCTTTTTCATTCACTCACATCTTTTTGGCCAACACTCAATAACATTTTGTAATATAACCTTAAATACAGAGATAGAAATCAGTGGCGGCAGTAGCAGGAACAGAAAAGTGTCTGCACTATCTTCGATCAAAGCTCTTTCTAGGTTGGTATTTTATCTGCACTGAGGCCAGAAATGCACAGTATAAGGACAAGGCAAAGGTGCAGACTGTCCTACTCTCAGCTTCCAGACATGTGGTGTAGGAACATCCTGAGCTTGAGCGTTATCACTGCCGTTGACCGTCCCAGAGGGCTTTTCTCCAATAAATTGTTGCTTTTTAACCTTTGCAAATGCTTGGCCTCTAGAGCTGATGGTCTAACCCATGCATTCCCTGCTGCCAACAGTATTTAAGGAACTTCATCAACGGAGGCCCCCCGGGTTATGCTCCCTATTGCGAGGAGAGGCTGAGGCGGACGTTTGCCAACGGGACAAGGACGCAGCCACCCAGCTGGCTGGAGCTGCAGGTACGAGCCCCTCCCTCCCCTCCGCAGCCAGCTGGGGCTCAGGGTTTGAGCCTTTCACTGTCATGGGAACCACATCTCTGGCAGGACACAAAGTCGCGTGACAAAATGCTTATTTCTCTCAAGAATTTTCAGTTATTTCCAAGCTATTGCATTCCTCAGGCGTCCTGGCTTTGCTCCAGAGTATGCTGAAGATCAATCCCTTTGGCTACATCAATACTTGTAAATTAAATGTGTTCGAGAGTGCTCTCGGGCATTGAGGCCAGCTGGCACGGAGCAAGCCCCCATGTTTGCTAGGAAACTGTCTTCCAGATGAAGGTGCCTGCAGGCAAACTGCCTACTGGGAATGGTCCCCGGGATTTGTTCAGGGAAATCCATAGCTAGAAGACGCACAGACGCAGTCTGTGCCATAATTGCTCATTTTCTATGCTGGTTTACTAGCATAGACAACTGTGCTCCAGTGCGTGGGAGCATTCCTGGGCATGCTTGGATTTACTGGATTAGACACTTTGATGACTGAATGTATTAAATAAAAAATCTGGGACTTCCAAGTGCTTTCAGTGGCTGACTGTACATTATCCTGTTGAGAAGTTTGTTATGGTAGTATTGAAAAGCAGCCACTCAGTGGAATCGGGAATTAGAAAATGGTTACCACAGTTGGGTGGAAGAGTGTGTAGGTAAAGAGTCTCAATGGGACTGAAATGCACATGCCTTTATAAAGTTTGACTTTAATCCATTAGGCAACCAAATCCAAGAAACCGATCATGCTGCCTGTCACATTTATGGATGGGACAACAAAAACCCTATTGACCGACTCTGCAACAACCGCTAAAGAGCTCTGTAATTCTTTGGCCGACAAAATCAGCCTGAAGGACCGATTTGGCTTTTCACTTTACATTGCACTTTTTGACAAGGTATGTCTTAAATTGGGTTCCTGACTAACCCTATAAAAGAAGAGGGAGGTTCTCCTTGCTGTCACGTATCTTCCAGAGGGCAGAAGGACCCCGTGCTCTGAGCAAGCAACCAGCTTCAAGGTCAGGAAGGAACATTTCTACAGTGCAGATGCCAGCATCGTTTTCACAATATGAGTAGCCAAACATTGGAGCAGGGTTGCAGAGACACCGTGAAATCTCCCTCCTTGGAGATATTCAGAATTTAATAGCAGAAGGCACAGAGCAACCTGATCAAAGGAGGACCTATTCTGACCAGTGGGCTGGACCAGAAACCTCCAGAAGTGCCTTTCCATCTACATTATTCCGTGATGCTACATTCTTACTCTCAGTCAAACTACTTCAAGTTGAATTTTCAGTAAAAAAAAAAATAACAGCCTAGATTTTTACGCAAGGGAGGAACTACATTTAATTGTAAAGCTGGTGGTTGAAATTAAGCTTCCAAAACAAGCTAAAATCCAAAGTCCCATACCTGCATTGGCATTTAACTTGATTTACTTAACCTAAAAACATACCTTTTTTTCAGAAATTCCATTAAAAATTCCATAAATAAAGGAAAATATACCTAGGATAAAACTTTGTAATGTGAGACGACAGCTGCAAGCCAGTGAAACAGAATTATTCCTAGAGCTGCTGCGTAAGAGGATGAAGTGTATTCACACCTCTGCATGTGGCCACCTCTGCCTGTGGGTGGAGAAGAAAATGGTTTATACTCTGTCTTCTTGGTCTTTTATGAGGAGATACTCATCCAGGGATGTGCATTCTGAGGAGACACAGTGCTTTAGGGCCACCGTGAGAAGACACAGGTGCTACATCTTCTCTAACAGGACAGGCTGTTTATTCTGGGTTGCTCTGATGCTTACCATGGTTGGATCCAAGCCCATGACTTTGAAACAGAGCGTTTGAAAGCACAGTATGAATTAACAATACTTTATAATGGGACTGTTGGCTTTGCTAGTTCACGTCGATGCCCTCTTTTCATTCTGGTTGGGAAACTGGGGCTCAAAACAAAGCAGTTCACCCAGCGATGCTGTAGACCTATTCAGTCTTGGCTGGCTAGTAGACATAGATACTTTGATTTATTTTGATTAGAAAGGAAGTCTGGATGAGTGACTCAGAGATAGATAACTCTACCTAGAGAGGTCAGCATTTAGTCCGGTGAATGCCACATTTCCCTCTGCCCTGACTAGGTGTCCTCGCTGGGGAGCGGCAATGACCATGTGATGGATGCTGTGTCTCAGTGCGAGCAGTACGCCAAAGAGCAGGGGGCGCAGGAGCGCAATGCACCGTGGCGGCTCTTCTTCAGGAAGGAGATCTTCACTCCTTGGCACAACCCGAGCGAGGATAATGTGGCCACCAATCTCATTTACCAACAGATCGTGCGAGGGGTTAAGTTTGGGGAGTACCGGTGTGACAAGGTAAGTGTCCTCGGCAACCACTGGTCTCACCAGGTTTCATCAAAGGGGATGAGAAATCTTCCTCCCTGAACACCTGCTAGCTTGGGGATTATGGTATTCACTTGGGAAACCGGAGCTGCAGGAATCAGATCCTCTTGGCTGGGGAAAGACCAGGCACTCCCATGTGCCACATGAGCACTCTCTGTTGGTGAATTCTGGATGCAAGAGTGAACAGCCGTTTCATCCATCAGCCTCAAATTGGAGGGCCACAAGGACCCTGTAACTAGATCGCCAGATCAGGAGTACACAGCAGGATCCTGTTTGGTGAATCGTGCTAACCCTTAGACATGAGAGATGCTTTTTGGGATATCCGGACGTACGCTGAAGGGACATTGGCAGCAGAAACCTATGCCTCTAGAGTCTCTGGGAGCTTACAGAATTATTCCAGTGTCACTGAAACAAGCCTCTCAAGAGACATCAAAATCTCTGACAACGTCTATCACATTCTGTTTTGCTTGTGTTTAAAATCATCCAGGTGTCAATTTGAAGATAACTCTCTTCCCCAACACCTAATCATTCTCCTGTGGTCTGGTAGAGTCCAGTCACCTTGGGAACTAAATCATCTTTTCCCATCTATATTGCATTAACTGCAGCTCTTTTATCCTATCAGAAATCCTGCCCTTTCTTCCTCCCCTTCTCTTGCTTCTGGTCTCCTTGTACTATTATCTTTTCAGTATCTCATTATCATTTCACCCCAAAGTACTTGGAATGTAGCTGCACCAAAGGACATTTTACAGTTCTGCATTATGCACAAGGCCTTCAGCTGCTGGGCTTCTCAAGTATGAGAAATGATGGGTACATACAGTTTTCAATCATTAAACTCTGTCTACCATAGCAAAACCACCCACTGCTGACTGCAGGCATCAGAAGCAGACTGAACTACAAGGAAAGACTGGGACAAACACATTCACACACAATACAGGGTCGCATGGTGCTGGTCCCTGAACACGTTCATAGAATAATTTGGGTTGGAAAGACTGTTAAAGACCTTCCAGTTCCAACCCCCTGCCCTGGGCAGGGACACCTCCCACCAGCCCAGGTTGCTCCAAGCCCCGTCCAACCTGGCCTTGAACACCTCCAGGGATGGGGCAACCACAGCTTCTCTGGGCAGCCTGGGCCAGGGTCTCACCACCCTCACAGTAAACAATTTCTTCCTAATAAATCATCTAAATCTCCCCTCTTTCAGTTTAAAACTGTTACTCCTTGTCCTATTGCTCCACCCCCTGATCCAGTGTGCCCCCTCAGCTTTCCTGGAGCCCCTTGAGGGACTGGAAGGGGCTCTAAGGTCTCCCCGGGGCCTTCTCTTCTCCAGGCTGAACACCCCCAGCTCTCTCAGCCTGTCCTCACAGCAGAGGGGCTCCAGCCCTCTCAGCATCTATGTGGCCTCCTCTGGACCTGCTCCAACAGGTCCATGTCCTTCTTATGTTGGGGGCCCCAGAGCTGGAGGCAGCACTGCAGCTGAGTAGAGGGGCAGAATCACCTCCCTTGACCTGCTTGTCATGCTTCTTTTGATGCAAGCATTCTTTTGATGTTAAGTCTTAGTCATAGCTTTTAGTAGTCAATCTCCTAAACTTTGGATGTGCGAAAAGCACTGCTGAAGTTCTGCTGGAAGGAAGCATTCCCACACCATTCTGAAGCAGCAGTACATCCAGCCTCCACAAAGAGCTCCTTGAGTGATGGAGGATGTTTGTTGAGGTGATGGCCTGGTAACAGCATTAACTTGTCTTGTTTGGCTCCCACAGGAAGAAGACCTGGCAGAACTGGCTTCCCAGCAGTACTACGTGGATTATGGGTCAGAAATGGTACTAGAAAGGCTGCTAAATCTAATTCCATCCTACATTCCGGACAGAGAGATCACAGCTTCAAAAACAGTGGAAAAATGGGCTCAGCTCATTATAGCTGCACATAAAAAGGTGAGGACAATAGATTACCTGGCAGGACCAAGGCATGCAACAGTAGCTTTGTGTGCCTTTTAAACATACATCACACATCATAGCCTACTTCTTGGCCCAGCCTGAAGCTAAATCAAAGAGAAAGAGCAGGGTTTGTACTAGCCGTATCCAGCTTTACCACTGATTTTGAGGCAAGATCTGAGAGAAGATGACAACCTGCAGAGATTCACCATGAGAAGCAAAAGGCCATCTCTACATCTCATTCCTGTTACACAGGATTGTGATGTTATTGGTTGTATTACAGTGGCAGGTCATGTCTTCAGGCAATGTCAAGATCTTATTGTGCCAGGCATTGCATAAAACCTCCCTGACTTCCATAAGAATATTTCTGACACCCTCACACAGCGACACATTCCATAACTCATTACCCCTAACTCATGACCAGCCACGAGGGTTGGTCAACCAGGCATGAGAATCGGCATTCATTTAACAGCAGGAGCCAGCTTCAGATTAAGACCGCTAAAATGTAAGCATCTCCGTGTGTGTTAGGAGTCTCACCCACCATTACTGTCAATGGAGACCCAGGGATGCAATCCAGTTGGATCTTGCAGGTCCTCCGTCAGCCTGTCAACTACATACAGAAGTCTCAGGTATCTGAGGATGTCCTAAATAAAGCTAGATGCCTATGCTTAAGGGCTATTGAGTGTCTTTAGTTTCCAGCTAAAGGACTGTCAAGCTGAAAGCTAGACACCTACCTTAGGGAAACCCAAAATTAGCTGAGATGAGTCCCACACAGCCTGGTCACTCTAGATGGTTGCCCAGCCTTCTCAGAGTTGAAGTAGGAACCAAAATTTTACCAGGACTTTGTCCAACCTATCGCTTGTTACTGTAGGACTTTGGCCCTTAGCCTCATTGAGATCTAAATTAATATTAGTTCCAAGACCTTCAGGTGATGTGAATTGGTTTTGTTTGATCGCTTCCTGGCTGTAACTGGGTTTGTGTTTCATGTTGGTTGTAATCTGCTTGGTCTGTAGGGAATTTATACTCAGAAGAGGACAGACCCAAAAAAAGTCAAGGAAGAGGTAGTGGATTTTGCACGTTTCAAGTGGCCTTTGCTGTTTTCTCGGTTTTACGAAGCCTTCAAATTCTCAGGTGAGTCAGTAGAGCACATCCCCCGAGCACAGAATGCTCCAAAGCCAAAAGAAGGAGAGATAGGGACTCCACAGATAAGAAGACTTAGTGGACCATCTAGCTGATCTTTTTTAGATACGTCACTTTTTGGTGCATCCTGATCAGCCATGGCTCAAGCTATGAATTTGCCGCTATTTCTCTTAGTAAAAATAACACTGAATTTTTTTGATCATTGCATCCTCCTTTGAATACACATGTCCTAAGGCCCTAGACCCTAGATCCTAAGACCCTTCATGAACTGATTGCATGTCTTGTCTTCAACCCAGGGCCAAGCCTGCCTAAAAATGATGTGATTGTAGCTGTCAACTGGACAGGGGTGTACTTTGTGGATGAACAGGAGCAGGTTCTCTTAGAGCTCTCTTTCCCAGAGATCACAGCTGTGTCAAGCAGCAGGTAAGGAGGAACAGACTTAGCTGGTGATCTCACCGTAAACCAGTCTTTTTCTAGGCTTTGCCTCTTGATGCCATTATCTTTCCTGTTTATGTCTCCTATAAAAATATATCC
Organism: Larus michahellis; assembly: GCF_964199755.1. NCBI lineage: Eukaryota > Metazoa > Chordata > Aves > Charadriiformes > Laridae > Larus > Larus michahellis. Next base: position 217,055,549 of record NC_133896.1, read on the forward strand.
CAGAGGGGGAAAGCTGCAAGGGCAGAGTTTCACCTTGGCCACCATTAAAGGTGATGAATACACGTTCACCTCCAACAATGCAGAGGATATCCGGGACCTGGTGGTGACCTTCCTTGAAGGACTAAGGAAAAGATCAAAGTATGTGGTCACTCTCCAAGACAACCCAAACCCTGGTAAGTAAATGGCCCAGCCCAGTGGTAGACATATAGATAGATTAATTAGTCCCAAGGGATTTGGAAAAAAAAAATCAAACTAATGGGGTTTTTTCTTGCAGTGGGAGAAGAATCTGGGTTCCTCAGCTTCCTCAAAGGAGATCTCATAGTTCTGGACCAGGACACAGGAGAACATGTGATGAACTCAGGGTGGGCCAATGGGTTCAATGAACGGACCAAGCAAAGAGGGGATTTCCCAACAGATTCCGTCTACGTCTTGCCTACAGTCACCATGCCTCCGCTGGAGATTGTGGTAAGCTGTTTTACAAAATGGCGCAACTTGATACAAACCCAGAGAAGGTCAAAGCCTTCCTGAAGAGCTTAGATCTGGCCAGAGTCTCCTTGATGATAGGGTGGAAAACAAAGTGGTTGAGAGAGGTGATAAGTTGTCCAAGGCAGAAGTGATCTCAGCCTTTCTTCTGGTCTTGTCACTTTGAACACCGCAAACTTGTGACTTGGAATATCCATGAATCCTGCAACATCCCTCCAGCTGGCCAGATTACTTGAAGGTGTATTTGGGATTGGAGGGAACCACTACATTCATGTATGGAACTGTAGGATCCAAAGCACATTATCTTCATTAGGAAATGATCTGCACTATGCAAACGTTTGTTGTTCCTTGCATTAGTAACTGAGAATAGCACAGAGAAATTACAAATGCACAGTCCTTGCAATTAATTGGAATTAATGAGTTATTCACTCACTGTTCTTTTCATTTTGTATCTGCTTCCTCTCTCTGAATACATCATATATTATACCAAATATGCTGGGTGACAGAGATGTTTTCATCCCACAGGCACTGGTCACGATGACCCCCGATCAACGACAAGATGTTATCAGAACCTCTCAGATGGCAATTTCAGACAGTGAAGAGAGAGTAAAGCCATACACCTTGGAGGAATTTTCCTATGATTATTTTAGGTGATTTTTTTAAACCATCCTCAGAAATTATAAGAATAGGAATCTATCTCCAGGTAGCCTGGGAATCAAAAAATTCTTGGCTACTGGAAAAGACTGAATATCCCCTGTGTGATTTTGTACAACTACAACCTCGAGTTTTGGTCATGGTGTCTGAACTGTAGGTTTTCCACAGACAAGGTTTTATGAAGTATTTCTTCAGATTGGCTCAGCACACATGTAAGTGTGAAATTTAGTATTATGTGAGAGACCGTCCTTAGTGGTCTGACATTCCTGTCCTATGATCCCATACACGGGCTCAGACTGTATAGGCAGCATTTGAATTAGGTGCAGGCATTTTCATCTCAGCTCCAAAGATTTAAACGTGTACCAGCGCTGAATGCAGCTGAGCAGACCCGTCCCAAAACTTGCACTCCTGTTCAGATGGTGTGGGAATCCAAACAGGCAGACCAGATCCTCTGGGATGTCTTCACCCTGTTAGGCTTGTTCTGCCAGGCAATATTCTTTCAGTGTTGCTGCCCTGATGATCCATCACTATCATCCTTCCTCTTGTGGTTAGAAGCTTTTTGGGTAGGGAAGTTGTTTTGGTGTCAGTACTTGGGTACAGGGACTTTTCTGAATTGTTATCTTTGGGCAGAACTGGAGCTGGATACTTGTGAAACTGTACAATAAACTCCCATTTATCGTAAGAGTTCATTACCCAGGTGCTCTGAGCAACATTCCCAGGTGAAACAGTGGCCACAAGCTGTCCCTTTAATCCCTGTAACCTCTCCACCTTTCCTCTTGCTTTGCCTTTGCCATCAGGCCACCTCCCAAGCACACCCTGAGCCGGGTCATGATCACCAAGAGCCGCGGGAAGGACAAGCTGTGGTGTTACACCCGTGAGCCCATCAAACAGCCACTGCTCAAGAAGATCCTGGGCAGTGAGGAGCTGTCCCAAGAAGCCTGCATGGCCTTCATTGATATCCTTCCACTGCATGGGGGAGCCCTTGGGCAACAAGTCTGACAGGCAAAGGGCTGAGCAGGCCCTTTAGGGCCCCATGCAAAGCCCATGGAAAGGTTTGTGGTCCCTCTTTAGGGCTTTGGGACTATGTCACAGGCTTGGAGGTGGGTCTGATCCCGAAATCTGTACTTAAGCATCCTTGAGACCTGAGGGGTGTCTGCTTCTTAATAAATGAGGGACATTGAGTCCTGTTGGCCCGCACTGCTTAGTGGTTAACTCACCAGCTCTGTTCTGGCTTGCTTCAGCTGTGTGTTTTCAAAATCTGCTGTGGAAGCCTGTAGCCCTAATCAGTGTGGATGCAAACCAGTCCACATGGCCTCAGGGACAGGGTTTGATGCCTGAATATCCCTTACTTGGCAAAATGCACACAGCATGGAAGAGATGAGGTGAGTGTAGACATAGATCCAATCTGTTGAAGTAGCCTTTTTTTTTTTCTTTTTTGTGGGGCTTTGCTCTAGGATCCAAACTTCATGGTTTGAACAGTTCTGTTATAAGCCTGCTACTGATTAATATTATGCTATTGCTGCTACTACTGGTTTCCTCTTACTAGCAAATAATAACAGGAGGAGGAGTTAAAAGAACTGGCAAAAAAAAAGAAGAGGACATTTACAATTTTATCTTTTTCCTTTTGCTGTGTCATACATTAATTCAGAAAACGGTGACCTGTTCTCAGGCAGAATAGTTGCAATATGACATGGTGGTGAGAGTCGTCATTTGGTCTGTGTTACTGCAGCTCCACTGGTGTGTGACACCAGCTGAAAATACGGTCTTTTGCAGTGGTACCTGTTATGTGTAATCACGTAACACATGATCACACGCAGCTTGCTTAGATCCACGTATCCTGACCCCAAAACAATTCTTTCAACCTGAGGTGATGCATGATGATGGGAGAGAGCTTGCTGGACATCTCCTAAAGCAATTTAAAGCCTCTACCGTACACTGTGCCCCCTCCACCAAGTTGAAGCCACTTCTGTAATCATATGTAGGATGTCTTTAATTACATTGTCAACAGAAGGGCTTCCCCAAACATCCTGGTTAGCTGGTCCTTGACTCTTGCCTCCCACCAGTGCTGAAGTACATGGGTGACTACCCATCCAAAAGGACCCGCTCAGTCAATGAGCTGACAGACCAAATATTTGAAGGTGCCTTGAAAGCTGAACCCCTGAAGGATGAAATCTACTGCCAGACCCTCAAGCAGCTCACGGACAACCACATCAAGTAAAAGTCATTCATTGTCCTTGACTCAAATGCACTGGCCTGCGTTGGGCAAAGCAGATCTGGAGCATCCATGCCATGAGTGATTTTTTTATGTTCTGTGTCTCTCCTCATGTAGGTACAGTGAAGAGAAAGGCTGGGAGCTGTTGTGGTTGTGTACAGGCCTTTTCCCTCCAAGTAACATCCTCCTGCCCCATGTCCAGAGGTTCCTGCAGTCCCGGAAACATCACCCCTTGGCGGCAGACTGCATCCAGAGACTCCAGAAAGCCCTGAGGTACGGCACCAAAACACCTCCTAGTCCTGACTGTGCCACAGCATTCAAAAAAGCGTTAGAAAATACAAGTAGGAGATATTTTGGTGAGTGGGGAGACAGTGAAAGCTCAGCCTCTCTCTGCATTCAACCAAGCCAAATGAAAGGGACATCGAGTAGAAGACGTCACTAGTAAACTGTCTGGGGAAAAAACAGAGATTAATTAAGTTGACTTTGTTATGCCAGCTCTGTTTAAGTCACTTACAACCTAAGCAAATACATATTCCCCATTCCAATTTTTCTTTCTTCTTTTTAGGGGAGAAAAGCCCCTAATATTAAGAAATTAGCCAAAGTTACTCAAAACATAGTATGTATTACAATGTAAGATTAAAACAAAGGATTCTTGCTTTAGTGCTGTGACACTTGCCACCTCCCGTTTTGCAGGAATGGATCCAGGAAGTACCCGCCCCATCTGGTAGAAGTGGAAGCCATTCAACACAAAACTACCCAAATTTTCCACAAGGTTTACTTCCCTGATGACACCGATGAGGTAAAGGCGGGAGAAAGAAATTCTTCTTTTCTGTCAGGATGGCTGTGAATTTTCTTATTAAAATCTCAGGATAGGCTAATATTGGTTCTGATTCAGAAAAGCTCAGCCTGGACCAGAGCAGTGTAAGAAAAACCCATCCTTATCTACCCTGACCAGCTCAGGGTTTGATTTACCGCAACTCACATTTTTCAAGATGTAGGTGCTGTGCTGGTGTTCACTGGAGGCTTTATAGTGTGACCCCAGAAAGAAGGAAACCGGGTCAGTTCATCTCCGTTTGCTCCCTGGTTCACAAGCCTTGCATATCCGTTATTTTAGCCTAGACCAACAGATATTGTCCACCCAGCTCTACCCGCTGGGGTATCATGATGGGGCTCCTTGGGGACTGGTCAGACTATGGCAGCACTGGCAAGTAGGAAACTGAAATTATACATTCTGACCTGAGATGACACAGAAATCATACCTGCACTCAGGAACCTCTCATTAAGCCTCTTACACACTAATAAGGCAGATAGTTATATTGACGCCAGAGCAGATACGCATGTCCCTGCAGATACTGCTGTCATGCTACTGATTAGTCTTCCTGTGAGGCTCGCATCTCTCTCTCCCCCCTCATGCCCTTGGGCACAAATAAATTCCTGTACTTCCAAGCGTGTTTATGTGTAAAGCAGTGCACACCTGTGGAAGGAAAATGATGATTCCTCTCCAGCAGCTGCGTGTGTCCTTATCTGTAATGGAGAGTTGAAAGAATTGCTGGGATTTCTCATCATTTTGAGTATTGTTTTCTGTGTGACCAGCAATAAGCATGACACTGCCTTATACACATGCATCTGTGTGAGAGCCAGTAGAAGGAGGCAGTGGGGACTTCTGCACTTGGATGGGTTTGCTGTGATCACAGAATCACAGAATCACAGACTGGCAGGGGTTGGAAGGGACCTCTGGAGATCACCTAGTCCAAGCCTTTGCCAGAGCAGGGTCACCCACAGCAGGTGGCACAGGAACGCGTCCAGGCGGGTTTGGAATGTCTCCAGAGAAGGAGACTCCACCACCTCTCTGGGCAGCCTGTGCCAGGGCTCTGCCACCCTCAGGGTAAAGAAGTGCCTCCTCATGTTGAGGTGGAACTTCCTATGTTCAAGTTTGTGCCCGTTACCCCTTGTCCTGTCACTGGGCACCACTGAAAAGAGCCTGTCCCCATCCTCCTGACACACACCCTTGAAGTATTCATAAGCATTGATAAGATCCCCCCTCAGTCTTCTTTTTTCCAGACTGAAGAGACCCAAATACCTCAGCCTTTCTTCATAAGAGAGGTGTTCCAGTCCCCTCATCATCTTGATAGCCCTTTGCTGTCCCCTCTCCAGCAGTTCCCTGTCCTTCTTGAACCAGGAAGCCCTGAACTGGACCCAATGCTCCAGATGCGCCCTCAGCAGGGCAGAGCAGAGAGGAGATCCTTATGGCTATGGCAGTCACAGAGGTGGACTGGCAGAGGAGCATCACCCCAGTACAACATGCACCTGCACCAAGGGGTTGCTGAATACCAGCAGCACTGAACTCCAGGCCAGTCTCTTGTGGGATATGAAATATGAGTCATGGTGGTTTGGTGGTTCAGGCTAACACAGTCATGCATGTCGTGGTCAGAAGCTTAAATTCCTTAAACTGCTATGAATTGAATCTCTTTATGTGGGCAGGGCAAAACTGAGGCGATATAAATGCTGAGCACAGCTCAAAAGGCAAAACGGGCTGGGACCTGCACGCAGGTGGGACAGTCCTTTAGATATCCTATCCACATGTAAAGCAGGAGTCATGTCCCCTCTCTTCAGATACCCAGAATTAGACATTTGTTCTAAACCAGGCATCTGACCTCCTCATCATCAGTGGAGAGACGGTTGGGACAAATCAGTCTTGGAGGTATCTCTCTCTCTCCCCTCCCTAGACAAATAGCTCTGAGACCTAACTGATAGATTAGAAAAATCTCTTGTGTTACCTGAGGAGCCCTGGAAAAGCCAGCACAGGATATAGATAGGGCATCACAAAGCACAACGGTACAGGAGTAGCATGGCTGAGCTTCTGCAAACGTCCCTTCCCATGCCTACAGCCACAGTCCATAATGGCATTGATTTCATTTGTGGTGGGCACCTAAATCCCTTCATGTGTCTGAGCCTAGAGTTCCTCAAAGAGAACATAAAGTGAAAATTAACCTTGAGATAGCAGTGGTGAGGATATTGCTTTCTTTGTAGGCATTTGAGGTGGAGTCCAGCACGAAAGCCAAGGACTTCTGCCAGAACATCTCCAACAGGCTGCTTCTGAAGTCCTCGGAGGGCTTTAGCCTCTTCGTCAAAATCTCTGACAAGGTGAGTGACCCACGCAGAGGCTGGAGTAGCCCTGAGGTACTCGGGGTGACACATTGGTGGAGCCAGAGCTATCTGCACCCTCACAAATGCATTTCTCTGCAAGCAGTAGGGTGTTTCTAAGTCAGATCCAACCTGCTAGAGGTGAGATTTGCAGTCCCGCGGCCCGGACTTACAGTAATCATCCCAAAGGGCTTAAAACACAGACAGACTAAGCTGTTGCTGAGTCGAATTTATAAGAAAGAACTAAGTAAGAAAAACAAGCGTGCAGCTCGGAGATGCCTCAGGCAACTAAGAGAAATCTATGGAGATAGTCATCACGAAGGGAAATGAATTGCTCCAGTGAAACAGGAAGCTGCCATAAGGAGTAATGAGTGAAACTAGAGACAGAGCCGGCAGCAAGGTGCTGGCAGTGGTTTCCTCATGTCAGCAGTTTGTTACACATCAGTGTTACCGGGACAAAGCAGTGAGCAGTGACTACAGGAGACGGGGCAATGGCCAGCCCTGCCTGTGGCCTCTTGCCACTTGCTCAGCCTTTGTAACCATGTGCTGTGTCCCCCAGGTCATCAGTGTGCCCGAGGGAGATTTCTTCTTTGACTTCGTGAGACACCTGACAGACTGGATAAAGAAAGCAAGACCGGCAAAAGATGGTAACAGTGACTTTTCTCCATTGTGGGTCACAGAAAGCCCTCCTAGAGCCCTTCAGCCCTTTCAAACAAGGTTGACCACACAGCCTGCCACATCTGTTGGGCCACGCTACTGTGGTTGTGCTGTCTGCACCAGCCCTGGGGACATCACCTGGGAGATGATCTCTCCAGAAGCAGCAAGACCTCTGCTCCAGGGCTAGACCTGGCCCCTGTGAGGACCATCTGCTGGCAGGCTGCTCTCCAGGGCTAGACCTGGCCCCTGTGAGGACCATCTGCTGGCAGGCTGCTCTCCAGGGCCAGCCCATGGGGAGGTTTCAGTGATGGGATTCATTTCACCTTGCTGGCCGTATCCACAGGGGAGCTAGCTGCAGCTCTGCTGAACGTATCAGTGGCTGCAAGACACAGGTGCCTCCAGGGTGCAATTCTTCTGTCCTGTATTAGACAAGAGCATTATCATTGAAGTACAGCCATGCAAATGAATCCAGACACTCTTTCCATTTTATTAAAGCTTTGCAAGGGAAAGATGTGGTTTTCTGTACAAGGTCAGAGCCCGTTTAGCCTTGCCAGTGCCCCTGTCCCTGAAGGTTGTGATGGCACATGGGCACCACTGGCTTGCCAGCTGGTAGTTACAGTGTTGGTCTTACATGTCTGCTCCCTGCTTCCCTTGCACAGGTATAGTGCCTTCCCTCACCTACCAAGTGTTCTTCATGAAAAAGCTGTGGACCAACACAACGCCTGGAAAAGACTCGATGGCAGACTCCATCTTCCACTATTACCAGGTACTCCGGGAGCAATAGAATGAGAGAGTTGGGAGGAATTAGGAATGGGCTACAAAGACTTTGTCCATCTGCAGATGGATGAAGTCTTGCATTAAATAGGAAGAACTCTTGCCTTAAACAGAGCACTACAAAGAGCGCTGTTGAGTTGCATGGCAAGGAGCAGCCTTCAGACACTTTAGGGTAGCCAGCTCAGTTGGGATTTGGGCTAGCTGCTCTTGGGTGGACAGCAAGAAACAGGAGAGAGCGTGTCCTGCTGGCAGCCTCAGCAGGGAGACCGAATTCAGAAGCATCCTGAGGGTTTTCATCCACTTCCATTCATGGAGCTAGGCTGTTATGGTCCCAGCAGCCAGGGAAGAAGTTACAGTTCTTCTGTTCATGTTTTTTCTGGGATTGAAGGGTCCTAAAGTGCTTCATGTCCCAAAGTGCTTTTCCATGCACACATCCACTTCCTGTGTTGTTGCCTGGATAAAGTGGTGTTGTTTAATGCTTATTAGCCACTTGACACATTTTCAGACATGTACAGTAATTTTTAAAATTAAAAAAAAAAAAAGGCAGAAAATCCATTCAATTCCAAGTGGCCATTAATAGGAGTAGATTTCCTGGGATGAGGGAGGGTGAACAAGGTAGTTTGATAGCTAACACAGGGACCTCCTCATTCCACATAATAGGAGACTGTTCTAGACCAGAGAGGATCTTTAAACATCTAGTGTGGTCTCAGCTGAGCAGCTGCCTCTCCACCACACTCAACACAACTGCTATGAGTGTTAAGTGGGGACTGGAGACCTCCACAAACTCCATTTAATGTCTGAGGAGGAAGGTCCATCGTCATACCCTCTGTCTGAATCGTTCTTTCCTCCATGCAGGAGTTACCAAAGTACCTGCGCGGCTACCACAAGTGCACACGGGAAGAGGTCCTGCAGCTTGCGGCTCTCATCTACCGGGTGAAGTTTGAGGATGACAAGTCCTATTTCCCCAGCATCCCCAAGCTCCTGAAGGAGCTGGTGCCTCAGGACCTTGTCCGTCAGCTCTCTCCAGATGACTGGAAAAGGGTAAAAACAGCAGCTTGGGTCATAAGCAAGGCCTGGCTGGGGTAAGCCCAGTCTCTCGGGTGACTTGTCTGACATTCAACATCAAAATGGAGCTGCCGGAATGAGTGACCCATGGTCGGTCCCTCTTGAGCCTTAGCAGAGCTGCAGCCTCCCCAACATCACCAAGAGGAGGAATTGTATATGCGCGTTCGTACACACATGCTTTGCAGTGGGTTTTCTTTGTGCTGCCTGTGGCTGTAGTGGTGGATGCGGCTCAGGAGAACAGTCTCATGTAAAGGTCTGTTGTTTAAGGCAGACTACTGATTAGAGGGGTAATTCTCCCTGCTTTACACAGGGAGAGCTGTGGCACAGGTACAGACAGGCCTAGAGCCATAAAATAACATAGGTGCCTCACTGCCAAAAAATAGTCTTGTAAGTCCTTGCTGTTTCCTGGACTTGAACTCAGCCATATGCCTAACCAGCAAGCTATCAGCTCCTCTGGTCTGAAGGTCTTTCAGTCTCCTCTGCTGCGTAAAACTTCTAATCCCTTTAATGGAGTCACCAGCACAGCTCATCTAAGGAAGAAGGACCTGCCTTGGTTCCAGGCCCTGCTCCAGTGACCAGCTGTCACTTTTGTGAAGGGTTCGTTGGAGCAGAGACTAGACCTGACCATCTTTGTAGGACTGATGCTCCTTCCCTGCAAGCACCCCTGGTGCTAGGTAGTGCAAACCCTCCAGCTCTGTTGTGTTCTCTGTTGCAGTCCATCGTGGCATACTACAATAAGCATGCGGGCAAAACAAGAGAAGAAGCCAAGCTTGCCTTCCTAAAGATTATCTTCAAGTGGCCTACATTTGGATCAGCATTCTTTGAAGTGAAGGTACCTGTCCTTCTTGGGAGTTCTCTGGCAGCGTTGAGCCAAGGTCAGGAGCCCCGTATCATAGAGGGGTTCCAGGTATGCAGGGTTGTCCCAGTGTCTGGACCAGACTAGGACAATCCTGATCAAGCAGGGAAAGAGTGTGAGACTCTCTGTCACACTCTCTGATACACTCATTTATTGCTGCCCTGCCTCTTTACACAGACAGAGGCACTGTAGAGCTTCAGCATATCTCAGTCATTGGGTCCGTACTCAAAGCAGCGCTGCTGAAGAGCCAAGAGCCATTCTCTGTTTTGCCAAGGCAAAGGCGAGCATGTGGTTTTCCAAGGGACATGTCTGCATGCGCCACAAACCAAATCCAGACCACCCACCACAGCACCATCAAAGACAGTAGAGGCCAGTAGTAGTGAAGTCTGTCCAAGTATTCTGGACACGTTATTGCAACTCCCTCTTCTCAATGACCACACAGTGAGACTGGGCTGGAAACAAGTTGCTGAAATTACTCATCAGTTCCTTGAACTTGGGCACTCCATTTTCTGTCATGTCCATCTTAGATGTCATAAGGGATCTGATTATAACCTGTGATTTTTCCACCAAAAGTGACTTGATAGCTAAGAAATCTGTGTCAGGGCCAGGAGCTGAGGCCCTATCCCCTGTGCCCTACCTCATCCATGGAACAAATTGAAGGTCCTCATGGCACAGGGCTGGGAGAAGGGTTTACCAGCAGGAACAAAACTGAATGTAAAGATCAGAAGGGGACAGAGCAGTGTAGTCTTGGCCTGGAGGTCCATAGCAGCAGGCATGAGGAGGAGCAGAGGGACTGGAGGGGAAAGGAGACATCTGGGGTTTGCCAGCTTGTCCCAGCTCTTCCTTGCCAATCGCAAGGAACTCAATGCTGCCAGCAATTCACCTACTGGTTATCAGGCATTTAGGAGATCCATAGTTAACTAAACAGCCCTCACTGTTGCTGATGCCTTAATAGACTCTATATTTGTCTTTAAAGGATAAACTGGATAGCAGTTAATGGGACACCAAATGCTGGCAGGAGAAAACAGGGAGAGAGGAAATAGGAAGGGGTCTGATACGGCGTGACACTTCCCCTAACCAGTTCTTCTCATTTTCAACAGCAAACTACAGAGCCAAATTATCCAGAAATCCTTCTAATTGCCATCAATAAACATGGAGTCAGCCTCATCGATCCTAAAACCAAGGTAAGCAAAACTGAGGTCTTGGCCAGATGCTCCTGATCCCACTCCCCAACCCCTCAGAGAGGTCATCCCAAAGAGCATGTTGTTCAGAACTTCAGGAGTTCTCATTAAGCCTCATTAGAAAGGCTGGAGAGCCAGAAAAGTTTCTGGAAGCAGAACTTCACTGTTGTACAGAGCCAGCCCAGCCCTTTTCAACAGGAGATGGATTGTGAGCATCAGCTGTTAGGGCTCTGTAACTGAAGGACACACACACTCCTTCCTTAATCCTTTCACAGATATTAGGACAGGAGCTAGAGTAAATGAACTCCTACTAGTTCCTTCCACCAGCCACAGGGTCATTCTAGTGCAGCAGTCCTCCACAAGCGCTGGAAGATTCACAGTCTTGCATCTCACTGCTATTCCCATGAGACCATAATACAGTCTTATCTCAGTAGAAATCCTTGGTCTGCTTTGATTCAAAGCAAACGAGGAGATGAGGGGTCCCCACAGCCCGTCATGAAAGTCGAGGCTCTTGCGTGTTGATTGTCAGTCTTGTGTTTCCACCAGGATATTCTCATCACTCACCCCTTCACCAAGATCTCCAATTGGAGCAGTGGCAACACGTACTTCCATATTACCATCGGCAACCTGGTGAGAGGAAGCAAGCTGCTCTGTGAGACCTCCCTGGTAAGGGGCGATAAAGATTATTGGGCACACTTAGACCAAGTCCTGACTTTGGCGGGCAAAATTTAATGCTTCCAGCAAATTGTGTCTCAGGGATTCTCTGGGCTAAAAGTGGTCTCTTAGAAGAGCCCCTGCTGTTTTTTTTTTTTCTTCTGGATTTCCCATAGCTCTGCTCAATGGATCAGGGCTCTCACTTGGTCCATCATACAACTTAAGCAAGCCTGAGGTGCACTGCTCCCTGTCACTGAACTGAAAAGCATGTTAAAGCAGATGTGGGCTCAGGAGCCCTTTTACCGAGAGTCTTTGCCCAGCTTGTCCCTAGTAACAGTCACAGCAACAAACCTTCTCCTAGACTATCCCAAACCCAAAGCATGAAGGCTAAAAATTCCCACTGGATTAATTGTTATTAACCTGCGGCATTCAGTATTTTGTTGGACTTTTGAAAATCCGGGTCCCACACAAAGCTCCTTAGGTCCTTAGGCTCAGCAGCATCCTGGGACCGTGAGTTCCTCCATCTCAACACTACAAATTGTGTTTGGACTGTGTTCCTTGTGGTGGTGTCATTTCACCCAAGGAGAATAGTGGAACAGGTCAAAATGTACCTGAAAACTTGAAAGTCAACAACTGGTAGTCAGTGTGTTCAAGAGGCATGAGCCACAGACTGTAAACTGTGCTCTAAAGGCAGGTAACACCTTCTCTCTCCTCCTCAGGGGTACAAGATGGATGATCTTTTGACCTCATACATCAGCCAGATGCTTACAGCCATGAGCAAACAGAGGAGTGCAAAGGGTAGCAAGTGAACTGCAAGAAGCCACTGGCAGGTGGCCATGGGGCTGATTCACCAGCTGAAGCCTGTGGGATACCCATGCAGCTGGGGGAGCACCTTTGCCTCCCAGATGTGGAAGATGAGCCGAACACCATCAGGGAGTTCGCTGGACTCTGACCTTGAGGGCTCAAATCCCACCTCCCCTTCCAGCGAAGACGACTATCTCTGACCTCCCGTTCTCCTTCCCCACCCTGCACTCCGACTCCATCTTACACCTCAAAGATTTCCAGGGGACACCACCGCTCTCAGACAGTGACTGAGCAAAGACACTCCGGCAGGAGGTTTGCCTGAACCCAATGGTTGGCATCGCAAAGGCTCTTGGAAGAGGATTTGTCTGTGTGTGTGTCTGTGTGTGTGTGCATGTGCGTGTGTGTGGCTTGGTTTGGTTTGCTTTTTTCTTAAGTGAGAGCTCTCAGGATGCTAACGGCTTTTGGTGAGGTTATGGGCATTTCAGGTTTGAAGAGGAATAACAGAGCCCCAGCCTATGCTGGAAAGCTATCCAGTGAACACTGAAGGGCTTATTTTTTTGACATTACAAAAGAACACATTCTGTTCTTAAGAAGGACAGAAAGAAAAAGCAGGCTGGGAGGAGCACATTTTAACTAGGAATCAGAATAAACAAACTACTGATCGAACAGGATAGAGTACTAAAGTGCGGTCCGTGCAATGCTGGAAATATTTAAAGAACAAATTTTAAAGTTTTGTTTCTTCTTCTATTTATTTTTAAAAATATTAAAAAGGAAAAAAAAAAATAACCTGCATTTTGTGCCGGTATCTGGATGCTGACTTGGGGCTGAGGGCGACCTGCAGGACAATCCCTTGCCCAGGGATTCCCCAAGAGCCGTGATTGCCGGAGGCTGAGTAAGGCACATCTTTCCCAACTTATGGACTCAGCTGGAAGTGAAGCTTGGAAGACTAATTATCTCCTTTTGCCCCCTGTGCTCAGGCAAATTAACCCTGGGACGATCTTTACTGCAAGCTTCAACATGGATGTAGGGGTTTTGAAGTCCCCATGCTTGGAGGACCGAGGCCAAGCCTGTGTTGAGCTATGATTCATACAGAGACTTGGACATCAGGGTTGGAAACAGCTAATGATTTTATTGTGCTTTTGTGTGTGTTGCTGTATAAAATGGCTCTTTGCAAGTCCCAGCTGGACCTGAAGCACTCACAGCGAGGGCAGGCCCTTGATTTCGGTGGGCTTTTCTCCATCTTTGGTTGGCTGTACTAATCTGCTGTCTGGTTGTTCCACATGACACCACGCAGTGCGGACCAGCCTCCTTTGAGCAGAGATGGGACCTGCCAGCACAGAGGAGGCTGAAGCCACGTTGTGTTTGGGAGGGAAGGAGGGGAAGGAGCCTGGGATGCCTTTCTAAAATCCAGGCTTCAAAGGAGGACATTGCCTGGGTGTGTGGCAACACGAGGGGTGAGAATTGTCCACCAAGACCTGGTGCTGGTGTCACTAACACTGAGTGGAGCTCAGTAGATGTGGGAGACCTCTCTTGGTCCTGTGCATTGGGCTGAGTTTGGCTGCTTTCATAAAATTCCATATTGTAGGGTGTCGTGTGTTGTTCTGCTGCTCAGCTGGGCTCGGTCACCCAACAGCATGGTGTGCCAGGCAGAGTCGGCAGCACTGCCTACCAGACTTCAGGGACTGTGACATCCGACTGGGATGTAGCAGTGACTTTGGACCTCGGTTGTTTCACCAAAGCCAACGAGGTACTGCACAGAGACACCCACCAGCCAGACAGGGCTGCTAGGGGATCTTCCTCCACCACCCCCCTGCCCAAGGCACTCTGGTGATGGGAGCGCGGTTACACCAGCCAAGGCTAGACTGGGAGCTGAGCTGCCTTCTCACCATCGCTCTCTGATGCATCTCTCCCCTCCCTAGCTGCCAGGACCCAGCTGTCCCAGGGATGCCACCTGTCCTTAGACACATGCCCATCATCCCCACCACCACCACTGCCTCTGTGAGCCTCCAGCCATCCCTGCTTCCCACAGCAAGCTCAGTAGACAATGTGGCATAGCAATCTCTTCCAGCATTGTCCTGGGCCAGCTTGCCCGCGCCACCACCCTCGCCCCTCCACTCACAACTCTGTCAGCCTCCCACGCACCCCACCGTTTTGGGGGTGCCGGGACTCTGTGTGCGTGTGCCTGTGTGTCATATGTATTAGCGCCTGCTGCCCTCTTTGTATTCACACCAAGCAATGTAACATGAAAAACATATGTCCAAGCGAAATACTCTAATTAAAAAGCATCAAGTGGTTTGTGGGAGGCTGTTCTGCACTGCGCGGTTGTGGTGGTGTCTGCACGGGGAAGGGTGGGATCAGGGCTCCCAGGTCCTCATTGGGGACAGGACTTCTCCTTGCAGAGTGGGACTCTCTGGTGAGAGTATCCAGCAACAGGGAGCAAATCATCAGTGTGCCCGAAATGGAAATTAAGAGAAATCTTTTCTTTTTGGCTAAAAAACACTGGTGCTCGGGGAGTCTCCATTGCTCATTCTCTAAGACAAGGGCTGGTTCCTCCACAAAGGCCAGTTTTGAGCTGAATCCCTGGATGTTGGAAGTACTGGGTGAAAAGTTTGTGTGTGGGAGTCAGACTACCAGCCACGTGCTTAATGGCGTTGCCAGGCCCTGCTAGCTGGGAAGCAGCAAATTTATTAGCTGACATGTGACAGGGCGTAAGGCCTGTTGCCCTGAAAATGTGCAGGTCTACGCTCAGGAATCTGAGTGCCTACAAGCTTCCCACCACTGTAAGGGACAACTTGGGGACAAGTATCACCAAATATCAGGGTGTAAAGTAGCTGTTCGTAGACATCGATGCTCCACTGAGAAGGATCATTTATGATGCAGGTCTCTCCAGACTGTAGCACAGTGGGATTGTGTGAAAGCAGGACATACAGATGCAGGGGAAGGGTCTCTGCCTCCCAGAACACAACTACAAAGGAATGTAAGCTGTGTCCCATCCAGCTACAAACACACCTTTCCAGGATCACGCTGATCTGAAGCAGGATATAAGCTCAGCAGAGAATACGGATCAGCTTTTAAGTGCTTCTTGACACACTATCCTCCTTTAATGGAATCCTACACCCAGCACATGATGAATAACCATGGGAGCGGTTCAGAGAGAAGCAAGCTTCTTATCGGCCCGCAAGCCTGCTGTCAATTTGCAGAAGCTTAAGCAAGCTTCGAGACAATTATTTTGAGGTTCCAGTCTCTCACACCACCCCGTGGCTCAAAGGTTGCTGTTGCTGTCTTCAAGGGTCCAAGGTGGTGTTGGAGGGAGAAGATAGTAAAGGTGGAAAAAAGCATTTGGTCACACGATTTTTACAGCCAAACACTTTGGCTGGTACACTGCACGGATATATGTGACACCATCTGGTGATGGAGCAGCTACAAACTGCATATTGCTTACAACGCACTGAATTAATTGTATTAAACACGTAACAATGCATGGTAAAAACGACGACATTGCTATACCACACAACGTATAAAACAGGACATGCTTAACCCACAGGGCACCTGGAAGCCATGAGAAAGGATCAAATTCCCAACGTTTCCAGGTTTGAACAGGGACATGGGCCAATTTTCTTATTCCAGAGGTTATTTGTTTAACAACTTGACCATTATCGTCAATTTTTAAACAACAGTTCGAATCATTTAAGTTACCACAAACACCTCCTTCCTCAGCCAGCAGGTAGTCGAGAACCATGCGGTGTTGCAAAATTGCGGTTCGCATTTGCGTGGCCTGGGCTGCCAATAGATCCAGGGCGTGAGCAGTTTCATTAGGAATAAGTTCTAAAACAGCCTGGAGTCGAATTATACGGTTTTGGTTATAAATAGGTTCTCGAGCACCGCTAATCCTCTCATTGGGGTTCCGGGTGGCTGGCCCATAATGTTCAATGGTTCGCTGGGGCGGGGGGCAGTCATCTTTCCCCCACTTTTGTCCACTTCCAGTGGTCAGACCTGTTTTAATAGATCGCTTACTCCCTGTGAGATCATCGTACAGTTTAACGCCTGAATGATCACCACCATCTTCAGGCAGTAAGAAAAACAAGGGGCGAATTACTCCAGCATAACATACTCCAGTCCAATTTGCTGGTAACAGTCTGCGTGCATGCTGACCGCACACCCAGTAGTGGCCCTGTAAGGCTCGGGCACCACTTTGAAATAGACCAGTGGATGTCCACGGGGATTGGAAATAGGTCGAATTGTCTACTCCCAGAGGGTGGTACAAATCTCTAATTTGATCTCGGGTTAGGTCTATGACTTTACAAGACCAGGCACCAACACTAATTTTTCAGTTACATCTAATACTGATATTGTAAGGTACTTAATATTGGCTTGTGAGCAATCAACAGGCTTACAATCAGCAGTGAGGCAGTCATTTGGGTCCAAATTGCACTTACTGATTCCCATACAGACACCACCTTTTTGAGTTAGATTTAGGCAATATTGACCTTGAGCCAGATATTGGACTGGCCAGGGTGATGGTCTACTTTCTTCCCAATGGGTATCATTTTTGACTTTGCTGTGATTGCTTACTAGCCATTTAGGAGAGATGGGTCCATGGCCAGCTTTCCAGGACAAATGGTCCTCCACACACCCAACAATTAGTAAGGTTAAACATAGGGGCTACGGATTTCCCTAAGGTTATGAAGTCATTTTCCCATTTGAGGTTAGCGCTTAAGGAACTGAAGCTTCCCCAGGGATTAAGGGCAAAGAGAACGGTCACCCAAAACAATTTCTGCGGTGACATACAATACATCCTAAAAACACAAGCACAGCAATTGTTACCAGTACAATGCAAAATATTGATATCCACATGTCTCTTCAGTATAGTCTGCGATGGAGTCTCCTCCAGCGGGCTGTTCCTAAAGAGACAAGAAAAAAGGAAAACTGCCCTTGGTTCAGGTCGGGAACCGGGTTTACTGTTAGTGAGTAGGAACCACAATTCCTTGTTCTTGTAAGTCTTCTAGCACTGAGGCCATTGCCACCCATGCCCCTATGGGTAATGGATAGGGGGGAAGTAACAGCGCAGTTTGTAAGAGCCTCATGTCTATCAGTGGGGCGCCAAAAGCCCAGCTTCCTCCCTTATCATCTATCAGAGAGAGTCAAGGCAGCTTCAGTGATAATATTTCGGAAAAATGAGCATTTTTCTTCAGGATTAGAGGGATAACTCATCTTTGACAACATATCGCCACCACTAGATGACTCGGAGCCCCATACTTCCCTGCTGTCCAAGAACAAACTTTAGCTTCCCCTGAATTTAAATCCAGCCACTGTGGGCATATCTTTGCTTGGGTTCAAGAAGAGACTGGAAAAATTCATCAAAGGGAAATCATCAAGAGAAATCACAGAAGCTGTATCTGGCTCACACCCGCTTCTCCCATCCTCAGCAAGCAGGACCCTGCACCACAGACAGAGAGGCAGGGGGCTGCCCCATATAGCCCCCCAGACTATGAGAATGAGGGTCTGCAGGACAGAGCCCTGGACATCATGGCAGAGGTCGTGGGCAAGGCTGTGCTTGTGATCCAGCAGGACCTGGCACAAAGCACGGATGCGGCGAAAACGGCACCACCACCTGCAGCACCACAGGACAGTGAGTCTGCCTTGGCTGGGGAGCCTTGGGATAAGGCAGCACAGCCCCTCTCGTCCCAGTGGCACGTGAGCATGAAGAAAACCTGGCTTCTCCCATGGCTGAAGATGATGGCAAAGGGGCCAGCACAGCCATGGTCTCCCCAGAACTGCATGAGGATGAATTGGCTGCTTCAGTGCTTCAAAACGCTCTGGCACAAGCTGGCACACCCGACTTTGACCCCGCAGCACAGGCAGAGAGCCAGGCACCTGCCCCGCACGGCCCCACCGCCTCCGACGAGGCTCTGCACGACACAGCCCCGTACATCGTCATGGAGGTCGTGGGCAAGGCTGTGCTTGTCCGCCAGTGAGAGCGGGCACAAAGCATGGACACTGTGGCAGCAGCAACAACGCCTGCAGAACCTTGGGACACCGAGTCTGCCTTGGCTGGGGAGCCCCGGAGAGAGGCCAGCACAGCTCCTGTCACCCCAACAGCAAAAGATGAAGTAGACGCAGCAGCTTCTCCTGTGGCTTGGGACCCTCAGCACCAAGTGAGCCAGGCACTGGGCATCCTGAGGTGCCAGAGCCAGGCGCAGCACCCGGGCTCAGTGCGGCAGGGAGATGCCTGGTGCTCTCCGTGTCATCCCACCGACATCCCCTCCCACACCTGCCCGTGCTCTTGCTCTTCCCGTGCAGGTGCCCTCCGAGCCCAGCGATGAGGCACAGCCCTCTTGCAGCTGCAGGGACATGTCCGAGGATGTCCCAGGTAGGTCCCCGAGTCAAGGGCAGGCCTGGCCTGGCCATCCCGGCGAGCGGCACCCAGGGCAGGCAACCAGGCAGCACTGTGGACATGGGGACTGGCCGTGCCCTGGCCAACCCTCCCTGGGAAAAGCCCTCGGTGTCAAGGGGCTGGCAAAAGCTTGCTCCTTGCCTGCCCAGCCCCTCGCCTACAACTCTCCTTCCCCCGCAGGCATCGCCACCCTCCAGCGCGCCCCGGCTCCAGAGCGACAGCCCTCCCTCTTCAGGAGGGCGCTCAAGGCTCCGCGCAGGGCTTTCCGCCGCTTCTGCATCACGGGAGAGAAGGAGCAGTAGCGTCCTGCGGCCAGTGCCCGGTGCGTCCCTGGAGATGGCGCCTGGCCCTGAGCCTGCGCAGCATCCAGAGGGAGCGGCACGGGCAGGCAAGCAAGGGATGGGTGCATGGACGGCACCCCAGGCATTCAGCTGCCCTGAGGACAGCGTGCTGCCAGCCTCCGCTCGGCTGTGGACGTTTTCTGAGGCCAATAAAAGATGATGATTTTACCCCAGTGCTCGTCTGTACCTGGTCCGTCGCAGGAGAAAGACAGCTAGTGACCAACAACCCCAGGTCCTTTTCCACCAGGCAGCTCTCCAGCCACTCTTCCCCAGGCCTGGAGCGCTGCATGGGGTTGTTGTGACACAACTGCAGGACCACAGCCTACGAGGCTCTGCAGGACGTGGCCCTGTGCATGGTGACAAAGGCTGTGGTCAGTGCTATGGCTGTCATCCAGCACAACCTGGCACAAAGCACCCAGGCTCTCAGAAGGGACACCTCCCACTAGACCAGGCTGGCCTTGAACACCTCCAGGGATGGGACATCACAGCTTCTCTGGGCAACTTGTTCCAGTGCCTCACCACCCTCACAGCAAAGAATTTCTTCCTGATATCCTATCTAAACCTACCCTCTTTCAGTTTGAAACCATTACCCTGTGTCCTATCATTACACTCCCTGACAAAGAGTCCCTCCCCATCCTTCCTGTAGGCCTCTTTTAGGTACTGGAAGGCCACTATAAGGTCTCCACGGAGCCTTCTCTTCTCCAGGCTGAACAAACCCAACTGTCACAGCCTGTCCTCACAGCAGAGGGGCTCCAGCCCTCTGATCATCTTCCTGGCCCTCCGCTGGACCCGTTCCAACAGGTCCATGTCATTCTTGTGCTGAGGACTCCAGAGCTGGATGCAGTACTCCAGGTGGAGTCTCACCAGAGCAGAGTAGAGGAATGGGAAGCTGTCTCTGCAGACGAGAAGCCCTGTCTCTCTGGGTGAGGAAGGATTCCTGTCAGTGGTCCTCAGCAGACTAGATCACCAAAATGTAACCCAGGGGCTGTATGTGTGACCAAAAGTATGAAAAACCCGTGTATTTGTGTGTGCTGCACCAGGTAGCTATGAAGCATTACATATTAAGAGCTATAAGACACCAAGATAGTCCTTAGGTGGATGGCAGTCAAGTGACTGAGCTACAGAAGAGGACGGACGAGAGAGAGAGACTAAAGAGGGAAGTGTCTGAATTGTAAAATTCTCTGGCCAGCGCTGAGAGAGGGAGCTGTGGTGAGTTCTGGGCCCTTGGGTGCATGTCGCTTCTTTCTCAAATATAGTTGCATTATCGCAAATTAGCTTTCCAGTTTCAGTGCTAAGGTGCCCTCTTCACCTTTTCCCGTAATTGCTGCTACCGTAGATTGCACCCACAGTTGAGCTTGAATACGACTAAAAGATAGAGAAACATTATTTTGGGCTGCACCAAGTGCATCCACGATCAACTGGTGGTCCCTTTCATTAATTCTTTCCCACTGAGGCAATATATCAGATAAGAGCCACTGGTTAGTTCCCGCTGCTGATAGGGAAGATTGCAGTGGATGTTCTGATTTGTGTAAATTACTAGTTGCTGAGCTTATTTTGTTTGCTAAAACTTTAGCACCCATGCTATTCAATACCCCCAATCTTGTTCCTAGGATACCAGCCACGTCTCTTCTTGAACGTTTTGGAGAGGTGAGGGTTCGTCCATGCAACCACACTAACTATGCAGCATAAGATGTAGCTATGAATGGTGAGCAAGAGATATTAGTTGCAGAGATATTAACCTGCCTAGATAGTTGCACTCGTTTGAAGGGACCACGATGGGTTAAAGAACATTCGCTGTTGACCTGTATTTTTGATCAGATATGGCCCGATTTCAAAAATTTGTGGGGATAGAGTTTTCTTGTCCTTTATAATTGCTGTGGACATTAAGTGATGTGTGATAGATGTTGTTGTGCAAGGTTCAATCATGTCTATTTAAAATGTAAATGATAGTCCCATGCCAGGGCAAGCCCAAATACAAGCTACCAAAGCAGTGTGTACTAAGGTTAAATTGTGCCAACATCTTGATTTTCTTTCAGTGGCGCAGTGTGTTGTATCCCATTTTGTTGTTGGGTTTGATGTAGTGTTGTACGCAGAAATTTTGTATGCCTTTTCATGGGTGGACCCACTGATGATCTGGCACCCTACTTTAATTTCTTCCCCTGCTGTTCCCTGAAGTAGGGAAACTTTAACATAGGCTTCATCTTTGTACCGGCTCCACTCATTCTCTAAGAATACTTTAGTTCCACGCATGACCACGGTGGAAAGACTTAGGAGTTCCCTTACCACAGAGTGTTCCCATGGTCCCGGTATGCTTTCTATGAGCTGGAGACCATGGCCACTCTAGGGTTCTTTGACCACAGGTTAGGAAGAGTAGCATTGTTAGCGTTTGGGACAGTAACAGGAACACAGCATTTCCGTTTGCCATCCTGCAGGGCGCTTTAAGAGAAAATAGAGACTTGTTTCGGTGGGGAGTGTTTGAACGGGTTGCCCTGTTAAAAAGAAGGAAAAATCCATCGTGCATGAATTCTGTGTTTCCCACCGCTGCTAATGGTATCTTCCCAGTCAAGCAGGCCACGAGGTTTAGTTAAGGTCACAGGCACAGCACCTGTGGGTGGTAAATCAACCATCACAGGCTGTCCTGGCTGTAATGTTGTTGGATATTCTCTTTTTCCAGTGGATGCAGTGCTGAGCTCAGTTTTTACAAAGAATGCTTAGCTTCCAGGGCTTCCAGTGGGCCCGTATTGATTATTTAATTGATGGAACAATTTGGGAAGTCTCCTATCCCATTGAGTCTCATGTGGTTTGAGATTCCTTTTCAATAAGCTATTAGCTCTTTCTACCATCTCCTTTCATTGAGGGTAGTATGGGGTGTGGAATACCCATTAAATTCTCTCTTGTTTTGCCCAATATTACACTTCCTTACACGAAAAAATGTGAGCCATTATCGCTTTGGACAACATCAGGAGTAGGTAGATTTGAGAACCAAAATGGTCAGCAGAGGAAGGAGGCTTCTTTCAGAGGCCAAGGTGATGAAGCAGAGTCCTTAATTGTTCCGTTTAATTTTCATCAGAGGGGAGCATGGTCACGGTGAGGGGCCTGGAGAGTATGGCTCAGACATACAGAACACAGTCCTGGATGGGGGAGCTGTCTGTTACGTTCGAGGATCTGAGAGCTCTCACGGACACTGCTGGACAGGCATTGGAGCCCGGTGCTTGGGTCGGACCGACCTGGCAGAACCATCCTGCCATCTGAAGTAACGCATACTTCTGTACTGAGATTTTAATAGCTCGGTCTGCATCACCTTTGGCTTTTGGTGGCTGTCACCAATCACCTTCTTATTTTCCATGTGCCTTAGCAGAGTTTCTAGGAGGATCTGCTCCAGGATCTTGCTAGGCACAGAGGTGAGACTGACCGGCCTGTAGTTCCCTGGGTCTTCCTCTTTCCCCTTTTTGAAAATGGGGGTCGTGTTTCCCCTTTTCCAGTCAGTGGGAACTTCACCAGACTGCCACAACTTTTCAAATACCATGGCTAGTGGCTTGGCAACTTCATCCACCAGTTTCCCCAGTACCTGTGGATGGATTTCATCAGGTCACATGGCGTTGTGCACCTTCAGGTTCTTTAGATGGTCTCAAACCTGATCTTCTCTTACAGTGGGCAGTTCTCCATTCTCATAGCCCCTGTTTTTGCCTTCTGTGACTTGACCATGTGGTTTGGGTCCCTGCCAGTGAAGACAGAGGTGAAAAAGTCATCCAGGACCTCAGCCTTCTCCATATCCTGGTTGGCCAGGCCTCCTGTCTCCTTCCTGAGAGGGCCTACGTCTTCCCTAGTCTTGCCTTTACCCCTGACATACTTATAGAAGTTTTTCTTGTTTTCCTTGATGTCCCTGGCCAGATTTAATTCTGTCTGGGCTTTAGCTTGCCTAATCTGGTTCCTTGCTGCTCGGATGCTTTCTCTGTCAGTATATGAGTGAGCTGCTTTGGGGGCCAAGAGCAGAATCCAGTTTGACCAGCTTTGCAGAGGAGGGTGGGAGGGCGTTGGGGGCTGCGGGGGGGAAAGCAGGGAGTGGGCAGGGTGTGTGGAGCCTCCGCAGTGGTGCGGGATCTGGTCCTGTTGGACCCCGAAGTTCAGGAGGCTGGCACACACTGGGCTGAACTCAATGTCTGAGGTGGTCTGTGGGGGGAAGGTGCTTTTCAGACCCTGCATGCCCACTTTGAGTCCAGCTCTTCTTTGTGCACTGCTTAGAATAGTTGTTAAGTAATTAGTCATACAAACTAATCAATATTTACGCCATGTACAGCACAGGAGCAGGATGCTGGGAAGCTCAGGAAGTGCAGCCAAGGCAATGGCCAAGTGCCATCCTGGGGATGGGCAGACATGGGCACCTTGGAGTGAGGCCAGAGGGGGCCTTGGCTGGTCGGGAGCTGGAGAGCCGGAGGCACGCGCCGAGGGTGTGGGCTCTGCTGGGCCTGGAGAAGAAGGAGCACGGGGCCAGAATGAAGACCCCATAATCCAAGGGGAAACAGCTAGCAACCTGCTGCATCACTTAAATGCACACAAGTCTACGGGGCCACATGGGATCCACCCGAGGGTACCAAGGAAGCTGGCAGAAGTGCTCACTAAGCCACTTTCCATCATTTATTGGCAGTCCTGGCTAACCGGGGAGGTCCCAGTTGGCTGGTGATTAGCAAATGTGACTCCCATCTACAAGAAGGGCTAGAAGGAAGATCTGGGGAATGACAGGCCTGTCAGTCTGACCACCTCAGTGCCGCAGAAGGTTATAGAGCAGATCATCTTGAGTGCCATCACGCAGCATATACTGGACAACCAGTTGATGAAGCCCGGTCAACGTGGATTTATGAAAGGCAGGTCCTGCTTAACCAACCAGATCTTCTTCTATGACAAGGTGACCTACTTAGTGGATGAGGGAAAGGCTGTGGACGTTGTCTGCGTAGACTTTAGTAAAGCCTTTGGCATGGTTTCCCACAGCATTCTCCTGGAGAAACTGGCTCCACTGGAGCCACTTTGCTGCGTGGAAGGCCACCTGGGTGTCCGAGCGCAAAGAGTAGTGGTGAAAGGAGTGCAATACAGTTGGCGGCTGGTCACAAGCCGTGTTCCGCAGGGCTTGGTGTCGGGGTCAGTTCTGTTGCATGTCTTTATCAACAACCTGGAGGAAGGGATTGAGTGCGCCCTCAGTCAGTTTGCAGAGGACACCAAATTGAGCAGGAGTGTCGATCTGCTGGAGGGTCAGAAGGCTCTACAGAGCAATCTGGACAGGCTGGAGGGATGGGCCAAGGGCAACAGTATGAGGTTCAGCAAGGCTAAGTGCCGGGTCCTGCAGTTGGGTGACAACAACTCCATGCAGTGCTACCGGCTTGAGGAAGAGTAGCTGGAGAGCTGCCTGGCAGAAAAGGACTTGGGGGTGTTGGCCTTCTTCTAGAGATGGACCAAGCACAGATGAACATTGGGGCAAAAATCATCATCTTTTATTGGCCTCAGGATGGAGGTGCTCAGTGGGGGCCGACGAAGGCAGAGGTGACCCAAAGCTGACCACAGGGGTATTGCATCCCATGGGCATCGTGCTCAGTATAAAAGCTGAGGGACTAACAGGTCAACCTCTTCCTTCAATGGCCGGCAGCCAAGGAGGACTCTGATGCTGGTTTTGCATATATTGTATTTTTCCCTTTTTTTCCTTATTAGTATGGTCATCTTTATTGTTACTGTTAAGATTTCATTAAAGTAGTTTAGTTTCTTTTCAACCCATAAGCCTCTGTCTGCCACCTTCTCTCTCCCTTCTCTTCTGGGAGGGGAGAGAGGTTAAAGAGCGCGTGTGTCATTCGTGTAGTGCCCAGCCCAGCCCAGAGCACAGCAGGTTTTTACGCCTCTGTGCCTCTCCCCGCCGTGGTGCCCAGCAGAGCCGCGGCGGGGCCGGTGGCGGAGTTTCGTTCCACTGCGGCCGCGGGAGCTGCGCCGGGGCGCGTTGTGGGATCCCCCGGACAGAGCCTCAGCAGGCGGGTGCAGGCTCTGCCCTGCCCCATGGCGCACACCACCACTCAACTCACACACTCTCCACCTCCTGTTTTTGCTACTCATATACATCCACAGGAGTGGTACCCACAAAAAATTATGAACCAGCTACGGATGCAGGGCATGGGGATGGGATTTAACACCATCAGTAGCATCCTCTCCCCATGCTTCATAGATCTGGAGCTTCTCTACACCAACCTGTCAGCCCTTTATCCCTTTTTTAAAGGAGGCTGCTGCCTTTTTTTTGCATTTCTAGCCTCCAAAATACTCCAAAATTGCAACTTGAACAGGTTTGAGCGCCTCTCAGCACAGCTAATTCTGAAACCCAACGCTTCCCTGTCGCCATTCACTTGTGATGGTTTTATTTAGCAAAAACACAGAGCTGCATGAAGCTCATGTATAAGAAAATGTCTCTAGCATGATTTAGGTAGACTACTATTTTCTTCCCCTTTCCCAGTTTGCTGAAATAAGAACAAAACAGGATAGGAGAGCTAAAATGTATTTAAAACATCACTTGCAATTTACAAAAAATGTGTTCTTGTTATCCATTCAAGTAGAAATTTATGGCTTAAACCAGGGAGATGTTCACATCTCCCTTGCAGAGCAGGGCATAGACCCCCTTCTCCCTGTACACCAGCAGCCACTGGGAGAAATTAAAACCAGAATAAATCCCAGGGTGCAGAGCAGCTATACAGACCTTTCCAAGGGAAAAGCAAACAGGACACTTAGTGGGACCAATTCACATTCAGCTCAATCCTTCTGAAGAAAAGTGTTGCGTTACTAGTCATAGGTCCAGTAGCTACATGGCCAAGGCACCAGAAAGTCCTTCAGCACACGTGGGAAGAGATGCCCATACCCACAGCCAAGGGGAAGAGACTGTCCTGTTAGGGCCTATGGTGGGGCAAGAGTGGGGAGAAGGAAAACCTAAGATGCCTCTGCCTGTATTATAAGAAGGTACGGACCCTAGTGACCCAGCCAGCAGCACTTGACCATCATGGTGAGGCTGGTGCACTCTCAGGGATGGAGAAGACCTGCGAGGAGGGCGGGACTGTGTGGAGAAGAGGCTGGTCTGATGGGAGAAATGTGGGCAGCTGAGAACAAGGAGGACTGGAGGATGCTCAGATGTTTGCAGCATGTGTAAAACACAGCTGTGGAAGCAGAGGGCTTACACACGGCAGGAGGGATCACTGTGTCCTGTGGGATGACAGTGGTCTCAGAGGGAAATGGTGGCTCCCATGTGGTTGCTGCATCTCATCACGGTGCACAGCTGCTTCGTGGCTGCAACTCCATCTGTGCTGCCCTACACCCCAGGGATCCCTGCCAGGCACGGGATTGCAAGGAAAACTGTAGGAGAGGAAGCTCGGTGCTCATCTCCGGCGGGGTCATGGAGGCAAACGGCTCTTCCTCACCAGGCGGATCTGAGCCCTCCCAGCTGGCCCCCTCGGCAGGCTGGGGTTTGCCTTGCAGGAAGGGGCAGCAGGGGAGGTTCTGCTCTCCAGTCCTCATTGAGATGGCAGGTCCACATCCCATCCCTGCCTGCGTCAGGCCATGATGGCAGGCATGTCGCTGAGCTCTGGAAAAGAAGACACAGTGAGCTACAGAAATATCTGCAGTTGTTTTGCCAGCCGTCATGAGCAAACAGAACCTGGCTGAAAACGTGTGCAGCCCAGGTTGCGTGATTTTGTCTGGATGACAGAGCTCCATGGGGGCAGAAATGTGGTGGTTGGGAGGGTCCCCAGCCGATCCCACCCTGCCTTGCAGACCCAAGGTGGGTCTGCAAGAGGTGCTGAGGACCTCTGGGCTCTCTTTTCACAGCATCACAGAGTAATGCATAGAATCATAGAATCATTTAGGTTGGAAAAGACCCTTGGGATCATCGAGTCCAACCATCAACCCCACTCTACAAAGTTCTCCCCTAAACTATTGGAGGGGATGTCTGGAGGTCTCTGTCCCAACCTCTGCTTGAAGCAGGGCTAATTACATCGGGATGCTCAGGGCTTCGAACATCTCTGAGGGCAGATATTCCCTACCTGGGCCCCTGTTCCAGTATCTGACCACCCTCACGGGGAAGATTTCTTTTTTTCCTCTTTATAGCTAGTCAAAATTTCCAAGGCCGCAGCTTGTGCTGTTGTTACTGCACATCCGAGAAACATCTGTCGTCTCTACACTGTCCCATTAGATGGTTGCAGACAGTGATAAGACGCCCCTTGACCTTCTCTTTCACTGTGCAAACCTAGATTTCAAAAGTCTCCTCCAGCTCAGCAGCCCCATTGAGCTCACTCCCATTTGTCACAATCTGCTTGGTGCTGGGGAGTGGGAACTGGACCCAGTGCCTAGATGTGGCCTCACCACTGCTGAACAGAGAGGAGAAATCACTGCCGCCTGAGACTGAGACAACCCAAGATGCAGCCATCCTTCACCACAGCATGGGCACCCATCACCAACCCATCCATGAGGACCCTGGTGTCTCCACGGAGATGGCCTAAGCAGGATGTGGCTCTTGGCTCTCCTTGCTCTACTTACCTGTCCTGAACTTGTTGTAGGTGCCGCTCTCCAGCACCGGGCCACCATCATGGGCACAGCAGGAGAAACTCCGCTCTCGCCACCTGCATGGGGCAAAGCACCTGGGTCAGGCCACCGCTTGCTGTGCTTCCCCTCGCAGCTCCCTGGTTCCCTGGACACCTTTTTTCTAATTTTTCAGGGCAGGAACTCCCCTGGTATGTTGGGACTTGCTCAGGTCCTTACCAAGAAGGGACTCCAGCGCGTGACTGATGTCTAAGCATCCACACTTCACATGCACAACAGCATTTTGAAGGCAAGCTTGTGACTAAGCCCTGTTTTCTAAGAAAAACTTAAGAGCTCAAAAGCCCTAGAAATGTTTGCAGCTGCTGGTTCCTAAGCAGCCAGGGAAATTTTAAAATTGTGATTTCGGTGCATTCACAAACCTGATAAACAAGACCAGGCAGGGCTCTCGGGCACCACCGATGGCCCTTCACTTCCAGCAGGGCTGGGAATGCCCTTGCTGCAATGTCAACCCAGAAGAGGTTGTTATTTGACGGGATCAGAAGCATCTGCAGAGCCCTGGGAAATGCACATACAAACGTGCCTGTACAGCCGCTAGTTCATCACCTGGCCATACTGCAGCTACTTCATTTCTCCATCCTCACGGCGCAAAATTAGAGCTGCCACCCTCTCCTATGCCAAAGCAAGTCACGGTTGTAAGCAACCCAGACTGCTCACCCACGAGCTTCCCAAACTTTCCTCTTGCTGTCACCTGCAGCACAGTTGTGCTGCCAGCACCCCTACAGAAAACACCCCTGGGCTGGGTGGTCTGGTCCTTCCACCCATCCACAGCTGGCCAGCTGAAGTGCTGAGCCCAGCATCTCCTGCTTTCCTCAGTCACCACCGGGATAAGAGCACAGGCAAGTTCCTCATCCAACCGTGGTAGAGCAGAGCATCCAGCAGCCCAACTCAACCTGCTATAGTGAGCCTGTCCCGTGAATCCCAGATTTCCCAATTATTAAACAGAGGCAATGTCTTTGACAGCATGGGAGGAAACAAAATGTGGTGTCTGTGACACACTCAGACATTTTCACACCTGGGAGGACGCATTTCCTCAGAGGCTCTGGCATATGCAGACAGAGAGACACGGGGTGCTCAAATATTTAACAACATTGAGAGCTTTCCTCCTAAGTCAGTCCAATGCAACAGTGTCTAAACAGTACTAATAGAAAAATCAGTTCCTTTCTCATCATCTTGAGAAAAGGTGATGAGCCCATCATCTTTTTGGTTGGCTTTTAGCCAACAGCTGAAAGCCCATCAGCTTTGATAACTGGTCTATGTTGCTATTGTAAATCCACCAGGTCTCCACTGAATCCTGAGGGTAGGTGACGCCTGAGCTGCCAAAATGGAAAGGGAAAATGAGAGCAAGCAGGAGAAGCAGAGAGCTTTTTGGAGACTTTCAGGGCTTTCTTCTAGTTCCTGAAGGGAAAGGTAATATTCTCAAGAGTATTTTTAACCCTTCAGATCACCTGAAAGCATCCCTCCTTCCCTCCACCTGGCGCAAAAGATCGGGTTAGGATGGCCATTAGCAATTTGGTAGTTACCAGTGCAGAGCAAAGATGAGTGAGATGAGGAGCACAGAGGTCAGATCTGTCAGGATCCACATGATGTTGTACTGCTGCGGAGTCTGGAAGAGAACAACAGAGGATGTGTCCACCACCAAGGACCCCAAAATATGCAAAAAACTTGCTCAAGCTCTTTGTTGCTGCTCAAATATGCCCATTTGGCTGCCTGGTTTGCATGTGCAGTAACATCCCTCAGGTGTTTAAAGCATTTGGTGGCATTTCAAAGTGGCCACTCACTAGTGGGTGTTGGTGCCAAATCATCACCCTTCATTAAAACAGGGCTGTTGTGTGTCCAAGATGATTGTACCACATCACAATGAATATAACAGGGAACTCTTGTTTGTACAGGCAGACCCTTTATTTCCCTCTGTTTCCCTCTAACATTAATGTCAACTGGTGGCATCTCATTTTCCCTGGCAAAACTGTCCTTTAGTGAACACCACAGAGGGTCTGGGGTGGCTCCTGCTTTAGGTCTAAGAGCATCTGAAGATTCATCCTTAGGCTGGACCTCCACCCACCCTCAGAATGGACTAAAACACTGTAGCTGTCTGGATGGGAGCACCGTAAAATCTACTTCAAGAGTGTGAAACCAGTTATTCAAAGTAGTAAACTTTAGACTCTGGTGGGAACAGTGCCCCAGGTGGTCCTTAACCCCACTGGTTGTCCAAGGTAGACTAGGGAATAGACAAATCATGTGAAAAAAAATCCTCCTAGCAAGGAAGGGTTATTTCTACGGTTGTTTCCCTCGGGCTTGTGGAACGAGACCAAATTTGAGAAGGGCAGTGGGAAGCCCTGAGAAATGAAGAACAACTGACATCAATAAGGTGTTTCAAAAGCTCAGAAATGTAAATCCTCGTGCATCAGTTTGTGCCCGGAAAGGCACTTCCTTTCTCCCCACACAAGTCTGACTTCTTTAACCTCATCTCAAGCCCTAAGTTGCAAATCCTAATGAGCAGTGTGCTTCTACCTCAGCCAAGAGAAAGGAGGAGAAGGGTATGGTGATACCTGGAGTGGCTCAGAGATTCCAGGTAAGCCAGGTTTCCACTCAGGCCCTTTTCATGCAAAGGGCCTTTTATCCATGTATGAACTGGCTCATGGTCTCCAAAGATAACCATGAACATCCCAACTCTAGTTCCTACTCCGGGAGGTGGATGATTTTCACTTACCATAAGGAATAGTGGCTGGCTGAGGTTCTTCAGCGTGTGGACGGCATTGGTGGTCACAGAGTGTGCCCCAGAGCACCACGCCAAGGAGAAAAGCCATGGCTCATTGACCACATAGAGGTTGGTGGTGATGTTTACCTTAGCATATGTCCTTTAAAAGACCAAAAAGCAATAGGCTTCATTAAGAAAGGCAAGGAGGTTAGTACTTCCTTTGCGCTGAATCAAGGAGAGACAGCAATTTTCTGCAGGAAATGCTTGCTTTGGGACCTAGGTAAGGAATAGAAAGGAAAGTCAACCAGCCAATAATCGATAGTTCACAACTGGCCAATGCAGAATAGCTGATCTGCTGGAAGCAAATGCAGTTAAAATGTCCAAAAGGTCAAAACTTTGTTTACCCTTCTGCCATACAGATCAGTGTGATGATGCGTTTGTAATCTCCCAATAGTGTGTTCAAAACCACCTTGAAGCTAGCTACTCGTTTGTTATTTTTGCTACACCAATTGATCATTTTTCAAGTTCTTATAAACTATTGAAACTTAATATGAAGTAAGCTCATACTCTATATACTGGAAAAGGAATGTATCATCAATATCAGCATTTGCAAATCTACCCAGGATCTACCCAAATGGATCTACCTAGGATTTTACATCCGGAAAGAATTATCATTGAGAAAGCATGAACACTACTGTCATCCAAAGGATTAAACTTTTTCTTTTCTTTTTTTTTTTAGTTAGATTTCATTGTTTTTGTGCACGGGAAAGAGCAAAAAATTCTATTTATAAAAGGACAGTTGGACAGGTAAGACTGGTTTTTCTTTTTTTTTTTTTCTTTTTTTTTTCCTTTTTTTTTTATATGAGAGAATCATTTTGAAAACTTCTGCAATAAATGTGGAGCCTTCCACTGGAGAGATGACATTTTCAGCATGTCACAAACTACAGAGTACTGGCAGTGACAGAGACAAGAAATGAATTCTCCAAAACACCAGCTACAGGAGGGTGATGGTCTCACCACAGCACTATGCACTCACACTGATGGTTGTCAAAAGCCATGGGATGTTAAATAATTGTTCGTTGTCCATGGTTCGGTGTTGGTAGAACTGGGGATGGCATGAACAGAAAGACAAGAAATCAGGAGACAGCTGTGTTCTTTATTCAGAAGATCCTTAGATCCTGGTCAAGTAAATATGGACTTGGGGGCAAGGGGGTGATACCTCTCAGCCACACACATGGTCAACAGTAGGAGTGAACTGCAGTCCTGCACCCCCAAAAAATGCAACAGGAGTGGCCACTTGATCTAAAGGGGCTCTTCTCAAAATGCTATAGATCCTGGAGTTGGTCACTGGAGGGAGACATTGCCACACGTACGAGGCAAACAGACTCCAGAGGCAGTCCACTGACTACTTGAGGCTGAAACTGCAACCTACCGGATATCTTCACTGGACATTTCAGTGTAGGCCAGATTGAGTTTGACAATATTATCCATCAATAGGTCTTCAACTGGGGCCTTACTGCCCATTGTCTGCTGAAACCCGGGAGCAACAGACTGAACAAAGGACCTCATGTCGTTCTCCAGCCATAGGACCTGCAGGCAAGAAGAGGACCCAGTGAATTCCCAACGGACTTACTAATATGCCTTGCCCTTCACACAAACCCAGTAAAGATAATGTCTTGAGGGGCTTAACCCAGCCTGTCACATGACATGCTTCTTTCAAGGATCAAAGAACATCAGGATGCAGGGTTAAAACTTGCAAGTCACTTTGATCAAGAAATAAATATTCACTGTTCCTTGCTTATCAACTTAAAATCAGTGAATATGTTTCACCCAGCCTGACAAAAGATGCGGTGTTTGAAATGAATGAAAAGACAGCTTTGGGTTATGGGAAAGGCAACAGAAAATATTCTGTTCTCTCATTGTCCCAGCATGGGGGAAGAGATCTTCAGCAGACACAGATCACCATAACTCCCCGGACATCAACGGGTACAGAACCTGATCCACATGAGTTTTGCATTCATCCATTTCCAGGGGAAGGAGGAAGGCAAAGAAGGCTCCCGACTCCATGTATTTTAATTTAAGCCAGGAGGTTCTCTGCACTATATAAAATAAGCACGGGTGGCAGGGAATAGGCTGCCAATTATTACAATGATGAAAGGATGCTGTTTGGGGGGCTAAGGCATCAGCTGGTATATACGCTGACTTATTTCCCTGTGCTGCTGTAGCGTTATACCATTTTGTACCTCCTGAGGTACCAAAGGTAGGAAGATACTCCAAATGATGCCTCTTAAGCGAAACACAAGGGACCGGACTTTACGCAGGTGAAATCATGCAGGTTATGACCCCAAAGTCCCAATTCAGAGAGCAATAAAAAAGGGATATGGAGGGGTGATGCCACCCTACCAGATGGGGTCTAATCCCCGACTCATTGAGGATGACTTCCAGGGTTCTGTTGATCCATGAGTTCCTGTAAGGATGTTTCTCTGGAGGGCGGTAGAGATCAAATATCACAAGTTTATTCTGACTGTCTGCGAGGCGCAAGAAATTACTTAGCTTGTAAATTGACTGATTCATTGCCTGGTTTTGATCTGCCCTTGACAGTGAGCCCATGCATGAAAATGGTTTGTCCTAGAAATAAACAGATATAAAACAGGAAATCAATCAGGCATTCACCTCTGGGAGTCGGCTGCATGCAAAAAGCTCGTATCTCTGAGAGGGAAAAAGTTTGACATCAGCCCTCAGCAGGTGATGATATTTTTTTTTGCTTAGCTCTGCTACCTGAGAAACAGAGGAAATTAACCCAGGCTGTGACGACACTGCTTCTGGGACCCAAATTGCATAGTTCACAGCTAGCTCTGCTGTGCTTCTCTGTCCCACCGGGTTATCTGTGACTATTACACACAGCATCTTGCATAAGTAGCTCTTGTCTTCTTCCTCCAGCCCGTGTGTTCTGTTGCTGCCATGATAAGGTGCCACAAGAACACCCAGCAGCCAATTCTTATAGGTCTCCTAAGCCTAACGGACAACTGGACAAAGCAAGGAGACCCCAGCTGAATAATTTCTTTGAGTTTTGGCTCAACCAGTAGTTCCTCTCCTAACATTCACGCTATTAAGTAGCAGACAGCCTGTGTCTCTTCCACATCCAGTTGATGATAGTCCTTTATGGCGCTCACCTTAAGGAACCACGTTCCAGCATTCAACTCCTGCAGAGTATCCCAGGAAAATAACGCGGCATTTTGAGCAGTGTCATTGGGGTAGACCTCCTTGATGTTAGTTGTCCTCCTCAAGGTGCTGTCATGCATGAGGAAAGGAACCCCATCATAGCTGTTGGAGAGCAAGAGTTCAGGTCACCTGGCGTGCAGGTTTGTTCATGGCATGAGCAGATTCATGCCAGGTGAGAAGAATATGTGGGCCACCGTGAATTCAGCCGTACGGCCTCCCTCAGCGCAGAGGGTGGAATAGGGAGGAAGGCTGAAGCTCAAGACACCAGGTTATTTCCAGCTTAAATATTGCTGGATGACCTTGGAGAAGTCATGCCTATCTGTGCCTCAGTTTCCTCAGGGGCAAACTGGAGATGGTGGCATTTATGCCTGCCAGCACCCCCCCAAAATAGATAATAACTTATGGTTGAAATCTTTTTTTGCTGACACCAAAGTGGTTCTATGGCTTTCAGAGGACTGAAGTCTAAATGGCTAGTGATGGAAAGGCAAAATTCTCTCCTCTACATTAGTAGAACACCTAAGCACTAGTATTTTTCTCATTCAGTGCCTGGAGACTGCGCAGCCTGCACAGCATATTAGCAATTCATGGCAATGAGTCCCTGAAACAAAAGGAAATTAAAGATCTAATAATTAGGACAATGCTGTCACAAGCCTGAACACAATTTTGTGTTGGTTTGTAGGCCTCATACGACCCTCTCGTCAGACTAGGGTAGAGACTTGTCTTTATAGTGGAAGTCAGACTAGGGTAGGGACTTGTCTTTATACTCTTCAAAGCATTTAAAATATACTGTAGAAATAATGATTGTTAGATCAATAGCTACAGCTTATCAACTTGCCTGAGAACAGCCATGCCCTCCAGCCTCTATCATTGGACGTCAACGGAGGGACCCTGACCCAGCCATCAGTAAAACCTAGTTGCCTGGAATTGCATGTCTCCAAAGGCAACTCTCAGAAGAAGAACGTATATTCTGTGAGATGCGATGTTTTCTCCTTACCTAATGGTGACATCTGTTTCAAGACCATCCGCACCATGTTCAATTGTCTTCTGAAATGACATCTCAGTGTTTTCTGGTGCCAGCTGAAAAAAAAAAAAAAAAGCACATGAGCAGATCACTTTCAACCACGCTCTGGATGACTCTATAAGTACTTTCTGTCTTTTTGTAACACCTCTGGTTTTTATTAAGGGAATTGTTCCCTTACAGTCTAACGATAGACTGTTGTTAAAGTCTACTCATTGTTTTCTTCCACTTTAGCCACCAAGCCCATCTTGCCACTCAGGAACAGCGCTATCCTTGTTAGCAAACCCATGCAGTGATGCCTTTGGCACGCAGCTCCGGATGGAAATGTCTCCCCTTCCACCCTCCACAGATTTCATGCAAAAAAACCCAAGATGATGATGAAGGCAGCAAGACACAGGAGGAAGGAATGACGTAAAATAACTTCTCCAGACCTACCATTGGTGCTCCACGGTGTCCAATGAGGGCTGGCTTTGGTCCAAGTGTCCCCGTCTCTCTGATGCAAGGAGAGTACATCCCCAGAGGTATCAAGAAAAGAAAGAGAAGGATAGCCAGGTATGGACCAACAATTATCACCTGAACAACTGAAAGAATTTGAAGGAGGAAGGCTAGAGTTAATTCACGTGGTAATGTACGGGTTTGCCTTGCGGCTTGACTTTTAATACAGCCCTCCAGCTAAGTAGCTGCTGGGCTTTGTCCCATCCCTTTTTCCATCCCTTCTTCCCCTAATTTTCACTTTCTCTCCAAACAATGCAACCCAGGAAAACAAACTAGTCACTAGTCAAAGCCAGGACGTGGGCTAAGTCAGTACTGCAGGTTTTGTGCTTTAATTACATCCCACTATGCCTTACAGCAAAACACAGCCTTAATTCCTTTTTCTTTAGAGCTGGTGCGAAGAAATATCTCCCATCTCTAGAAAAACAGTGCTCAACAGAAGGACGCTAATTTTTTTCTTACTTAGATAAGAACAAGCAGTGTTTTGAAGTTTCATTCACAGTGAGGAAGAGGACGAGCCTTTCTCCTTCAACTATATTACATCCTCTTAAGGTGAATACTTTCCTAGTTCATTCAGATTGCTGTCAGTGACCTTCTGTGTGTGACCTACAGAATCCTACAGACTCTGACTGCATGGGCATTGCATCTCAGAAACTTGCCAACTCATTACCTATGGTCTTCTCTGGAGTCTGTTGACACATTGCCCAAGAGCCCCAGTGAGCCTTCACCTCAGGGAACAAAACAGTTCTTCTGAGAAATCAGCATCTATGTACCAATACCTCATTCTTAAATGGGTACCATCACCCCTCTGCACCTTGTGCCAGTGGCTCTGAAGGAACTTGGGCTTACACCGAGCCGATGGATTGAGCTGAGTCCATTCGGTATAGGGGACTGCAATGTCTAGGTTCCCAGCATATTCCCCCCCGCCAACCTCCCCAGATGTAGTTCAGTAAGAAAAATCCTGGCCAGAGAAAATATGCTTTCACCAGCCCATTCTGCCTTTGATTTTTATTACAAATCAACATCTGCAGATGAAAGTCATGTAGATAATTCTAGCCACGTGGCGACAGTAGGTCAGAGCAAAACAGCCAGTCCCAGAGCCAGGCTCTGCTGCAGTTGTTCCTGGCATCTGGCCTTGTCCTTACACTACTTGGTCACTCTTCTCAGGGGTGGACAGGAGCTTCCCATGAGATAACACTAGGAACTGTGATCAAAATGCTCTTTCCCCTATCTCAGATGGCTTCTCCTGAGATGCACTAGTCTGAAGTGGATTGACTGGACTGGAGGTCCCTTCTGAGACAGCGAAGCTGAGTGTAGCAAGCAAAGGTCAGCCAAGAGAGCTGCCACCTGCTGCTTTCTCCCACAGAGGACTGAACAAACTTCCATGCATGACTCAGAACATGGGTGCTCCTGCAAATCTCCTCTGTCTCAAGGCAGGTCACCACCTTGGTATAGGCTGAAACTCTGCAAGGGAGCATGCAAACCAGCAACACACCTGGACAGCCACAGGACAGTGCACAGAAAAGCCCCAGACCCACTAATTTCCCTGGGATACACAGAAGTTAAAAGTCTCCTCCAGCCGGAGTGCAGGTGTGGGAGGAACGGGCTCCTGCACACCTGTTTTCCCACACTCGTATGCATCTTTTGTCATACAAGGAGCAGAAAGCAGAGCTACTGTACCTTTCTTATCTGCTCTGATGGCATGAAGAGCCACGGGCCAGGACAGGAGGACCATGATGGTTATTGCCCCAATGTGGAGATAGGGAGCTGTGATCTGGCAAGGAGAGAAAAGGATTTTAGTCAAAGGATGAAGTGTAAAGACAGATGGAAACAAACACCAACACAGCTACAGCCTTCCACCTGGATGGGCTCCTGCTGCAGATACCAGCAGTTCAACCTTCCTCCCACACCTGTGCTGGATCCACCAAACTTCTCTGGAGTTGGAGGAGAGATACATACGCCCGGCCAGCCAGGCTGAGGAGGGCTCCTCACTGCACTACACACCTCCCCTTTCTCCTAAGTCAGCTGAAGGGGACATGGCTGTCCCCATCCATACATGATTGCTGTAACTGCTGTGCCATAATCTGAGAACATTTTCCAGGGACCAACCCCTGTAATCCAATCTAACCCAATCCATTCCTACCCAGGTAATAGTCATCTCCATACCACACTGCAGCTAAATCATAAACTGGTGTCAACAAACCTGAGTAATAAAATCTGTTGTTCATATCCGTATGGAACTAACTATTGTGGTAGAAGAGAAGTAGTTCACCTGGTACTTGTGTGATCATGAACTTTACGAGATTCATGTGCACCCTGCAGTACCTAGTTTCACACATTATTGATATATTCCAGAAAAATCATTAATTTTCGGTTATTTCAAAGCATTTAATTCCCTTGCATTAGGGCTAATTGCATTTTTTCTCCTTTTTTTTTTTTACTTCTAACTCAATGTGTAGATATTTTTCTTGATTTACTGACAGAAAACAATATATTAATTTAATGCTTATGATGTATTAGATAATACCCACTTCTGGACAGATATAGTAATTGGACTTGATTTCTTTCATACTAAAGATTAAACAAGATCAGAAGCTAAGAATTGCTTCTGTGCTTATCATGAATGCATGAGCAGAGCTGGAAACCAAGCAGAAATAGTTTGTCACTTGTAAAGACACTGAACGAATGTTGGTATGACACACTTTTCATAAAGCTAGGCAAATCTGTGTCAAAGAAACCAGCTCATCATTTCCTCATGCTGAACAGAGCCCCGTGGCTTCTGTTCCAGCTGGAAGAGAGAGTTATTTAGGTATGTGCTTGGAAAAAAGCTATCCAGATGCAAGCCTTTCCTATTGCTTAGTCCATGCCTGATTGTGTAAGCTGGAAGGGTTGAAGAAAGCATCAGTCACCGAGAGATGTTACTGCATGTGATGCTGTCTGCCCTGGACACTTGATGCCAACATCTTTCGATCAGAAGTGGGATTCAGTTGCGTAAATAGAGGTGCCATCTGAGATGTCCAGGATATTTGAGATAGATAGCTTTGCAGGGCTAATGGACAGGACACAGGATCTACAAGAGACTCATGTCCATGTGAAATGTCTCAAAGGGCATAAACACCCAAAACAGCATCTGTGGGGAACCCAAGGAGACACATCTTGTGTCTCCTGCTCCTCATCCACCTCCCCTGAGGTCTGTAAGGGGCAGGAGAAGCTGACGGTTTCTCATTACCCTTGCCAGTGCTTAGCCCAATGGTTACCAAATTCTGTAGAGCAGGAACGTGCAATTAACTACACCCTACAAACACCACAACTGTGATTCCTCTTCCAGTCCATATGCATTGCTCTCCCAACATTCGCAAGCAGTAAGCCACGTGGGCGAGATTTGATAGGCCAAAATAAGATCTGCAAGGCAGCTGTGTAGTCAAAGGCTACCTAATTTTTTTATCAAGCATTGGAACAGGCTGCCCAGGGAAATGGTTGAGTCACCATCCCTGGAGGTATTTAAAAGATGGGTAGACGTAGTGCTTAGAGATATGGTTTAGTGATGGGTTTTGTCAGAGTTAGGTTGATGGTTGGACTAGATGATCTGAAAGGTCCCTTCCAACCTAGGCAATTCTATGATTCTACGATTCTACTTCTTCCTTCCCAGTACATGTGGGGACCTAGATGCTCAGACACTGAACATCACTGGGCAGCTCTTGCCTCCATCTTCAGATCTGGTGAGAGCTGAGGAGGCCAGCAGACCATGCACTCTGACCTTCTGCAGCCCACAGGTTGTCCCACCTGACTGACACCAGCTTTCCCCACGTTCTCCCCAGAAGCTCAGTGCTCTCCTGCCCTCAGGAGATGAAGCTCTTCTGAGTCACACAAGAATGAAATTGTGCTAATGCTAAAGCTGCTGAACTGGCAGGAGCCGACTCGGGAGAAAGTTCTCGCTCCAGCACCCTGCCAGCCAAAGGGCTATGATTTACCTGCCCTGGGCACCTGGAAATTAACAGTACACCTACAGCATTTTTGCCGAAAAAAAGATGTGGTTTCCAAAATTGAGACATGTAACATCAAACAGATAGCTTGAAATTCAGCCTCAGGTTTTGGCTTCCTTTCTCCCAACAGAAATTAAATCATAATAGAAGTTTATTCAAAACCACATACCCTGCCAGCAAAACCCATGTGAAAAACACCCATCATATGGAATATTTTCTACCAATTACCACAAATTACTTCTATAAGCAAGTTGTTCTTTTAAACATACCTCCCATCCCCTTTTACCTGGAATGACAGGCGGACAGTTTTCCATTGATCTCCCCAGAGTATTGATAATATGAAGAGAGCTGTGACAGAGAAGCCCAGGACAAGAAAAGTCCCAATCTGGCAGGACAAAGAAGACATTAATCAGCTTCAACAATCCTGCACAGGGTGTGCCATCTACTTGTCTCACAGGCTTATTTAATTAAACAGCTTGAACTTGGTCAGTTTGGGATGCATGAACTTGACTATGTCAGTTCAGAGACAGAGAGAGATAATGGGACTAAAACCAGACCAACAGGGCTATCGATTGGCTTTTCTGTATGGCAAGCCTGATCTTGTCGGGGACCCAACTAAGTCAGCCCTCAGGGCTCCTTCTCTAATCACTGGAGAACGAGAGGAATTTCCAGAGGTGATCCATTCCCTCTTGCTTTATGATGGAAGATCTCTCTCTCTGTTGATTGTAGACGGAGCCTAGCGGATCAGCTTACATTAAATCGCGAACCTGCAGATGGCTAAATTCAGAACTGATGAATTCCACCCAAAAGAGACAGCAACACAGCTTCCTTATGCTAGGAGCTGCTTTGCAACAGGCTTCAGCAACTGCAAACTCTCCCATAATTAGGAGATGAGAGTTCACTTTTTAACCAAAAAAGTGAGAAGGCAGATCAGTCTGTTCTTTGGCCTCTTGCTCAGTCTGGTACCACCACAGTGGTGATGGCAAGCTCTTCTCGGACATCATCTGTCTGCTGAGAACTAAGTGCCAAGTAAAAAGGGGACCAAGGGCCTAAGCATTCTTCAGGGGGATCCTACAGATCAACACCTCAATAATCCATCCCTAACCTCTTCCGCCCAAGGATGCAGTCTCATGCAGTCCCAATTTTTTTAATTGTTCTACATCTTTCTGGTTCTTCTGGAAGCCAATTTTCCATAGTAATGATGACTGTGTTTCCATTGCTTAAATGACGAAACACAGGATAAAGTATGTGCACATTCAACGATTCCACTGCAAGATTTGCAATCACTTTACATTCTCCCCTAAACTGTATGGATAGAAACTATTTTTGAAACGCCTCATATAACCTCAAGAATTTCTTAAGGAAGGTGATTCTGATGCATCATTTTGCAGCAAGAACTCTCTGAGGATTTCTTTCTGCACCTTCAAAACTCCAGGTGGCATTTCCCAAGCCATCCAAAGACCAAAAGGCATAGCAGACACTTTTTTTACTGCTGCTGGAGCCTGCTACAGAAAATTACGCCGTGTTTTTCATGGCAACTTTGCTTTTGTCTTCATGTTACCACATGTAGACGTGTCCAATATAGACACCTTCACCTGAATGAGTCACTGCAGGCTCCTTTTAGAGTCACTAGGGAAAAAAGGTACTTTAGGTGTGATTCATCTCATCTTAATTTAGATGTCTATGACCAGCTGGAAGAATTTGCATCCTCACAGGATTCTTTTCCCTCCACTGACTGCAAAGGGAGTTTAGGTGATCAGCTCAGGTGGAGACATCATCCTCATGGTGTCTAAAGTCTCCTAAGATTAGGCTCTTCCCTCTCTTCCTTCTCTCCCAGAACACAATTTTTCATGCAGAGAAACACCACAGATTCAATTGTTTTAAAGCATGGATTGGAGTTACCAGAGAGCCCTGAATCTCCCACCTTGTGACTCCAGTGTAGGTACAGCTGCTGACCTTCTGCAAGCAAACACATCGCTAGGACCTGGGAAATCAAGGAGAGATTGTTTGCATCCTGGTAGAAGATGGCGAGGTGTGGTCAGTGAGCTACTTCTGGAATTACCTTTGCACTTTACACTAGGTCTTCCTGCACAACATCAAGGCTGTTAGCAGGACAGCTGCATGGAGAGAAGTGTTTATTGCTACAGTGAAAACGCTTCTGAAATGGCCAAGCACATATTAAGGCTGTCCTGCAGGATCAAAACCCTTTCATGGGTAACAAATAATGAGGCATTTTGGGGTACACACTTTTAATGACTTTTCTCTGTTAATACAAATTCTGAAAGATAAATGATGGCCAGGGTCAAGTGCTGTGGTATGAACCAATACAGTACTCATCTTGCCTATTTTCTGTGCATTTTGTGTGATTAGAGGCATACCAACCGTGGGAGAGAGGTTGGAGGCTACAAAAATGCCTCCAAAGTGCCATAAAAATACAGAGCAGACAGTAAAGGAGACAATGCTTCCTTAGCAATCACAGGAAATGCAAGAGACGAGCACGTCTCAGAACAGCAAAAACTGTCTTGGAGATTTAAAAACTCCACTTTTCAGTGGCTGGCACTTTGCTTCCCCTCGACGGCAAGTAGGAAACCTTGGGGAGGGCACAAAGCAAACCCCAGCCAGGGCAGGGGACAAACCAAGAAGCTGTGAACACCAAGAAGACAAGGATAAGGAAAGCCAGTCTATAGCTCTGATGAAGAGTTTCTTCAAGTTGTCCTTGACCTAAGCAACTGATGCACCTGGTGATGAATTTCACCAGGAGAAGTACCTTGCTGCGTGAAAATGCACAGGTCTACGCTCAGGAATCTGAGTGCCTACAAGCTTCCCACCACTGTAAGGGACAACTTGGGGACCAGTATCACCAAATATCAGGGTGTAAAGTAGCTGTTCGTAGACATCGGTGCTCCACTGAGAAGGATCATTTATGATGCAGGTCTCTCCAGACTGTAGCACAGTGGGATTGTGTGA
Organism: Larus michahellis; assembly: GCF_964199755.1. NCBI lineage: Eukaryota > Metazoa > Chordata > Aves > Charadriiformes > Laridae > Larus > Larus michahellis. The sequence goes on from NC_133896.1 coordinate 217,097,755, forward strand.
AAGCAGGACATACAGATGCAGGGGAAGGGGCTCTGCCTCCCAAAACACAACTACAAAGGAATGTAAGCTGTGTCCCATCCAGCTACGAACACACCTTTCCAGGATCACGCTGATCTGAAGCAGGATATAAGCTCAGCAGAGAATACGGATCAGCTTTTAAGTGCTTCTTGACACACTATCCTCCTTTAATGGAATCCTACACCCAGCACATGATGAATAACCATGGGAGCGGTTCAGAGAGAATTGAATTCCTGCTGAAGATCTTAAGCCAGCCCCATTTAAATAAGGAATTTCACAAAAAGGAAGAAAAAAGACACTTTGCCCCTTTTCTGCAAGAAATGTTACAAAGACCCATTCCTTGCCTAAGGTACAGCCAAACACTTATTTCACAGGCCATGCTCAACCTGACCCTCCCCTGCTACTGCAGTACAACTTTTGTATGGATGATACATCACATCAGGGAATGCCATCGGAGGGTGAGCTCATTTTTATGGATGGAAACAACATCTCCTTATCAGCTTACAAGAAGAATAATCGACAGGTTTCATCCTCAGAGGGTGAAGAAGGAGCTATTGTAGTTGTACCACCGGTCACCGCAGAGGGGTACATCTTGATGGACCCATGAGGTGACATGATGTGGACAAGGTCTATCCTCTGTCTGCTCTGGCACAGCCAGCTTGAGTTTTCTTTGCTTTCCATGAAGCTCTGAAGCTTAACATCTCATGCCACAATAACCTAGCTTCATCCTGCTCCTCAAAAGATACTTCAGGACCTGTCCAATATGCCCTTCCATGGAGAGCAGCTGCCTTTAGCAATGTCCCACAGGCTTGCACTTAGAGCAGGACTTCCTCAGGCAAAGGGACAACCAGCTCCACCTTCCACACTTATCCTGGGATTGTCTAGTACAAGTACACAGACATGTGGGTTTAGGCTAGAGCTAAGGTCCCTCTCGCCAGCCCCACCATCTCCCTGAATCTTACAGTTTCCAACACTTGCATTCTTCTGTTCTTTAGTATGAGGTGTGGAAGTGTCTCCCTCCCACCATTTACCTGCAAAGTGGTAATTAAGGGATGCTTCCGTGTAGCAAGAGAGATGGATTTGCTGCAAGGGGAATTGCACCTCTGTCTCCCTCTTTTTGTGAGGACCAAAAAAAAGCACTGACGATAAGGTTATGCTGCGAAAAGGATGGACAACAGACCCTTAACCCCACTCTGCTTCAGCATGGGAATGACCTTGTGCTGATTTCAATACTGCTGGTGAGGTTTGGGCAGGCTCTGAACAAACCACCACAAGGACACTGAGGCAGACACTTAGACGCTCGGCTCACCTAAAACATCTGCTCGCTTGGATGTTCACAACAGCAGAATTCGGCTCTCTACATTCACTTTCTGGCAAAAATGCAGAACTCAGAACGTCTCTGCTACCCTAGTCTCAGGGATGGGGGTTTGAGATCCCTTTTTGAACTTCAGTGCCAATGTACTATTGTGAGTTCTTTCTTAGCCTACAAATGCAGAGGCCATAAAACATCTGAACTTCTTTATATTGTGCAGTCACAAGTCACCTCCTCAAAATCCTTGGAACAAACACAGTTGAAGCACAGAGAGAAAAATATTATGTTGGTGTTTAAAGACTGAAGAAGAACATTTTTTTCTTCTCCACTGAGCATGTGCAATTAGACCCCCAGCTTAACCTTTTATCTCTAATGGGGATGAGAAAATTGTCTTGCAGAGTGATAACAATTGAATTAATTGAAACTGATTGTCTGAAAAAATTACAATGATGCATGTGGATGGAGAGCGTCTTTGCGCAGACAGCAAGTGCTTTGTTGAGCAGCCTTTTTTTCAGCCGCCGGTGGCTGGTGGGCAGAAGAGTGTTTGCTTCAGTGGTTCACAATAATGTCGGGGAAGCAGGCGTGCAGGCTCCAGTTGAGTGCCATCATTAAGGAATAGGGCATGGCGCTCACAGACAAAACTAGACCAGCCACTGGTTGCTGTAAAATCTCTCTGCTCCAACAAGGGCATCAGTGTGCTCAGTTTTCTGATATGACGGGCTGCCGATGCAAAACATCACAAGGAAGCATTGCCTGGGTGAAGGTCTCCAGTCCTTCCTGCGACATGTGTGAGGATAGTCTCTATCCAACACTGTTCAACCAGAACACAGAATGTAATTCATTATGGGGGCAACCCATTTGGCCATCGATTGTCCAAAATATATTAGAGTGATCCAGCTATTGTATAGTACCCACAATAATAGATTTTTTTAGATGTGGAAGAGCTGAGTTGCACTTATTAACCTGTGAAACTCCTAGTGTTTTGCTGGGTGGTTCATCAAAGGCTACAGTGAAAGGTCAGACACTGTGAAGCTCTGCAAACAGTGACGGCAGATTCCTGGCTGAGAATGAGCTTCCCTGCTGGGATGAGCACGACCAAGCCACAGTTGTCATCACAAAACCCCGCGTGCAGGCGTGTGACCTCTGTGAGGCCCTGCGTGCTTTGAGATAGTAGGAGCATGAATGGTGGTGTTGATTACTTCCCTTGCTCCTCTTTCCTTTGAGACCTAATCCTGTTTAGGCAAAGGTCTGACATTGTGGGACCCCACTGCTCAACAGAGCTGCATGCAGCAACCTTGCCAAATGAGACACGATGACGTGGCAGTGCAATGAAGCAAGGCAAGTGCCCTTCAAAATACCCAATAGCTTTGGGTGGGTCACTTAACAGCTTCATGAAAGCAAGGAGCAAATGGACCTTCACTGCAGGGGCTGTCCCCAGAGCAGAGGCACCTCTGAAGTGTTTCTCTTGTAGGACTTGTCTGATAGTGTCCAAATTCCTTGTATTCTTTCAGATTTACCTGTGTTCCAGCCTCTTGAGGAAGGCAAGTGCTGTTAGCTTCATCAGATAGAACTGAGACACTGAGAGGAGGAGGACGTATCTTCACAACGAAGAGTGGGACGAAGACTGAACTGAACCATGTAGGATACCAATTTCATTTTGTATATTCCATCTGCCTTTCTGGCTTCCCTTTGCCCACCACTTGCAGCCACCACATCCATGCTGCCAAAGACATGAAACTCCTCTAAGAAAGTCCACTGCTTGGACACTAGCTGATGTTTGGATCCAGACAGAGCATGACCAAGCTGACACATCGGCCCCAGGGGTCTTCAGGCTCCTCAAGCCCAGAAAATCATATAAAGTCCATTTCTAGCATGTCTATGATGGATTAGTCTGATCCTGAGGTGACCTCAGATCCACAGCCTGATGAGGTATGAACTCAGAGGTATCCATGTCACACGGGCATCTGTGGCAAATCTCTGACTTGACCAAAGTAGCACTGTAACCACCAAACCACCCACACTGTCCCACAGCCACTGGGAAAGCCAGGTAGGCTTTGCTGAATAATAGACGTTGAGCCCTACAGCCACCAGGGTGTCACAAAATATCCTTGTAATTAAATATTGTTATTTGTCCTACTCAGAGTCCACAGCATTTATGATGCTATTGATCACTGTGGGCATGGCCAAGCAGCTGTCCTATTTATCACTTTGACATTTTATTGCTAGCACTAAAATAAAATCACTATTTATTTGTACTTCTGCAGGGACAAAGGACCCCAGAAACCTATTGTGCTAGGCACTGCATGAACAAAGCAATAAGAGATTTCCTGCCATGAGCGATTTACAGGCTGACTACATGATGACACATCAGGGAATGGGTAAGAACAGCAGGAACTGATAAAAGCTGGTTGTCTTGGTCACAGAGCTGAGTCAAAGCCATAACCCTACGCCCAGCACCTGGCATTTCAAAATGAAAGTTGGAGCAGGCATGAGACTGCACGTGGACTCCAGTCCCTGGAGATAAAGCGATTTCTTAGTGTATAGCTCTGGATGTAGAGGGTGGAACCATAGACATGGATATGTCTTTATTTGGAGGGTCCCTATGAGAGAAAGGACAGGGAAAAAGGATAACTAGGTAGAAATTTTAGGAAATGCTTGCTTTTTGGTATGTTTCCAGTAACCAAAGCAGACAGCAGATCAGAAATCTAGAGAAAAATCCACAGGATTTGGAAAAGTGAAGTTTTCAGGAACATTTTTTTTGGGCGTAAACTTCAGGAGCATTTTGTGACCACATCTGCAATCTCTACCTGGAGAGGAACCCTCCAGCAAAACAGAGAGAGTCAAGGCAGCTTCAGTGATGATGTTTCAGAAAAAATGAGCATTTTTCCTCAGGATTAGAGGAATAACTCATCTTTGATAACATACCACCACCGCTAGATGACTCGGAGACCCATACTTCCCTGCTATCAGAAGAACAAACCTTAGGTTCCCCTGCATCTAAAGCCAGACACTGCTGGCACATCTTTGTTTAGGTTCAAGAAGCAACTGGAAAAATTCATCAAAGGGAAATCATCAGGAGAAATCACAGAAGCTGTATCTGGCTCATACACCCCCGAGCTGAAATTGGTCATCCGCAGCTGGACATGGGGAGAAGGTACCATAAACACTCATCATGTTCCCAGTCTTGCCCAGGTAGCCACTGTCTTGGGATCATCCATGGGGCGAGGCTGAACTTTGGTCTGACACGTTAAAATCATCCCTGTGTTTACTTTCTAGGACTATAAATCGTGGTCAGCTTACGAGGAGCGTTACTTACCAATAACAGCGTGATGTACATGAACAAAATTGCAGCTACGATCAGCAGAACGAGAGACCAGAGAAACCAGAATCCCAGGTTCCCATAGTTATACCTAAAAAGCAATAAAATATTGTAATAGCGTTTGAGTTTCGCACATGGACTGGAAGGGAACAGCAGCCCTGTTCCTTGAAATTTTGAAAGCAATAAAACAAAGAGGGCGGGAGGAATAACCTACCCTGTAACATGCAAAAGTGGTTAAGAGCCTCCTTCCCCAAATCTGGGATTGCATTAGCCACCAGAGTAATACCCCAATGTGCCGGGGTAGTAAAATACAGGACCACATTGATGGTCTTGCTCCAGAGAGTTCCCGATCTGACTGTAAGACACAGCACCTTGCTGCAGACAAGGCAGCCTGGAGAAACTGCAAGATAACGTGACTCCAGCCAACAGCCCACCTTGTCTGCCTGTAGTTGTGTAGGGCAATGCAGCAAAAAGGGGATCCGAGTCAGGTTTTGAAGGAGAAAACACCAGCAAGCTGGAGGAGTTGCAGAGGGGTTGTCCAAGGAGAGAGAGACAGAGAAGGAAGTTTTACGCTTTACCCAAAGGCTCAATAACGATGAATAGTATTATTACACCTTTCCTCCCCATAATATTTGAGCTGTTTTAATTTAGTTTTAGGGGCTAGATTTGCATAGCTTTTACCTACATCCTGCAGAAGGAGAGGAAATCCCTGCCAGTTATTTCTTACTTCCGAGCCTGGGAACTGCCATTCTCTTTGCAGTGAGATAGCTGGTGCAACACCTCTGATGGCAGCCACCACATTTCTTCAGAGGGAACGGAAAGGGGGAAAAAAGACTCAGAGAAGGAAAGGGAAGAGCTATTTAGTCCCTTTCACTCACAATTTTTGTGATGATGACTCTCACCTTTCTCCCAAATTCTCATTTACACCTGAAAATTGTAGCCAAGCAAAGGGCAGAGCCTTAGCACCTCTGAAGTGCCTGGGCATTCCATTTGGATGTTGCAACAAAGATTTTAAGGAGCCAAATCTTTGGCTCAAGGCTAAAGTGCACTTCTGCAGCACAGCTGCTGGGGAGGGTGGACATCTCTGCCCAGACACCCTGGGGACCTGGAGAGGAGGAAAAGCTGGTACTTACCAGTCAAAGTTATTGTAGTCATTTTTCGCTTCACCCCACATGTACAGAAAGACGAGAGAAAAGCAGAAAGCTCCAACAAGCAATGGGAAAAACACGCATTCCCGCTGGAGAGGGAGAGGAAGGACAAGTGGTTAGAGCCTTGTCTACCCCGCAGCAAGCAGAGCAAACGGCAGATGCTTTTAGGCTGCCACTAAAACACATGGTTTGGTGTGGGACATCCCGAAGTAGCCATGGAGAGGACTTCCCTCCCTGTACGCTGTCACCAGGAGAATATCCTCAAAAGCGTACTTGTCAGTATTTATTTTCAGGGAAAACGGATCTCCTGACTTCACAAATTAACAGGATTTTAACCACCTCACATGAGAGGGAATTCCAGCCCTCTTTGCAATCCTTACTGCACACCCATTCCAAATTTTACTTCTTTTAATTTGATCCTATGGGTTTGAGACGGTTTGCTGGCCAGGAGGGTTTGGTGCAAGGTCCCTTCTTTGACACCACGCCTTTGTTAGCTGTGTGGTGGCACGGACAAACTGAGCCTGCCACGGAAACACGGCAATATATCGATCAGAGACAAAACCCAACAACCCAACAGATCTCAGTGGGCTCCAAAGGATGCTGGGCAAGGGATGCCTTCAGCCCAGGACATCAACCACTTGTCAGCTTGTGCCGATCTATCCCTACACAGAAATCAATGTTTGTGCTGATTTTGAGCTAATTTACCGTCTTGCAGCAGCATTTCCCAGGTTCAGTCTTTCTGCGCTGGTACCGCTTCCATCGGCAGCTGTAGAAACCAGCCAGGCAGGAGATGAAGGGCTGATGCTCATACCTCTGTAGCAAGCGCCGACGTACCACCTTCAGCTTCCCAAACTTGAGCCTCTTGAGGCTGGTGGAGCTGGCCTCCATCTGAGTGGCTTTATCTCATCTTCCTCCTGAAACAAGACCACAAGTTTTATGGGGAGACTGCGACCTTCCTTTTGGGTCTTTCTTTTGGGTAAGCTTGTCATATCAGAAAAAAGAAGAGAGGAAGTTTTCTCAAGAGGATGCTGCAACCAGCAGGGAAGTGTGCTGAGGACACCCCACCCGATTTTATATACCTAAGTGAGAGGTCTAACAGAAAAGTGTGGTCATTGCAAGTTCCCTCAGCAGTCAGTGGTTCTCCTGGTTGCAACTTAGGTGCTCTGGATCCCCTCTGAGGGAACCTGTGCTTCCTTTTGACTACAAAGGGAGCTCTGGGCAACGAAATCGCTTGCTTAAGCACTCTGTGCAGATTCTCAAATTATCTCAGGTGAACCTGAGCTTAGCCATGGGAATTAATTCAACATCACCGTGACCTGTCTGCAACCTGCTACCAATTTAACTAGTTCTTGTAGGAAAGGGACTAAAACTCTCCAGGTACACAGGTGTCTTGGTCTGGCAAAACTGCATCACGGCAGAGACCAATCCCTTAAGAAAAAAATATCTCCTGATCAAAATAGCACAATAAACAAGCAAAACTTGGTACTGTTTTTCAAGGGTAGAAAGAGTAGCCGTAAAAACGTACACGTGGGAGATCTGTTCATAATCAAGATTTTAAAGAAAGAACTTGGTGGTAAAATGCAACCGATGTAGTTAACAGCGAAGCAAATAGCACAGGGGGCTGTGCCAGCAAAGAGCCATTCACCCAGCAGGGAACTATCAAGACCGCAAGGAAAGATTTAGAATTGGCATAAAAAGAAGCACCATTATCCAGCATGTCTTTAGAGTACAGAGATAGCCAGAGATATTTTTCTGTTGCATTAAAAAGTGCCACGTCCAAATTCAGGCACATCTGCTGCAAAGTCCTGGCTTAGGACTCCAATTTCCCTGATTTATCTGATGTAACAGCAGTCATTTAAGAACAAGAATGAACAACTTGCTGCACTATACACACGGATGAAAAACGCACACATAAATTGTTTGCAAATAACTCGGAGCCCGGTGTTTCTTTGCAGAAAACAGTGGATAAATCCTTGCAAACCGACACTTCCAAAAAAACCTGATCAGTTTGTAGAAGGCGCAAGTAAAACAGAGACACAAGTTAAGTCTGAAACGACGCATCCCTGGTGCCCTTTCCAAATATCCCAGCCTATTGGCAGCTGGAGTGCAAGGAGCGAGGACAGAAATGAAACAAAAGGGGGTTCGGTTTGGACAACTACAAACTGAGTAATGTCCAAGCATGCCATGCCCTGAATGCCTTCCTGAGACAGACGTGTTTGCCTAGCCAGGACAGGCACAGGGAATCACACACCCTTGGGCATAGTGGGGTCAAGCCATCCCTAGAAGCTCAGCAGTGTCAGATCCTGACACCAGCAGGTCACCCCATGGTGAAAAATTGATGCCAATCTCATGTGGCAAGATGGTGACCCCGGTCTTGTATTACTCAGAGCACAGACGGGGGGATGTGGGCATGATGCCACTGGCGAGTGGTGCAGACGACAGCTGATCCTGCTGTCTTCATCAGCTGGCCTAGAGTACACCTGGCACAAACCCAGCAATTACCAAGTTACCCCAGACACTTCTTTTGGATATATCTGAACTTTCTGAGGTCTTACCAGAAGGCTGTCGTGTGCCATGGGGTTGTTACCTCCTACAAGGACCCCTAAACCATGAGTTTCCCTATCACCAACCCACAGCATCTGTTCTTCCCCAGCCCTTCTCCTTCAGCAGCAGGAACTCAGGACACCAGATCGAAATCAGCAGTTTTGCTGGCAGAGGCCATGAGGTTTGCTATTCACATTCCTGGTGCGGGCACAAGGCTCACATATCAATATTCACCTAGGATCACACAGGATTTGATAGGAAAACAGAGACCTCAAAGCAGTGTCCCCTCCATCTGGCTGGCTACAGCAGCATGTCAGGTGTTAACTCTCAGCGTCAGTCTATCCCTCATAAAAGTTGTCAGTGATGGAGATCCACCAGCTCCCAAGACAGGCTAATTCAGTCCTAACTAGCTTTACTATTAAAAGCTGGGGGCCTTTTTCCCAACACCTAGTCTCCTGAAGTACAGTTGAAGCACGTTACTTCATGCCCTGTTCATGGTGGATATAGAGAACAGCTTAAACTTTTCCTCTGTTACGTATTTCACGTATTTACATTTGGATGTCTCCCCTTAAGCCTTCTCTAGCCTGAACAATCCCAGTTTTTCCAGTCTTTCCTCGTAGTTCATGTTTTCTCCTCTTCAGAATACGCTTGTATGGAGTCCACAGCCACCTGCTATTTGGGATTTTCCTTGCACTTCCCATGGGTTTTGGCACATGGTAGGCATAACAGGACGTGGCGAACAACCCACAGCCTCTCCAGGGCAGACTGTTGGTGTGCCCATGGCACAAGCTACTCAACGCTGGCAGCATTCAGCTTCTCTCATGTATCAAGCGCATCACCTGGCCTCGGTCATCCGAATGCTTAAATAATTCATCCTGAACTCTGCTGAGGAACGAAGCACAGGAGATGCTTGGGACATCAGACAAAAAGGGATGGTTGTGTGTAGATGCAAAGGAAAGAGTTTACAGGCATAAGGAACATCAGAGACAACTCACCAAGTATATGGGCTACTTCGCTCTGAAGGCAGTGACTCCTAAGAAGAGCTCGTCTCCCTCAGCAGCTCTGTGGGATGCCAATATCTGTGATACATTTACACTGTGCTGTCGCTGGTAGCAGCAAACGCTACAGTGGCGACTCCAGGAGAAGTCCAGGAGAAACCCCTCTTAGTGGTGACAAGTCCCATGTGAGGAGGAGGAAGGCAAAGGCAAACACAAGGGCAGCCAGAAAGGTTCTTCTCAGCTTATAATGTACTCAGATCTCCAGGCACCCCTTTCTTCCCTTTATCTGTGACCTTCCACACAGGCAACACTCCTTCCTTTTTACCTCCACTCCTTCTCCCAGGTTCCTGCTCTCCGATGCACCTCCATGCAATCAAATATTGTGATTAATTTAATGCAGGGTCCCTCTTTACACCTCAGCTGCCCTTCAGGTTCTCCATGACCCTCCATCCCACAGTTTCATCCTTCCTCACAAATTACCAGCCTGCTGTTAACAGCTGCGGTGGGGCTTCCAGAAGCCATAACACCACCTCTCCCAAGGTCTGGCTGAATCTGCCATGCCTCAGACCCCATCAAACGTTGAAGCACTTGAATTCACAAGCATCTGATCCTAACGATGGCAATATCCCAGCATCTGGACCCAGCAACCACCTAAAGGGGCAACCACCACTGCAACATAGGGTAGACGTAGAGGACAAAAGACAGTAGGTCTACATTAGGATTTGGAGCAATTCAGTCATTGCCAGGACATAGCAAGAGGTCTCACACTGCTTGCATCTAGATTTGAAGCAGAGTGCTCCTAAAATTTAGAGGTCATCCGCAATCCCTGCCCACCTCCACCAGGCAAAGGTAAATGGACAGAGGAGGGAAACAGCAAACCTGAATCCATTCACCGGGAAAGCCATGGGAGCACAGAGCAAGCAGGAAAACATGCATCAGCAGGAGAGCAAAGTTTAGGACTCCTTAGCAAGTGAGCCGTGAAAGCCGTAACATCTGTTTTTCAGCTCCATAAACCCAAGGGCTCTCGGGTCTGTCCCTTGCAAACAGAGACTTTGTTTGCCCGCAGATAAGAGCCTCCATAATCGCAGGCAGTTGAACAGGGCTGCTCGTTTCCCACTGCTTGACAGCGAGTGAGGAAAAGTATGAGAAATAGCCCCGGGGAGGGGGGTGATGGAGGAAGGAGCAGGGAAGAAGAAGCAGGAAACACGTTCAGCTGCGGGGGCTGAATGCAGACAGAATTGCAAGCCGAGCTTGCTGGAGAGGCCAGTGTGCAAGCAGAGAGAGCGTTCTTGTCTTTTTTGGCTCTGTAGAGCTAAGGCTTCCATCTTTCGAGAGGTAAACAGGTACGGCAGCCAAATTTGGCATTGCCTTACAGCTTTTTCCTTCCGTAAGTCTTTCTTTTTTTCCCTTCTCCTGCACCTACCCAGCTTTCTCCAACACAATGTCCTACAACACGTGGGCAGGTGGGTGCAGGGCTCATTTCAGAGATTACAAACACACTTCCCAGTCAGCTGCAAGAAGAGAATTGGGGAAAAAAATTATGTGGGTACCAGCAGCCATGTGAGGGACATGGAGATCGTCATTTCTCAGCACCTAAGCATGGCCACCTTGTCCTGAGAATCTTGATGGCGTAGGAAGACAGGAGATAGGATGCCCATTTTGCCCATACCATCATTTCCAAGGGATTTGGAGAAAAAGTGAACCCCATGGTAGGGGAGGGAGATGCCTTGAACCTGAGCTGAGCCTCTCCAGCACCTGCAGCTCCCTTGCGTGGAGCCTTCTGGTGCTATCCCACCATTCTCTGTGGCACCGTTTCCTGCCCTTCCACCTGGGAGTCTTTGACAGCATCGCACCAACAGATGCAAAGGAGTGAAATCAACCTCCTGGCAAGCTGTTGGTTGATCACCATCACCATGAGCTGCACATAGACCTTGCCACCAGTCAGAAGAGCTCAGCAAAGAGGATCCCCTACACCTGCGTTTCTGCCCAAGGCACAGCCTAGGATCCCTTTTATTTCACCATCATCTGCCTGCAGTTTCTTTTCAGGGAATTAATGAGGTTTAACACAGGAAAGGAAAAAGAAGCAAATAAAATAAAGCTAGTCATAATCTCCCTATGGTAGGGTACGTACTCTATATCCTTCCCTTTCCCTGGCAGTTGTTAATTATAATTTATCATTAAGACTTTCAACAGTTTCTTCGTAAGCCCTAATTATACCTTACTTCTGTGTGGGATCCCAGGGAGTATGTGGCACCTGGGACAAACAGGTGCAAAGTATGTCTCATGAATTGATTAGCTGTTGGCTTTAAGGTGAAGATCACAGCCATTAGCGCTAAGAAAAAATAGGGCTTCACACAAGAAATAAATAACCAATTAACGCGGAAGTCAAAGGGGTCAACTGCTCCTGCAGTAGCTGGGACAATATTTCTTCATTTCATTTGTTGTGGTACCTCTCCAGCATGCAGTGTCTATGGTTTTGAAAGCTATGGGGAGGTTTCCACCAAGGTTTTGTAATATGCCACCACCACATTTTGAATGGACACAAATAATCAAGCCCGTTTCAACCAAATTAACCTACAAATACAGTCAAAATCCTGCATCTATTAGGATTGCACAGGGACCTAACCCAATCATAGAGGACTCTGTGCTACAGTCTAAAAGTCGGACACCCAGCAGAAGCTGTGGTGGAAATGGGTGGTGTGGCCTGCTCAACAGTCCGTCCTTCATCTGTGCTCACATGCAAATGCTTTAAGGCAAAATCTTCTGAGCCAAGCAATTGATTTTGTGGGGCCAGTTTGACAAGCCCTTGAAGAACCTCCATTGCTGGGGGTGAGTGGTATGGGTTGGGTAACACTGCTGCCAGCCCCAAACTTCTCCACATACCCCTGCATGGTGATGCAAGCCTCGCTCCAAGGTGGGACCTATTCACCTTAAAACAAAACCAGACATTGGCCATGAGAATTTAGGGTAGAAAAGGCACCTTAATCCCTGTCTTTATTCCAGAGTGACTATCACAGGAAATAAAGCTCCAAAGTAGAACCACATTTTTGCACAAATCACCTTTTCCTCTCCTCCAGACTCTTTGGTGTCTCTCCTTCAAGGCAACTTTCTCAATAGTCTCTCGTGCTTGGAGCGTGTTTGTCCCCAGTGCCTGGTCCCCAGGGATGACTCATTATCCACAACCACTTGCAGAAACCTCATTTAATCATAATCATCGTCATTAGAAATTACAGCTGGTTTTCTTCTTCTTCAAAGCACTTTGCAGGCTACGTTAGCAAATGTGTGCCCAGGAAATGATTGGCCAAGCCTCAGAGCGTTTACAATGGATTTTATAGAAAAGCTTTCAGCTTCGTATGGAAACAGGCAAGGGGGAATTTTCGTGTTTGTAAAAGGGTCTCACGGCGCTGCAATAGATTTTCCTTCGTGCCTGCTAGGAGCAAAATGAGTGTTTTTAATAAAGCTGGTGAATAGTAGCTTAAAGAAAAGAAAAAAGAAAAAAGGAGAAAAAGGAGGGATGGAGAAAGACTTTTCACAAATGCCACAGTCTTGGCTGGACTCAAGCATATTCCCATCCGTTATTATTACTCAGAAACTTCCCGGAAGGGCCGGGTGGTTTTGGTCCTGCAGAGGTTTGCGTGCCACCAGCATCCCTCTGTTGCAAGGAGAAAAGCTGTGGGTGTGGCACAGATGGGGAGGATTTCGGCTCGGGAAGCTTTCCTTTGAGGGGGAATGGGAGGTTATTCCCAGCACAGCTGTTCAGTAGGGTCTAGGTTTAAATTATTTTTGGCTGAGAGCTGCCTTCTAGAGAGGTTCACCTCACCTACCTTCTAGAGATGTCCTCCCAGCCCTGCTTTTCTTCTGGAAGATCTTGCCCACCCCAACCACCCTTGTAGAATGTTGCACATCCCTCTTCTAGAAATTCCCAACAGCCCCAGCTGTCCTTCTAGAAAATTCCACTGCATCACTCAAGCAAAGGTGGCTACCCACCAGCCAGCCCTGTGTCTCCATGGTCCCAAGGACTAAAGCTGATGTTGCTCCATCATGGTAGGTCCAGGTGATGAGTGAGCAGGAGAGGTGCCAGCTCTTGCTGCTGCAGGGAGGGGACACTCCAGTCCCAAGGGGAGGAAAGGGTGACCCGTGTCCAACCCAAGGTGGTCTCCTGGCCTCAGGTGGCAGCAATTGCTGTCGGCTTTATTGCTGGTAACAGGGGAGAGGAGATTCTGCCTGAGGATAGCAAAGAAGCCTCAAAATCCAGCATCAAATGCTGATCCAAACACAGCAGAATTTTGTACTTTCGTGTCTATTTTCTCTATTTTCCTCTGTACTAAAACATGGATAGGGCCCAGTTGGGCCATGGAAGGGCCTGAAAAACTCTGACATATCAGAAATCTCATTTTAAAAAATAGATATATTTCAGGAATTGCTTTCCCAAGGTGTATTTATATAGCTCTTGGTGTAAGAAAGCTCTGATCCAAGAACAAGATCTACAGGCACTTTCCCAGCATCACAGAAATGGGCACGACGCACAAGCAGCTTTGGCCCTGTTGATGCCAGACCCATCAGCAGTGTCTTCCCTCTGTTTCCGATCCTGAGCTCCTTCATATAGCTGATATATAACACATAAACTTGTTATAGCCCCCCTTACCTCAGTCTTGGAGGTTCCTTGTTTAAGGATGGCCAGCCCTTTGGGGAAACTGGTGTCCCTCCTCTGTGCAGTACAGGTGGACAGAGGCAAAAATTAGCCCCAAAAACAGTGGTCAGAAACGGTGACCTTCCAGCTGGGACAACATGGAGACCATCCACCACCCAGCCTGATGTTGGTCACAGCTGGTATCAGCAAGAAGTCCATGTCTAGGTGTCGTTTTGCTCGCCCAAAGAGGGAATTAGGAGGACTGGTGAGCCCATACCTGCAGGTCAAGCTTGAAAATGGAGACTCAACGTGACCACTTCAGCATGGTCAACAGGAGAAGGGAAGAGTTTTGTCCTCGCCATGCTTGTGGACATGCAACATCACCAGCAATGATACGTGCAGCCAGGCTCAGCTCAGCCCCGTGCAGCACATGGGGCACAGTCCCAGGCTTTAGAATCATAGAACCAAGAGGTTGGAAGGGACCTTTCAGATCATCGAGTCCAACCATCAACCTAACTCTGATAAAACCCATCACTAAACCATATCTCTAAGCAAGCACTACGTCCACCCATCTTTTAAATCCCTCCAGGGATGGTGCCTCAACCACTTCCCTGGGCAGCCTGTTCCAATGCCTGATAACCCTTTCAGTGTAAAAATTTTTCCTAATATCCAGTCTAAACCCCGCCTTGCCCCTGGGTGGTCTGCGGCTTTCTAAGAAGTCCCTCTCCCACCATTGAAATGCCACCATGGGGAGGCAAAAAAGTGTTTCCATGGCTCAAAGCCTGCCTGGGGAGGCAGGGGGGAGGAGGAATAAATCCCTTGAAAAAAAAAAAAAGAAAAAGGAGCTCAGAAACGGGGAAAGGGGGGGGAATATTTCTTTGAAGATAAATCCTACTTTGTGCAGTTCAGCATGCCCTGGCTTGGGTCCCTCTCTGCTCCTGTGAATGCCTGAGCGGCTCTTTGTGCCCTGCTGTTAAGGGGAGACGAGGAGATTGGGACGCGGCATGGGGGACCCTCTCCGGCCCCACAGCCCAACCGAGGGCAGCACACCGCCGCGAGCATCGTCTCCAAGGGAAGACTTTGTCTGTCAGCCAAGAGGAGGGAAGAAAAGTGGTTTGCAGATCACATACCTCTGCCCGGCAGCTCTGCAGAGCGCTATTCAGCCCAGACAAAGGATGGGGGCCCTGGACGGCCACCGCGCCGAAGCCCCCAGCGCTGGCCCTCCCCCAGGCTGCGGGTGTTAAAGTTCAGACCTTGGAGAAAAACAGCCCTGCAAGAAGGGGAGGAAAAGGGAGGAAAGGATGCTTTCTGTGCCACTGGCCAGAGGTTTCTCTGTTTAGTTATCTACTGCACCCAAATGCATCAGGGCTGGCCCATTTTTGCACCATAAGAATGTGGTTCTGCTGTTCCCAGAGGAAAATCCTTTCTAGCTAATTAAAACTGCCATGTTTCTGCCTAAGCCATCTCAGAAAACTTTTGAACACGCTTCAGAGCAAAAGGATGGTCTGACACACAAGATCCATGCTCAAATCCCCTGACCTACCACCAACCTACGTATGCAGTGGAGCCATCACCCAGAGCCTCAGTTTCCCAATTTAGGGTTTTGCCAACAGTGCAACAGCAGTAGATGAGGACTGTAGAGCTCATTTGTTAAGGGGAGATGAGGGGACTGGGACGCATCGTGGGGGACCCTCTCCAGTCCCACAGCCCAACCAAGGGCAGCACACCACCACGAGCATCATCTCCGAGGGAAGACTTTGTCCATCACCCAGAGCCTCAGTTTCCCAACTTAGGGTTGCACCAACAGTGCAACAAGAGCAGCAGATAAGGACTGTAGAGCTCATTTGATTTTTATGCATCTGCTGGTGTAAGCCCTGGAGTCTGCTCAGCAAGGCAGAAAGATCAGTGAGTTTCACTGTGTGGAAATCACCCCACGCAGACAATCCATGGGTAGAATCCCCAGGCCCCAGGACACCCAGCGCAGTCAGCTCTGCTGGATCAGCGCCCAGCAGCACTCACATCCCAGCAGCCTGGAGACAGGGAACAATTTATTTAGTTGCAGAGCTTGGGGTGGGTGTTTGCATTCCTCCTTTGGTCTTCCTGGAAGAGCAGTTGGACTCATCTCCTCTGTGTTTGAATGGTCACCCTGAGCTCCTGGTACAACCAGTGAGATGTGCACAACTCAACTCCTCCAAGAGCAGATATCTAAATAGGCCAGATGAACTGTCCCACACATGTCCAGAGTTCCAAGGCACAAACCCAGCTCAAGACAAAACTCAAACCACTCAGCCCAGCTCAGCCCTGTGACCCTTACAGCTCCAAGGAATTTCTCCATCCTGGCCTTCACAAGCTTCACAAGCTGCCTGGGTATGGGAACCAAAACCCACGCCTACCTGGAAGACACCTCCATAGTAAAGAGGCAGATGTCAGCTAATGGAATGAGGAAAGTGTTTCCCAGGATCAGGGAGAGCCAGGTACCACCAAGCACATGATGGACCTTGCCCTGCTCAGTTTTGTCCTGCTCAGTTCAGCTCCTCTGGTGCTGGGAGCCAGCCCTGGACGTCTGTGCCCAGGTCAAGACACAAGGGCTCTGCAGTTACAGCTGGCAGTGACAAACATGCTCCGGCTTGGTGCCAGGAGCCATCAGGCGAGACTCTGACGTCCCATACAAGCTCTCATGACACCAACCTTAGTGGCATTTCCAGATGACAATGTTTTCTCCCCTGTAGATTGTGTTTTACTTCCTTCCAGCCCACCAAGCACCTCTTTCCAAAAAGTGGTTGCTGCCACATGCATCTCACCCCCCTTCTCCACAGGGACAGAGGTGGACTGGGTCACTTGTCATCCAGCCAGCAGCATGGAGAGCCCAAGGACACCTCAATGCCAGTGGGTTGTCTCCCCCTTGGCTGTGGGTCTATCCCTGCTGACGTACAAAGGGCAGCCACAGAAATTCCCCATGCAGGGTTACATGAAGCAGTCATGGGGACCACAGATGGTCCTGTGGGTAAGACCACATGGAAGACAGCAACGGGCTTATTGAGGGCAGCAGTTTCCAACCCTACAGTGCCTCATTCTCACAGAAGGGACAAAAAATCATCCCCCAAAACAGCATTCACCAGGAATTGCAGAGGAATACGGGATAGGATCGGCTTGGTAACAGGTTGCCAACTGGCAGCAGGGAGGGAAGGAAGAAGTCACAATGATAAAGGACCAAGATAGGGGCCGGATAGTCTGGAGGACAGAGAAGGTGAAAGAGTTGGTGTCATTCACCTGCCTTTCTTTCAGGAATTGGGTTTTGTGCAACCAAAAATTCTGAAAGGTTTGCAGGGAAAGAGAGCACTTCGGAGAGAGCCACCATGACCCCACAGCACCTTTCTGACCACTTTAAGGCATGAATCAACTAAAGCAATCACGGAGCAAAGGTCAGTCAGTAGCAAGTACATCTGAAGAAATAAGGAGTCTTTTAAAAAGCAATTGCTCTTGCCAGTTTCCCCCCTTCCCCCTTCTCTAAAGTGTCTTTTATTTCTCCAACTCTGGAGACCTTCCAAAATAAGTTCAGTGATTAAGAGCAGCTGCCAAAAGGACCGGACTGAATCATGTGGTGGCAGCCGGGGCCGCAGGAGCGGAGGATCGGACCAGTTATTGTCACAGAGACTCGGTGCTGGACGAATATCTCCGGGACTGAAAAACTTCCTGGGGCTTCCAGCCTAATGAGAGCCGATGGAGGCTGGAGAAACAAGGAATTGCTCACAGCTGCGTTGGAGAACAGAGGAAATGAGGTGGAAGAGTAAGGAAGGGACTGACTCCAAAACATTTCTACACGAGCGATGAGGCTCCAGCCTGAGCATGCAGGCATATGGTGATGCTCTGAGCTGCTCCCATGCTGTGCCCTGCTTGCAGACATGTTCTTCCTTCTTCTTGCACCCAACAGTGGAGTTGACATCGAAACTGCCCCCATGGGCAGCAGCCACGACCTCATCCACACATGTACACACTCCCCTG
Organism: Larus michahellis; assembly: GCF_964199755.1. Classification (NCBI taxonomy): domain Eukaryota; kingdom Metazoa; phylum Chordata; class Aves; order Charadriiformes; family Laridae; genus Larus; species Larus michahellis. Next base: position 217,115,726 of record NC_133896.1, read on the forward strand.
ACCCAACCCTGCCCTGTCTCCCTGCCTGCTGCTATTCTAGTGCACCACCATCGCTGTCAACTTCTTGCCTGTGTCACTTTTCCATGCAAGCACTGACTAAAGAAAAGAGCTGGTGTCCTGTGATGGCTCCAAGAGCCTTCCCTTGACACCAGACCTGCAGAGGACAAGTCCCAGGACAGGGTTCCTCATCTCTTTCTTGCCACAATGTCAAGTGCACTCACATAGATTACAACTGCCCGACGACCAGAAAGGACCTGGGCCAGGAGAATGGAGAGTCCATCCTTGTTGGGGGCGGCTAGCAGAAAAGTACAAGTATGCAAGAAATTCGAGGGCATGCCGACCTTGCAGACCTGAGACAAATAAATCTGAGGAGCCAGGGAACAACTGGCCTTGCAGGTCTGAGATAAATAACCTTGAAGAAGTAGGGAGTAGGCAACAAGTTATCACTGTAGCTTTTAGCACATTCCAAAACTGTAGCTTCTAGCATGTAGCGAAACCGCAGGTAGGAGGGATTATTGTAATGAAACATTTAGAGCTAAGCCAATTAGAAATGATAGAATTTGTGTAATTTATGTAACTGTTAAGTAGCTGTATAAAAGCTTTCCGACGCCTCTAATAAACCGACATCTTGCTTGCATCAAGCAGCGTCCCGTCTCTCAATCGCGGCACATCCTGACCCTGAGAGCAGGTCGTCATCATGCTTAAACATTGCATCTTCCCTGGGGACACCACAAAGACCGGCAAGGCAAACAATGACAGGAGAATAAGACCAGTATGAAACCAGGACAGGAGCATGTTGAATGTGTTCAACCCTCTAAAGTGTCACTGTTTCTTCTTCCCTCCTTTTTTCCTGGAGAATACAAGAAAGCGTTGAAATGCAGCAGATGCCAATGTCCTGCTGGTGGGGAGAGTCACAGGGAACATGAGCTAATGCCACCCTCTGTTTACTGGTACCTTATCAAACACACACCCTTCAGCCATCTAAAAGCAGCCAGCCATGGCTCCTCCTTGAACACGGCCGGGAGAGCAGTGTCCAGCACACGAAGAACAGGATGAGGATGAGATGCTGAAGAGATGAGCACCTGCAGACAGGCTGCTCAGCTCTCTCACACCAGGTGTGCGGAGTTGGAGCAGAGGTTGCAACATGGAGCCAAGCCCGTGCTGCCCTCAGGGCTCAGCCTGCCATGGGGGCATGGTCCAGGCTGCATCACAGGATGTGTCTCCAACCTGCTCTACCCACGCCAGCTCCCTTTCTTTCCTTCCAGTAAGATCTGGAGCCTGAAGGATCTTCCCACATTCTTATCCTATCTGCTCTTCTAAAAAGTAGCCAAGACCCTCATTTATCTCACACCACAGAGGTGTCTGGGGCAGTCCTACAAGCCAAACCATGGTCACCACTCCAAGATGAGGTACAGACCTCCTCCTTTTTTTTTTCCTGTTTTCCCCAACATTGGACACTTTGAAGAGTCAGCTGGGTGGGGTGATGGGCCATCTTGTCTAGACCGTGCTTTGCCAAAGAAAGGTTGGAGCAGATGATCCTTGAGGTCCCTTCCAACCTGGTATTCTATGATTCTATGATTCCTTCAAACTGTCCCAAGACCTGGAGTCAGATTTGGACCAAAGCATGCACAGCGTTGCAGTCTGCAGGGAGCAACCATCGCAGAGCTCCCTCCAGCATGAAGCCTGTCCCCTACGCAAAGCCACGGAGCTGGGACACTGCCACTGTGCAGGATCTGCTCCATGCTGCGAGGAGACAATTATCAACGCTTATAAATACTTCAAGGGTGGGTGTCAGGAGGATGGGGCCAGGCTCTTCTCAGTGGTGCCCAGTGACAGGACAAGAGGTAACAGGCACAAACTTGAACATAGGAAGTTCCACCTCAACATGAGAAGGAACTTCTTTACCCTGAGGGTGGCAGAGCCCTGGCACGGGCTGCCCAGAGAGGTGGTGGAGTCTCCATCTCTGGAGAAATTCCAAACCCGCCTGGACGCGTTCCTGTGCCACCTGCTCTGGGTGACCCTGCTCTGGCAGGGGCTTGGACTGGGTGATCTCCAGAGGTCCCTTCCAACCCCTGCCATTCTGTGATTCTGTGAGACAGGAGCACATGTGTCTCAGCCGATGGGTGGTGACTTCTGAAGGCATTTGCACACAACGCTTAAGCGAGGGCTTCTGGGCTCTCACACAGCAAGGAAATTAAGTGCATATTGCCAAAGGGCCACCAACTTTATGAGAAAATTCTCTGTCTTCTATTTCGTCTGATATTTTATCACACTAAGCACGGCTGTACGGTAACAACCTGCACAGAGGCACTTTGTAAGCTGCAGGTAGTCTCACAATAAGCTACAACCACCAAATTTAAAGAACTGCATTTTCATTACCAGAAATGATGCATAAAGCTCAAAAGACACCATTCGGTCACCTCCTCGGTCCAAAGTCACGGCATAAGAAAGTCACAGGACCGGTCATGAAACCCAGCTTTGTATTTCTCTGCAACAATTTCCAATTCCCCTGGAAATCTTGCACACCTTTTAAACATTTCAATAGCAAAGTTGGAAAGGAAGCGACAGCTTTGGCTCCCTTCACATTCAGAATATTTTTTTAATTAAAATCCAGCTGGTCCCATGGTACATTATGCTTTTTTTTTTTTTTTACTGTTGTTAAATGCAGCTTAAAAGCTTTGAGCAGCTGTAGGAAATTATTTCCCTTCTCTCTTGCCCTCCACCTGGCGTCACGTGCCGGAGGATAAGTCCTGAGAGACACCGTACTGTGAGATCGGGATTCCCAAAGAAAGCGTGGAAGCGAAGAGGAGGTGATGTACACCACGGGCTGGACCTCCAGCTAATCAAAGTTTGCACTATCCAACCCAAAGTTTGGCCTGGTGCCGGTCCCCAGGTTCATGTCAGCTGAGCACCCGACCCTGACTTAAAATTCACTTTTTCCTAGAAGTGAAAATTCCCCCGTTTCTCTGCCAGTTATGGTTATGCCTATAAATAATGTGGAAGTACTCAAATAACAGCAGCAGACTAAAGCCAGGGCCAAATCCCGCTTTCAGGATTTCCCACTTTCAGCTGCTCTCCAAAGAGTTGCCCATCAAAACTCCCAGGGCGACGTGCAGCGGCGGGGCAAACGTTGGACCAGAAGGTTGCTTCCAGCCTTTCCAACCAGGTCCTGATTATTTACAGCTGTTCCCAGATGTTACCCTTTCACGGGTTATTTGTTCCCGGGTCGACCTCCCCGTTCACACGCTAGGCGAGCTCAGGGGAAGAAAGAGAGAGGCTCCTTTCTCCCTTTTACTATGGAAACAGCCCTTTATCCCAAGAATTGCAAATACTCGGCCGCCGTTTCCCTCCCACCGCCGCCCCAGCTCCAGCGACCCCACCAGCCACCAACTGCTCACGTCTCATCCCAGCTCCCGTTTCTTCCTTAGACAGGTCACAGCCAGACCCCGAGAGCGAAGCCGGACCGCTGGGCACCTTCTCCTCCCCGACCAGCCATCAGAAACCCGCCCCCCCCCCGCCCCGGCTCACAAATCACCCCCTTCGCTCCCCTTTTGTTAACAGTTCTCCCCATTCTCCGTCTCTTTGGGCTTTGTTTCTCGCTGCAATCCAGGCAGGAGCCGGCTCAATCGCCCGCTGTCGCATCCCAACCAACACACTCCGAAGTCCAAAGGAAAAAAAAAAAAGGAAAAGTCAAAGAAATCCACCCCCTGCCCTCCCTCCACGGTGCGAACTTTTAGAGCAGGCAGGAAAGAGCCGGCAGAGATGGGTTTCACCAGGCAGAAGCATCTTTAAGAGTTAGGAGAGGGGAAGTAACTTACCTCGTCGGGACGCACATGGAGGGGTTATTTTTGCCTTCTGCCGCACTCGGGTTGCTGTGTCCTTTGCTTGTGACACTCCGGGACCCGAATGGTGGCACCGCTGTGTGACACCCAGTATTAGAGAGGCTGCTGGAGGCGGCCCTCCCACGGTAGGAGGGGCCACGCGGGGCTTAATAAATTCAGTTCCCAAGGCTGGAAAAATTAAAATCTCATCATGGGACGCGGGCAGCTGCTCACCGCATGGCGCGGGGAGACGGCGGGGACTTGCGGGTGAACCAGGGTTTGATTCATCCCTCACCCACCCAGAACAGGAGAGGCTGGTATTCAAATCCTGCCTTGGCAGAATTAGGTGACCAAAGGACGGGGTCCAAGGAAATATCCCGAAGGAGATTTGGGCAAGACGTGTTGTCACTGACCCTCAGAACTAAAACTCTTGAACCTCCTCCACGAAAATGTTTCCCACGGCTAGAAGTCCCGGGGCAGGAATCCGCTGCACCAGATTTCTGAGCCACCCCAGATGCAAAACCTGCTTATTTTACTTATTTTTTGCAATGGTTTGGGGCTTTAATATCTAAATCCTATTAGAGACATAACTTCCTTTGGAGGGGGAGAGGATGCAGGTCAGCACAACAAAAGCAGTTTGTGTGGCTGAATTTTGTAACCTCCAACGTGCCCTGGACTTTCAGAGAGGCATCTGCAAAGTTTCTCGGGTGAGGAAGCTGCACAACCTCTTGGAGCTCCTCCTTCTCCAAAAAAGCTCTTTGCTGCACAAGAATCTAAAGAAATATCTCCTCCAACCCTGGAGGGCTCTCCGAAACACCACTGCTGCAGTCTTTTCATCCCTGCCGTCTCTCCCATTGGGATTTTTCTTGTTGGCTGAAAAGACAGATGGGAGGGTCCCTCAAAAGCAAAATCAGGAAACTGCCCCTGCAAACAGGGAGGGGAAAAACAGGGCAGCAGCGATGCCCCGGCGGCTTTTGGGCAGCTCACATTACAAAGAGAAACTTTAAATTAGAAGATGAGCTACAGAGATGACAGCCTGGTTCACTCTGAAACCTAATGACGAGCAGAAGGCATATAAAAGTTCCACTTTAAAAGCAGTAACTGCTAATCCTTACTTAGCACTAGGTCCTAAAATACCATCATCTCCCTTTGGAATCGGAATATTAAATAAATGAGGGAACCGCAAGGAATGAAAGTAGAAGCAGCTGTTTTTATGGCTGATCATCTTCCAGCTAATGCTCAGCTGGCTGGAGAAAAGAGGCATGGCACGGGATTGTGCGTGAGCCTCCAGAAATATTACTTGCTTTATGGTCTGACCCCTGGAAACCTGATAAATAGTGTGGGAAAGGGTGAGATTAAGAAGGCTGATGGCTCTGATGAGGTGTAGGGAGGAGCAACAGCAGCTTTTCAGCTTTTCCGGGTACCCTGACGTTTTAATCTCCCAAATTGATCCACTGGATTTTTCTCCTTATATATTTGTGTCGAGCCCAGCCTCATCCCGGGGCCACGCTAAGGTCCTGAAGGTCCCTGCCCAGCGTGGGCATGGCATGGGGATGGCCCAGCAGGTTTGAGGAGTAGTGGAGAGCCCCGAGGGCCCAAGAGCTTCGCTTGGCTTTTGAAGGCAGCAGCAAGATCGGCGCTCCCCGAAATACCTTCTGAAGGGGCTTCACCCTCATTCTTCCCCAGATGGATCAGGAGAAGATAAAAACATCCTGCCTTTCTTCCAGCTGCTGCATCCTCATGGCATGGATGGACTCCAAGGGGGATGTGAGGGGTAAGAGGACAGGGTTGAGCAACATTGTCAGCGCAAAAAAGCTCCCTGCAGTGGAGGGAAGAGCCATGAAAAAGGTCATTTGAAACACAACCATAGCCCCACCTCCTAACAACAGTAGAAACCCCCAAATATCCCTTTTCTCTCCCCTAAAATAACACCATGTTTTTGTTTTCTTCTGGGTACAGAGACGCAAAGCCTTCAGTGCCACCGTTTGCTCTGCAAACTCTGGCGAAAGACTCACCGTCCAGGCAGAGGCTGCTCTGGCTTCAGTACCTTCAGCTCAGAGTCCACCGGTTTATCTATCTCAATCGCAAAATCCTCGCCCGGTGTCCCAGCCGGCGTCCTCGCCCTGCCGGCAGCAGGTAACGAAGGCAAGCGAGGATCTGCTGGAGCCCTGTCACCGGCCAGCCCGACCTTGGAGTTTATGAGCCCATAAAGAAAATGCCTGCGAGGGACTGGTGCCATAGAAACTCACCCCGAGGATATCGGCAGGACAGGTCAGCCTTGAACCCCCGGCGAGTTTTGCCTCTATTGGTATCAGGAGAAGATAAAAACAAGGAGGAAATGGCACAACGAGGGTGCAGGGACGGTTCCCCTACCGAGCTGCTGGCCACGATGAGGAGTATTTCATTGGGAAATACAAAACTTCATTCCTCCCAGCCCAGGTCCTACCCCGTTTGGGACATTTGTCCTCTTGCGATGCCCTGCCTTGGCAGCATGGAGGGGATGGGGTGTCCCCCCCTGCCCCCAAGCACGATTGCAGAATGTGCTGCTGCAGAGCCTTGACAGCAGGTGACTCATGCAGGTAGTGACATCCCCGCGAGATTAATTACAGAAATGGCACCATTTATGGCGTTGGCGTTTCCAGGAATGATAAGGGAGGTGGGGGTAAGGAGGAGGAGATGACCCGAACTGATCCAAACCTCAGCCCTCGCTCTCCCGTGGGACGGCAGCGTGCTGGCACAGACCCCGTGGCCATGGGCGAGCAGCGTCTGCCTCTTGCAGGGAGCAGTATCCCACTGAAAAGCAGAAGCACCAGTCGGTGAAGGCACAGAGGATGGGCTGGGGGGGGAGAAAGACCTTGGGTGGCTCCAAAGCCCGTCATAAGAAAGCAGAGATGCCACCAGACCCGCAACGGGTGCGGCGTGTCCAAGTACAAAGATGCTGACAGCCAGCTTCACGCTGAGCCCAGGGGGACGAGGCTGCAGTGGGGCCTCTCTCCCCGTCTCCCAGCCTGAACCCTTGGATACACGGCTCTGAAACATCAAAAATCAGGGAAAACATCAGCCCCTCCCTGAAACGTCGGTGCAGGAAAACTCAGGGCAACGCGGAGGCACCGCGCACATGGGGAGCAGCAGCTTTTGCGCGGTGCTGACAAGCCTCCAGGGAAGCCAGGGCCTGACCCTGCTCCTGCATCCCGGGATATCTCCTTCTCCACCATTTCTCAGGCTGCTTGGATTGATAAAGCTTATTTTCAAGCCCGCTTGTTCCCAAGAAATGCTGCTGTCCCTTCCCGAGTGATGGCAGCGGCCGCGAATAATGGTTCAAAGCCCATCGAGACGTGCCAAAGACCCAGCGGTTTGTTCTGGAGTGTGCGACCCACCGGGTGCAAAACTTACCCCGAGCGTTAGAATTTAAACTCAAAAAAAAAAAAAAAAAAAAAAAATCAACAAAAAATTACCAGACGGCTACTGCTGAGTCCTGGGGCTCAGAGCCGGGCTCTGAGCATCGTTTCCAAGCGAGCTGCATCCCTCGGGCAGGCAGCGAGGAGGGACCAGACAGATTCATCACGCACCCTGCCCGTGGGGAACCGGCTCCCCGGCACAAAAACAAGCCGCGTTGTGTGGATGGAGGGCAACCACGGGAGCTTCACATCATCCTTCAAAGCGGCCGGCAGCAACAAACTCTCGGCCCCTCGCAGCCGTTGCTGCAGCAACTCCACCGCCCGCTCTCCCACGGCGGGGCCGGCGCCACGGACTGGCTGACGCAGCATTGTGAAAAGAAGGGGAGAGGCGGTCCTCACCCTTCTTCTTCCATATTTTATAGCTGTCCTTTATGCGATGGCATCGTTTTGTCCTATCCTGGCAGAAATCAGGGGGTTGCAACCCCCTCGGAGGATGAAAGTTGAGGTGCCCCAAAGGGCCACGATAGTCTCAGAAGGGAAAAGCAGATGCGAGGACCAGTGAGGAAAAAGAGGGTCCAATAAACCATCCCTTGGCCAAATGCATCTGCGCCCAAGCAATGTAAGGTGGCAAAGGGTGCGAGAGGACTGTGCTGGATCTTAGGAGTGAAGCACATCGGGGTTTCGTTTCATGATTGCCGGGGGCAGCTGCTCTGTGCTGCCTCCTCCTGCCTTACGGTCCTCTGTGGTGGGTGAATCTCACAGAATCACAGAATGATACGAGTTGGAAGGGACCTCTGGAGATCATCTAGTCCAACTCCCCGGAGGGACCTGGAGGACCGTGTTAGTCCCTCCCCTGATGGAACACCCCCCAAGTGGTGGGGACACCCTGCTGCTTCTCAGCAGGGTTGTCACAGCGAGGTCCCCTCTTTCCCAGGGTTATAAACCACACAGGACGCCCTGCAGGGAACCATGCAGTGTGTGATGCTCCTGAGCCCCGATGAGTTTTGTGGGGGCTCAGATTTGATGCTCCATTTTGGGTCAGCAAAGGTGTTTCCCACCACTCAGGCTCTGAAACCAGTGCTGTGCTCCATCTCTCCCAGCCCAGGCCATGATGCTTTTTCACCGTGGAAGATCTTAGGTGGCATTTCTTGTCACCAGGATGAGCCCAGAGACCTCACCAGCCACTTCTCACCCTTCACATGGGTGGGTGGCCCACGCAAGCAGAGCCAGGCTGGTCAGAGGGAGCCACCATTGATGAGATGTCCCTTCCCCTAAAGCTCTTGCACCCGCCTGGTCATACTCAACCCAGCCTCCCCAGTGCAAGGGAAAAGCAGAGATGGACGATACCCAGTGTGGGGACACCACCATGTTTCTCTGCTCCAGCATCACCACTGACCTTGTGCTGGTCCTCCCTGGGCTGGGACCTGCCTGCCAGCTTCTTCATGGTGGCAAAGGAGATGGGACAACTTGTAGTGTCCCTGGGTTGAGCTGTTCCCAAAGCCTGGCGTGCTCCGAGGTGCCTGCAAAACACAAAGACACATCTCTCACAAAGGTGAGGGATGGGATTAGAGACTGGCGTGTTTGGGAAACACGGGGCATAGAAGAAAGCAGTGGATGCTTCCCACTTGAGGACCATCATAGAATCATAGAATCGTTTTGGTTGGACCTTTAAGATCATCAAGTCCAACCATTAACCTGACACTCACCACCACTAACCCATGTCCCTCAGCACCGCGTCTGCCCAGCTTTTAAATACCTCCAGGGATGGTGACTCTACCACTTCCCTGGGCAGCCTGTTCCAACTTTTGACAACCCTTTCTGTGAAGAAATTTTTCCTAATATCCAACCTAAACGTCCCCTGGGGCAACTTGAGGCCATTTCCTCTTGTCCTATCGCCTGTTCCTTGGGAGAAGAGACCAACCCGCCGTCACTACCCCCTCCTTTCAGGGAGTTGCAGAGAGCGAGAAGGTCCCCCCTCAGCCTCCTTTTCTACGGGCTAAACACCCCCAGCTCCCTCAGCCGCTCCTCACCAGACTTGTGCTCCAGACCCCTCACCCCTCATCCACACAGCCATGAGCTTAGGGAAAGAAAAGGAGGAGTGGGACTGAAGGGAAAGTGTCTTGCGCCCAGGTCACTGCCCTCCTGCACAAGCCCAGCTCCCAGGAGCAGCCTTTGAGCATTTCAGCTCCCCACTGGTGAGAAACCGCAGGGCCATTACTTGCCCACTGCCCTTCAGGGCATGATCCAGGCAGACTTGAGTCCTGGCCACCATTACAGCCACACACATAGCCAGCGGGACCCTGACCTTGACTGCCAGCAGAGCTGCTAGCCCCAAATTTATGCAGGCTAGTAGTTGTGGGGCACAAGGTGTGGGGTGAGGGACGGGTCCTGGTTCACTTCGCCCATGGCTGCGTTCAGAGGGGACGAGCCTCTACTCAGTGGTGCCTGACAGCCTCTCCCAACCCTGCGAGCACAGTGGTGACATGCCCCATGTCCCTTACCAGGCTTAACCAGTACCTGGCCCACCAGAAAGCCCCACCAGATCCAGGGTGTCTGCAGACACCCATCCTGTTGATGTACACAGAGAATCATAGAATGGTTTGGGTTGGAAGGGACCTTAAAGATCATCCAGTTCCAACCCCCTGCCCTGGGCAGGGACACCTCCCACCAGACCAGGTTCTCCAAGCCCCGTCCAACCTGGCCTTGAACCCAGGACTGGGGAGCTGCGCTGCGACAGGAGCAGGGAGCCTGTCCTCGATTGCTCAGATGTAACTGTTGGCCTGGGAGGGACACGTTTCCCTTAGGAGGCTGCCGCAACACATAAGTGTAATTAATAACTTAAACATGGGAGGGGAGCAGAGCTGGAGTTAGGGTGATAGCAGGAGAATGGACGTACTAGGGCACCAGATCCCGTGTCACAACCACCTCCTCATCCTTGCTGGTGCCTGCTGGCTGCCTCCAGCGTGCATCCGCCAAAAGAAACATAAAAAGCTTCTATTTCACGTGTCTTATGGAAACTGAGCACCACAAAAGGAAACGACTCCCCAGAGCAGCTGCCAGGAGAGGGCATTACAGCCCCAGCAACGGGCAAGGACCTGCCAGTAAAGCCCAGCGAGCTCCCTGCGCACCGCTGTTCAAGCCACAGGTCCTCCTCAAAGATGAGCTTGGGAACCGAAACTTGGATGTCTTCTGGGTGCTGCTAAAAATGAGGGATGCAGTAAAAGCATCACCTGCATGGGGTGCTGCAGTTTTCCCTGCAGCGTGTGTTAAGGAACAGCTCTTCTCCGTCGTACCAACCAGCGCATTGCTGCTCCTACCGCTAATTCCCCGCTTTTGCTCCCAAATAAACTAATGTCCCGCAGTCACAGGCAGAATAACTGTTCCCACTAGGATTTAGCTGCCACTTCACTCTGTCTGGCTCAGACCTGAAGGTGTGTGTTCCCCAGACCTTCTCCATATTTCCTCCCCTCTTCTCCCTTCCTTACATCAGCCGGTCTAACGCAAGGCATCACCCCTCCCTGTAAACCTCACCCCAGGGTCACACAGGAACTAAGAGGACAAGGCGCTAAATTTAGGAATGAAGAAGCAAAACTTTAAAGACCTGGGGGAGGTGCCACAGAAATAGCAATAATTGCACCTGTAGCCTCAGGAGACCCCTCTGAGATCATCACACGGGGGTTTCCTTCCTGCGCAGATGGAAGAAAATCAGGCATTGGGAATAGAGAACTGGAGCTGGGATGTATTTTGCAGCCAGGACATCTTGACCAGGACCGCTGCAGAAGCTCATCTCCTTTGCCACGTGCCCACCTTCCCACACACACCTGAGTGGGTCCTTCCTTTTCTATGTGTAAAAGGTGCAACCACAAACCTGCTGCGCACGCGTGACCGGTTGATGAGAGCACTGCCAAACATCAAATACTGCTGGTTTGGAGCCACAATGGACAGGCACCAAGATTTGAAAGGGTGACCATGCCCGGCCCAACTTCATTAGGTGTTCCTAATTGGAGATGTGTTGAGCCCAGTTTCATAGACGTGTTTGGTTAAAGGCTGAAATCTTCAGAATTATTTAACTGACTCTCGAAAACTGATTCAGCTGTTAAAAAAAAACCCCTCACTAATTATTTAAGTCCATTTAGGAATTCACCTTTCAGGAAAGCTCACTATGGCTCTGAAGAACCTTCAAATGAGTTCTGCTTCACTGAAATCAACATCAACCATCTCTTAAAGCCTTGAAATCATTCATTGTCCAACATCTCCCACCCACAGCAACCGCTGAGCAATCCAATTAAGTTCATCTCAAGGGGAGTGGCCTCCAAGACAGAAAGCACCCCCCAGAAATCATGGGAAATGGTAGCTAGTTAGAGTGTTCGTCTTCCATGGGGCAGGACGTAGAGCCACCAAACACTAACCCAGTAGCACTTTCGGGAGCATGCTACCAGGATCGTAAGTTTGCCTGGTACCCTCCGTTGTGAAGCTTCAAAGGAGGAGGAGGCGGTGGCCATCCTGTTTGGTTTCCTTTCTCTGATGGGACAAAGACATCCAACATGGGTTGCTACTACATCACGGCAAAGAGAATTGCCCACAACGCCGGCCAGTGGGGCTGTAAGGTTCCTCTTGCTCAAGCAACAGGGCCCCTCATCTTCACAAAAAAAAACCAGAGAAACTGGTCTTTCCTGAAAAAGAGCTGTTGGGAAGCAGTCTTCAGCTAGAGCATCTGTTCTGGGCAGAGGTGATTTTATGAAGTAACACCAATTGCCTTATTCTCATCAGTTATGTTAAGTCCCTGTGCAAGGTGTTCCTTTTACTTCCAGCGCCCTCTAAAATCTGGCTAAGCACCCAAGCTGACTCATGAGAGCTCGGCAGAGCTTCCCACTGCTGCTCATCCCCACGTTCCTCAGAGGCTGAGCTCAGAAAGTCATTACAGATTCATAGAAAGGTTTGGGTTGGAAGGGACCTTAAAGATCATCCAGTTCCAACCCCCTGCCCTGGGCAGGGACACCTCCTACCAGACCAGGTTGCTCCAAGCCCCGTCCAACCTGACCTTGAACACCTCCAGGGATGGGGCAGCCACAGCTTCTCTGGGCAACCTGGGCCAGGGGCTCACCACCCTCACAGCAAAGAATTGTTTCCTAAAGAAGAGTCCTCTCAGCACTGGGTTGGGTTTCTCGGACTTCAGAGTAAAACATCTAGGTCAGATGCTTTACAAGCAGCAGATAAACTGCAGGAGGAGGGTTGTGGTGGCACACGTGTCCTCCCCAAATCACGATGTTCCTGCTCCCTGCTGCAATGAGGCGCTTGAGCAAACAAGTACGTAGGATGATAAATTCCTGCTCTTGTCATCAGCCTCATCCTACTGCTCCCACAAGAAAGAGTGATGCTGGGGAAGGCGGCTGTAGGTACCCATCCCAAACCCTTCCTTGATTTCCTTCTCCGTACCCGGACACCAAGCTCCACCTGGGGAGAACACAAGCATCCAGGAGGCAACAACTTCCCTTGTCAGCCGCTTCCTCCTCAAGCTGTGGTCTAGATCCTGCTTCCAGACTGATGTTTCTCAGAGCATTATCTATGTACAAACAAGTTAAAATAAGTGGTAAAAATCACACTTGCTGCAACAGCTTTTGGCTTGATCATATAAGATCTCACTAATCTAAAATAGGTCAGAGAAACACAGCTCCCCCTTTAAGCACCCCCACTCAGTTCTGTTGTCACCGCAAAGGTCACGGAAACAGCAAGTGGAGGAGAAACAGGTAATTCATTCAGGTTTTATTTGAGTTTTGTTTTTTAAAGTGGCTGAGCTGACCTCGCACATTAAACACACCCAGCACTACAGGAGACTTACGCCGAGGCGGTACGAAGAGAAACACATTATCTTGCCGGTTTTAAAATGGCAACAGCCCCGGGATTTCCAGGTGGGACACGACACAAAGACACCTGCCCATAGACGAAAGCTGCAGTCAGAAACCTTTACAAACAAGGCAAAGGCTGGTGGCTGCTGACACAGTCCCAAAGCAGCGCTGGTCGTGAAAAGCCACCGTAGCGATGCTGCAAGGCAAGAGGGAACGAGCTGCTCGTCACCCACAGAAGCCTGTGTTAAATTTGCTTCTGCCGTTTCACGTACCCGTGAAATGGGGCCTCTCTCTTCAGCTCCTTGGCACATCAAGGCCATCTCCTCCGTTCTAGCTCCCACTTTGCCTTTTCAGCTGAGTTTTGTCATTTTTGCAAACCTCCTGGATTAGCTCCAGCTCCCTTGGCGCGGGCTGGGACTCAAAGCCATCTTGCAGCTCCAGCCTCCGCTTCCAGCCCCTCTCCCTTTCTGCTCTCCTCCTTCAGAGACGTTCCTGCCTCGAGACGCAGCCGGCTGCTGTGGCACTCCTTGAGTTCCCTCAGCAATTGCGCAGTTGAGGTTTTAACCTTTGCTTCATCCTAACCCAACGCTCCTCGGACCAACTCCATCTTCTGCCGTAGCTCTTCCCACCGTTTCTCCACAGGTGTCCATTTGGGCGGCGACTTTCTGTCCTGCTCCCATCCCTATCACTGTTTCGTTATTGCTGGTTATTCCCTGTCAAAGTTGGCAGCCGTTTCTCTAAGATCCCATCTTTGGCATTGCGAGCTGTCATTAGCAACAAACGATGAGATCCTAGAGCATTAATTAGCCACATGCTTGATCCAGTTGGGCTTACGACCCCAAAACACATCTGCGGGCTCTCTACCACTGTTGAAATAAGAAGCCGTTAGAAAGTCTCGCTGTTTTACGGTGGGAAGATGAATGGAGAATCAGACTTCACCTTCAGCAATTTTAACATTGAAGATGTCGCCATCCACTGTACAAACGGATTATGCAAGCTCTTAATTAGGAATGAGATTCAAACAAATATTATTCTTGGACTTTGGTCTGGACCAATTTTACTGTCAGACAAGGACAGCAAGTTTTAAGGAAGCGCATACTTATCTCCGGGCCCTTGCAGTCTGCTCTTGCTCAGTACTTTTGCTGCAAATGTGCCCTACTTACACCAACCCGCGACATTTTGAGAGACAGATGGATTCGGATACTAACAGAGATCTCGGCTAAGAAGCGACAGCCTTTTACACGCCTCCCATTTCTGACCAGGCAACATTTTCGGCACTTTTTCAAAACCAGGCCTCTGAAAAGGGGCATCAAGTTGGAAACAAAACACTGCGGCAACCCCAGTTGCTTCACAAAATAGCGGGTTTTGTGTCGATGCGGTGTTTACCCCCCAAGCCTCTTCTCCAGCCCTAACCGAATCGTTTAAGTCAAGTAAGTGTCTCCATGGAAACCTCCTTTCTCAAGGAGCCTCCTGGCTGGAGGAAACCGTGCACCCCTTTTGTTTAAAAGGGGAAGGCAGTTTGGTAGGAGCATAAAGCCCGTCTAGAGAAGAGCCTGTAATGACTCATCAGCCAGATTTATGTCCTTTAAAAACTACATCCATTCAGTTAAGACATTTCAGGGATGGCTAAAGGTGCGCTATCGCTGCTACAACCAAACTAGCAAGTTCTGCCGGCCCCTCCATCCCTGCCCGGGCTCCATCCTCTCAGCATCCCACAACCGTCTCTTGGTCCCAGTGACCTCCAAATCAACGGTTTGTTTAAAGAAAACCCAGAGCTAAAGTAATACAAATCAATGCCCATTCTTGAAATATAGGAAGCGACTTGTCGAAGTTACTAATTGCTTCTTAAATAAGACGATCTGTGTTTTGGAAAAGATGATGAGTTTTAGGCTCTCCCTCCACCAAGCCCTTTGTAAAGCTTTAGCATGCTATATCATTGCTGGCATAGGATTGCTTGAGATCCCTCAGAAACAAAGCCAATTTTCTGAAAGGATACTCAAACAATTGAATATTTTATGTTCTAATATAGAAGAGAGACTTTAATATTAATAGGCAAATAAATAATTAAGGGCTGTGATTAAAAACGGTTTCAACTCGGGCGACTCGGTTCATAGAGCAAAAGTAAAAGAAAAAGCAACGCCACCAAAGAAGTTCTCTAGTTGGAGTCGCTTTCAAATCACAGCAGAGTTGAGATGTTCTGAGAAAAATAAGTCCCAGAGATTAATTTTTAAGTCAGAGCCGCTTATTTGAGAGGTCTCTTTAGACAGGCAAGTGCTATAAATGGCTACACAAAAGACAACACAGGTGCTGATGCCGGGCGATGCACAGACGGAGAGTGGAGGAAAGGATGTATCTCAGAAGAACAAAAAATAATCCCATTCTCATAAGCTTAAGGTAGTTACAAAATTTTTTGAAGATTTTCTTAGTACATCAAAACACGATGTGCGTGTTGACTTGAAACTAGGTCCAAGCATGTTGCAGCTGTCGTCCCCTTTTCCCACCCATCACAGGTGGGGCAACAAAAAGCCTGGGACAAGATGACACACATCTATGGTCACAGCCTTGCAGCATCCCAGTGGAGAATGAAAGGCTTTTGGCAAATCCCCTCTCAAGCAGCCAACAGAAACCAGGCAGGAGCAACTCAAAGTGGAAGTCAATGAGACAGACGCACATCACTACCATAAGAAGAAGGATAAACAGTCATTCCTGTGGATTCCTTTCCATTATGCAACAGCAAATCCAGAAGGGTGACTTAAGCACACACAAATAACCCTTTTTACCTTCTCTGGGGAAATTTAGCAGAAATCCTGCTGCAGAAAAGTAAGTTCCCATGCGTGCTTGCAGATAGGGTATACCTGCATTAAGGTTCTCATCTCAATGGGACGCAGAGGAAGGAGTGAGGAAGGGAGTTAAAAAGACATTAAACACATTTGTGGGTCCGATTTAATCCTGTGCCATCAAAGAGTCAATTGCCAAATCCGTAAGATGAGAGCCATGCGAGATCTTAGATCACGTGAGATCTAGCTCCTAATTCCTTTCTTCCCATGTATGCCATCTGAAGTCTTCCAGAAGAAATATAAACAAAGTCCTTATCAAAGGGAATTATTGAAGGGTAGTGGCCTTCCATTTCGTCATCTCCACCTAAGCTCCAAGCAGAGGAGCTCATCAATAGCTCCCCATCCCTCTCCAGGCTGGCAGCTTTACTGTTTTGCCCAAGGAATTCATCCTTAGATACAAGCTTTGCGAGGGGAAACTCTTAATATTACAGGGACATGACATGTATATACAAAAAGGGAGAGAGGCTGCAGATTTTGGCAATGGACTTCAGACTTGAGCCTCGTGTCAAACAGTGACCACCCTGGAGCACAAAGGATGGGAGAAGGCACCACAGAAGCAAAAGACCTCACAAACTCTTACCTACGCCCGGTAAAAGTAGTATAAGAGCTGTCATCTATTATGGAGCGAGCAGGAAAAACAGATTTGAATTAAACCCCCGGCGCTGGGAGGAAAGGGCTGAGCCAGCAGCAGGTCTCGGCAAGAAGCAGGAATGAGTTTCTGTGCCACACAAGAGTTCTGGTGGGAGACGAGCAATTACTCCAGAAGGGGTTTAAACTCACCCCCGTAGATGACTAAAGCAGAACAGAGAGAGCAGCTCCACCGGTTATAACACACATCTTTTATCAATTTTCTCTATGTATAAAGTTACTCCCTTGAGAGCCACTTGCTATGCCAAAGAACTACAGAAAAAGGGGCAAGAGACAAGGTTATATGACCTCACCCAACACTTTCCAGCTCCCAGTGACAACAGGAACAATAATCTCATCCGACAGACTTGTCTGGTGACAGTGCATTCTCCGATCCTTCCTCAGCCCCAAGTTAAGAAACACAGCAGTTCATTTTATTAAAAATCAGTACACAGTTGAACGTAAGCCCAGTGTTTACAACCAATCCCTCTAGTAGTTCCAGGTTTCCTGTTGTTTTACAGACTATTAGCAACCAAAGGAATCAGTAGCATAAAGAAACCACTATAATTTCCAAAAAAAAAAAAAAATTAATGTCCCCACGTCTCCAAGAAAGCAGCATCCACGATTAGTTTGTTTTCCATTGGATTTCCTCTAAGAAACAAGAGTTTTCAACATCATTTTGCAGGCAAATCTTATCTTTATAACAGTAATTGCTCTGTTTGCTTTACCATACAGGGCAAGGGTCTCTAAGAAGCCTCACAGCGCTGATAAAATAACCCTAAAAGAGCTCTCTGTCCATTTTTCCTGGGATTTACCTTCTAGAACACCAGTAACGTTTGAGATTTGTTTAACTAGATTAGTTGAAACTAAAGGGGGAGGGGTGGCCCTAATTTGCACAATTTGGCAAAAAGGTCATCCATGAATTGACTTCTCCCATGGCTGCAGGAAGCACACAGAGGTCTTCTCCATGCTCCCTCAAAGCGTCCAAGCAGGGCTGCAGGAGGTACGCGTATTCACACCCTCGTTCCCCTTTCCGTTGTTACAGCTGTTCACGTTTCTGCTGCCTCCTTGAGTCATCCAAAGAACAGTGGCGTGATAGCAGCTTGCCAGAAGCAGGAAAAGTCCAGCCAACAAAAGATTTAATTTATTAAGATAAACATGGTCTAAGGCGCCACGTTCTTTTTTAAAATAAACACAGTAAGAAAGAGGAAAACCAACCGGCTTCGCTACGCGTAGGTCAGGTTCAGACGTTCTCAGAAAGACCTTCTCAACCATACAAAAGACCCTTCCCCTCTCGCCCCTCATCACGAGGATGGGAAGACAACTCACGATGTCAAATCAACCGTGTCCCTTTGCGTGCCCTTCCACACCCAGTGAACAAAACCCCTGCCACCTTTCAGGCCAGATCAAAGTTTTAAGCACACGCCTGTGAAGAAGGAGCAGAAGGGGAGAGAGGCAGGTAACTCAGTCTCTGAAATGGACACCTAAAAGTCTTGACGCGATGACTGCGTTGTACTCCACCACTTTAATGGTTGTTCTTGGCTGCCTCTTTAGCTGCAATGATCAGAGGAGTGAGACTAGACAGAGGCTTTGCAATTTTCAGGAACTGGTGCTAGGAAGACAAAAAAAAAAAAAAAAAAAAGAGAAAAAAAAAAGTTAAATTTTTCAGAACACGCCCCAGCAGTCTGCTGGCTACTCAAAATATTGGCACCTAGACCCATATGCAGCCTAAAAACCTACTCCAATCTCTGAACAAAGGTGAAACCAAAAGGTCATAGAATCATAGAATCATCTGTTACCACCACAAACTTTTGGGGCTTGCCTGAAGTGATGAACAGATTTGCACCCAACAAATGTAAATTCTCCAAGACCGAGCAAAAGTCAGCGAATTCCCCTGGGGAATTATAAAGAAGTCTTGCAAAATCTATAGTGGAATTCTGCGTGGAAGGACGGTGTAGTGAAAACAAGCTGTGCGGTTCAAACACGAGGCACAAGGCTTCCTGCAGGAATCACCTCTCGTTTCTCCCTTCCCTGTTGTCACAAGTCTAGTGAAAGCATTGCCTTGGCCTTCTACGGATATTAGAGATTTACAAAGCAGCTGAAATTTAGGAGAGCAGAAACACAGAACCGTTCAGTCAGTCTCCTGTACAAGGTGCTCTGCTAAATACAACAACATTGATTGCCCAGGGAGGCGGTGGCTGCCCCATCCCTGGAAGTTTTTAAGGCCAGGTTGGACGGGGCTCTGAGAAATCTGGTCTGGTGGGAGGTGTCCCTGCCCATGGCAGGGGGGTTGGAACTAGATGATCTTTAAGGTCCCTTCCAACCCGAACCATTCTATGACTAAACAGCCTTCAGATGAGAGTGAAGGCATGCAGGGCAAGTTCACAAGCTGTTCCGAAAACAAAAAGCAACTATATCCCACAGGACTTCTGAGCATCAGAGGGGATCAATCACCCACGGCAACATGCTTCAGAGAGGGAAGAAAATCCAAATAATCAGAGGCTAAAGGGTGGTTAAAAACAGGCAGAAACACTACAGCCAAAATGTTCTCCTGCTCCAAGGAACAGAACGTTACTGCTTTCTGATATTCTCATCAACACTTATGAATACTTAAAGGGTGGGTGTCAGGAGGATGGGGCCAGGCTCTTCTCAGTGGTGCCCAGTGACAGGACAAGAGGTAACGGGCACAAACTTGAACATAGGAAGTTCCACCTCAACATGAGAAGGCACTTCTTTACCCTGAGGGTGGCAGAGCCCTGGCACAGGCTGCCCAGAGAGGTGGTGGAGTCTCCGTCTCTGGAGACATTCCAAACCCGCCTGGACACGTTCCTGTGCCACCTGCTCTGGGTGACCCTGCTCTGGCAGGGGCTTGGACTAGATGATCGCTAGAGGTCCCTTCCAACCCTATAATTCTATGATCCTGGGGCTGGAAAGTCAAGGAGAAAAAGTGATCTTTCAGCTACTGCCATTCTGCCAGTGATTACTGCTTCATCACAGTCTCAGAAGGCAGCAACACATCCAAAGCTGAATCTACTACACAAACTAGCGGAAAGAAAGGCAAAAAAAAAAAAAAAAAAAGAAAAAAAAAAAAAAGGGGAACTGTCTCACAGTTGAAGACTGAGTGCCCCTGATCACAGATTTATTTCACAAAGATCTACATTTCCCACCCCTATGGTAAATTTGACAGAAGGAACACACAAACCACTCCTCTCATCTATCTTGGTAAAAAGCCTGCTAGCTTGGCCCTTCCTTTTCACCAGAAGTTCAGACTAAGACACCAGGTTTTCAGTGAAATAACTGTTGATAGGGTGATGAGACACTGGAACAGGTTGCCCAAAGTAGTTGTGGATGCCCCATCATTGGAAGGGGTCAAGGTCAGGTTGGATGGGGTTCGAGAAGCCTGATCTAGTGGAAGGTGTCCCTGCCCACGACAGGGGGGTTGGACTAGAGGATCTTTAAAGGTCCCTTCCAACCTAAACCATTCTACGATTAACATATCTCACAAGCTTTGTTCCATCAACTCCGTAAGGAGTAATATCTGGCAAAATGTTGTAACACCAAACTGCTCCAGTTAACGCAAGCCATGCATGTTCCAAAGAGCTTTGGGACCCCTCCACCAGAAGGGAGACAACCAGAACATCCAACAGCTAGAAGCCCTCCTCCTGTCCAAATAGGAACAACCATGGCCAGACCGTGACAAGACACACAGGTATCAGGGACAGCTGTGTGAAGAAGCCATGGGAATTAAGGGGCTTGGCATTTGGCAGGCCTGGGGCACAGCGATTATTTGAGGTTGGCTACAGAACATACTGCACAGCTGCCGCTATTAGTAAGTGCAGCATAAAAAGGGAGTAGTCTGTTAACACTTTATTATAGATTAAGGTTTTGGGGTTGTTTGGGCTTTTTTTTCTGGCAGGTTACCTTAGCGGTGCTTGTGCCTTCATCTGATGCAGTATTTAAGACGCCAAACAAGATCTCTCCGTAAGCCTGGCCTCGCTCGGCATTGCATGATTACATCGATTCAGCCCTGTTCCCCATCACCTACCTGTAGCAGCTCTTTGGCAGAACCTCTCTTTTCCACGTCCATTTCAAGACAGCGATTTAAGAAATCTCGGAATATGAGTGAAAGCTTTTCCGGATTCTGCAGTTCCGGAGTCCCGTTAGTAGCAATGAGATAGAGGGCCTAAAGCAAAAACCAGCACCAAAGAAACAGGGGGTTATGAAGGTCAGATTCCATCTCTGGATTACAGAGACGCTCATTTCTTCTCTCCCTTCCCCCAGTTCAACCAGGAGGAAGAGAGACCCACCTTATCAGGGTGGCTGATCAATGCTTAAGTTCCAGCCAACAGAATAGCTGCCAGCCCTGTTTTCATGTGGATGGGATCCAATCCTTTATTGTTTTACCCTCCTAATCTGGGTTTGGATCCTGCAGCCCTCTCAAGGGATTAGGAGGACAAAAACCAACATTCCAGGCTGTGTTTACATAGGGAAGTCAACTGGCATGACTCTACCAGTGCTAGACTCCTGCAATAACTATATCCTCATGGGAAGGTGGCCCTGAATAAACAGGAGATTTTGTTCTGTTGGTACTTTCCCTGAGTGCACAAGGCCTAAAAAGTCAATAGGATAAAGATGCAGTTGGCTCCTTACAAAAGATGTCCAGGAGACCCTCAAGCAGCTTTTAACCTCCTGCAGAAACAAGTTCTGGTACTGCTTGGGGATGAAGCATTCACACACACACCCCTTTTGAGAATCAAGGAACTCAGAATTCATCCATTTCAGGATTTCATGCGAGGAACTTCCTGGATGGATTTTCAAAGGAAACGGAAACCTGTGAGAGACTTGTTAATATGCAAGCCCTTTGAGCACATCACTCGGCACATCCCATGGGAGCAGTGATAGCCTGGGAATTGGCAGAAGTTGAGTTAAATGAGGCCAAAGTACTGCTACTTAACGACCCTCGTTTAACTCGACACCCAGTTTCTTTCACTCTTCTCTGCTGCTGCTCTTCTCTCCCAAAAATCACTTACAGTGCAAGAGTTGGAGACAAAAGTTAAAGAGAATTTTTCTAGATCCCTCATCCTCTGTGTTTGAAGGAGAAGCCATAAACCTGGCTTATATTAAGTGCAGTTACATCCCTACAAACCGACAGCATCTCCCCTTTCATTAAAAACTAAACAAGGGAAACATCAGGAGGCTTAAACCCTGTCTAAAGACTTAGTAAGCTTGTAGTTTTATTTGGAGCATGCAAGGAGGAACAATCCGCCAGTAGGAAAAAGCTCCGTTGATAGAAATAGTAACGTGTCATGTTTTTGTACTTAAGGAGAACTGTTCCCCACTCACAAGGCAAAAGGACTCAAGAAGTCAACTGCTTTGGTGCCATCAGGTAGTCTTTCTGCCCCTATCAGTATCTCCAGAAAGTGGGGCATTACGAGCGTGCATGATTTAACTCATCACAGCTGACCAGAAGGTCTGCAACAGGAAGAACCCACACCTGGGCTACCCAGAGCCGACTATGGCTTTTAACTCAAACTATCCCAATCTTCTCACTGTGACATCTACGGAGCTACGGGGCTGCAGGTGGTGAAACCACAGCGGAGGATCCACCTGCTTCCTTTAGAGCCTAGTTGCACCACCAGGCCCAGTGAAGACGTGAGGGCAAAAGATGCTCGCTTACTCTCAGAGGGTTCTCATTGAGGTAGGGAGGCTCTCCTTCGATCATCTCGATGGCCATTATCCCCAGCGACCAGATATCCACTTTGGGCCCATAGGCTTTCCGCGTCACCACTTCAGGTGCCATCCAGTATGGGGTCCCCACCATGGTACTGCGTTTGCTCTGCTCAGGAGTGATCTGGGCACAGAAGCCAAAGTCAGCTGGAAAATTAAAGAAACAGAAAATCAGCAAGTTTCTCCAAAAGCAACGCTTACTGATGCCAGAGCTGTAGTACAAGTTACGCTGCCGCAACGTCTGTTGCGACCATGAAAGGAGGGGTGGTTTTGGGGCTAATCTAGAAGACGGTGTTGAGAAGTAAGTTTCTAGATCTGCCTCACGTGAGGCCATGGGGATTACAGAGCTGCTGACGCGCTGACGTGCACGACGGGGGTCAGTGAATAACCGCATATGGATGTTGAGACACTCGACCGCGTTTGCAGCATTATGCAGCTGTAACACACTCCGTAATATATGGTCTAAAGACTGTTCCTGGCTGTGTGAAAATAGAAATTAATGCGCAGTCTGATCTAGATGCACACCCCCAACCCACATGCTTACTATATTGTCTGGTGATATTTCAGTCCCAGAAGATATTACTTCCCCAGTAGACATATCATCCCTCAAACAGCATTTGCTTTAACAGAGCAAACAGTGTTCAGGCTGAGTCTAAAGTACTTAAATTTATACTCATTATTTTCTTCGAATAGACAGAAAGACGGAGAGCCTTCACACAAAGACTGCCTGGGCCCTGTGTCTTCTTTGTATTTGACTTACCAAAAGGAAACAAATTCTGTTCTTGGGAGCCCAGCAGAATCAACACAGCAAGATGCACCGCCCATCCTGACCCCCTGTGGCACCGCGGGTTTAATTTTAGGCAGAATGATGACAATTAAACTGATCCCTAGCTGAGTTTTCATCAAGGCTAACAACCAGGAAAGGTACATATGGTTCATAAACAGAGAAAATTTCCAGCAGAGCCAAAAAGCAGCTCAAGTCCGGAAGGTCACTGCATCATAGCCACAGGGACTTTTTCTAACTTTAAACTACTGCCCGGTACCTGCACACTGTGCTCAAAGAAGTTACTCCATAGGAACAGAGCACTTTGGCCCCGATCAGCTATTCGTCGCCAACACTCCAGAGATCTGACTGTACCAAAGTACAGCTTTAGTCTAAAAAGCAATTATGTGCAAAAAAAAACAAAAACAAAAACCAAAAAAACCCACCACCTTCTTACTCAGCATATCTGCACTGTGTGAATTTTGAGTCATATCTGCTGTCACTGCCGACAAAAATAGATTTATTTATGCCTGTTGGGTGCTAGCCAACAGAACTGAGAGGAAGAGAAAGGGAGCGCAATTCTGTTAAAGCTAGAGGTGGAAGATGATTATTCGCTGGTTTACAGACTTATCTCGGCATGGGCAACGACAAGCGCAACAGCCACCTTAGCACCCAAGGGGCAGAACAGTCTCAAGGTCTTCATGACTGGTGATAACGCAAGGAGGAAATAACATTTAGAGTCCAGTCTGGGTTGGTGTTGTAAAATTAAATGTTTTCTAGTTACACAATTTTCAATTCTCCCTCCACTCCCTCTGCCCCCGAAGTACCTGCAGTATTTTCCAGATGGCAGAGATCACTCAAGCACAAAGACTTCTGGCCCTACGCCTTCAAATCCAGCTTTCTAGACTGGAGTAGCATTAAAAATACTGTTATTTTAGTCCACAAAAAGAGATGGCCCAAAGCTAAACGAACGCCAAACCTCACTTCGAGTCCGGTATCAGTTCACAAGGACTCAAGATGCTTGTGAAGCTCCTTTAAAACCAATGCCACAAAAATACCTACAGGAGCATTTCTACAGCCTCTTCATTGCCACAGCATCAAGCCTCTCCAACACCCGTCTCCCCACCAGGCCTGGCCCATAGCAGGTAACAGGCCTGGGTTGATAACTCAAGTCATCACCAGTGCCGTTCCCCGCGTACTTAGTTTGACAGAGCCATCCATTCCCAGCAGGATGTTGTCACTCTTGATGTCTCTGTGAATCACTTGGTTTGAATGGAGGAATTCCAGAGCTTGGAGACACTGAAAGAAAAAATAAAAATAACGGAGATATTCTTACTGTGCATGAAATTATTCACCAGTCGCAATTAGCCAACTAACGGGCTCTAACAACACGCATTTTGAGCAGCAAGGGCTTAGTGTCCTGGAGTCTTTCACATATTCAGTATGTGCAGGGCTACAGAGAGATATCCCACTGGGATCAGCAGGCCCTAGGAGGGCAAGTTAGTCCCAAAAGACCTGGAGAACAGGCATAACCAGGGGGATTCCAACCCCATTTTGCACTCCAGTGAGTGCAGTAGGGTGAATTATATTAGGCTTGCATTGGGATTGTATGCTGCAACCTCCCAGACGAAATTCATCCTCTGAAAGGGTGACCGTTGCGTTACAGAAGCTGGAGACAGCTATTCCTGTGGAGCCAGCGACAGGTCGTGGAAAGCCCGTGACCCCTTCCCAATCACAGCTCCCTTGGAGCGCGAGTGCCGCTTTACCTCTCGGCACACAGCTGCGATCTGTCCTTCGTCCATGCAGGTCTCTGTCACGACATCTGTTAGGGAGCCTCCAGCCAAATACTCCATGACCACCCAGAGCTCTTCTCCTACAAGGTAACTGAAGAGCCAAAACCAGATTTTAAAATCAGGAATTATGAGCATGCCACTTTTCGCCTATCCAGAATGCACTGGGTTTTAAAGCTGTCTTAGAAGTGCAGAGAAACCATGAGGCTTGAGCAGTGTATCCAACAGTGCTGGGGCACCAGGTACTCGTGGTGCTTTCTGTACATGGGACCACAACTTGAATGAGCAGAGGGAAGGATGAGTGCAGAAAGTCGATGGAAGAGCAGGCTACAAGCTTCTGGGCCGTAAAAGACAGGCTGAGTTTTTTCTGCCATGGAAAGGGCCCAGACTAAGATGGAGATCCAACCTTACAACTCCTGCTGCCGCTGGGAGAGAAGAAGAGCTACTAGTCACGGATGGGGTCCAATACCTGGGGTGCAGCCCAGACATTTGGCACCCAGCATGGCTTTTGAGGACCCTTGCATCAGAAGAGGTGGCTGGGAGCTGCTTCATCACCGCTGGCATCCTGCTGTCCAAAGCAACCACCCACTTCGCCTAGGCCCAGGGACGATCCTGGGAGACACGACGGATAGCCGCCCGCGAACAACCCAGAAAGAACACTTTTCTTTAAGCATCACGCATTTGAAAATCCCCTCGACCCTGTTTTACGCTACCAAACTAATTTGGGATTTTGTCTGAAAAATTCAGAACCGTTCATCAGGGCTAATGAGAACATCTTGCTGGATGCCATAGCAATTCTAGAGACTTAAAATAAAAAAGGAAAGCCCAAAAGGGCAGGGCTAGTCCAAAAAGACCCATAGGAACTCCCATAGGGGAGGAGACACCTGAGGTGGGGATGAGTTTTCTCAGCCATTTGGGATTTTCTTCTCTGCCGGGAGGGTGTGTGCTCATGTCTAAAAGCAGAAGACCCGAGATGAAGACTTCAGCATTAACTCATTTTTAAAAAATCCAAACAACAAACCCAAACCACCAGCCACTTCTGCCTTTTTGGGCCCATCTGGAAAAACATCAACACAATCTTCCATGACAGATCCATCAGGATGACACATTCCTGAAGGAAGGAATCATCAGCTTG
The DNA here is from genome assembly GCF_964199755.1 of Larus michahellis. NCBI lineage: Eukaryota > Metazoa > Chordata > Aves > Charadriiformes > Laridae > Larus > Larus michahellis. The sequence continues at coordinate 217,141,670 of NC_133896.1, forward strand.
AAAACCCACCTTTGCAGCCCATTTTCAAAGGGAGCAGACGGATGAGTCAAGAGAGAGGGCTGAGAATCTAACTAAAAGCTTCTGCAGGCATTAGAGTTCAGCAAGCAGACGTTTGCTTTGCTCTGGAACGCTGATCCTACTGAAGAATGAGTAGTGAGTTTGCTGAGAGCCAACGGCAAAAAGCAGGACAGGTTCTAGAGAACAATGAGCTAGAAGGTAACAGTGAAGGAGAAACAAGTTAAGCTCAACTTGGCATGGAAAGTTGATCCCTTGGAAGAGAAAGTTCCTTGGAAGGCACCATTCTGTGGTTCTGTGAAAGCAGACAGAGATGTGTGAGACATCACAGGAGTGGGGAGGAGGTACGCTTTGACCCCAAAAGGACACACTGCCTACACCTGAGCTGACGAAAAAACTCCCCTAAAACAAGAAGTGTAGTGTGAGCTGTGTGACCAAAGTGTTTCAGTTATGGAGAGCTTTTAATATTGGAGACAAAGATGGTATCTTGGTTTGGTGATGCTGAAGACTATGTAGGGAGACAGTGCCTGGTGTCTCTTTCAGGTTACAGAGCCCAAGGACACAGGGCTACGCTCCCCGAGCAGAGACGTCTCCAACTCGACTACGGAAGAGAAGCTGATGCACTGGCAGTTTTTTCCCCAGCATCACAGGTGCCAGCAAAAGCAGTATCACCCACACAGCAGCCCCTCGGAGTGACGGAGGAGCAGCAGAACTGCCTTCAGAAGTACTCCTGCCACCTCTGCGGGTCATCTACCTTCTAACAGACTCTGAAAGCCGCTCCATCCACCCCCTTCCCTCCTTCCCCTGTGCTGCTGCTGCTTCTTCATCACTCCTGCCAAACCAGGCTCTCTCCAGATTTTATCAGCACCCTCTCCACAAACCAGCATCACCTTGGACATCACAACGCTTCCCTTCATTACCAGTAGCATCCTCTGCAGCCCAAATCCACTTGACGGTAAGGACGGGGGCAGAATGGGCTCCACCGCTCCTGCGTGACAATCTCAGGCTGCACATGCTGGGAGCAAGCTGGTATCGCTCCGCAGCCAAAAGGGATGGAGCGAGCCAAGAACCACACTGCGAACCAAAGCTGCGCCATGAGCAGCCAAAGGCGTGTGCCAACACCCAGGCACCTCAGTAATTGATTGATCTGACATAACACGCAGGGAGGTGGAATTAATGGTGGCTCCCCACCAGCTGCCACTGAGCAAATGTCATTTCAGAAGACTGTTGTGCTGTCTCAAGGATTTTTTCGCTCTCTTGCTGCAGCAGAGGCCACTTCTAGTCACTGAGCTGCCTACTGGAGGTGTGCCTCAAAACCACACTCTCAGCAGTTCCAGAGACACCACCGGGAAGTCCATACACCTACGTGCTGCTCCCCATGTGACATCGGGCATAGCATGGTGTCAAACATTGTCACCCACAGTCACCTTCCAAAACAAGGCTGGCAGGAAAAACAGCTAATTAAAGTCTTTGAGGAAGGAAGAGGTGGTCTACAGCTTTCTCTTCATCCTTCTGCAAGAGCAGGTAATGTCTGCTCCTGTAAGGTGTTCCTCAGCTTCCACTTAGATACCTTAGGAAGGTGTCCACCAAGCCCTTCCTATCACAAACACGCAGCAGTCAGTCATAGTCCTTTTTGATTGATCAACTTTATAAAATTTGGTTTTGCTCAGAAGAGGGAAATCATTCGTTACAGATTTCTGCATCAGTAACATGCCTCCAACATGCAAACATGAAGTTAGCCTGGAAAGAAATCAGTGTTTTCTCGTAGCATGACTGTCGGACATCTTCAGCTTTATTCGTTGTCCTTCCAAGCCCCAGCTGAATTTGGGGTTGGGGTGAGGGGAACAGCGGCTACCGCTTAAAGTGAGGATTTGCAGGGTATATTAGGTTAAGGAGAGTTCTCCGGAAGGAAAGAAACCAAAGGGCAGGAGTTGTTTTTTTGCCTAACAATGAGCATCTGATACCCGTGTTGACATGGCTGAGTTTACAAGCAGGGCTCTGAGGGCTTCTTTCATGCAGTAGAAAGAAATTGGCACCTCGAGAAGGTAACTCAGCACAAGTGGCTGCTTGTCTGCACAGGAAAACTAGTGTCACCGTCTTCAGAGCTGGATGCTTCTTATTTCAGCTCTTAAATACAGCTGAATTTGGCTATGTCGTTATTTTAAGCGCCACAGCACATCTTTGTGCAACACTGGTCACTTACACTGTGGCAGAAAAGCCGTCTGAAGCATAAATGCACTACTTCCACAGCGATGCTTGTTTTGGGATGACAGTAAAGCCGCCAGACCTCTTAACCACGAGCAAGTAGGTCATGCAGGTAAGAGGGAATAAAGCACAGGAAACCTCTGCGTAAGGGCAGGAGCCGAGGCAAAAAGAAGCAAGAGAGGTGGTTTATACCGATGACTACCTTGCAGCTCCCATGAGGGACTCAGGAGGGGAGAGGCCGTCAAAAACAGAACCGCAAAAAAGAAACCAGGTCGCACAGTGGCACACGCATCCTTCCTCGTCCTTCCTTCCGCGACAGCAGCAGGCAGACGCCAGCAAGCGGCGTTCAAATATCAGCTTCATTCAGCGCTCAGGAAGCCGACAGGGACATTAAGGCCAGGCAGGAGGGACGCAGCTCCCCAGCAACAGGATCCTGCAGTTGCAGAGCTGAAGCGGCACGACAGGCACGAGAACCCCCGGGTTCATCCCCGCTGCCGCTCTGTCCATTTGCGGCGCTCAAACAAAAAAGCTAATCCCTCCGAAAAAGATTAGCGAGAGAAAGCGGAGGACAAAAAGCAGCAGCTTTTGTTGCTGGAAGTTTGAACAAGAGAGCAGGACCTTACAGCTGGGATGGGCTGGGTAGACGAGGCAAGTGCATGTACTCAGCGATGCCCTCTCCAATGGGAAGAATGTGCCTCTCAAACGGTTTTGCCAAAACAAAGCCTCTAATCAGGCGGGAGAAACAAAGAGTTGCAGCCCAGATGCAATTCGTAACTCTTCTTTACCGCTTGTTTCATTTCACACGGGTAATATCCTTCTGCTCTTCCTAAGAAGAGGGCGTCTGCCCAGCACCGCTCCCCCGTGCCCGCACCCCTTCCACAAAGTTTCAGGAGCAAACTTTCTGTCCCTTCAACACGGCAGCTCTTTACAGCCACGCACAGGACGCAGCACCGTATAAACTCAGCATCGCAACTGATGCTGCAGTACACAAGAAGTACTTTTTTTGGCGAAGACGTTAAAAGCCTGTTAAAGAAATCTGTTAAAGAAAGAGCTGATAAGATTTTATTATACATGCAGAGCAAACAAGTGTGCAAACACGCTCTCACATTTCCAAAACAGATTCTAGGTCACATCCCTCCATTGCAGCTTCCCAAAAAAAATGAGCTGCCAAGATTAAAACCTGCAGCTCTGGGCACTCTTCACCCTACAATAAGCCAAACCTGCAGTTCCCCAGGACAGATGGATTCTGACACGAGTGCAGCAGACTGAAAATCCTGCTGCAGCTCGACTGGAACTACCTCTATCTTCAACATAAGGTGAACGACACCAGCCTCGACGCAACGCGTCGATGTTACGTTGATGATGAATTCAAGCCACCGTGCAACGCTTTTGCCCGTTGGGCTTTCGGTACACCCCAGATTTCAGCGCTGACGCTTTGCGACTGTTTCCTGGAGTCTGAGCAGGGGAGATGTAAGAATTTCTCGCGCTTCCCAAGGCACCTCCCTGCCCCAAAGAAGCACATTTACCAATTTCTCTTTCCGAAGCAGCCAACCTCCAAACAGCGGGTGATGGTGGCGCTGCTTCCATCACCGTTACGTACAGCATTAACATCCTGGGGGGAAGAGCTCTCACTGCCACGTTTGTTTGCAGACTTGGGCAAACAAAGGGGCTTGAGCTACAGTGACCAGAATTTTCACAGCTACGTGTTTATTTTAAAACCAGTTCACCCTCAGCGCAGCAGCCTCCGTGCTGCTTGTTTCTGCTCTGTTATTGTCACAGTCCGAGGGACATCAGCTCAAGCAGAGCAGGTCTGTACACAGATAAGCTATTAGGTGCAGCTCTTGCAGTAAGAAGTGGGGATTCAAGGACGAGCTGTCCCACATGGACGTAACATACCCAAGGCTGAGCGGGAGTGCCACGGCATGTGTATGAGCCCCCCCAAAGCCCAGCTTTGAGCAGGGATTAACCCTGTTCCCTCTGTCTTCCAAAGGGTTTTTACGTCTCTGCCAGGTCTCCTTTTCTCCCTCGTTCCCACCCAAACGAAAGCAGCCTCGCCTGGTTACGTGCCGCATGTCATTCACCTTCGTCGCTCTTATGCTACTGCGCAGAAAACGTCAGTGGACAGACACAGGGACAAGATTACCCTCTAACCCTGGAAGCAGTTTGCTCCTCCGCAAGCAGAATGTCGGCATTGCTCAGTGGTAGAGAAAAGCAGAGGAAGAGGAAAGAAAATACAAATAGCACAGTTCAAACTATTTGTATTTCTTCACTAGCAGCAGGAAGGAAATGGCTTGTTGTGTCAAATTTGGAAAGCAGAGAGCTGAAAAACAGAGTCCCGACAGCAAACTGCTACTGTCTTTGCTGCCAGCATCTCTAAAGCGAGCCCAGATACCCTGCTAAAACCCATTCAGACACCCGTTTCTCCTGGGATATGGAAAAGGACCACCAAGCCACCCACACCCCAACATGGCCACATGCATTAAACAACGCAAGGTTGTCCCATCCCTGCATTAAGCTGCGACGGGATCGCTTAAGACAGTGACAAGGAAGTGTCTTCCCCAGTCCCTTTGTGAACTCCTCAAGTCATGACATACCTGTCCAAGTAGTTGACAATGTTGGGGTTTTTGTTTTCCCTCATCACAAGGATTTCATTAATAATCAGTTCTTTTTTGGGCTGCTGCTGCAAATTCATCTGTTTGATTGCAACCTGCAGTGAAGAAAGACCAAATAAAGCATTATTGCGGGAGTCCCCTAGAAACCTGCCCGTACCACTGTCGATTATTTAGTCCCACATTCACGTGAAGGGGGAAAACACTTTTTCCATCGCGGGTTGCTCAGCCATTTAGTAACTCTGCGAGTTCCTGCAGCCAAGTCTGTTTCCACACCTGCTGGAGGATACTTAATGCCAAAAGGGACAAGGGGAATTGCTGTTTTCATCCTGAACCTCTAAGTCACAGCTGGACAGCCGTCTCCATCTACAGCTTCTTGGTAACAAAGACGAGATCCCCTTACTCTCGTATGGACTGATATGTCAAAACCTTTTTATTTCTTAAAGGATTCTTATTAATCTTTTTTTAGATTGGATGTTTCTGGAAGTTGGGTGATTTTTCTTCTGCTCTTGTGCAAATTTCTGCTGCTAGAAATCTACAGCAGGGCGGCCATCGCAGAATCACAGAACGGTGGGGGTTGGAAGGGACCTCTGGAGATCACCCAGTCCAACACCCTGCCAGAGCAGGGTCACCCGGAGCAGGTGGCACAGGAACATGTTCAGGTGGGTTTGGAATGTCTCCAGAGACAGAGACTCCCCCACCTCTCTGGGCAGCCCATGCCCGTGCTCTGGAGGGTGGTATTTACGCTCCATGCATGGAGGGTGTAAATAACGTAGCCTGAGCTTAGTACTTCAAGGTGGTAATTCTATTTCTTTCTGTCACAGCAAAACCTGGGAGAAAGAATCACCAGCGTTTAGATAAAAGGCTGAAAATAAGTGAACTGGATTCAGCTTTATCCCTGGCCATAACTGAAGGGCAACAGGGACGGATTTGTCAGTTGTAGTCCTCTGGCTCTGTAGCTTTCTGCCTGCTTCAGGACACCTGCTCTGCAGGTATACACGCAGAAGGCAGGAGGGTACAATGTGTTTTCAACACTCGTGCTCGCCTCGCCACACTCCCAGTACTTCGTGAGAGCACCTGGCCCTCAGACAAGCCGTCAAATCAATAAGGCCACTCAGCACAGCAGGAGGAAGAAACACTTCCACAGACGTTACGACCCAACTGTATTTGGGACAATATTTAGGCAAAGGGAATGAAATGTAATTATGCCTTCACAAAAACTGCCACTTGCAGGGAAAGAGGCCTAGGCGAATGGAGGGGAGCCAGTAACTCCAGCTCACAAAAGCAAGGATTAAAAGGAAACAAGCCACGGAGTGCCAATATAGACGGATACAATTAGCATTTTGATACTATAGCAGGGGCGACTATAGAAAAATCCCAACACATGAGAAGGCAAGAACAGACAGACACCATGCTGGTTTTCCACAGTATTCACCAGGGCTGCCAAACAGCACCTAAAAAAGACAAAAACAAAAACCCCATGCTGCTCTTTATGCAAGACCAGAGAGGAGAACGAAAGACGAAGAAGAGGGGGACGGCATTTGAGGCAGATAAAAGAAATCCCAGACCAATGCTGAGGGAGCTTCAGAGAGGCTCCTGTACTTCCTCACTCCTCTTCAGAGGTAGACCCACAGTCCAAGTGCATATGGGGGCCTTTTCCTTATCTAAGACCATCCCATGCATTAGGACACAAAATAAACAGCTGTAGTTATACTAAATCATAGAACCATAGAATCTTCATGGTTGGAAAGGACCTTTGAGATCATTGAGTCCAACCAAACACACACAAAAAAACCCCAAACCTACAATCTCTGTCACTACAGCATGCCCTGAAGTGCCAAATCTAGATGGTGACTCAACCACCTCCCTGGGCAGGCTGTTCCAGTGCCACCATCGGTGAAAATCTTCAGTATTCTTAATCCTGGGAGCTGCCCAAGGCTCCCGTACAGCGCAAAATCAAGGAGTTTCCTTCCAGTGTTCCCAAAATGTGCTGCCATTCACTGAGCTCCTTGAGCTCAAAGGATTGGTAGCAGGGCGCTTCACAGAAAGGAACAACGTGCCAAGGTTACAGCGATGCCGAACGCAAATTTAAAAATCCAGGGCCCAATCACACTAGCGTAGTGGGAACGATTTAAAAGTCTGCTGTAATATAAGGGTTCAAAAATATTCCCATGTGAGTCAACGGAGGGGTCCAGAAAGAAAGCAGAAAACCATCAAAAGACTTCCTCCTCCTGGAAAATTTCCCATTGTTTCAAAATAAATGCAGCGCCCCTTCCTCAGAGGCTGCAATTAAACGGTATTAATTCTTCAGGATCTGGGAAAGGGGGTGACGGAGTTTCATCCAAAAGCACGGTTATGAAATCTGCTGGTGGACAACCCTGACGTTGTATAAATGCAAAGCAGACACGCATTGCTGCAGACTTCCATAAATGTATTTGGAATAATGCATACACTTTCCTCTGTAAAAATCCTCCACCTAGCAATAATGGTTTCCAGAGATGCTGCGTCTCCGTCACTCCTAGTTTATTATGCAAGCAATATGCAGGGCACTTTTCAATATTCGGGAGAGGGGGAAAAAAAGACAGACAGACGTTCCTTGTCTCTCAATTCAAGGGCAGAAAGCGAGTGGGCAAAGGGTGGGAGAGGAACGATTTCTATGGAAGTCACCCAGTATAAGTGTAGGAAGGTAGCAGGTAGTAAAGGAGCAGAGGGTGTATAAAAGAGTTTAAATGGGGACAGGCAGGAACCCTGGGGATGAAGAGAGAAACTTCTACTGACGAACCATCCAGTCTGAACGTTTGCTTCTGGCCTTTGCGGTCACAGAAAGATTCTTTACAAATACAGAATGATTCAGGAATCAAAACGTTGGAAGTCATTTTTTCCAGTTGTCAGCTCAGACCATTTGACCGTGCCTCGTTAGTAAGGAAATAAATACCTCATTAAAAATAAGATGTCATGAACCTTTGAAAGATGGTCTTTATTTTGTAGCATCAACTTGAACTTTTAGCACACAATCCAAAATCCACTGCTGTGGTGTTCTGGTAGCACTTACCTCCTGTCCTGTAGCTATATCTATTGCCGTGTAAACTGTACCTGAGGCTCTACACAAAAGAGAGAAAAGGAAAAGAAACACTTATTAGCGCTTCGGAGCAAGGCTGAGAGCTGAACACATGCCCCTTCCCACTTGTCCCTTTGAAGTGCTCTCAGTCCCATTCCTTTTCACACAGTAAATATAATCCGAAGTATTTCTGAGCCAAGGCTGCCAATGGAGCAGAAGCCAGAGAGTTTAGGGGCAACAAAGCTCCTAATAAGGGACAGTATGGTCACCTGAACCCTTGCTGCTGAACCAGCGACTTAACACAGCTTGTAGGACCGGGAGTTGATCCCATTTCAACTGGCGTGACTGCACTGCCCTGGCTTGCAGACTGCCCAACGTGATTAGAGAGGAGAAAGGACCCGCTGAAGTAAACAAACGTGGCATTTGTAGCGAGGGGAACGGGAGCGTGAGCCTCAGCACACAGAGCCGACCGCAAATCTCTCAGTGAATTGCACTGATTTGCCTCCCTATAGCCTCCCCCCAACCCCTATTTTCCCCCTACCTTGCTAAGAGGGGCACAACACCCGCATTAAGGAGAGTTAATTCAGAAAACAAATCTGTAATTTGAAGACTGTCTTACAGTTCCTTCCCTGCTTGCAGCTGCATTTAACAACCTGACCATCTAATGACATATTTTCTTACTTTAAAACACATTCGCGCAAGAAACCCAGTCCCTGTGACTCAAAACTTTGCCAGGAAAGGGAGAAGAGCAGGAAAGTGGGGAACCCATCAGAACAACCAAAACCCCCCAAAAAATACAAAAGAAAAAGAAAGCAAAATAACAACCAACTCCAAAGCATCACCAACAGCTTTTCCAGCAAAGTAACTTAGCCTGGTTTCAGTGCTTCCTTCTTAACGTAAGGGAAGGTACAGGACAGAGAAGGAGCATATACCAACCCTTGTCCAATCTTCTCAAAACATGTGTACTTCTTTTTCGGATCGCCCACACTCACAATACTTCCTACAAAAACAAACAAACAAACAAACACACAAGAGAATTTTGTAAGTACTTTTTTGTACAGATATAAGAAACAACTGTACTTTAAGAGCAGCCCCACGGCCACAGCAGAACCTGCTGTGCTTCGTGAACCACTCGTCAGAAATCCAGAGGCACACGAACACCAAGGAAGTCCTCGGTTATAACCACACGTACCAGCTGCGGCATGGTACCTCCCACAGGTATCTCCCTTCAGAAATGGTGGGACACAGACATGAAGTACATTTAATCTTCACTAGCAGACGGTGAGTGCACACTGCCAGGCCCAGGATGGGAACACATGGCCCTCACACGTGTAAATACAATTATTTGCTGGAAACCTGCAACTTAAAGTCACTCCCAGCTTAAACGCACTGGATGATCTGGGATGCTCCTGCACCGCAATGTCCTGGGGTTGGGAACTGGATGATCTTTAAGGTCCCTTCCAACCTGAACCATTCTATGATTCTATGATCTAGTTCCAACCCCCTGCCCTGGGCAGGGACACCTCCCACTAGACCAGGTTGCTCAATGCCCCGTCCAACACCTCCAGGGATGGGGCACCTACACCATCTTAGAGCTAAGTCTGTTGCAAGTTTAGCCAAAGATTTCCCTACACCACAACAACTTCTGGGAGAACATACCGGCACAAGCGTAGCCATTACTGACCCAATGACTGGGCTGCAAGACTCAGGGGGGAAACTAGAGAGACCCTTCAGAGCCAAACCTCCCCTGGCCTGGGCATCGTTCAGCCGCTGTTCGAGGAAGCCAACAGTCAAGTGCAGTTTTTAGCAGCAGTTACCGCGCGACTGCAGCATTGCTCTGGTTCTGGAGAGCAAGCCGAGGCGATCTCAGCTCATTCTCCCCTAACGTGGCTGTTCAGCCAGATGCAGTGTAGCACTGCATCCCTCGGAGGGAAAAGCACTTTGCCTGGTGTTCTGCAACACTCTGGGGCGGTGAGGGGCCACTCAGGCTCAGGCTGGATTTCTTATCCACGAGGAACACAATGTTTTCTGTACAACGGGAGGGAACTCTCAGCACGAGGACAGGCTGCGAAGATGCGCTGGAGTCCTGCAACTTGCATGGTGGGTTGCCAGGGGGTAAATTCAAGGGGTTCAGTCTGGAGAAAAGAAGGCTCCGAGGAGACCTTATAGTGGCCTACCAGTATCTTAAGGGGGCCTACAAGAAAGCTGGGGAGGGACTTTTTAGGCTGTCGGGTAATGGTAGGACTAGAGGGAATGGATTAAAACTAGAGATGGGACAATTCAGACTGGACGTTAGGAAGAAGTTCTTCACCACGAGGGTGGTGAGACACTGGAATAGGTTGCCCAGAGAGGTGGTGGAAGCCCCATCCCTGGAAGGTTTTAAGGCCAGGCTGGACGGGGCTCTGAGCAACCTGATCCAGTGGGAGGTGTCCCTGCCCAGGGCAGGGGGGTTGGAACTGGATGATCTTTAAGGTCCCTTCCAACCCTAACAATTCTATGATTCTACGAAACTGGAGGAGCTGACAAAAGGAGCATCACTGAAACGCAACACGCCCTGCAAACATGAACTGATATTCATAACACCCCTACGGCAGGCAGGAATCGCACCCTTTTGAGGCTGAAGAAATCAGAGCCAACGATTCCTAGAGCTCAGCTGGGAGCAAGTCTCCTCTCTAACAGCGCCAGGGTGGTTAACAGGATCAAGGGATGCGGAGCTGCAGCTGAGATGGTGTCTGCAAGTCACTCGAGCTGCCAACATATGGTGCTGCTTTCACAGGGGTCCAGGGCTGAGCCTAAACAGATGTATATTGGCAAAGAAACCGTTCGTGGTCATTAGGCCAAGAAATCCAGTAGCCAGCAGAGTAAGAGCAGGCTATTTTCAGACACCGCTGGAAAGTGGCCAAACCCACAGGGTTGAGGGCAGAGAGAGGTAAAGGAAGGGAACACGGCCCGTGTTTGGAGAGGAGGGTGGGAAGAGAAACGTGACTATATAAGCCGCACTGTACAATTACGGAAGCAGCGCTGCCTGCCCCGAGGACAGGCATTTCTGAACAAATGTTCATAAACCTTCCCTCGAGGCCTGACACAGGCCAGAAGTTCAGACTGTGAGACGGTTCCCCCAAGGCCAGTGCAAGAGGCAGCTGCCAATCTTGCCCCGTTTAACGCCGCCGTCTGTAAAATGGGGCAACGTTTCCCCCCTCTCAAGAAATCAGGCGAGGATTCATTAATGCTTGTTCCGATGCTGTGTTAATGCGGAGCGGTGGAGATTTATCAGCTCCCTTTTAACCTTCGCACATCTTCAGTATACGTAAATACATATGTGCTTTAAGATCTTAGTCATTTCATTCACGTCAAACCAAAAACATGCAAGGGTTGCGTATCTTTGTACAAGTACGACCCCACTGCTCTCAGCGGAAAAACCACCGGTTTGCAACAGGACTCAGTTTCGCTGTGTGTTTCTTCAGACTAGCTCACATCTAGAAGCTGACACCTAACAGCGGCCACTGAACTCCACACCCCCACGTACATTTATAACGAAACCCCTCAACGCTAAAGAATCAGTTCAGCACCGGACGCCACTCGCTGGAGCACGCACGGTGTCAGAAGGTGTATCTGCCGCCCAAGACTCCCAGGAGCAGCACTTTCATTTCTCTTCATTACCAAAGTGAGTATATTTGTATCAGAATAGCACCTTTTTTTTTTGTGCCACAGTCTCGGCTTGCTCCACCTAGTCACAAAAATGGCTTGGATCCTTAATGATGGAAAGGTCCTGCTAATTAAGCGGGCGAAGTTGCTGTTTTGAAACAACGGGTATGAGTTTTCCAGTAGCAACCAGTTCCAGTTAACATGCCATCAAATTCATTTAGGCTTTATTCGGAGGAATGAGGTACCCGGATGCCATTTTAAGTTATTTTTTTTTTAAGTTATACCCTCAGATGAAATTTTCCTTCATCTAGCTATTAGTCTTTGCTTCACAGAATACTGACCGTTAGGGGTATAATCTCAACCGAGGAGACCAGCCTGACCATAGGGGTGCTAACGCAATTTACATCAACTGACAAGCAAGGCATGTATGTAATTAATACAGGATTAGTACTTCAAAGAATTAGAAATGCTCTACCCTAATAAAAATTGGCCCAGGCTGAAGAGAGCAATCAGTTGCACGGAAGAGCGGGTTCAGCTGTTGGATGTGCCACAGCATAACCCAAAAATACCAGGCAGCAGAGGAGCACTTTAGAAGATCCATGAACTAAAGGCAGGGGCTGTTAAAGACACTAGGACACAAGAGAGAGACGCGTTTCTCGGAAACAGCTACTAATTCGGGTACCCACACAATGTCAGGGCCCTTAAAAATAACCAAGTCACTTTACATCATGGTATCGGGGAAGGTGAATTTGGGGATGCATTCATTTTCTCTCCCTTTTTTAGACACAGGAGGAAGTTCTGCTCACTTTACATCTAACATTTCAATACCAACATCCCTGCTCCAGAGCTACAGACTATCAAGATGTGGAACAATCCCAGACCTCATAGTTAAGTTGATGTTACTTATTCAGCGCTTGTTTTGCAGAGCCTGAGGATCTGTAACTCCCCGGGGACTTCAGCTGGCGTCACAGGTGCTCAGCTTACATTTATGCTCCCTCCTTCCATCTGCCCCCGATTTTGGCACACAGTCACAATGCAATGTCTTCAGCAAGGGATCTCAAAAGGGGAATGTCAAAACATTTCAGCGTATTAAGATTTTGAGAAACCAACACAGCAGGACCAGGAATTTAAATTTAAAAAAAAAAAAAAAAAAAAAGACATACTTAATTTTTCCAAGATCTCTTCATCTGACATTTTTGGCTTTTTCTTTTGTTTCTCCGTGTTCCTGACCAGCATGTCAGGCACCGTGGTGCTGTTTTCCGAAGGAGAAGAAATAGGAGAAGTCGCCACATCCCTGGTAGGAGGAGGAAGGGGGTCTATCACAGAGCGGGTGTATATCTAATTTTGTTGAGAGAAACACACGTATTAATACAAATCAGATGAAGACTTAAAGACTTCTATTCATTGTTATCGTTCTTGTTGTCAGGGATGCATTTCTATTGCTACTTTGTTAGCAAGCTAATGTCACTAAGCAAGGACTCTCTTGTCCCCCCCACAACCAGGCAGGTGACAATATGAAGGTGCTCTGCCAGAAGGAATGGCTCCCCCTCTCCTGTTCCCAAGGAGGGCTCAGCACCATGCCATGCGTGTGACTGCAGCGGTGGGGGCTGAAGGAAGGATTTCTGCTCACAGATTTTGTGTGTTCAGGGCGCGGAGCTATCACAGGGGGTGGAGCTGCATCATCTTCATCGTCTTCATCTTCGGACACTGAGGGCACTGCAGGGGTCTCGGAGACAGCCTTCACATTCTGCGTGTGGTACACAAACAGCACCAATAAAAACCCTATCGCTTGTTACAAACAAAATCACAAACCTTGGATTAAGGTCCTAACAGAGACTGCATTGAAGCAAGGGCAGCCCAGAAACCCCCCCGCAGCCAGGGCTGCATCCCCAGCAGCGTGGGCAGCAGGGCGAGGGGGGGATTCTGCCCCTCTGCTCCGCTCGGGGGAGACCCCCCTGCAGTGCTGCCTCCAGCTCTGGGGCCTCAGCACAGGAGAGACACGGAGCTGTTGGAGCGGGGCCAGAGGAGGCCCTGGAGATGCTGGGAGGGCTGGAGCCCCTCTGCTGGGAGGACGGGCTGAGAGAGCTGGGGGGGTTCAGCCTGGAGAAGAGAAGGCTCCAGGGAGACCTTGGAGCCCCTGCCAGTCCCTCAAGGGGCTCCAGGAAAGCTGGGGAGGGACTCTGGATCAGGCAGGGGAGCCATGGGACGAGGGGGAAGGATTTTAAACTGAAAGAGGGGAGATTGAGCTGAGATCTTGGGCAGAAATTCTTGGCTGTGAGGGTGGTGAGCCCCTGGCCCAGGGTGCCCAGAGAAGCTGTGGCTGCCCCATCCCTGGAGGGGTTCAAGGCCAGGCTGGACGGGGCTTGGAGCAGCCTGGTCTGGTGGGAGGTGTCCCTGCCCATGGGACAGATGATCTTTAATGTCCCTTCCAACCTAAACCATTCCATGATTCTATGAAAATTAATAACCAGAACAGGCTACACCAGAACAGTTACAATATCTGACAAATTCGAACTCCAAACATCCTGAGCCTTCATGGGAAACGGCAAGGACAATCCGGCACTGCCTGACTCAACTGTTCAGACAGAGCCTGTCACCTGCTTGTGTGACAGCAATCCTCTTCCCAAGGACTTGAGACCCACCTGAGCTCTCTCACTGCCTGCCCAACACCCGCACGGCGGACCCAGCAACTCTGGGGACAACATCTGGATTTGGACATATTTGTCCCTATTTATGTTGCCTCTCTTTCTCGCTGCTTGCTTCAAACCCCGACCATGCAGACTGGCAATTCCAGTCTTTAAATGTTTTAATTTGCATCAAAACCTTAATGTTTCCTCTACAAGTTGGGAGATCAAATTAATATCAGCTTTGGTATTGTGACTGAGAACTAACTAATGAGAGAATCTGGAAAAATCTTTTCAAATCCCTTTTAAAATTGCTTTCTAAAAGAAAATTTTATAAAAAATAGGAACAATGATTATTTTTTTAAGAAAAGATTTATAACTGGTTAAAAAAAAATAACCGGAATTTTTTGCAATACTGTGCTTAGAGCTCAAAGCCACTTTTAACCTTTTAAAAATTTGAAACTGGATTTGAAGTTCATGGCATCCTTCACACTATAAACATTTCAAAATAAACTTGGCGAGCTCCTCGACCCACTAGACCAGTTCTGCTTGTGCTCCTGCTTCCAGGCTGTTTATCATCAGTTCCCTAAGACTGGCAGGGGAAAAAAAAGGCCTTAAAATAAAGTTCTCTTCGAAAGAGGGGGAAAACAATGTAGTTTTTCACCAAACGTAAAATATTTGACGTCATCAGCATCCTGACACATAATTGACAAAAAAGCTTAGCCTGTTAAAAGCATCAATAAAAAACACTTGGAAACTCCCGAATATTGCCAAAATTAAAGGCTACTCAGCGTCTATCCAGAAACATCAGGCTACCTCAGTAGACTGGTAACTACTGCTTTTTTCAGGATTTACTTTAAAATCCAACAGCTCGGATATTCTAAGCTCCTAAGGACTGACCTACAATTACACGTAACAACAAACAGTGGCAAAAAGGTTCCCCTTTTCCTTTCGCAGAAAGTCCTAAAGGGCCAGATCCAACTACACCGCCTCCCGAAGGGAGCAGAACAAGCCAACTCTAGATAGTGGCATGGCAGTGAGAAAACGAGAGCTGAGGGAATTGTGGGGGTTTATGAATCATCTTCAATTGAATGTTTTGTTTCTTCTATCTCGCGTGTACACAGAGAAACATATCGCGTCTCCTAACAAAGCAAACAGGAGCGGTGCCTGCCCTGGCAAGGACAGAGTAAAGGTCAAGCAGAGAGGAGGAAATCCTTTTATTTCCTTTTCTGATGGAGATTAGTTTGGTTAATCAACACTAATCAAACAACATTAGCTTTGGTCAATCAGACCTTGTAGGTTAGTAATTAAGCTTTTTTTATATCACAGATGTTTATGCGGACATATAAGACCTGGGAGCAGAGCGGTTATCAAGTTCTAGGTACAGGAAGAGATTGAGTTCTATGAAAACAGAACTATTTCAACTCATTAATTCAACACTTTCTGTTCACTAATAAAAGCTACTCCTGCCTACTTGATGCTCCCCAGGTTGAAAAAAAAGCAAAAAGAGCACGCCTGTTTTTATAAACGTGTATTCACATGCAGATATATAGTTCAGACTTTAAAAGACTAAGCGAGGTAAAAGTTTACGTGTAGTTAACTACTTTATGCAAGTTTTTAAACAGACAGAATGAGAATATAAGGCTTACCAAGGTATTTGATGAATTGTAATCCTCTGTCGATTTATCTGAAAGAGACAGATAGTAACGCCGTTAGAAATGAGTTGCAAACGCAGCAGCAGTGCGGACTGGAGAAAGGGACACGCTCCCTTCAGAAGGGGCAGGAAAAAAGTCTGCTCCCAAACCTAGGCATTACCTCCGGCTCCCCGGAGCAAGCGGACAACCGGCAGATATGGGAATAGAGGGTAAAAAGCTCTGCAGATAAATACAGGGGCCCCAAATCCCTGCTGCAGGAGGGTAGAATTTCCCAATGCGACACCTGAATGAATACTGTCCTCCATCCATATACACAAAATATTTTCAATATTTTTCAATATTTTCAATATTAAACGGGCTAAATCACCAGCAGATGTGCTGCGGCCAGCCCAAAACCTGCAAGATGTTCAATCTCAACCACCTAAACTTGCTGGAATAGCAACAGAGGACCCGATGAATCAAATGGCAGGCTTCTTGTTTGACTACCCAGGCACACATGGGGAAGATTTGTGCTTTCATACCTGCCTGAAGCCTTCCTAATTAATACCCGTTCTGGTGACACGGTTATATCCCCTTACACAAAAAAACCAAACCAAACCAAACCAAACCAAAAAAAAAAAACACAAAGGAGGAGCCCTCAGCACAGGAAAGACATGGACCTGTTGGTGCAGGTCTAGAGTCCAGAGGAGGGTCACAAAAATGCCGGGAGGGCTGGAGCCCCTCTGCTGTGAAGACAGACTGAGAGAGTTGGGGGTGTTCAGCCTGGGGAAGGGAAGGCTCCGGGGACGCCTTATTGTAGGCCTTTCAGTACTTAGAGGGGGTCTACAGGAAAGATGGGGACAACATTTTTAGCAGGGTCTGTAGCAATAGGACAAGGGGTAATGGCTTTAAACTACCAAGGACAGATTTAGACTATAGATAGAAGGAAGAAATTTTTTACAATGAAGGTGGTGAAACACTGGCCCAGGTTGCCCAGAGAGGTGGGAGATGCCCCATCCTTGGAGGTGTTCAAGGTCAGGTTGGACGGGGCTCTGAGCAACCTGATCTACTTGAAGATGTCCCTGCTCACGGCAGGGGGGCTGGACTAAAGGCCCCTTCCAATCCATGATTAATATTTAGAAAGAGAAGGAGTTAGAGTTGAAAGAGAAAAAGGAGCGGAGGCTGCAGGAGTCCTCCAGTGGGCAGGTAATCCATACAAAGAAGGCACAAAACCTTAGTAGCTTTTTTAGAGGAATGCAGCCAGCAGTTATCAAGCACCTGGCCACTAAGGCATATTCCTCAATCACGGCACACCGGAGCAGACACTGTCACCCCAAGCATGCACGAATCAACATCCACACCCATGCTGGAAATTGAAACTGGTGCAAAATTTAACTGCCTGTTTTTTTTCCAGTGATTTTCATCACTGGGATCCCAACACCAGCGCTCTGGGTTCTGCCTTCCAGATGCTGGCTGTAAGCTTCAGAAAAACTACGTGATTTGGGATTTAGGCAGTTGACTGAACTCCTCTTTTGCACCTCTGCTGGGCATCAGGATTAACAGAAGAGCATTTTAAAGGAAGAGGGGTGCTTGGGCAGCCAGAGAATCGCATCCACGTTTTCCTTGAAAAGACAGATCTACTTGTTGATTAAATGAAAGAAACCCCACAATGACTAAGCAGCTGTATGAGATGATCACCACGTACCTGTGAAACTCATGTACTTCTGGCTGTTGGAGATCTTCTTGGAGTTGTAAAACTCCAACACGTCCAGCACTGCCTGGGGGTTCTTCTTCTGCTCCGACTTGGTGATGTTGGAAGTCTGCAGTAAACGCGCCCATTGCTCCGGCATTCCCTGCGGGGAGACGTACCTCGTTAGCTCACAGTCAGCCTAACACGGGTGACAGCACACACACCCGCCACCACGGCTCTGCCAGGCAGCTTCTGGGCTTACCCAGTGCTGTGAGGGTAACTGGGAGAAAAGAAGAGAGGAAAGGAAAAGAGGCAGTGGATCGATACTAGCCACTGTCTTGTGTTACAAGTCACACGTTCCTTGCATAGACATGCAAATGCCACTCTGCTCACGGGGCTCTGGGTGAACCCCACATCCTTTGAAGACCAAAACTCAAACGACAGAAAGGAGCAGACCCAAATGCTGCAGTTCAGGAAGAGCTTCAAGCAAAGAAACCAAACCCTTTATGCACAGATATACACATATTTACATATATCCAAGAAAGACTACAGAAGTAACACGCACTGTATAGCATGCAGGGGAGGTTCAGGATGGATATTAGGAAAAATGTTTCACACTGAAAGGGTTATCGAGCATAGGCTCGATAGGGACAGAACAGGCTGCCCAGGGAAGAGGTTGAAGCATCATCCCTGGAGGGATTTAAAAGCCGGGCAGACGTGGTGCTTAGAGATATGGTTTAGTGATGGTTTTGTCAGAGTTAGGTTGATGGTTGGACTCGATGATCTGAAAGGTCCCTTCCAACCTGGGCAATTCTATGATTCTATGATCTAGTGCAACGAACATGCAACATTCACTTGGGTCTTCTTGTAGCACTAAAGGTTCTTTGATAATAGTGGTTTGGTGCCTATTGTAACCGGAGCTGGGAAAGCAGAGATGTCAACCTCACATACGAAGCTCCGAATTTCATTACAGGGACGTCATTTCAGCCAGAAAACAAAGACATCTGGAGTACGGCCTGACTCGTGCCCTTCACCACCAGCAAGAGTCACAGTTTGTATAGATGAAGCGGCAAGGGACAAGACGAAGGGGCAAGTTACGCTCCCTGTTCAAAAGGCTGGCTAGATACGCCACTCAGGTAACGCCACACTGGTAGATCTACATTAACCTGGGCAAGTCTAGAGGCTGACATGCAAAACACAACTGTACACACGATTCAGGTTAGGAGAGCAGAGTCCCTGAAAAAGAAGAATATTAAAGAGGCAAAAACATGTACACCTTCTGCTGCTATTAAATACTATTTCGTAATCAAATTAAGAAGAATAATATGATGAAATACAACTCTGTCTTCATAGTATTTTGCACGTCAATTAAAAAAAAACTACCATAAAAGCATCTGACATCTAGCCTTCGGGCAGCGCACACACATTCTGTCACAAATAGTTACGCACAGTTGTGCGTGTCCTGAAGGGGAGCTCTCAGAGCCCCATTTGGCGAACACAGACTATGCTGGAGGCCTAAGCCAGCTCTAGAAGAGGAGGGGAGGGGAAGGGAGGGCAGATATACCACATTTTGCTGCCCATATCAGCCAAAAAACAGTAACGGAAAAAAGTTTGCTGGCAGCCTGGGCTCCTGGGATGAGCCAAGTTTGACAAACAGTCTCTCAGCAAGAATTAGTGGGTAACCTCTGCAGATGTATTTCAGAGGAGATCAAACTAGATGATGGTAATAACCTTTCCAGCATTACTATATAAAAGATTAATGGGTCCTGGCTCCTCCCAGCAATAAGCCAAACGACATAGTTCTCTTTTCCTCCGGATTCACTTACCGTGAATTCTCCCGTGACTGCATCAAACCCCACATGAATCGTGTGTTCAAAGTCTGAAGGGAGGGAGATCTCCGGCCGCTCTTTCTCTTTCTTTTTATTGGCTGGAAGAGACAAGAACAACAACAAAAAAAATTAAGTCCATCGAGAATTCAAATCTCCCCAATAGCTTCCAATTTACCTACCCAACCACACCCCACTTTTGCTAGTTACGGGATTTCGATCTGGGGCAGAAAACCAGCAAGTTTAAAAACTTTGTCACCTCACTTCAGAGCAGCCCCAGCACAGGATTGGGACAACAAAAGGACAACAAAAATCAAAGTCTTGTAACCCAGGATGAGCTCGAGCCAAGGAAACTGATATTTTGGGTATGTCAAGTATCAACCGGTAGGGCCAGGCTCAATAGCACAAGAGCTATTTACCTGAAATATTCACTCGAACTTATACAAGTCAGAGTCAAAAGCACTACAGCAGCAGTTAAGTGGGAGCCATGCAGTTTTGAACACGTTTTTTTATTTGTTGTTTTAAGGAACTTTAAAAAAAATATATATATTATGCGCTGTTAAATACACACTCGCCTCTCATATTAAGACAGGGACAAAACTGACTACAAATGCTGCTTATAAATTGCTTCCTGCATCCTACATTCTCAAAACAGAGTTCATGAAGAAAACCAAATATAACATATGAGCTCCTGCTACACAATCTTACATGAGCAAAACCATTTATATTCTCCTGCTCACCGAAGGACCTGAATGTCGTTTTAATAACAAGCTTTGAAGACACAGAGCAAGAGGGCAGAATGTGGCAGGTGAGGGGCACAAGTCACGAAGAAACAGGAAAGGAAATAAATCAAAGCAGACGCGCTCTGCGAATTTTCAAGTCAAGTCTTCAAACAAGTTTATCGTCCTGCCCTGGATTGAGTTCATCCATATTCATGACATATTAAGGACTCCACCTTCCTTTTAATATTGGCTGTATTCAAGAAGTCGAGAGCAGTTTAAGGAAGGACCACGTTCTACTCGGCTTTGCTGCTGCTCGCAGTTAAAAAACAAACAGAGCCAGGAGAAGGTGACTAAACCACTTGCGTTTCTCAGCTGCTACCTTTTATATCTAAAGCCAAACAGAATTCGTTCCGTGGCTGACATTCCCCAGTGCATTTTTGGCAACATGAATGCCAAACCCCAGGTATTTCTGAAACCTGTGACACTAATGCTCGATATTGCAATTATTTAAGACGCTGCTGGTGGTTAGTTGTGTGGAGATGGTCAGGGCTTGCCCCGAAGGACCGAATCCCACTTCCTTCAGTGCCAGCTCTGGCACCGTTCTCTGCATCATTACAGAGTTACTGTTGCACAGATTAATTTTGGATCAAAAAAAAATAAAAATAAAATCAGATGCTCCATTTGGGACACGAAGCTGGAACAGATTGTTTTCGATCCCTCTTTCAAACAAAGGGGACGGGGGAAGCTGAATCACAGAAGAGCGAGAGAGTTGCCAAGGGGAAGGAGGAGAGAAAGCTGCAATGCCGGAGGAGCCATCACAGAGGGGGGAGCCGGGAGGAGACAGAAGCAGCTGCTGGTTAGCAGATGGTGAGCATCTGCAGCACGGAGGCCTTGCCAAAGAAGGAACAAGCCGCTGCATCCAGCAGGTAGGCAGAAAAAGCTGCGTGCGTTAGCGGTGGATGGAAAGCAAGAGGAAAAGAGAGGCAGAGAGAGCCATCAGAGGCACCATATTCGGGCCACAGGATCAGTCCGTTCCTCCGAGCCGGAGAGCAAGGCATCAGCTCAGCCTCGGAGCCCACCACTCTGGCGAGGAAGAAGAGGGCACAGGGATTAGCACCACTACGCAGGAACACTGCACGCGTGACGCACACCCACAACGTGGGCCAGGACGACTGCCACAGTAGGTTTGAATGTACCCCTAAAAACGCCCAAGGGCATGACGAAGTTGCTGTTCAGAAGTCAATACACTTAAGTGTTTGGGTTTTTTTTTTTTTTTATTTCTACAGCCCAAGCTCCCTGCCGCACACCCAAATCCCAACAAACTTCTCTGGAACCAGCTGTTCCAGTATCCGTTCAACCAGCAAACCGAGCCGACTGCTGACTTATCCAAAGCGGGAGACGATGGCCCGAACGAGCCTCAGCTACGCACAGCAGTAAAGACGGTTCTAGAAGGATTGATTAAATAACATAATGGCCTCTGTCATATCAAAGATCCAGCGCTCTGCTTATGTTCAACAAATAGGTAGAGAGTTTCAGTACGGCTACGCTGCAATACAGAAATAGGAAGAGGTTTTTCTGCATTTATGGCTTATTTTGTTCTCCTACACCCCAGCAGTTAATATTCTCCCAATTATCTTAGTTTCCTGCAACTGTTTCCTACGGCATCTCAACCCTTTGCGTTTTCCCTGACTCTCAAGAACTCTTTGGGGCAGCCACCGCAAACTCGCGCTGAAGATCACTTTGCCTTGGTGATAACATTACAGCGCCTGAAACCATAATTGCTCTGTATCCTTTTTTTAAACCTGCCCGCCTGCCACTCTCAGGGGTTTATAGCACCCAGACTGAATTCATCATCATTTGAACGCGCATGAAGTTGGCACGTGAATTCACAGATTTTCCTCCAGCACTCCCAGAGGACAATGAACTTCCAGAAGCTTTTGATCCAAAATCTGACAGATCTAAAAGCCTAAACGTATTAAACCATTAATGACATAATTGCTTTTTGTAGCAGGTATTTATGTCATAGCAGGAGGTCGAAGACAAAAAGAATTACAGATGGGCACTCCCAATCTTGCTAAACGCTTAATCCCCCTCCACAGAGATTACATTATCCTTGCAATGGAGTCCAAAAGTCTTGAGGAATCTTAAATTAAAAAAATAAAAGAGAAATCATATATCTGTTTAAGAAGGCCTACCTACCACCAAGTGCGTTGTTCCCACAAACACCTTACCACCTTCTCATTCAAAACCTCGCACATTTGACGCTGTTACAAGAGCCACCCACAAAGTTTCCTTATGATGCTCTGGCAACTTGAGTTGCAACTAGGAAGCACGAGGTCCCACTGTAAAATAAGCCCGTGAGCCCATCCTGAAGCATAATCAGATGGGAAAGGTCTTCTCCACTGGTAAGGTGGAGTGAAGCATTCCCTCTGGTCACCACGCAAAGGGCTCCCGGGTGCTCCAAACTGTCGTCTCGTGGGTAAAAGATGAGCTCAGAGGCGCTAAATGTTCCACGTTTAAGCCAAATTCATACCCTCAACTAGGACACCGAGGAGCCCCGAACCCAAAAAACTTCAGATGTTCACACCACCTGGTGAAAGCAACAAGTCACGCAAGCTCTGCACCCGTATGACCCATCCAGTAGTAAGGCGACGTGTTTTTTAAATAGCGGTTTTGGGGTTTAGGCTGGGACAGGGGAAATCAGGACTGGAAAACACATCCTAAATTTTTCCGGCAGAGCGTGACACCTCCAAAGCAGCCGGGCAAGGGCACAGCACTCAGTGGAAGTGTGCAAATGTGTATGAGGCCCGGGATTTAAGCCCCATGTGTCCTTTATGGCTCTCTTCACGCACAGGAGTAGCGCAATGGAAAAGACACTTTTGAAAGCGCCTTCAGCTAGAACTGCCCTTCTTGACCCAGTAAGCTGTAAAAGATGCCCTCAAGATGTCCCCCCTTTGTTGGCTTCCCCTCTGATCTGGCCCCACAAGCTCTCAACAGGTCTGTGGCCTGCTCCACAGCAGGACTCCATGCGTTTCAGCTGCACTTTGGCATAAAGTACCACCTCTTCACCGTCTTTCCCACCCATCCTTTGTAGAGTGCCTGCTCCCGTGCTGTTCCCTGCCCGGCATAAAGAGCTACCACGTCTCCGAAGGGATTGACACCATCGACTTCAGCAGCTCTCAGGCTACAGCATAAAAGCCCACGTCCATATTCACTAGCAAAATTAATCACCGAGCATTTCAGCTCTTCGCAGGCTCTTTGCAACCCCAGCAGAGGTTAAACACAAATCTCTGCCTTCCCTGCGTAAAGATCCAAAGGTCCACGGATTTGCCCCAAATTATGTTTCTCGAACGGAACAGAAACCAACTCCCCTTTCAGTCCAGCCAAACTAACAAATAACACCCAAATTATTTCAGGCACAAACCACAGAGAGGTGGCTGAACACCTGGGAATTTCATTAACATTTAAGCAACAGGAGACACCGGGAGTTCAGTTGTCACCATGAGATTAGGAGGAGTTTTCAGAAGATGAAAATCAACCCATCTGAAATGAAGGCGACAGCGTTAAAGGTATTTTTTGCTCGACAGGAATTAAAGGACAGAAGCAACCATTCTCGTTCGGGCAGGTGTATTGCAACAGAAGGCTCTGCTGGGCTTGGCTAAACAAAAATCTCTCATCTCCTGAAGCATCTGCCACGTTGGCCAACCTTCAGCAAACGCAGGCATCTCCAAATCGGAGGCAGCCTGTCTGCTGATTTTACCCAAACCGTTCACTTTTGCAGCTCTCCTTTAAAACCTACTTCAAACTGGCATTTCAGGTTGCATTTCTTTTACTCTCTAATAAATTTCAGGTGATTTCTTCGGTCCCCGCAACTGTTGAGCCTCGAGATTTAAAAGCTGCACTCCCTTCTTTCTTTTCCCTTGAGTCTTCTTTACGCGGACACAAAAATCCTGCAGCTCTTTAGGATTAACAATCATAATTGCAAGTTCTAACCAAGATCCGGCAAACTTTTAACATCGAGTTCATGGGTTTCTGCATTGCATAATCAAAAATCCATGTTTGTAAAACAATATAAAGTTGCCAAAGGTACCAAACAATAATAATAATAATGAATGCTGCAGTATTTTGTGGAAAATGAACCTACGTCTTACTTAAATTAGTGGAAGTGGCACTCCAATTAGTCTTTTTTCTAACAAATTTAAGGAGACAGCCTGCCTCCCAAAGCCCAGGAAGCTGAAGACATCAAGGCTTGACTTTAGTTATCCAGTGTCCAGATACCATTGCAATGCAGACTCTGCAAAAAGCTGATGTATTAGAAAGAGGAACTCAAAAAAAACAGGTCAGATATAAAAAGAAACCCGCATATATTAGGGGATAGAGGCTTTTTTTTTAACTTACATCACTTCAAAAGATTCATATGGGAGAGAGGGAGTTTTTTAAAATATCCTGATCTTAAAAATTAGAATTTCACGTACAGTTCACAGCTCCTATCTCCCTTTCCATCTGTTTCAATCCCTGTAACAGGAGAAAATTCCTTCGGTTCACAAGAAATGTGCAAAGAATTTGCAGTAACGGATTACTCTTAACAGCAAGTAGACAATGACTGACCCGAACACCAGACCAACCATGCAGTAACATATGACAGGCCTGGCAGGAGATGGCCTGTTAGTCACGCTTAATTCAAATTATTTGCTGTTTATAGCAACAAACAAGCAAAAGACCTCCCTCTGCTCCCCAAAATGACCAAGACAGTCACACAGGAAACAAACAAACAACATTTTCTAAAACCTAAACCATTAGTAAGCACCAGGTGCTTAGCTGAGGTCATTCAGAGCAACATTCAGGCAGAAGGTTCAGAAGAAAAGACAAAATACTATACTTTTATCTCCTGGTAAAATAGCTCGGTAAAATCGGTCCTTCCTTTTCTTTTCTTCCGGGTTGGGAGGCAAAGGTTTTGAGCCATGGTTTAAAGTCCCGGCATCTTTGCTGCCCGATCCGATCATAGTGCTGGTATTTCTCATCGGAGGAGCAGGCGGTTTGTCTTCTGTTTCGACTCCATTGTTAGACATCTTCAGCTGGGGAGGCCGTTACTAGGAACAGGAAAGAGAAAGAAGCAGCGTTATTTATTTATTTATTTATTTATTTGTTGTAAACTAGAATCACACACTGCCAAATAAACCACACACGGGCATTTGCAGACTAGCCTGTAACCTCGTATCAACACAGACCAAGCGTCAGCGGGACAAATTCTTTTCGAGCTCCAAGTTTTTTCTGTTAACAAGACTCTGTTCAAGCGTTTGAGTTATTGATCGTTAAGAAAAGCCTGTTTCAGGATACAGCCGATTCTCAAGGAAACCACGGAGCAGAAGTGTAGAGTGGGGATGAAAAGCAGTAAATACCAGGCAGCAAAGATACTCGAGAGGAGCCAACAAGTTGCTGAGCTCGAAAGACCTCTCAGTTCCATGCTCGTTCCACTAAAAACTACGTCAAAATGTTTGTCTCAATCTCCAGCACATCAAAAGAAGTATGGCCAGCAGGTCAAGGGACGTGATTCTGCCCCTCTACTCCGCCCGGGGGAGACCCCACCTGGAGCACTGCGTCCAGCTCTGGAGTCCTCAGCACAGGAAGGACATGGACCTGTTGGAATGGGTCCAGCAGAGGGCCATGAAGATGATCAGAGGATGTCCTCTGTTGTGAGGACAGGCCAAGAGAGTCGAGGGTGTTCAGCCTGGAGAAGAGAAGGCTCCACAGAGACCTTAGAGCCCCTTCAAGTCCCTCAAGGGGGCCTACAGGAAAGCTGGGGAGGGACTCTGGATCAGGGAGGGGAGCCATAGAATGAAGGGTGATGGTTTTAAACTGAAAGAGGGGAGATTTAGATTGGATATCAGGAAGAAATTTTTCACTCTGAGGGTGGTGAGCCCCTGGCCCAGGTTGCCCAGAGAAGCTGTGGCTGCCCCATCCCTGGAGGGGTTCAAGGCCAGGTTGGACGGGGCTTGGAGCAGCCTGGTCTGGTGGGAGGTGTCCCTGCCCAGGGCAGGGGGTTGGAACTGGATGATCTTTAATGTCCCTTCCAACCTGAACCATTCTGCGATTCTATGATGCAGAAAGACTGAAGCTTGCACTCCAAGAGTTTCGATCCAGCCGCTAAAAAGCTGCTGAACTGGTTCAGAGGCAGTGGTGGCCAGGAAGCCGCAGAGCTGTACCCACGTCACCTCAGACGCAGGGCCACGGTCCTCGCTTGGTCCTAAGCCGGCCCCGGCCTTTCCCTGGTAGCAGCAGACTTCAGGCACAGTTCAAACCGCCGGGAAGTCGACTGCATTTTGTTCTGTTGGAAGGGTCAAACAAAACTAGATCCCCAACACACACATAAATCCCTAAGTAAATAATCCCTGCTGTGCGGATTTAAAGACGGAAGCTTTGGAACAGGGTAATAGATTATTCTGCAACAACTAGCTTGTTCCACCCAAATGAGATCAGCGTTACTCCAGACACAGCCTGGCTGCAGCGAGATCCTTCTGGAAACCGGAATTAGTCTGCATTATGGTCTCAAAAGAAAGTCGGGAGTTAACCGTAGAACAAAGGCCAAAGCAGGCACAGTTTCTGTTTGGGTGGAAAAAGCAGTTCAACAACTTTATGAATTTCACAAGCAGTAAGGGAAGACGTTTCGCTCAGGGAGAATTACTGGGTGGCAGAAAGTCAAAAGCGATTTGCTCTTCGCAAGTGAGAAATCCGGTTTCAAAGCCAAGATCACTGCTGGCTTCCAGGGAGCTGCTTCTCCATCGGAGAGGAACCACACTGGGTCACGCTCCAAACAGATCCCGCAACCACACGACGATCCTACGACCGCACACACACCACCCTGGAGGTCTTCAAAGTCTTCTCTGGCCAAGCTACTGATGCTCAGCATTAACTGGAAAGATTTGGACCCGGGGTAGGCTGCTCTCAGAGCTGCAGGGAGTTCAGAAAGGCGAATGCTGCCTGCAGAAGGCACTCAGCTGCAGCACGTTGGACTTTGCTGAGAGCTGCGGTTCCCTAGCTGTCACTGGTCTCCAGCTCCACCTTCTCCTCCACTTATTTGGTTCCCGGTTTCTTCACACTTGCTTTTAAATGGGAGAGCTGACAGTACTGCGCAGCGCACAAGGCTTTGGACAGGCCTTCACACACAGGGAGCTTTGTGAGAGGTTTGACCCCAGCCCCGCTTGCTCCCAACACAACCGTGAGACGGAATTCTAAATGAGAGACTAGTATGTGGGGTATTGATTTTAACGAGGGGACAGTTTGGGAGGGGCAGGGGGAAATTAGCTGCGCGTTCGTCTGGGCGTCTTCCGGCACGTGCCCTGCGCGTCTCCCATCCCTCATGGCTTCGGTAAAAAACGGAGCAGAACCAAGCCACAGCCGGAGCGCCAGCCGTGAAGCGGTGCAAACGACGACTCTCCCCGTCTAAGCAGTGGGGAAAAAAAGTCTAAACTCAAACCCAACTGGTAAATTTGGCAGCCACTGCTGCGCACTAGACCTGTGCGACATGAAGATATTGAGGCCTCACCGACGGGCTTTGCGCAGTGTCGGTACTGAACCGGCACAACTAAAGCTTTTGAAAGGACATAAGCAGAAGGGCCATGTAAAGAGATGCATTCTTCGCATTTATTTTTTTTCCTTATTTCTTTGCTTATTTAACCACGAGAAAGCAAGTTGCTGGGAGGGTGCTAGGAATACGCTGCAAACAGGGAAGCGGAAGGAAAATGAAGGTTAGCAGCTATGTGCCGGCCAAACGGCCCTCCCCGGGAGCAGGCACCCCATTTGCTGCTGTAACACGCTGGCTGACCCCCCCAGGGGTTTGGATAAAGGTGCATCCAAAGATTCCCTCACCGGCCAGGACTCCTGGAGCTGCAGGCACGGCTGAGACAGCAGGGGAGATGATTGATTGCCACGTTGTTGGGTCCCTCTGCCGCCGAGCAGAGGCGAGCAGGTGAGAATCGGTGCTCGGTACCTGCCCGTCAGAGGCACGGGGCTGAGCGGGGGACGGGGTGAAGTTCACTGTGTTGGGGAATGGACGCAATATCAGACCGAAGGACGGTACAAGGAAGAGAACAGAGCGGCGCGTGGCTCCAGGCTGGGGAAAAAGAAGTGAGAAGAGGAAGGAACACCCCCCATCCCAGAGTATAGGCAGAGGCTGGCCTAGTGCTGGGAGAAGGAAAAAGAACACAGGGGAAAGAAAAAAAATATCCAACACCAAAAAGACCATGAAAACTTAAGAAAAACCTCTGGATGTCAAGCATCCTCACCCTCAGTTCCACCACTGCAGAGCCCTGGGGACATCTGCTCACAGTTTCTTCAATATAAGAGGGTTTTTCAAAATCCCTCAGTCGGAAAGGACGGCGCGCAAGTGAATTACTGTTTTACCGCAGGGCTGGAAACACTGGCGGTACAAGCTCTTGTTTATTTTATATTATTCCCTGAATGAGCAAGTAACTGCCGAGAAGTTACGTAGTTTAACAAACAATATTGTTTTACACCTATTTGGTAACTGCGACTCTCAGGTGGGCAAAGCCCACAATACACCCTCTCCTTTCTTCTCCATCGCTCAAGCCCCCAGACCGTCCTCCTCCTTGAAGTCTTATGTTTGGAGTAATAAGAACTATTTAATCTGTTTGGAGATGGGGGGAGGGGCGAGAGAAATGTCTCAACCCACAAAACCGAGAGACTGGTTCTACAGAAGTTATCCCCTGTAATAGCAGCACTATCCCAGAGGGTTCCCAAAAGCCTTTTCCCACTATGTGTTTAAAGGGAAAACCAAAACACCTGCTTATGTGAGTCCTCTCCCTGTGACACAGAGACACAGTCTACCCCCCAAACTCAACGTCGTTATACTTCAAACGTCTGCTGGCTTCAAAGCGCGTGGATGAAACCCCGTCCTGACCGAATCGCACCCCCCTCTCCAGGGCTTTTACGGCCGAGCTGAGCCCCCAGAGCACGGAGCCACACCAAGTGGTTACAGAGGCGGCCGTCTCCCTCGCCGTAGCCTAGCTGACTGCGCAAATTCTCTTCTTCCTAAAATAATCTCCTGCCAATTCCCGCGTAAGCGGGCTTTAAACAACCGTCTGTCCCCCCGCCACCACCCCTTGTGTAGGCCCTGCTCAAATTCAGGGCACCAGGCAATGGCTTCACCAGCCGGCATAGCATCAGCGTTACGGCACCGAAGCGCCTCGATCCATCCTAACAGGAACGCAAAGCGTCACCGGACCGAGCTGCTTCCTTCTTCGCCCCAGCATGACTGTGCTTTGCGAAATTCGCCTTCTGTTTCCGCGGCATGATTAAGTGAGCAGTGGAAGCGATGAAACAGCACATGAACTTTTCAACCGCAGCCAGACGAGGGAATACCGTTTAGCTGCAGACGCAATTATTCTCAACTACTACGTATATGAAAAATACCAGCGCTCGAACCAAACCCCACAGCCACCACTAGGAAGGCACGGCCATAACGCAGCACTATTGTTTCTGCAGCCGTTTGGGAGTACGGGAAGTTCGAGTTGTTTCAGTGCACAGTACTTTTTTCTTTTAAAGTTTTATTACATACTGCAACCTAAGTCAAGTTACAGAGGCCTTCAAGTGCTCCCTGCTCCTCCCCATCAACTTTTGAAACCCATTAGCTAAATTAGATTACTCCAGCCTCCGCAGAGCCGAGCGGCAGACCTGATAAAACGCCTTTCACACCTACAAACCGTTTGTGCAGACAGGAAGGAGTGACAGACGACCACGCACAAAGGGGACAAGAGGCTCAGGAAACCACTTGGCGGTTCAAGAGAGGGCAAGCGGAGGTACGGAACAGGAGACGGCACCCACGGGTGCCAACAGCGGCAGCCAAGAGCCGAGAGCACACAGACCCTTGTCTGAGCCGCCTTCAGTAGACGTGGCTCAAAATCACGACGTTTATGGCTGTAGCTTCCCTGTAACACAGGCACAGGCCCAAGAGCCATTCTTCTAGCCGAGTGGGACCCCAACGTACGTGGAGCCTTCTGGCACTGCTGCGTGTAACACACACAAAAAAAAAAAAAAAAAAAAAAAAAAAAAAAAAGAGAGAGAGAGAGAACAGAGATCCTCTATTTATGTCATTTTTCCTTCTGGTAAACCACATCGTTTCAAACCTGATGTTCCACGTTGAACTGTGAGTTTCTAGCAAGCTGGCTGTGTTTCCTTTGCATTCCTTAGCGAGACAGGCAGATGAGTGATTGCTAAACCAGAAAGCAATTAAAAAGTCAGAGGAGCTGAAACCTACGCTACAGTAGATTCCATAAAGATAAGTATGTCCAATGCATACTAATTGCTGGAGTCAACACGAAAACTCATAAAAGAGCCATCTATAATTCATGCAGTCTGGCAAGACAGTAGCTGCAAGTTACTCACTACAACTTAGAGATGAACAGAAGTGTATTGAACGAGGGGCGGCGGGGGAGATGCTCAGCAACCGTTTTCCCCTCTCTGCCTATTACCAGAAGGAAACCTCACATTTTTTCCAAGATGCTATTTTTCTGTTGTTGCCAGGGTGAGGAAAGGGCGTCTTGACCTTTAATTAGAGTTGATCCTGATCAGAACAAGCGTTTCACCCCTGCACCACTATCCCTGCCGCCTTCCACCCCACGGCTAGAGGTTGCTCGTGCACACACAGAGTTAAAAAAAAATAAAAAATAAATCTCCTTTTTCCTCCTCGTGCTGCCCAGGTGGGAAGGAGCAGGGGCTGTCCCCTGCTCTCTACAAACACACTGTGGGCAGCAGATTCCCTCCCCCTCTGCCACTCTTTCATCCAAATCCCAGCAGAAAATTAACGGCAGAGTTTACCGGCTGGGTTTTGACACAGGATGCAAAAGATACTCATTTGGTTTTTTTGTATTTTTCCTTTATTGCTTTACGTGGGACTAAGTCCCAAACACAGTCTCGCATTGAGGGAAAGGCATCCCACACACGTTCCACCTGGAAGAGAAGCAAGAGGTGTCCCTTTCCGCCACCTGACAGCGGATGGGATCTGGGACACGTGCTGTCACAGAAAAGGGCAGCAGCGATACGCACACCCTGAGGGAGGACAGGCTCATCGTCACGTTTAGAGGTGATTAAAACAAAACAAAAAAAAAAAATAAAAAAAAAATCCCAGAAACTGTTGCATTTAGCTGTCTCCCCAGGCAGTTACTGCGCATCTGAGCGCTGCGCAAGTGTGCCAATTAAACCAAAAAAAAAAAAAAAAAAAGTCAAGGGCCATCAGTGCATCAGCCCAGACCCAACATTTACATGTGAA
The DNA here is from genome assembly GCF_964199755.1 of Larus michahellis. NCBI lineage: Eukaryota > Metazoa > Chordata > Aves > Charadriiformes > Laridae > Larus > Larus michahellis. The sequence continues at coordinate 217,172,982 of NC_133896.1, forward strand.
TTAAACAAAGCCCCAGGTTTTCATAAAGTTCTAATAAAGAAAGAACTACAGTTCAGCAGCGTTTGCCCACCTATCTTTAGAATTTACCTGCTAGACCCCTGCAGGTGCTGCCACCACCTAAAGACGCAGATGAAAACCCTAAATTAGATGAAGTGATAATCACTCAACATAAGTATACATTTGGAAGGGAGCGCATCCACCGCTACAGCCGGAGCAGGGGGGTGTGAGGAGGGGGAAGGAGACACGCTCTCGTGGCAGATGGCCAAATACCGCCTGCAGCCTTGCTCCCCTGCCAGCGTTATTTCCATAGCGCTAGACACAAAGGATGGCTGACCAGTTCCAGCTCAACAGGAACGCTGGAGGACTCCACGGCTTGGGATTTTAAAAGGCAAAAGACTGGAGGGTCCTTTTAAAAAAAATAATTAAAAAAAAAAAAAAAAAGCCTTTAATTCAACCCCAACTGTTCAGGCAAATGCAAGACCTGCCGGGTGGGATTCCCTAACCTGTATTTTGCAGGAGGACACGGACACCACCGACTGCAGCGGGCACCACCTCTGGGCAGGAGAGCTGTCAGACCTTCTCCTCGGCAGATAGATGTACCGTTGTACCACACAGATATGCCTCTAAAGAAGAACAGACTAATTATAACCGCTCGATTCCTAGCAACGAAGCAGAGTTCTCCTTTCACTCAAGTTAACGAAGCTTCTTTCGGTTTTGTTTTAAATAATCCAGGGCCGGCTTTCGCCAGCCTCCACGGCATGGGCCCGTGCAGGACCGCCGTGTCACTAACCCGGATACACGGAGGGGTTCAGCAGCACTGAGGCAGGTCAAGCCCTTTCCACCAGATTAGGCTTCAATCCAACACTGTAGAGGCAACGCCAGCTTAAATTGCCGTGTTTCAACTTCGCTTCGGCCGTTTCCTGAATAACTAGCAGCATCAAACGATAACCATTTCGTGGTCAATGCCAGCTATGCCCAGGTACCCGGAGTACACCACGAACTGGGATTACCGGTGCTCCAGTCGGGTGGCTCAGGCTTTGAGAGCTGCAGGGACCAGCTCCGGCTCTTCCCATCCCCAGGCAGCAGCCCGCTCGGTTTGAGTGAGCGCTCACCCCATTCCAACGGCGTTTCCGAACAGCCCCACAGAAAGAGATTATATATTAAAAAGAGAAGGGGTGGGGGGTAAAAGGGGGTGGGGAAGGGAAAAGGCGGTGGGGAAGGGAAATCCGCGCTGAGGCAGAAGGAACCAAGAGTATAATTTTCCGAAGTTCTCAGTCCACAAATCATCCTCCTTATTTCCTCCTCTCCAGGCGTGCTGTCCCCCCGCCCCTGGCTACGTGCCTGAACAAGGCCGTTGGCTGGTGCAGATGCCGGGACAGGCTCCCTTTCCCAGCGGTGCGGAGCGGAGCAGCCTTGGCTCCGGTTCCACTTGTGCTCGGAGGAAGGCAGGGCTTCAACCGCAGGAGTCGAAGCAGCGACGGGAGTTAGAGCTTGCTAAGCAGGGTGGGAAAAATAAAGGCCTCCTGTTAAAGCACACCCAAAGCTCATAGAAGCAGGTTTCCCTGGGGGAAATCTCGCGTTCCAGAGGAAATGACTGGATGCAGTATAAATAAAATATATTAACACACACAGTTAAACCCATCCCTGCAACTGTCCACCTAACTTACTTGGCTCTAAACCCAAACTGCACATTAGCGGCAACAGCAACTGAAAGGAGCCGAATCATCCATCATTTTTCCATTCGAAAGTTTCCAATCCAGAAGACGAACATCGAGCACAGGGCTCAGAATTAAGCCCCCGCTGTCCCCTGATGTGGAATAATTCCTAGTCGACATATTCACGTTTGAAATGCACATAGGTATTTGCAAAAACTGCGCCTTGTGAAATGCAGAGATTTGACCTTTGCCATTTAGCAATGGGGGTGGGGGGGGAGAAATAGGTCAGAAAATTCTAACACTGTCATGTCAAGTAAAGAACATCCCACAGGCACAGAAGACACGGTCACGCAGTGGTTAGCGAAAAGCCACAGTGCATAAACAGCAAAAAGTTTGCATTAACCTGTAAAAGATGATTTTTTTCCTAAGGAGAAGAGACACGAAGACAGAGACCTGCGAAGAGGAAACCGATGTTCTCAGGAGTAGAACTCATCCAACTCCTCTCTTTGCTGGGAAACGAAAGGACAAGACGACAACACAAGCATCGTTAGTGGATGAAGCCATCCAAGAGCCTCAATTAAGACTGAGGGGGAAATGCCAAAAGAGTTCAGCGCTAATTAGAAATGCAAACATTTATCATCAGGGTAGCGCTCGCCTCTGTGTATGGCTCCATTGTGTTCAGGGCAGCTAACGACAGTAGGAAGCCCCGTGCTCCGTCGTATTTATGTAACGACTGGCAAAGCTGTCACATTCCCTTAATTGCTAGCCAGGATTTTCATCCTGGCAGTAGTTTTCAATTAAAGGAAATCGCAAAGACTGCTTCAGTTTCACATTGCTTCGCTACAGTTCTGGTTCTTCTTCAAAGCTGGGGAAAAGAGGAAGAACAAATAATTCTCCCAAGACAGAATGAGCGCTGCGTCAAACACGAGCTTGTTGTAGACAAACCGAATTAAGAGATAAAGAGGGAACAGCCTCAAGTTGCACCAGGGGAGGTTTAGATTGGGTATTAGGAAAAATTTTTACACTGAACGGGTTATCAAACATTGGAACAGGCTGCCCAGGGAAGAGGTTGAAGCACCATCCCTGGAGGTATTTAAAAGCCAGGCAGACGTAGTGCTTAGAGATATGGTTTAGGGATGGGTTCTGTCGGAGTTAGGTTGATGGTTGGTCTCGATGGTCTGAAAGGTCCCTTCCAGCCTAGGCGACTCTATGATTCTATAAGGAGAGCACCATCACACAGTCAGAACTGAAAGACCTAATTTAGCATCAGTAAAGACAAAAAAAATTGAGATCTGCATATAAATCTGCTTCAAGTTTGCAATGATTACTCCTTCTGAAAGAGGGGAGATTGAGAGGAGATATTAGAAAGAAATTCTTCGCTGTCGGGGTGGTGAGCCCCTGGCCCAGGTTGCCCAGAGAAGCTGTGGCTGCCCCATCCCTGGAGGGGTTCAAGGCCAGGTTGGACGCGGCTTGGAGCAACCTGGTCTGGTGGAAGGTGTCCCTGCCCAGGACAGGGGGGGTGGGACTAGATGATCTTTAAGGTCCCTTCCAACCTGAACCATTCTGTGATTCTATGAATTATGATACATGTAATGCTCCAAAAGCAGTTCATTTCAAAGGCAAAATGAAAAAGCCTAAGGTAGCTTACGGTTTCCACCTAATCGAGCTTTCACAGAAAAGCCTCCTGCGCTGGTAGAGCATCAGCGCCGTGTTTATAATTACATGCCGTCTAGCAAAACCCCCAATTGTACCTAGTTTATAATCCCAGTCCGTACCGAAGTAGGCGCAGCGAGGATACTGTGGCAAGGTCTCGCGTTCCCAGACTTCCTTCCTTGTACCAAATGGACTGCGGAGCATTCGCTAGCCCATTAAGAACCATCATCGTTTAATTTCATGAGCAGCAGTTTGGTTTTAGGAGGTACCATCAAGCCTTTTATCACATCATTTACTCGGATCCCGATCACACTTTCTGTATGTCAGCAGAGAAAAGAAAGCTCTACAGGGCTGGTACAAAGGATCTGCTCTTTCTGCAAGATATTACGACACAACTCTGCATTAGCGCTCGGTTAAATAAAGCCCATCAGCCAAGTGAACTATTTTTACTCCATTGAATAAAAGGAAATGTAAGAACATCATTTATTACAGAAGCGGGCCCGTTTTAAGGCACTGTGTAATTAGGAGTAGGAGTTAATAACAGGACCAGGAATAGCAGGCAAGGTTTTCCTCAACATCTTTGTGCAAGTCTTTCTGGGGCATGGATCTTCTTATCCCGTGTTCCTGCTACAATTACCCCAGCAGCTTTAAGTAGGGCGCATGGATCTTCACTGCTACCTCATTCTTTCTCCTAGAATCACAGAATGGTTTGGGTTCGAAGGGACCTTAAAGACCACCCAGCTCCAGCCCCCACAGGCAGGGACGCCTCCGACTAGACCAGGGTGCTCAAAGCCCCATCCAGCCGGGTCTTGAACGCTTCCAGGGATGGGGCAGCAACACCGGCTGCAGCCACAAAACCTAACCCAGAGGAGACCGATCGAGCTCCTTCGCACAGCCCTGTCAGCGCCTGCAGCAAGCGGCTCGCTCCTTTCAATCCAATTCCCAGCGGACGAGGATCTACATCATAAAATTAGCAACAATATGAACTGCAAATTCAGCAGAATTTGGATTTCACTGATGGATGGACTGCCAGTACGCATGTTTTATTCATCTCAAGACTGCTTTGTCAAGTTGGTTGCATCTCCCTTCTGTCCTTAAAATGCTAAAAATCATTTTATGGTCACTATCGAGCAGCCGAGAAGCTCAATAGAGAGTGTTGTCCCTTTTCTAAGTGCTGGCCAAAACTCAACAGATTTCCAAAACGAAGACAACAACCAAAGACTGATGTTCTAGGAAGCTGTATGAGTCAGAGCGTCTTGTTCCGTATAATATTCCCTCCCACCGCTGTAAGTCACCTTGCTGAAGTCCCACGGCTACTTCCCGCTAAGGTCACCGGCGTGTGAATCAGCCTCCCTGCGAGAGCACCGCACGCAGCGGATCGAGACGCAGAGTTTTCTGATCATCCTTCCGTAATTCCAATAATTCAGATTCAAGGACGTTCACCACCAGCACACTCTCCTAGAGGTTCCTGCTCCGTACCCATAACCCTAAAGCTTCCTCAGCGTTCAGGCACTCAAACCAATTCTCATTTCAGCCTCCAGCCCGCGTTACCAGCCCACGCTCCCTCTCTCTCCTGTTGTAAATCCAAGGCAAGAGAGTGTAAAATGAGATACTTAGCTAAAACACTACAATTTCACCTCTCACCCCGACAGTAACAGCTCTGTTTGCTATAAAACTGATAGAGCAGCTATTTCACAGCCCACAAGAAGTGTCGGCGTCGACCCCTAAGCATACCCAGGAGGAATGCAGGGGGCTGCACCTCCCAAACCAGTTTTGCCCCCTCCGCTTTATGGCATTTACACCCTGCCCCACGTAAGCAGTGCCTCCCTCTTTACTGCAGCTCACATTCGTACACCCACCGTGGCACAACCCGCGCTGACTGCCCCCCTCTCCTGCTGGAATCATAGAATTAGGGTTGGACTTTCAGATCATCGAGTCCAACCATCAACCTAACGCTGACAAAGCCGCCACTACCCCGTGTCCCTCAGCACCACGTCTGCCCGGCTTTTAAATCCCTCCAGGGATGGTGACTCCACCACTGCCCTGGGCAGCCTCTTCCAATGCTTGACAACTCTTTCGGGGAAGAAATTCTTCCTAATATCCAGCCTAAACCTCCCCTGGTGCAACTTGAGGCCACTTCCTTGTGTCCCATGGCCTGTTCCTTGGGAGAAGAGCCCGACCCCCCCCGGCTACCCCCTCCTTTCAGGGGGTTGCAGAGAGCGAGAAGGTCTCCCCTCAGCCTCCTTTTCTCCAGGCTGAACACCCCCAGCTCCCTCAGCCGCTCCTCACAAGACTTGTGCTCCAGACCCCTCACCAGCTCCGGTGCCCTTCTCTGGACACGCTCCAGCACCTCAGTGGCTTTCCTGGAGCGAGGGGCTGTCCTTACACTCCTCGCAGAGGGATGCGGTGAAGTGAAATACACTGGCTGCGGGAAAGGAGATCCCGCAAATCAACCCAGAAACGAGCAAGACCCGATGGCTTAAGTAAACCCTCTCCTTTGCAAGTACGAGGTTGCTGCTTCCACTCCTTCTTTCCAGCCGTTTCCTTTGAGCTGAGTTTTCCTCCATTCCTGGTTATTCTTGTACTGCTGGTATTTGCAGGTGCTGATTCACAGCCTCCCAAGATACGCAGGTTTGGCTGCTTTCAGCTTTAAGAAAAATCACTTCAGGCTGGAAATAGCTGTTGTTTTTCTGTGAACACTCTTCAACGTATATCTAGTTTTATCTGAGGGTACTTTAACTAAAGCCTCAAAGTTTTATCAGTCTCTGTTGCCCTATTAAATATTATAAAACAGACATCGAAATTTGTGGCCTGCCATTGTGCTAGGTCCCTTTTAGCTTTAAAAATAGAAGTTGGATTTGAGCCTAATATACATTCTTTAAACTTCTAACACGGTTTGAATTTACAGCCCCATAGGTGAAACTTTCCCCGAGGGTTTCAATCCTTAATAAGATTAAAAATCTGCAAAAACGTAATGCTTTTGCTCTGACAAAGCTGAACCGAGACAGCTCAAATAGAAGCGGTCAAATCCCAAATCCCAACTTTTTGAAACGGGCTCTCAAAAAGCAGCCCTGAGCAAGTCAACCCGCAAGTCTGTTATTGTAATATCTTACGTTATATCAGCAGACTCTTTTCAGTGGTTCCCAGTGACAGGATGAGGGGTAACGGGCACAAGCTGGAACATAGGAAGTTCCGATGAAATATGAGAAAAAACTTCTTTCCGGTGAGGGTGAGAGCGCCCTGGAACAGGCTGCCCAGGGAGGCTGTGGAGTCCCCTTCTCTGGAGACTTTCAAGACCCGCCTGGATGCAGCCCTGAGTAACGTGCTCTGGGCAGTCCTGCTTCAGCAGGGGAGTGGGACTAGATGATCTCTAGAGGTCCCTTCCAACTCTGAAAAATTCCCTGATTCCATGAAACGGCTTCTCTCTTAGATCCAAGATGATGTAGCGTTTCCAGCCTCTGCTCCGCTGGCTCCCAACCTTCCCTCCCCCCCAGCGCATCTGTATTCTGGGTATTTCCTTGGAGAGTCATTAACTGCTCCTTCCTCAAAGGCTGAGATTATTGGCATTTTTCTCAGACTAGATTTCTAAGCGTTTGAAAGACCTGTCGGGACAGAGAAAGAAATAAATACAGAAAGATACCAATTCATCATTCTCTCTGTCAAGACATTGCAGGTAAAGAGAAGACCGAAGTTTGGGCTAATGTCTTTAAAGACCGTTTGCTATCGTCTTGCGTGCCTGTGTATCATTTACGTATCATTTCACACTAACGTCGGTGTCCTCAGAGGGAGAGGGTGAATTAGAATATCAGTATCTCTAATTTAGGAGGCGATTAGAGCAACAAACAACAAACCAGAGCTGAACGTATGCTCAAGACAATCTAGTTAGAATTCTATTTTAATTAAAAAACAGTCAAATAATCGTATTATCCCAAGGATTGCTTCAGGCGTGGTTTCAATCCAGCACACTTTTTTTTTTTTTTTTTTTTTTTTTTTTTTTTTTTTTAAGTTCCATACCCAGAAAATGATCGAAAAAACCCTGTGAACTACCAGAGGGGTGCATTCTGTACAAGTTCCTCTCCCAGTCGGAGAGCCCAGGAAGGCTGAGAAATAAATGTTCCAATGTCAGTCAGCCACTTGCTAAGCCGCTTAAAAGAAGAAATTAAAACTAATAAAGTAAAAGAAGCATATATCCCAGGCCAATAAATACAGTTTTCCCCTTTTTCACCCCACTACCTGCAAATATAGTCTCGAAGGACACCTTTTATTTATTTCCTCCTATTTCCAATCCTTTGCCTCCTTTGTCAACGCGTAACATGCGCCTCTTCTACAGCTGCGCAGTTCACGTGGTTTTATTTAAAGAAAAAAATTAAAAAAAAAAAAGAGAGAAAGAAGTAGTTCAAAAATCACCTTTCATTTCTGGATTTGCTCTCACCTGCCGCGTGGGGCCCTGCCACATAGCATGAATTTTACCCAGAGGAGACGGCAGCGGCACAAGCCAGCGCAGCTGCCAGAGCCCCTTCCCTGCGGGTATCACTGAACTGGGGCCCCGGGGCAGACGGCGGAAGGAGCAGGGCAGAGGCAGAGCATGTAGTACAGGAGAGCGTGCTTGTAGAAACACGGACACACACATATACATACAACACAACATACAGCACAACAAAAAGAGCTTCTACAAGTATATTGGAAGCAAAAGGAAGACCAGAGAAGTTGTAGGCCCACTGCTGAATGAGGCAGGAGTCATGGTGACGGAGGATGTGGAGAAGGCAGAGTTACTGAATGCCTTCTTTGCTTCTGTCTTTTCTGCTCGGCCCAGCCCTCAGGAGTCCCAGGCATTGAATAAAGTAACAGGGAAAGAAGACGACTTCCCTTGGGTTGAGGAGGAGCGAGTGAGGGACCAATTAGATCATCTAGATATTCACAAGTCCATGGGCCCTGATGGGATGCACCCGAGAGTGCTGAGGGAGCTGGCAGAAGTCATTGCTGGGCCGCTCTCCATCATCTTTGAAAAGTCCTGGAGAACAGGCGAGGTGCCTGGGGACTGGAGGAAAGCCAATGTCACTCCAGTCTTCAAGAAAGGCAAGAAGGAGGAGCCAGGGAACTACAGGCCGGTCAGCCTCACCTCCATCCCTGGAAAGATGATGGAACAGCTCGTTCTGGGTGTCATCTCAAGGCACGTGGAGGAAAGGAAAGCTATCAGAAGTACTCAGCATGGATTCACCAAGGGGAAATCATGTCTGACTAATCTGATAGCCTTCTACGATGGCATGACTAGATGGATAGATGAGGGGAGGGCGGTAGATGTGGTCTACCTTGACTGAAGCAAGGCGTTTGACACGGTCTCCCACAGCATCCTCATAGGGAAGCTTAGGAAGTGTGGGTTAGATGAATGGACAGTGGGGTGGATAGAAAACTGGTTGAAAGATAGAGCTCAGAGGGTTGTGATTAGGGGCACAGAGTCTAGTTGGAGACCAGTGACGAGTGGTGTTCCCCAGGGGTCAGTACTGGGTCCAGTCCTCTTCAACATATTCATCAATGACCTGGATGAGGGGATAGAGTGCGCCCTCAGCAAGTTTGCTGATGACACAAAGCTGGGTGGGGTGGCTGACACACCGGAAGGCTGTGCCGCCATACAGAGAGACCTGGACAGGTTGGAGATCTGGGCAGAGAGGAACCTTATGAAGTTCAACAAGGGCAAGTGTAGGGTGCTGCACCTGGGAAGGAACAACCCCATGCACCAGTACAGGTTGGGTGCTGACCTGCTGGAGAGCAGCTCTGTGGAAAGAGACCTGGGAGTCCTGGTGGACAACAGGATGACCATGAGTCAGCAATGTGCCCTTGTGGCCAAGAAGGCCAATGGCATCCTGGGATGCATCAAGAAGAGCGTGGCCAGCAGGTCGAGGGAGGTCATCCTCCCCCTCTACTCTGCCTTGGTGAGGCCGCACCTGGAGTACTGTGTCCAGTTCTGGGCTCCCCGGTTCAAGAGGGACAGGGAACTGCTGGAAAGGGTGCAGCAGAGGGCTACAAAGATGATTGGGGGACTGGAACACCTCTCTTATGAGGAAAGGCTGAGGGATTTGGGTCTCTTCAGTCTGGAAAAAAGACAGCTGAGGGGTGACCTTATCAACGCTTATAAATACTTAAAGGGTGGGTGTCAGGAGGATGGGGCCAGGCTCTTTTCAGTGGTGCCCGGGGACAGGACAAGAGGCAATGGGCACAAACTTGAACATAGGAAGTTCCACCTAAACATGAGGAGGAACTTCTTTACCCTGAGGGTGACAGAGCACTGGAACAGGCTGCCCAGAGAGGTGGTGGAGTCTCCAACTCTGGAGACATTCAAAACCCGCCTGGACATGTTCCTGTGTAACCTGCTCTAGGTGACCCTGCTCTGGCAGGGGGGTTGGACTAGATGATCTCCAGAGGTCCCTTCCAACCCTATGATTCTATGATTCTATGATACACACACGGATCTGCGCATGCACGTATATCGCTTGCACCACCCAAGCAACTCGCCTATTTTGTTTACTCCCAGTGAGAGTGCATCCTATGACCATTTATAAAACAACTATCCTCAAGTGATACAAAGTGCTTAAAAAAAAAAATATATATATATGCTATAAAGCACAATAGACAGCTCTGAAGTCGCATAATTTGGTATTACGCATTGCCAAGTTACTTCTGTAAGTATACATACACCGGGTCTTCTTTCTACTAACCCCAATCCATATTGATTTAAAAAATAAACAAACCAACCCCCCAGAGGCATATAAACGAGGTTGTTGCCCAAATCCACGCTGACCTCACGCATGCAGGTCATTCAGCCACTGCCACTCGCTGTATGGAAACACACTTAGGAATTAAAGGAGAAAAGAAAACGAAGACACTTCTTGAGCCCGTTTCCTCTTCCAAGACACTTGTGGGCGGGAGGGAGGGCCAGGCAGCTCAGGAGGGTTAACCACACAATTTCCCTTCGGGCTTGCGCTGAAGAAAGAAGAGATTCAAGGTCTTCCAGTTCCAGAAACAGAAATCCTCCTCTGCGGAAATTTTATTCTACCAGGTCAACACACAGAAGACAGTGGTGGGTCCCCAGCCATCTCCTTCACCACTCCTCATCCTGCCGAGCCCTCAAGTCTGCCAAATTCAAACTCCAAATGGCTTACTGGGAGGTAGAGAAGATGCCAACAGACAAAACTAATAAAGTTCCTGAACTTGGACTATCTTCATGTTATTTATTTTTAGCATTTGAGTGTAGAAGCCCAAGGACCTGGTGAGTAGAAACAAGTTTCACTCATCCTGGTATTTAGTAGTAAGAGTAACCTTCAGCTGTGAAGCCCTCTTGCCTCCTCCACTGCCTGCATCCCTCCAAAACCAGTAGGAAATCAGGGAGGATGTGTTGATAGTGAAGGTCATGATGATGAAGTGGGAAGATTTTCCTTGTTAGAGGTTCTACGACCCTTAAACTTTGAGAAAGTCTGCCTGAAGGGACAGAAGCTCACTCCCTGCTGCCAGGTCAGGGCGTAGACGCAGAGCAGTCGCCATGAATATGCAGAAGTGGTGGGTGAGCGTTTCTGTTCCCCTCCCCACTCCCAAAAGAACAACAGTTGGAGCAACTTTTAGACCTTTACGCTCAAGGAGAAAATCCTTACAAAGCAGCTCTTGCAGGCAGAAGGCAGGAAGGTCTTCGTTTAACCTGGCAAGTTTTTACAGTACGCGGTCAGAAAGCCAGAGCAACGTGGCTTCGCCCGTATGCGGGATTAAGCATGACCCCCAACGTGGAACTGCGTCACAGTCCTGCAGGATCAGGGTCACCACGGTGCTGCAGCTTAGGGGTCACTAGGGCCAAAGCCCATCTCACCTGCACACGCAAACCCAGCGTGGAATATTGCGGCATGAGGCCACCAGACCATACGGAAGAGCACCTCTGAAGACCAACTCACCAAGACATACTCAAGCCTGAAGTATGAGGCTGACGGAAGAGGTGATATTTGCTCTGAGCCTTTTCTATACCACTAGTGCTTGCACAACACTAATTACGACAGCCGACAGCAGCAGTCACTCTGATGGGAGGGCCAAACAAGAGTGACACAGCTGTCAACCGCATTCAAAGATTCAAATCCTTAAGAGTTCATTATTTTGGGGCTGGAACACAATCCATCCAGCAAGATACGCAGGTTTGCAGCTTTTCTAGGACAGAATGCTTCAGAGAGTTAAGTACAGCTGACGCAGACATTAAAAAACTAAGCGCGTTTGCCTGTTTCTCAGGGGGATTTAAACAGCAGGTGAGTGGGGCTGGTCTGTGGGACACGACCCTTTTTTATTTCAGCTATTTAGATGCAAATTGCTCCCCTCCCTCCCCCTCTCAACACCATCTGTTAGCCCAGAGGTTTAGACTGTGCCTAGGGTGTAGGTTTTGGGGGAGGGGGATATAGATAAAGCATTGAGAAAATTTCAGTCGATGCCCCGATTTCCTCTGGGGCACAATTTAGGGAGGAGAAAAAAAAAAAAAAAATCACTTTGCAATACTAATAAATTACAATAGGATTTTTCACTCATTCTACTGCATTTTTCCATCGACCCCATGGATTTCCTACCCTAGAAAGCACTCCTTGCCCAGCTTTCGACCAACGAGCAACATTATAGAGTGACACAGCAGGTTGCTATGGTGTTAGCATAAGGCGTGAGCTGGTACTGCAGGAAGTATCAGAGATTCAAGGAATTAAAGTCTTAAAATAATAATGATGAAGGCCTTCACCACAAGGCGCAGTATTTCATGTTCTTTTAGCACTAGGGAAGTTACCTCACCTCTGTCTGATTTTCCCCAGTGAACAGCAAGGTACTTTCAAGAACTGTTGAGAGATTTGATCCATTAAATGCTTCACCCAGGAGTCTTCATAAAGGAAAACTATGGGTGACGGCACAGAGTATGCTTTCAGGAAGCTTAAAGACAATACAGTATTAGGAGGGGTGGCTGGTGGACCCCATGGGTGTGCTGCCACTCAGAGGGACACGGACAGGCTGGAGAAATGGACCAACACTAACCTCGTGAAGTTCAACAAAAGAAAATGCAAAGCCCTGCTGCTCGGGAGAGCTCCAGCACAGACCGTGAGCCAAGCGGCAGAAAAGCAGCTGTGCAGAGAAAGTCCTGGGAGACATCAAGTTGACCATGAGCCTCCAAAGTGGCTTTGCAGCAAAGGAGGTCAACAGCATCTGGGCCGCATTCACAAACGGGCCAAGGGAGGTGATCCTTCCTTTCTGCTCAGCCCTGGTGGGACACATCTGGAGTGCTGGGTCAAGTGCTCTCCTCCCCAGTAGAAGAGAGACATGGACATAATGGAGAAGAGTCCAGCAAAGGTCCACATTGGAGCATCTGACAGATGAGGAGAGGCTGAGAGTGCTGGGACTCTTCAGCCCGCTGAAGGAAAAGCTCAGGGGGATCTTATCAACGTGCATAAATACCTGATGGGGGTTAAAGAAGATGGAACCAGGCTCCTCTTGGTGGTATCCAGCAACAGGACAAGAGGCAATGGGCGCAAACTGAAATACAGGAAATACCATTTAGGCGTAAGAAGGAAGGGGAAAAAGAACAAACACACACATAAACCACAACAAGAAACCAAAACCATTTTTTTCTGGGGGGGAACCAAACCACAGAGCAGGTTGCCCAGAAAAATCATGGGGTTTCCATCCTTGAGGGTGCTCAAAAGCCCTCTGGACATGCCCCTGAGCAAACTGTTCCAGCTGCCACCACTTTAAGCAGGGGCTTGGACTAGACTATCCTGCAAACCTCACCAGTTCTGCAATTGCAAGGCACAAAAAGCGGCAGGGAGTCTCTGGGGGAGAGAGGTCCCCAACATCGTTCTAGCTACTTATCTGAAACAAGCAGATTTTCAGTCAGCGGCATCCGAGGCCCCGGTTTAGTGATGAAGACAAATTAAAAGAGGTGAAAAGCGACAACCTTGCGCAGAAAAACCAGTGAAAGAGTTGGGATCAGTACTACAACACCCTCCCTCTGAGTTTTCACGTGCGGAGTGCAGTCCTGGTACTTGGGAGCTGCAAGTACCTCATCTGTGATCTCAGAGGCGCAAAAGGAGGGGGGAAAAAAGCGCGAGTACTTCTTGTTTGCTCTGCCCACCTCCAATTGCTCCATCACCTCTCTAAAGGAAAGGCACTTCAGGTAGTTAACAGAGCACAACGGCATGAAAAAAAAAAATCCCTTCCAGGTGCTTCTGCCACTTCAGTTACCACAGGAAACACATTCTCAGTTTAAAAAAAAAAAAAAAAAAAAAAAAAAGGGCAAAAAGAAAAAAAAAAAAGACAGAGAGAACTGTATATGCAATCCTGATTGGAAACTCAATGGCAGAGGGTAAAGGGGACACGGAGGGATGGGAAAACCCTTCCTCCCTCTTGGATCCCAGATGATGGGACGGAAGAGCTCTCCCCAGCTTGAAGTATGAGTAGGTAAGAGACCACCAAAGGGGAAGCGGGGACGGAAGAAAATAATACAGCGTGGGCTTCAGAGCCCCAACTGCAGCTGAGCAAGTTCTTTAGCTGTCCTTGCTCAACGTTGAAGGCTGGCACCGAGACGGGATCAGGCGGACTTTAATGAGGATGCTCCACTGAGGTGAAGGAAAGGAGCTCTTAACTTTGGCTGGGATGACTTCCTGCCGGACAAGGTTTGCACAGCAACGTTTTTTTTAAAGGGTTTTGGGCCTTTTTCTTTTTTTACTGTTGGGATATTGGTTTGGTTTTTTGAGTGTTGCCAACACAAACACAACGTTTTCCTCTTTCTCGCACTGACAGAAGAGGCCAGAACACCACACAGTCTCTACTATTTGGACCCTTCACGTGCCTCCTTCCAAACTATTAACTTCTAAAATACACGCAATTCAGTATCTCTTACTGGAAAGCAATATTCTGGCAAAAGTTTTGGGCATTTCACAGAAACATTTTCCTAAAAATAATATATTTAAAAATCAATTATCTGAACAAACAACGTTTCGATAAATTTGTGCTGATATTTTGAAAGAATTTTAAATTTTCATTGCAAAATAAAAGTGGTTGCATTTTCTCCATTTATGAAAGGTAGAGTTTTCAGGTCGTCGGCGTTTCCCCTAAAAAGTGAGTCTTCTTTATGAACTGCTCTAAATCACCAGCTGATTTCTGTTTCCAGATCTCTGGCGTTTCACCAACCTTACCGAGAATCAGAAGAACAGTTACTGGAAATGGTTTTATTTAACCGGCTTCTTGTTCACAAATCCAAGCGCATCTATAAATTTTAAAGGCTGCAATCCTGCACTTTGATCTGCAATACAAGCACGAATTCTCAGTCTCCTTGACTTTAAAAAGACAGAAAGGTCATCTGTGACAGCTAAGGGGTACTTGGCCTTAATGCCAGCAAGCCACCCACTGAAAACAGTGGGAGTTTGGCCTGAATTAGGATTTTGGGATTTATCCCGTAATGCCTTGTAACACTTCCCACACAGTACTACCTGACAGCCTCTGAAAATTGGCAAAATGTGAAGGACGTGCGACAACATCCGACGTGAGGTTTCCCAGGGTGGTATTTTGTAACAATGGAATTCAACAAATAGGTGCCTGCATATGCACATATTCTCGCAATTCCGCATTAACAGGAGGTTTGGCATCCTGATTTTAAAAGCACAGTGGCTAAAAACACAACTCCAAAAGCTACTCACTGCCAAACAAACCAGACTTCTAAAAGGCAAAAAAAAAACAAAACAAACAAAAAAAAAACAACCACAAAGCAGTTGCATCCGGAACATGACTGAACTTGTGCAATAATCCCCGGCGTTTGGTTCCCTGCTATCATTAGTGATTAGATAAGCAACACCAACAACCGGCAGATGCTTTTCCAGCACCACCTCCCAAATTGTCATCTTCTCCCACTGATACCTCCACAACAGCCCTAAAATAACTGCTGCCACCCCCAGCGCGACCTGGGACAAGGCGGACAGGTTTACAGCCGAGAAGCATCGAGGTCTGAGAGCTAGTCGCTACCCACAGAGCGCCTTCGTGCCCAGATCCAACAGCATGGATGCTCCGGAAACCAGTCTGCCATTAGTTGATGGTCTTTCCCATCCCTGTTCTACATTCTTACCTGGTCAATATTTTGCTTAGTTAACTATATGCCCAAGTTGAACGTTTTCCCGCCGAGGGAAACACGGCTCTCAGCCGTGTTCAACCCAATCTGACCTCTGTCCTGTCGTGCGCCAAGTAACACGTACTCCAGGAGCCAAGGGCTTCGTACAGTATCGCTGCTCTGAATGGGGGGCCTGGATCCTGCCCAAACTGAAGTTACCGATTTCACTGCCAACAGCATGGGGTCCGCAGGATCTCATCCTTAAACAGATCCTTTATTTGGATCCCTGGAGGCAGCAGGGGCTTGCGCACGACTGGATCGACACACCTACGGCGCACGTCAGATCGCATCGCTGTAATTAATCAACGCAGCAACTGGGACACAACGCGCAAGGATTTGGTACAGCCTCTTTAGCCGTCACAGCAGCTCCCTGACAACAACCAACAGAAAAAAACCCAAACCAAAACAAAACCAAACAAAACTGAAACAGCTTAAAAGATAACCAAGGGACGGTGGGTCTTTCAGGGATTGAAACGTGGCTCATTTTGGACCAAGAGTCAAAACTAAGCACACGTGCTGCTGAAGAGAGAAGACGGGTTCCAATTTAAAAGCAGCATTTAGTTACCAAATGACACAATGTCTTCCGCAGATTAGTTGGTAATGCTTGCATTTTACCCTGAAACTAGTCATTTTCTAAGATGATCCAAACGCAGGAGAAGGAAAGAAGCCTGACTCAAAGAAAGAAAAAATAAAAAGGCAGCCAAAAAAAAAAAAAAGTCCCACAGTTATCATGTTTATGACTTACATTCTCTAGACAAGAAATCTTTGGAGCAAGCAAAAGCCTGTCTGCCCTCCACTTCACAAACCCTCGATACCATAATCACATTTTTAAAATATTGCCTTCCTTCTGGAATGATGCAAATTAAAAGGCGTAAGTAATTCTCTGACATACTATTGAAAACCACACGCCAACACGAAATAGCAATTTATTGCATGCAAGCCCATTAAACTATTACTTACAGCGTAATAAACAGCAGCCGCACAGATACCGCTGTCACCGCTGAGCGGAAAACCTAGGAAATTCCTCATCCCCGGCCCCTGGAGTTCGAGTGAGAGAAGCTGAACTGCTCCTGGTCGGAGCGGGGTTTTGTCCTCCAGAAAGATGGCAGTATCTCAGCTAACGCAGCAATTGTCCTGTAATTATCATGCACGTTTTATAGTCAATAAAGCAAAAGGGACCCTTAACTTCAAAAGTTAAGTTTTTAAGACAAAAGCAGCGGAAAGCTTTTCAAACGATGGCTGTGGAAGGACAAAGAGAGGAGACCGTGCATTTATATTGGTCAGTAAGGCGCTCACGGTGACAACCGTGACTGCAGATGGGCAGGGGACACCAGGGTTGACAGGCCACACCGAAAGTGGTTTTATTTTCAGAGGGAACGCAGTTGTCGGGCACTGAGAAAGAGCCCCAGAGGCGAAGGGAGGCGGGCAAGCCTGAACGAGACACCCAGCTGGCTCCACAGCCCAGACAAAAGCTTGGGTCTCTGAAGCTTTTTATTTCCCCGTCCTCTTCCGGAGTTAAAATCGGGATGGTATCAGTTCCTCTTTCCCAAACGAAAAGCCCTCTGAGAGCAAACCAGATTTCGAAGCTTTCTAACAACTAGGCAGGCCACGCCGTCAGAACTTGCTGCTCAACACGTACGTGCGAGCGTTCAAGGCATTCACAGGGTAGTCCTGGGATCACAGCAGAGCTACAGTTGGATGTTCTCCAGGGGTATTTTAGGAGAACAGAATCAAATTGCCGCACAAACATAACTGCCAAGTTTCGGTCTAACGTTACAGCAATTTGCTTGACGTGTTTTATTTCAGAGGACCGACTGCTGGAGTAGTATTTTGTTGTTATTAATGCGTCCAAGTCCCTTAACGCAGTGTTCGTATCTTTGGTAAGGGACAGGATTCCTTCTTCTTCAAGTCCTGCTTTTGGTAACAGAAAGCGTTACCGATTCTTCACACAGTCTGGAAAAAAAGACTGAGTTTAAGGCAGTTCTTAGCGAGAAAGACGTAGAGAAGCAGAGGACGTTCAGTCCTCTGCTTTCTCTTCCAGGAGTGCATTCAGAAAGCCAGCCTGCAAGACACTTGCTGAGTATCTGCTCGCTGCATCACCTGATGTTTTCAATTCTTGCAGCCCACGCGGAGCCGAACCACCCGGGAAACAAGATTTCCCTGCCTCCAACTCCGCAGTATTTAAGAAAGGTCAAATCCTGACCCTTTTTGAAAAGGCTGTCCAGAAAGACGTATGCAAGATTATCATGTTTCTACGCTCCCGTCACCAAAGCGGTCTGTCCAGCTCTTGCCCAGTGCAACTCTCCGTTTCCAAGCCTTGCAGGCGTCTCGCAGCACCACAGAGAACAGGCTCAGACCGTCCGAGTGCATCGATACGCGTTCGGACCATCTGTTAAACCCACAAGGCATCCCCAGTGAGAAGATCCCTGAAGAGCAGGCAATCCGTGTTCAGCAGTGAGTGCGATTTCCTCTTCGCCGTCTCTTTTAAAAGGTATTTTGGTCCCAATTCCCACAGAATTGTAATGTCACTTAAAGAGGGCCTTTTTCGCTCACAGCGCCCCATGAGATATCAGGTTTCAGAGTAAAGCTGAGCTATGGAGAAGCAAAGTCGCTTATCCATCTTGTTTCCATTACAGAGCAGGGAACTCAAGTCAGGCTCTTCAAGCTGGAGGAAAGCGCCTTCTCCACCAGACAAGGCTTCCTGAACGTAGGGTTAGAACCTGACATTCATTGACAGACATGATCGGGGCATCAGCCCCCGGCTCTTGATTTGTTCAAGGTGTTTGTTTAAATCAAAGCAGCCGCTTCTAGGAACAAAGACCAAAAGAGTATTTTTGCTGACAGCGCAAGAATCTGTTTTAGTAGAATATTGAGTTTGTTAGACTCCGCAGTAGCATGTGAACTGTGCCTCTTCAAGATTTCAAAGTAAACAAATCGGTGAAGTTTTAATCTAGAAAGCGAGGAGATAAGAGATTGAAAGAGATTACAGACCCCTAAACCAATTACAAGAACCGTGTCATTCTGTAACACTGTTCATAAGAATTCAGCTCAATCCTTCAGAAGCCTGTCATCTGGATTGGTTTGGTTTTGTTTTGCCTTTTTTTAAACATGAAAGGGCTGTGTCCCAACACTGAGCTTCAAGCCTAAGAGCATTTTTGTCGGAAGATGATTGACCATAGCAAAAATCAAGCTAAGGCGCGTGAAAAGTGGCTTCGGATCTATTTAGCAGGTGTATGCTTCCAAGCACCAGCTTGGTAACTAGGCTGAGCATCCACAGACACAGGAGGCACCAACCATAAGTCAGAGGAGGGACTAGTCCCAGTCTACAGTCACATGGAGGCATCAAAAATACATATTTTTTTTTTTTTTTTTTATCCAGCTCTCTGAAGTTTTCTCCTTTCTTAAATCCCTGAAGAAGGGAATCACTTCTGCTCTATTCTACTTTGCAAGGGATTCTCTATAAGCAGAAAATCCCCCTTTCCTCTTACTTTTTGGCAAGATACTCCTGCAGGAAGAGCTATTTTAAAGGGAGTTTGAGTTTGTAAGAACTGCACCTTCCTACTCCACAAACGAGACGAAATGCTCCAAAGTCACACTCTGTGTAGTGACAGCACTAAAGATTTTACCAATTTCCTCAGAGCCCTGCGGAGTCTACGAAAACCACGTAGTGATCAAATCACAAGCACCACTGACCCCCATCAGCCTCACGGGCCGGGTGGTTTCTGAAAAACAGGCCACAGGTGACCTCCTAGCCTTGAGCAAGAACACGGTGGTGCCAATGCAAAGGCATTGCAAAGGTTAACGATAGCGTCACTTGAGCAGAATCCATCCCACAGGACAACAGTTACTGCTTATGGATCCCAGGAGAACTCCATTGTGGAGAACACTGTGGAGAACAATCCACTGTTGTGGCTGCCCCATCCCCAGAGGGGTTCAAGGCCAGGTTGGACGGGGCTTGGAGCAACCTGGGCTGGTGGGAGGTGTCCCTGCCCAGGGCAGGGGGGTGGAATTAGATGGCCTTTAAGGTCCTTTCCAACCCAAACTGTTCTGTGATTCTACTGGAGATATCAGAGGAAATATTCTTTGCACACACAAAGGTGGAAATGGCACAAAACTCTCAAACGCTCCTTTGCTTGCTCTTTTACTAGTTACAGAAAATCCGCAGCAGCATATACTTTGCTACAAACATTAGCCACTCATGTGCGCACCCTGGGCTCCAGGCAGCTTGACATGCCTGCCCATGGTCCAAACGCGTGGATTCTTGAGGTACAAAGCCAAGCACAGAGCCAGGGGACAGAGATTTCAACGTGATACCACTATCTCAACAGAAACTCCAGTGCAGCCCCAGCTTCCTCCAAAAATGAAAGGCTTCCGTGAGACAATTCATGCAATTAAAGCTACACACAGCCTTAAGTCACTTGCTGGGTCACGAACCAGCTGATTCTAAGAATCTTTATGCAGGCTGCTTACCCAGAAATTAACCTACTGCCTTGGAAAGCGTTGCTTAATTTAGAAGAGCGATTACTTACAGCACCTGCTGCGAGCCTCACAGCCTTTGATATGCCAGCTTCTCCAAAATAAATGCTAAGTCTTCTAAAATTATTTACATAAGTAATTAAGGAAAGAACTAAAAAAAGAGACTGCTAAATGTATAACATAACAATCAGCTGGGTTTATCAGCAGCAATTGAAACTATAATTTCCAAAGCAAATAGCACAAGCCGCGCGGTCGATCCTTGCGGCAGACTCGCCTCCGAAGCCAGACATAACACAGAAAATGCCTTCCACAAGCTACACGCACCAAGTTGCATATGGGCATGCCACCACCACCGCCCCAGGAGAAGCTCCACACAGCAGGAGAACCTTTGCAAAAGAGGTGTCCTGGCTTTAAAGCCACATTACCTGTAGGCTTTAAATTTAAAGCCAAACCCACAACAGCCTCGTCATGCAAGTGCAGTGCCTCTTGCAGTAATTGAGTGCGGAGGTCAGCAGGCAACGGAGGGAGGAAGAGAAAGGAAGAAAGGAGGACTGAGGAACGGGCTCAGTTCTCAAGGCCTTAGTCCTCCAGAAGTTTCAG
Source organism: Larus michahellis (assembly GCF_964199755.1). Lineage (NCBI taxonomy): Eukaryota > Metazoa > Chordata > Aves > Charadriiformes > Laridae > Larus > Larus michahellis. The sequence continues at coordinate 217,193,523 of NC_133896.1, forward strand.
TTCACATCTACATCTGGGGACAAAATAAGTCCATGGGCCCTGATGGGACGCAGCCACAAGTGCTGAGGGAGATGGCAGATATCACGAGGTCAGTCTTGATAATTTTTGATCAATCATGGTGACTGGGAGAAGCGCCCATAGACTGGAGGAAAGCAAACGTCACTCCTAATCTTCAAGGAGGAGGACCCAGGGAACTGCAGGTGGGCCTACTGGAACCTCACGAAGTTCAACAAGGAGAAGTGTAAAGTCCTACACCTGGGGAGGAACAACACGGCTGCTATATACGCTGGGGGTCACCCAGCTGAAAAGCAGCTTGTCAGAAAAGGACCTGGGGGTCCTGGTGGACACCAACTTGAACATGAGCCAGCAATGGGTCCTTGCAGAAAAGAAGGCAAATGGTATCCTGGTCTGCATTAGACAATGTGTTGGCAACAGGTCAAGGGAGGTGACCCTTCCCCTCTACTCTGCGCTGGTGAGACCACACCTGGACTACTGGGTCCAGTGCTGGACTCCCCTGTACAAGAGAGACACGGACATACTGGAGAGAGTCCAGCAAAGGGCCACAAAGATGCTGGGGGGACTGGAGCACCTCTCCTATGACGAATGGTTGACAGAGCTGGAACTGTTCATCCTAGAGAAGGCTCAGAGGGATCTCATCAATGTAAATAAATACTTGCAGGGAAGGGTGCAAAGCGGATGGAGCCAGGCTCTTGTCAGCGGCACCCAGTGCCAGGACCAGAGGCAACGGGCACAACCTGAAACACAGGAGGGTCCCTCTGAACATCAGGAAACACTTTCTCAATGTGAGGGTGACCAAGCACTGGCACAGGTTGCCCAGGGAGGTTGTGGAGTTTCCATCCTTGGAGATATTCAAAAGCCGTCTGGACACGGTCCTGGGAAACTGGCTCTGGGTGGCCCTGCTTGAGCACAGAGGGTTGGACCTGATGACCTCTGGAGGTCCTTTACAACCTCAACTAGTCTGTGATTCTGTGAAGACACGTACCTAAAGGTGTAGAGGCACGAAGAGCCCTTCCAGTGGTTTCAGGAAGCAGTGCAAACCTTTACCTTATTTGTCACTACCAAATGCACGTTTTTATTCTGTTTGAAAAACAATGACATTTCAGTAACGGAAACTGAGACGTTGGATGCTTCCTTCCAGGGCAAAGAAGAGTTCAGAATTAAACATGGAACCCTTTCCCACACAGGTCTGCCTCAGAGAGGAGTCGGCCCACTCGCTCACGTGCGCAAAAGTTGGAAGGAATTCAAATTTCAGGGCTTATTTCTGTGCCTAATCAAGACAGAGGTTATTTGCAAAAATTCAGCTGGGATCCTAAAAACCTCCATCATGCATTCAGAAGGACTTTTTCAGCAGCTTGAAAACATCTAACAGCATGCCTGCTACCTCCCCTGACCCATATATATCAAACTATAAAAGCCGCAAGCGGCCTATACAGAAAGGTTTGCCTCTCAGGAGGTGGAACAAAGAACACAACATTCCTGTCTGAGTGCAACAAAAACAGTTTGAACAAGGTTTCAAAAGGTCGCGGTCATTACAGCCTCCCAGAACTAGAGGCACCCCGTTGCAATTCAAGCTACGCAGCTCATCTCTTTCAAGCCCAAAAAGCTTGGCTACGTTTGCAGGTCTTTTGGGGACACTAAGCAAAGTACCGGAGTGCCTCAGCTCCAGACACAGGCTGTCTCTGAAGCCAAAGAAAACCAAGTAAAACTCAAAATATTGAGGTTTAGGAGATCTGTGCGGGCAAAATCTCACTTCGCCCATCACTTTACAGCCGTGCAGCAGTCCAGAAAGCATCACACTTCGTATTATTCCTTAGGATGTTCTTATTTCTTTGCTTATGGCTTATATATTCAAGCATCTTCTAAGCTGTGCAGCTTTCAAAAAGAACCAACTATCTGCTTTTTCTCTGCACATTGAATTAACAAAGGCTTGGAATAAAGAAATACTCCAAAATTGTTTTGGAAGGGAAAATGAGCAAGAGTTGCTGCAGAAAAGGATAATACTCCTTTCCCTCCCAGCCAACTCTTTCTGCCCACACTAGAGGCTCATAAAATTTCAGGATCTTTTTCCTGAATTTTAAGCAAGCCACAGAAAACCATCCTTCCATAAAAGTGTCATCCATCCTCAGTGTCAAAATGTTACTGAGGCGGGTGAAGGCACAACTTCTGCTGGGTAACACAGAATACCTGAAAGCGCACAACAGCTCCACTGCCCGTGTGTAAATTAAGGACACAGCTTAAGTGAGTTGAGAAAGGTCACACAAATTTACAGCAGAGGAGAAACACCAGGTGGGTTTCCAGACTTTTGTCCCGCTCTGGGCTTTCTGTTGCCACCCTCCAACCCCCTGCTAATTTCACAAGCGACTCCAGGTCAAGGCACAGCACGGGGATCTGCTGGCGGGGGCAGGCTGCCAGGCAGAAGCTGCTGGGTCTGGTACCACGCTCGGAATGGAGACCGCGCGGAGAGCGGGGCAGGAGCTGGCTGCGCTCTCCCATCCCTACCCACCTCCCGTGAAACTTCGGCACTGCCCACTCTCTTTTTCCTTTCCTCCTGAATGAACCTCACGGGTTTGTTCCCGGTTCAAACTACTCAGTGATTACAACACTGTACCCTACTCCCTAGAGGGCACCAGCGCCGCGAAGCAGAGATTTGGAACACTGCTCCTGGCACAGCTTATTGGTGTTCTTGTTCTGACCACCTATACCAGGGATGGGACTTTCATTTCAGGCCTCTCTCAAAAAAAAAAAAAAAAGCATTTCATCATCGGGAATTTCTCTACTGTTTCTGCGCTCTCAGGTGCTTAAAGCCCTCGGCGCTTCCTCTCAGATTTACGCGACTGACACTGACCTTGTTCCCCACCTCCCTCATCTGACACCAGGCTGCACCTCTGTCACCTTCCGCTTGAAGGACAAGCTCCAACCTACCAACTCGCCCCGGAGCAAAGCACATGCGAGCAGCGGTAGGACCACCAGACGCCTTTCTGTCTAAAGTGCGCTCGTTCACGTTGCTCTGCTGAACAGCTGAAGAACACCTATTCCAACCGGCTTATCTTCGCCCAACCTCCATGCTCCTCCAAAGTGTTTCCTCCTTTCACAGGAGACTGATGGCAGTTGCCCATCAGCTGTGCACCGCTGCAAAGCTCCAGCACCACCAGCTACTTCCCATCAATTTTAAGTCCTAAACACTTTTCAGATTGATGGCATGAACTACCACTTCAAGAAAACTTTAAGGGTAGACCAGCAAAACCCTCCTTTGATTCATGTAAGAGGATTACTTATTTTGACAAGAGAACCCAAATTTCTAGACATTCTCAGGGCAGAGAACGGCGGTACGACAAAAGCAACATGGACCTTACTCAGTGGCATCAGTGTTTGAGCCTGGATTAACACAAAAAAAAAAGTTATCTGCCTTTTGTATCATTGGATGCAATAAACAGAGGTGCCAAACCTCCCCACGGTTTTGGCTTCATAAAAAATAATTGCCAGCCACCACCGAGTTGAGCAGGACACACGAGGTCGCAACTGTGCGGTCTGGCAACAGCCCAGCTTCTTCAGAGCACCACAGCGAGATTTTGGTAACAGGGCAGTAAAACCACCTCCAGTCCGTCAGACTCTCTGAAAGGGATGCTCACTTCAAGCGCCGTAAACAACCGGCAGATGCTAACGGCGTTCCAGGTTTGACTCACAAAATTCATTAGCATCTTTACAGAGTTTGTGGTTTGTTTTTCATATTTCTCTTTGTGCACAGTGAAAGAGATCCTCTTTTATTTACACGCCCTGCTCCCAGTACTCCAACAATTGAGTTTTAACATCTTTATCACTTCTTTCTTCTTAAGAGAAAACAAACAAACAAACAAACAGAAGACCACGCGCACGCCCTGGATTTTCCCTCCTTAATGGTACAGAAACATCTCGCTCATCTGCTCACCATCCCTTTCAGGCTTTACAACTGAAATCCAATTTTAGTTGACAGCACTTAAAAAACAAGACCGAGAAATACACAACGACCTCAAAGAGGTTCATTTGTGACTCACAGCACAGTTTGGTTTCATTCTTAAAGACTGAGAGACCCACCTTGACCCAGTACTGCCAGCACTAAACCCGGAGCAACTCGACTGGCCGCTGGGGACGGCACTTCGATCGCAGCAGGCGCTGCTGCGCCAAGGAGGCGGGTGAACCAAGCGTTGCAGTGTGACACCCTGGCACCGGGCATAGCGGTAGAAGTCATCGAAGACAGACATCAAGCCATGGTTGAAAGGGTCTGGAAGCAGATTCGCATCCCACTTGGGCTTTTCCCCCTACAGTGACAACAACCTCATGCAGAGTTGCAACCACCACCCCTGTATCTGCCCAGAAATACAAATCAGTAGCCCAAAATAAAGGTCTGAGGAGGCAGTCCCTTTGTATCAGTTCAATCCTCTGGCTGTCAGCCAGCCCAGAGCAAGTCCCACAGGTAGAGAGAACCTAAGAGAGATCAGAATCAGGCCTCCCATCGGTGAGACAACGGATTCCGCTGGCCGAATTCATCAGTCCCTCAGGGCTGTTTTCACTCTCTCATGAGAATCTGGGATATGGTTATGTAAAACAGATTCCTCGCCCTTAATTAAAATAAAGTTCACATGCACACCCTGCTGAAGGCAGCATTTAAAAAAAAAAAAAAAAAAAAATCACTTCTGAGAGGGGTAAGTCACTTATAATTAAAAAAAAAAAAAAGTCTCAGCACATAGACAAGGGAGTGTCAAACGCTTGGCCGCCACCTGGATAATCACTTCCTATGGAAAGCTGCAGAAGAGAGCCCTGGGGAAAGGAAGCATCATGCAGACTCTCTTGCAAAGGCAACGCAGGTGGGATTCGCCCTGCATGGGTGAGAGCTGCGAAGCCTGTCACCAAATCCCACCTATTCCGAGGCCACAAGCAGCAATTCTCCTTTACAGCACTAGTATGCTCCTGCGTCTTTTTTAAAAATCAAAGCTCACCTTGTTTTATCAGAAGTTCCCTGGCTGTAATAGCACGGGAGCTGACAGACGTTTCATATTCAGCTTTACCTGCTGACTTTAACATTTAAACCTTGCCCATGTTCCTCCCCTCCTTCCCAAAAGGAAGAGTCCCAGCTATTTTAGCTTCACCTTGGAAGGCAGCCCATCTCTCTGACCCTTTTAGCTGCCTTTCCGCAACGCCACTGTGTCCTTCTGGAGATGTGGAGACCAGAACTGCACATCACGCACAAGATGCGGGTGCATCAAGCATTTATCCTGAAGCAAAATGACACCCTTCATCCCCTTCCTGATGAAGATGGTGGCTTTTTTGGTTCCGACTGCAGTGATGTTTCCCACCCCATCCCGAGAAGTGAAATCATCCCCAGTTTTTTTACTTCCTATTTTATTCATGCAGCTTTCAAACTACTAAGTTAACCTTTTCTCCAAACCTGTAGGAGCTTAAGATCTCAACAGAAGTTTTCTGAAAATCCAAATATACTGCACCCACTTTAACCCTTTTTTTTTTACCGACATCCCACGGAACTTCATGGAGTAGGGCAGCAGGATTTTCATTTTCAGAGGCCACTCTGACTCTTTCCCAACAGTTAACATTCATCTATGTTTTCAGAGAGCCTTCTTACAGACCTTTCCATTCCTGGTGGCGTGACTCTCCGGTGGGCTGTTCCCAGGATCCCCTCTAGAGCCCTTTTTTACAGATGGGAATTACTTTGGCAACTCCCCAGTCCTCTGGCACGGTGGCCATCTGTAGTGAGAAATTCTACAGCCTGGCCAGCAGTTCTGCAGTTTCCCATTCAAGTTCCTCAGGACTCTCGGTTGAACGCCATCCAGCCCTGGCGACTTATTAACATCTAACTTATCTATTTGGCCTAATTTTTTCCTTTTGTAATTATCCCAAATTAGTTTCTCTGCTCTGTTGGCTACAAAAAGCGCGCTTGGTGTGGGAATGTCCCCAGTACCTTCAGCAGCTAAGACCTGATATTCTCTGCTACAGCTTTATCAACTCCAAGTAACCTTTTTTACACCCTCGTCACCGAGCACTCCCCAAGATACCCTAATCTTAATGGATTATATCCTTATGTATACAACACTCGTGTCCTAATGGCTACAAAAAGCAAAGCCCTAACATCACAGAAGGGCAGTCCCAAGACAGTTTCGCCTACCTGCTGTCCCCGCTCTCCCCCTCATACCAACCTGTGCCCCGGCACGGCCGTCACCCCGCTTTTCCTTCCTGGTGGAGGTTTCGGATCCCACAGAGAGATCAGTCAGACGAAACTGGGTCACCACGGTAGCCCCACGGTAGCCAGCTCCGCGTTAACACAGAGCGATCCAAGCACTAACAATGCAAGTTTGGGAGAGGAGCTGCTGGGACCTCAGGTGGGGTTTCTGTCCGGGCTCCTCCTGCTCCGGGAGCCCGGCACAAACGGGAGGTGACTTTTGTGCCACTTGATGACACTGACAGGAGCCAGGCAATCCGAGGTGCAAAAAACTGCAGGTCTAAATGTTTTACCCTGACTGAAGTACTAAAGCAGGCACTTTCCTCGCTGCCACACAAAGTGTTTCTGTTCCTCACCAGCACATCCCTGAAACACTCGCAAATTTAATAAAAATGCTCCTTTCAGACGAGGCCGTGTGCGAAGCTGCCTGCCTGCGCAGGCACTTGCAGAGCGGAGACCAAAACAGTTTCCTCCTTCCACACCCTCCATTCCTTGGCATTTATACCCTTCAGAAACCCATAAACAGTCCTGCCCTCCTCCTCATTTGATACAACTACACAAGGATATAGCTCTTTTATCTTCTTTTTGCGCCAATCCCTCCAGCCCCAAAGTCATTTCTGTTGCTTTCCTCCATTTCCTCCTGTTTATCTGCTAGAAAGTTAACACGGATCAAAGGCGGCAATTACTTCAGGGAAAAAAAAAAAAAAAAAAAAAAAATCCCCCAACTCCTCAAACTGATTAGCAACATCAGACCCGATTTTCAGAAAGATATTTGAGAGTTTTTTTAAAATACTTGACCAGCTGAGGTGCCAAATCCCAGCAGTTTCCGAGGGAATCAAGCACCCACGCGTTTTCTGGATTCCCACTCGATGCTTACCCGCGTCTTTGAGTATGTAGCCACATGAAAGACTCTGCGTCTGTTCTCAAGGTTAGGCTCTCTAAGTGCTGCTAAGACAGTCCCTGAATGTTCCCACTGAAACCCACAGGAGAGAGTTATGTCCCCGGGTTACAAAAAAAAAAAAAAAAAAAAAAAGTTAAAAAAAGAGAGAGAGAGAAAAAACTCCCCACAACTTTTTTTTGTTCCTTCATGCCCAGCAGATCTTACCGAATACCTGCTGCACAGTTCCCGACAACATAAAAGTTTTTCATCTTGTTTTTCATCTTGGCTATGAGTTCTGAGGCACAAATGTTGCCAAAGTCTTTCTGCAGACATTTCAGGGTATTCAGAGATAACGCGACACTACGCTATTCAAGAAATACGTTTTCCCGTTCCTCCCTGTGCCCGCCGCTTCTGTGTTTGCCCTTTACACCTGCGTGACAGAAAAAAGCCTGTTACTCCTCCAGCACAGCTGTGTTTTATGCTCACCGTGAGCCTTTACGGGCAGCGTTTAGGTGGAAGGTGACAGAGACTCTCAGCATCTCCGTGAATAAGCCGCAAGCGTTCGTACAAGAGAGAACTCCTGCACTGCAGCACTTTGATTATGAACCGAAGGGCTGCGAGGTGGAAGAAGCAGAGCGAAACAGGAGCATTATTTCATAACGTTAGTTAGTGACCGTCAGCAGCATTAGTAACTTAATTCCGTCTTGGATTAAAACTATAGTTCCAGTTGGACACCAGCAAGAAGTCTGGGCCCAGGGGACAGCTTACACCTGCTGGGGAAAACATCCTTTCCATTCCGAATTATCTTTTCAAGATTACAGGGAGATATATAATGCTTGCAAGAGGTAAGACATTATGCAGGTCCAAAAAAATCCCCAAAGTGCTCTGCCACGCTAACAAATGAACCCACCAGCTGAAGCATGGAAGTCCCTACAGCGTGGGACGGATTGCAGGCAACTGCTTTCCCATTGAATCAAAGGAGGATCCAGAACAGCACGATGAGAGCCGGCAGAAATACAGGATCCGGTTGTGATTTTCCGTCAGGCTCTTTCTACCAAATACATTTGTTAAATGTATTTTAACATTTAACATTTAAATGAGGAGTCAAAACCCATTTTCATAGAATAGAATAACAGAGTCATCGAGGTTGGAAGAGACCTTTAAGATCGAGTCCAACCATCAACCTAACGCTGACAAGTCCACCACTACCCCACGTCCCTCAGCACCACGTCTGCCCGGCTTTTAAATCCCTCCAGGGATGGCGATTCCACCACTTCCGTGGGCAGCCTGTTCCAATGCTTGACAACCCTTTCAGTGAAGAAATTTTTCCTAATATCCATCCTAAACCTCCCCTGGGGCAACTTGAGGCCATTTCCTCTTGTCCCACAGCTTGTTCCTTGGGAGAAGAGACCGACCCCCACCTCTCTACAACCTCCTTTCAGGTAGCCGTAGAGAACAGCTCTGTACGAAGGACTCTCAGATATGGAGCACAAGCAGGTCCATCAGGAGCTGACTGGGCAGGTGGTAGAGGTTCAGAGAGGTTGGGGATAGAGGAAAGTAAGAACAAAACACCCAAAATAAAAAAGCTGTATACGGTGGGTATCGCAATGACAAGACAAATCTTTCAAGAGCAAAAAGGCACTTACTTTGTAAGCTAATCCTGAGAAGCCACCGGATCTAGCCATATTGTCCGACAGTCCTTACAGCCCGGTTTCAAACCTCCAGTCAGCTCCGGGATCTTTTAATACTACACCGCAGCTACATTCCCTCACACAGCTCTGTTAAGGTTTCTGCCAGGTCAGCTCACAGCCAAGCGCTGAAAGGGAAAAGCACCCTTGCCTTTGGATGGCTGCGTGCCACGGTGAGCTCAGCTGTGTCAAGCTTCACCCCCTGATCGCAGCCTCCAAAAAAAAAAAAAAAAAAAACAAACAAACCAACCAACCAAAAAAAAAAAAACCACACAAGCAAAGAGCACACTTCCAGCAGGTAGAGAACCCTCCTGTCCTTTCATCACACATTCGGTCTCCAAGAAAATGCAAGTTCAGAGTTACGCTTTTAATATTAATTTTGAGTTGACCACATCTAAAGGAAAACAGCTGCCAACAGCCACATCCTCACTTTATGGCTTTGTGATGGGGGGAGGGGAGCCTGGTTTTTTGGGAAAAAAGCAAATACAAGCTTCTCATCTGTTAGTCAAGAAGAATGCAAAGTCAACCACAGACTCGTTCCTTACAAATTTGTAGTTAGTTCATTAGGAATTTAGGATCAGAGCCCTCACAGAGAGGTGAAAGAGGCTTTATGCTGAGACTAGCACAGGTTATGCTTTAGACAGAAGTCTTTTATCTGGCCAGCAGACCAAGAGAGGTGACTGTGCCCCTCTACTCTGCTCTGGTGAGATCCCACCTGGAGTACTGTGTCCAGCTCTGGAGCCCTCAGCACAAGAAAGACATGGACCTGTTGGAACAGGTCTAGCACAGGGCCATGAAGATGATCAGAGGGCTGGAGCCCCTCTGCTGGGAGGACAGGCTGAGAGAGCTGGGGGGGTTCAGCCTGGAGAAGAGAAGGCTCCAGGGAGACCTTATAGCGGCCTTCCAGTACCTGAAGGGGGCCTACAAGAAAGCCGGGGAGGGGCTGTTTGCAAGGGCATGTAGCGATAGGACGAGGGGCGATGGCTTTAAACTAGAGCAGGGCAGGTTTAGATCAGACATTAGGAAGAAGTTCTTTACAATGAGGGTGGTGAGACACTGGCACGGGTTGCCCAGAGAGGTGGTGGAGGCCCCATCCCTGGAGATGAACTTCAAGGCCAGGCTTGATGAGGCTCCGAGCAATCTGATCTAGTTGAAGATGTCCCTGCTCACTGCAGGGGGGTGGGACTAGATGACCTTTAAAGGTCCCTTCCAACCCAACACATTCTATAATTCTGTGATTCTTTCACTCCTCATCCCATTCACGTCCCAGTGAAAAGGAAAACAACGCCAACAAAAGCGCCGCCACAGAAGGGAAGTGCGTGAATCCATGAGGAAGGAGGAAGAGGCAGACCACAGAGATCACACATGCTCATCCTACTGGATTGTCGATGATTTACCTACAGCTACGGGGGGCGCAGATGGAACAGAACCTCAAGTCTTCAAAACCAAACACAGCTACACCACACGGCGGGTGAGATCACCTGGCTGAAGTCACTCCTCCGCGATACTGTGCCAAAACAACGGGGTGGGATTCAAAGAGCAACTGAACATCACCAGATATGACAGACATCCACTGTAATGCTAAACTTAAAGCTTGATGGCAGAAACAGATACACCGTTAAGAGCTGAAACCCACTTGCTGCTCGGCCAGGTGAGATTCTTTTAATCTCCGTCACCGTTACCTCCTCGACTGCACACTTCAGTGTTTAATGCTGCCGCATGTCAGCACGTCATCAAACATTTTTGAAACAAACCAAAAAAAAAAAAAAAAAAAAAAAAAAGCTCACACCAACGCTGCTGGTGGCATTTGGACTAGGTCCCAGGATGAATAAGTACTGGATGAGAAGGCAGGAAGGGCTCTTGCAGGATGTACCTCGCATTAGAAAGGAGGATTGGCTCTTAAAAAAAAAAAAAAAAAAAAAAAAAGCAAAGGGCATCTAAAATAAAATCGATGATGTGAATTAGACAAAGAAAAAGAAAAACATGATCCTGATGATTCCCTCATCAGCTGCGGGAGGTAAAGGAAACCACGCTGAGACCATTTCAACATTGGTATTTTTTTTAAAGTGGCCAGTAACTTTAAAAAAAGACATTGCACACAAGAAAAGACATTTTCGGTTAGACCAAGTAAATGACTAAACACTTAGAAATACGGCCCGCTCATCACTTCTGAATGTTTTCCCTTTTGCAACCCAAGGACTCGTTTCAGAGAGACACAGAACAAACGAAAAAGCCGGCGCTCAGAAGCCTGCAGGGAAGAGGTAACGAGATTCCTGATCATTCAACCTACCCTGGCCGCCTCCTCCTGCCCTGTCCCCCCAATCCCCTCTTCACCATGAGTAAATCTGAGACAAGTTTTGGGGGGGGAGGGTGGTTAATACGAGCTGGCAGGATGCCGTTTCAGCAAGTATAACTTCCATGTGAGAGCCCGAAGTCCTACTATGACAGTGCAGTGAGTCACTTGCTGACAAGTCATCGCGGCGTTCAGATGCTGGGTTTGAATTCTAACAAATGACACTGTTTTGCTTCGTCTAAGGGAAGGATGTGCCTTTATTGAACCTAGAATTCAAACGCCACCCGTGACCGTCTGCCTCCATTTAAAGACAGCCTACGCAGAAAGATACGCTGGTTGTGTTCTACTTTCCAGCTTTTAAGAGAGCCCTGAAGGAATCCTGAGGTTTTGGGCTTTTTCTTCTCGAAGAAAGTCCTGCTTCTGCCATTCCCGGCCCTACCCTCACCTCCTCAGCCTTTCTAAAGGAAATCTATGCATTTAAATATTTCCAGATATCTCATCAGCAAAACTGCCTGCTTGATAGAGGCAGGCAATGAACGAGCCTAACGAGCCTTCCTCCCCTCCCCAGCCTTCATCCTCCTCCCAAGCCCTGAAGAGGCTGCTTCTTACCGGGGTGGAGGACAAGGCATCTTCCCTCCCGGCTGCTCATCTGGGTTCTCCCAGTACCTTCAGCATCACAGATGTACGAGGGCTCTGTATCTCATCAATTTTAGGGGTGGCCAGGGAAAGTAAAGATAGGCAGGGAGACAAACAACATTAACGTAAAAAGGCAAAAGGAAAAACCTTTTTTCGGCTATTTTTGAGATATAAGTAAGGAATGGAGACACACAACAGAAAGAACACAGAAGTTAGTTCCCACAAATACACAGCAAGTTAAGTCTATTATGATTGCCAGGGCTCCCAGATACGGAAAGAGAGACACCGGTCTGCCACTGGAGGCTACAGCTTCATCAAGGCAAAGTGTCAGTTTAGTTGTGTTTGTACTCTTCAAAATCCGGTTCAGGAACATATGACAGGGATTAAAAAAGGCCTGGAAAAGTTGTTCTAGTCCCTTTCTTTCAGACTCTTTTAGCACGGACCTGGTAGCGGATGAGAGTCCTGCTGCTTGGTGTGAATTTGGTACAGCTTTTTTTTATTGTTCTCTCTGCTACCTGGGGAGTCAAAATTGCGCAGGAGAAGAATTTGTAAGACACACAAATGCAAGAGACTGCAATTTTTACCAGACACCTTTTTACCGAGGCATATAGGCTGATGCAACAACCAGAAAGTCGATGAGCGAGAAATTGAGAGATTTTTTTATTAGATTAACATAACTGTGATAAAATACTTGTCGCTGCAGTTCCCCCTCCTTCCTCCCCTCACGACTTCTCTGGCTGCCTGTAACGCTACCCAGTGAAGATTTCCCTGGTTTTGGAGAATTAAGTTATAATGTTAATAACTTACTGTAGATACCCTCACTTCACCCCACAAAATTAGGAACTGGAGGCTCAAATCAAAGCCTCTCTGTGCTTAAATCTCATTATTTAAGTCTTCAAGGCACACTTGGATCAAATTCTGTCTTTCCTCTCTGCAGACAGGAGTGGGAGAAGTCTCTTTTATATGACACAGATTTTTGCATAGCTTTCACATCTCCAGGATCTCAGAGCTTAACAGAAAGCATCAAACACCTTAACACACACCCACAACATGCATACATTTTACCAAAGAACCTTACCAATTACTTTGATTATCAGCAAGCGGATGGTTTAGATGAAGGGCTATGCGGCGTTAGCACCATTCATGTCTAGGCCACCCCTTTGAGTTCAGCTCCCAACGCTTTTTCCGTTATCATCTGCAATCTGCTGCGATCCCGATGCCAGAGAAGCGACACTGAAATTCCGCTCGCATCTTATTCCAAAGCGGGACTGAAAACGAGCACAACGTCAGGGCAAACAGGGACGCGAACTATAAGCTTGCGGTTTAACATTTGGTGGTTAAACGGGAGAGTTTGCTCTCCTGGGAAGCACGGCAAGAAAATTCAATCAAACTTCTGCAGAAAAAAGAATTAGCAGTGACCAAGTCCACGAGAAGCACCATCCACTTCACAGTCATTCCAGGATCTTCGTTTTACATCTTCATCTTCCTCCTTGGAAGGAAACTGAGTATTCCTAGAGCAACTTCTTACTTCAGCAAGAAGTGCCATGAGTCAACTGGCTCAGACCCTCTCAAGCAAATCCTTAATTAAAGGTACTATTTTTAAAAGCACAATACTTAGTAAAGTATAGAGACTCACATTGGAAATCCAGCTTTAAGTCATTTAAGGTGCCACAAGGCAATTAGATCTGCAGCCTGAAAAATTCTGTATTATGGAGGCCATATGCACATTCCTGAAGAATTAGGAAAAACGTGACACTTTCCCTTTTCATGAACCAACGTTCCCTTCCACAAACTTGTTCCTTGAATTCCTGAGCTTGGATCAAAGGGTTTCCCCTCTATATGCGCCTTGTTTTGCTACAGATTTGTCCAATTTGCTAAAAATTAGCCAGTATATGAATATCTGCCTTTTAGGTTTTGACCCTAACTACAGTGACATCAGCCCAATTCTACTCTGATTTGTATCACTCTCAATTGAAGCAACTTTCAGTACATAATACTAAGACTAAGTCTTCCAGTGCACTAAAAACAATGTTTTACCAAATAAAACACAGGCAAACTTGAGTTCCACTAAGAATTAACACATTCTACAGTTTCCAAAGGAAATGACACTAAAATTTGTGTCGAGTGAGGCATCCCTGAAAGGATAAGGACATGTGAATTGTTCTATTTCCAAAAGAACTGCAAAATGTAACGGGGGTTTTATAATTGAGTGTCTTATCAATTTTAATGAACTTATCAATATTGCATTTCAAATCCTGATGCGTCCATTTGCTGCTAATTCCTTTTTGTTCTACGGTCCTTTGCGCTCCCTGGTCTTTGCAGCTGTTACCTCACCGTTAAATCTACCTTCTGTTACGAAGGGACACCAGAGTTCAGACTCAGGCCAGCAGTTTAATGAACCAGAAAAGCAAAGGATACATTATGAGCCCGGCCTCTTCTTTTTTCCCCCCTTTACCTCAACACATGCTGGGGTTACAGAGCTCAATAACGGCCTCAAACACACACTGCACCTCAAACGGAGGTTAGCAAAGAGCCTTGAGCTAAAACAAATCCAACAGCTTCAGTAGTACAGACAGGATTGGGAAAGGGGGGTTGGAATACTCCTCCCTGCTGGTGCTGCTGAAGGAAATCAGCTTTTCCTTCATCCCGAACAAGTCTGAACTACGGAGGCACATGAATTCTACGTTCAGCTGTGACTTCAAGCCTCTCGAAAGCACGACTGAAATAAGACATTCTTGAAATACCTACTAAAGGCAAATGATAGATTTAGCCTGGCACAAAGCCCATAGGTTGAACTTGAAACTGCATCACGTTCACTTACAGATAGCTGGGGAAATTAAATCCGAGTTTTAGAAAAGGATTCGCTTCTCTCCTCTTTCTCCAGAGGAGTTTGGGTTAAGTGGCCAAGCCATTCATATTCTAAGATCAGCAGAGAATGTGCATTTGGGAATACGTAGGGTGCAGAGAATAATCTATACTGGAAATTCTTTATGCTAAAGAAGTGATAAGGTATTTCACGTTACACTAAGCTTGTTACATGTAAATGAGAAGAAAAACCACATGAAGCAAGCCACCAGTTCAATGCAAAATGTTTCTCACTCCAGCTCCTATTTCATGAATAGAACAGAAGCCCTGAGAAATGGGCTTCGTCTTGTAAGAGGAATCACCCAAAATACTTTTGTGCCACTTACAGTCATTAAGAGAATGGATAGTTCAGAGCCCTACTAATGCTCAGAGAAAGTAACTCAAAGCCCCAAAGTGTGACACCTTAGCGAGCCAGTCCGTCAAACTGTGTCCTAACCTTTTGTATTTGATTTTCCTTCTCTCTGCTGCCATCTGTGAAGTCACCGAATGCCATCAGCTGTACACCATGGACAGACACACTGTCACAACACGCAGCAAGCTCTAAGAGCAGGAGACAATGCCTTAAGGTAAACTTGCATGACTCCCCCCGCCCCCAAACCACACACAACATCATAGAATATTATCTATGAATCCTATGAATAGTAATTATTTTCCTCTTCCATTCCCTGTTTAGCTGACAGGTATGGACTGACTTTATGGCGAATGAAGAGAACAAAAGGCACGAAAGAAGGCTTTACACCCCACTGGTGTGCAGCACGTACTTGCCACTTGACTTCCTCGTAGTCGCACAGCTGCAGGCCCACCTAGATCAGGGAGATGTTTGCAGCTAGATGTCGTCTGCTTCAAGGTAGTCACGATATATTACCTGCATTGCCTCTCACATGGCAATTGGGATCACAAAGGGCTACTGTAGGAGAAATTATTTCTTTTCAGGAAGCACATTTGGTTACTACTTCTGCAGTCTTATGATTTGGCCTGCTTTTCCGAAATTAGGGCCTTTCTTCTATCCTATTACTTTTTTCCCCCCGCTCCTTTTTTTAAGCCTACGATGATAAAAAGATGCCTGATTTGCCCCCGCTTTACTTCACTGACTCCAGACAGGAACTAGGAAACAGAGTGACTTTAAGGCAGTTATATCAGCTTAAGAGTGAAATAAACTAGCTATATAGAAGGTCAGAGTGCAAGAAGGAAAGAAACCATGGAAGGGAAGTTATTGTTTAACCTGCATCTCAGACTAGACGCAAGAGAGAGAGAAAAGCCATCGTTAGCTACACGACTGGAAGGCCCAACACTTGGATTGCCAGTTTGCACAGCTATTCCAGCACCTAGACAATCTACCAGAATTATATTAGCACATAAAGCAGAACCGAATACTTCCACTTTTTCTTCAAATTCCCCTGGAAATGCACTGAATCAGAATGGCCTTTTTGTTTCCCCTTCCCCCAACAAGCAAGCGCTAAAAGGAAGGGAACTCGCGAAAGCCATGCTGCTCGAGTGCTTTTGCCAGCGGGTTTGTTAGCGGTGCCGCCTGCCCCCATCCCCGCAGCGAGAGGAGTGAGCGGAACTGCTCTCGGCCACCTGCCGCCACGTACAACGCAGTACATGGGGGACAGAGGAGACCAGGGCGACTACAAAGACAGATCAGCATTTTCAGAGTGCAACTCTCTGACCTATTTTAAAACACCAACCTCAGGACAATATGTACCGTGTTCTAAAAAGGCCTTTTCCTCTCTCACGATCACAGTGGGCGCGTGGGGAGACTTGTTCAGCTCTGAGCATCTATGTTTTCGGCTCCGAGCATCTGTTTTCAGCTCTCAGCATCTCTGTTTTCATCAAGCGAATCCCGTGAAGGGCCCTGAAACTGTGACACGCGCCCCACCGCCACATGCCGAAAAGGAGACAGAGCGTGGGAGGACCTGAAGACCCGTCTAGAGCTCTGAGGATGTGCCTGAGGAGGAAGAGGAGAGAAGTGAGCTTCCTCCCCTGCACAAAGCCAGGAGCAGTCACCACCAGTGGCAGCACCGAGTGTTGCCCCTCACAGCCATAATGTCCACATCTACACGTGCAGTGCCCCAGTTCAGAAGTTTCAGGCTTGCACTTAAATTTGAGTAAAAACCCGGTTAGCAGAAGCAGCGTCAGACATTTTTAAGCTATTCATTCCTAAAGAGCATCACATGCCTTATGATCAGAAGGGAAGAAGCGATCACAGTGACTTATGTGCCACATGAGTGGGCATCTGCTGACAGTCCCAGTTCCGCCGCCACCAAAGGGAACGGACCCAGCCATTCCCATCTCTGGGAACAGGGGTGCAAAGCAGTCTCTCCCCCCGCCCCCAGGTGAGAGCTGTGCATGTGCCTAAGACGAGTCACGCACTAGTAAAATTATTTTCTCCATAAAAGCAAGCCCTCAGCATAAAGCAGAACATGCCTATATTCTCCCCGGTTCCTATACAGGCCAAGGCATCAGGCTGAGAAAACGAGTTGAGCTCCTTGCCAGGCGTACAAAAAGCCTCTTTCACACAATACGATTCTGGCACACAATATTCTTTTGCTTTCCCGTAGAAGTAAAAAGCCAACCAGAGAAATTCTTGTACCTGTCAAAGGGCTAACAAGTGACTAGGCTTTAAGGAAATATGACTTCTGGTTTTAGTTGCCCGGTTTCAGTCTGTTTCTTGTCTGTCCTCACAAAGAGTGGTTGTTTTTCAGATCATTTACAAAGTCTATTTCCTTCTGTTATCTGCTGCTGACAGGATGAACTGTAAACCCCGATCACTTTAAGGGTGGAGCTCTGGATCATTTCTGTATTTTACTACTGAGAAAAGTCTATTTCAGCTTTAAGAATATAAAGGAACTAGACCGTAACAACTAGCTTTTGAAATTACAAAACTTCCCACATTGAGGAAGCAAGACAGGTGCACAAAAAGGAGAAAGAAGGAAAAAAGCTCACTCATCTGTAAAAAAAAAAAAACAAACAAAAAAAACCCAAAACATTAGTTAGCAAACCAGGTGAAATTCATGCACTTGTAGTCAAAGCTTTGAGAAAAGTTCTGCACAGACCTGCGAAGGGATAGGGATACATAAGAATCAGCAGTAATTGAACAGCTCTTTGACCTCTCGGGCGTCAGTTTTCAATCCAGTGCGTGCAAGGCAGTCCGAAACACAATAAACAAGCGATATATTTTCATTTGGGGAAGTTACGCTGGACTTGTCACACGTTTCTTCCAACGTTCCCGAGATGCACGGAAAAGCACGAATCAAAAACCTTACGTTGCCCTACTCTTTTCGTTTCTGAGCAACAGCCAGAGCACGCAACATTCCCTAAAACCAGTCAAAGGACTCCCACTGCCATGCTACAAAAGCATTTTCCTCTTCAACTTTATTTTCGGGTTTCATTTCCAAGTTAAAGAATGGTAGTTATATCATCCCATTTAAAGAACCTGGTCCCTCCCCACCCGACTCAGAAAAGCTTATACCCACCCAGCTTATCAGTCTCCAGTCTTAAACTCCAGCTTTATTACACAGTACAGCTAAGAACAAATTCTGTCCCGTGGCCCAAGGGCAATCCAGAGTTTAATAGATTTATTCAGATTTCTACTGTACCTTCTGTTCTCCGTGCAGAGATGAGCTTTACTTCTCCGACTTAAAAACGCCCAGGGAAAAGCAATTTCTAAGCATCCAGTGGACACGCACACAGAAGCTGTTCCACAAGGAGGAGTTTTTCCAGCCTTATCCTAAAAAGCCGTGAGCAAGATTAGCACGCCCACACTAGGAGATGTTAGAACAGCAGACACGGAAGATGCTCCCTGCTTTTTGCCAGGTAATGTGTGCAACACCAGGAAACTCCAGGTACGGAGAAGGGGGAGGTAGTTCAGTGAAAGGCACCCATGAGTCACTGTACAAAGAGTAATTGCAAGCAAAGAGAACAAACACTCTTCCGTCTGTGCCCGACACAGCCATTTCACCCAGCTACAACACCCGCTTTCACTTTGAAAAGCTTGGCTAACTAAACAGCTTTTACAGTTGTTCTAACATATATATATATATCATAATCACCATGTACAGTATATGCCTCACAGGCGGTAACAGGTCCCCAGCAAAGAGCCCGGTTTTGACATTTATTTATAAATCTTGTTCCTGAAGAAAAACTCCTGGAGGTAATGTCGGAATAAGGATCAAGTAGTGCTCAGCAGGAGCAGATGCACCGTGACACGCACACGGATGGAGCCAGCTATTCCCAACAATCATGAATTTTAAGCCCGCTGGATAACAAAAGCAGCAAGAACGGGGATTGCAGGCAATGGGAGAGCTGTCGATTGGGGGCATTTCCGTGCACAGTGGAAGAGAGAAGCGCTCGAACCCCTGAGGGCTCGTCCTGCTGGTGCTGCCTCCTCTCCTTCGAGCTCCCAGGAGCATCCAAGAGCACCCAGCGGTGCCACCCATCTCACGACGTCCCTTCACTGCGACCCACTCCCCAGGTGGGAGCCCCTGCTTTGAGCAGGAGGCTGGACTAGGGACCTCCTGAGGTCCCTTCCAATCTGAGTTATCTCACGGTCTTAAGTTCAGCATTGCTTTTGAGTACTTTGAAAGCAAAAAGCCACGGATTCATGCACACACACGGGCGGAAGGATGCGGGGGCGGGGGTGGGGGGTTAGAAGACACGCTCCCCCCTCTCCATCCCTGCGCATCAGCCACACAAAGCCCGGGGCTGCATCACCCCATCGCCCAGCAAGGGTCCAGCTCCTCAATTCTTTGTGTTTGCCCGGAGCACCCGCCCCCTACAGCCGAAGGCAGGACGGGGTGCTCGGCACAGACTCTGGGCTGAGCCCCGATTCCCTCTGCCCCGGGACCCCAACCATGCGGCCCCAAACGGGGCGGGCGGGGTGGGGGGGGGAGGCTGAAGCCAACTCCCTTTGTTAAATGAATGAGCCGGGGAGGCAGGAGGGGGGAGGCAAGCTGGTACCCCCTTCCTGAAAGATAAAGGGCGGGGGGGAGGCGGGGGGAGAACAAACCCAGCCGCTCAACCCCTTTGCAAACTCCCCGGCGACAAAACAAGAAGCGAGGAAACCCCCCTTCCCCGGCCCGGCGGGACTCACCTTCCGCCCGCCGCAAGGTGCTGCCCCGCTCGCCGCCCGCCCGGCCGGCCCCGCTCCGCTGCGCTGCGCTCCCCGGGCCGCCCTCCCGCCGCCCCTATTGTGGGCCCGGCGCCGCCTCCCTTCGCCCTCCCCGCCTTGTGGCTGCCATTGGCTCCGGGGGGGCCCGCCCCAAGGTGGGCAACCGGGCACGGGATGGGGGGGCAGGAGCCGGGGAGAGGGGCAGGACCCTCCCGTTTCCTTCGGGAATGGCGGGGGGGGGGGGGGCGAAGCATCGCAGCCGAGTGGCCCGGGATGAAAAGTTTTAGGTGGGGGGAAGGGGAAAGGGGGGGGGGGGGTTGGTACCTTCCCGGTGCAGCGGATCTGGAGCCCGGAGTTTGTTTCGCTTGGAAATCCTTGGAAATCCGTCGCCGGCACCTGGGAGCTGCGGGCCGTACCCGGCTCCTTCGGAGGGCAGAGGGAAGGAGGGAGGGAGCGGCGTTGACCCGGGACGTAAAAGTCTTTTCGTGATCACGCCATCAACGGAGCAACGAGGCGGGGAGCTATCACCGGCAATTCCACCCTTTGGAATGACTTTATTCCTGTTATTTGTATGGCACCGTGCTCTGGCGGAGCTCCGTTGAGCTGGGGACTGCGTGCGCACAGACCCAAAAAAGGCAAGAATTAAATGGGCTCCGCTCTCGCACAAGCCGAGGCGTCGGTACCGTAGACTGCAGGGATGCGTTCGCTCTCCCCGCC
Organism: Larus michahellis; assembly: GCF_964199755.1. NCBI lineage: Eukaryota > Metazoa > Chordata > Aves > Charadriiformes > Laridae > Larus > Larus michahellis. The sequence continues at coordinate 217,213,941 of NC_133896.1, forward strand.
ATCCAAAGCTCGCTGGAAACTTGTCACCCCGGTGAACAGGAGTTTTGCGGCTCAGCGTTTGTGCTCTGCCGAGAGAAGGGGGAAAAAAAGAGGAGGGATGTGATTGCACAGACGCCCGGCTGCACCGCTCTCCGGAACAGAGCACCGGCACGGTGAGGTTGTGTACGTGGAATGTACAAAAGTAAAATGTTAAGCGAAGCAGGCAGAGGCAGACAAAAAGGGAGACAAATAATACAGGTCACCAGCCCAGACCTGACTGTTACACTGAGATGGCACTGGCCCAGGTTGCCCAGAGAAGCTGTGGCTGCCCCATCCCTGCAGGGGTTCAAGGCCAGGATGGACGGGGCTTGGAGCAACCTCATCTAGTGGGAGGTGTCCCTGCCCACGGCAGGGGGTTGGAACTGGATGGTCTTTAAGGTCCCTTCCAACCCGAACCATTCCGTGATTCTACGGTGTGCCCGTATATGACAGGTTCAGACAGTGCTGCCACAGTCTTGCCCTTCCCCCTTGTACCAATGCTTATCAGCTCCCCGTGATAAAGTTTGTTCGGGAGCTAAACCAGCAGAAAATTAACCCCGCAAAAATAAACAAGTGGAGGAAGGGAGAATGCGAGCCTGGGGAAGAGCTGGACTGCAACAGAGCCGATCTCAACCAGCTTAACCTGTTGTGGAATTGCACATTTAGAATTGCGTCCCTCTGTTGGATATGTTTAAAATTGGATTCAAAGCCACACACACAGAGAGACTGGGTGAACCCCACAGCCTGCGCTCTGGCTGCAGCGTAAAGGTGCTTATGGCAGTACGGGGCAGCGTATCGGTGTCCTCAAACCAGGACAATGGGTCACTTCGCTTCGAAGGCAGCCACGATCAGCCTGTGCCAAGGATCCCACAGTTACGTGGGAGCTGGGGGGGGGGGGGAACGGAGGAGAAAACCGCGCAGCTCAGCTTGAACGCCGGATCCACAAAGGGGGCACCATCAAAAAAAACCAAAACCCTGAAAACTTACCGTTCAGCCCTGAACTGAGACCTAAAGAGCAACTTCCTTTTGTACTGCACTTGAAACCACAAAGCCTTTTCAGAAACAGGGATGCACCCTGATAATCTAAAAAATAAATCTTGAAGCCAGGCAAGAGAGCGGTCCAAAATCCTCATAAACATGCCTCGTTCGCCAGGATATTTTACCAAATACATTCATTTAACCGCTTGGAGAATGGCTGGGTGAGGCAATGGCAGTGCTTGACCTAAGGCCTGGTCCGTGTACGGCTGGTGCAGTGCTCTAACAGCCCCCGCTATGTAACTGCGCTTGTATTGCATAAAGGTACTTAAAGCAGCGTGAAATAACCAGGACTTTAATTATAGGTGCTTTTAAAGCCACTTCAAGGTGAAAAAAGACTTTATCTGTACTGAGATTAACTCGGTTCAGACATTGTTTCAATTAAATCTTCGTGGGATCTCAGCAGAACACTCAGAACTGTATTCTCACGTTTAGTTATTATCCTACTCTGTAGTGATACGGCATCTTAAAGAGATATCCTGAAGGGACATCCGGGATTACGATACAGTTTTCTAAATTTACCCAGATTTTAAGGCTCCTTTTTCTGAAGCTATTGCTGGATGTTTCAGAGGGAGCTCCCAAACAAAAGGAGGGAGAGGCGTTTGGGATGTCTACGAACCACATCAGAACGGGATACCGAGCTACTGCTGCAAGCCAGAATTTGGTACTTGAGAAAGGAATGAGTGAAACGTAGATCATTTTATTTGCGTTCTAAGCACTCAGAGCAGAGAAAGTGCTCAGGGGGTTTTCAGGGAAAGGATTTGTCTTGTACTCAGGATAAAGTCAGATGGCCCTTTTCCAGTAGGAGAGGGAAAAGGGGATTCCTTACACCTCAAAAGGGTCTCTTGTGTTCTGTGGGAAGAAGCCTGGCACCAGGCCCCAGCCTCAAAGACCAACTCTGTTGAACAATCGATTTTACAGCGATCGTGTGAGAACCGCGTTTTCCTCCCTTTCGGACGTACAGCAGAACGAGCAGTCCGGCTGCCGTAGGCCACAGCCTGACCATTTCTTTTTTGTCAGCAGTACCACTATTGGTAGTTCTTAGCCTGCATCTCTGCTGCCGAGCTACCCCCTGCGCTGTGCCAGCACAGCTGCGTCACGGAAGGGATCAAGGAGCTGGTCTTCCAAAGGTTTTCCTGGGTGTTTTTCAGCCAGCTCAAATCCCCAAATACCTTGGCTGACAGAATGCAGGGGCAACACAAGAGCATGTGAAACCACAGAAGCTACATCTCAGCTGAGGGACAGTAACGTGTTATGACATACCAATTTAGTCACCTGCAATCATCCGTCCCCTCCTTTAATCTGCTCTAGCAATTAGAGACAAATTGGCCTCAGCCTACAAGGAAGAAACCAGAGTTCATGAATGGCTTGAAAACTAATTACAAGTCTCCAAGTCTTAGTAGTAAGGCAAGGACTGTAAAAAGAAAAAGAAAAAAAAAAAAGAAAGGAGTAATATAGTCATACAGCCCACAATTATAAAGTTCCTCGGCCAAAGATCTCGCTGCGAAGATGCAGAAACAGCAAGCAGCGGCAAGCAAAACCGAAGGTGATGGTGGGTCAGCATACTACTGCCTGGAGGTTTCTCACCCAGTAAATCAGAAGTCAGTCCAGCAACATAACGTTGTTACAGTGGTGTGAAGCGATGAAGAAGACAGACTATGATTCATCGCTGCCCTACATATCGTATAAGCTTGTACAGCTCTGCAAAATGTACGTAAAACACTTCCAAATCAGAACTATCTCCTTTTCATACTACTTTGTCCAGATAACGCAACAGACTAAAGCAGTGGGGAGTGTGTTTCTGGACACGAATCCTTGATGCACAAATGTTTTCTCTAAACAAACATACAAAAGCACGTCAGCAATGATCTTTCATTTCCTCAGTAAGTTTTAGGGTGTTCCAGCGCCAGAAAAGCCAAGTAGCAAAATAACAAAGGGGCCAGAACACCTGACTGGTGGAGAGCAGCACCTGGTTCCTATCTCACATACCTTGATGGTAGACAGTGTGAAATATCCATCACAGAGGAAGCTCGAATCGGTTCCAAAATGTGTGCAAGTAGCACATTACACCTGGTGTGTATTTAACACGGACATGTATTTCCTACCATCCTGGAGAAAGGTTTGCTAAGATTTCTGTGCCTAAAATCAGATCAAATACAGGGGTAGGAACCAGGGCTGCCGTTTTAGCGAAGACGGCTCTGGATTACACTTGTTTGATCTCAGCACTCTCTGCTGCTTTATCAAGTGAAATCGAAAAATCCATCATCTTATGCGCTACCATTTCTCGGTATTTGGCTATACCCGGTTGTTTCACTCTGGATACATGGTTAAAGCGTCATAGCGGACATGTTCCCACTTGCCGCTTGGTCCTTCATTTCTGTATCGAGAGGCTCACAGTAAAGAGCCAGGACCTGCCTGGTACAGGTATAACAGTCATTACAACCTGGTACTTTTTTTGATGCTTAAATCCCAAATCATTAAGGTTTTCCTTCGGGGCTACTTTCTTGTTGGTTAAAACACCCTAGAGTTGATGGAAAACTCGGAGGAATCGCCACGCCATTCCAATTTTAAATCATCTCTTACCGCTTCATTGAAGTCCTGGAATCCGGCAAAACCTCTGGTGATGAATACACTTTTACATTCCAGATCTCCTTTAGCCAGGAAATTGCAGAGAGAGACAGCTAAAAGCACTCAGCGCTTTGGTGAGCAGTCAGCAAGGCAGGGTGAATACTCGAGAAGCCACAAGTGACTATTTGATTCTGGAAGCCTCGTGCATCTCTGGAAGTCATAAAATACAGATGGGTAATGGCTTAACAATGAGGTCAGTCTTTGATTCATTAGCTAACAGCTGAATCTAAGCACGTATCCCAGTTTTGAGGCGCGCTGCTAATTCAAGCTTAAAAAGATGGGGAGAGTTTTACCCTGCACTCTGAAGTTTCTGCGGAGTTGCACTGGATCCTGGGTTTGACTTAGATTTTGTATCTTTTCTCAACGATCTGAAGAGTTTTGTTTCTTGAAAGAATACGGCTGGTAATCCTGAGTAAAAAACATACTGAAATGCCATAAGCTTTTTTGGAGGGGGTGGAGCTTAAACTTCAAACCCACTGGGTCAGCCACTGGAGCTGTGTAAATTTGCACCAGGATCTGACCATTCGCATTTTAATCCCACGTTGTGCAAGAATCTGCGGAGAGGAGTGCCGTAACAGAAAAGCCTGCTTTCAGCTACTAAAAACAGCATCGACGTGCTCCGAAAGCAGGCATGAAACTAGAGACAGAATTTCCTCTTTTAATCTCCCAACTGCAGTCGTAACTGTACTTCCCTGCTTCAGAACTTCCCTCTGCCCGCAGTCCAAAAAGCCCCCATCCATCCCTGCCCCGGCTCTTCCCCAGCTGTTTCTTGAAACATCTAGTCCCACTTCCTCCCTTTCCCCCTTTCCTTTATCCCCCCCTGCCTTACTTCATCATCCACCTCACTTTCAAAAGTCCCTTCCCTTCCTCATCCCCCGAGGATACATATACGGTAGACGCTCCTTTAGTGATGAGCGCTCCATCTTGACTGGAAATCGTGACAGCGACTAACTCTGCTTTGTAAAATACAGGCGGCGTTTTACGGCCGACGAAGAACGAGGCACCCAGGGAGAGCGAGAGGAGCACCACCGAGAGGTGGGGGAGGTCATAAATACTGCTTATTCACTTGGGCCTTTGGAGCATGAAGGAACTTGCTGACAGAGCAGGAAGTGTGGAAAGTAGCACGGTAAAGGCAGACAAACATCCCAAGCGCATGAGAGCGTGTCTCCAGACCGGCAAAATACCTGCCGAAATCCCAGAACGAGCTACGGTTGCTGCCTCTTGCTGCCAGGACAAGCAAGCGGCCCTGACCTGCGACGTTGTGTGCCAGAGCCTTCTCGGGTCACCTTTGGGTGACTGTCCTGGCCTCGGGTGTGAAGAGGTTCTCTGGACTGTCCCAGAGCCATGACTCTAATCTTCTCTCCTCGATACAAAGAAATCGGAAAAAAAAAAATATAGCACTCTGTTGCCCAAAATGTAAATTTGCTGCCCAGAACAGTGTTTCCAGCAGACAAGTCTGTGACAGGTTTTTCCTTCCAGGATTCAGCTTACGGGGCTGCAATGGTTTTATAACACACGCTCAGAATCACTTTTATGTCCTATAATTTTCTATGCATTTTATTCAGTCTATTTTACCGTAGACTTACGATGAGATAGATAAACCCTTGTCTGTGAGCCTGTGGAAGAACACAGGAGAAATGGATTTATGTGTAACTTGAGCTCAACAACTCCTGCTGAACCAGTAAGAAATCCAGAAAAACACTTCTGAAAGTGAAATTAATCCAAATTGTCCTGAACTATGTTATTTTTTTTAAAATGTCCTTTTATCTATAAGTGGGGAGAAATAAAAAAGAAAGCAAGGCGACAAGGGAGACAACTCCGAAAGTTTGGTAAAACAGACTGCAGTAAACTTACCTTCCATTAGGGACTGCCCAGGTTTAATGGGCTAGCTTATAAAGAAAATAATAATAAAAATAATTTAAAAATCAATTAGCTTTTCCTCTCTTTATTGATTTTTTAAAGCATGCCTCCAGAGAGCTTCCACTTCCAGTATCAGGGCTTAAAAAAAACCCTAGGTAATGCAAGAGACAGTCTGAATGAGACATCAGCCAGGGACTACTAATCCAGGGCTATTTATTACTCAAAACCTTACAAAAGCAGCTCGTTTTTCTACACAGAAAATCTTGGCTGCATTGGAGGACACCGTAAACAGAAGAGGCTGAGCCCGAAAGAGATTGTAACAGTGTAATGGTATAACAAAATTAGATTCCTTTGCTGGTTTTGCCGAGCTTATTCAAACTGAATGACCCTGAGGACCCAATCCTGCCCTGACTGCGGCCCGCCAGAGATTTGCCACACATTTCAGAGAGAACAAAACCAGCCCTTCGGGCACAGCACCTCTGCCAGACTTTGTTTCACACCCTGCCAAAATGTCATAGCTTGAATCACTTCAGTAGCTTGAGCCGTTTAAAACTGGACTGAACAAAACCCTGGAGAATAAGCTGCAGAGAGAAATCCTCCCCTGCGCTTTCCCTTATCTCTGCTATTCTGCCTCACCGGGTTACATGAATAGCAACCAAAAAGTGCAGAGCACTGACAGACACGGAGTCTCTGGGCGTTTCAGATGCTTCACAAGCTGTGCAAATACGAGACCACCATCCTTCAGTTCTACCTATTTGCATTGTGTCCAAGGTGGACTAAGCGGATCATAACACAAAGATTACAGAGTAGCTGACTTCAGATGTTTTGGAAAAACTACACTGAATTTGAGATATTTGAGATATGGCTTTAAACTAGAGCAGGGCAGGTTTAGATCAGACATTAGGAAGAAGCTTTTTACACTGGGGGTGGTGAGACACTGGCCCAGGTTGCCCAGAGAGGTGGTGGAGGCCCCATCCCTGGAGACATCCAAGGCCAGGCTTGACGAGGCTCTGAGCAACCTGATCTAGTTAAAGATGTCCCTGCTCACTGCAGGGGGGTGGGACTGGATGGCCTTTAAAGGTCCCTTCCAACCCAACACATTCTATGATTCTATGATATTTCATGGCAGCTTCGAACATCAGTGCAGTTAAATTCATTTAAAGTGCAAAGTAACATACCCTGCACTGACCCAGCGCACACAAAGTATCATAAAAACAGCAAGATCATTCAAATTTGTGGAGCAACATTAACTCACCAAAAAGCTGGAGACGGAGCACCCGTTTTGATATTTTTGCCAGCTTTGATAGTTAATCCAATAGAGGGAGCTATAAAAGCTCAGAGGTAATTTGGCTGAGGACAGGGACACCGCTGATTTAATTATACTGGTTGGTCACACTAAAACCAAAGTTACACTGGAGATACAGATCACTTCAGCCCTGCCAAGAGAGCTGGCCCTGCAGAATTCCTTTGATATGATGTACATCTTCGTGCTCTCCAAATCGCCGATGAGTCAGGGATTGTTCTGCAGGACACAGGAAATCTTAATAAATTCATTTTATTGCATAATCCTTTCCAATTGCTTCCTAGCGTGTACCTGCAGGAACTGCAAAATAACAACATACAACCCCCTGAACTTCTTCACTGGCTGCCTTAGCATGCTGTGTAGCTTTGCCAAAAATGCCCGGATAAAACTGAGGTTTCGGGAATATGACATCTTCTGACTTTACATTCCTGTCAAGGGAATCAGAGGAGTGTCAAGTAGCACTAGTCATGGAAGAATAACTTCATCTAGGATCTTCAGTTTAGGCAAAATGCCCCAATGAAACTGGCAGTAACTTCTTTGATGAGGTTTCTGTCCTCAGTCTCCCCATCTTGTCTGGGTTTGTTAATTAACAGTTTTAGGGCTGGCTATTATGTTTTTCTTTTTGCCACACTTTCTGGGATACGTAGAGATTCTTATCAAATTATTCAATTCTTACTAAATAATGAACTTCATCAGCATAAATTAATCACCAAACCGTCCTGTGAGCAGTATTGCCGATGGGGAAAATGAGGTAAGAGCTCAACCAGTAGCCTCAGGCCACGCAGCGAAACTACTGCAATTATGCTCCCTGAATCCAGGCGTTCCTGGCTCCCAGTTCTGCTCTCAGACCAGATCGATCCTTCAAACTGTCTCTGAGCGCTTCCAATGACAGCAGATACACACCGAGAGGAACAGACCTGACCCAGTGCAGTCACACAGAGCCCTAAGCTTCAGCAGGCAGGTGAACTACAGGGAAGAAACATTTCATACGGCCGTTTGCAGCGGGTTGGCGGCCTCTGTCCGAAGGCTTTGTGTCCGAAGGCAGCCTGGCAAAAAACCATGATACTGAAACTTATTCTATGTTGCCGGTGGCCTTTATCCCACCCAGACTGGAAGATGTAAATGGCTGTAAAGATAAAAAGGGCCTAGGGGCGTAAGGTAAATAATTTTCAAAGAACCGTGCAGAAAGTGCTGACGTGTGCGGACTGTGTTTGAAACAGTGTGGGAAAGCTACTCACGGGAGCTGGGGTTGGGAACATTTAAGTTCCATGCTGGACAATGCTCTGTTGTGAAAACTGTGTAGGGAGGATTTCTTATTTTTTGCACGTAAGCCTAGATTTCTGGGAAGAGCACATTTAATAAAACCATATTCAAGAGGACCGTGCTGAAGTAATTGCTTTACCCCTTTAATTTTTAAGTGGTTACAAAACAATGAAGCTCTCAGTTCTTTACACTTCACAGGGGAGAACGTACAAAGAGCTGCTTAATCTCTTTCAGTTCAACTCTTTTATTCTCATGGGTATCCAGTTGCAAGGTATCCATATCAGTCTCGGAATTCTCAGCCGATGCCCAAAGCAAAGTGCATCCAACTGTAAGCTCTTGTTTTAACATGCTGTTTCAGGGCCGACCAGGTTTCAGCACGAGCATGTGAGAGTTGCTCTGCCGGAATCCGTTTGACATTGGCAGAGGAGCAGTATCACAAAATCCAGCAGGACTCACTCATTCTGATGATGAAATGCCGAGTAAGCGCTTTCACAATGCTGGGCTAATCTTAACGCTGATGTTTGCGATCTAGAAGGACGCGAGCTATACAACTAAAGTAGGCATGTCACCAAGGAAGATCGGAATGCTTCCTGATTGGTCTTCCAGATAATTATTTCATTTGCTTCTAACAGAGACTAGCTTGCAATTCAAGTATTATATGGTTTTCTTCGTTGCAAACTGCAATTAAGGAATCAGATGGCAAGATATAAATCATCTCCCAGGATCAGCTAGGAAAGAATGGTGAAGCCAGACAAACTTAGGGATTCAAATTAATTTGCTCCCTTTATTGCCAGGCAGTCTCAAATGCAAAGAGGAAAAAAACAACATAAATATATTTATAAGTTAAGGTAATAAATTAACACCTGCATGCTAAATTAATTTGTTAAATTTGCTAAATTAAAATACTAAATTCGGCTCAGTCACTTAGCAACAGCTGCATCAGTTTAAGACGTTGCCATTCTGCAGCTGTTCGCCGTCACCTCGGGCTGGAGCTCCCATCCCTCTCGCAAAGTCAGCAGAAGGAATGTGTGCCTACATTTTACCTGCTCCTCTCCAAAATCCAGCGTCTTCACTCAGATGCATCTTTATCAACCATCTACGAGCTTGGCTTTGTCACCAGGTAAAAGCCCAAGCACGCGTTCGTTCTGACAGCTCTGATGTGAAGCAGTAACCCGCACCAGAGGGGCAGAACAAGCCACAGCAATACTCACCGGAGTGTATCCATCAATGCCTGCAGCTAAGATGAAAGCAGAATTGCGAATAAGTGTGAAAGTGCCCAAGGAAATAAGAACAAGAAAACTTTTACTGAGTTTTTGTCATGGTGTAACAAGTTAGGAATTACTGGGCCCAAAAAAAGGAGCCTAAAGGTTGGAGAACGCCTCAGGGGAAAAAGAGCTCTAGTCTTGGTCCAAGCTCTCTTGACTATTTAATTGCAATGCTGCTGCGCCCGTGGTTATTCACTTGTTTCCTGATGTGACTGTGTGCGCTGTGGTATGTGTTCAGTTCAGCGCCATCCCCTGTGAAGCAGGTGTGCTTGGAGCACAGCTTCCAGACCACAACCCTCAGCAGATGCCAGCAAGGGAATGGCATCTGAGGATCCCGGGCAGGGTTAAGAGCAATACGGGAGCTGAACTGCTTGCCAAGACAGCATCCGGCCGGATGTGCACAAAGAAAATTCAGAGTTCTGCCAGATGGAAAGAAATCACTTGGCTGGTGATTTTGGAGGACCATGCTTGTGAACCTACACACCTAAACTCCAATAGGATATTTCTTAAAATTTAATATTTTGATCCTTAGATATTCCTATCAGGGAATACCACTGGAACAAATTACAGTCAGAGAAAGAGAACCTCTGTGGGCTGGTGTTCACATTTTCATGTTCAAGTGGATCACAGAAGTGGCCTTCTGGGAGCTGCAGCATCTCCAACTTCACTGAATGCTCCTGGGGAGGGCATCATGTTGTATCTAGAGCAATAGAGGAAGACGGTCTGCCAGGGATCACCGTTTGCTGTTCATCAGGCTGGAACTCCCTCAAACACCATGATGCTTTTTCCCATGCTGTCCTTCAAGAGGAAGAACTTAAGAGTATCCATAAGAATAACACTGCAGCCTCCTTCACATCATACTAAAATTTAGGCTAAGGAGGATGCCTTCATACCGCTCAGCCACAAGGACGCAGTTGGGATGCTGGAAATGCTGCTTATTTTACTAAGCATCTTCATTTTTCATTGTGTTGTCTCTCTTCATGAACAGAAAAAACCAGGAATCAGCCTTTCTGCTCTTACCCTGTGTATACACTGCACAGTCACAAGGGATGCCACAATCCCTTTGCCCAGGGAAGTGGTGGAGGCACCATCCCTGGAGGTATTCAAAAGCCGGGCAGACGTAGTGCTTAGAGATATGGTTTAGTGATGGGTTTTGTCAGTGTTAGGTTGATGGTTGGACTTGATGATCTGAAAGGTCCCGTCCAACCTAGGCGACTCTATGATTCTATTCTATGATTCTAATCTCTGGCTGATGCATTTGAGATTTAAAAACCAAGCAGACAAAACATGCATCTGTCCCGGGCCATACAGTCATTCAAATTCTGTTAAATGCACGCACGTGAAAATCGTACCTGAGCCACATGTATCATACAGACCAACATCCAGGTTTCCATCCGATGTTTTTATCTGTACCAACCAACGGTGAGGCCATGGCTTGTAGGTACCACCATAACACTAATTATGAGTAATAATAGCTTGCCAAGCCCAAGCTCACAGCTCCAGCATGACACACACGCTTCCCAACTGCCTAATGGTACTGAAGAGAGCAGGAGTTATTTTGTGTTTATTTCCACTGGGGGCAGCCCATCCTTGTGTACGTATGGAGGAAAACCACTCAACATTGCAAATATGTGACTAGGCATCGTAAATATACCCAGGAAAAAGACCTAATAAGCTAAGCAGGCCTGATTCTCCTCCACTCAGTATCCTCCACAGTCATTTGTGTTATGACATGGAGTATCAAGAGTTCATCACCTTTTTTAACCTCTATTTTGTTCTGCACCACAGGTACATATAGAAATCAGAGCTACGCCACTAGTAAGCCCACTTAAGCTTTTGTTAGCCTATGTAGGAACTGCATGTGGTTCCTTCCTGCTACAGGAGCTAAGTTTCCTTCAGCAGCCAGTCCTCATGCATAAGTAAATGTGGCACAGAATATTTGTGGGGAAACATGAAAAAGAAGTAAACAGGATGCTATTCTTAAACAAATTCTGATCACAGATTGCCAGTGGCTATATTTTCTTCCTTGCTTTCTTCCCCAAATCCTGTAAAATAATGTGATGACTAAGAAGATCACGAAACCAGCAGCAGGTTATTAGGCCCACTTACTAAGGGAAAATAAATTTAAAAGCATAAATTTAAGTTACTTAAAAAAATAAATGAGCTCAGCAAGCAACTCTAATCCTCAAAAACTGTATAGGAAATCCTCCGTTTCCAAAGTGTTTCCCCCTCCTTAGCCTTCCAGTTTTGTTTTGGTTTGTTTTTGTTTTTTACCAGCACAGCTATTTGCAGGTGTTGAGGGTGAGCAGAAATGCAGCTGAAATCACTGCTTTGTATGGGCTGAGGAATGCTTCTAGCAGATTCCAACTGGAGAACAAGTCTCCTGTCTGGCCAGGCACTGTCAAATCAAAGACTCTGCTGTTTTACCTGACAAACTGCGTTGTTCTGCTGCCAAAACCTCCTTCTCCTTCCACACTGACCCTTTCCCTTCTGACTGTCCCAGCCTACCTGTCCTGTTCTTCACCCACTCCAACTAGTGGAAGAGAGCCCACCCAGTCCAAACAAGGAACTTGGATTTTCTGCCTAATTCCCAGAGCATTTTTTCAAGCACATCCAGATTCTGGTATACAAATCAGGTAGGTAAACCCAAGACTACCAGAGAGATTTCCCTTTTAGGTCCACTCTGCAAACCACTTCCCAAACCAGCTAATTAAGTCTTGGTCTTCGTCATATAATACTAGAAAATTGACCTTTTGTAGACTTACAGGCACTACGGAGAGAGTGGAATTTGCACTTGCCCTGGACTTACCAGCAGACCACGTCAAGCATTCAGTCACTCCATCCAGTCATAGCCAATTTAGCATATCCAAATCATGCAGGCCTCAAAAAACATGCACAACCTACACACATGCAGTGACGACATCCCGACATCTGCTACTCCTCAACCCAGATGGAACCTGGCAAACCCAGGATACGGTTCGCCCCCTTTGCTGCTTACCTGCACGTTTTCGGCGAGTCTTTTCCTTTGCAACCTGTTTAGTTTGACGTAGATAATGTGGCACAAAACCAACCGGTTTAACGGGCTCACGGGGCACAATCATGAAAAATCCCAAGTAAGTAGGGAACTTTGAACTCGCCTGTTTACATCACCACTCTTACCATAATCCTCACTTTTGCCTGTTTTGACTCAGTTTTCTTTCTGGCAACACGCCAACTACTTCACTGAAGTCCTGAGAGATCACATTTTTCTTGTCAAAAACCAGTTATTTTACAAAATAAGAATATACCCTTATTCTGATACTATCTATTTTGGTTAACTCCTTTTACTTTTTACCTGATCTCCACTTGCCTCTAAATTCACCGGATTTGTTGTAAAGCTTCCACTTCCATCAAGGCCAGATTAGCGGGTCTGAGAGGCTTACTGGCTCAGCTGCGGTTTGCTGGTTGCTCTGCAGGTTGGCCAGAGAAGAACTAGCACACTTGAGACCTCTGTTCCACAGAGATTTGGGTTTTCTTTAAAGTAATTTGCCTTTTTGCTTGCAATGCAATCCCAAAGACAGCATTATATAGCAGCGAAATCACAATGTCAAAGTGTTACTTACACTTGGATCGCAAGAGAACAGTTTTGATAAGTATGCCCACTATTTTTGTTTGCTGTGGTGTCACCTTCTGTGGTGGGGGGGGACGACACACATCATTAGGAACATCTACACTAGCACTTCTCCCTTATGTAACGACGTAATCATTTAAGGTGTGATCACTGGTACTTACTGCAGATCAAAAGAAGACAGCTGATGAAACCGAAGTTTGTCTGAGTGTGTGAGATGACTTTTCTTGTTATTTCAATCGGAACGGAAAGTTTTGATCCTGCAGTTCATCCACATGCCTGCGAACTAAGCCAAACTCTCCTGTCAGTCACAAGTTTGCCACACGCGTTACACCAGAGTCACTCCAGGTGTAACTCTACAGACTTCCACACAATCAGACCACAACAAATTTAACCCGCTGTTATCTTTTTCTTTAATTTTAACTAAATCTTTTATCCAGGCTTTTAGGGTACGGCAGACACTTAAGTGGACATCACAACCTCCCTGTATTAAACATATCAAATAAGTTTAAAGAAAGGGAAGATGGAGCTGCCAAAAAACGTACTGACTTTGAAGAGCTGCACCGGGAGACCTGAAGACCGCTGGAGCAGAACGATGGCTGGCATCCCCAGGGAGTGAGCTCCACAGACAGTCCTGACCTGAGGAAGCTCTATTTTCCCAGCTCAGTCAGAGGGGACCGCAGGATGAAGAACAAGACAGCCCGACTGTCCTTGACCGCCTGCCTGCCTGCCTGAGGAGATGAGTGATGGTCACTCGAGCGTTTGCAGGGAAGACGATTCTAGCTGTTTAATGTGTTACAAAACCAAGCAGCTTATCTAAGAAATGCAGAGAAGCCAGAAACTTTCACGGTCACTACTGCGTGCCCAAATCATTCTGAGCTCTGTGGGAAGGAGAAGAATGGATGTCTTCAAAACCACAAGCATTTACAACGAAACAAAATGACAATCTGTATTGTCTGTTAGCAACACTCAGCCCGCAACATCCAGCTGGGAAGTTCTGACATGCCCCAGTGAGGCTTAAGGATTTTAAAAGGTTTTACGTTACAAATTATTACCAACCATCTTTATCACCACAGAATTGAGAGTCCTAAGGTGCTAACACAGGACAGTACAAATTGTTCAAAGATAACACGTCTCCGGTTCTGAAAAGCTCACAGTCTAAATAGACAAGTCTGGGGCTACACACCACTATTCGTGTTCCCAAAACAAAGTTCATACATCTCAGTTTTTTTCAAATTTGGCGCAAGTCAGTAGTAATGGAAACATAGGGGCTTCTGACAGCTATTCCATGTTGTGACTGCAAAGCCTGACAATCCTTGCCTAGGGCTTCCAGGCTCTACCTCTATACAAAAAATACACAACATCAATTAAACACACAAAAAGGACGTGAAAAGAACACTAATGAAATTAGCAAATCCAAGCATTCAAAAGCTAGGAAATACCAAAGCGAGTGTCAGCTGCACCACCTTAATTAATGCCCTTTGCATATATACCTTATAATGGATTTTAATTATCTTGAGTTGGTGCTGGATTTCCACAGATCCCCGCTTCCTCATTTGGTTCACAAGAAGAACAACACTCACTCAAGGAGAGACCGGTGTCATTTTCTTTATGCATCAAATTTAGATAGTCTGAGTCTTAAGTGAACTGGAAATACAGATCTTACCACGACGCACAAACTCATAATTCGGATATCTCAGGGATGTGGCAGTAATCCAGCCTTTGAAGCAACAGCAGCTCAACTCCTTTTTTCCTCCTTGTTTCATGCATGTTCCAATGCCATATTCACTGCAGGCTGGCCAAACCTGAAGACAGAAAATATTAATTTATTCTACATTTTTCTATTATTTTCATCATAATAGAACTTCAGCATGTCTTTCTTATTTTTATAATACCCTAGACAGGGGAGAAGTAATCTCTCCAGTCCTATAGGGAACATCTCTTGCTCAGTCTCAGTTTCTCACTTCCTATACATCCTGTCATTTCTGTTTGGTTTGTCCGATATATTTGTCCCCACGCACACCAGACTGTTTAGGTAAATCTGTCTCTACTCCCCCACAGCCAATCCAACACTTTCATAAGGCCAGTCCTAGTTTCCTGTTCATGTCCCCTCTCTCCCACCATCTTCTCATCCAGTCTCTGTCATTCTCCCACCCACTGTTTTATTTTGCTGTTGAAGTTCAGGACAATCTCCCCAGAACATGAGAAGTGAGATTCTTTTTCAAAGGCTTCTGACTTGGCCAAATTTAGGTCAATTTTCACGGGCACAAGAGGCACAGTCCTAACACAAAGTCCATCCTCTTGCCAAACTGAAGAAACACAAAAGCATTTGTGTTTCTAAGATGTTTTAAAACTGAAAACCAACCTATTCTTCTCTTTTCATGCTGGGAAACAACTGAACAGCTCTGGCTGAAATTTCAGGGGGAGGTAGGGATGAGTCAGTTCAAGACAGAACCTTGGATGAAAAACATAAACGTTAATTAAAACTAAATAGGGAGCCTCAAACAGAGGCCCCATTACAACTGGTTAAAGGAAAATAATAATTTTTATTGCAAATTATGCTTTTTTGTGGTCTCCGCATGAGCTGTGATTACCCTGGTAAGATATCAGTCACATTTCTGAAGAAATTTCACTGAATGACAGAATGGTTCAGGTTGGAAGGGACCTTAAAGATCATCCAGTTCCAACCCCCTGCCCTGGGCAGGGACACCTCCCACCAGACCAGGTTGCTCCAAGCCCCGTCCAACCTGGCCTTGAACCCCTCCAGGGATGGGGCAGCCACAGCTTCTCTGGGCAACCTGGGCCAGGGGCTCACCAACCTAACAGTCAAGAATTTTTTCCTGAAATCCAATCTAAATCTACCCCCTTTCAGTTTGAGGCCGTTGCCCCGTGTCCTATCATTACACTCCCTGATCCGGAGTCCCTCCCCATCCTTCCTGTAGGCCCCCTTTAGGGGAGTGGAAGGCCGCTATGAGGTCTCCTCGGAGTCTTCTCCTCTCCAGGCTGAACAACCCCAACTCTCTCAGCCTGTCAAATTTGCAAAGTTACGGTCTACTGACTCTTGACATCAGTTCATTAGATTCATCTCAGATTGTAAACACCAAGAGAGGGAATCAGGTTTTCACATGCACGAATACATTTTAAATACGTCTTGAATGCATTGCATCCTTTAGCATACAAAGGCTGCCTTTTTTTAATTTTTTTTCTCCACACTCTCTTTTCATCAGAACCAGCAGGATTCGTTTTCCATGGAGTATTACCAAGTCTAGTTTCTTGGTTCATTATAAGTCTGTGTCTTGGAATCTTAAGTATTTGTTATCCTTGTTACTGGTGGCTTACCAGTTTGAGATTGCGGAATTGGACTGGAGCGAGCGCTTTCACAAACAGTGACGCAGAACCCTACACAGCCAAGATTTCTTTCAAGTCCTAGCTCATAAAAAAGAAGCTCAGGCTCTGTCTCTTTAAGGTATATTTACTTATGAAAGAAAACATACATCTGGCTCCCTTTGCTGACCTTCAGTTTCAGTTTTGCTCTAACATGCAAGTTGGTTTTCCGTATCCTAGCTGGGCCTGATTTTCTTTTGGGGGGTTGGGCTGAAGATTCTGCCGAAAACAGACTAACCAAGACATGGCATTTCTGAGATCCTCTGTTTGATCCGCAGCTTAATTAAAATCCACTCTTCCCATTTATATTTATTGTTTAGACAAATTACGTAGGGTCAGTTTTCCTCTGGCACAGCCTAGTGAGCCCTGACACAACTGGTAACTTGATTTTGGCTTTTCTTTAAGATTGCTTCCCAGGTTTCTTGGAGGTTGTTACATTTCAGCAAGGAAAAGTATTAATGAGAGTAAATAAGCCCACACAGGTTTTAGCTGCAATTCTAGTAACGTAACTGACATCATGACTGGAAATGAAGCCCCGAATCATGAATGCTACTAAACGCATGGGAATCAAAGCTTAAAATAAACGTGTTTCGTTTTTTTGCGTAGAAATCTTCTCCTACTTTGCATTTTACACTTACGTCTTTCCATTTGTTCTTGTGTCAACATTGTCTTTTACATTAAATAGGTCGTCTTTCTGCAGAACATTAGCTTGCTCCATGTATTCTGAGGCAGCAACCAGAGACATTTTAAGATTTCATTTGCCTTCATCTGGGCGCATCTTAGCGCTGGTCCACAGTACGCTAGCAGCTGGCAACTGCATCCAGATGTTTTACCTCCACTCTTTCTGCAAATCTCCTCTTTTTAATCAACATTTTTTTCCTTAGGCCCCAGTACCTGCCTTTGTGATTCATACTATCAAACTTCACTTGATTTCTATCACCCCAATGCTCAAGGTTATGCAGTGCTTCCTATAGGAATTTCCATCCTTCCTTTGTTTTGATATTGCCTTCCAATTTTATGTCATCAGTAAATTTAATTAGCAGATTGTGTCTTGCCTGAAAATTAGCCCTGAAAATATTGTTCATTTATTGTTTTCATACATTTTGTTTGTATTATATTACTGCTTCTGGCTTCCTTATAAGCACTTGACAAGCCTATAACCACATAGATCTTATAAAAAAAAAGTGTTTATCTAAGCGGCACAGTTGTTACTGCTCCTGTCACTTTTTCCATCAGAGATCTTCTATCAATCAGCTTTAAAATTGTCATTGTTCAGAGTTACAAGGCCACTAGCCAGACCGGGAAATTGTGATGGCACATTAGTCCAATTCCAACTAAAATGAAACAAACTCATTTGTCAAGTCCGTAATACTACCCACTGAGAAGAAAGGCATTGGCTCATGTTTCTCAGAACTATTTTTTCCCAAGATTTCTGAAAACTCATTTCAGTCACATACTGAATTGTTTTCCGAAATCCTGAGGGTTAGAAATCAGAGAAGGTGGGAGAAAATGGGTGTTTATAACAAAAAATTCCAATTCTGGGAAAGCAGTGGCATCACAGAAAATTAGCAATTGTCTGCAGTTATGCACTGGCTGAATCTGGCCAATTTTTGTTTAAAGGTGACATGGAAGTTCAGGCTTCAGAGCCTTTAACGTGGCACCTCTGACCAGGCTAAAACTCATACAAAGGTAGAAACAGAATAATTGGGAAGTGGCAGGCTTGTCACAGAAGTCGTTTCAAAGATACGGTGTCTCGATGTTGTCTTTATAACAAGTTCCCTCTTATTATCTGTCTTGAAGGATGATTCCTAACATCTTACTGAAGAAAGAAAGTCTCTTGATACTCAGCGCCCTCATCTCACCCTCATGAAAACTTTAAAAGCTTCAGCTGATCAACGTTGGGTCCAGCATGTCCACAGCAAACAGCAAAACTATTGCCCTCCTTTACGGCACACCCAAGAAGCAGCAACTGAAGGTAGAAAAAAACAGCCAACAAAATCATACCCAGTGACCTGAGCACAGACTGTGTGCTCTCTAGACAGCTGCTGGGTTACACTTTCTGGTATCACGGTTCTCAGGTTTACCAATAACTTGAATTGGCTGCAAGGGGGCACCCTGGGGGGGTCCGTACTTTCCTTTGATCTCGTGACCACGATACAAACTTGGGAGCCAAGAGGCCTAGATGCTGCTTAGTCGCTCCACGTAATCCACAGCCTTCCTGTCATCTCAGGCAAAGCATTTAACTATCTGTTGATTTACGACCCAGTAAAATGAGTAATTTTCTACTGCATCATGTAACAGTGCTGTGAAACATACTTTTAATGTTCATGTAATATTGCAAGATCATTGCTATTACTAATTCTTTGTATTACATTAGGGTTAGAGATCCCATCTGAGATCTGATTGCTTGCCACACTGCAATGATAATCCATACACCCAAGTGTTCACGCTGTAAATTGACCAGTAGAAGGATGCGGACAAGCAGAACAGGAATCAAATCAAGACCACAACACAAATAATTACACAAAAAGGATTAGATTGCACTTCTCAACTAACATACCAATGTTTTGCTACCAGATTATCTCATCTCTCTCAACTAAATTATGACTACTGTATAGAAGAAGTCCACTCAACACCTCTTCTTACACTGGAAAAAAAATATACATTAAAGTACAAAATATAAGCGAACAAAAGATGTGGTAATACCCCATAGAAAAAGTACTGTATCTGCTTGAGTGAAATGAAAGGAACACAGTTCTGTTTCATAAGATTTAATCTTATTAAGCTTTCAAAGCAATTATGTGAATGCAATGATAAAGAGTCATGAGATGTCTCCTAGCGCTAGAAGCAACAACTTCACTACCATCAACTTCTGCCACGGGGAGCTAGTCACTCAAATTGATCTTCCTGTCTTAACGCTTAAGTTTTTCTTTGCTTCAGCTTCACGGCATCAGGAGCAGACAAAGAACAAATGCACCTTAGCGACAGGGGCTCCAGCAAAGATGAGCTTACAAAATGCTCTCTCTGAAGAAAACCACAAAGGACACAAGCATGGTACAGCACAAAGGGAACACATAAACATAAAACGAGGCATAAGTCAGAGTCATGTTCCTTTTCCACAGTTCCACAGTTTTTCCTTTGGCATCAGAAGCAGACAACATCAGAGCCAACTAAAAGTTGTGATCGTTCCCTTTGTATCTGTTTCTTCACTCACCTTTGGTCAAGCTTGCTGCCGCAGCTGTCTGATTCAAATCCTAAGACGGGTTGCCTTCTTTTTTCTCTTAAAATCTTTCATCACCTGTTCATAAAGAAAAGCAGAGCTCCCATTTGCTTTCTGAACTACGGCTATTGTATTTTTGAGGCTATAAGCAACATATGAGTCATTATCACTAACAACTGAGAGAGGGAGAACAAAAGACCTCACTTCTTTCCCACAAAGAAGCTTCTGGCACACTTGCTAACATACATCTTTTGATAAATGCTTTCATACTTGTCAAGCGAATGTGATGTCTGATAGCAGTTCAGAAGGGCACTTGGCAGGTGTATTGCCATTATCAGTGAGACGATTTATACTTGAAATCACAGTGTACCTACAATTAAATTTTAATTCAAGAACTGCTTTGCCTGGGCTAAAACGCTGCTTTGGTCCAAAAAAGAACTACTGCTAGTACAAGCCCCCCTGCTCACACAGTACAGTGAATGCCACTCACAACCCAGGACAAAATCAAAAATGAGCGTGAACCAGGTTGAAAAGTCTTCACAGAGCTTCAGTCTTTCGCTAAAAGCAAGACAGCGTACTAAAGGACTGCTGGACCCCAAGTCTCTAACTCAGCCCAGCAAAAGACAAATACGTATTTAAATATATTTTAGTGCTACATGAAACAATACAGTCCCTCTTAACCTTCTTCCTAGCCTTGAAACCAGATTTGTACAAAAACACTGATTTGAGCCGCTGTAAATTGCAGTGGCACTCTCCGTGTTGGTTTTGCTCCGTGGCACTTTACAGAGTCAGGGAAAGCTAATTATCAGTGACAGCAACTGCAATTCAGTAACGTCTCTCTCTTTACAAGTTCGGCAGAATATTGTGTTTTGCTCTTACATAATTATTGTTCTCAGAAACACCCACAGGTAAAAAGATAACACAGCAATGGTAATTTTTGTTATCTATGGCACTATGCATAATAAACAGAGAATTCAGTTTGTTGTTTTGGAGACTGTTGTTCTAAATACGCTTGAAAACCAGCCATTTCGCCTCAGGGCCTTCTACTGTGTTTACAGCATTTACAGTTCTTAGAAATATGGTTCTAAGTTATCTTAGATAATTAAGTAAGGTATGTTTATAAGCAATTTAAAAAATTGCACGCTGATCTCCTTCAGGACATCTTTACACTTCTATCAGGTATAACTTATTTTTTAATATTAAAATATTATTTCAAACTGATGGTGCCCTTGCAGGAGTAGCAACCTACTTGAAAGGAAAAAGAAAAGGGGATACACAGAGCGCAGAATTACAACAGAATTACTACAAACATACCTGAAGAAATATCATTAACAAATAGACTTCCGAGGCCACACGAGTAGGATGCTACCTGCTTTTAAATGCATATATAGCCCACGACAGGTGTAAAATAATGATCGGAGGAGCATGATGAGGCAGGGCATGTGATCCTGAAAAAAGAACTTGGGCTTGAGGAGACGTATCACCAGTGAGGAGACGTATCACCAGTGAGGAGACACACTACCTTGAAGGCCTGGCTCATTTCTGCAGACCTGGAATTTGGAAAAATATTTTGGAAGTTGCGTGCAACAGATATACTAAGACAATAAACCTTCACTTCATGGACTCCCTGTTCAATATAGGGACCGTGTTTTAAGGCAAACGGTTTGATTCCGGAACAAGCTTCAAAAAGATGGAAAGCAACAGCGCGTGAACAAAAGATGAAGGACTGCACACTGTGCAGTTTTTGTTAGCAAGTGCCACTTTACTGTCACGAATGGGGCTGTGGCAGCTAACAGCAACGCTTAAGAAAGGCCAAGCCAAGGATGATTTTGTATTACATCACCCAGAGTGGGGAAAAAAAAACCACCCAGAAATGGGCTTAAAATACAAGAGTCTTGAAAAAATGTGAAGCTTTTTTCTCTGCCTTTAGCTTTTTGTTTGCTGTAGCTTTTAGCCTTTTGGATTATGGCTTTGAGCTTGTCTTCAAAACCAGGAAAGTTACGTGCTTCTGGTTTTAAATCAAAACTGACAGATATAATCGCGTGAATTCAGGATCTTGGTCTGAGGGGGAAAGGAGAAATGTAGTGATGCTAAGAAATTTGAGAGCTTTGGCAGCATCAGTTAACGCAAGAGCCTTTTGTCAACAGGACCTGCCTTCAAATCATCATTTACTTAAAACTAATCTATTTGTGCTCCGGTTGTATTCAAAGTTTTCTTTAAAATCCCAAGTCTACACACTTCAGTAATTACAGGTAAGTTCCTACAGTAAAACATCTGGTTTTGTACAATGTTGAAAGATGTGTCTATTATTATGGAATAGTGATTTTATTTATATTAAATTGTGTATGTCTTGTGACATCAAAGATTATGAACTCCAGGTAGTTGAGACTTCCTTTCTCCATGATTCATGTCATCAAATAAGATTGCTTGTTATATTTTTAGGAAAAAAAAGTGCTCCCCATCAAAGCTAGCAGCATGATCAGAAAACAAAACTCAGTGGGAGAACTCATTTACTGAGCGGGGTCGGCCAGACATGACTGAAGAGAAAATAAACCTTCTGGCCCTTTGGTAGGAGGCAGTAACCTTTGGTAGCAGAGCGGGGGAACAGACGGGGGTAACCCCCCTTCAGTTGCTGTTGCCTAAACCCAACAGGGTTTGCAAATCCAGATTTTCAGTCTAGTGGATGGTCTAGTCTAGTCTCTGAGATTCCACCCACATCAGTAAATTAAACAAGTCTGGGACCATTCTCTGCCCCTGAGGCCAACTGGCAGAGGACATCCAACGTCTGTTCTATTACAGCCTCAAAAAGTCAGTGAAAGCACACAATCTGCCTACTGGGGATGGCAGGATGTATCCCTCAAACCATGCCCTGGAGCATTTTTGGAAACTGCTGATGGGCCCAGGCTAAAACCATGGAAGGATTAACGAGAATCAGGAGAAACAACTGAGTACCAGTGCTCAGGAACATCCCTGATGCTGTTTAATTTGCTGGTATTGGCAGAGCTTTAAAGAGCCTGTACATTTTTCACACTTTGATCTGCACTAATACCCTCATGGGGTCCTTACAGCAATAGCCCACACATGCCCTATTTCTTGCCCTAATATCAAGCACCCTTGGAAATATTGTCTAAAAGCTCACACTCGTGTCTACTGAGCAATTCCCCCAATGTCACCATCCCCGAGTCTTTCCTATCGCCCAGGCACCAGGATTACTGTCTGCAGAGCCGTATAGGTACAGCGGAGCTTCAGAGTGCCCTCTGGTGCGAGTCTGGCACCGATCTTCAACCGCTGCGAAAAGCAGACAGAAAGTGGTAATGTCATAGAATCATAGAATGGTTTGGGTTGGAAGGGACCTTTAAAGGCCACCTAGTCCAACCCCCCTGCCATGGGCAGGGACATCTTCAACTACATCAGGTTGCTCAGAGCCCCATCCAACCTGGCCTGGGATGTTTCCAGGGACGGGGCATCTCCCACCTCTCTGGGCAACCTGGGCCAGCGTCTCACCTCCCTCAGCATAAAAAACTTCTTCCTTAGATCTAGTCTAAATCTCCCCTCTTTTACTTTAAAGCCATTACCCCTTGTCCTATTGCTACAGGCCCTGCTAAAAAGTCTGTCCCAATCTTTCTTATAAGCCCCCTGTAAGTACTGGAAGGCTGCAATAAGGTCTCCCTGGAGCCTTCTCTTCTCCAGGCTGAACAACCCCAACTCTCTCAGCCTGTCCTCACAGCAGAGGGGCTCCAGCCCTCGGATCATTTTTGTGACCCTCCTCTGGACCTGCTCCAAAAGGTCCATGTCCTTCTTATTTTGGTGGCCCCAGAGCTGGAGGCAGCACTGCAGGGGGGCCTCCCCAGAGTGGAGCAGAGGGGCAGAATCCCCCCCCTCGCCCTGCTGCCCACGCTGCTGGGGATGCAGCCCAGGATACGTTTGACTTTCTGGGCTGCGAGCACACATTGCCAGCTCACGTCCAGCTCTTCATCCACCAGTACTCCCAAGTCCTTCTCGGCAGAGCTGCTCTCAACATTCTAAACCTCCACAGCCACTTGCTAAGAGAAGCTGCGCTGAAGCTCTGCTTGAGCTTACCAGGGCCTCTGCTCAAAAAGCTTTTCCTGTTTGGAGGCACTACTTCTAGTTTCTGTATCTAATTGATTTCCAGTGAAGTTTTAAATGTCAGTGGAAAGCTACTGATTTGTGGGGGAAACCAACTAAACCACAACAGGGAAAACGCAGGCACATGGATTCCCTGAGCTGAGCTACGGACTCAGCTCCTCTGCAATTATTCATTAAAGTGGTTGGAAGCGTTTGCCAGCACCTTCCAGCATGATAATGCCCAACTTCATCCCTGCGAAACCCATCCAAGAATTCTTGGCATGTTGTTACCCTCTGAATGACTCAGCCTCCCACTGGAAAAGAAAGTAGCTCAGGGAATTTTAGGAAGGAAGAGCTCTGAAACCATACACAGAGCTAAGAACAGTTTGCTGCATAAGTGCTACAGAAAGAGCAGGAAATAGGGGAGCTTGGGCAGAAAACGAAAGTAGGAATACACACAAACAGGAAAGAAAATACAAGCACTGATACACGTGTAAGGGAAAACGGGAGAAAAGGATGTGAAGTGACTCTGAGAAGGGGAGAGAAGAAAGTGGGGAGTATCAGAGAAAAGGAAAACTCTATACGTCCTGGAGTAGAGCAGGCAGGAGCATGAGGGAATCTGGTACGGAGGAGAGAGCAGACACGAGGATGACTTGGAATGAGACACAGAGCCGGCAGTGCCACGAGGAAGAAGAAACTGATGAGCTCCACTCGTTCAGTTACAAAAAACTATATGTTGTAAACTGAATTTTAAAATACATTCCAGGCTTGAATATTCGTTTTTACAAATTGCAAAATTATCTGGAAGTCCTATATTCTCACCTCTCAGTGGCAAAACACAAAATAAAGCTGCTATAGGAGCGCACCGAAAGCAATTGTTTGGAATGACACTACCCTCTGCTGGTCAAAAAATACAGTTATGCATACACCAGGAAGGTAAAATATTTGGAGCTGGTCATACAGGTAACTATGGCTTGCTGACCCCTTATTCATGTCATTTGCACCATCTGTCCTTTTTTAAAAAAAAAGTAATCAGTTCCAATCCGGACTTCAGTAACCCACCTCGAGACCATGCTGTTAAACGACACACCCACCTTATTAGTCTGTGCTTTAAAATGACACATTCATGACTGGTCAGAAACAGCCTGGCAATAATTTTTATGTTCTCGGGCAGTCTGCAAGAATAGGAACAACACGCATGTCTGTGCTTAGCTATGTAAACGAAGGAAGTAACGCAACACTAAATTCCCAAATTATTCCCAAATAAAACATAAAGCTATTACCAGCAATCTTCTGCTTTATCTCTCTGGAAAATAAGCTCTTCAGAACTGACACTCACTTTTCGTGTGTGCAACATAGCTCCTAGACCAACAGACTCTAGTCTCTAGATGTCACTTCAATGCAAGTATTTAATAAAAACCACTATACAGCGTGTAGGAAAGAAAAATGGAAGATAATTTTTCCAAGTTAGTGCTGACCACATCCATGATGGTGTACATTGTCTCCAATTAATTCAAAGCAGAGTGCATAAAGCTGTGGTCAGAGAAAAAAAAAAAAAAAGAAAAAGAGACGCCTATATATACATATTAAAAGCCAGCTTTCTTAGCCTGATCCTTACTTCTAACAGGACATTCCTTAATTTCATCTGGAATCTTAAATACCTAAAGGATAACTATTTTGTTGGGCTTTTTTCTTCCATATTACAGTTACAGAACATCACTGCTGAGAAAAGCAATTGCCTCAATTCAAGGTTTTCGTGAAGGTGCTTCCAGACTTACGTAATGAGTTAACACAGTCATAATGTCTCCTGCCTTGCCTCACTCACATTTCTTGACATCTGATCTTGTACAAATAATAAAAGCCAAATATTAACCACTCTGCCATTTTCTCCTTTCCTCTCTTTACATTGTCACTGTTCATCTGCTGGGGTTTTTTCCCCCCTCCTGTTAAAAACATCCCTATTTCTTATAGCCAAATGACCCCCTTGGAAGCTGAGCCTCTCAGATACTCTTTTAGCCCCAGAATTCTTAAGACCGGATGGTCTCAATGGTTCTATATTCCTGGAAATGACGAAGAGCTTGTCATGTTGCTCCCTCCTAGAGAAATGATTCTGTGTTTTGCAACTTTGATCTTTATGGTAGGCTGACCTTCAGCTAGAGGTAAGGGTTTGCTTTCATTGCTTGGAAGCAATGTATCTGTGTGTTACCTCCTTGCAAGAAATACACCGTGCAGACCTTGATCGGGCAAAAGTCATTCTTACCAGGCCATAAACTGTCATCTTTGATGCCACCTTGTGGCAAAAATACGGGATCCTAGAAATACTCAGCATTTGTCCCTCCTTGCAGGTGCATTTAACTGCAGCACAGCGGGAACTGCTGCCAGCAGCGCAATAGTTTTACAGTTCATAAAAGCAGGATTTTGGCACTCCTAAGAATGCGGCACCAGTCAGTGATGGAGAGGACGAAAAGCAGGAAAAACCACCATAAACCACATTTATTCTTTCCGCAGGGTGGAAAGTAAAGCGGTACCTCAAAGGACACATGGCACAACCTTTCGTGTGCTCAGAGCCCATGCGTTTATTTCTCTCTATCCTCCTGCAAAACGCTCGCCGTGAGAGGTACAGCCTGCCTCAGACACGTAACTGCAAAACAGCACTGCAGGGAGAGACGGAAGGAAAACTCAGCCACAGCCTAATAAGACAGGAAGCATTTATGCCAATTACCTCACACTAAACTCACCCTTTTCAGTTACTAGGCACAAAAAATTATCCTAAAGGAGGCCATGCCTATTTTTCAGGGCCGTCCCGAGGCCATTTGGCGCCTGCTACAAACACCAGCGTTACCACCTTCTGCAGCATGAGGACGCCGCCTATTTTTAGCGTTACTTCCCCTGGAGAAGCCCCAGAATCCCCCCCACCCGCCTCCAGCACGGCGAGGCTCCCGAGGAGAAGGGAAAACATTCCCAAAGCCTTCAGCCGGGCTGAGGCCAGCGGCAGCCGCCAACACCACCTCGGTTCTGCCCCCAGGGTGACGGGCAGGGGCCACTCCTCACCTCACCGCCTCTTACTTCATAGAATCATAAAATGGTTTGGGTTGGAAGGGACCTTAAAGATCATGCAGTTCCAACCCCCTGCCCTGGGCAGGGACACCTCCCACCAGCCCAGCTTGCTCCAAGCCCCGTCCAACCTGGCCTTGAACGCCTCCAGGGATGGGGCAGCCACAGCTTCTCTGGGCAACCTGGGCCAGGGGCTCACCACCCTCACAGTCAAGAATTTCTGCCTGAGATCTCATCTAAATCTCCCTAAAGTATCCATTACCTTGATCCACAGTCCCTCCCCACCTTTCCTGGGGCCCCTTTAGGGACTGGAAGGGGCTCTAAGGTCTCCCCGGAGCCTTCTCCAGGCTGAACGACTCCCTTCCCTTCCCCTCAGCACCAAGGGCGGGAAAGCACCAGAGGCTCCCCCGCCCCGCGCCCGGCTCCGTTCGCCCCCCGCCGGCCGCCGGGCGCATGCGCAGTCCCGCAGCCCGCTCGCCCGCTGCCGGCGGCCGCCCCGGGCCGCGCAGCGCCCGGCAGAGGAGAAGGAGGAGAAAGGAGGCAGCACCACC
This sequence comes from Larus michahellis, assembly GCF_964199755.1. NCBI lineage: Eukaryota > Metazoa > Chordata > Aves > Charadriiformes > Laridae > Larus > Larus michahellis. Next base: position 217,241,215 of record NC_133896.1, read on the forward strand.
GCCTCGCCTCACCCCGCCGCGGGGACGGACCTTATTCACCAGCCGCTTTCGCCTGCCCGCCCCCGCGGAGAGGGCGCGCTACCAACCCGGCCGAGAAATTGGCTCGCCTCCCCTTCCCCCGTGCGCTGAGGGGAGGAGGGGAGCTCCGTCCGACCCACCGCGGAGGGGCTGAGGGAAAGCGGAGCCCCCTCCTCGCCCCCCTTCCCCTCCCGTCCCTCTTTTCCACCGCAGGGAGAGACCTCCCTTCTCCTCCCCCCTTCCCAGGAGGGGAGAGGGACCCCCCTGCCCTCACCCCCCTGAGGCCGGCCTCCCCTGCCCTTTGCTCCCCGTCTCGACGGTGAGTCAGAGCCTCGCAGGTGGGGACAGAAGCTGGCTCCTACCTCGAAGGCAAAGGGTGGTCATATTCCCTCCCTCTCCCGCTTTCTTTCTCCCCTTAGGTGGCGGGGCTGGAGCAGGGCGAAGTCCTCCTTCGAGCTCTTCGGCCTGTCAGACTCTCGCCATGGCTGGCGGTGGGCTCGGGACCTCGCTCCTGCTGATGGCCGGCATCGTGGTGGCGGTGGGGCTGTGCAGGAGACTGACCCGCCGCCGGCTACGCTCCCACCCGCGCCTTTGCACTTTCCTTCTGGAGATGTTTAGCACCTTCCAGATCTGCGCCTGCACCAACGAGCTCTGCCTGCTCGGCAACGCGGAGCCAAAGCCGCACACCGGCCTCACGCTCACCTACGGCTTCACCGTCCTGCACGGCTTGACCCTGCCCGGCAGCACATGCAACCCCTGCGGCACCCTGCAGCCCATGTGGGGCGGTGGGACCTCGGTCAAGATGGGTGGACTCAAGATCGGCGCGCAGTTCGTGGCTGCGGTGCTTGCCAGGGTGTTTATGCACTTTCTCTGGAGGCTGGAGATGGCAGAGCCACATTATGGAGTGCTCTCGCAGGGCTGCGGCGACCCCATGCAGACTACAGAGATGCAGGCATTCTGCATCGAACTGCTCTTTTCTGTCGTTTTCCAGCTGACCGTCCTGCGAGTGGAAAGTATTAATCCCAAATACAGAGTCCATTTGATTGCCCTTCTCATCACCATGCTCGTCTATGCAGGTCAGTCTTTTTTTTTTTTTTCACTCTCTTCCTGCAATAAAGTTGTAACAGAGGTGTTTTTTATTTTTCTTAAAAGTGTTAAGATGCAAAATTATTTTTCTCGGATTACAAATAATGCGTTAAGGAAAGCCTTTCGCCCTACATATACAGAGTTCATTGTGGAGTTTATGTAAAGTTTGCCTGGTTAGATGCCAGGGAGGTGTCGGGTTAAGAATGAAATGAGTTTTGAATTTAAAAGGATGTCAAATCTGCAAGTAAATACAATTAAGAGTTTCACAGAACGCTGTTCAAATATCTCAGTGAAGGATCGTTTCATAATCCAACTTTATATAGCATGGGAGATTTCACACAATGTGCTCTGATTTCTAAGTGGCGTTGCGAGAGAACACCACTGTCTGAATCAGGAGAAAATGCTGATTGTGCAACGGCAGGGTACGGACCGGTAACACGGAAGTTTGGCTTTAAATAATGCATAATTCATACCAATGCAGCTTATTTAACTACGTTAAATCCTCTAATCAGAAGCAGGTATGGTTATTTGTGGAATGCATGCAGAATACCTCATGAAACCGAATGTAAAAAAAGAAAAATATTAGGTGCCTGTTGTGTCATGGCATTTACAAGAGTTTCCTGTCTCTGTGATGCCCTGTGTGGCAGTGTCCTTGCCTGATTGTCACCTTATGCTTCCCAGAGCTGGGACGCTGTCACTTGCGCAGCCTCTCGGGACCAGTGGGAAGGAAGAAGGGAGAGGAGTCAGTCTGAACTTCCTTCTGCTGACTGTTGATGCTGCCTGTTGTCCCCAGTGAAGTGCCAGAGTCATGTCACTTGTCACTTAAGGACTGCCCTGCAGGGCGCGGGTTGTACTGGAAAGGAGATTCTGTAGGTTGGGATACCGGGAGATGAGAGGGAGATGGTTCCAGAGCTCTTTGCTTGTGCTCCAGCCCCCACCACAGAGGCAGTCACCCAGGAAATGATCAAATCCATTTATGAGAGAGGGAGATTGATTGCTCTTATCCACAGACATCTGGGATGTCACTGATGTCTTGTCCAAAAGGTTTAACTGTGTTATGCTGTCCAACATAATAGCATATAGGAGAATAAAGTAGAGTCGAATTTTCAGATGTATTAATGAAAAAACCTTTACTCATTATGTTTAGCTGAAATTGGCTAATACCTGAAAGATTAAAAGAAGTCCATGGAGAATTTTGAGAATTAATTTAGCAATTTGAACTGCTTTCTAAAATTAATTTTTGAATGCAGAGGCACGGTGTCAGTCCATTTGAGCACGAAAAATATATTTCTGAATTGCTCACTGAAAGTGTAGCCAAAGATTATCCTGCCTCTTCTACAGGCATAGAAAGCTGGATTCCCGATTCTTAACATTCCTTTCCTGCTTAGCAAATAGTCACATAAAATAACACGTGTCACATTCCCTTTCTCTTCACTAGTTCATACAAAGAATTTATGCCCAGTGTCGTTGGCCAGGCTGGCCTCGTATCTTTTTCTAGCAGGAGAAAGCTGTGTACCATGTCCCCTTCCTTGTCATAAACTTGGACTTCTACAACTATCCAGTGCAGTCCATCTACCTGTGCTTCTAGGAAACATCAGACCAGCTGCGCCCAGGCCTCTTTCACATGCACAGTTTGTGCCGTTTTGTGTGCAGAACACCCTGTGCTACCTGGACATTTTTCTTTCCATTTCTTTTAATCTAGACTCAAGTCTACTGTAAAAATATATATGCATTTCGGGGAGCACATCCTGAACCTACTTTCATCCCCTGCTTAGTGGAACATCCACTTCTTTCTTGTTCACTCTGCTCCAAGCTTCCTAAGGGTTGCGCTCTTTGCTGTACACTCAATTTAAAAAAAAAGAAAAATAAAGAGGCGAGCGGTCCTCCCCCTGCAGTAGTCCTGAGCTGTGTTTAGTTTACTGAGCACTCTGAAGATGTGGATTGAAGCCTCCTGAAGTAGAAGAGGGTGTAAACCCCCAAGATCCCTCTTGCTGAGCGGGAGCAACCTCCTGCTACTAATTTCTGTGATGAAGTCACAGAAAGAAATTAATGGATCATAATGGATCTCTCTCTCAGTGGAAGGTTAGGTCAGTACACGTAGGACACCTTGGAGGTTCTCAGACCTTTCTTGCTGCTTCTTTCCCTCTGCTCACATCTACACACAAGCATTCCCCGGGATATCCTCCATTCTCCTGCCCCCGCTCCGTTTTGAGGACCCCCTTCCCACCGCCGCCCAGCACATCCAAAGGGCTAGGCAACCAGTGCAAATTTAGGCCAACTGGTAATATTCTTCCTTTTTCCTACAAAAATAGCAAATAGTTTAGAATATTGTATGAATAATGATTTTTCAAACTTTTATTCAACGGATACAATGTTCTGGCTAGGAACTCAGAAAAGTGCATTATATTTACAAAATAAAACTCATGCTAATGATTTCTTTTTAGACTCTGATTTTAAAAACCAAATCAATTGTGCCTTCAGGATCTAGGTTTATCACAGTTCCGAATGAAGCAGAAATCCTAGAAAATACATCTCGTACATAGCGTGTCATACTTCATTCCATGAATTATGTTCTGCTATGAATTTGAAAGCTGTATCCTGTAAAAGGAATGATTGCTGTCTAAAAAGGGACTGGAAGAAAGAATAGCTCTTATTCCAGTTTTGTTTGGGTAAAATTTAAAAGGAAAGCTGTATCCCTCTGGCTTACACCCATCTAAATGTATTGATACACACACAGGGCTCAGAAACGTTAAATCGCATTTATACGGTTGACTAAGTGAAGTTGTCGGAAAAAATAAATGTGGATAGGTCGCTGTTGTGTGTACCCCATAAAAAGATACTTAGACATGCCATGCAGCTTACTCCAACAAATAACATCAGATTATAAAGTATTTTCAAAATTACAAGATGTTCATTTCGGTTTTCTTCTACTTTTTCATAGTTAAAAATATTTGGATTTTTTTTTTTTAACGTTTAGTCTTACACAGATCAAATTTTTATAATAGTGCATACTGTACGCAAAAGCTCCAATACTGCATTCACTCTGTTTCTTCTACTAAATAGAAGGAAAAAAGGAACATTATGTCTTTCCATATCGAGGGAATGATTCAGAAACTAAGGACACAGACCATATACATGTTGGTAAAGAATATTTCTGGGTATTTCCTTTCGGAAAATATGTAATTAGGGGAAGAAAAAATACATCTTTTGAGGGCTTTTTCATTTACAGGCAATATTGCAATGAAGTCAGAACTGGTTAGATGTTTCTGAGCCTGACATATCAAGGTAAAAATGACATACGTATTTTTAATTCTGAGTTCCTAACTTTGCCTTTAGTAATTTCATTACCTCATCTTTTTAAGTTTTTATGTGTACAACAGCAAAGATGTAACACTTCTTTTGCCACGAAGTCACTTATCTTTTCTGGTACACAGACTGAAATGTTTAATACATATTTTTAAATAAGATTATACTAATGGCCCTGGCCTTGGTTGACATTCTAGTAGTTATTAGTAATGAATATTGAAGAAATACCGCAGTTAAAACTCTGTCTCATGTTTAATGTTCAGAAACAGCAACTGCCTCCTGAGAGTGAAATTCTGCTCTTGAATGTGTGTTTGTGGCTATAAAAGCAGAAGCAGTGAATTTATAAATAGATTAAAGCAAAGTAAATTATTGTAGATGGCCTTCCTGGCAACAGTGGGAGTTGTTAATGTGTCAGTGTGCAGAATAACAGCCGGTACAGTAAATCTGCGTGGCTGTTGAGAACAAGTGTAAAAACAGAGCAAACTGAGTAGGTCAACAAAGACTAAAACCTTCCCCAACTGTAATGACGATAAAAGAAATAATGAGTATATAGAAAGAGAAATAGAGGAGAATGACAAGGACCTCACTAAAACTTGCGGTAAATGATTGCGTGCTGATCACAAACAAGGATTGCAGCAGCATGATATTTGTACAAAGCATAAGTTCAAAGCTCACGCTAGCTTATTTGGGAAAAATCAAGAATAAACTTTAAGAAACTAAATAGACACAATTATATAATATTTTACGGGCAGAGATTAATAGAGAAAACAGATACGGGGTGGGTGGTAACTAGTAGTACAGAAATACAGATAATTTTGCTATGAGTAATGCTTTTTCTGCAGGATTGCCATGAGAGGAACAACATATGTCAGAATCAAAAACACTTACCTCCAGGTTTATCTGCAGCATAATTACAGTTTAGTCCCCACAATGCAATAGGTTTGGGTCTAGTTATTTAGAGAATGTTTAGGCGACTTCATTTACATCTGAAGTCGGAGGCACGGAAAGATGCTTGGCTGCTTTCAGCTTCCTTTTTAAAGGGAGTGGAGAGGGGTTTGCTTTTATTTTGTTGAAATAACATATAAAATGATTGTGACGGGTTTTCCCACAGTTATTACCACACGCTAGAAATTGATAGCGTAATATTAGTGTTTTATTAAGAAAGTACAGAGGTCAGTTTTGCAAGAACAGCGTTTGACAGGTTTTTCCCTTATCTTGCATGTGTGTTACGCGCGACCCGGGGATGTAATGAAAGCTCAGTATTTGTTTCCTAACATTTGTGCAATTTCTGTCTCTTCTAAAAGCGTGATACAGACTGCGTAAAGCAGCTTATTGTTTTATCAATAGAAACATTCACCGTTAGCCTAACCCATCTCCTCAAAGAATATTTGCCAGAAAGAGATAAAGGAAGTTATAGCCTACACTTCGCATATTTTAAAGCATTTTAGAAAACAGTTAAACTGTTAAACGTATCATCTTGTCAATAACTTCAGCAGAGTTCATCTGTTCAAGCGGTTTCTGCTAATCCGTTTTATTGCAGAGTGTGCGTTTCTTGTAGTATTGTGGATGTGCATTTCAATATTCATTTAAAATAAACATTAAGAAAGATGGTTTGATTTCATATTGTTTGCATTTTATTGCAGGTGGAAATCTCACGGGAGCAATATTTAACCCAGCACTGGCTTTTTCATTACATCCAAATTGTTTCTATGAGAAATTTTGGAGTTATTCACTAGTATATTGGATAGCACCATCCTTAGGTAAGTTCTTACTATTTTATGTATTTGAGAAAGTACATGGTTCAAAAAATGGCTGGTTTTATTTGACAGCCTACTCGTTTTCTGTTTTAAATAAAATCCAGAAAATAGTCAATTATAATTTATGTGTAGAAGTCATTCAGAATCATGGTTTTGTGTCGCAACTGTAAGCTACGTATTTTAAACTTGTTTAATACTGCTTGTAGAGCATGTGTAACACTCGGTTTTGTGAATCAAGCATCTAATACTGAGTCTTAACAGTTTTATTCACAAAACAATACCTACTGTTTTGATCAGGAAACAACCATATTAGGTTATATCGTTGTTTAGTTTAGATGTCACATTCAGAGTCTAAGTACTTTTGGGATACTTTGAGCAAGATAATGTACCTACCAAAGAACCACAACAGCCCAATTCTACGTGGAAAAGGGTTAGCGTTTAAGTTAGGGTTAACTAGTTAGTTATAAACCAACAGCTGTTTACTCTGGAGCGCGATCCTTTGGAGGCTGCCTGTTGTTTGGGACTTTATGTTTTGGTACTAAAATCCAGCCCGTTTGAGGCATGCTGCGTATTCACTGACCAAAGGCCCGCTTTAATATTCTAGCAGAATATGAAAAAGGAGAAAAGGCTACCTGAAAGTAAATACTAGCCTGATTAAGTTAAAAAAGAGAAACATACAGGTTAGCATGCAGTTTCTGTCTCGCTTTGTGACAGTATGCAAGGACATGGAGATGATTAATTAAAAAACCCCCACCCACAGGTATTAGGACAAATGCTTAAAATATGCTTTCTCAATTATTACTATTGTAATATCACACCTTTTTTATCTGTATAGCGTCTAAACTTTGCAGTTCCCATTCTATGTTTTTTCCCCCATCACTGTTGGAAACAACCTGTTTAAGAATAAGGAATAGTGGTAACTGGATTTTTTTCTAACTTAAATTATGGTTTTAATGTGGAAGCTATTGATTTTAACTTCTAGTTGTGTGCAGATGAAAATGCTCCATGTTGATTGTTTACAGTTAGCCCCTACAAATCCTGAGCTTTCTGCTTTGAGGGTATATAAAGCAGCAGCCTGCTAATCCCGAGTTCTTTCACGACTGTTAATCCTATTAGAAGGTACAGCAGCGACGAAGGTACAACAGCATGTGAAACGCACAGGGGAAACATCTGAAAGGGCTTCAGTTATAACAAATAACCTCTTTTTGTTGTTTGCATTAATGTCTGTGCATGTCCTACTTGCATTGACTCGCCGTCAAAAAGGGAGACAGAATTTTTAGTCTAACAAAACTTCACTTTAATACAGTTTTTTTAAGTTAAGACGTCCAAACAGGATGACTGAACAATAGAGTAAGCGTGATAAAAGCCCATGCACGCTTCCAGTTGGCAGCTAATGAAATGTCTCAGGCAAAGCTGCTGAGGATCACCTGGGTCCTAACAGAACAGGTGATGCTTCTCAGAATTCGGGTTTAGCTTTCTGGTATATTAACTGATTTCAACCTGGTAACCATTTTGACATTTTCTAGGTTGTAAACACTTGGGATTTAATATTTTGGCTGGGAGGCACTCTGAAACACCAAGTTCTGCTTTAGCAAGATGCGTCCTGCAGAACTGCTCTGCAGAAAGCCTTTAGGTGATTTCGGCTTGAGTAAGAAAATCAGCAGATGTCAACACAAATGCAACCACGACCTGAGGAATTTAGAATGTGATCAGGCATTAACGTTACATTTCTGTGGAAATTCATAACCAGCAGTTTATCATTAGTTAGCATATAGAGAATACATACAGAATATATTGAATTTATGAGAAAGGAACCGCAGCCCAAGCAGTTGTAGAAATGTGAATGTTGAGGACACATCCCTTTTTGTGCAGTGTCACTACTGTAGCCAAACATTCTGTTACAGGTCTCAGGTCTGTGGATCACCTGAAGGGCCGAGTAGTCTATTGGTAATACTAAGTTTCTCATTACAAAACCAGGGCGCTTCATGGATACATACAGACCTTATCGTAGAAACCAAGAGTTGTAAACCAATGTACGGTGTCTGTGGTGGAAGTATAGAAGAGAGAGTTACATTTGAAAACTGAACTGATGAATACAGGAGCGCAGATCTGCAAATCTAACATGAAAGGACATTTGTCTGACACTTTCTGAAAATAAGATAATAGCAAGAGATTTTTTTTTTCTTTCAAAATTGGACCAAATGATGAGGCATCTAGAAAAAAAATACCTGTTATGATGATAATAAAATTCTTGTGAAAAACATTTCTGAGCAGAATCATAAAAGTAGACGATGAGGGAAGGGATAATTTAAACTTAGTTGTAAAAATTACTTTCAGAATCCATGTCAGCAGAAACACTGTTTCAGGCTTCCTAGAAACTGGCCGAGTCATAGTGATACGCTAATCTGATGTCTCACTTTTCCCAGCATCAGCATCTGAGATGGTTACATTACTTTGTTCTTATTTTGGGGAAGTCTGTTAGGGGTTTTTGTGATTTGCTGTGGTAACTACCGCATGCAGAACCATGGGCTAGCACTAGAAAGTTCAAATTGCCTGAGCGAAGAAGCGCGATATGATCTCACAGCACATACCCACAAGGACAAGGAGACCGAGACCATTCTGTATAGACTGGATACCCTGATCTAGCTGTAAGCCAGTTCTTAACCATCAACTTTAAAACAATTTTCTTAGAAAGGACACTTAAAACGTGAGGGAGATTAATTATCACCTTCACAAGGGGAGGAGGAAGGGGAAGTTTACTTTTAGGGTAAACAAATCTGCTACTCGTTTATGATCTTTCATGACTATAATCTTGGAGCTGTAGTTAAGAACTCACTTTTCAAAATGGCTTCACTGAAGTTTTGGTGCAGGTGATTCTCCAGTAGCACTAAACCAGCTAATTCCTGTAGTGAATATAGATGTCAGCAAGCGTTAACGACTTAGCATGGGCAGACCTAAATTCTGCGCTGTGAACACAGAAGCAGGAACAGTGGAACAAAGACAGTTTCTGTTCTACTGCCAGAGGAATTCAAGGTAGTTGTGTCCAGGCGCGATTATACCATTAGCAGTGATGGGGACTGAGCTAATGCTTCTTTATGAGTACCAGGGAGATGGCAGTTACGAATGGAAGAGTTGGTGACAAGATACGGGACGTGAGGGCAGAAAAGTGGGATGCTCTTTCCTGGACAGGTGCCAGCTTAGCGTTCTGCTAGGCTTCTAACGCTATAAAAGCAGCATCAGTGCCCGCTTCTCTAGATCAGTTTTAAAAAAGACTAATACTGTTCCTTAGAAGAAAATGTTTTTTCACCATCAGGATAGAAAATATGTGCCACAAAAGTCACTTAGCAGTAGACGTAAATAGAGGTGAACAAGGGAGGAGACTTCAGGTGAAACTTTCTGCTCAGAGAAGGTATTCAGAGGTTCCCATCAAGTTCAGCACACTTAAGTGTGGAACTTAACAAAGAAATCCGAATTGCAAGTCCACGTGCACTGAAGTGATCAGCATCTCAGGGACTTGGTAGCAAAGGAGGGCTCAGCAAACAACTAGCAGAAGTCTCCTTCTCACAGACCCTGGTCCTCCGAGGGGCTTTCAGCTATGCAGACATCATCTGACAGAGCAAAACTTTTCTGCGGTGAGTGAACACAATCCAGGAAGTTCCTAGAAACTGTCACTGATGAAGTCTAACTCAAATGCTAAAGGGCCAGTGAGTGGTAATCCTGTACCTGACCTGCTCACAAACAGGGAAGAACTGGTGGTGAACGTGGCCTCTCGGGTTGGAGTCCTCACAAGAGTTCAGGGTCCAGAGGAAGACTGGGAAGGTACATAGCAGAGCTGTTTGCACTTTGGACTTCAGGAGAACAAATTTCTGCTTATTTAGGAATTGCTAGGTCAGTAGTAATTCCCTCGGAAGCTGCCACAAATGGCAGCAGTATCCCATGGGAAGGTGATTTTTCAAAAAAGCTTCCCTGAGAGCTCAGGAACACCTTTTGATGTGCAGGAAAACTTTTGAGGTAACTGTTCTCATTGGCAGACGATGTAACAGCAAGGCCACAAGTCGTGGCTTGGGGGGTTCAGAGTGGACCCCAGGAAAAGCTCTGGGAGAAGTGCTGCCCCATCCGCGGAGGTTTTTCAGGACACTGACCTATCTAGTAGCGTAGGCAATCGTCCTGCACTGAGTGGGAGATCCAACTAGAGAGAACAGAATCGCTTTCAGTAAGCATTTTTGTGATCTAGGAAGCTTCATAAAATACAGGCTATGGGTGAGGAACGCTGTCAACCAGAATCCTCTTAATTTCTGAAACGGAATATACTGATTTTTTTCCAGGAGAAAAAAAAACCAAAATGTGTCTCAATAAACTGTATTTAGGTGGCCTTCTTTGGACTCGATGATCTTTATGGGTCCCATCCAACTTGAGATACTCTGTGATTCTCACAGAGCATCTATAATCTCTAACTTTACCATTTTTCAGCTTCAGAATAAACCTTAAACTAGAACGATCTTCAAAAAAAAAAAAAAAACCCCCGCTGTGCTATACCTGCTTGCAGCCCCTAAACCCCATGTGGTTATCGAAACAGACGCCGGTTATCAAAACAGACACTGGTAGCAAACTCAGCCTTATCCCATCCTCTGAGGAGTGGCGGTTTGGCGCCTGGTTCAGTCACTTCTACGTCCAGTTACGGGGCAAGGAGGCTGATACCGCAACGGGCAGGTGCACACCTCGGATTCACCTGGTCAGGCTGCTCTCCCGTTGGCTTGGCTTATACAGATCAGAATTAAAACATTAAATATATAAAGAAAACCAAGATTAACTCCTAAGGATCACTGGCAGGGTCTGTTGAGGCTGTCTTTGTGAAAAACAAGGTGTTTGGAAAAGTACTGACCGCCTCGAGCCCTTTTAACAGAGAATTCCATTTTTCTGCAATTCCTGCTCTATTGCGCATCACACACTCAAATAAAGATAATGTCTATTTTCAGTACCGTGTCCTTCTCAGACACATTTAAATAAAGGTCCTTTTTCTGTAATTTGTCTCTTCAGGTACAATACTTGTGGCTTTTATATGGGATGAAATCCTTCCTCGGATATCCTGAGACCTCAAATGCTGAAATTTGGCAGTACTACATTAAAAATACTTCCAACATCTGCAGACGTGAAGCTTTCAGAAAACTGTTGACGTTGACTGCCATGCCACCTTTCAGTTGTATTTTCAGATAATCACGTTTGAAATATTTGACTTACAGAACTTTGTATTCAAATACTTATTTTGTAATAGCGTATCGGGATTTTGAGAATATCTATCTGCCGACATTTTCAGTTGAGCCATCTGAATGTGAAGGACTGTTAAAACATTGCAACTTTGTCACTTTAGCCATAAGTGCCATTTGCTGACCTTGATTACAACAGCGTGCAACACTAATTTTAGACAAATACCAGCCCTTTCAAGGTTTGATTTTATTGGATTTCTTCCCATAGAAGGCCCCTGCAAAAAAAAAAAAAAAGGAGCTGAAGATGTCATTGCTGTAGTGACCTCATCGTATTCCTACTTGCAATGTACGTACCTCTGGGAGGACAAAAGGCTCCACGACTCCCTAGAAGAGTCTCCACAGCTCTATTCCAGAGGTACCCTACACCAAAATTAAAAGTCTGTAGGACCAGCATTGTTTTAGTAATACCCGAGTGCAGGTAAGTAACACCTCGCTTCCTTTCGGCAAGGCTCTACCCCATCCCGTCCCGCTACAGTCTGCTGAATGTTTGTCTTGGTTGGAAAGAGCGGTAATAAAGTACCAGAAAATTGTGTAGACGCACACACATAAAAGGGCTTTTTAGGCAAAACCCCCCCTCCTGTTTTATCCGAGATTACTGCTGCCTCTTCACAGGGTAAAACAGACACAGCGTATACAGATGAATCACGTGGAACTTGATTTGTCCTTGATTTTATGTCACTCTTACCAAATCTTTTTCTTACAATAAATGAATTTGCAACACAGGAGAATAAATAAAAGAGCTAAAACCACGGGAAAGCTGCGTACCCGAAGGGGCAGGACCATGCCCTTCCCCGCCTCAGCTGAGGAGGACACCACCCAGAGGCACCAGCCTCTGAAGTGCCGTTTCAAACATCAGGTTTCTTCTTCTGGACGCATCTGAATTTTTATATATGCCAAAATGTCTTTTCCAAATTTCAAACTAAAGTCAGTTTTTCGTTCTGTAGTTACTAGGTTTGAAAGGAGAGAGAAGAAGGTCTCCGAAGATCCTAGGAGTAGGCCCCTCGACTCATTTCCCGAGTCCCCCTGGAGACCATACACTAAGAGGAAGGGCGGGAATGGGACAGGGTTGGTTTTTTTCACAGTAACATTATGAACCACTGCTGTTGTCAGCTATCTTTTTTGCAAGAGTTTGGGAAGTAAATATTTTCATGTAATTTTTTTACTTGTTGCAATAAACTCTTTTCTCATTTTAATTTTCCAAGGTATGTTTAGGATTATATTGCAAAAGGAGATCAACTGTTTGAACATGCTTTTCGTAGAAGAGTCTTAATCCACGACCCTGTATTCAGAAATTAAAATAAAATTGAAAAAAAATAGCTTGTTAATACGCTGAAGGGAACTGGAACTGCTGGGTTATCACTCAGCAGCACCGGGATGCTAGTGGGTGTAGGCCTGCTACAGGAAACCTATCTATCTTTGGTAAAACTCTTCAGGGCAAGGGACCGGGCAGCGCCACGCTGAGCCTGATGAGGTGCCATCCTTCAGCTGCTTTTACGTTCAGCTGCTGATTTTTAACTCTGCCACAGAGAGCGGCGAGAACAGAAACCCAACGCACAAGACCTCTAAAACCACAGAATCACAGTCTTCCAGTGCCGGAAGACTGCGCTCACAGCCCCCATGAATCACAGAATGGTTCAGGTTGGAAGGGACCTTAAAGATCATCCAGTTCCAACCCCCTGCCCTGGGCAGGGACACCTCCCACCAGACCAGGTTGCTCCAAGCCCCGTCCAACCTGGCCTTGAACCCCTCCAGGGATGGGGCAGCCACAGCTTCTCTGGGCAACCTGTTCAGGGTCTCACCACCCTCACAGCAAAGAATTTCTTCCTGATATCCCATCTAAACCTCCCCCCTTTCAGTCTGAAGCTCTTGCCCCGTGTCCTATCATTACACTCCCTGAGAGGGTCCCTCCCCATCCTTCCTGTAGGCCCCCTTTAGGGACTGGTATTTTTATACCACGTACTGCTTCTAGAACAGATGTTTTGGGAGGCTTCTACCCGTCACTTTCTTGCTTTACTGCTTTTTATCACTTTTACCTATTTTTAAAGCAATCCATACCTTATATTTTTCTTCTCCTAAGACTTTGCCTTTACTGGTGTCCTCAAGTTTTTAGCCTCATTTCTTACAGAAATGAGCCTGACGTCATGAATTGATCCACAGGTCTCCTTTAAACCCACGAGGCCCACAGGGTAAAGGTCTCAAAAATAAACCTCAAAGAGCATAAAAACAGGCTGCCAGGGAAAATAGAAAGCAGAGATACAAACCTACAGGCAGGCAAGGTCTGTTAGACTGGAGGCCCTACTTCCACGTCCTTTCCGACAGCCTGCAAAAGCAAAGTCCATGAACCAAACGCTGTCAGCTCTGACTTGTGTCTACATTGTTTATAGTGGCATAATACAGAGTTTTAAAAAAAATAAAGATCGGTACAAATCTGGGCGATTAACAAGCAGTTGCTCTATTCATAGCCACCAGAAGTAGAATATAAAATAAATAAAAAAAAAAAACCCAAAACCAAACCTGTCTGTGTTAACAACGAACGGTGACTTAAAATGGCATAAACCTTCTTTCCTAAACTACGGCGCCGGTAGAGTTTTTAAGTGTCCCAAAATCTCACTGTGCGAAGGTTCTCCAAATCCCAGCACAAAAATTAAAGCCTCGCTTTGTAGCCTCCTTTGTTCCGCTGTATCCCTCACAAAAATGTGCATACATTTACATAAACAGATATCCATATGTAGATACAGGGGCTAGTAAAGGCATTCTTCTAGAATGCCCCGTCGGGTAACACGCTGAATACCTCATTTCTTCAGCAATGTCAGTAGTTCTCGACGCTATTAAATCGCCACTAATTGGACTGGCATTCCTAACGAATATTCCACAAAGAGTGGTTGTAATTTTCGCACAGCTTGAAACCAACGCACGTCCCAACGTGCTACGCGAGACGGGACCGCTCAATACGATTCCGAGAGCGTAGAGCTGGTAAAGAAAACTCTTCATATACCAACATCATAGTAGTGAAAGAAAATTCACAAATCAACGTCAAATCAAATGAAAATGGAAAAAAGTTTACTACCACACTATCATTTGAATATTGGGGGGAAAAAAAAAACAAACCCTTGAATTTGCTGCCGTTGCCCCATGGCAAAACCACCACCAGCGAGATGGAACGGTACATGCACCAGCAGGACGAAGCTCTTGGTAATCTACAGCTGGGTTCCGACCTTTGGGATGTGCCAGACTAATTCTATCTTACAGGCGCGCTCTGCGAATGTCCTGCCCTTTTATCCTCACGTGTCGGTAAATGATGAAAATTACTTCATTGGACTTTTTTTTTTTTTTTTTTGGTGATAGAAGAGAGTGGTAAAGCTCAGACGACGTCAGCTCAGGGTTGCCAGCCGCTTGCTGAAGTAAAGGACTGAGAACTGCAACACGGAGTTGGTTGTGAGATACAAAAAAAATCTTAGTTTATTTAACAACGTTGTTAAACATTTCATACAAAGACACAAAACAGTTCTCTTTTTCCGGACTTCGCAGACTGGATTCCATCTCCTCTACCACCCAAACTCTGCTCTCGGAGAAATGAAAGGGACAGCGCTGACACGATAAAGCCAGTTACTCGAGGGGCATTAAATTTAGCTTTGCTTTTAATCCTTGGCCAACCCTATTTCCTTTTGGTCAAACTTTGTAACATTTCTATTTCCGTTCTACTCCACCGATGCAATGAACAGGTACAAAAATACGGAAAACCCTAGGGCAATCTAAAATTCTCTCCTAATTACAGCTTCATTTCTGAAGTCCCAGAATTCCTACAAAGGCTTCTTTGAAATGACCCCTGATTAGCCCCATTCAAGTGTTAGATGCAAGAGGTTTTATTGTTTTTTGTTGTGGGTTTTGGTTTTTTTTTTTGGTTTTTTTTTTTTGTTTTTTTTTTTTTTTTAAATAACCCCATAGTGGTCAGAAATGTCAAACCCTGTTTTAAACATCTATAAAAGCATTTATAGACCTAGATGTCTAAGCTTAAGATCATTAAAAGAAAGGTTAACTCCCGATAGTCACTGCAATGCCTTCAGTTTTACAGCTTATTCTGGAAGTGCCACAAGAGGGATCTGAAAGATACAAAACACCAAGTTTACAGAATTGGCATGAAAATAAAAGCTTATTAACCTTTACAGAGCAGTTTGCAGTCCCAGAGGACAGCACTTGACGGCGAACCCACTGATTTTCGGGAGGGTGGAGCGTCTTTGCCTGCGACGGCAGCTCTAAACTGAGGTCAGCTGAGGACAGCACGCGACGACAACCCGCAGCTGCGCCCTGGAAGACCCCGTCGCGCCACCACGCGCAGACCACACCGGTTGCTTCGGAACAATTACGCAACCGCACGATGCGACAGACAAAACGCCGCTTATTACAAGACCAGTGGAAACGTCCCACATCAATTGTCAGCAAGTCTTCCAGGAGCTTCAGCAAGCGACTGTCACATCTCGTTTGGGTAACGAGCGGGAACATGCAACACGAGCATCCCACAAGGGCATCGCTTTAGGGGCAGGGCGGTGCGTTGCTCTCTAAAGGATCGCCAACAAGATGTTCCTGTAAATCGTTTTTGCAGTTCAGAAGGTTAAAAGGGCTGAGCTGCTCCACAGAGTACCGAGAGGATCACAGCGCGCTCCCCCTCTGCCCCGTTTTCAGAGCGCAGACCCACGCCAAAGTTGTCAGCAGGGTGATTAGCACAGACCTGCAAGAGCTGTTCTTGTCACTTCGCACCTTCAGTTGTTTATTGCTGCCCTACACCCTACGTTTTGAACCTACTTAAATTACATCAGCGCACAGGGGCTGGGGGGTGCCCGTCACACCCACAGCTCCCGAACTGCCACTTGGAGAAACGTCACCCCAACACTTGACGCTGCACTCGCCGATGGCTTGATCTGCCCCAACAGGCTCCACAGCTCTGAGCAGCGCGAGCAGAAGGACAGGAGGACTCCCTACACAGTCACCTCCTAATTAACGAATCTCCCACGGCCACCTGCCGCGCCGTGGAAGGCACGGAGTTAAGCAGCAGGAAGAATTCCACTGACCAAAACTACTTCTTTCAGGGTGTTTTCCACCAGCACTTTCAGGCTCCTCAGAGACCTGCCACCAGCCTCTAACTCTCCGTTATCCGGCTCAAGTTTAAACCGGGACAATACGCATTCAAACTGGAATTTTCAACAGCACAATTTAATTTTTTTTTTTAATTTATTTTTTTTTATAAACCGTGGACCAAAATCATCTTGGAGATGGAGACATCAGAGCCAAGCTTTCCATTCACTAAGAGGCACTTCATCTACAGCTGAAGAGGTTTCCCTAATTTTAAAATATGCCCTTTATCAAATACGATAGCCACCCAGTGGAGGGGCAGCCACTATCTTGACTTATTTTTGTAAGAGCTCTTCCTAGCGTAGGAAGAGCAACTGAAGAGAAGTTTGAGCTCTTACACCAAACAAAAAATACTAATTCAGGACCAGCGGCAGTGGTCGAGATCAGAAATCTCAGACAAACAGGATTTCAGAAAGTCAGAAACAAAGTAAACCAAGCAAGGGAGGAGGAGAGCAGATGTGCATCGCCCCTCCGCAACAGCCTGTTCTCAGTGACACTCTAATCCCTAACCAACTACTTCTGACCCATTTCCATCAGCTTCTTTCAGCATGTCTTCTCATTTGTGGCCCTTTCCTCCCCTGCCCCTCTCCTTTTTCCTCCCCCGAGCTTTTGGCTGGCCACCTCACAACTGTTTTCTCCGGCATTTCAAGCGGGATAGTTCCGTGCTCACAGTCCCACTTCCGAGAGAGGCAGAAGAACTGCGACAAAGCACCAGCCCTCGAGCAGCACGTGCCAACTGGGCGCTAGCGAGCACTGCTGAGGCAGGGGTGGAATCACAATCCCGCTGTGCCTCTGCAGCGCTGCAAACGCAGTGCCAGAAGCGGCTACCCTTCCTCTCCCACCCAGCGCCAGCGAGGAAACGCTGGCACATCTTGTAATGCCACTAACGGGAGAAAAGCAGTTCAGGTGATGGCAGGCAAGAGGGGACGCTGGTACAACCACCTCGGCAGGGTGCTGTCTCTCAGTAGCGCGTTTCTGACCACAGTCACATCCAGATTGCTCAGAAACTTTACCAGGAACTGTTCCTGCTCCGCTTACAGTGAAGGAAGAGATGGACTCATGGCGCTGTGAAGTGTTCTGCCCCCTTGAAAGGCCTGGGAAATCTTGCACACTAAGGGCGAAATAACGGATGCTAAGGACAGTAACTTCCCAGCAGCGGCTCCAGCATTTATATATCAGTATCTAAGAGCCTTTGAGATCGGATAATTCTTAATTTACCAAACAGCTAACCTGTCTTCCAGAGAGACACGCCCGTGCAGCATGACGGTTTATGCCGATAGGCAATTTTGGACAGGTCATTGAACATCTTTCCATACTTGTGATAACTACAGCCACCTTTTCCTTCTCTAAATCGCCACCATCCTGACACCACAAGATACTTCCTACAGGAAGTCTGGAATTAAGCGCATCACACAAGTTACAGAGACAGAAGGCTCTGCAGGACTGAAAAGCATTGCTGTTGGAAGACAGAAGAACTTACAGCAGCGTACGTCCTCCTCAGTGATCGACTTCTGCGTCTTCAAACTGCCCCGCAACTATTGGTGCTATGTCCACCTCCATCCCATCTGGAAAACAACAGCCAACAGTCGGTAACGCTGCAGGCTCAAAAGCGGACGTTATCGCAGGAGAGAGAGCGAGTGCCCTCTGTTGACAAGAGATGACCAGAGCAGAAAACTCCTTTGCTGAACTGAAAGCGGCGCAAGGAAACACCGATGTGCTCACAAGTTTCTGGGTTTGTTCCAGCTCTATCAGTCGGTCACTCGAAGAGTCACCGCTTCCTACAACCTCATCTCACCCCGCCTTATTGTTAAACACCAGATTTAAACTATTTCATTTTTTTAAATGAAGTTTCAATGTAACAAATGCCATGATTCCTTTTAAAAGCTTTAATGACGTTCCACCAGAAAGAGGCCAGATCCTGTTCTGAAATTGCTCTCAGCAATCATAAATGTGAAGAAAAAAAAAAAAAAAGGAACAATCGCTCTATACTACAACGTCAAAAAATAACAGAATTCCGAAACCGAGCAGCCCTGGGGATATCAATAATTGTAACAAACCAAGAAGCAGCACCGTAGCAAATAAGATCAGGAAGGCAATTAAAACTGATGAAGATGGCTTTGAGACACGTGACATATTTGTGGTTCAATTTATGTTAATTTTCAAAATTTTGGGGCTCAGAAACCTGACAAAATTTTCAAATGAAGGGCACTGCTAAAAGAGGAGTATATCACACCCAGGGTTATCTTTACATTATATAAAGGTATTCCAAGTTGTGGAACAAAGAGAACCTGTAAACAACTGACAAAGCAAATAAAGATTAAAAAAAAAAATCATCCACGTGGGATCAGAACAGACGAGTTATGATTCTGTTGATTATTCTAGGCAAGCTGATAGCTAGAAATCCACAACAGCCACACCATTTTTCATCCTTCAAAAGTGTCAAGCCATACTAAAGCACTGAGATTTATATCAAAAAAAATAAATAAATAAAAGCAGCAATGCTACTAAACTACTTCCCTGTTCTTCTCCCAGGTAATATATCGCTCCAGTGAAAACAGCACGGAGAAAAGGCAAATTTTGAGAGATTAGGGAGTTTTCTGACAAAAGGAAACCTTACTCCTTAAACGTACGTTTGAACAACCAGCAGCATTAAGAGACAGTATCCTTCAGAAAAGCAGATTTTTTTAAAAATCTGTTCCAGTGTATTTCAACGATTCTGAATTCACACTGAACTCTGTAAAGACAATTATTAACTTACAATTTAAGGTATTAAAAAAAAAAATACTATTGCCTGTTTAGAGCGGAAATTGCTTCCTAATCCCAGTGTAGACTGACAAGTTTAATTTTTTTTTTTTTAATGCTAAATCAACTTCGCCCTACCACTGTTCCAGGGAATCATATCAGGAAAGCCTGGCCAGAGTGGAGACCCACTGCTTTCACATCTTTTAGTCAAAGAAAAGCATTTCTTACCTTCAAACTCCCTTATCGAGTCTTCTGTTCTCACTCCAGCCATGTTGTACTGACTGCTGACGGACTGGGCTAACATGCCTTCTAACCTCTCCAGGGTGGCCTGACCTTCTGCAGTTAAATGCGACAATCCTTCTTCGTAAGTGTAAAAGCTGGGGATGTCACCTTGTTCTAGCTCTGCAAAAATATGTTCGTGTTTATCAGACCGGAGTTTAGGAGCCTGGATCAAGCAGGGGAGGAGGAACAGGACAACAGCTAGGCAAATTATGCTCCGATTAATTGACTGAGATTAAAAGGCTGCTTGTATCGGCTATGGAACATACAGAGTGACGTGAATTGACCACGCCATGGCAATGGCACTGAACTTGTGCTACAACATCCAGTGGGAACAGGAAAGGCTGATATTTGTGTCTTGGGCCTTTTGAATCGTAGAACCATTTAGGTTGGAAGGGACCTTAAAGACTAGTTCCAACCCCCTGCCATGGAGGGGGTTGCTCCCCTAGAGAGACACCTCCCACCAGCCCAGGTTGCTCCAAGCCCCGTCCAACCTGGCCTTGAACCCCTCCAGGGATGGGGCAGCCACAGCTTCTCTGGGCAACCTGGGCCAGGGGCTCACCACCCTCACAGCAAAGGATTTCTTCCTAATGTCTAATCTAAATCTCCCCGCTTTCAGTTTGAGCACTTAACCCTTTGTCCTATCACTACAAGCCCTTGTAAAAAGCCCCTCCCCGGCTTTCTTGTAGGCACCCCCTCAGGTACTGCAAGGCTGCTATAAGGTCTCCCCGGAGCCTTCTCTTCTCCAGGCTGAAACCCCCCAACTCTCTCAGCCTGTCCTCCCAGCAGAGGGGCTCCAGCCCTCTCAGCATCTCCGGGGCCTCCTCTGGACCCGCTCCAACAGCTCCATGTCTCTCCTGTGCTGAGGTCCCAGAGCTGGAGGCAGCACTCCAAGTGGGGTTGAGAACAACGTTTTTGCTGAATTCCAATGATTTATGACAGCTAAACTACAGATATTCTGCAGATTTCTGAGGTTTTACACTGTCCCTGTGTCACAAAGAATGATTCAGCAAGATGAATAATAAAGAAGAAACTTCTTAAGAGACCAAACCATTCTCATGACAGATACCATAGGAGAAGTTCCAGGTATCCAAGAGCTGGTAGGGATTTCAGAAGAAAACAACTGTTACAAACCGCGGGCCTCGACATCGTACTCCTCCCCTTCATAATCATTGTCTGAATCTTCATCGTCTGGGTCTGGGTGCAGAGCTTGGCATTCACACATCGCTGAGAACATGGCTTCCACTGTAGGAACACAAACGAACACAAACCTCCCTCATTTCTCCACCAACACCCCACAACAACAGACAAAAAATCCTGGCCTGAGTGATCAAAGAGATTGAGAATATTCCTTTACCAGAACCACCACTGAATTTGTATTTGAAAACATCACCCAAGCAGTCATGCAAGAAACAAACCAGGTTTGTTCAAAGCCTGATGTTTTACCCTCTTACCAGCACTTTCCATTATTTCACTGATGAAAAAGCCTTATCTCTGGACAATTCAGCCTGCGGTCACCCACTGCAGGATTCCCTGCCACTGCAGGATTCCCTGCCACTGCAGGATTCCCTGCCACTGCAGGATTCCCTGCCACTGCAGGATTCCCTGCCACTGCAGGATTCCCTGCAGCATCTAATACATAAAATTCTTAAAACTTGGATCCAACTGCAAGCTCCACACCAGACGGGATACGAATGCTTTCCAGAGGTAGTGTCTGGACATTAGCATGTTCCTAATAAAATTGTCGCTGACTCACAATATCACTGAATTTTGTAATTAAAAATATGTTTCCCATACAAGCTCTCTACAAATGTATATAGATAAGATTATCTATGTCATGTATTTATATTTAAAAGACCCATTTTAAAGCACTGGAATTTCCCTTGAGAAGCAGCTGCTTGAAATATTCCAGCTTCAAGCAAAATAAAACAATTTACTTTGTTCTTCTCAGCACACAGAAATCAAGTAAATAGAGAAGGACAATAAAAGATCACATCGTTTACACCTCCCTACCCCAGCGTCTGCCACATATAGCCAGGACTTTAAGCTAAAACGCGATTTCCTTCTTCACTTACAGGCTGATTTGTCACTAGGTACAAATCTGAATTCCGCAATGGGTTCAACGTCGTCATCACTGTCTTCCTCCTCCTCTCCTTCAGCCATGGGAGCCTCTTTTGTCCCCTCTTCTTTAGGAAATTGAAATATTTAAGAGAAACATGTTTATTTTGTCAAAGAAGTCGCGTTTGTTTATTCTTTCAGGAACACACAGGTAATCAAATCAGAGACCTGGACACAACCTGAGAGAGGCAGAAACACACCCACTCCCATCCACGCTATGGATATATGAGGCCCTCTCACAGCACCTTGACAACACGTGCAACGCACACAAGAACTTCTCCATTTATAATTTTAGGACTTTAGATTTCTGCAATGGTCACATGATGTATTCAGGCACTTTAGGAAAGCTGCCTGACTCTTATTAAAAACAACTGTGCTCCAAAACCCAAAATTCACAATTGTTATCATTTACTTGCACAATGCTCTATATGTATTTTTTAAAATCACATGAATTTAACAGATCCTTAACACTACTGTCATGAGATCAGGTCGCTTCCAGTGTGGCCTCTCACAGAGGACTCTGACATTTACAGAAGATCTCGACTCGATTTCTGACATTCCTAGCCAGCCAGCAAGATGTCAGAGGTAGAAAGCACACCCACAGCCAGTGACAATCGTGGGCAAAACTGCGCTTCCCAACTTCTGCACACAAGTGAGCAACAACGTGATGTTTTACTTTCCATAAATATAAAAACCACAAAGAAGATGGCTTCAGTTCATCGCTTTGTGGCTGGGGACACAACACTGACAGCCTCAGAAGTGCAGAATTCTTTTCTGCAGAAAAAGAGGCATACAGTTAAGGCCGTTCCACCGAGAGTGGCTTTTATCACAAACAAAACTGGCACCACCAAGAATACGAAGAAGCCAAGAAGCTGCCAACCAGCTGCCCCCAAAAATGAAGTGTCCAAGGAAGCTGCCCAGTCCTTTTCCAACTGACACCCGCGGGCACAGCTTGTTACTGCTGAATCCAGCTCTTTGTTTTCAATGAAGTCAAGCTCTGACCGCCTTTTCTAAAAAAGGGGCGAGGACAAGGCACATGCCCACAGAAAGCGCAACAAAAACTTTCAGAGGAAAAACAAAATGTACCCTGCCCAACTGAAAGAAGGAAGACTCCTGCAGCCAAAGAAGTGGGGAGGTTTGGGTTTAACACTTTAATCCAGCAGCTAAAATCCCTGGCCAGGGATGGACTTGAAAACTAAACAAACCTTCTACTTGCTGTAGAAGATTTACTGTAGCCAGAGTTCATATATTTAAAAAAAAAAACACAAAACAACAAAAAAAAACCCACCACACAAAGAACTCCCACAAAAAATCAGTCTATTTAGGATTTCTAGATAAGAACTATCACAGGATATCCCTCTTTTCAAACCCCATTATCAGAATGAATTAAAAGCTGTAAACACCTTTCTTCAGACTAGGCTCAGGTCACTTCAAAATAAACACAAAGGAAAACGCGGAGGAAAAAACAATAGGTGCATGTACACATTCTCTCATTATTTGTGGTGACAGACTTTCAGAGAACATTAGTAACATGAGAGAAGGAAAAAAAGGAGAAGTATTAATAGCTTAAAAACGCCTCTGCCTCCTCAGAGTCTTGTCAGTGCTTTCGGTATATAGACTATTTAAAGAAAAATTAAATGCCAGACTTTAACTACAATGACTAGTAGGCATGAAGGGGAAAGGAGACTTGCTCAATACTTAACACCCGCGACTCTTAAATTGAGACGGCAGTTTATCACACTCTTAAAATATTAACAGGTCTGCCAGAAGAAAAAAATCAACGCATCAAAAATATAGAAAATCTTCATACAAACAATGGAACAGAAAGCTTGTTTGCTCTAGGTCAAAGCAAGACTGGTCGAAAGGTTGGATCTGTGGGAAATCTACGAAGATCCATTAAGCCTGGTAACATGAGCTGTTGCATTTTTTTTAAACAAGCTGCGGGAGAAAATGAATGAACGCTTGCAGGCTAATGGGAATCAACAGGAATTCATAAAGCCTGGAGAGGGTAGCAACATTAACATAAATTCAATAAAGCAAATATGATACTTAAGTTGGAATCACAGGGAGAGAGCAGAGGAACAAAATTATTTAAAACAAGTGTAAGAGAGCAGAGAATTGATTTTCAGCGGCTCCAGCTGTACGTATTCCCATGCTGAGAGCTCAACAGTACAGAAGCGACTCTGAACAAGGGCAAAGCTACACTTCTAAAATAACTGCTCTTCAGAGAAATGAAAAAGCAAATACAAGCTATTACTTGAATGAAGCATATAATTTTTAAAAACTAAATTTACTCTTTTTGAAGAAGAAATCGTGCCACTCAGGACCACATGGGAGCACTAAGCAACACTCGGGGCATACCTTCGAATTTGGCATTCACCATGACGTACAAGTGCTCACACGGGTAGGCGCTCAGGTCTCTGGAGACGGCATGTAAACTTATGGTGGGATAATCCAAGGTGAAGCCAACTCCGGAGTTTTCCAGCCAAGACAGGCGACTGACATGGAGGGGGAAAAAAATAAGAGACAAGTTAGAAACCAACAGAGGAATCTAAGGTACACAACTCATGCCTGCAGAAATGCACACCAACCCCAAGAAGTGAGTAATTCCAGTCAAGGCACTTACCCCACTCTCAGGTAATACAGTCCTGGACCTGCCCAAACAGGACCTGGCAACAGCATAACTAATGGCCGAGGTAAAAGAAACCTTTTCTTAAAGAACGCGAAGCTGAGCACCCCAAACACATTTCAGCCTTATCACATTTACGCTAAACCCTGAATTTCCCTCCCTGTCTCTTCATTTTCTCCTCTCTGTGGGTATCTATCATCCCAAAGCTTACTGCAGAGGTTCCAGAGCGTGACCGATAACTCAAACTATTAAACGTTCTGTGGTTTTTCAAGATAAAGTGAATACTGAAAGGAAAGTCACGATGGTAATTTCTGGAGGATTATACATCTGATGCGGGTATAGCCTGTATGTAAAAAACCCACCAGTTCTGTGACCAGCAGCGCTAACAAAGCCAGGTTATGGTTTTCCCCTCCCTCACAACTTATGTGCTATAACCTCTGCTTCCCCCGGTTTTCACGCTGATCCCTAACCACAGGCAAGAGGCAACATGGGTTGTCACCACTGGGCTGCTACCGCCTTCCTATCAGAAAGATCAATGTCTTCCTAGCAGCTGAGAAATCAAACCCAACCCAGTTTTGGGTGTCTGTGATCAATGAGGTCAGACAGCAAACAGGAATACTGAGAGGCAGAAAGTGAGACCCCCACCACACGCAAAACTCAGCCTTCACAAGTTTTTCTGGAGGGACAAAACCCACCCCTGAAAAGGTCACAGAAGACTCCTCGCCTCAGGAAATCAGCCTGAGAGCAAGAGCTAGCGCAGTGGGAGCAAGGAATTTCTTTCCTAGCCTCACTCGGCCAGTTCTCAACATTTACAGCTGCTGACGTACAGTCAGTACACGGACCCAAGGCCGCATTGTCCGCCCAGTTCTCCCACATCACGGCACTCCTGCAGACGCTGGCGGTTTCTATTCATTACCAGCAACTGACTCTGGTAAAAGCTCGGCGACACGCTCGAAAACATGTTGGGAAGAAGCTGGCAGACTTGTACGTGCCTCACACAAAGATCTACTGAAAGCAAGTTACAAGGAAACTCAATATTACACGTGTTGAAAGCAGATGCTTTGTGAACAGAAACCCTTGTGTCTGCAACCAAACAAAACAGTAATTCCAGAGAGATTCCTCTCCAAGAGGAACGCAACATCACTAACAAGTTCAGGTGGGGCAAAAACGCCTCAAATAATATTACCTGGCTTATAAACGTTTCAAGGTCTAAAGGTTTTAAAAGACAATTCAGCCCTTGGTGCACATTTTAGATAACGTTTTTGTTCTAATATCACTCTAACACTCTTCCACTGCAGAAATATATTATAACTAAAGCACTCTTCCATGGTTAAAGAAAATTATGTTGCCTTTATCAACAAGCTGTCGTCTTGAACTGTGCAATGCAGGGAGGATTTAAAGGACATTACAGGGTTCAGATAACATCTTCCAAGATAACTTATTTCTGCCTAGTAAGAACACAGAGTGTCTACGTGATTAATGCGATGTGAGAGACTTCACAGAACCACAGTAGTTAATGACAGCAGAAAACCAACAGCCCTGTTCACTCCCCTGTCAACGGAAGAGAGGTGCCATGTGTTTTTCATGTGCCAACCATCAGGGCTTCCTGGCTGTGCTGTTCCCTCTTGCGTTGTTTGAAACACCATTTACAGCAGGAATAGTGGGGACCCCCCTCAGAGCCTGCCCCTCACAGCTCTCTTTAAGGGCCTTCCTCACATGACAGCCCCCCTCATCCAACTCACAGAATTGTAGGGTTGGAAGGGACCTCTGGAGATCATCTAGTCCAACCCCCTGCCAGAGCAGGGTCACCCACAGCAGGTGGCACAGGAACGCGTCCAGGTGGGTTTGGAATGTCTCCAGAGACGGAGACTCCCCCACCTCTCTGGGCAGCCTGTGCCAGGGCTCTGCCACCCTCACAGGAAAGAAGTTTTTCCTCATGTTGAGATGGAATTTCCCATGTTCCAGTTTGTTCCTGTTGCCCCTTGTTCTGCCACTGGGCACCACTGAAAAGAGTCTGGCCCCATCCTCTTGCCACCCACCCTTTAGATATTGATGAGATTCCCCTCTCAGTCTCCTCCAGGCTGAACAGCCCCAGGGCTCTCAGCCTCTCCTCATAAGAGAGGTGCTCCAGTCCTTTGATCGTCAAGGACGTGGAAGAAGGGGGATGTGGAGTCCCCCACGTCCCCCTTCGGGCAGGTCCCGTCAGGGTGACCCCACAGTCCCCTCAGGCGACAGAGCCCCTTAGGGTAGCCCCACACTCCCCCCAGAGGAGAGGATCCACCCCGCCTGGTCTCCACCAGCTCCAAGGGGAGGCCCCTCATAAGCCGCCCCCGTCAGGAGAAGCCATACAGTCCCCTCACACGGCATCCCCGGTTCCTGCCGGGCAGCCCCCCCTCAGGGCAGCCCCCGCACCCCGAGGCCTACGGGGCTCCCACGAACCGTCACTCCCCACAGGCTCAGGTTCCGTCCCCCTCACCTCTCGGCGATGTAGAGGGTGCCGGCGCCCAGGGTGCGCCCCGCCAGCACCGCCTCCGTGTCGGGCTGCCGGTGGCGAACGCCCTCGGCGGGAGGCGGGAACCGCTTGAGGAAACTCATGGCGCCGCCGCCACCTCCCTCCTCCACCATGGCCGCTGCCGCCGCCTCGTCCGCGGCCGCCGGAAGCGGAACCACCGCGAGGGCCGCCGGAAGCAGACCTCCTCGCCCCGCGGGGCCTCTCTAGGCACGTCTCTATGGTCCCCACCCGCTGCCATGTTGGGGCCGTTCCCGCCTTGACGGCGGCCGTCGGCGGCCCGCAGGGGAGGGGCCGGTGTTTCGCCTCAAAACGTCCGTGTTCCGGAGGGTGAGTCGCGGTCCCCCTCCAGAGCGATGCGATCTGTGATTCAAGAGCGTCTGCGTCGGTCAGTTTTTTGAGTAAAATTTTCTTTATCTGGAACAAGAGAAGCACAGAGGAGTGCTGAGGTGGTCACTGGCAGTACTGCCCAATGACAGTTGGTGAGCTTTAGCCTGTAAATCTCAAAGGAAAAAACAAACGCAGCAGCTTTTTGGTGAACATTATTAGATGCTGGAAAGGGAATTTTAGGTGGATGGCCAGCACCCAGTGCCTGGTACGCATGGTACAGGGGTAGACATGGAGAAGAAAAAGAAAGTCACAACGACCTGAATTGCTTAAAGGATATCCAGCTGATTTCCCTCAGGAGTGACCAACTTGAGGTCAGGAGCCCCATGCTGCCGCGGTGTGTACCTGGTGAGCCTTGGCACAAAGATTGCAGTGACAGGAGGGCTGCCATCCCCTCAAACGCTGGCCCCGCTTCTCCCCCTGGTTTTACACCATTTCTGCAGAAGGTTTCTCTTCTGGCACGTGCTACTGCGGTGAGAAACAGGGATTATACCAGTACAGTGTGGGTAAACAAGTGGTAACATTCAGTCTGCACCAGTGGAGTGTGTCACTGTCAGGGGATACTCCTGATTGATAACTCCATCAGCGAGGCAGTGCCGCTGCAGACCTCTCTTCTCCCTGACTTTTCAGGTTGGCACATGCTCCTGCCATAGCCACGTACTCACCAAGAGCCCGTGCAGATGTTACCTTGTCATGGGTCTCAGTCTTCCCTTTCATCAGTTTGAATTTACTTTTATGGAGTCATTTACCTACCTGTGCGCAAACCCAGGTTCTCACAAACACAAACCGATAATCAACAGAATTAGGTCTCCATCTTTCCCTTCTCTGGACTTTCCTAGTTAACAGTCATTGATAGCAAAGAGCCAAAGCAACACCTTTTGGGAAAAGAAAACGTGTGAAGAAACCAGGGGCAACAAGAACATAACGTGGTTCCATTAGGCTGAGCTTTCTAAAATGTTTTGGAAAGCTTCTCAGCCACACCAATCCATTTTGGGTTCTAATTATGCAAATAATTATTCATACAAATAACCACCTTAACCGAAATCAAAGCAACTTCCAAGATTAAGCGATATTTAAACACTGCTGAAATAGCTTGAAAAAACCATCAGAGGCAATAGGAGATGAGGAAGTTTCTTGACGACCTTCAAGTTTGCCATGCCAAACAAGTGCACACCTGGAAACAAAAATCTACGATTCCTCTGTGAATGCAGATCAGACTGTGGCAGCTGCTGGGAAAAGAGAAATACATGTAAGCACTCCCTCACCACACTTAGTGGTTATAAACCAATATTCGTGCTCGTGTCCATCCCCTAACACGGCTGTCCATGCCAGCCATGGAGACCCCTCACAATCTCTGTAGTTAACTGGAAATCACACGACAACTCCTTTAGATTGTTTCAAATTGAGATTTCTGAATGAAGTGTAATTAAGCCACTGCAGCGGAGCAATAGAATCATAGAATTGTTAGGGTTGGAAGGGACCTTAAAGGTCATCTAGTTCCAATCCCCCTGCCCTGGGCAGGGACGCCTCCCACTAGATCAGTTGCTCAGAGCCCCGTCCGACCTGGCCTTAAAAACTTCCAGGGATGGGGCTTCCACCACCTCTCTGGGCAACCTGTTCCAGTGTCTCACCACCCTCATGGTGAAGAACTTTCTCCTAACATCCAGTCTGAATCGACCCATCTCTAGTTTTAACCCATTCCCTCTAGTGAGAGGGAATACAGAGTTGGTTTCTCCTCCTGCACACAAATGCGAGTCTTTCTTGTGTCACGTAGTGCTCTTCCACAAGAAGACAGGAAAAAAGCTGGTTTAAACCCAGGCTGGGAAGATGGTTTTGAGGCCAAAGCATTAGGGAGGAGGAGAAATCTGCATCTTCCCCGTTTACAAGATCCAGATACTTCATACCCCAGTACTGAGTCTAGAATCTAACAGAAGGTCATGGTGGGTAGGCAGACATTTCCTGTCAGTTCACCAACAAAACACAATGGTGCTATTTGAAAGCTTTTTTCCTCAGCTTTAAGAGCTTTAAAAAGTAACAGTCCCCACACCAACGCCTGAATGTTGGATGTCCAAGAGTGATTTAGTCAACCAGAGCTGTGTTTAGAGGCAATAGGGAGAAGCAGGTGCCTTCACAGGGTTAAGAGTCATCTTAGGACACAAGGTAAGACGCACCGCTCCCGGAAGACTCTGTCTCTCCACTGACTGCAGGGCACTGCCTGCTCTAAGGTGGCCAGTTCAGACTTATAAACACCCAGAGTCCATCAAAAATGCAAATGTTAAATTTTGGCTCTTCATTCGGAGCAGGAGGATGGTTTTCACAGCGATTTCTCATCGCTACAGGAACACGCAGTAGCTTGACTATGACCACAGACACATTCAAAGAAAAAAAGATTGACGGGCCTCAGTGATTCACACGGAGGGAAATCACCCTTTGCTTTGATTCACTTCCCTCTCCCTGCCTTTTTCCTGCTAAAAGTCCTGAAGCATCGCGGGTGGCCATTGCTGTAGCCACATGTCAGAACATCTACATCTTCAGTGCTTCTCTGCAGGCTTCCGTCTAGTGGTTTTACACATCTCGGCCTAAATAAATGAACCTAGCTCCTCGCATTAGCACCACGGATGTGTGCTGGAACAGCCCAGGTATGGTGCCGGCTGCGAGTATGACCCTTGCACACAAACACGGGTAACAAATGAGGCACGTTTTCTCCCCGCCTGTAAGAACTCACCACTAATTCCACAATCACACGACTCCCAACAGCAAACGAAACGGATGCTGTAGCATAAGGCAAGCACCGAGCCCTGTTCAAGCCACTGGTTTTTGTCGAGTGACTGCAACATCGCTATGAAATTAGATATGAAAAACAATGTAGAAGATGATAGAAAATTACCACAACTGCAAAAATAATTCCATCAGGTCTTCCCCGCTGTCAGCCAGAGCTGGTGAAAGAAAGAAAAACTCTGTCAGTTGAGCTGCTGTAACAAAATCGGCATAAACCGTGGAGTTCTCCGTGCCCGTGGCAGGCAGCGTCACCATCGCAGGCTGGAACGATACGCGGCGGTCAATGCTCCGCTTATTTTAAAAGTAAAAAAGAAACCTCTCCTGTATGTGCACACGTCGCGACCATTAAAAAAGCCCTCGTTTCTTCAATACACATTATACTTGGTACATCAAGTTATTTCAATTTTTTTATTATGACAATTTACATGTCATATTTATATGAAAGAAATGACAGTAGATATTATAACAAAAACATTATGAAAGAAAAGTTACACAATTAGGCCTACAAGCTATAAAATGGCTTCAGGCCCAGCTTATACACAAAGAGTTCTGACCAGATGTAGTGAGAGACAACGCTGAACAATTCATTAACAAAAATATTGGCACCAGCCTTAACTTTTTTTTTTTTTTTACTTCATTTACAAGGAATACAGTATTTAAACAGTTGCGTACTGCAAATCTAAAAACGTTAGCTGTTAATAAACTGCAGTTAACCCTTTGAGCACTGAGGCCGCCATGACTTCCATTTAAGAAAAGTTTTTAACGCGTCGTGTTTTACATGCACGTGGTATTACTGGTGTGCGTGGGGGGGGAAAGACAGTGAAAGCACCACCCGATTTATGTGCAACAAGAATAACACTTCCAGTTTTTTCAACGTTATCCCCCCCCCCGCCCTCCCCCTCACACACACAGTGTGTGTCCCCTCAGTCCCTTCCCTTTGATATTGTAGCAAGTCGTGATTGAAGAGAGATTGAAAAACCAAAGTTCCGGACTCGAGAAACGCAAGGGTTAAACTCTACAGAAAGAGCTCGGCTTGTGGAACTTGACCAAAGAAAACAAAAACCGAGGCCGACTGTGAATGGGATCGTTTTTAAGGAACTCAAGGCTTCTTTGCAAACATACAAACAGCACACAGGAGCAAGACAAAACTGTATTTCGTGTAAGCGTATCTTCAACTTTAAGAGACCTATCTGGCAGGTTGGATCTAATTCTCACAGGATACCGGAGGATAACCGTTCTGCGAGCAAGTAAGGTGTTCTGTGTTACCTGGGAGAAGGAATATGCCCGATGTCCGTCTCATAAAGAGGATCCGTGCCTATGTGAGAACCGTCGGGCATACCGAGAATGGTGACGTTACGCTTTTGAGTCGGCCACGTGCCGTCTCCTGCCTGCCGTAGGAGGGCTGTGAAACACAGGTAGGAACTAGCAACCGCCTTGGCGCTAACAACAACAACTCATTTTAATGCGAGTTAGGGGGAGGAGTACCATTTTAATGAATATAGCATAAGATACTGTACAAGATTTTAGAGTCCATATAACGAGTATGAGATGTCAAACTAAACAAAGCGAACAGTTTTATGATTTGATTTCCTTTTCTACCATTAACTTGAGTAGCAGATTAGTATCTATTAAGGATTTTTAACTGCTCTAACTAACAAACGGTGCACTGGTAACTAGCCCTATCGTATGCTTTAGTAGAAGGACTTTATCCCCGTAGAATCATTTAAGTCAAGTTCTGACCGACTAATCTAGGTACTGCTAATCGGTTTAGTTGTGTGGGACATCGTAAGAGGAATAAACAAAGCAAACTGTGCGGACTCCAACCGATGCCCCCAGAGGCCAACTTTGTCATAATACTCTAGGGACAGATCCGAATTTTCTCCACATAGCACTGATGGAACATTACTGATTCCCTCAAGGAAAGAGACCTCAAATAGATTTGCCTGTTGCTTTGAAGGTCAGGATGAGAAAAGGAGGGCATCAGGATGATTCCCCGAAACGGAGAGACATTCCATTGGAAATACAGTCTTTAAAGGGCGAGTCAGAAGTCGGATTTAGGCCTGCCCAAGACCTGTCTTGCAAATGGCATGGGTTTGCATACACATCTTTTCCGTTCCACTTCCCTCCATCCATTCCCCGTCTCCTGCTGTCGTTTGGAAGAGCATTCAAACAGCAGGAGAAAGCGACTCTGTCTGCACCCGGGGAACCAGTGAGACTGACTATACACAAAGTGCTGCAAAGTGCACAAAGTAAACCAACTGAGCGAACGGAGCCACTCCATCGTTCAGTCCTCCTTAGTAACCTTTGGGGTTATAAGTAGCAATAGTAGATATATTCGCAGACACGCGTGCCTTCATTAAGCACGTGTCCCCTCTCCTGCTCCTCAGCTCAGGTGCGGGGTGCCAGCATTTACAAAATGATAGTCAAAAACCCAAGTTGTAGGACTTCCGTTTAATTGCAGTTAAATCTGAAGCCTTTACACCGTGTATTCAATTATAAAAACGTCTCATCTACTTTAGAGTGTTCTATTCTTTCCCCCAGAACCTGTACACAATCATCATTTTTTTTTTTTTTTTTTTTTTTTTTTAAGTGTCATACTAAGCAATATACATCTTTTGCAATATACAAAATAAGTTAAATTACTCTGAAGCGTTGGGACAATCAATTCCCAAGCACACGTTTTTGCTGTTTGGAACTACCCCGGTTAGTTACACCTAAGCTAAAATAAGAGCTTGGTCAGCGGTGCGCGTTTTCAGAAGTGACTAGTAATCTTCGATACCTCCTGGGTTTTCAGAAATAGTTTTCAATTGACAAACATTTCTGAAGCCAGAGCTCTCCGCTAGGCCTCAGAGTAGCAGGTTTAGGTCTCTAAAGCACAGACAGAATTTTTCTTACATCAGTATATACTGGGAAAAAAAAATAAGGATCGTTTCTGTTGGATTTATTTTCTCTCTTCCAACATTTTAAGTGAGATATAGTCCCCGCCACAACTGTTAGGGAAGGGGAAGAAGAAAAACAAGACTACCAGGAAATGTGGGCTTCATCCTGCAAATCCTTATTTCAGACAATATCCTAAATGCTTCTAGAGAAGTTACTTCAGGAATTGCAGAATTGTGCTCTTTCACATAAATTGTTAAGAGTTTCCCCCACCATATTCAACACACAACCAACTGTTTTGGTTGAAGATATCTGACCTTCTTTATATATTGATATATTCATATATTTAAAGATTTTATATACCCAGTGAATTGGAAGCATACGTCAAATGTAAACACACATGTAGGGTGTGCGCTGCACATTATATCCATGTTACAAGCCTGCGAATAGTAGTCACTGCACATGTACCCAAACCAATTTTCAAGGCCTACGTATCACCATTTTGAACTAGACGACACAAATCTCTTCGTCAGACCAGTTCCGGGGGCTAGCATTACTGCCACGATTTATTTAAATTGCTGTGTACAAAGTGAATTAAAAAAAACACAGGTGCCATAAAAATTCCTCGTTTCATTTTTATAAAAGAAGTCTGCGAAAATACCTAATTTGAAACAATTATTTGAAAGTTTAGACCAGGCCTTCCTATTGACGAGTATTGAAAACCAAGGCATAAGCGCCTGAAAACAGAGGTATAAAATGGACACCCTGACGATAAACTATTAAAATTAATCAACAGTTGAAGCATCTGGGTAACAATGTAGTTCAAATGATGGATGCAAAGACAAATCAGAACAAGTGTACCGCTACTATACAATTTTTCTTTCGTGAACATACTTTTTTTGTTCCTCCCGTGAGGTTCTTTGAGTCAGGTCTGTCACCAAGAGTTCAGACACAGCGATCGGGAAACAGAAGCGAACAGAAAACAAGTCCAACTAAGTCATAAGCTCCCGCTACACGACGAGGAACTGAGACACTTTAATCCAAAGAAATCTTGAAGGCGACGTACTTCAAAAATGAGCAATTTAGAAAAAAGCGTCTCGGTTTCTCTCAAGTGCTGTTAAAACAGAGCAATCTTTTCATTACGAAAAAATCAGGAAGATGGGGTAATTTTACAATGTAATTCAACATGTACGAAGTCAAACTGTCAAAAAGTTGATTGTTCAGGACGGATCTTCCACCAGATTTCAACACTAAGGGTTTTTTTTGGTACTTTGGTGGTGTCATTTTCCGTTTTGAAATCAAGAATATGCTCGGGTTTAGAAGATTGGATAACTAGAAGAGTGTGGTGAAACCGAGTTCTTAATTCGACCACCCTTCTGGTTAGATTAACACATCGCACTCGTTAATTCCAGAGCGGACCTACTGGGCCTTTCGTGTCGTGGACAGTCACACGAGCTGCACGCAGGAAAGCAAACAGCCATCCTTTATCTTCCCTCCGCTTGATTTACAGGTTCTTCCCCTCACCAACGCTACCTACACCGCACAGAGGAATCAATTCACTTTCTTCCCAATCAGTTACACTCTGAAGAGTTTGCAGTTAGAAAAGACAAAGCTTTCAGCGACAACCTGTGTGGAACGAACAAGAGTTTGTTGAATAAATGCCCTGTACGTTCAGCCAACAGCTGCTTGTTCTTTACTGTTAAATCCACTACGTTAAGAAATTCCCTGGCCAGCTTTACTCCGTTTCTTCTATGGTTTGAGCTTCCCGTTCACCCAAAGCCACACTGAAAGACATTGAACTTCTGAGCTCCTGATGAGGACAGAAGAGCACAAGATTGTGAGGACACCAAAGCACCCAGAGGACGTTCCCACTCTGGAATCCCGTACACGTACTAGAACACGTAGCATGAACTCCGTGCGGCACAGTCAGCTGGCCTCACGTCAGAAAATGGCATCTTTCCAACCGGGAGACTGCACGTTTCCCACCAAGCAGGAAGCCTCAGAAAGGAGAGAAATACGAGGTTGAAAACGTTACGACTTTCTAGGGCACTTTTTGCAGTTTTTTACTTGCACAACATTCCCAGGGGTCTGCGGGGGAACTCTGATCCTGGGGGATGAGGCTGTCTCGGATACCAAAGGTGTTTTCTTAGAAGACAGAAAAGTTGTTTTTGAAAAGTGACCTACAGAAAGTAAAACCTGCTAACAACTTGTCATTCCGCATTTTTAAAACGCGATGCTCCTGATGTAAGCTTCAACGCTCCAATTCTGCTTCCTGGTCTTTTCTGCTTTGACATCATTCCCTGCGTCAGTACTCAGTTTTTTCCCGGTTGGTATATTCCGTATCGTAACCCTTTTGTATTTTCCTACATTCACAATTACTTGCCCACTAAATATTTAACATTTGGGGTTGACTCTACAAGCAAGAACGTTTGCTACAGCACTGATCAGATGCTACAAGTCTCCATCAGGCAGCGGAAAAGATTATGGCACCTGCCAAAACAGATGAGAAACCATCGGCTGCACAGCGTGGCCGCACGCGACTCAGACCGCTTGCACTGCAAATATGAAAAACGCTCAGCAGTTATTAACATTGAAAAGTGGAAGCTGCATATTCCTGCTTGGTTCCAAACACGAGTGTATCAGAAAGGCAGAAGCGCTGCATTTCTGCATCACCTAGGCAAAGAAAAACACCGTAGTAGCTTAAAATGCGACACATGCTTTTTAAGCACTCGTTCTAAACTTCTGCATCTTTTCGCTACACTGTTTTAATAGCTGCTCAGGAAAACTGTTAATCGTTAACATCGCTAAGGTGGAAAACTATTTAATCTTTAATGGAATTTAATTCTCATTTAGAAAGAGAGCGATTTCTCATTGTTTTGAATCACAAGGTTCCTTAGCAGAGCAGCTAATGAGCGAGTTCCATCTTTTTGCGCCTGTGCTGATTCTGGGTCGGTAGCAGGATACGTGCACTGCTACGGAGTCACGGAGTGGTTCCGATAGAACTCGTGGAGAAAGAGGTGGGGAAAGAAAAACAAGACTTTCAAGGCCAGAAGGTAGGTAATTTTTGGATCTAGGTTTCCTAGAGAGGTATTTAGTAAAGGCCTAATGCCGGTTTTATTACAAGAAAACAGAAGTGCTTAATGACTGACTAGTAAATACAATATAATGGAAGGGAATCGGGTGGGGCAGGAAAGGAGAACTCACTCCTCGGTGGCAGCAGCAGTTTTGGTGCATCCATTGCCGGCAATGGACATTAACACCAGTCAAAAATCCAAATCTCAGAGCAAAAGGATTAATAGATGTGACCTTTTTGGATTTCAGTGCTTGGCAGATCTGTTTGAGCTGTCCGTGAGCTACAACACGTACAAATGCTACAGCCTGCATCTGAATTCAGAGCACAGAGAAAACTGAATGCTACCCAAAACAAATTTCAGCTCTGCTTTTTATGTGCCCCATATGATTGGGTTTTTTGTCTTTTGTCATCCTTTTTTTTTTTTTTTTTTTCCTTGAAGAAAAGCACATATCACTTCATGCCTACTCAAAAGTTGATGAGATGTCTTGGAGTCAAGCGTTTTCTCTCAGGAATACTGCCTTCTTGAAATCAGTTGGTCACATGACAATTATTAAAATGTATTTTAAGAAAATTCTAATGGCCAAAGGCCAACACTACATTCAAAACCTGCTAATACATCCAGGCGGATAAGTAAAATCAAAACAAAAAACACACACAAACCCCAAACAGAAAACCTCCAAAAGGAAAACTGTTCCATTTGTTTACTTCAATTTGAAGTAGATATTAAGGACATGAATGGACCAGTCACGGTTTATTTGAAAATCCCTCAATCCTCTGATGCACTGTCATTCTGTGGTCAATGCCGTTTGTACAAAGGTATTTCGTTCAGAATGCTCCAACAGATGGTGAAACTCGAGTGGCCGGGCAGCTACCGCAGGGTCCTTTTGTCTGTAAAAGTTTTGCAGCACGTCAAGATGCCAGCCAACCTACAGAGTAACGTCACTTCCGGACGTCCTCCCCCTAGACACTGTGCCTCGAAGACCATCCGATGACCTGTGCATGAGATAGCTTTAGAAATTCATGGCTAGCGTGTTTCGACTGTCAAAAACTTCATTACAGTACACTTTACTGTACAAACACTTTAAAGGATGTTTATTAGGAAAGTCTGCAAGTCATAATGGATAGTAGAGTTCTTGTTTATGGTACCTTCTTGGCCTCTAATAATTCTCTTTGCCTCCAGTATTAAAATCAAACTGCTTCCATGAAGGTGATTACTAAAATGAGCTATGGTATGTTAACCTACAACTCACAAAATGCAACAGTACAGACATTAATTTTCTTTTTAACTGTCTGTTAAGTTGTAATCTAAGTTGTGAACATTTAAATATAATATATATCTCATATGAAAAAGCTAAAGCACAAGTGCTTCTGCACACCCCCCCCACCCCCAACCCCTTGAGCCAAACCCACCCCAGTTCCGGTTTGGGCCCTGACCGATTTGGAATGCTTTCTTAGGCCACCCATTTCCACAAATTTGTATGCACTCAGGAAATATAAAGTCAAAAATATACAAATCTCTTGTTGTTATAAGGTTTTTGTGAGTGAAATTACCCAGGACCATGGACTTGGAAGGAGAAGGGGAGGGGTAAGAGAGGGAATTTACAGCAATTCATCTTCAAAGTTCAAAACTGGTCACTTCACAGAAAGACTGCAGGACTGGTGAAATTCTTGCTTCTAAAA
Organism: Larus michahellis; assembly: GCF_964199755.1. NCBI lineage: Eukaryota > Metazoa > Chordata > Aves > Charadriiformes > Laridae > Larus > Larus michahellis. The sequence continues at coordinate 217,278,845 of NC_133896.1, forward strand.
AGTGATACTGTAGTGGAGAATTTTCTAGGAAAAATAAAACAGCTTTTAATAACTGGCCCGCTGGTATGAGCTACCGTGGAATAAATTAGCACAAAAATGGAAGTCTTATAACTGTTCACTGTTACAGACGTAATCAACAAGGTCAGTCACTCTCAAAAGTTCATCTTCATCTTCCTCCGGCCCTACGGCTTCCTGCCCGCTCCCCGTCCCGTTGGGCGCCAAGCTGGCGCTGGCTGTGCTGTCCTTGGGGGCCTGGGTCTTCTCACTTGGCTTCCCAATCAAGTTCTCAATGGTTTTACCTGGGCTCTGTCCGTTGGTGGAAGGCAAGTCCACCAGGCTGTAGTCCAAAGGGCTCTCTACTTTCCCTACGTTATCAAAGTCATCTTCGTCATCGCTTTCTATCCGGTAGCAGTGCTTCTTGGTGTTGTCTTGGGGAGCTTGCGGTGCTGGCAGCTTATTTGCAGGAGCGGGGTTTTCCGCGTCGTCGTTAGCATTTTCGCAGTTATCTTCGTCGTCTGTTTCGATTCGATTCAGCCGTTTGCGGACGGGCCTCCCTTCGTCTTCCTCATCCTCTCCTTCTTCCTCAGAGTAGTCGTCTGTACTTCGCCGACGTTTTCGAATCAATCGCTTTGACTCCTTTGTGGATTCATCATCTTCCGAGTTCTTAGATGTGTAGCTCTCTGGAATAAGCAGCAGACTTAAAGCCATTAGCAAATTTGCATGCAACCAAAACAATTACACTTTTATATTTTTCACCTTCCACACTCATTAAAAAGCCATCTCTCTCTCTCTCACCACACACGTTTCCCTCTCCATCCCCAGGTTCCCCAACCATGTCAAAACACTTACATTCTTTTTACTTTTTAAATAAACTGCTCAAGTAGCAAAGACCAACCATTTGTTGACGTTCTGTTTCCAGCCTGAGGATTACCAGAGGCTTTGGAGGCAGGTGTATTCCCCCCCCCCCCCCCGAAGTGAAAACTGCGTGCTGGGAATAACGCAGAACTGTATCCCTCGTCTCACAGCGCCTTCCTTACACCCTTCCAGAAACTGAGATCCCAAATAATGGCTGCACTATCATAAAAAGATATATAGAGAGATATATATAAACACACACACACCTGTGCTATAGCCCCGCCACCCCAAATTGGATACAACTTCTTCCAAAGCATAGGAACGCTGCCTAAATGTCCCTTAAAGTTTTGCTGCCCTTTAATGGGAGGCCTTTTTTTTGGCAAACTGGAATATTGCCTGTGCACTGGCAGCCTCTACGCTGACCCTCGACGGCTTAGGTGAGAAAAGACGGAGTCTGAAAAATCCAATGGCAAACGCCATTTGCCACCTCCTTGTGATTTCCTTTAGAAAGGCACGTGAATTGTCATTTTAAAAGGTATCATTTAATGTAGGTTCACGTTGACAGAGACTCTGTCAGAATTCCTGTGTTCTCAACATAATTCCATTCCCAGTAACACTGTTACATACGTTATAACACACCGCGGGAACTGTGGGAGAGTGCTGCAAAGGTACTAAATGGTGCGGATTTTAATATGCAAAAAAAACCAGTACCAAAAATAGCTGAGGAAACGGGATTTCATGGAGAAAAGACACTGTCAATCAGGCACTGTTTGAAGTCACCAGTGCAGGCAGCAAAAAACCTCAGGCACCACACAGCAGGTTCTCAGCACGGAGCCTCGTTGCACTTCTGCGAACAGGCTGTACTGAAGTATGAGATCAAGTTTTCAACATACTATATGGTTGCATTAATTACTTTGAATCAGAGAATGGTTTGGGCTGGAAGGGACCTTAAAGACCATCCAGTTCCAACCCCCTGCCCTGGGCAGGGACACCTCCCACCAGACCAGGTTGCTCCAAGCCCCGGCCAACCTGGCCTTGAACCCCTCCAGGGATGGGGCAGCCACAGCTTCTCTGGGCAACCTGGGCCAGGGGCTCACCACCCTCACAGCCAAGAATTTCTGCCTGAGATCTCAGCTCAATCTCCCCTCTTTCAGTTTGAAGCCATTACCCCTCATCCTAACACTACATGTGCTTCTAAAAAGTCCCCCTTCAGAGACTCCTGTAGGCCCCCTTCCGATACTGGAAAGCTGCTGTATATAAGGTCTCCGTGGAGCCTTCTCTCCTCCAGACTGAACCCCCCCCAACTCTCTCAGCCCGTCCTCCCAGCAGAGGGGCTCCAGCCCTCCCAGCATCTCCGGGGCCTCCTCTGGCCCCGCTCCAACAGCTCCGTGTCTCTCCTGTGCTGAGGCCCCAGAGCTGGAGGCAGCACTGCAGGGGGGTCTCCCCCGAGCAGAGCAGAGGGGCAGAATCCCCCCCCTCGCCCCGCTGCCCACGCTGCTGGGGGCGTTTCTGGGCTGGCAGCGCACATTGCTGGCTCAGGTTGAGCTTCTCACCCAACTAACACTTGTTTCCCTTCATCTAAGAGGATCCTCTAACGCTCTGTAAACTCGGGTCAACACTTCCAAAACTTACCTATGAATCAGAGGCCTGTCAGGCGTGGCTGATTTTCTGAGGAGGGCTGGCATCCACTGCAACCCGCACCGCTCAGCCCCTCTGAGAGCCCCACCTAAGGTCTCATACGCTGGGCGCCCAGAAGGCAAAGCACCCAAAGTCAGCGGTCGCTTTTATAAAAGCCAATTTTACATCAAAATTCACACCACGTGGCGTGACTGACGTCACTGAGAGCAGGCTTCCTCTGTACTTATCAGAGCGCCTTCAAACAGGAGACTGAGTGAGTCTTAACCACCAGCGCAAATACAGGCAGGGCACCAGAAGTAATACTCTTTCTCTTACAAAAGAGGGTCTTTAAAGACTCTTGGGATGAAGTTTAGTGACCTCTTAGCAGAAAAGTGGTGAAACAGTTACATTAGTGCCAATTTTGGAATCCCAGCACACCGTGCCAGACACAGTAAATTCAGACCTGGAAATCAGCATTAGGGACGAGGACGACTTTAAGAAGTGACTGTCACAGTGCATCATGAAGAACCCCTGGACTGTTTCAGAAGGAAACAGTTTCTGAGAAACGCCAAGAATATTCTCCAAGATCTCTGAATTATAGACAGTTTTCTCTTCGTGCTAATGCTGACATACACCAGCTCCTGCGAACGGCGGACTGTTTATTTTACCTTCACTATCTGAAGTGGAGAGCCTGCGTTTATGAACTCTTCTTAACTCCTTCCCATACCGGACACTCTTCTGTGAGCCATCACTTTCTGAATCTTCCTTATAATTAACTTGTCTCTTCTGATTCCGTCTTGATCTTCTCCTCCTAGTTTCCAGGTAATCGTCATCGCTGTAATCTGTGTAATCACCACTCTCTGTACAGAAGAAAACAGTGACGTCCATTATTCCATTAAACCAAAACTGCACAATTTAGATAAGCTTTAGACCAGCACCAGTAAAATCATGTGCTCTTCCAGCACAGGAGAGTCTCAACCATCATGCCGCGTTGCCCTGACCCGTTCCAGACTCATGCGTATGCTCCCCCATTCATCACCTGTGTAGAATTCCTGGATTTTAAAATCTTCTCACGCTTTTCCCGTCTCCCTCAACTCCTCCAGAAGAAGGTTTCCTTCCAGTGTTTTTGTTCCCTCAGCTCTACTGGTGCCAAAGATGCCTCCTCTACGATCCCTTGTTGATTGGGGATCAACAATCTGTTGATCTGTTTGTCTACAAACCCCTTTGTTGAAACAGCCTTACTGAACTGGAGTTGATGATGCACGTTACCACTGACACTGGAAAATCCTTTCTGTTTTTAAAATTTAAATAAATTGTACTCTATTTGAACATTTTTACGACGAGGCAGATGAAAAACTACCAACAAGATGATGCTCCAGGTAAGATCGGAGTTATAGAATTTAAATTAGCAACAAAAATCACACTCACTTGATTGTAAGTTTGCTTAAAACAGAAACTGTATAGAAAAAAAAAAACAACTTACCACCGTTCATAGTTCTTCCTGCACCAGCTAGTGGCTTAAAGAGTTACATTTATTTACATCAGCTGAAAATAGCCTCGAATCAACTTTAGCTGCTTTTTCACTGAGCTGTGCCAGAACAATTATCCCAAGACACATTTCTATACGGGTCCCACACTGTTCCTAAGTTAGTGATTGACACGAGTCGCAGATGAAAGGGGCATCCTCTTTACTTCCTAAAAGTATTAGAGAAAGGATCCGAGCAAGTCAACGAGAACAACCACCTTCAGAAAGGAACTCCACCTCTGGAGACTGAAAACAAAGTCACTTTGTTTGTACCTTATTTCCTTAGCTCAAAATAGGGTTAAAGCAGGATCCTGAGGAACAATAACGGGGCAAAAGAGAGAAACACGTAAGACTACACTCTTCGATATGTATGGAACGATACTGGAATCAGCTCATTTTATCACAGATGTGTGTCCACCAAGAAACAAACAGTTGCTCCTGTGCGTTACACAACAGATGAGCAATCTCTGTAGACTTCTGCCGTTATCTTCATTGACAACAGCTTACGATTAGTGCGATGATGCATTCAGGACAGGGAGACGGCGACTATTTTAAGTGCATATAGCTGCCTTCGTCTCTCCAGGCATGAACCCTCCCCTTTCAGAAACCAGTACTTCAAAGCAACTTACTCCAACGTGTTCATCATCTATATTCTAGAGAGACAGATAAAACACTGGAAAGGTAACGCACTGCAATAATTTAACACTCCAGTGTACTTAGTACTTTAAATTCACAATAAAAATAAGTAAAAATAAGTGCTTATATATCACAGAATCACAGAAACTTCAGAGTTGGAAGTGACCTCTAGAGATCATCTAGTCCCACTCCCCTGCTGAAGCAGGACTGCCCAGAGCACATCCCTCAGGGCTGCATCCAGGCGAGTCTTGAAAGTCTCCAGAGAAGGGGACTCCACACCCTCCCTGGGCAGCCTGTTCCAGGGCTCTCTCACCCTCACCGTAAAGAAGTTTTTCCGTATATTTGAACGGAACTTCCTATGTTCCAGCTTGTGCCCGTTGCCCCTCGTCCTGTCACTGGGAACCAATGAAAAGAGCCTGGCACCATCCTCCTTCAACCCACCCTTTAGATACTCGTATGCCGTAATAAGGTCCCCCCTCAGCCTTCTCTTCTCCAGACTAAAGAGTCCCAGCTCTCTCAGCCTTTCCTCATAAGGGAGATGCTCCAGTCCCTCAATCATCTTGGTTGCCCTACGCTGGACTCACTCCAGTAGTTCCCTGTCCCTCTTGAACTGGGGAGCCCAAAACTGGATGCAGTATTCCAGTTGTGGCCTCACCAGTGCAGAGTAGAGGGGGAGAATGACCTCCTTCGACCTACTGGCCACAGTCTTCCCTATGCAGCCCAGGATTCCACTGGCCTTTTTGGCAACAAGGGCACATTGTTGGCTCACGGATAATTTACTGTCTACCAGGACCCCCAGATCTTTCTCCTCAGAACTACTTCCCAGCAGGTCCACCCCTAACCTATACTGGTGCTTAGCATTCTTCCTCCCCAGGTGGAGGACCGTGCACTTGCTTTTGTTGAACCTCATTAGGTTCTTCTCTGCCCAGCTCTCCAGCCTGTCCAGGTCACGCTGGATGGCAGCACGGCCCTCCGGAGTGTCAGCCACCCCTCCCAGTTTGGTATCATCAGCGAACTTGCTGAGGATACACTCTGTCCCATCATCCAAGTCATTAATGAATATACTGAACAAAACTGGACCGAGTATTGACCCCTGGGGGACACCACTGGTTACAGGCCTCCAACTAGACTCTGTGCCGCTGATCACAACCCTCTGAGTTCTGTCACATAGCCAGCTCTCGATCCACCTCACCGTCACCTCATCTAGCCCATATCTGGCCATATCTGGCCCCTTCTAGGACTGGGTCTCAAATGAAGCAGAAACGAGGACAGTATTCAGAGGAAGACGCTAATCACGAAAAGGTTTAAGTATTGCAGAGGTACTATTCTCTCACACTTCAAACCGTGCTAACAGAAAACGGACTGGCTGAAGGAGAGGTAGAATAAAGTGAATTATTCGGTTCTCCTGTGATGCAGGAGTCTTCAGTTATTAAGGATCAAAAAGGATAATTGTAGCAAGGAGAGAGTCAAGGTGTTATCGCTTGCTTTCAAGCCTGCCAGAGAACACAGAATGCTGTACAACTGAAGGGACCTTCTTCCATAAAACGTCAGGGAAAATGTCTCTTTCAGAAGCTTTTTCAAAGGTAATCGGAAAGTCTTCAAGTAGCTATAAAGAAATGAATTTTTGCCTCCATCCTCTCTCTTCCCTGCAACCACGGACGAAACAGGAAGGTACAGGGTAGCTGAAACTATCTACAGAAGTGGATATTTAAAACATAGCACAAACATTAATTTGAACACATCATTACTTAAAATGCCCAGAACCTAGTACTCAACACCAGTTTCCTGCAGAATATTCACAGCAGAACAAGTAGCAAACTGCCTTTACAAGCAAAGATGACATCTGATTTGACCAAAGCAAGCAAACAAGTGAGTGTCGGTCGTGACATGAAACAGACTTCCCCAGTACAGAGTATTTAATGTATCGAAGACATCTTACACTCACCAGATTCTCTGCTTGAATTGTCCTCAGAATCTTCATCTTCGTCATCTTCAGAATATTTTTTCTTGACTGTTTTCCTTCGTAACCGCCTGCTTTGCCTCATGGGCCTGGAGAGGTGTCTCCTGGAGATGCGGGCACAGAACTCGGAATCGCTGTCTTCGTTTGACGGTGGGTCATCTTCGCTTTCATCCAGATTTTCCTCTGATATAACAAACTCATCCTGCGATCTGTTCAACGAGAGACCCACAGGCAACAGAGATGGATATCGGAAACAAAGGACTGCAACATTTTACAAGCGATATATGCACAATAAGTATTGTCTTACACAGAAAAAAGCACAAATCTTACAGTAATAATGCAGAGCAAAGATCCAGAGAGAGCAAGCTGCCATCCCTGACGTTAGGTTTCAGTTGTACACTTGGGACAGAGCTTTACAGTGCCGTACACAGCAGATGGATATAATCCCCCCCCTCTGCATGCCCTGCTGAGGCCGCATCTGGAGCACTGGGTCCAGTCCTGGGCTCCCCGGTTCAAGAAGGAGAGGGAACTGCTGGAGAGGGGACAGCAAAGGGCTACCAAGAGGATGAGGGGACTGGAACACCTCTCTTATGAAGAAAGACTGAGGGATTTGGGTCTTTTCACTCTGGAAAAAAGACGACTGAGGGGGGATCTTATCAACGCTTAGAAATACTGAAAGGGTGGGTGTCAGGAGGATGGGGCCAGGCTCTTTTCAGTGGTGCTCGGGGACAGGACAAGAGGTAACGGGCACAAACGTGAACATAGGAAGTGCCACCTCAACATGAGGAGGAACTTCTTTACTTTGATAGGTTCTGACATAGGACAGATTCTGGAGCATTCATAAAGTACACTGCAATGGAACATCTGCACAGCAATAACTATGGATGAGCCTCCCCTGTGGAGGGGAAAGTAACACCCACCACGTTCTGGCAGAGATGAGCTGCCCTTCACGAACCCAGCACCATCCTACGCAATTTCTGAGAGTGACAGTATCGTGTCTTAACACAAAATTGTCGCTCTCATGCAAAAGACACATCTCGCAAACTCATCCCCTTGTAACACTCCCGTCGTGTCAAAAGGGAGCCAATGCTTTTTTAAAAGCCATTGAGCGCTGAAGGTACACGGTCACTTGCATTTGTCCGCCAGTTGATTGTAAATTCCTCTATAACATCCAGAAGGCATTCATTCAGCAGAGGCTGGAGTTGAAAAATGCATGAGCACACTTTAACAGATCAATGCGCTATTAATTCTGGGAGATTTCCGCAAGCTACGCTCATTGATTGGAAATTTCCAGCACATTTAGCTCAGCTATTCAGGGCGTCACTGAAATGGCCTCAGCATGGTCACAGGTGAAAAGCAAAGCTCAAAATTTGTTTCTATGTTGTATAGATTATCCATACACTTAGGCAATTGACTCAGCGACTGGTGTAAAGCTTTAAACGCTGATGGTAAAGAGCTTAGACCTCACGTTCCGTTATGTTTCTTCACTGAGGCATAAAGGACGTCTAAAATTATTATTAAATTTTTTAACGTTAGGAATTCCCCAGACCAAACGATGAGAAATTCCGTGGAAAGAGAGTTTCAGTTAGCCAGAGCAATACTCATTTAGCATTTAAAGCTTCACGCGACGCGTATTTGTTTTCTACACAATAAACCACTCCTTCGGCTGTTTTCAAACGCTACCTCCTAGAGAGCAGAAATCAAGAATTCATTTCAGAACCCGCATGTCGAGTTCTGTATGCTCTAAATGGGGACATTTTACTCTTCCAATTTCTAAATGACAATCAGGCCCATCAAAAATTGCACAAAATAGGACAAAAGGGAACAACCAGCCTCATTTTAGCTCCATCTTTGTTAGGGATTTCTGCTAGACACTCACGTCGGTCAGAGAACCGAGCCCCTCTGGCTCCATCACTAACATAATGGTGTTTAGAACCCCGCGGTGTGGCCTCAAACATACCAGTAACATTTTCACAACACGTTTTGCTTAAAATACAGATTGGATGATTTCAGCGCATGGACCCGGAGCGCAGTTTTTTCCAGTACAATGACGTTTCCCCCGGGCCGGCAGGACTTTTGCTGGCCCCGCGCAGTGATGTCCCCGCACTGGGCACATGCTCCTAACGATCGTTTCAGGGGCACTGCAGGGTCACAGAAGCCCGTAGCGGTCTGTGACTCGTGGTGGAAGTTCAATTGCAGACCTACCCATCGCTGATCTTGAATTCATCCTCGCTCTCCTCTTCATCCAGATTACTGTCACTGTCCAAGTCGTTTAGTCGCCGTCGTTTCTTGCGTCGTGCTGCAGCAGCCCTTTGTGGTCGCTTGTTTTCTTTCCTTTCTTCCTCCAGGATTGTGGAAATGTCTTTTCCACGGTGACCTGTGATATTAGACATGTCTTTGCCTCTGCCGATGCCTGAATTCAGTGACAGAAAAGGGAAAAAAGAGCAAGTTTATTTTTCGTTTAACTTTATACACATCTTTCTTCCGTGCCTCTCTAGCTTCAGTTTATTTTCTGTAACGCAGAATATTTTTTGTCATGCAAGACTCTCTCTGGAGTCATTCCCGACATCCCCCACTCCTAGCTGTGGTCACTTCGAAATACATGTGGTCCATGGAGAAGACAGTGGATAAGTGTCAACCCCAACCCACACTATCACCAACGCCAGTGCCTTGTGAGTAGGGCAGATATCAGAAAACACACTACACACCCACAGACACCCAATTTTCAGGTTGTCTGCGTAGATGCACCGAGCTGCTGGAAGCTGGTGTCTTCACGGAGGTGCCAAAAGCCAAACAACTGAGGGAGAATCCTCTTGGTGGCCGGTCACCAGTGGTGTCCCTCAGGGCTCAGTTTTGGGGACAGTTTTGTTTAATATCTTTACCAATGATCTGGAGGAGGGCATTGAGTGCACCCTCAGTAAGTTTGCAGATGACACCAAACTAGGTGGGAGTGTTGATCTGCTTGAGGGTAGGAAGGCTCTACAGAGGGACCTGGACAGGCTGGATGGATGGGCCAAGGCCAACTGTATGAGGTTTAATAAGGCCAAGTGCCAGGTCCTGCATTTCGGTCACAACAACCCCAAGCAACGCTACGGGCTTGGGGCAGAGTGGCTGGAAAGCTGCCCAGCAGAAAAGGACCTGGGGGTGCTGGTGGACGGCCAGCTTAACATGAGCCAGCAGTGTGCCCAGGTGGCCAAGAAGGCCAACAGCCTTCTGGCTTGTATCACGAATAGCATGGCCAGCAGGAGCAGGGAAGTGATGGTGCCTCTGTACTCGGCACTGGTGAGGCCTCACCTCGAGTGCTGTGTTCAGTTCTGGGCCCCTCTGTACAAGAGGGACATTGAGGTGCTGGAGCATGTCCAGAGGAGAGCTACCAGGCTGGTGAGGGGTCTGGAGACCAGGTCATATGAGGCGAGGCTGAGGGAGCTGGGCATGTGTAGCTTGGAGAAGAGGAGGCTGCGGGGAGACCTCATTGCCCTCTACAACTCCCTGAAAGGAGGTTGGAGAGAGGTGGGTGTTGGCCTCTTCTCCCAGGTGAATAATGACAGGACCAGAGGAAATGGTCTGAAGCTGCGTCAGGGGAGGTTCAGATTATACATTAGGAAGAATTCCTTTACTGCAAGAGTGGTCAGGCACTGGAACAGCCTGCCCAGGGAGGGGGTTGAGTCACCGTCCCTAGAGGTGTTTAAGAAACATCTAGATGTGGCACTTCAGGGCATGCTCTAGTGGCAGAGATTGTAGGTTGTTTGGTTGGACTCGATGATCTCAAAGGTCCTTTCCAACCATGAAGATTCTATGATTCTATGAGAACATTTCGTGGCAGTTGTCTCCAGGCAAGTTAAGGTGATGCAGAAGCACAAACCCACCTACATCCCTCAGATACTGCTGAAGATCTCTCCTTTGGTCCCTATGTTGCCTTAACAGGCAACAAAGAACATAATCTCACTTTATTCACGTACAACTGAGAAGTGCTGATGGATCTGCATTAATATTTTTAGGACAACTTTGTAGACCCGGTCTTTAAGGGTCCAACTGTGGACCAATTTATAAGCCAAATTTTTACAGGGGACAAATGTCAACAGCGCTAGCTGCCATTCCAATCTCAAACGCAAAACTTAGTAAATTAATTAATTTTAAGAGTTTTCTTGTCATGCTTATTCATTGCATTTGTATATCAAAATACATACAAGCGGAATTTAACTATCACGACCAAATACTTATTTTGGCAGCCTGGGATGGCCATTAAATTATTTAGTTTGATTCCGAAAATACCACAGTAAAAACCGTAAACTACAAAGTTTAAGGCAGAAGATTATATTTGTTGCCTCTCATATCAAAATAAATTTGGTCTCAATCTTCTTATCACCATCGCAATGAAAAACAAGTAACAGCAGAAACGTACCTCCTCCATCAGCCTCCTTGATATCATCTTCAATTGCCTCATCAATTGCCTCATCGAATTCATCAAACCTAAAAGTAACAGCTTTCATTTACCACTTTGAAGCCAACCCGGATTAAATTATATTATGAAAACATACCTCAAAATATAAAACTGCTCTAAGAAATCACACTGCACAGACAATGGGCTGGATATATAATAAAATACCAGATAATGGGTCGGATTGATAATAAAATAGCCATTTTTTAAAAGGTGCGTTTCTTATTTCTACTCGCTGGCAGATTATTTATCGTCGCCTGGCTGCCTTACTATTGATTTATGGGAATAGAAACCCACTTTCCTTTTACATGACATAGCACTGCATTTAACAATATATAATTTGCAAGTTCTTTAAGATGGTTTCGGTGGCGTTTTTCACACAAAGTATTAGTCATTTTTTCCACCCCTTTTATTAGGTGACATACACACTACCAATCTGCAAAACAGACTTTCAGGAAAGCACCTATTAAAGTCAAATTATTCACCCTGTCTAATTTTTACTTGAAAACTTATTTCAGATAGCTTCTTCCTCCTCTTCTAGCTCATGGGAATTATACTTTATGGATCTGCAACATCCTAAACTGAACAGATAAAACATACTGCACGCAGTAGAGACAAATATACATATACACGGATAACTATAATGTCATGTCACATAACAAACGCAAAATATTTGAGTATGTTTGTTCTGTGTCAGCTTTTATAAAACTGCTGAAGTCTCTACACACTGAACTCATTTAAAGGGAGCAGCAATTGGAGGAAAAAGGATCCAGCCCTTTTACGCCAATGACTTCAGTTTGTTTCTTCAGTTATGAATTCCAACCCCGTAAGAAAGGATTGTTACCTGTATCACCAAATAGATCCCTTGAGACGTAACATGCAAAAGTACAAATTTTATTAACTATATAGGAAAGACATTTTATCTAGATGCAAGTTTTTCTTCTTCGCCTTTTTAAAAAATCAGTTTTTTTGGTATTATTTTAGATACAAACAACTAACAATTGGACAATACGTTCATTAAAGATTCAGTTTCTCAGCCACGAAAGAAAGATTACAGTTATATTTATCTTGGTCCTCCACAGTAACCTCCAGCAGAACAAGAACAGATCTAACTCCGCATTCCGCTAGTAAGGATAAAACACTTCCTCCTTTAAAAATGAGGTGATGGATTTCTGGTCTCCTTATATTCCTGAAGAAAAACCGCACGCCGGGTTCAAGGCAGCTCTACACAGCATGGAAGTAACTCAAATTATTCCATCAATAAGATCAGTTCCACGTTACTCAAACGCTATTGTCCCTCCACACCGCTAAAAAAAAAAACAACCCTCTTTAAAATGTGAGAAATGACTTAACGCTTTCAAATCGCCGCTAACAAATAACCTGAGCTCAAACAGGGGCTGGCAACTGCTTGTCCCTTAGGTGTAACGGAACAGAATTCCTTCTGCTGCTGCTTTATTCGTAACGCAGATTTCCGCTAACCTGCTCACGGGAGGACTCAGCAGACGACTCGGGTGATACGAAGGGATTACAGATCCTTAGAGAACCGGAATGCTACACGACGCACATCTGTCTGTACGCGGAATAAAGCATTTAGCATTTATTCCCCCCCCGCCGAAGGAAAGCATACACAACTCTCAGTGACACCAGCGGGACTTCACTGCGGACATATACATTTGAAGTGACAGATTGACAGCTGTAATATTTTCACCGGCTCAAAGTTATGCGTGTGACGGAGTCTGTAAGAAAGACTCTGTCATTTTGTATCAGGAGACCGATTTTTTTCCAGAACAACATTATATGAAATGTTATTTCCAATAAAAATTATTGTCTTTGCACAACATGTGTCCTGCTGAAGTCGTGCCAGATAGCCTACGGGCAAGGGTTTTTTTTCCTCCTGGTCAGATGCTGCCTGACCTGTCATGAACATAACAGCAAATCTATATAATCTTGCCTGGGGCATACTGTTCCTTACAGAAATACTTAATTTCCCGAAGAAGCAACAGCATTTTCATTAGCGTGACTTCTGCTGTTAATTTAAAAAGTCACCGAAAATCAACGGCTAAGCAAGGTCAGACTGAGTTTTCTGAACGGGCTGGAAAATTCAGCGTATACAAACACCGTGCCTCCCCTCAAGAGCAAAACCAGACTGACCATGAGTTTAATCACGGTTATTGTTGGAAGATTTTCAGAGTTGTAATGTTCTAATTTTTCATGATAAACGTCTACATAGAGCAAGTACAGGAAAGGTAATACTTTTTTTTTTTTTTTTTTTTTTATATTCCTAATGCAGCTGGGACAAAAACCCTACAAGCTCTCAGGAAACCACATTCTTCCCTAATTCCCAAAGGCAGCCTGCTTGCCTGGTGGACCGCAGAGGGTACGGAGCATCTCAAGGTATCATTTAGAAAATAGTTTATAAAACATCTTAGTAATACACTGAGAACAAAAGATAATATTAAGATCACGCTGAATTTTGGAAACTTTAGTGACCTGTTCTACTTTCAGAACGCACAGAGCCTAAATATCTTGGAATTTTAATCTACTAATTGCATTTTTTTTATCACAGTTTCTTTAAAGAGTTACAGACCAGTTTTAGACGTACTGTCTCATAATTGAGTATTGTATTGAGAATGTATAATTGCGTTTTAAGTTTCATGCTCATTTCATGTAAAGAAGCCGTAAGGTGGGGGGGGAAGAGAGGGAGGAACGTAAGGCCTTTAGACACAAGCGTAAGTCTCCCTTTCATCAGAAAGCAGAGGCGTGATTCGCCTGCTTGAACTTACCTCCAGAAACTGCAGTAACACCAAAACCTTCTCCGGTATTCCTCAACAAAGCACCACATACATTTCATTTTTGTAAGGCATCATCCCTTCATTATACCACCTAATTTGCTTTGATAACCACAACGCATAACCAGCATTCAGAGGGAAGAACAAAGCTCGGCCTCTCTTTTAAATATAAAAACGTTCACGAGAAGTGGCGGGTCGCTTGAGAAAGAAAGCGACAGTATGACTTTTTCTTTTACGAGGTGTTTAAACAAGCTGCTGACCTGTAGCTTATGCACTTTCGGGTTCTGGTAGACCTCCTTTCAAGCAGCTTTGATTTTGGCTTTTTGGAATCTTTCTTCTTTTCTTCCTGACCTTCAGGTATTTCTGGCTCCTGGTCACATAAGACAGAAGTGTCAAAAAGCTTCATCTGCCCCCTCCCTCCACGCTCATTATGGCTGAGCTCATGATACCGATACCCTCCAGGAAGCTCAAATGCCCAACACAACACATTTTGCCTTCTAATATAATGACTTGTTGCAGCAGAGTTGACGTGAACACTTGCACTTATCGCCCTTACTGGCTAGAAAAGCTCACAAATACAGAGTTTAAGGGTTCAGGCTGTTGCATCATCGTGTTTATCACCACCGAGATGATGGTGATAACCCCAGGACTATTAAATGCAGCAGCTGAACAAATTGCCTAGCACCTCTATATACTGAGCACGGGGACACCTTTACGTGGTGCAGTTTCAATGAAGTTCCACGCAGGTTAATTTTATGATATTTCTACCCAGTTATTAATTTAACAAAAAAAAAAAAAAAAAAAAATATCTGCCCCCAGGCTGAATTTTTCGAATATTTGCTCCCAGCCATAGACTTTTTTGCAAGTTTAAATCTGTTATCGTTTTCCTGTTATCCAGAGACAGGGGGAGAAAGCTGGCTTTATTACAGTCAGTTAGAGCGGAAAGTCTACGTTTAAAACAAACAAAAGCTTCATTTCAAACTCTCATGCAAGGAACAGATTATACAATTGCAGACGAAGGCATTTGGCTAAGACTTCAAGAGAATCACTTTAAAGTGTATTTAAGAAGTGAGAAGAGGCTGTTCTCCGCACGAAAAAAAACATTTTCCTCTTCTGTAAAGGGAAGCCATATAAAAGCATCTGTTAATAAAACACTAAATGTTTATAGCTTTTAACCACATGTGACTTCAATATACATTTGTCGGAGGCAAATGTTACACTTCTAACAGATACTACGTATTCCCTACGTACTCCCATAGGCCAGAAACATTTGTTTGCATCAGTTCCAAAGGAAAGCTACGACAGTTAGCTCGGACCTAGAGAACTATACAGCCGACACCAGACTTAAATAAACAAACTACAGAACGGTAAAGGACTGCGCTCGAAACCCAGGTGCAATGGGTAGGGAGGCAATTCTGCAATCCGTCGCTGGCAGAGGACTCTGGCACCCGGTGGCTCTAATAAAGACAATAAAGCTCCCCTGGTTTCTCTGCCAAATTCACTCCCAGACTAAAACGAAAGGTCTAGAATTATTTCTGACCTGCATATAGATTGATTTTTTCTTTCCAAGATGCTACTAGCACTTCTAACGTACCACTGAGAAACTTCTTGCCCGAGAAGTTTGGAAAAGAAAACAATAATACAACACGGTAACTTACCTGAGGTGGAATGATGTTCTCAATACTGATACCCACATACACCAATCGCTCTTTTCTTTAGGAGAGAAAAAATGAAAATAAGTTTACAGAAAGACTGCAGACTTCTAAAATAATGCTGTAATTAGCACCGATTGAAGCTCTTATCGCTAGGCAGAAGCGTCCCAAGAGGATGTTCCAACTGGAAACCGTTGTTTTAGTTGGAATTATGTGCTAAATCTCACATGATTACATTTTCCTGCATGTATAATGTGAGAGATTTCACAGAATCACAGACTGGCAGGGGTTGGAAGGGACCTCTGGAGACCATCCAGCCCAACCCCCTGCCAGAGCAGGGTCACCCAGAGCAGGTTGCACAGGAACGCGTCCAGGCAGGTTTGGAATGTCTCCAGAGACGGAGACTCCCCCACCTCTCTGGGCAGCCTGTGCCAGGGCTCTGCCACCCTCCCAGGAAAGAAGTTCCTCCTCATGTTGAGGTGGAACTTCCTATGCTCAAGTTTGTGCCCAAATTTCCAAGGAGTTCTAACAATCAACAGTACTTGAAGATTGCAGGCACCACAGAAATGATCAAATTCAGGTGTAAAAAGCAATTAAAAAACAACTGAAAAATAATAATGTTGTGATCAAGATTATGCTGTCACATCCATAACTACAACCAACCTTAGTGGCGCTGGAAGAAAAAATGGGCGTTCAAAATTACACTGAACTGGGAAAATTATGCAAAGATGGGATGCAATCCAAAATGGACAAGTGCCAGATTTTAGACCCAGGCAGGAACAATCCACTTTAGAAACACCAGGGAACAAATAAGTGCCTACGTAGCAATTCCTTGCCAGAGTAGAATAGCCCAAACAAAGATCAACAGAGTCAAGCTGCTGCGGAAACAACTATGATGACAGATGGACTGGTGAACAGAACAGCCGACAGGACGACTGAAGGGAGCTTGCCAAGGTAGTAGTCAGCCCTGTTCACACCCAGCCGGAGCGCTTGGTGTCATCGGACACCACACACACTTCAAGAAAGATGGGATCCAGCTGAAGAGTTCAGAGCCAGCCAGTAAGAGTTACTGGAGGGCAGCAGACATGCCCTGGTGAGAAAGGCTGAAAAAAGAGGATAGATTGGTCTAGAGAACACCAGACGGAAGATGGGAGAGAAAACAGAACTCAAATACAACAAGGACACTTGTAAGGAGAAGTAGGCTGTCCTCCTCATCCACAGTACGTTACAGGATTAAATCAAAGTAAAATTCAAGTTTAGACTTCACTTGCCTCAACACTAGCATCCTGTATCATCTGAATTGCCCTGGGCACAACTCGGGCTCCTGGCCTCTACTTGCGGCTCCTGAAGGACACAAGTCTCCCATGGGTCTTGTCATATCTGCCAGTCCCAACTAGAGATGCCTTGGGTATCCAAGCACCTCGCAAACAGCACTGGGTGCTCGTCTTCGGGGTACTCAACTGAGATGTCAAAAAAGCAGCCTGTCAGGAAGAATAGCCAGGTACTAAACCAGACCAGAGTGGGAATCCAAACTACCATCACCATGGGTCCCTACTAGCCTTTTTCTAGGAAAGCAAGGGATAATTTAAACAAATTAAGATACCAAAGAAAGTTGGTGGCATTCATTGGTCTCTGCAAGGACTCTAAAAGCAAGCCACATCTCTAAAGATTTTAAAATTATTGTGAATAATGGCATTTTAGACCATATGCTCTAAAGAAGAATCCCGTGGGGGGAAAAGGTATGAACTAGACATTTGCCAGCAGACCTCCAACTTTCAGGATCCAGCGAAACACGGTTAGAGTTGAGATGAAATCACCCAAGAACCAATCTTAACCTCCTCCAGGTTCCTGAGCTAAAGAGCCTCAATCAACCAGAATCAGACTTCAGAAGTTACAGCGGGTGGTTGCACAAGCACATACCACATGGACTTGAGTTGCAACAGGACGCGTCACGTACACAACTCATCTCGACCTGTACACAAACGCCTGAGATGAGTATTAATCCCAGATGCGTTTACTTCAAATGGGCATTATTTTTTGCAAATAGAGGGGTGTAAAAATTTTGTTTCCAATACCTTCATTAATTTCTAAAGGATCTAAGTAAATTTTCTGACTAGCCTTCTGCACTATCCAAACTATTATCCAAATAACCTCCTGGAGAACTCTTTACTGAAAGAATCTAGTATAATATTACTTTCTTAAATAACATGAACAAGCATGGTTCCTAAAGTAATACTAACAAGCGGATTTTAGGCTGTGTTACAGCTAAAAAGACCATGAACTTTGACAACTCAGTATCATTAGATCTAAACTGAAATTCTGGCTGTGTATAGAAGTATTTGGTTTTGTCTCCTAATGCCAATTCTCCAAACTGATGGATCAAAAAAACCCCCATCTTCATCCATCTGAGCACCACAAGATTGGTTGGATGAGGAAGAATTTTGTCATCCACTGTGCAAAATCACTACGTTCTTGAAAACGAACTAAAATAACATCTTAAGGCAAGGCATGCAACTGCTAAAATGAGAAAGGAACTAGAAACGTAAATATTGTAGTATTCAGCAAGTGTCTTTGATAGTTTCCTCCACTTCTCATTTCTTGTAATGCAAAACATCAAGAGACAAGAGAGATGAGAAAAATTCAGCTGTTTTTAAACACGATCAGTGAGGTTTCGAGACCTGCTTTTCTTCTGCCTGGCTTGAGCACACGCCGCTGAAGAAACCAGCAAATGAAACAATCCAAGTGCGGTAAAGGTCTTAAAATGAAACGCAAAATGAAGTATCAAATGCATTCTTTATGAGTGGGTAGCACACAGAAGCTCAACACTTTACCCAAGAGTTTAAACATTTGAACCAAGAGGGCTCCAACGGGAGGTGCAGATAAGCACTGACTGGTTACAAACTCTTCTGAATGAATCCAGAAAACATTTTCTCTCACGGAAGCAGCTGCAGAAGTCGCTACAGGGAAGTCATGAATGCGTGGATGAAAGGAAGTACTTACTCCACCTGATTTGGCCTGGGAGAAGCAGCCCAGGAGTCCCTAGAGGGATTTTCCATCAAGGAGTCGGAGAGTCTCTAACACGAAGTAAAGGGGAATCCATAAAAGCTTTAATGGCCACTCCCTCTAGCTGGTGGTAGGACATGATTACAGAAGTGAGCGTGTACGTGAGAAACCTGAACTTCAGCCAGGCTGGTGCGGTAGCACCTTGAATTCATGAACAGGGGGGAAAAAAAAAAAAGAAAAAGGTACGACTTTGATCTATGTATTTGTAAGTCAACGTAAAACCTAAAGTTTTCATTGAAAATGTCTGTGACGTAACGCTTTGGGGATGTGTAAGAACGTAGCTGAGCAGCTGAATGAATTTCAAGCAGGTTCCTGAAAGCTAGAGAATAACTGAAAGAGCACGACAGTATCGCTAGTTCAAAAAGCATGATAATAACACTGGTTCCAAGAATCTATTAAGTGTGTGTGCCCATGATGAGCCAGTTGGTTTTCTCCTCTTCGCCAAAAAGACAGACAACACGTACCGCGATTTTACTGAAAACATTACATTAAAATATTTCCGTGCCCCAAACAAACAACCTGCTTTAACTTTCCCACTGAGCTGTAATAAGGACTATCATTTCTTCTAGCATTACAATTCTTCAGCCTTGTTACCTTAAAATTTGCTAAAACGTACCCCTGTGAAGCTGAAAGACTTCAATATTCAACTACTGTATCACAAAATCTTTTATAACCCAAGCTCTTTTCTCTTTTTAAGAGACAAAAAAAATAAATTAAAATCAATCTGATGATATACAATCCAAAACATTAGGTTTATTTGGTATGAGGATCAGATTGCAAAATGCTTGTTAAACATCTGTTTCAGACATTGAAAAGTGCGATAATAGCAATTGTGCGCTCTCCTGTAACCGCTAAAAGATTGTATTTTTATGCAACACTAGGGATTTCAAGAAAGCAAGACAGACCGGAAAAAGCTGGCAGTCCATGTAATGTTTGCCAGCAGAATATTTACCAAAGTAGGTCCAAAAACATTGCTCACTAGTAAATGAGTCTTCCCACCATAAAGCGGAGCAGCAGACACAGTTCCTTTGTGTCCTCCACAGATGGAGGCTGTGTGTAAGCTGAGCTCGCTCATAAAAATAGCTAATAGTTTCATTCCCAAAGCTGCAAATTCAGGGGGATTGGCAAGCCGTGGATAATTTTACCACGGTGTGATCTAGCTCCACCCCGAGAAGCAGCCACATTAGGAACAGTCGGAACCTGATCTGTCACTATCATTGTTGCTGCTGCAACAGCAATAAACAGGAGATTTAAAGAAGCTGAAAAACAGACTGGGATTGTGTTTTGGTCCTCCCAGCACCGAATTGCTACATCCCATGGGATATCACTGTACCTGCTGCAAATACCAACCTGCTCAATTACTTTCTTTGAAAGGGACTCACCTTCTGGTGAAACTTGCCTTTTAAGATCCAATTCGTGCAAAGTTTTGTTTAATAATGCATACAGATGTTATCACACTTTGCAAAGTAGTCAATATATGTCCTAAAAGGTGTAAATTATGCAGACTGTGTTTCATGTCCCTCGTTTGCGGGTCTGAAAACTGCCGACAGGATGTTCCAAATATTAAGAATGTTGTTCATGGTTTGCATTTAGCCTTCAGAAAGGCAGGGGTGGACACAAAATTTCATTCAAAGTTGTAATTCAGCTGACCCCCTGCACTGCCGCAATTGCATAATCTTGTAAATTCGGCAAAGTTTAACAGAATTTAAAGCAACAAGACTCAAAAAAACCACATTGATCTGGATGACCTTTATACCAAAGTCAGGACTTAACCTTGCTTACAGCAGGAACTCTACGCACGGCTGCCAGCATTACTAACACGTGCAGCTGAACCAGTGCTAAAAACCACTTCCCTACTGGTACAGGAAAGCCAAGTTTACGTTCAGTCACCTTAACCATATACAAACGTATATAATAAGCAAAACAAATATATTTGTTTATAAGCAAAACAATGTATTTGCTTCTCTTTCCCAATTACTGGATTCTTCCCCCCCTTCTTGCAAGCTCTCCCAGCACTGTGCCACTGGTAATTAGTGGGAAGTCAAAACCGCTTTCAGCAATTCCCAGTCTCGTCGCGGCTTTCCCCCCCAGTCCCCAGTTATTTTAATGCCTGGTCAGTTATTACTACCCCTCTGCTGTGAATGCAACCAAACAATAGTACCTGCGTTCTGCGCGCTCCTTCTTTTTTAAGACAACATCCAGATCTTGTAGTTGTTCTTCCAATTTCTCGCAGAGTAATTTCTAAGGGAACGAAACACAGTATTAGTTGTGTTAATAAACCAACTGTTTTCGTGTTGAACTAACGTTCAGACAACTTCATTCGCTATATTTGTCTGGAAAAAGGGGGAGTAGGTTGCTACACTGGAAGCTTCTCTTCGATGAAGAAGTCTTTACAACGAATACTGTTCTTCCTAAAACACGTGTGCTTCCCCATGAACTGCTAGAGAGATGCATCCTCCCAGTTACTGGCATTTACTGTCGGAAGCAATGTGCCTAAAGCAAGTATTCAAGATGTTTAGAAGAAACATACTTGTAAATTAGTACCACGTTTTTGTTGGTATTTACAACTTTGCCTCCGAGAAACCTGAGGATTTCCCAGACACACATAATACACATACAGAAAGGCGAGCGTATACACACAGGGCGATACCGGGTTGTCCCTTATCTTAATCTTTGGAAAACGCGTGAGTCTGTGGACACGGCAATAAAAAGCAGAGATACGCTTCAGCATCATTTTCTTACCAAATGTTCCCTATCTTAAAACACCACTTAATACTCGAGGAGCCGTATGTAAAAATGACTTTTTTAAGGACAAACGGTGCCTTATTCCATGCTAATGCCCTCATCGTGCTATTTCCAAGGATGATCTTCCCGCTTTTACAAATCTGTCATTTTTCATATTAAAAAATTACTGAACAGCAACAGAGCAAGGAGATGCTCTACAGGCTGCAATCCCAAATGGTGCAAAGAAAACATTCTCACGTATTCAAGATCATCACTACTGAAAAACGCTCCTCAGATGACAACTAAAAATCAAAGCTGGGTACAGCCGTAGCAAGCCATGTCCAGCGTGCCTACCTTTTTGCAGGGCGACAGCCCTTCTGGCAAAGAATTTTTCTAAAAGCAAGGAAGGGCTTTGGGATCAGGCAGATTATTGTGAAAATGTGCATAAATGTTTCCCCATGAATTTAACAAGAGCAGCATCACACGCTCTTCAGGCTTATCCTCCCTGGCACCATCCCTGCAAATCCTGCTATCTTAAATGTACGTTAAATGAAACTGGACACGTGTACTATGCTTTGGGGTTGTTTTGGGGAAGAAGCAGCTTCTAGCCTTCAAAAAAGTGTTCATACTTGTTTATTACTTCATAGTATCATAGAATCACCCAGGTTGGAAGGGACCTTTCAGATCATCGAGTTCAACCATCAACCTAACTCTGACAAAACCCATCCCTAAACCATATCTCTAAGCACTACGTCTGCCCGGCTTTTAAATCCCTCCAGGGATGGTGCCTCAACCACTTCCCTGGGCAGCCTGTTCCAATGCTTGACAACCCTTTCAGGGAAGAAATTCTTCCTAATATCCATCCTAAACCTCCCCTGGGGCAACTTGAGGCCATTTCCTCTGGTCCTATCACCAGTTACTTGGGAGAAGAGACCGACCCCCCCCGACTACCCCCTCCTTTCAGGAAGTTGCAGAGAGTGAGAAGGTCTCCCCTCAGCCTCCTTTTCTCCAGGCTGAACACCCCCAGCTCCCTCAGCCGCTCCTCACCAGACTTGGGCTCCAGACCCCTCACCAGCTCCGGTGCCCTTCTCTGGACACGCTCCAGCACATCAACGGCTTTTTTGCGGTGAGGGGCCCAAAACTGGACACGGCACTCGAGGTGGGGCCTCACCAGTGCCCAGCACAGGGGGATGGTCACTGCCCTAGTCCTACCCACCACAAGGACAATGCTGGCTCTCCCAGCAGGGACAAACTATACTGTGAGGCTCATTAGAAATAGCGGCTTTCTCTAACCAGCTTCTGAGCAAACGTCTCTGAAGAAGGAGCAGCACTTCAGAAACAGCTGCTCGGCCACTGATCCATCCCTCCGGGATAACAACATGGTGTTTCTTTTGGGAAAAATTAAAACATTGTATTTTTAATACTATGTTAGTCCTGAGGCAATTTAACCAAAGATGGGAGAAGACCGGTGTGGTTGGAGATTCCCATGTACACGTCAGCAGAAAAAATAAAGGGAAAGGAAAAACACCTCACAAAACTCAGTTGTGCTAACGGACAAGAGGGAAGATCTTTGTCTTTACTAATGACCAAGATCTTGTCTTTACTAACTTTACATCTTCCTTTACTAATGGACAAGATCCCTAAAATCCATCGCTGCCTATTTTTAAACAGAAAAATGATAAAAGAACTAATTAAAACTCTCAACAAATCCCCACAACCGCAAGCAAAGCTGAAAAGGAGAAGAGCGAAGCCGAATCGGAACCGTACGTGCTGGCAAGGCGGGCAGAACCACTCTCCGTCAGGGATTATCATCAAAGGCGGGCGAAGGCAGGCTGTGTGGTATCCGCTGTCACACGAGTCACACAACAAAATCTGTGCAAACAAAACGAATCATGAGTACCTTTTGGCATTCGTAACGTGGAACAAGCTCCAGAACTATTCCTCCAGCCAACACAGAAGCGCTTTATAAATACTTTGGACTGTGCCAAACCCAAAACACCCCTGTATCGCTTATCACTAGATGCTGCCAGAGCCAGGGGTGGTTTTTATGGAGAAGTTTTTGTGTCACAGTTTTATATTTTAACACCAGATTTACTCTTATTATCTGTTCACAGGCACCTCGTGCTACTGGACTACGTAGACGGTGTGCCCATAATGTGCAATCTGGTAGAGCTTTCCAGATCCCGGACTAAGTGGAAAACTGCATCTGAACAAGAGGCGGTGTGAATTGTTTTCCCTGCACACTCATATCCACGCGAAGGAAACCTGGCCATTCCCTCAATCAGGATGATTTTATGTCCCAGACAGTAGAGACAAAGCCTTGCAGAGTCTTAGAGGTACCCAGAACTGGGCAACCACCACAGTTCATACTTAGCTGTGTAAAGCTTGAGACATCCCTTTCCATTAACAATGAGGAACAAAGCTGGCATAAGCTGTGTGAGCACCTACTGGAATATTGATCTCCAACATCCTAAATTTTGAACTTTGCCTCAACTACGCTAGGATATCTGTCACACACCTGAGAAGACGCTTGTTCTGCGGGCTCACAGCAGGACTGCACGTTACGATTTCACAGAATCACAGAATTGTAAGGGTTCCAAGATCGTATACTCCAACCCCCTGCCAGAGCAGGGTCACCCAGAGCAGGGTCACCGAGAGCAGGCTGCACAGGAACGCATCCAGGTGGGTTTTGAATATCTCCAGAGAAGGAGACTCCACCACCTCCCTGGGCAGCCTCTGGCTCTGCCACCCTCACAGTAAAGAAGTTTTTCCTCATGTTGAGATGGTATTTCCCATGTTCCACTTTGTGCCCGTTGGCCCTTTGTCCTGTCACTGGGCACCACTGAGAAGAGTCTGGCCCCATCCTCTTGCCCCCCGCCCTTTAGCTCTTGCTGAGCATTGACGAGATCCCCTCTCAGTCTGCTCTTCTCCAGGCTGAACAGCCCCAGGGCTCTCAGCCTTTCCTCAGCACAGAGATGCTCCAGTCCCCTGATCATCTTTGTAGCCTCTGCTGGACTCTCTTCAGTAGTTCCCTGTCTTGTCTCCTCTGTGTTCATTGAGATTGTGGGCACAACCTCAAAGCCTCACCCAGATGAATCCTCAATGGTCTAAGATATACCTCATAAACGACAACACTTCAGAGGCGGGTAAACAGAAGAAATAAATTCCTTCTCTCCTTATTAAACTCATCTACTCCTACATACAGCCAGCTCAAAGGATGATGTACCTTCATATGCCACCAAAGCCCATCCACCACATCTGACACAACAGATAACAGAAGCTTTCCCCAAACGCCTACCAGCTCGGGGTGATTGGGAAGGCCACACTTCTTGCACGGCTCATCATCATCAGCAGGTGCGGCTTCTTCTTCCTCCTCTTCTTCCTCTTCCTCCTCCTCATCAGAGTTTTTTTCACTCTCCGAGTCCTCACTTTCTTCATTACTGGAGTATTTCCACCTGCCACGTGTCCGCGTACCCGTCCACCGAACTTTGCTTCTCTATGAGACACACCGTTTCAAAGAGAAAACAGAAAGGGAGCTTACCGGGTTTCTTCCCAGACCTTAAAACACACATTTCCCTACAGTGAAGCGATTCATTTCAATCAGAAAAATTGCAGAAAATTTACAACAGAGCATTTCAGTGAACCAATAATCTTTCAAAGAGCCTACAAGTGCAACAGGATAGGTAGAGGGAGAAAAATTCATATCTACCAGTAAAGAGAAACTTTCAAATACAATTTAAAAGTAGGAAGTTAAATTTGTCACTCAGGCCTTTTTTTTTTCTATTTTGACAAAGTCAACTTGCTCTAAAAATCCAAAGAGAATATTTTTTTTTTTTCCTCCTCACGTACAGTTTGTGTCCTATATTTCACTTTAGGAACCATGCTTGCACTCTAACACGCATATTAAGTATTTCTGTGCTTTTCTCTAAGACGGGCATACTTTTCTGAAATAAAATCACTGCACCTTTTAAATACGTAACTTATATCCAGGTCTTCTTTCAGATCTATAATTTTCCATCCTTTTTCTAAAGTGAAAACTGATTCAGTTGATGCTCTTTTTTTGCTAACCAAAGGGGCATCTACCCCTTTGTATCGTATCTACCTCGGTAAAACAACCGTATCTCTTACCAGGCAGTTACATGAATTTTCCACCTCTTTATTTTACATGGTGGAAAATGACACCTCTTATTCTCGAGATGTGTTAAGTTTTACCAGTGATTTGTTTAAAATACACTTTGAATGAAAAACAGAGTTCAATTAAAATTCAGAATATTATTTCGTATTCATTAGAACTACTTTCTGCAACTAGAATATTTCATATTTCAAGCAAAAGATGAAACAGGAGAAACTTTTCTTCCCATTAACTGTTTCTTGTGGACATTCTCTCAACTCCTTCCCTCCCCAGGCACTGAAAAAGGAAAATAACTTTTCTCGCTTTTCCAACCTAAAGCATTTTTTAATTTTGACTAAACAACTCATTGACCTGTATCAAGCTGAATAAACTAAAATGTACAAAATATTCTATTTCTCCTGCAGGACAGACTCAACCAAAGGAGTATTTGTCGTACTGGTACGATTTTGTTTCATGTTCTTAACATTAATTTCCAGCTCTTTATTCATTTTACTGTTCAATAAACTTTAGTAGCAGTACTACTACGGTACTTTAAATCCATGATAGTATTAGTTTAACTTTAGGCTTGCCCATATGTCATCATCATTTCAAATCTAGTTTTTAAAAAACCCTTCTTTAAAAGAAAACAAATATAAAATAGCCTATTAAAGATTTGGGTACTTTTCATCTCAAAATGACAGAAGCTTACTACTTTCAAACTTCTTCCTCTATCATATTTATTTTAAAATCTATCTAGAAAAGTCAGTATTTTTAGATCTCTGTGTCCTTCAAAAAAAGAGATCAAGTTGAAACTCCTTTACCAACAGTACTTCAAAATTAAAACTACTTGTAGGACTGACAACCACTATGATTTTATTTTCTTAAATGAAAATGTTAAAATTAATCCTTGACCTTTTTTTTTCCATTATGTGTATGACAACACTTTTCAGTCTAAATGTTATCATTCCTTGTAAAATCAGCTGCTCGTTTTATGAAGATTATTCAGCTTTGCTAAATAAGTGAATGTCTTGGTAGAGCTACAAAAAAAAAAAAATCAGTACGGAAATGGGTTGCAGCGGAAAAATTAGTAGGATTTCAAGCTGATATAAAACAAGTACACTTAAAAAGGTAGATTTTTTGTTACTTGTTTCTCTTTTGTACTCCATATCCAGAAGAAAAGAGGAAGATAAATTAATAAATGGTGTTTATAATTATATAAACGTAGAAGCAAACTATACGTATGCAATTTTAACTTATGTTATATGACGCACTTTTAAGACCTATGCTGCATAAGCAAAAGTTTATCATGAAAGAAGACACCTCCACCCGAAGTAAAATTTATATCCCATGTATGAGAAAAGCTACATCTATCACAAACTCAGCAAAACAATAACTTTAGCTTCACCTAGAAACAGAAGTCATCATAATATTTTTAATTCTTCACCATTTTTTGGTTCCTTTGTGGCTTAAGACCATCCTGACCAACCAGCCACCACCAAGTATCCATCTAGTAAATCCACAGGAGCTGGGAGTCTCCGTTCAGCCTCTCAGCCAGACTGACCCAGCTCTCAGCACTGCATTGCCTAGAAGAATCCACTTGAGATGACTTGGTCTACTTAGTTCGGGTTAAACGATAGATTTTATAAACTGGTAAGTCAACACTCTCTTAGGGGGTGTATTTACAGTTCTCGAGTCTGCTAACTGGGTTGCAAAGCCAGTTCCTTGCAAAAGCTGGCCAAAGGAACAAAATGCTCAATATTCCTACGTAAGTGTACATTCTCCTTATAAATAAGACTGCGGGTACTCTTTATTCCTGGGTAATAAAACTGTATTACCTTGTTAACCTTAGAATTTGACTCCTTCTCTTGTTTTTTTGCATCTTCCTTGCGTTCCGGTTTTTGTGCTGCTGCAGGTTTCTCCTCTTCCTCTTCGGGTCGTTTTTTGTCAGGTTTCTGATCCCGAGTCTCCACAACTTTTGGAGTAGGCTTAGATATTCTTGGAGATCGCCTTAATGTGCGGCCAATGCCGACCTCTTCTGGTGGTGTTTCTGTCTTTCTCTTCCGACTGGAGATCCTGATTGTTAATTTAATTCCTTCTTTCTGTCTTTCAGAAGTTATTTCTTTATTATCTGTTGCGCAGCTTTCTTCTTCAGAAACTAGCTTATATTTAAATTTGCTTTTAGGTGGTGGAGATTCCTTTTTACTCTCCGAGGAGTCCTCTAGATTAGAAGCATGGGCATCATCCAATGAATGTGGCTCTGCCTTGGCAGCTTCTGGCTCTTCCTCTTGTTTTTCAGAGCTGGATTTTTCTTCTACTTTGCTTTCCTCGGGTAGAGCCGGTTTACTATCGGAGCCCTCTTTTTCCAAAACAGGCTTCTCTAAAGTCACGGGAGAAGCAGATGATGGGGGCGTCTCAGCAGCTTTTGGAGAATCAGGTTTCTCCTCAGACTCACCTTTACTTTTCAGAGTCTCTTCATCAGAGAGCGCAAGCTTGGGCTGGTCTGCGGGAGCGGATGGATTTGTGGACTTCTCTAACTTCTCTAAACATTCTTTGGGTGGCGGTAGTCTGTCCTTTTTGCTTTTCATGGCTAGTGTCTCTTCAGTTGTTTTGGCACAGTCATCAGAGTTTGAAGACTCTTCCACTCCCGTTTCAGTAGCTGTGCTGTCAAGGGATTCTTTTTCCACAGGACTAGATTCCTCCTTTAAAGGCACTTTCTGATTAGAAACCTCAGAGACCACAGCCCCTACCTCTTTCACCACCGTTACCGCGTTTTTCTCAACCTCGCACGCTTTTATAATTTTGCTAACCGAGTCTGATACCTTTTCCCCACTTTGTCCATTTTTCTCTTTCAATGAGCCGCTGTCTTCCTTTGCGCTAGCAGAGTGTTCTGACTTATTATTTTGTATGACACTTGGGGTTATTTTTTCACAGCTAACCTCTCCATTTACTAGCACTTTCCCATCGGGACATAAAGCAGTAATTGTAGGGACTCTCTTAAAAGCTTCTTCTTCCGGTTTCCCTTCTTCCTTCAAGACATCCTTTGTAGGAGTAACGCATTTACATAGGGGCCCCTTTATTGGACTGTCGTAGTCATCCGTCAGCTTGATCTCTCGCTTTTTAAGCGGTATTTTTGCCTGCTGGTCATTTTTAAGTTTCTCGCTTTCTTCCACAGATTTCTCCACCATTTCTTGGGGAGTTTTGACATTAACACAAAATTCTAACCTCTCTGGCTCGTGAACTGCTATTTTGTCGGTACAACTTTTTACTTCTTTTAAGTCTTTTGGTTCTATTTTGTTTTCCTTCACCTCTACTTTAACAGGCTTGACATTTTCTTTAAAGGAGTCACTTTCTTCTTTGACAGCTTGCTTTTCTTCGTTGTATTCTGAAGGTTTCTCTAATTTTACTATTACTGGCAATTTTATAATTTCTTTTTCTTCCACCTTCTCCATTTTCAGCGTATTTTCATCTTCTTTGACCTCAGGAAGAGGAAGGCTTTCCGATTCCATTGACCGCTCCTCCACCTCCTCTTTTTCTTCTTTGATTTTTAATTGATTTTCTGTTGACAGAGAAAAACAGCTATGAAACAACCAGGGCACCTACAGGATTACAAAGAGCATCCAGCAAAATAAAGGTCTATCTATCTGAAAAACCCAACAACCCAAAGTCCCCCGCAAATGAATCTTCTCTCACGGAATTACTAGCAGTCTAGCTTACCTAATACCGTCATTTAATGAGTGAGTTCTCAATTTTTAGCTACAGAATCACAATTCTCTTTAATTATCTATCAAGAAAAACCTACATTTCAGAAGCTAGCAGAAGAATTCTAGTTTTATCCTTCTTTGTAGAGACATCTCAGCCTCTTCTTTAGTAGTACCACAGTACTTTCAGAGGACACATAAAACCTAAGTTCTCGGCGCACGAAGCATCAACGTGAAGTCTCACTTGAGTTTCTGGATTATTTCACAAACCAGGACATGGTGGAAGATTCCACGCTCTTCAAGTGAAATTCCACATAGAAATCAGTCCCCTGTTGTACCCGTTTTTATTTCAAGCAATACTTAACTATTGTATTTCAATAGTTCGGAGAAAAGAGAAGACATCCAACATTATTCACCTAGATTCTGTAGGCAATGACTACATCTCCTGTGTGCTACCAAAACACAAATAACAGCCAATATTCTACATTCACCTGCCATTTCTAAAACAAGCACAGTCAGTAGCATATCCCAGAAAAAACTGCAGAGCTTAAGGAATTAGGTTATGCCTACTTTGCTAAGTCAGTTTTAGATCGTTAGGGCTTAAAGTACAGTTCCAGCATTCAGAAGAAACCACGCGTCTGTTTTCTTACTATGGACTTAAGCCTATTATTTATCATTACCGCAGCCTTTTAATGTCTCCGTGTTTTTTTTTTTATTTTACCATACTTTTTGAGTCAGCTAGTGATGGAACTAATTAGGAAAAACCCAAATATAACAGCACTCCATATAACATAACAGTATCTTCTACCATCTGGAAGATGTTATTGCAAAGGTGCCACAACTCCAAACAAAAGGATGATTTTTTTTCTTCTATCTCACCCCTCTCCCTCCACACAAGTGTAATTCTCTTCCAAGATGAGAGCCTCCCAAGTGGTTAGAAACACACAGGGGCAAGTACTTGACAGCTAACTTGGTTACATTAAAGAAAATAAGCATTTTAGAAACTCAAAGAGCAGTGAGGAAGAATGCATATATTTTATACTATTTTCCAATACACAGCATGTATCCAAATAAGCCTCAGCAATTAGTACAGCAGGGAGAGATGCATCTCTAAGGCACCGGGAGCGATAACATTCTCAAGGCTCACGGCTGGTTTTTCCCCCCTTCACAGAAGTGGTCCCCAGTCTCAGCCCTTGTAACGTAAAAGCTGCCTCTTTAAAGACATTTATCCGTATGGTGAGAATGAGATATTTTTTTCCATGTCTGTTTTCTTCCACCTTCCTTTCGTTTTGTTCTGTCTAAACTTTGTACAACCATTTCTTCCCGTCACCTACTGCTTTCTCCCAAACTTCTAACATCAAGGATGACCAGGATCCCCAAACTTCTCTATACCGAAAAGCAACAGTTCTATAGTTCAGCTCCCCGAAATGCTCGTAAAGCATTTCATAAATACAAAATGACTCAGCCAATGCACAAGTTGTCTTAACACTATTCAAGTCAATCAACCAGCCTAGTAAAAAACCATGTAAGCTTTGGTTCAGTTTACCTTATTTTTATATGAACTAATTTAATGCTGTTTGGGAAGTGGCCAAAGCGAACAGGTACCAGGTCTTCCAATATGTTTTCACCGTACTGTAGAAGGGCTTTGAGTGCAGTCCTTGGACTAACGGAGAGAAATACTAAAGCTGTTCAACTGAAAGTAGTACTCTCTGAATCCACTGACTGCACTTAAATCACTGCACATGGAAGTAATTCATTATTCACTACATGGAACTAGTGCCTCGGAGTGATTCTGCATCCATACACAGCCTAATGCAAGTACTGACCCTTCTGAACGTGACATCGGATTTGGGGACTTATCTACAGTGGGGACATTTATTAAAATGTTTCAAATGCCTCCTCCTGAATCCAATGTAAAGTAAATCCACATCTGAAGTAGAGATCTCGAGTAGATGATTTAAGCCAGCTTGACCAATTTCTAGTGAGACAAAGATCAGTACTTGGAATTAATTCTGCAGCGTCAGTAACCGCACGGGTTATGTTGTCACTTATACGCACAGTTAGATACTGGAAATGCCTTGGACTGACAGACAATTCTGCTGGTGTTCATCATTTACTGCAATTCCTAGAGTAGTCTCTTCATGCTTCCACAACTCAAATTTTATCTAAATATTTTATTTATTTCTTCTGTTCTACACCGTTTGTTGCAAAGAATGAGAATAAAGCAGCGAGTCTTTCTCTTTGATGCTCAGAACCAAGATGGGCCTTGGCTAATGCCATATATCTAATTATCTTCACGAGATTTGAAGAAACACGTACTAACACAGTGGAAACCTTAAATCTTGTTTCTGATTGTGAAAATCTTTTCCCGTATTTTAACAAAATGATAATACCAGGTGGTAACTGGGGTAAAATTACTTGGGATAACAAATTTTTAGCTTTTCATAACCTGGAAAAGATCAGATTCTTGTCACACAAAATACTTCAGGCTAACTGATATTGATAGTAAAACCAACGCACAAACCAACAAGTCAAGTAAGTTGTTAAATATGTGCAATGACATGATAATAAGGAAGGAAAAAAGAACAGTGGAGGCAGCTAAGGACCACTTCACTTCTAAAATACTTTAGTATTTTAAATTGTTTTAACTTAAGCTCATGTCTTCTTGAAAAATCCTGTAGATTATGATACATTTGAGGAAGCAACCTGTATTTTTTGATTCAAACTCAAAAGCAAAAATAAACACCACACCCAATACTGTATTGATTTCAATCATGGCATTGCACAAACAGATTTCTTTTCTTTTTAAAATTTTAATGTTGCTAGAACAGGAAGAGATTGGCAACAGTTCAATGCTCCATAATAACATACAATGGTGACTATTTACAATATTATACAAAATGTACAGCAAAAATAAAATTACTTAGAAAACACTTTATACACAGCTCTCTTCTTATAAATACTCTTGAGCCTATATATACACTAAAAACCTCCAATAAAATTTATAATTTCAAAGTACTCAATATTTACTTGATTTACTTTGAACAGAAACATTTTTTGTGGTTTTCTTTTTTTTTTTTAAGCCCTAATCTAACACAGTAACTTTTCATGAAGTTGAAAATTCTAACACTGCCACAGCACAACATTTAAAATTTGAGAAAAGAAGGCAGAAAACCTTGTGTAGGTGCTTCTTCACCCTTTTTGGTGTCTTCATCTTCTATGCTTGGGCTTTCACGCGATGAATTCTCCTGCTGAGAATTGCTGTTTTTCAACAGGGCAGGATCAATTTGTGCTTTCAAGAGCTCAAGGGTCTCGGCAAGCTCATTGCGGTTTCTAGATGACAGAAGAAAAAACATAGTGTCTGATAAGCCACTTAATCACCCCAAAGGGATTCATAAAAAATAAAACAAACGCCATGTGCTGAAATGAATGCTGCCCTGAAAACCTGATATACGAGCGTAGTTAAATGCCTGTCCCACCAGAGCGGCTGCAACTTCGCCATCAGACACCTTCCAATTTATCCGCACCAAAATCAAATCACTTTTTTTGGAAGGACCTTATCTATCTCAACTCAAGTTCTGTTGCGTCTGGATCCAAGCTCCTACTATTATTCTTTTATTTATTACCCTCTTACCAATCCTCACTGCCTTTTCTTTGCAATTTCTTTTTTTCTCCCAGCAGAGAGGAAGCTGCAGTTTTCCGCTCATGCACCAAAACAGCAACCACATCATTCAAGTGAAATTTTCAAAGGTGGTTAAGTAATTCAGACACTTTTTGCAAGCATCTATCCTAAACACACGTAGCAAACAATACAAAGATGTCTAGAAAACTCCAGCTACTCGGGTTATGAGAAATTGTCTGTGCATCTCTACGCGTGTGAACCTCAGTGCACTGTAACTCCTTATTTAAACTGGAAATCTAACTATAAAAAACAACACCTTAATGTAGAATGAATTTAAGTGATGATTAAACCGTCATTTTTTTTCCTAATAGACCAGAATAATAAGGCTCTCGCATTTATTTTCTCAAAGTCACCGTTCAGCAATTTGTTTTCCCCAGGTTTACAGAAAAAAAAAAATGAAGCCTGGAAGTGCAACAACCCTGAGATGCGGAATCTCACGGGTGTAAAACCATTTCAGATTTTACTACGCATTACCGTGTTTTTTTGGCTGTGAGCACGGAGCGTCAGAACTTTTTCAGCAGAAAAATTTCTGATTTCTGCTTTTGGCATTGATCTCTGGAGTCTATAACGCGTGAAGAGAGATAAACACCGCTCAGCTCCCAAGTGCTTTGTTTAGATATATTTACTTGATCCATCCACAACAGCTGTCTAAACTGCACTGCTGGTGGTGCTTATCATTTTATGGCCCATTGATAGTGGTTTAAACAGTTTTGCATGACTCCCTTGGTTACTAAAGTTATGGATAGGTAAAGAAGCTGCAGGTATAAAAATTAAAATTTACAAACAGAAAAAAACCCACCTATGATTGGACTTTTTTTTTAGATTTTTTTTTTTTTTAGATCTTTTTAAGTCAGAGTTGATTCTGCTGAGTCCAGTTTAAAATCCCCTTGGAACTAAGCAAATTTAAAAAAAGAAGTTTACATGGAGAGAAATTAAAAATGGGTAACTGGGAGATATGCAAAAGATTTCAAACTAATTCTTTTTCCAGTAAGAAAGACCCCATAAGCTTTGCATAGAGTAGGACAGTGAAAAACAAAATACGTAACAAGAATCACAAAACCCATAAATTTGAAGCTAAAGTATCTTTAAAATATTAACAGACCAATCTGCAGCAACTGAGGCACTGAGCCATGTACGTATGTCAGTCTGCATCAACGTCACGCCCATCTTTAGTGATCTGCGAGCTGAATTCTACTCCAGAAGATTTTTCATGCCTATTTGTTATTGTCAACAATTTTGTAGTTCCATTAAGTCAGAATTGCAATGTAATTCCCCCAAGATCAAAACTGTCCCTTTGTAATTGTCTTAATAGAGCAGAAGGCAGAGAAGCAAGAGTCCTCCTCCATCTCCTAAGGCATTTAGCTGGCCAGCGAGCAATGCGGAGCCATCGTCCTCTTGGTACCCTTTCCGTATATCCGCTGTAGCTTGATTATGCAGAAAACAAATTACACATTGGCTATTACCAACAAATCAGTGAATTATTTCTGTATATGGTTTTTCACTAAAACATACACGTGAAGGCAGAAAAATCCCACTGTCATGAATCCTACTCTGTGAGAAATGGAGATTTATTGAAATAAATTTCTGAATCCCAGTCACAAATAGCTAAAACCCCTAGAAAATAAGAAAAAAAAAAACACAACAAAAAAACAGGGAATACCTAACAATGCACTTCCACGTGGATCCATCCTGGTCATCCTGTTCTTCTATGTACATCCTGACATTATGCTCTTGATCCAGCTGATACCAATACATCAGGCCATCCTTGTCTCGACCAATGGGCTGAAGACGCATGGCATCGGCATCCTCCTCGTTAATGATATTCTTAAACTTTAGATTGTCATCAAACTGACATTCGCAGAGATACTGAAAGAGTGAGAACGTAGAAAGACTGTTAAAATATCAAAATATAAACAGAAATAAGAAAATCAGCTCATTTCTTTTCAGTGTAATTTGGAACTTCTTTTTAGGCGCCTCTGTTGGATCCACGAGTTAGCTATAGCTACTGGGGTTTTTTTTCCCAGACCATGTTGCTTTTAAATGAGAAAAATTTTAATTTTTTAAATTTTGTTTTCCTGGCCAGCTTAGAAAGTTTATTTTTGATTTTATTTTTTTTTTTACGTAGTACAAATGATCTCATTCTAGAATAACGCACATATATAACTTGGAACCGACGCTGACAGTTTTCTCAAGACTTGAAAAGATGAAGTCCCACCTTTGCCTTAAGAATTCTCATAAACTTATTTAATTGCAAGCTAATAAACATTTTTAAAAGTGTACTGCATAGGCAAATAGCCACTGACAGTAAGTCCAAAACAATTTTCATACAAAGGGTGAAAAATATGCAAAGTCTTACATTCAGTTTGGGCCCAACCCACTACCACGAGCATCGTGCCCATGACCAGATCAGCTCCGCATTTAATACATCTATGGTTCAGTCAAGCTAAACTTGCAAGATGTTTCAGTGGGTGAAAAAGCAAAATCTTCAAGATATTTAAGTGACTATGGAAAAAGTCATTTAGAAACTTAATTGATGAACACGTACCTTCAGAATCCCCAGTTTGCATTCAACACTCATTTCTAGGTAGCCTTTTTTTTCCATCTCCCAAGCCCAAGTGCTGTTGAATTCTTGGCATATCTGTCACAAACGAAATAAGATTGCTAGGGTTAGTGGATAAAAGCAACTTTATTTTTTTTATTAATAGTACCTTACTGTAGTAGCAATGATACACGATCTCTGCAGGACTGTAGGTCAGAAAGCCTCACACAAAAATAAAAAATAAAACTGGGGTAGGTCAGGAAGCACTGGCAAATCTCCATGGAAGAGTATATCATTGAGGTCCTGGTCACCACCAGCTTCTCGAAACCTCTTAAACTCTGAACTGGGAAGGTGTCCTCGTCTTTGCTGGACAAAAATCTCCCATTTTTCTATTTCTGACTTGCCTATTTAGAATACAAATTCTCTTGAGTAGATGTGATTTCTTATTAACGTGTCTTTACAGCAATTAGCACGTAAGCTGCCAAGCTCTCCTGGGGCCATGAAGTCCTACAACTGCACTGCAGATAACAAAGGCAACTGATACTCACTCCACGCTGTGGAACTATTATTCTTTAGAAAACGCTAAATATCTTGGGCCTCAAGCCATTTGATAAATATTTTAAAATATTCTAAGTAGAGTCAGTTTCAATTTACCTAAAGCAAATAAATTCAGTGACACCAATATGGGAAAAAAAAAACCCCAAAACACGGAAAATAAAGTGGCAGTAGAGGATAAATAGATTGAATCAGCAGGAACTCCAATAATAATGGTGGAGAAGGAATTCCCTCTCCTCCTAAACAACTCAGATGTGCTTAAGACAACTCTTAGGAACAGAGAAGAGCTGCTTATGAACTCAGGACACATAGTGGGATCTCCAACGGATGAGGCTGTTCTAGTGGAAATGCCCATTAAAAGGAGGCAAAAGCTAATCACAGCTCCAGTCGAGACGATTTTCAAGTGCCAGCTTTGAATCACGACTGTTCCAATTAGCACACGAGGTACTGCTGCCCTTCAGTCTGCAAGGAAGCGAAGCTCTGCTGAATGGACTCAATCCAAACAGCTTAGTCTCCCCATCACCTAGTTATTAAACACAAGATACGGTCACTAATCATAGAATGTGTTGGGTTGGAAGGGACCTTTAAAGGCCATCCAGTCCCACCCCCCTGCAGTGAGCAGGGACATCTTTAACTAGATCAGGTTGCTCAGAGCCTCATCAAGCCTGGCCTTGAATGTCTCCAGGGATGGGGCCTCCACCACCTCTCTGGGCAACCTGGGCCAGTGTCTCACCACCCCCAGTGTAAAAAGCTTCTTCCTAATGTCTGATCTAAACCTGCCCTGCTCTAGTTTAAAGCCATTGCCCCTCGTCCTATCGCTCCATGCCCTTGCAAACAGCCCCTCCCCAGCTTTCTTGTAGGCCCCCTTCAGGGACTGGAAGGCCGCTATAAGGTCTCCCCGGAGCCTCCTCTTCTCCAGGCTGAACACCCCCAACTCTCTCAGCCTGTCCTCACAGCAGAGGGGCTCCAGCCCTCGGATCATCTTTGTGGTCTCCTCTGGACCTGCTCCAACAGGTCCGTGTCCTTCTTGTGCTGAGGGCTCCAGAGCTGGACACGAAGCTCCAGAGCTGGTCACTCAGCTACTTAAAAACTTGTATATTACATCTGAAAGCACCTTTCTCTGGAAATAGCAGCAAAAATAACCCTACATTTCACCCACCAGAAGTACAGATCAGCCAATTTGTGCTGTAAAACTCCACGTGGGCTACAACCAAGACAGATGCTGCTACCCATCCTCTGTCCCCAAGGCCACCCTCCGCCATCTCTAGAACTGACCCAAGGTTCTTAAGTGACCCAAGGGCAAGCCTGCAATTACATCGGCTCAGCCACAGCATAAATCGTACTCTGACATACAGAGAACGGTGAGGAGAGTGCTCTCTGGTCACAATGAATCCCTCTGGAGAGCAGTTTTTCCTGCTCCGAGGTTAAGGGACATTACACTGGTACTTTTCTGAAGCAAAGCCGAAGCTCACAGCGAGGGACAATCGCTCCTTGCTCACAAAACGAGGTTACTCCGCTTTCTTTCTCATTTTCAACGATGAAAAATGCTGGGAAACTGAATATGAAACCCCTTGCTAAGGGCACATGCCAGTCGCTGTTCATTACTTACTCATTAAGTATGAAAGCAATGATGAGAAGTTTCATGTGCTGCAGAAGGGTATGATTGTCAAAGCAACAGCTCAGAGACATCAGAGCTGATGAAGCATCTGTTCCAACTGAAATGACTACGTTTTGACAATTAAAAACCAGATGATTGTGCTTTCTCCTGACAAGTTCTGTCACAACCCTGAACTACACATCTCATTGATTCGGGCTGCGCTGAAACGTCAGTCTCTGCCTTCCTAGGGAGGGATGTTTCACACTGATCAAACACCTCCTGCTTGCGGGAGCAGCTGGTTTCTGCGTGCTAAAGAGCGGTCAGCACCTTCCCACCCTGCAAAAGAGACGCCGAAATGTGTGCGTCTCAAATATTTCCAAAGCAGCTACGATGGCATCCAACACTTACTATTACCATGCTCCAAATGCTCACTTTAAACAACAAAAGCAGGGAGGTGACAGACACAGCAGAGGACTCTGCGTGGGTGGGACTACAAACACCTGAATTCTAACAATCAGAAAAGACAACGTGTTGAGAACGTGCCGATTTTGGGGTTAAAGGTTCCAGACAGACCAGTCCAGAGAAATCTCATCTGTACAAAAATGCAAAATACGTTTGACAATAAGCAAACAGAAAGCATTTTGTCAGGAGACAGTGCAGCCTGAATTCATTTGTCTACTTGTTTTCAGAAAACAGCTAAGCTGGGCAGATGTTCTTAGTTGTTAAAATATTTAGGACAAGCCATTTCTCTACCTCGGTCACACATAACCATGTACATTATCTCCACAAAGGAGAAAAGTCAGATTCCTGGAGTCCTACAGCCATTTTTTGTTCCAAAAAAAGACTAG
Organism: Larus michahellis; assembly: GCF_964199755.1. Classification (NCBI taxonomy): domain Eukaryota; kingdom Metazoa; phylum Chordata; class Aves; order Charadriiformes; family Laridae; genus Larus; species Larus michahellis. The sequence goes on from NC_133896.1 coordinate 217,317,134, forward strand.
TGTGTACACTGGTGAGCCAACTTGGGTGATTCACCAACAGAAGCAGGAAGGGAAAGAACTCTGAACTGCCATGTTCACTTCCTATCCCAAAATATATTCACAGAATCACAGTATGGCAGGGGTCGGAAGGGACCTCTGGAGATCATCCCGTCCAACCCCCTGCCAGAGCAGGGTCACCGAGAGCAGGTGGCACAGGAACGCGTCCAGGTGGGTTTTGAATATCTCCAGAGGAGGCTCCACCACCTCCCTGGGCAGCCTGTGCCAGGGCTCTGCCACCCTCAAAGTAAAGTTTTTCCTCATGTTGAGATGGAATTTCCCATGTTCCACTTTGTGTCTGTTGCCCCTTGTCCTGTCTGAGAAGAGTCTGGCCCCATCCTCTTGCCACCCACCCTTTAGCTCTTGCTGAGCATTGATGAGATCCCCTCTCAGCCTGCTCTTCTCCAGGCTGAACAGCCCCAGGGCTCTCAGCCTTTCCTCAGCACAGAGATGCTCCAGCCCCTTGATCATCTTTGTAGCCTCCACTGGACTCTCTCCAGTAGCTGCTTGTCTTTCTTGAACTGGGGAGCCCAGAACTGGACCCAGTACTCCAGATGTGGCCTCCCCAGGGCAGAGCAGAGGGGGAGGATGACTTCCCTTGACCTGCTGGCCATGCTGTTTTTAATGCGCCCTAGCAGACCGCTGGCCTTCTTGGCCACATTGCTGGCTCATGGCCACTTGTTGTCTACCAGGACACCCAGGTCTCTCTCTGCAGAGCTGCCTTGCAGCAGTTTGGCCCCTAACCTGGACTGGTGCGTGGGGTTCTTCCTCCCTCGGTGCAGGACTCTACACTTGCGCTGGTTCAGCTTTATTAGGTTCCTCTCTGACCAACTCTCCAGCCTGTCCAGATCTCGCTGAATGACAGCACAGCCTTCTGGTGTGTCAGCCCCTCCTCCCAGTTTTGTGTCATCAGCAAACATGCTGAGGGTACACTCTGTCCCCTCAGCCAGGTCATTGAGGAATATATTGAACAAGACCTGGCCTAGTACTGACCCCTGGGGAACGCCGCTAGCTACAGGCCTCCAACTGGACTCTGTGCTGCTGATCACAACCCTCTGAGCTCCACCATTCAGCCAGTTCTCAACCCACCTCACTGTCCACTCATCCATCCCACACCTCCTAAGCTTCCCTATGAGGATGTTATGGGAGACAGTGTCAAAAGCCTTGCTGAAGTCGAGACAGACAACATCCACTGCTCTCCCTCTCTGTCAGAATACCAGCCACAGCTTAAAGACGATTTTTTATGATGCTCTTTATAAGCATGGCAGTCAAATAAACCATAACTTATAAACAGCTGGTATATAAAGAAAACATATTAATAATATATACATGCATAAATATTAAGAGCATGTAGGTTTCAATGTCCTCCACTTCAAGTTTCATCCTAAATAAAAAAATGGTCACATCTAGAATGTATGTTGTTTATGTAATGTACGTATGCAATGTTTTAGCAAAGCAAGACATTATTAGTTTCTAACACAGGAAAACCAGGTCAACATCACCTCTCAGAGCATGCCAACGATACGCTGAACAATACTGCAGGCACCGAGGAAGAATGGTCTCAATGGTTCCAAACCTTTTCAGTTTTTCCTGCCTTTTGCGGCATTTCCCAGTACTCTTCGTTGTTTTTCTAAATTAATTATACCCCTTTGAAATGGGGACGATATTAGCATACCTCTCTAGTTATAGTCAAATTCCTTTGTTCTTTGAGGTTCCTTTGAACCACTGGCTAGAATAAGCTTCAAGTTAGCTCTGGAGACTGTTAAACGAAGTCGAATTTATTACCGCTTACTTGGTCTTAACAGGAGCGTGTGGGAGGGTTCCCTCACCGTTTTCCCATTCTTTCAATGCCTGCTGAAGGAAGATTTTCCAAACTACTCCCTCAAAAACTTGTTTTCTCCCTCTGCTTTCTGCTTACCACGCCAGTGGTAAGTGGCGTCAGTGGGGTAGGTAAGTTCACTAGTCAGAGCTGGGTTTTCTCAGCTTGCTGCTTTACGGTACATTACGGAATTGAACACAATTCAGTAAGCGCAGTACTCGGTAATATACACAGTACACAAAGTTATATAAATTATTGAATTATTATTTTACAGCATCATCATAAATACTTGACAACTGGTTAAGAGGTTAGATTTAACCTAAGGCCCTTCAGCAGGTTATTTCCTGACGTGCTCCCCGTCCTACAAACATCCTCATCTTAAGACTACACAAACCTCAAGACAAATCCCTCTCTCTGTAAAGCTTATAGATGGCACTTCAGGGGACAAACTGCAACTGGATTTGCCACGTGCCATTATTTGTATCGTTGTTATTGCCATAACGTGGTTATTTCTAAATAAGATGCGATCATGGCTGTACAGACAATACCAAGACTATATTTTTGTGGATTAAAAGACACATGGAATATATCCAGAGGGGAAACGGTAATCTATTAATTTTGAATATACGCATATTTTTATTTTCGGAAGCAGCGGAAATTCTTTAAACTGAAAAATATTTGCACATAAGCTGCCAACAAAGGCATAGCCACAATTAAAATATCAATATAGAATTAGGTAAAACAATGGGATGCTATATTTTTATGGATGCATAACTACATTTTCATTTTAGCTGTGCCATTCTAAGCATGCAGATATAAATCGCGGCCATACTTCCACTATTAACACATGCTGCAAGAACTCTCTATGGTTAGTCCCTGGTATGAACACCAACGAAATCACAATAATTCAATCATAGCCAGATAACTGATACACAAATGAATTGTTACTGTGGAAATCTCTCTGCTTAATTTAGCCCCTTTGCAGGCTACTAAATCTTCTTCATTTAGGGTCTTAATGCTCAAACAAGTATTTTATTATCAGGTATGATGGTAGACAATCTTTTACATGCAGAAGATATTGTCTATTTTCAGAGATTTTTTTTTTCCCCCCAAGCCTAGGCAGACTGAAAGTTAAGCTGGGACCTTACGCAACTGAAGTCCGGGCACACACATGGATGTTGGCCACACCACCGCCCCAGGCTGACCATAATTCATACCAGGGGATTGCTGACACGACAGCTCATCATCACCATATTCCAGCATCGCAGAATAAGACAACGCGCATATTGTACCTTGATCAAATATTTTTCCCATCTGTCTGCTGTGACAGACTTCCCAATCTTTCTCATCAGTTTCAAGTGAAGCTCCACCAATTCTTTTGGAACTGCAGTATTGAGAGAGAAAAAAAAAAAAAAAAAAAAAGAAGTTATGAAGTCTGGTGCAAATATACTTCAATACTAAACACTGATAACACTGAAACACTGGGACAAATTGAGAAGTTTTATTTTATTTGAGGAGCCCTGCAACTGAGAGATGGAAGAAGGTTAATTTAATCACATGGGTCTTTTTGTTTGGAATTACATTTACAATGACCGATGATTGCCCTTCCTTAAACTCAAGGAGACAGAGCTCAGTGATAAATACGTAAAAGTTTTGGCGGCATTAAAACAACATCTGGACAGGAACTACGCCAGTCCAACACCTACAGATATACTACTGCGAGCAGCGCACCTGCGGCTGCCTCCAGAAACCCCAAAGCCATCTTCTGCACCATGCCTGGAATATCGCTGAATCCAAGCTGGTTTTGCCCGGGCGCGTGGTATGGGAGAAACGTCCCAGAAACTCTGTCCTCACAGATGCAGCTTTGCCATGTACTTACTCTCTTTTGTGCTGGAAGGACAGAGAGGGACTCAAGATTCAGGGCTTGAGGGATGGAGGCCAGACCTGCCGCACCAGTGCCATCTTAGAATTACAGTTTTCTAGCCAAATTTCACTTATCTCTTAGTGTACACTCCTCAATACAACTTCAACGTCTCGTCTTAGCTCACAGCTGTGATTTATAAATCAATCTGGCACCACCAAGTGGCAAATCTGCAGAACATCAATTTTACAAGCTAGAGAACAGTATAACGTATTAAAAACATGCAACTAGTAATTATTAATGCAACTCTACATGTCGAGTGACATGAGCCTCCTTATTTGTTATGTGTTGAAAAAAACTTCAAGAAATGAATTTTTCAAGTATTTTTATTTCTACACTCTTCGCACACAATTTTATTTTCTGAAAGCATTTTCATTACTCTATGCACACGTGCTTTAAAAGTTAAAACCCAAGAACATTCATCATCATAATTTATGATCAGCTGGGACACCAAACGTGTTTGTTCTGAAGTAGGCATTACCGAGACGCTATTTCTTTATACATTTGAGCACCTCTGTGAATCTTTTCAATATTTAACTTGAATTCTCCTAACTGATATTTGCCTTTCAATCAAATCCTTCTGTTTTCAGGTGAACATAACGAGTTGGTAAAATATCACTTTGATGAAAATGTTTGTGTCATTTCAGAAGTACATCATCTCTGCTGGTTCACAACCGGAAATCTAACACACAAACTCACTTCTTCAATAAATACACAAAGTAGCAGCCCGGTAAATGTTAAATAATTCCTTTAAATGTAAGTAATTTGGAAGCAACTCTAAACCAGCCTGACTGTTTCCCTTTTATTCCATTCATAATTTCCATTATCATTGTATATTGAAAAAACCTAACACATCTCCTCCTTCGTCTTCCGGAAAATTGATGCATTTCATAATTTTAAAGGGCCACACATTTTAAAAGGAACAAGATCAAAGGTCTTAACCCAGATAGGCACCGAGCACTTGGCACTAACAAAATTAAGCCCAAAGCGTTTCATACACATGAGCAATTCTATCAAAGTCAACTCATACAATTAAACCTCAAGCTTGTGTTTGTGTGACATGGAACTGAGCCAGAGTATTCAAAAATCTCGCTGGATCAAAGCTCTTGTTCTGCATCTTTTTGTTTGTTTGTTTGTTTTTAATCAGATCTCTTTTTAATGGGTACATGCTGATTTGAAACCTAAAGATGCCTGGGTGATTTGTTTCAAACAATCAAATCCCCAGTCGCCACAAAAATCTTTGCTAGAGTATTAGTCTGCGAAGAAAAGGAGAATGTTAAAAATTAAAAAATTGGAAAATAACTTTGCACACTCTTGGTCAGCACTTATTGTGATTTGTGTTAGTACCTACAGAAACCCCAATTCTTTTCTGAGATTCCAGCATTTCAGCTTTTGCATTTCTAGGATCCTGATGATGTACCGCTGCGGTTATTTTCACAAATAAACATCACAAAACATTTCAAATTCACTTTCCATTCACTTATTATCCTTTTGAGATGTTTTTCGTGTACCGTAACAGTATTAATGACTGGATCTCTAGGCTGGCTTTTCTCCAGTAAGAGCTTAGAGGAATGGTGTTGCGCTTCGAGGAATCACACACTATCCTCCTTGCCCTAAGGACCGAGGTGGGTGTTTCGGAGAAGAAAACTGGTGTCCAGCTTGCAGGCAGAAACCAGGGAGAGTGTGACGCGCAGCCTGACCAGCCAGGGCGCCTGAACTACAGCAGGAGCCTATGGGACTGAGAAACAAACTCTACTGAAACCAAAGGAACCGTAAATAACGTATGGATCACACATAGCAGCGTATACCTGACTTGCCCAGAAATACCAGCTCAGGGAAGGGTGGTAGGAAGGCTAACGAGTGGTAGAAAAGCCGTCCTTCCCCAGAACGCTTATTTGGCAAGGAACAGAATGCACTAGTAAACACAACAAATGTTTCAGTCGTCTCAGGAATGCTCGCATCTGCCTAACTTTAAATTAACTTATTTTGTTCAGAATAAATAGATAATTCTTGACAAGAGTTCGTTGAAGTAGGACATCAATAAGGATCATTTTTACAACACCCTTCTAATCCTACTTGTAACATACCAAAGATAATGAACGTGAGATGTAATTACTCTTGGGTTGTGTTGTTTGCCCTTTTTAAAATAACAACGGTGGACTATCATCTCCTTTGTAAAATATCATCTCCATTCAAGTGGGACCTGCATCGCTCATTTCACGAACTGATATAATAACCTAATACTGCTTTGTATTTTTATGTTTTGTTTTTTTTTTTCAATTTCACATAAGGGAAGGAACAACACATAGCATCTTTCTTGCATAACAGCCATTCTGTGTAATGTTTTGGCCAAAAAAGTGTAATGGAACTTATGCAAAAACCCCTAAATCTGAATGATATTCTCAAACTTTTATGAAACTTTGGTCTCTCTGGAAAGTCATACAGTAGCTCTCTAAAAGCTTCACAGAATACACTTGAATGGTGGAGAAAATGCCAGGACTCTGCGCACAGCGCTAATAAAAATTGTACAGCACTATTTTAAGAGAAACTGTTTCAAAGAATCAAGTATAATTAAACCGTGGTGCCATCTGCTAGATATTCGAAAATATAGACTTTTTATAGGAAGAAGCCATGAGTCAGAAAGAATGAGTCACTGTATATACAATTATAGGGCTTCTGGTGGAGTTTAGCCCATTCGTTAAGTCCTGCACTTTCCTGGAGGGCAGGCTCTTGTCTGGGCATCCCACTAAATCCTTTGAACACTGTTCTATCTACTCCGGCATTTCAGGGAACGTCCCATACATCAGTCACACAGGTCTAATACATTTGGGAAAGAAGAAAATTGAAACGGAAGAGAAAAAGTATGAACACGTGGAAAGCCCATCATCTGGTCAGAAAAGCTGTAACTTTCAAACGCCTGCACAACCGCGGATTAAAGAGCCGGTTGTGGGTATCCATTTACACCTTCCCATATAACCATAAGCCCATTTCACCTCTACTTATTTTCCCTGACAAAAATTAATATGCTCACAGCTGACCACCCCCCTAAACAAAACTGAAATAAAGGAGAAGAACAGAAAGTGTAGATGACAGACAAAGCCCTGGGTCAGGAGGGAGGAATGGTGGAACTTCTTGTTTGGAAAATGATTACAAATTAAAAACCTCGGCATCAGAGCAGATCTGGAGTGCTGGACACAGAGGAGAATATCAAAATGATGCATGGAGTCCCTGGTACTGATGGGGACTGCAAAGCCTATGCCTCCTCTCCTCCTCATGGCATAAGGCAAAGGCAGACTGAACCCCTCCTGCTGTGGGGATTTATAGGGAAGGAAATGAGAAGCAACATTTTGGGATGCAAAAGCTGCTGGCAGTTGTCATGCTTTACGAACACAAACAGGTCTTCCCAGTTACATTAGTAAAACCTTTTTCCATGCTAACTTGTTTTGGCAAGTGGAAGAAAAAAAGTGACTCATAAGATACACAGAGCAAATATTTCTGTTAACAGTTTGCTCCTTTTCATCTTTCTCCCTTGACCAAAATTACCTCTGCACACTATGGCTTCACTGTCAAATAAAACCATGCTAAGCAGGTGGACAGCAGAGACCGACGGCATCATTTTATCTCCCACCAATCTCTATCCTACTCTTATGTGTATTAGCTACTGGCATCAGTTTTCCTACTTCCACCACATTCAGTTCCTTCCGCTGTCAATGCTGCAGGGAGTTGAACTAGAAGCACATGCAAAGGCAAGAGCATCCACTCAGGCACTTGGTGATGAAGAGTTACGAACGACATGCCAAGTGTACCACTTAGCCCACCACAGACTCACCATGCACTTAATTCCCTTTACAGACAAGCCCTTAGGCATAAATGTGCTTAAAACCAGTCGGCTGCATCCCTTATGAAAGGCACAAGAATACTCAATAGACAAGTGACCGCATTTCTAACATCTTTATTATTCTCCTCCATTTTTGTGTGCAAGTCTGAAGTCCCAAGAGCAATCTGAGGCAGCAAACACTTTGTCTTCTAGATTAGTTTCAACAGGAAGGACATGGACCTGTTGGAGCGGGGCCAGAGGAGGCCACAAAGATGCTCTGAGGGCTCAAGCACCGCTACTGCGAGGACAGGCTGAGAGAGTTGGGGGGGTTCAGCCTGGAGAAGAGAAGGCTCTGCGGAGACCTTAGAGCCCTTTCCGGTCCCTCAAGGGGCTCCAGGAAAGCTGGGGAGGGACTCTGGATCAGGGAGGGGAGCCATAGGACGAGGGGGAATAGTTTTAAACTGAAAGAGGGGAGATTTAGATTAGATATTAGGAAGAAATTCTTTGCTGTGAGGGTGGTGAGCCCCTGGCCCAGGTTGCCCAGAGAAGCTGTGGCTGCCCCATCCCTGGAGGGGTTCAAGGCCAGGTTGGCCGGGGCCTGGAGCATCCTGGGCTGGTGGGAGGTGTCCCTGCCCAGGGCAGGGGGTTGGAACTGGATGATCTTTGAGGTCCCTTCCAACCCAAACCATTCGGTGATTCTACGGTTTTGCATCTGGTTCATTAAACAACTAGTGAAACACTTGGGAAAAGAAAGGGGATGGGAACAGCAGCAGCACCGGTTTATGGTAACATAAATATTCTTCTCTAGGAACTATCTAACTCATTTCTTATCTCAACTCCTAGTACAAGGAAAATGGGAGATCCTATAGCTGGGATTAAGAAGTTTATAGACCACAGAGAAAAATGATGGCCTTGGTACAAACTTGGCAAAATAAATAAATTGAAGGACAAAACCTCTAGTATGAACCAGGCAAGGAGTTAGAATGAACCTCTGACAAATAACTGTGAAAATAAGGAGCCCCATATTCAGGCAAATTTGGCATTAAAAAAAAAAAAAAAAACCACACAACTGCGAAGCATTTGACCTCTTACAGTGTTTCCCAACATGAAAAAGCAGTAGTTTCTCTTCCAAAGGACAATTTAAAGATGTTATTTTTCTAGCTGACTCCCTTGATGAGTGTTATCATCCTAGCAAGTTGTGTGTCCATAAAACCAAAAAAGACATGCAGAAAAGGGGAAAAAATGCAACCGTTCTGCCTCCCCGGTGAATGAAAAGAACAATCAAACATGTTGTAACTAAACTGAAGATCAAAACAGAAAGAACAAGTCACCAAGTAGCAGTTTTATATCCTGTTCCTAGAAAGATTTTGGCAGGCATTAGAAACAAACAAACCACGCTCACATTTAAACGACATTGTTATCCAAGGAAAGTACTTCAAAATGTGGATGCTCAGCAGCGAGATTGTTTTCATACAAATATCCGAGTACCTTTATATCTCTTATCTGTACAAATACCTATTAGAAGACTCTCCCGCTTGCCCCGGCTGTTGGGAGCACATGCCATTCTAACATCACTCAGCACAGTTAAGATTATCTTGCTGATAAACCCCATCCCAGCCATCCCCGTGGATGTAACCCAGCACATCACCTCTTTCACTGCCGCTTGCAGATGAACTGTGGATAGTGCTTTGAACTGGGACTGAAAGGCCTTTTCCACCCCCAGTTCTTCTGGTAAGTTGTGTCGCCAACCTAACAGACCTTGCTATCAGAGCTGCGTACTGACTTCACTGCATCGGTCCTTGCTGCAACCAGGACAGGACATTAAAATTCAGCTCTAACATTAGCTATGAGGTTATTTTCAAATATTTAGAATTTATTGCCTATTTGTCAAAATTGTTACTGAGCACCCTTCCCTCCCATTTTTTTTTTCATTCTGCCTTCTTCCATTGCCCACAAATCAATCTGATTATGCTTGTGCTCTCTAATAGTCACGCTACCATCAGTCACCCTCTCACTCTACCTGAAACTGAGATTAAACAAATTGTATGTATTGTCATCAGCGTAACTCTTGAAGCTGGATTTAAAGACAACACCGATCTAAACAAAATCCCCTACACAGCTGTTTTTCAAAAACCCTTTAGCAGCTAGAAGATGGTTTAATCTTTCGCAAGTCCCCTCTGTTTCATTCTCTGCCTATTAGGTTTCTACCAATGTTAGAAGCCTTTTAAGCTAATATATTAAGCAAGAGCAGAAAGGTTAACAAAAGCAAGATTGATGTTAGAATAAAGCATAAAATTTAGGAAGAAAAGCATGCTGTACTGCGCAATGAAAAAGAAATGGAGGCAGGAAAAAAAATAAAAAAGGAAAATTACTTTGAAAACAATGCAGGAAAAAATAGTACATGATCTATTTTAGAAACTGGAAATAGCCCGGGAAAGGAAAGACAGCAAATAAAAGCCCAGTTTACTGCCTCAAAAAACGTACTGAATAAAAAATGGGCTCCAGTCCACAAACTCTGGACATGTGAACAGCAAGTGAGAAAAATCAGGCTGTGGCAGCAATGTGGAAACAAGCAGATTGCACTGAAAAACAGGTACTGAAAACACTTGAAATTTTACCAGATTGCCATTGTTCACAGTTAAATCACTTGCAGTGACCACACCGTGCATTTCAACCATCGGCACTTGACTTGCTGATCCCTAATTCATGCATAGGCAAGCACTTGACTCCGAAACTGCTGGGACCACAGCCTATAAAAGCGAAGACATGGCAACACAAATATCTTTCATTACGGCTAGTAAAAATCAGGAATGAAGATCTTCTAAAATGACTCTGGGATTCTCTTACCTGCTGAGGCATCTCAGTCTCCAATACAACAAGACTTTCAGACTAGGAGCAGAAAATCCGTATTTCCCTCCTCAGGGCTGAACTGTGTCATTTTAATTCTCAAATAAAGAGCGGGTGTGACAAAGGGGAAAGGTAATCACAGAGATTACACTTTAGTATGGACTCTGGAGTCCTCTGCAGCTCCTCAGTGCAAGTATGCACCCCCACAGCTTCCCGATACACTGGAGTAAATCCACTCCAGAGAGATTTTTAGTAGCATGGTGTTTTTTTTTTTTTCCCCTGGAAGACCCAGGCAGAGAAGAGCTGCAGCTGATGCCACCAGCATGCCCAGTTTGGGCACTGGGAGCCAGCCTTTGGAGCGTGTTGCAGAATACACTTACCCACACCGCAGAGATGTAAGAAGATGCAAGGTGCCCTGTTTTGCCTGTGTTAGGCACCAAGGTGTCTTACAGAAAGCAGAGTTAGGAACCCTAGTGAAAAAAAAAGCAGCTTGATCAGATGGGATTCTTCAACTCTACCATAGGAAATGCTGAAGAGGCACATATTCGGAAATGCAACCCCTCCCTGGAACGATCAGCAGCACAAAAAAGTCAATATTAAAAAAAAAAACAAAGAAAAAACAGAGCAGGTTTAATAAAAACTCAATATTTATTTAGCCTGGAGAAAAGGAGGCTGAGGGGAGACCTTACGGCTCTCTACAACTCCCTGAAAGGAGGGTGTAGAGAGGTGGGGGTCGGTCTCTTCTCCCAAGTAACAGGCAACAGGACAAATGGAAATGGCCCCAAGTTGCACCAGGGGAAGTTTAGATTACATATTAGGAAAAAATTCTTCACTGAAAGGGTCGTCAAGCATCAGAACAGGCTGCCCAGGGAAGTGGTGGAACCGCCATCCACGGAGGTATTTAAAAGCCAGGCAGACGTGGTGCTGAGGGACATGGCGTAGTGGTGGTTTTGGCAGCATTAGGTTAATGGTTGGACTTGATGACCTTAAAGGTCCCTTCCAACCTCGACAATTCTATGATTCTACAAAAATTAAGATTTACACCCAGATCTCAGTCTGGACTGAGGCATCTGCTGGCCGTTACAGTAATGGAACACCAGTTAACGCTTACAAAAAAGGATGCGAGTGAAAAAAGTTGAGAAGGCAACATTTACCTTTTGATCTAACACTAAGTAGTCACACAGCCATTCAAGAAATGGTAAAATTGAATTCAATGCCTTCGTTCACTTTCAGAAGGTTCAAAATTACAACTCCCACTCCTAGGCAAGCAGCTAAAAAAGAAATGCAAGATTAAAGGGCCCAAAGAAAGAAGAAAAGGAAGAGCGAGATTAATTCCTGTGAAAAAGGAGCCCCAGCTTCAGCCCCTATTCCTGTCACCCAGAATTTTTTTAAAGTATTTTGCCATTAAAATCTTGGAAAAGGCAGCAGCATAGCAGTGGGATTCATCTAAGACAATGCAGATATTTACACCTGAGCTGCTTCCATATAATCCATTTATAGCCCATGGAGAGAAAGACACTTTTAGGAAGAATCAGCTCATCCTAAAGTAAATATCTGCGCTCTGCTAAATACATTTGGTGAGATTAATTTTGTTGCAGAGTGCCTGGCAAGTTTTTACCAGTGAAAACCGACGTACGCAACGTCTTGGAAATACAGGAGTGTTATCAGGTACCAGGGGGTACGTGTCATTCTTAAACCATTACCTACACTCTTATGCTCCCCTTTAGGCACAGAATTACCATTGCGGATCTGACCTGAGTTCATAAGATTTACCCAGGCACAGACATTTCTGGCAGATAAAATCAATTCTCTAAGCATGGCAGTATTTAACTTCAAGAGAAAGAGCATGTATCCTGTTACACTAAACTAAATTAAAGTATCCTCAGTGCAGTGAAATAAGTGAAAATCAAGATTAAACATACGAGCGCAGAGTTGCATACATCAGTAGTTAAGGACGCTCCAGCTTCATTTAGCTTCATTCACGTAACAAATGTAACAGGCTTCTTTTAATGTGTTCTGCTACAGGATAACTTGAATGCAAGTCCTTTTTTAGTTCATTACATGAAAACAAGGACAAATTTAAATGCGTTTCAATTCCTTGCTTTGTTTAGTTACTACAAACACCACTCTGCTGTCAATTTTGCTAAATTTCTCAGGTACCGTCGGAGAGTTTTCTTTGGCATTAAGAGAAGAAGGATGTTGATTATGCTACAAAAATCACTTTCCCCTGTATATCTCACTTGAATAAATAGGCGCTATTAAAATAATCAGAGCAGGCTGAATAAAAATCACTTCTCTAAAACAAGTTTCATTATCAAGGTTAGAGGAAATCATTCTTCAGTCTTCACTGGCGGGGTGGAATAAACTGAAAGATTTATGCTTTTTCATATACCAGATGAGAACTTCTATAAGAGATATTTCTGCTCTTTTTTGTGTTCAACTTGAAAAATAGTGGGTTTTTTCTCCAGTCACTGGCGATCCAACCTGCACTTTAAATAAGTCTCATTTGTACTCCGGGATTCACCATTTCATCTTTCATTTACACAAAAACTTTACCGAACAATATCCACTGGTGAATGCTTCTTGGCAGTTTCTCTGTAACTGTCAAATATCACAGACACCTTTCTTGAAAACCTGGTCTTGAAAATGTAGGTCTCCCAATTAAAAAAAAATAGTTTACTGGACCCTAAAGAAGTGCAAGAATGTAACCGTGCTACAAAGATGTACATTTTATATCTCACAAAACATTCAGTGGTGACCAATTTTCTGTAGAAAAATTGAGTACCACTCAGTAAGCATTTGGTATTCTACAAAAAGCAGCATCACATAGAAATATAGAATCACAGAATCGTTGAGGTTGGAAGGGACCTTTAAGATCATTAAGTCCAACCATCAACCTAACACTGCCAAAACCACCACTAACCCATGTCATAGAATCTTCATGGTTGGAAAGGACCTTTGAGAGCATCGAGTCCAACCATACACACACCAAAACAAAACAAAAAAAAAAAACCCACCCCACCCCCCCCAAAAAAAACCAACCACAAACAACCAACCTATAACCTCTGCCACTAGAGCATGCCCTGAAGGGCCAAATCTAGACGTTTCTTAAATACCTCTAGGGATGGTGACTCAACCACCTCCCTGGGCAGGCTGTTCCAGTGCCTGACCACGTCTCTCCAGTGCCTGACCACGTCCCTCAGCACCACGTCTGCCCGGCTTTTAAATACCTCCAGGGATGGCGATTCCACCACTTCCCTGGGCAGCCTGTTCCAATGCTTGACAACGCTTTCAGTGAAGAAATTTTTCCTAATATCTAATCTAAACCTCCCCTGGTGCAACTTGAGACTGTTTCCTACGAGCATGAGTTTTCTTTAAGGATCAGCACAAGCAAACTTTGAAGTTGAAGCCAACGCCTGTCATTCTGCAACGCAGAACACACTTCCCCGTCAGCTGGAAAGAAGTAACCACACGTTTGTTCTGCTCTAAGGTAATGTCATTTCATTAACTTATCAGCAGTGCAAATGAAAATTTAAAATATTTTAAAGAAATACCAGAGATCCAGAAAAAGATGCACCCTGTTTCAGAGATTTGGGCTAAACAGTCATAAGAGCGCGACGTTTCTAGCAGCTGATGAAGGGGCCCGTGAAAGGTGGCAGTCACACAGCTAGATGAAAGTCATTCTACAGTTGAATTTGTGATCACAAGCCTACAATTTTACAAGTTTAATCCAATTAGCACAGAGTTTAAGGCTTCTTTTAAATGGTTTCACAGCTAGTAGCAACAACTTCTCCATTATTTGCTAAGAAACCCAGGACGCAAGTGAGAATAGAAATTTAAGAAGCAAAACTGTCCAAGACAATTGCCTGACAAAGTGCTAGTAGTACATAAAAACACGCTGTGGCTTTTCAGCAGCTTTCTTAAGCTTAGGACTAAAATAAAGACTTACTTAGACTTAAAGAAAAAGCAAACCACTTATGTCGTTGTGCAAGTTGATATCTGAATCTCACACAAAGAAGTTTTATTCCTTGAAACACCCAACTCTTGAGTATAAACTTTTATGAGCAAACTCATGTTTTGACCTGCTAAAATATCTACCCCCATTAACATAATCCTTTTAATTGCAAGAAACGGTTATAACTTTGGGGCTGTTGCAGCTTCACAGGGGTAGCCAAGACTGTTAGCTTTGGGGTCAACATTATCTACTGTCTACCTAGGCAGACTCCAAGCCCCAGACCAGTTTGCCAGACTGGGAGTGCTGCCAGCGCTGTTACCTCTCCGTAACTCGGTCTTGGTTGCCGCCAGCCACCTTTTACACAACTTTTAATCTGAGCGAGAAAGAAAGATGAGTGTAACAGCCTGAAGGGACGATGAGTTTCTCGCTACCATTTGCATACTGCCATCACTCAAAACTCGTGTTTTGAGATACAAACCCTCCAACCCAAACAACCATGCGGAGATGCTATCAGGACTGGGAAGAGCCCGGCAGCTCCCGTTGTGGGCAGAAGGAAAGTGCCACAATATAATGCGCACCTCTATCTTCCCACTGAAACGGCTTCCCAAAAATGCAACAGTATCTGAAAAACACTAAAATTTGTGAGATCAGAAGATCCTTCCTTCCCTGTACAGGTAGAAAGAGAGGAGAACAAACCTTGGCAGCAGAAAAGGTGTTTATACATAGCCGTTGGAAAAGAAAACGATGAGCCACACACAGTGAGTATAATCCAGCACTGGGTTTGACAGTGACCACCATCTGCTGTTTCAGAACAAAACCCCACAGCACATGTATGAAATTACCTGCCCCCAGGTTATCTTTAAATCCTCTTTTTAGATACAGCCTGGCTTAACTTAGAAGCAAGAAACTTCACGCTCTTAGTTTTATTTTTAAATATTCTCACTACAACTCAAGATCCACTAGTACCTAAATCTTTTTGAGCTCTGGCCTCAGTAATAATTTGCAGTGATTAATTGTAATTACGGAACATATGAAAGGCACTTAAATGTGAATTAATTTTAAATTTCATTCAATACACCATTTTCTGGTTTTAAATTATAAGAGGAACGCAAATGTCTAGGAGCCTTGCTTTGTATACTTTTTAAAATCTCCTCTGAAGTTAGAAATACCCTCTTTTAAAACTCCCCCCCCCAAATATTTATACAGTCCTCACAGTCCTACTGATCTGTCTGCATTATCTTTCAAGATGGAACAGCCACAACTGAGCACTAAAATCAAGACGAAGGTATACAACCAACGAACAAAACGGGAGGTAGGCACACACCCCCCGAATAAAATATCCTCCAAGTTCTACACATGATTCTCAGCCCATTCTTCGTGCTACCTGGTGTTTTGTTAATTTTTAAACTCCAGCTCCATGTTAATAGAGGTGCTTTTCTCTGACCTGTCACAATATAGCTAGAATATTGCGTTGAGCTAACAGCTAATTTAAAATATCCTGGAATGTATCCGTCATAAACAGTTTTCCTTCTAATACATACTTATAACTCTGTTTCATTTGCAGTTTTGTTGCCCATTCACAATACTATTTTATCCACAGCAGTGCCTCCCCTTTGGCTGGATTAGCCATCTTTCACCTTAATCTTTTTTTAAATGACTCCTCTCCTTTCTGTTTTCTTGGCAAATAAGATTAACTGCCCATGCCATAAAGAAAAATTGAGGAATTCTACTTTACTTACACCACAGTGACCAAAAAAACCCACAGTCTCTCTTTCTAACCAGCTTCTTGCTGGTTAATCAGTTTAAGGTGTACGATGATGCTTTCCCTCTCAACCGGTGACCGCTTTGGATGCTGACTCATGTTCAGTATGGCTGGAACTGTTGGGTGCTGCATTCCTCAGTGTTCCTCTAACCCTCTGCCAGGGAGGGTTATCAGGGATGAACATAACGCAAATTCACTCCTCAGCCAATCCTAACTTAAAATCGACAGCATGAACACAGACCACAGCAACATCAGTTTGCATTAACATGTTGGGCTGTAGACTGCAACGACTAAAAACATCCTCTGTGGCTCACCTGACTCCTCCTGCCACAAAGAATAATGTCAAAGAAAGGGCTGGGCATGAAAGTTACTATTTTGGTCCTATCAGGTAAGGTTGCCGTGGAACACAAGTCAACCATTTTAATCAGTGACCTCCTTCAAAGACTTTGCCTCTATATGTATGTATCTGTCAAGCACGATCCATATAGCCATGCTTCAAAAATACTATCCTTGCTTTCAAATAGGTAAATTTATTCAACAGCAGAGTATTTTTCTTCAGAGAATAACTAATACAACTATGAAAACTATGAAATTACAAGTTCATAAAGTTTATCAAAACCAGATGTAAAAGCTCCTTGCTTTTGATTCCCTAAATCTCTGTTACACTCTTTAAAATGTACTACTCACTTTGTCTTCCACTTCTGTGCTCTAATACGAGTTTGTCTATTTTTACCAGCTGTATTTCTAACTTTTTCAGAAAGCCAAACGAGTATTTAGATACTCACCCAGGCTTAGGCCCAGCAACTCAGTATGACTTCACATTATTAGCGTGTTCCAGTACCTCATTTCCGAACACGTCAGTTTTATCATATTTCATCCTTATTGCCAGACAGGCAGCATAACTAGAACAAAGATATCACAAATTAGCCTAATAATGACACCTTATGCAAAGAAGTTATTTAAGTTCTCAGCAATGTACTTATTTTAATCCTGATGATTTTAGACACCCACGTTTCCTAGATTTTTTTTTTTCTTTTTACACAAGACACTTCTCTGTCCACATGCTCTCCAAATCCACCTTGGACCTTTTAGTATCCTTCTTTCTGCTGCCAGCTATGAGTACGTTCTCCTGAACTTCACCAGCGTTAGACTTCCATCTTTCAAACAACTTCTACTCAGCATAAAAACTTGGGATATTTAGCCCTGACACTTATCTTCGCCATCTTACTCCGCTTTGTCAGACAAACACACATTCAGAGACCTCTACTAGCTCTGCAAGCTGCATCTAAGGCACAGTCAGCATTTTTACTCCTTGACTTATGACTAGTCCTTCTGGTCTCCCATCTTATAAAGGTCAGGTCTTCCAAAAGCTCCCTTCTTATCATATCAGTTTTTCTTACCTGCTGATAGCCTTTCTTAACCTTCACACAGATTGCTAACATGTTATTTAGGAGGTCAGCTAATACTGTCTGCTACAGAATTTGTCTAAGCTTAAATATGCATTTCAAGGGATAGTTTTGCCACTTACTGGAATTACCTTTTTGCAAAGCAGAGCATTTACCCGTTCACTTTAGGCCCAGCTCCAGCTAGTTTCCTTTTAGCTACCACCTCCAGGCAATACCGGGGGCATTTGGGTGTATTTTTGTTGTTGTTGGATCCTGCCACGCAGCCCTCCACCTTGGATGCTTTCTTGCAACGTATTGTTGATAACTGCAAGAACACCACAAGCTCTGGGATCAAACTAAAATTTCCACACTTCTATCATCTACTAATTAATAGGGCTTTTGTGAAGTATTGCAGTTTGTTCTCAGGAGGAAACCATTATAATCCTGCTAGTCATTAATACTAAAAGGCAATGAACGTGCCCTGGCACTCGTGCTACCAGATAGCTGTAGATGAGCTGGAAAACAGCCAGGGCAGTACCAGAGGGACACTGAGAGGAGTAGGCAATGAAGTGATTACTCACACACAAACTTTAACACCCCACTTCATTCAGCATACTACCGATTCAGGACTTCGCCAACCAGAACCATTAAGACAGAAAAACAGTAGAGCCTAAGACAACCAAAAAAGCCGCAGAGCTTCAGGCTGATAACCACCACTTTCTTGGAAAAGGAGATTTGCAAGGCTGGGACTGGTGAGGTGCAGCTTACTTGTTACTCCTTCTTCAAGTATCAATCAAGCCTGCGAGTTTAAGGGTAAGCAGTGCTTTTCTCCAAGGTACTACAAGATTTAAATGATCATAATGGAAAGACATCTAATACTAAAGCACAGCTGCTGAAACACAGGAATCTTTAGAAATAGGCCTTCCCTCACTTTGAGAGATTGTTTGCTTTCCCCAGACCATTACAGACATCAACAGGGTCACAATTTCTCCTGTAGTTCTGAGAAATTCTCCGCCACTTGAGCTTTAAGAGCTTTGTTTGGCTCTCGGTGAAGAGAAACAACTGTATCAGGCTGATGGCAAACTGCATATATGAGAGACTGACAAATGCTAGAGGTTACTAAGAAATACTTGTTAATGCTAAAGTGTTTGTTGAGCTTTTTAGAACAAGTAAAGCAAAGGAGAGTTCACTGAAGGGGAGAAAAGGTAATGAAATAGGGTGGAAAGATCACCCTAGTGTTATGAACAGCCACAGACCCTGCTGTTCCACAGCTGGAACAAACTCTTACTGCAAGGCTGGAGGAAACAAAAAATATACACACCTTTGTATGAGTTATTATTTCTCAATGATTTTAACATTTAGAACCAACTAGATGATTTTTATTTTTTATTGAACTCCACAGCCAATGCATTATTCTGCCCCAGCACCAGTGGCCAAGAAGGGAACGCTGAAGAGAGCCTGCAGCGCAAGGGGAGGGTGCTCTGCACCGCTGCAGCCTGGCACCTTCTCCACCAGGGGACGGGTGATCTCCGCAGGGCACCGTGCAGTCCTGGTGCGGACTGTCTGCACCAGGAGGTACTCCCGGAATGCAACTGCAGCTCTCTCTCCAGCCGTACACCTGCATTTCCTCCCAGAGGAGCGCAACAAAGGTTGTTCTATGAGGATGCCAGAGGACGCTTGTCCCAACTACAGCAGACACACATAAAGCGCTGAATATCTCCACCAACTCCAACTACCATAAACCTGGAGGAAGGCAGCTGTACCACTAAGCGTTGTATGGCCCAAAGAGAGATCTTGATGTAAAAACGGATACTTTCAAAGACAACTGGCTCTGAGGCAGCAATGAGCCACAGTATTCTTCAGCAGGATATTTATTCATCATCCTCTCTCCCATCATCTGCCCCTTCTTGCCAGTTCAGTCTTTCCGTAGCTCCTGTCCTCTCCTTCACCCCACACAAAGGAAGTCTTTATGTCATTGCCTTCTGCCTCCAGTAGGCTATTATTAACAAGTCACTAAGTAGGTTCTCTTTCCCCCCCTAAACCTACCAGGCTTCTGCACGATGGATGCAATCTATCAGCTACTGAAGAGCACAGAAACACCACAAATAGTTATTCTGTTTTGATCTTCCTATCAACAATACTATGAGTTTTCCAGAAGTTCCCATGAGCTTCTCAGTTTAGTACAGGCCACAAACAAGCTTGTCTAAATGTCAGCTTTGGGACGGGCTCAGAAGCGTGTGTACCAGGCAGTGGGCACTAATAATTGCACACATGTACCTGCCAACTGATCTTACGCTAGATAATACTAGCTTGAAGTGATCCCAAACAAGAGAAAAAGTTACATTCACAGAAGGCATAGAAAACTCAGGAAGCCCCTGGGTGACAAACATGGATGCAGGGAGAGTGTTCTGAGAAACGCTTACAGCTTCTGCAGACCTCTGAAGTTGGCCAGGACAAGGTATAGCACTAGACAAGTATTGCTGGACAAAACGTAACTTCCAGCTTACATGCGATGATGGTGTCACACACAACTCACTTTGATGTTTATGAAGTTCTCTGATGTACCACAATACAGCTTCTTTCAGTAAACATCATCTTGCACTGGACAGAAAAATTTCCACCAGCATTCCCGGATCTTACTCACTTGTCCTGAAATCAGCCTTAAGACTGTGACTTGGAAGCAACGTCACAAGTTTTGCCTGCGGTTCTGTGCCATCCAAAGTGAGCTGGAATTCAACAAAGCCACCGACCAAAAGCCTACCGCTCTTCCTCGATGGAGGCACATGGTCAGCAGAACCTGCATAACGCCTAGGAGGGCCGAGCTTTGGCAGAGGGCTAGGATATCCTGCCACAGCTCATCTGTGCCTGGAGAGCGGCATCCCAAGTTCCTTTTTTCCATTGCTCAAGACATTCTGTCATCTCTTTCAGATGGGCAGTGCTACTGGAAATACACCGAACTGCTTGTCTCCCCAGAAGTGCAGTGTTTTCCCGTCTCCTACATAAGATCGTAAGATGATGTGGAGTCTAGTTAAAACTGGCATTGCCAGGCTAAATACGAGAGCACTCGGCTGAGCTGACATGGCAGCTCAGCGCATGTGAAGAAAGGAAGTCTCACCACAGAAAAACTAATAAAATAGGAATAGTTAAAGATATGCATCCATGCTCTATTATGAGATAATTAATTCCAAGGTAAACTTAATTCACTTTGTAAATGAATAACTGAAAAGCACGTGTGGGTAAGACATGCTGACCTTAAAGTCACACTAATCTAAAGTGACTGAAGTGTAGAAAAGAGGAGTTTATTCTGCATTAGAGATTTATTTGCCATGAAGTCGTCACAAGAACGATTACCCCTGCTACTTAGTTTCTCAGAATTTAACCCTGTTATGCTGTTCGAGAATTTCAGCTCCAAGCCACTGGAGTCTACCTTCAACAAATCGGTTAATTTGATGGCCAGAAACAGTAGAGGTGTGGAACTTCCATCGTGCTCAAAAATGAAACAAGCATAGAAGTAATACACTGCGTTCTAAAGTTTACTAGATACTCTTTTATTCTCCAATAGCTTGTTGCTAAGTTAAAAATATTGCATTTCACTAACAGGTGGCGGATTAACGGCATTGACATAAATGCTTTGGTTCAGTCCCTAGGTGCAGCGGGAAAGCAGCGATCTACTTATATTCCGCAAATACACAAGTAAGTTCAGCCTGCATTCAGGTGATAACTACTTGACTGATTCAGAACAGCAGTTAAATTTCTTACTCGTAAAGAAATGGGTGTGAAAAGATATGAACAGTCAGACCTGCGGAGCAGATGAAAAGTGTTACCTCTGACTAGCTGATACAGCTTTATGGCAGAAGCAAGCTTGTAATATCAACATATCCACGCACTTTATATGTTTAATGAAGAAGATTCAGCAATATATAGTGTGTGAATAAACTCCGCCCATCCAGCATTACAGACACTACCAACCTTAGATGTCAGAACTTGTTCAGTTACATAAAAGGACACCACACGAATTAATCTTTCCGCATTGAAACCAGTTAATAAATCTCAAGTACAGTATCAATTATTAAATTTTAAGTAAAATAGTGTTTGACATTACTTCCCTATCACATTTATCACCTACTTTTAATACTAACCAATCTACTGCAGATATTACACGTTACTGCAATGTATCATGACTTCACTTAAGAGTCCTACCAAACCCCATAACTTCTGATCAACAGTACACAAACTTGCTTGATATCAAATGTTAAATACAAGAAAAATCAATCACATTAACACAACACACTGCTTCACTACCATCTTCCTTAGAAACGTACCTAATCATGAGCTTGAAAGTCTGTCAAACTCCTTGTCATTAGGCATTGTTGGCTTTTGTTTGCTATATTAAACAGCTGCAGGGCTTCAGGTATGTTTCTCCCATACAGAGAGTAAACAGCTGTTTAAGCCAACGTTAATTGTTAATTTCTTCAGAGAACGGTAAGAACCCTTAAGCTTAATGCTGTAAAGCTTTCCAGAGGTATGGAATGACAATAAAAAAAACCTTGACATAACCCACTGAAATAGATGAGTTGAGCATCCAAATTCATTCGAAAAGAGATGTTAGGTGTCTAGAAGATTTAGAAAAAATACAGCAGCTTGTAAAACATAAAACTTACTGCTTTGAAGCATGGCAGCTCCAAAAACTACTTATTTTTTCAGTTCTACGACGCAGTACCAGGTATTCTCTAGTGAAAATAATTAAAGGAACTATAAATGGCTTGCACAGATTTTCCACAAGCTGCCTGCCATTAACCTCAGTTCTCATTATAAAGACAGAAAAGGGGAAGGGGAGGAAAGATTTACAGAAATGGACCTACCACCAGGCATCTGCACCTCATGACAGAATCATAAAATGGTTTGGGTTGGAAGGGACCTTAAAGATCAGCCAGTTCCAACCCCCTGCCCTGGGCAGGGACACCTCCCACCAGACCAGGGTGCTCCAAGCCCCGTCCAACCTGGCCTTGAACGCCTCCAGGGATGGGGCAGCCACAGCTTCTCTGGGCAACCTGGGCCAGTGGCTCACCGCCCTCACAGTCAAGAATTTCTTCCTGAGATCTCATCTAAATATTCTCTCTTTCAGTGTAAAATGGTTCCCCCTCATCCTTTGGCTCCTCTCCCTGATCCAGAGTCCCTCTCCAACTTTCCTGGAGCCCCCTGAGGGACTGGAAGGGGCTATAAGGTCTCCCCGGAGCCTTCTCTTCTCCAGGCTGAACACCCCCAACTCTCTCAGCCTGCCCCCATAGCAGAGGGGCTCCAGCCCTCTCATCATCTTTGTGGCTCTATGTCTTTCTTTACACCACTTAAAACACGAACCAACATGTAAAGCATGTTTTTATTATCAAACTCCAAACAAACACAATATATTCATACAGAATTAAGGAACAAACTTCTAGGCTGTGTCAATCTGTCAGGGTGGTTGTCAAGAGACAAAGGAGATAAAGAAGCTAGAGCTGCGGTGAGGGTACAGAAGAGTACCTCAGACTGGAAATCCACCCACCAAAACACACTTGCTGTTTCCAAGACCACCTTTAGCATGATCATTACCAGCAAGATTTTGATGCAAGTTCACTATTTTGCAGAAAGAATATGCAAAGCGTGCATACTTGTTACCATTTCAATCAAGAGTAAATACAACCCCATACTGCTAAGAAAAACCTGCAAAAATTGATGAGCCAACACAGCCTAACACACTTTAGAAGATGCCATTCACCTCTGCGAGAGGTTCTCCCATTCACACACTAGGGAACCTGGCAAACCAGCAAGCATTTTGCGTAGTCATGTGTAAAATTAGATCTCTGTTGTGCAAGCTAACATTCTACTAATATTTTCATTCACAAGAGACCAAGTGCTTAATTAACATTTATACCGATTCTGAAGCTATTTACCGACACAAAGGAGGCGGTGATTTGGTATCATGGTTCCTTAAACACAGCCCTAAATACAGATATAGTTCTTGCTCCCCTCTATCACATACATTTACTATTTAAATTTGCAACTGGTATTCCATAGCAAATAAAACTCTCAGTAAAAAAGACAGCGTATATGTGTTAGAACAAGGAGAACAAGTGTTGGTTTCCTGTGATGATTTCTTCCAGTTTGTACAGTTTTGCCTTTGGAAGCAAGCAGAGGCTAAAGAGATACGGTACTGCAGCACGCTGTTGGGTGATCTGTACATACCTTAGTTTTGCATGTAAAAGTACAGTAATACAGGGGTAATGACATCTCCCAGCCCCCCGAAGTTCTAGTTAAAACCATATAATGGGTTTCTTTTTAACAAATCTTAGAAGAAACAATTCACTTTTTGAGCATATCAGCTAGCAAATTTTGCGAGTTAACACTGTCGCCATCTTAACAGACACCCAACTTTATGCTTTCCAAAGAAGTTTAAGATTGTCACAACTGCAACCCAAGCCACAGCAGTGTACGTAAAGCAAGGATAACCATTCTCAAGGGGAAGATAATTATTCTTCAAAAAATAAAATCTTCACGAGATAAGCACAGGTGTCATTACTCTGTTTGACTAGTTGCAACTTTCAAATGAACCACCAGCTGGAAAAGTTAAGCTATTTTATTGCACAGCCTTCCTAAAAAGCAGACTAATTCCACAGCTACCAGTTTATCCCACCATTTAATAGCAACGGGCAAAATCAACACCACATATTCTTATTTTCCTATTCAAGCACAATTTATATTACCCACCAAATCACAACGAACATTTTACATTGATTCGCGCATTTCGAGACAAGACCATACCTGTGCACACACAGTTAAAACATCTAACCTGTTACTAATACAGGTAAATTTGATAACTAAACTAGTCAGACGACTAAGGAAAACTACTCATGCCCAAGCACTGCTGTCATTCCTATATTACCCCTCCTACCTAAGAATTTCAAGACAAATACTAAAGTTCAAGTGCTGTCTGAGCACTTAAAAATCTAAAATCCCTCTAAGAAATACTTGATAGCTTCCTAGCTGTCAACATCTGCTCAGCATCCCTGCAGCATCCCTTCCTGTAAAGGAAGGTTATACCTTGTTTCCTCAATAATGAGCAAGTTCTTTGTTCTAGTTATTAAACAAAAAGAAAACTTGACTGTTCTACGACTACTGAACAACACTCAAACTTGAGCTCCTAGTTCTCCTCGAGGCTCCCGATATAAAGAAAATAACTTCTACCAGCACCTTCAGACGAGAAAATATAGGATATGTTTAAAAAAAAAAAAAAAACAACAAAAAAAAATAAACACTACCCCAAACCACTTTTGAAACTGCTGAGCATCAAAACAGTGTTAAACGTAATCAAGACAAAACCCAAACTATTGATTCCTTTCCTTGATTGCAAAATGAATATGGAGAGGACTTCTAAATAGCAGTTACCTGGCAGTTGAGATTGAAAACTTGGTCCAGATTCCAAGAAGTTCAGAAGAAAACACTAAAACACTTTGAGGTTTTGTAGCTATTTGCTTAGATTTTTTTAATGTATTATTGTCAATGCAAATCCACTGTCAAGCAACACTGGTACCAAAAGTGAAACTAACTGTATATAACTGAAATCAAAATCCCTTTTTCAATCCAAGGAACACTACATACTGTTGGTAAATAACAGATGTTCAGGAAAAAAAAAAAGACCACTTCAGTTTTCAATCAATGTTTAGCAACTTTATGATGTGTACCCTTAAAAACACCACTTTTGGGGACTAATTTAAGTAAAAATCATGTAGACAAATTTAGTCACTGCAATAATTTTTTCCAAAAGCATAAAATATTCCGGGTAACAGCTACCAGCACCACAAAGCAAGCCCAACGAGTTGGTTGCATCAAAGGAAAAAGAAAACCCCTGTCACACAAGTTATCACGCAGAGCACCAAGAATTACCCAAGTTTGTTTGTCACACCTCCACACTTACTTTCTTAGAAATGAGAAAATGCGAGCAAATACATCATCTACACCAGATGCAAGCAAATAATCCAAGCAATTTAGAGATTACATTTTCAGATGCCAAAATGATTCCCATTTGGGAGGGCTGTTCTAAAGCAGTGAGAATAACCTGCCCCCTATCAAACAGGAAGGGCAACACAGAGGAAAGTTTAAAAATCCAGCAAGTATCAAATCAACCCATAACACAAATTCCATAATGCAAGTCATTTGAAAGCCTTTTCGAAAAGCATTGTGCAGTAATCATTGTCCTACTGATAAACCCTCCAGTCACGCAGTTAAAGTTATCAGGAAATATTTATTCTTTTTTTTTAATCAAATGCATATACTTAAAACACAGGTCACCATCTCATCCTTTAATGTTAATTTATTCTGCAGTTCACACAAGAAAACTACTCGTACACACCCACTTATGTTGTGTCACACCGTAAACGCATTGGTTTTCTTTACAGACATTGCTTTAAAAGGAACATTTTCATTAAAAATTCAAACTTTTCATTGCGTTGGTGGTTTTTATGAATAAGTTTTGGAACAGTTTAACAAAACAGTGATTTTTCTAATGAGTCCTTTATATACCATAAGAAATAAAGGACTGCTGGGGGAATTGGATATAAATACTTATTTTCCAGAAGGTTAACTGGAAGTTAGAGGATCTTACACGTCTTTTTCATATTGATTAGGCACCGGACAACACGAGGAGACAGTACATTAATCTCATCTCATTATATTTCAGCAGTGGCTGTTGTGAACTCACAGATAGGATGCCTGCACTTTGCAGAAAGCAACTTCCTTTATATGAGGAAGTACCTACATGCCAATTTAACACAAGAAAAAAAAAAAAAGAACCCACACAGGGTGGGTTTGGTGGGGAGGGGGGTGAGAGTGAGTGCATTTTGGGGGAAAAGCAGGAGCTGTTGGACCAAAAGCAGCCCTGAGCTGGGCTCCTCCAGCAGCAGGAAGTTTCTATGGGGCCTTGCCGAGCATGCGCCGTGAGCTCCACAGTCTCCCTATGTGGCAAGAGTGCAGAGGCAACAACCAAACCAATAATAGAGACAAGAGAGCAAGAGCAACAAGCACCTTCCCCTCTATATTCCTACCGCCGCCTCCTCACAGCCCTCCCCAGGCTGCTCTCTTGGCCCGGGGCCTCCCACATCCATTGCACGGAGCAGGAATTAGAGAGTCTGGCAACCAAATCTGCTACTGGAGAGAGAGAGAGAGGAGGAGCAGCTTGAAAGAAAACAGTGGAGTGCATAACCCATCCCTCCACCTCGCACAGCTCAGGTGGTAGTGGGGAAGAAGCAAGCAGCCAGCTTATATCCCCCCCCTCCTCCAGCTACAAGAAGGGAGGAGAAGAGAGGGATGGAGATAGCACACAATGGCTGGCTGTGTTTGTGGGGAGGAGATGGCCTACAACAGCAGCCCTGGGGAGGGCTCAGGGCTTCTCTGTGCCCCCCCTCTCCCCGCCATTCCTCACCCACACACAGAGAAAGAGGAGGGGGGGGGTGAAAGAGGAGCAGGACGTCGCCTTGTGTGTATGCGTGCGTGTGTCCCCTTCTTATTTCAGTAGAGAAGTAAAAAAGGACACATAGATATGGGGGGGGGGGGTAAAGGGGCGGAAGGAGGGAGGCAACCCCCAAACTGGGGGGAGGGGAGGAGATGGAAGAGCCCAGCGTCAGACTGAACAAAAATAGTTATTTTAGCTTATCCCCCTTTCTGCAGGAGTTCTTCCCCCCCAACCCCCAACACAGACCTTGGGAGCAAAACCAGATAAACGGACCGGGGGGGGTGAAGGAGGGGTAGTCAGAGCTGGCACTGAGGCGGGGGGGGGGCAGAACGGGGGGTTCCTTCCTCCCGTGGGGGGAGGCAGATCACACAAACACACAAAAACAGCTGCTCCCCTCTAAATATAAAAGAAGGGCCGTGCTGAGGGGGGAGAAGGCTCCCTCCCCCCCCACCCCCCCGGAGGGCCGCTCCGGGAATCCCAGGCCCCTCCTCTCCCCTCAACGCGCTCCACCCCCAGAGCCGGGAGGAGGCGGGGGGGGGAAAAGCCCCGGCCCCCCCTCCGCTCCCCCTCAGCCGGCCGTGAGGAGGGAAGGGAAGGGAAGGGGGGTGAGAGAAGGGGGGAGTTATCCGGGCCGCTCACCCTGGTCTCCGGGCTCCTGCGGCGGCTGCAGGACGCGCTCCAGCTCGGGGAAAGGCAGCTCGGGCAGGTCCAGCAAGGCCCCGTAACGCTCGAGGAAAGAGCAGACGACGGCGAAGTTCGGCCAGGAGCCCGGGCAGCAAGGGCCTGCCGGAGGAGGGGGAGGCGGAGATGAAGCCGGAGGAGCCGCCGCCGCCGCCATCTTGGACCTGAGGATGGAGAAGGAGCTGGGGAGGGGGCGGGGGGAGGGAGGGAGGGGGCGCTGCCGAGCCGCGCCGCCACTATCCCACAATGCAACGGCGGAGGAGGGGAGGGGAGGGGGGCGGCAGCTAGAGCGGCGCCAAGGCGACACTCCCCCCCCCCCCCCGCCTCGTGCGGCCAGGGGGAATGAAAACAAGGCGGGGCCGTTTACGTGACAGGGAGGGGGATGGGCCAATCGGAGCGGGCGGGAGGGCGGGGCCGGCAGGTAGCGCCGGCCAATGAGAGGGCAGGGGGCGGTCCCTCCCCTGCGGGAGAGGTGGAGCTCGCGCCCGGCGGGGCAGGGGTCGCGCGTGGCGGTGAGTAGCGGCCGTAACGGCCGTTAACGGCTCCCCTCAGGCTGAGGGGAGGCGGCGGGAAGGAGGTGAGGGGGTGGCAGCTCGGCTCGGGTCACGGCCGCACGGACGGCTCGGCGCTCCCTGAAGCGGCCGCCTCCCTCCCGGCGGGGGAGAGAGGCGTGAGGCGGCGGGTCAGGCGAGGCCTTGTTTTGAGGGGGGGGGGGGGGGTTCAGGGCTGTGCCGCCCGCCCCCAGCGTCCGGGCCCCTGCCTCCCGCTCTGTGCTCGCTGGTGTACCCCGCCTTGCTTCTCTCGGTTCTTTGTGCGTTCCTCCTTCCTTCTTCTCCCCGTCTTGTTTTTAAAATGCCCTGCTCCCCCCTAACTTCTTAAAAGCGCCCGCCCCTCCCCCCCGTGACCTCCCCAGCAAAATCGGATTACCGAGTTACCCAAAAATATTTTCCTAGTTCTTAAACTTGACACCTGCCTCCTCCGTACCCGGTTCACTTAACCTTTTTACTTGGCTTCCTGCTGTCAGTTTTTAAACCCTGACCTGCTTTTCTAGCTGCTGTATCGCTGCTGGGAAGTTGCCTGCCTTCGTGGAGAATCGCTTCGTCTTTTGATACCTTACAGAAGTTGTTCTGCCTGAAACTGGACAGTTGCCAATTTACTCTTTCACCTTTATCCTGTTTGATCTCAGGTTGCGCCTTGGATTTTATGAAACATTCTTTTCTTCTGCGGTCTCTCAATAAAATATTCTGTGGTGCATTGCTGTCGTTCACCTTTTTTATTATATTTGTTGCTGGTGGGAGCTACTCTGAAACAATGTTTACCCTCACAAAAGACAGTAGCGCTGGCTGGCAGTTTTAAAATCCGCCTGCTCGCCCCACTGTACTTCAATCTCAAATTTCTTCTATCTTGTTCTCAGTCCTTAGCCACTGCTTTGTTTCTTTCTTTCAGTATAGTCTCCTTGCGTAAACTTGTATTTTGCCTCCTTTTAAGCTCTTCTGCTTTCTTTACTTCCTAGGTTTTTAAACCCTCATATCTTTGCTCATAGATTCCTGAGTCATTTCTCCACTTCGTCTCTTTGTGTTTGGACTACTGCGATTTACAGAAATTACTGTCTTAGGTTATATTTGAGTCATATCGTTCATGGTCTCTTTTGAGCTTAAGTGGTACTGTATGTTTTAGTACTGTACATTTTTCATAGTGAATAATTAAAAATACAACTCATTTGTCAGGGAAATATTTTCCTGCTCCTTGGTGATTGGACCATGCTTTGCGCCAAGAATGTCCAAAGTTTCTCTTAAAAAGTTTATCTTACTCCAATTTACGATACTCTCATTAATTCAGATAACCCAACCTTACTGATATTCTCTGGCAGTATTATGGGAAATAGTTTTAGATTACAAATTTTTATGTATGACTTTTAAATTTTGTTCATTTCTGCTATTTAATTTTCTTTGTGCTGCTTGGAAAAGGTTGTATGGAACCCTTGCTCTCCCATTTGCCATTTGTGCCTGTTTGATCGCACAGTCCCAGCCTTGAAATACTGTTTGGATTGGGAAATCTGATATTCCTCATCATTTTATTGTTCATTCACCTCTGTCTAACCTCCAGGTCTAATTCTGCTGTTTCCTCTTAAAAATAGCACAGGCACAAATTCTTTTCATTCTTCAGAGCCAAGTTCTGGTTGGTTTATTCAGCCTTTACTCTTTGATTGATGGGTGATTTCATTCTGTTGGGACTGCTGCTGGCTATTTCTTCTGCTACAATCTCCCTTCAAGCAGATTTTTGGAAAAATAGTCTTACAAACCTTCATTTGAATCCATCACATTGTGGATGTATAATGAGAGAATCTAGAATATGTGAATCCAAGCAAGTTTCACTCCCCTGTAGCTGCTTGCCCGGGTACATGTGCCACTAACTTCAAAAAAGGAGCAAGGACGAAAGAATTGCCCTGTTGTTCTATGGAAGAAGCAGCTCTGGCAGCCTCAGTCCTGTGCCAAATCCAAAGTAACACAGTTTTTACTTCATGCAATGTTTGAAACGTTTGATACTGAGATCCACTCCTGGCAATCTGAGAAGAGTAGGACCTGTCTGGCTGTACTGTGTTTTGCTGTAGCACGTGAAGATGGAAAGGGAGGCTTCCAGTCCTCCTGGAAGCTGCTCTTTCTTTAATTCATGCCACCAGGGTTCCTATGACTGATTTTTTTTTTTTAATTTTTTTTTTTCCTGGTGAATTTGAACAATTGAAAAGTAAAGGATGAGAAACTGCATACATGAAAGGATCTGCCACTGAGGTTTTTGGGATCAGCCAGGAGCAGGGCTGTTTTTACTGCAGAAAGAACCAATTTTCTTCATATTGAGGGATTTCAGACCATCTTCCTTCTGAACTGGAAGGGCAGAAAAGTGACTCTGCTCTTGAGATGTGTCAGTTGAGTGCCATGCTGCTCTAACGCATTTCCAGGGTATCGCCCTGGGATTCCTCTCTTGTCCTCTGCTGACAGAATCCCATCGGCAATCAGACTGCAATGGCATGAGGGACTGTGAAGAGGGCGTAAGCTTTCATGGTGGCATTTGAGGCAGAGCCCCTGCCCTACTGATGCCCAGCTGTGATTGTGATAACAGGTCTAAAAATTAATGCGGTTAATACCGAAAAACGGTTGGTCTATAGCAGCGCTGATAAGCCTCAGATGGAGCACTCTGTCTAGTTTTAGGCAACAGACATCAAAGAAAAACGCATACCAATTGTTGGCTGCCAGGGAACAGGGGAAAATAAGCAGGGATTTAGAAAATATGACTGAAGGGAAGTGAAGTTTATTTAATCTAAAAGAAAGGAAAAAAAGCTAAGAGTCAAGTCCTCAAGAAAACAGAAGGTGGTGGAAAAGACTAAGGTTAAGCTGTTCTCCTTGTCCACAGTAGAAGGGATTAGAAACAATGGTTTTAAGTTGAAATAACGAAGATTTCATAAACAATGACAAGACATTATTTGGGTTTTAACTGTCCTGAGATGCTACATAGGGAGACTTGGCCTCTGTAAGGAGTGAGTAGGGAAAGAACGCTTGGTCTCTGGAAGTCTTAATTGCTGTAGCAATATGGCAATGCCATTGTTCTGTTCATGGCTTTTCTATTGTGTTGGTTTGTTTGGGATTTTTTTTAACCTCATTTACAGCCAAAGAAACA
This sequence comes from Larus michahellis, assembly GCF_964199755.1. NCBI lineage: Eukaryota > Metazoa > Chordata > Aves > Charadriiformes > Laridae > Larus > Larus michahellis. The sequence continues at coordinate 217,348,513 of NC_133896.1, forward strand.
GTGTATCTCTCAGATATTTTAGGAAATTATTATCATCTTCATTGTACATTTTAGTGAGAAGATTAAAACCCAGATGTGAGAGGATATTCTGGGACCTGATCCCTGTTGATAGTTTTAAAAGTTGAGCACCCAATACTTGTACAGATTTAGCATGTAAAATGATTTGCCCAAAATCCTGCACAAAATCCCCAAGAGGACTGGTAATTCAACAAATCTGCTGATCCTCAGTTCAATTCTGTTGTCACAAAATCAAGTGGATAAAGTCCATAATAGCATTTCCTTCCTAGCTCCTTTGAGCAAGGACAGCATTTTCTGGTTTTATTAACGTGCTGCATATGTTAGCCTGATGTTATGTATTAAATATCCTTTTTCCAGAGTTTGGTTCAACTTTGTGATGTCTTCCCCTGAAATTGCTTCCCTTTCTTGGGGTCAGATGAAGGTGAAAGGCTGCTCTACAACGTATAAGGATTGCAAAGTATGGCCGGGAGGAAGCCGAACCTGGGATTGGCGAGAAACTGGGACTAATGTAAGTTTGCTGTTTACTATCCATCCTGCATTTCAAACAGGACTCTCAGAGCGGTCCAGAGAACAGTTATTAAACTTCCAGCCGGAAATTCATGGAGCTGCCTTTTGGTTTCATTGAACTTTTCCTGTTAGAAACTCAGTATATGTTTCAGAAGTGCCTGTGTGGAGAGGTCAAAGGACACACAAGGTCCTACAGGTGACAGGGTGTACCAACTGTTGGCACCAGTCCTCACAGCTACCTGACCAGACCACTTCCGTACGCCTTAGAGCTCTCAAACTGCGTTCTGCATCTGATTAGAGAGTGCAACTGTGATAACGTGCTGGTAACAACCTTTATTTCAGACTGTGTAAACAAAAGTTGTCTTCAGTGAGATAAAAAAAAAATTATGGGAAGTTAAAACAGATCAACAGTAACTGACCTTAAGTGCTGGGAAGACAACAGCGCATGTGGTTTAAGTTTATAGGCTTTTCCTTGGGGTCCCTTGTACTTATTTCAGACGAAAAATATGCAGATGCAGTGTCATATATGCTAGTTTCTCCATGAAAAGCTCACAGTCTGGCCAACCACACGATGACTTCTCTTGGTAGCCATATACTAAGTGCTTGCCCTCACGATTTTTAAACTTTATCTGTAAATGCTGTCAGAATTGTATTAAAGTACATGGAATGGTATTGACATTCCAGATTTAGAAGCAGCATAATGTCTAATGTTCCGAATGACATTAGGAACTCAATGATAATTCTTCCCGAATTAGGGCTTGCGCTAGGATAGCTGTATTGGCTAGAAAAAAAAAATCCATGTTTTCTAAGCAAAAGCTAAGGCACAAAAGAATTACATCCTGGTCAGGTCTTAGACCCAGCACCAGCAGCTGTATCCACCCAGAGTTTATTTTGACACAACTGGAGGGCAGAACCTTTGGTTTTGGAACTTCATCTATAATCTTTGGGGGAGCAGAACTTTTTTTAAGCTGTCAGAGTTCAGTTTACACAGCGTATATAACGCCAAGAGAAAGATAGTGCTGTCATGCAAAGTTATCTGTACCTTGCAGATAGATAGCTGTGTATGTAAACTTTTTCAATGTATTTCATTTATGGTCTGATTATAAAAGATTAGGTTTTCACTGGCGGTTTGGAGGGGTGTGTTGTGTTGTGAGAGTCACTTTTTGTTTGTTTGACAATATTGTTTTCCTGGTTTATATGCACATGTGACAGGAGAAGCAGAACAGATATGGTAGCTGAAAAGTTCCCAACTAGTTACCAGCTCAGCCACACTTTGATATTCATTCTGACCACTTGAAAACTTTGGTTTCGAATTATAACTACCTACTAGCATTTAGGAGGATGTACTTTCTTTTAAAGTTTCTAACAAGGGATATCTTCAGGTGACAGGTAAAAGCTTTAACTCCATAAAAGTATTTAGAGAAGTCCTCCAATTGAAACAAGGAAAAAATGAGACTATGCTAAATTAAAATTGGAGGAGAAAAAAAAAAAAGTTGGGTTATTTGGAGAGGTAGGTTTTCTGGCATCCTTTGTATATAACCAGGAAGTAAAAAATACCTATTTAGGTTTTGCCTTCTGTAGGTCACTTGTAAATCTCCTGCTTTAGGTCAGTTCTGTCCCCTTGCAGCTATGAGGAGTTACATGGTTTAGTTTAACATTGAATAGCAAGCAACAAATATGAGAATAGAACTAAGCTTTTCTAGACTGTGTCTCCAACTCTAGAGTAACCGTAAAAAAGTTAATCCGATCGGCACTGGAAATAGTAGGATTCCTCAGATGCATTTTCTGCACGTTTCTTTACGGTAGACTACAGTGTGCCTACTTTCTTGGAACATGTTTTTCTCAGGGGTAGATGGAGCTGAAGTTTGGGAAAGAAGCAGTGCTGGTCATGGCCCACACTCTAGTTGGAAATAAATTGTTTCCTTTCCTGCTCTGCTATCAGACTGCTATCTAGTACGTAATTCTTTCATCGGGAAAATTGCATAACTGGCTCTGCAAGGTTCTGTAACTAAGCACTAATAGTTCTTATGGCCTTAACCTTTGGGGATGACAGGCAGCCTCCCTGGCTGGCTGCATTTCAGTGCCATCTGCTAATGGGAGAAAAGAAGTAGGAATTCTAAAGAAAGAGCAAAGAAAACAGGCAAAAAATTCTGCTGCCCTTCCTCTTTCCCTCCAGCTGTCAAATCAGCAATAATACAGTTATTCCCAAAACATGTGGGAGCCCCTGGATCAGGGCATCTTGTGTAACCGAAGAAAATCCTTTTGTTCCATGGTTTTAATATCTCAGGAGTACTTATCATATGACAGCAAACCTTCCCCAGCAATCTAATTATTGTAATTGCAGTAAACCTTCTTTTTGTCTAAGTTTTGAGTCTGCTTTAAAGCCGCCAAAGGAAATGCATTATCTGTTGTCATAAACGTGTACTTGCAGTGATTTGGTCTGAGAAAGCTCTGCATATTGAAGTGAATTCTGCATCCTAGGAGTGGATAGCAAATGTAAATGGACTAAGGGGAACCCAACTTGGAGAACCGTAAAGGTGAATTGTTAAGCTGTGCTTTGACCTTAATTCATTGGAAGAATGCAGTATTGTCTGGAAGTATATGGGATAAAGATGTATGGGCATCTCCATAAAAATAACATTCACCAGGAGTCCACCATGGTGTTGCCTACTTTGAGTGAGAAACTCATCTCAGTCCTCTAAAAAAACCTTAAGAATCCTACCAAAAGAAAAAGGGGGGGGGGAAATAGTATTTATGATTTAAAAGATGCGCACACCAACAAGGGACCAAATTCTAGCCACTTGTTGTTGTGCAGTGTCTTAGTCTTGGCCGTATAGAGATAACATAGAAATAGAGTCAAGGAGGAGAATTAGTGTGACATAATAATGTTTTATATTAACATTACAGGGGTATTTGTGGATCCATATGTATGTAGCACACTAGTAGTGAATGAGTGTATTTCTTTAAAAACTCAAATCAACATGCTGTTAAAGCTCTTTTTTTTTTTTTTTGAGGAGTTTGGTTTCAAATATTCCTTTCTCAAAATTCAGAGGAGTGCAGAAATTGAAACTGTTAACTGAAATGAAGCTAACCAATATGCTTCAGTCCTCTTTGGCAAATGGGGTTTGCAAAGTAAACAAGAAAAGAATTTAATCATTTAAATTATTTGAGAAGCTTTTTGTAATTTAAGTGAGTAAACTTTGACTTGACACAATCTTCACTACAAAAAGCTTTTGTTTGTTTGAAAACAAACAGCAGTATGTTGCAATTTATTGATTTGACTTTAACTTTTAATATTTGTAAAATGCTAGTTGTTAGACATAAATGTTTTAGAAATGTATAATGCATCTCTTTATTTTTAACTGTTTAATAAAGAGTGATAATATTGCCATCAATTGATTAACTATCAACCTTCATCTGCGCATAGAATACCTTCTTTTAATTACCAATGTTATCTGCTCTGTGTGCATAGAAAAGAGGGTGGTGTTACATTTTGGTACCACTAATTTATGCTGCTAAGCTACAGATAGTTTCAAAACACATGGAGTAAGCTTTCCTGGTGGTTGCTCTCAGTACACAGGCTGTTGTTTTCCTCCCCTGACACTTAGCATTCTCCAGGAGTGCAACCAGCTGACCTTGAAGAAGTTGTCAAGAAGGGTGTTAAAACTCTGGTGATCGGTCGTGGCATGAGCGAGGCTTTGCAGGTAGGTTTTTGTTCTGTGATCAACATAAATTAGAACTGTTTGCTTTCCCTCTCCCTCTCATTAGGGATGTGGAGGGGAAATAAATCTATGATGCTTTACTAAGAGGGGAAAAAAATGCAGGATGCTGAATTAGTATGACTGAGCTCCTGCAAGGAGCCGCTCTCTCCCTGAAAGAAACATCATTTGAGCTCCTCTGTATTAGTGTCAATGTCAAGCAGTAGACAGGTCTAAGTTCTGCAATTAAACAAGGAGAATTTTTTACAGTGTCATTAGTCCACCCCCTTAGAATGGGTTATGAACTAGCTCTCTAGCTTGCTGTAAATACTTGATAATTAGGCGTTTTTGTTCCTAATGTTGGCAGGGTGTCATTTCAGTAGATGAACTAGCTACAGAAAACTCAGAAGTGCTGAGCTTCACTTCATGAGAAAATTCTTAAGCTTTTTGGTGAGGTGAGTAACACCCCATTTAGCTTAATTACCTTTAGCTCCAGTTCTGGTTATTTTTGTAGGAAAGGGCTGCATTTTAAACCGTGTTAAGGAGAGATGGGAGGTATGTGTATACAAGCTTTATTTAAGAGAAAAAAAATTGTGTCAATCTTAGAAATGTCTGAGCACATTATCAGTTTGGCTGCTATCAATTACTGAAGTGCATCTATCAACAAACACCATCAGGACCTGTTTTGTTTGAAGCCTTACAGCGTGAGGGGAAAAGAATCTAATGCTTGCTCTTCCCATTTCCTTTTCTCTTCCGAGGTTCCACCGTCGACTGTGGACTATCTGAAGAAAAACGGGATTGATGTGGTGGTTTTGCAAACGGAGAAGGCTGTGGCAGAGTACAATGCCCTGGCTGCTCGGGGTGTCAAAGTGGGGGGAGTCTTCCATTCCACCTGCTGAAGCGTTACAGCTCATTCCGCCTTCCTCAGCCGCAGCCAAATCACGGACACACCTCTCCGCTGAATCAAATTACAGTCAACAGAGTGTGGACTCGTGTGCCAAGGCATTTGTGCGCTGACAATCTAAAATGAAAGGACAGTTTATTAGTTCAGGATTTAAACAAATTGAGTGCTCACAAAAGGGAGCTGTTAATTAAATCATTTAATTACAGAACCATTTCCATATGTTCTTGAGATTGACCTAATCTTTCTCTGAAGACTGTCCATATTGTGGCTACTTAACTTTTCACCTGTTGGCTAAATTAAGATACTAGGTATTGAATACTTTTCTTAGGAAATGGCTGGAAATTACATTATTGGGTATTGGAATGCAGCCATAAAATACCTGATGAGCATAATCAAGTGGTAGATATGAAGCAGTAGTAAAGCAGCACTTTACCACCGCTGTATAAATAAGTTAAAAATAAAATAAATTTAAAAGTGGACCCAGAACATACAACTTTGCCTCCTACTGGCAACTTCAGTCAGGGTGTTTGCTATGCATATCTGTTTGTGATGATTCAAGAACATCACATAATTTAGCACTTTTGAATTTGACATTGAACCTAGAAAAAGGAGGAAAAAAGAAGTCTATAGGGAATAAAAATAAAAGCTGGGCCTTAAAGAATTTTCCTATTAATTGTGAATTGTGCAGATTGAGTTGTGGAGTATATGTCTATTCAAAAGTCCCTATGTGCTTGAAATCATCGGAAAGATTGGTCAGAAACTAGAGTTTGCAAATGTTGATCTTCAGGAAATCAGTCTAAATTGCTGCCAGCGAGCTGGGGATGGATGTGAGAATTCTTACTGGTCATCATTATCAGATGATTTAAACGTTTTGCCAACAAGCGTATTATTACACTGAAACTATAATAAATTCTCATAGTTGCTGTTCTTGGTTGGCTTCTATTAATATTACTAGTTAACTAGTTACTACCTACTGTAGATTTTTTTTTTTTTCCCACCAGGCTTACGAATTCTTGGTCTGTGTGTATTAAGTCTGTGTCTATTAATGAGCGCACAAAGATGTCAGTACAAAAAGCCCTGAGGCACTCGGAGCTACCCGAGCAGCAGCAGAGAGGCTTAGACTGCCATGAGAACTCACCGACTTTCCCAAGACCCAAGAATAACCCGTCACAAAATCCTACGGGGCTTTTTTTTTCCTGTTTATTTGCTCTAGTAATCGTTTAAAACCTGTTATCTGATCAAATACAATGTGGTGTAAAAGCAAAGGGAAAAGGAGTACTTGAAAGTTTTATCTTGCAAACTCCTAATTACAGCAATATTTTCTCTTAGTGTAGCTAGATTTGAGGCAACATCGTACCTAAACCAGCCGGAACTGCCTTTCCAGTTGCATCTGTGTTCTCTGACAGAGCAGCTGGCATCGTGCTCCTGGGCACTGCTGTGACATTGTTCTGGAGAACGTGCCTGGTGTGGAGTAGAAGGTGAACCCCTGACCCAGAAGACTCTCGTCATCCCACGAGGGTGCCAGTAAAACCAGTTCCTACCAATCCACAGAGTGGGAAGACTTTTTGCGTTAAAGTGTTGGTATCTGATAGCAGAGGTGGTTTGATATATGATCACAGTCATATATTTGCGTTATTTCATGAGCTTTTGGGCCTTAATGCAGCCTTAAATAGGAAAAGGCTTTGTAAGGCTTTTACTGGGAGGACAATTCCAGTTTCTTAAGTACCGCAGCAAGCATGTTACACCGTGAGAAGCTGAGCAAACACCTTATCTTTCACCTCCAGGTTTTTTTTTTTCCTTTTCAAAAATATTTTCATATTTATGTGGTATGTAATGATGAAGCCACATCCAACGGAAGTGCTTAGCCTAGGTCCTGCATTTGAGAAAAATATGGTGGGCTCCTCGTGCTGGTGCTCCGGGTTTTGTCCTCCCAGAAGGTGCCGGAGCAGCACAGCCCATTTCGCATTGCCAGGTGACTTCTAGAGGTGCGCCCTACCCGGCTTTGTGCTGCAGCCTCTTAATTGTTCCTTTCATTTGGCAACCGGTAGGATACAGAAGATTCCACTTCTCAAACGGGGAGCTGCAGCATGCAAAAAAAAAAAAGGGATTTCCCTTTTTAATGGTAAACTGCAAAGTTTCACTGCCAGCAGTACAAAATTTTGGTGTCAGCAAGGAGATAATGAGCTGGAAGTCTTTTCCATCCGGATCGTCTATTGCTGCTCTCGTCACAGCTTCCCGAGTCGGCTTTGTCAGTTCCCACAAAAGCGGCTGCTCCACTTGGGCTGCTCCAGCCACTGAAAGCCCAATTTCCTTCTTGGTGCCTGAAATTGCTTTGCTGGAAACAGCTGGGACTGATTCATCAGAAAATTCAACCGGAGCTCAAAACGATATCTTTATTAAATCGCCGCTTTCAGCTTCAAGCCATAAATAATTTGTTAAAATTACAGGTTTGTCGCCCAAATCATGGGAGTGCGCTTTTAGGGGGCAGGACTTCTCACATACGCCACTTTTCTGCCTCCCACCAGGAAAACGATCTCCCGGTCGGCAGTGAACTCCCACCCCGATGCTGGCATTAAAGCGGAGCCGCGGCTGGGCCGGCTGCCAGGAAGATTCCACCCAGCTGCTCCGCCGCCGAGCCGGCCCAGCCCCGGCCCTTATCGTTGTGAAGCAGCACACGCGTGAGCTGGCAGCCGGGAGAAACAGGCTGTGAAAAGACTCACAGACACGGCGAATGCAACACGACCGGCGTTGCCGAGGGACATCAGGCAGCTTTTGTGCAAAGCCTGGTATCTATGAGCCCTCAAACTTTCATTTCGAAGCCCTCCTAATATCGAATTAACAAATCGTGAACTAAAAAGCCTGCTCACACATTCCTAGTGCCTGCTACTAAGAATAAACTGGAAAACGCGAGTGAAATAAATTAAGATGAAAATGTAATTGGATTTCTGACTTGGTCAAAAGCTTTGAGAACTCAGACAAGCAAGGCAGGAATCCAGAGGAAACGCATCTTCCAAGATGATGTCATATGGTCCTGATTTTCTTTCGTCTTCCCAAGAACTTGCTCTGTACTTTTTGCAGGGACGGTACCCGCCCAGTTCGTTTTTCTGTACTTTGAAAACTCAGATACATGAAAGCCACACCAGGCTCCAGTTAATATCTCATAATCTTCAATGTCGTTCCAAATACATTTGTGCATTGTTTTGAGCGTTCTTGACTTGATAATTGCATTATTTACTTGCTAAGTTCTAAGAATTGGCCGAATGAATTTCAATGGCACTTCAGGATTCTGAATTTCCCCTTAAAAGCACTCAGAGCTAGCCTTCCCCCACAGGCAGACGCCATGTATAATTAAAGCTGGGGGGGGCAAAAAAAAAAGGGTAAACACGACAATACATTTTCAACCCACTAAACTAACATACGAGTTCAGCCTTTTCCTCTCTCTGCCAGATTCTTGACCTGCTTCCCTTAGGTCTAACTAGGAGGTAAAACGCGGAGGTGAGGGGTGTTTGAACATTGTTAGTTTTTAGCAAATTATTGGCCCTTGCTTCTAGATTGCTCGATCTCCCTGCAGCTGCAGCTCTGCCCTGGCACCGCGTTCCTACGCTGGCAAAGATCAGTGAGAACAGAATCTCCCTGTGCTTGGGTGGTTGTGATCCGAGTTCAAGGAAAAAGTCAACAGCTAGATTTAAACAACTACAACAACAAAAAAAAAAAACTCAGAATATTTACCTTTCATACAAATTTCCTTTCAGATTTTTCCCTCTGGTGGAACATGGTGTGAAAATGCATTTAAACGAGAAAGTAAGCTGAAATAGACGGGAGATCAAGGTAAGCAGTTTAAAAAAAGAACACAACACAAACACAAAGTAACAAAACAAAATCAAACATATATTCAGTAAGAAGGGAAAAGGTAGAGAATGGCCGCAAGAGAAAGCCCTATTAAAACATATTTATATAAGGGATGTTTTTCCAGGGTCTGTAGTGATAGGACAAAGGACAACAGTTTTAAACTGGAAAGCTGGGGAGGTTTAGGTGAGATCTCAGGCAGAAATTCTTGGCTGTGAGGGGGGTGAGCCCCTGGCCCAGGTTGCCCAGAGAAGCTGTGGCTGCCCCATCCCTGGAGGGGTTCAAGGCCAGGTTGGCCGGGGCTTGGAGCAGCCTGGACTGGTGGGAGGTGTCCCTGCCCAGGGCAGGGGGTTGGAACTGGATGATCTTTAAGGTCCCTTCCAACCCGAACCATTCTCCCCAGTCTGCTTACCCACATAGCAGGGAAAACAAAGGTAAATTTGAATCTTGGAAAGAGTACAGTATTAAGGAAACAGCATTTGACATTGAATTTTTAAGATCATCAGTGTTACAGAACACTTTTTTTTTTCCACGATGATGAATCAGTCATCTGCTTGAGTAGATGAAACTTAAGAAGAAAAGGAGAAGCTATGATTTCTTCTGTAATTCAAACTAAGACTCAGAGAAAAACTACAAGATGAGCTCAAGAAGAGAAGCCAACTGTGGAACACTCTCATTAGGAGATTGGAAATGTTTGTAGCAGTCTTAAATTTTCAAGTGGTTTTAGACATCTTGAAATTACAGATGAAAAACTTTTCTTCTCTGTGCCGACAGAGAAGGGTGGCATTCAGGACTGAACAGGCGTTCCCTCGGGCCCTGGTCTCTGCTCCAACTACCAAAGCAGCAGCTGTGGCCTGGAGCATATGGAAAAAAGGATGACTGAGGGGGATCTCATCAATGCTTAGAAATACTGAAAGGGCGGGTGTCAGGAGGGTGGGGCCAGGATCTTCTCAGTGGTGCCCAGTGACAGGACTGGGCACAAACGTGCAGCAACTTGAACATAGGAAGTTCCACCTCAACATGAGGAGGAACTTCTTTCCTGTGAGGGTGGCAGAGCCCTGGCACAGGCTGCCCAGAGAGTTGGGGGAGTCTCCGTCTCTGGAGACATTCCAAACCCGCCTGGACGCGTTCCTGTGCCACCTGCTCTGGGTGACCCTGCTCTGGCAGGGGGTTGGACGGGATGATCTCCAGAGGTCCCTTCCAACCCCTGCCAGTCTGTGACACCATTTAAATCAGAAGTCTTTACTGGGATGACAAACCACAGAAATACTGGTGAAGTGCAAAATGGAGGGGGGGGGAAGCATGTAACAAGCTGGCTCAACTCACCAAGGATCTGCATGGACCCAGCTTCATTAGAAGAGACTTGGAGGTTGTAGAGAAGTGGGGGGTCAGTCTCTTCTCCCAAGTAACAGGCCATGGGACAAGAGGAAACAGCCTCAAGTTGCACCAGGGGAGGTTTGGATTGGATATTAGGAAAAATTTATACACTGAAAGGGTTATTAAACATTGGAAGAGGCTGCCCAGGGCAGTGGTGGAAGTGCCATCCCTGGAGGTATTTAAAATCCGGGCAGACGTGGTGCTGAGGGACATGGGTTAGTGGTGGTTTGGGCAGTGTTGGGTTGATGGTTGGACTCGATGATCTGACAGGTCCCTTCCAACCCAGACGATTCCATGATTCTATACATCAAGCCCTGTCCACTGGGAATTGAACTGAGGGTGCCAACGAGAAATGGGCCGGTAACAACTTGGCTGTGACATGTGCAGGAGGCTGTCAAAGCAGCGCCCTAAAGCTGAGATCCCCAAAACCAGTTTGTAAGCGCAGCAGCACTAAGAAAGGATATTTAATTCAAGAACACCTCAAGCAGCTTCAGTAGTTTTATCGTTACGAGCCTTCGGACCACAACATGTCAGTGCTAAAAAATTAACTCAAAATCACAAAAAACTTACAATAATCTCTTATTAGCCCAGGACCAAGCCTGCATGAATGTTCACTCATATAATAAAGAGGGAACAGATTAGCATGAGTTTTCCAATTTTATTGTAGGAAAGCACACAAAGGGTTATTATTTACACTGATCTCTGTACAATTGGAAAGTATTTCTTCACTGCTTTTGTTTACTTGCTAAAAATGCACCTTTTTTTTTTTTTTAAAAAACAATTGATTTATGAACATAAGTAACATTTCGCAGCTGCACCATAAAGTTTCACACAGTAAGCGCTCCTACAAAATCCTACCAAAGGATCAGCTGCAAGTCACAGGAGGTTCCTCAGTCCGCTGAAGCCTCGCACACGGGAGCGATGCGCAGACGCGCATCCCACAGGAATGCCAGAAGGGCCACGTTTTTAGTGAGTTCTTGTCCCTCCTCCTCCCAGCTCACCTCCTTCGGGGAACACCGACAAGCTGCCCGCCTGCTGCTTAACTGGGAGCCTGTCTGGCTACTGCAGAAAGACTCCGGCTGCCAAAACTGCTGCTGAATGGGAAAACTGCGCGGATTTTTCTCATCTCGGTAAGAGCGGGTCAGGCCAAGATCACCACGTGGAAACAGATCCTGTAAAACTCTGTGGGATGGGGTTAGTAAATTTTCAACCCATGGTATTTAACCGCATTTTTCCTAAAGGCATACGAAGGCACAAGACACTTGGATTACAATTCAGAGATGTTTGACTCCATTTTATGTAAACAAACAAAAGTCAAGTTTTGTTGCTCTAACTCAATTAAACTCCATGTCCTGCTAATTGGAGCGCTGCTGCTTGCACCAACAGGTTCCTCCTCCCCCCTCACCGCAACCTGCGCCCTCCCCAAAACTGCACCAGCTTCAGTGCAGCTGTACGGGGTGTAAAACGGCTCGGGATTTACCCTACGGCAACTGGCAATTCCACTTTGAGGTGCAGCTCCTACACAAGAACAATAGCACTTCAGAATATATATGTATTTTTTTAAAACTAAGAATTTAGGTACCAATGCGCAAATACAAGTTTTAGACATTAAAAAAAAAAAACACAACTAAAAAAAACCCACACAAACCCCCCAAACTCCTTAACTTCATTGCAGAGTACTGTAAAAATAACATTGATTTCTGTGCCTAAGCATTTACACAGTAAATACCTTTGTAAATACAGAGCAGAAAACCTAGAGGGCTTGAAGAGAAGCTTTGGATAAGTGAAAACTGAAGATATGGCCCAATGAAACACCCCTGGAATGCCGGCTGAGAACTGTCTCGATTTTGTTGAGCCAATATAGAAACACCCGCATTTTCTTGAAACTGTCCTCAACAAGCTGAACGACTCCCGTAGTGGTTCAGCTGCTTCTCAACACAGGAGACCAATCGTTCTTCAGCAGCTTTATTTTATGGTTGACTTTTTTTTTTTTTTTTTACCCAAGTAGAAAACTGTTTTGGTTTGGTTCACTGTCGTTCCACGTAATCCAACAATCCCATAAATGTATTTATTTTAGCGACAGCCTTCACCGCCTGGCAGGTTTGGGCATTATGTACACTTTGACAGGTTTGCTGAAGGGTATGGTCCCCTCTATGCCGTTTTCAGATTGCGGGAGAGCCTCCAAGCTCTCGCTCCAGCTGGATTTAGGAATTTTAGCGGATGCCTTGCTCCTGTTGGAATTGTAGGCCAGCAGCAACCGCACTTCGATCTGACATGGCTCTGCAGAGGAAAAAAAGACGACAAGAACCCAAACATGACTCTCATCACACAGCGAACAACCGATACTGTACGAAACTTTCTCTCGCGTGTGCTGGGGAAAGTACAGAGCCCTTCTGGGCCGACCAGAATCCAGTCCGGTGTTCGAAAATACAACTTTGTTGTTATATTCAGCACAGCAGAACTAAGCACCAGTTTAGATCCATCCCCTCTCTGTAATAGCTGAAAAAAAGAATCTCACTAACAAAGAGCAACTTTCAACAGTAACCGTTAACAGTTATCCCAACACAATAATAATAAAATCATAAAAGACCACAAAAAGAGGACCTGCTACCTACATTTTTATGGCAGGATCAAGTAAATCCAGATGATTTAACCCAGGCTGGACGGGGCTCTGAGCAACCTGGGCTGCTGGGAGGTGTCCCTGCCCAGGGCAGGGGGGTGGAACCAGATGATCTTTAAAGTCCCTTCCAACCCCAACCACTCTGCGATTCTGTGATGTCTGAAAAGACTCCCAGCAGAGGAGATGACTTGAAGATTCTCTTCTGTTGGAGGTTTTTTATGCTGCACGACAGCCTGTTCCCCTCTTTTACCATCTCACCGGCTAGGCAGATATTCCTGATACTGTCCATAAGATGATTTCACTTTGTTCTTCTCCCAGGGGTCATAATGAAAAGAGGCTTTCACAGCCAGTGTGACTCGGAGCAGCATGCTGGACCACAGCCCCATCAAAATGTTCCTTTCTAAACTGAAAAACATGATCCCTTTAGCTTTTCTGTATGGGCTTGTACTGGTTTTGGCTTGAGATAAAGTTAATTTTCCTTCATAGTCGCTCGCGTGGTGCTAAGTTTCGGATTTGTGATTAAAACAGTGTTGGTAACACAGTGTTGACCAGTGCAATAGCCAGGAGTTCCCTCGCTTTTACCCTCCTGATTCTCTTCCCCGTCCCACCGGGGGGAGAGCGAGCGTGCACCAGGTGGTGTGTGGGGCTGAACTGGATCCCAGGTTCAAACCAAAACCAGGGCCACGTCACCGAAACCTAAATGAAACCTACTGAAACCCACATCATTTTAAGCTGCAATGCCCAGAACAGCAGCGGTCCCCCAGCTGGGACATCATCCCCCCCAGAGAGAACACGTGAAATAACCCTTCTCCCCACACTTAGCCCAGGGTCCCCGAGATTCACCTTTTCGCCACATTGTCACCTCTTACTTGCAGCTTGTAGTCACCGCTATCGCTTCTGCTACCCCTGCCAGTTAATCCGGGCTTTGGGCATTCTGCTTCCTAAGCACACACTTGTTACTGGCCTTCAATGATTTCACTTGTCTTGAACTCCGGCACTTTCTCCGTTTTGAATTCTGACCTCAGCCCCCGAACCCCTCCCAGCTTGGTTTCCTCGCCACATTTTATACACCCAAGTGCCAACGTCAAAGTTAATCGTTAAAATAATGGCAGGGGAGAGACCAGAACGGAATCATTTGGGGCCCTACTTAAAACGCCCTTCGAATGAGTGCTGCAGAAGCAGAAATAAGGATTTGATTCAGCTCCCTCTGGTACGGGATGAACCTTTAAATCCAGACACTCCCAGTCGTAGAAACAATACCATTTTTAACTCTCCAAAACAAAAAGAAAGATCGCAGGATGAACGAGCATACCATGGAAGCCCTGTATAAAAAGTACATGAGAGAACATGGCACTAAACAAAACTTTGTTGGTTAAGAAAAAAAAATAAGTCACCAAATCCTATTAATAACTGCTCAGAAAAACAAAAACACCCCGCGTTTCAAGAAATGTGAAGGGATTAAAAGAAAACAGGACAAAGGGAGCTGCGAACAAATGCTCTCCGCTTTTGTTGTTTGAAGTCCACAAGCCAATTACCGAAGCACTTCCATGGGGAAGCACCGATGCCGACTGCGACTGAACGTGAATGCTGGAGTCGCGTATTTCATCAGAGCTAAAGGATGTTTTTTTAGGGCATTAAAAGGGTGAAAGTTTAATCAGCAGTGAAATTATACCCTTGAGTACACACCGTTCCAAAGGTTCTCTGCCCTCCTCAAATACCTGTCAGATGTGAAACAATGAATTACAATGAGTCAGTTTACCATGACTCCTTGCCTTTAAAAAGGATGCAGACCTGACGCCTACAACCGATCTTGCTCCGCACTGAAACGGGTGAGCTCACCTTCAACATGGGCTCCCCTGTAAAGGCTCCCAGCGCCGGAAGACTGCACTCACAGCCCCCATGAATCACGGAATGGTTTGGGTTGGAAGGGACCTTAAAGATCATCCAGTTCCAACCCCCTGCCCTGGGCAGGGACACCTCCCACCAGACCAGGTTGCTCCAAGCCCCGGCCAACCTGGCCTTGAACCCCTCCAGGGATGGGGCAGCCACAGCTTCTCTGGGCAACCTGGGCCAGGGGCTCACCACCCTCACAGTCAAGAATTTCTTCCTGAGATCTCATCTCAATCTCCCCTCTTCCATTTGAGGAGTTTGAGCCATTCTGAAGCCATTTCCCCTTGTCCTATCACTACATGCCCTTGTAAAAAGTCCCTCTCCAGCTTCCCTGCAGCACCTTCAGGGACTGGAAGGGGCTCTAAGGTCTCCCCGGAGCCTTCTCTTCTCCAGGCTCAACACCCCCAACTCTCTCAGCCTGTCTTCATAGGAGATGAGTGGTTGGACTCGATGATCTTAGTGGTCCCTTCCAACCAAGACGATTCTATGCACCTTCCCTCCCATGACAGCAGCCCCTCGAGTCACCTACGGAGCAGTACTGCCCCATCCACTGGGAGATGTAACTGCTCAAAGGCTGCGAGAATCTGATCAACGCGAAGGGCAGCACCAACAACAGCTGTAGACTCCAGGATCCCCAAAGCCCCCAAGATTGTGGGGGGTACATCCAACGTGCAGGAGACTTGGATCAAGCAAGACACACTCCTATCACAGAAACGTGCGGCGACACAATCACATGAACTTGTATCATTAACGTTACCTGTCCAGGCTGTGTGCGAGAGGTAGACCTGAGTTATCAGCCTGTGCCTTCCAGGACCAGGATTTCGGAAGTCAGCTGGTTTAGGATGGATTATCTGTGCTTGTCCATCTGGATACAATACCTATAGGGGGAGAAAAAAAAAAGGAAACCACTAAATGACAGCTGGGGATTTGCAGAGCGTGCGTTATTTTGGTTTTTGCTGTTTGTGTTCAGGAAGGTGTGCTTTATCTGGGAGCCAGGAGCCCAGCTGCCCTAGATTTAACAGCCACACACTGGCCATTCAGACCCACAGCGGAGGGGGGAAAACGTACACCAACATCAGCTTCTTCCTCTGCAGTGTAAGCACAGAGGGTTTCATTTCTTTGTTATGCAGTCAATGTGCATGTTTCACTTGGCATCATACCACACCTACCTCCTCAGCCGCGTTTCAAACTAGCGATTCGGCAGCAGGAAGAAAGTTCAGCTGTAAAGAGGAAGAGCCGAGAGCCCGCACATTCCTGTACCGTTCAGAACAGCTTCTTTTCCTCCTCCTTCTCCCACTGCACAAGTTCACCAGCGCGTATTTGTGCTCACGGCCGTAACGTGCCCAGCGCACGTGAAAGCACAGAATGGCATCAGAGCGCTCAAAGCAAACTCTCAGGAACTGCAGGCAAGTCAACTCAGCGCGCTACGGACAATGCTGGACAAGCCAGTTTCAGAACATGTGTTCAAAACGCAGAAATCCAACACCGTGACTACTGAAGCGTACAATTATCTGCAGTTTAGAAGCGCTGACTTCCTTACACCAACTCCCCGTCAGACGCAATCTTGTTTGCATTTATGACAAGCCACTGCTCACCTGAACTTTAACGGTTCCTTGGGGATCCTGCACGTGTTCCAGCGTTGCGTCAACATCCAGCGCGACTACCAACCCCGACGTGAACCTCAGAGGATTGTCAGATTCACCGGTAGGTTCAATGATATTGGCAGTAGCTCTATGGAGCTAGTGGGGGCAAAGCGGTTGGCAAAAATAAGGCGGGGAGAAGAGGAAGAAAGAAAAAAAGTCCATCATTACTGTTCTTAACGGAGCAATCGTGCACGAACTTTGGATGCTTTTAGATACTGCCAGGAATTACTAAGTTCTTTGTATTTTTAACAGTAGTCCCGAGGATGCCAGGCAAGAAGAAGAAAGCCTTTGAAGGAATAACACTTGGAACTGACCAAAAACCTGAATCCTAAAAGCTTCGCGGTATATTAGGAACTAAGCAGACGCTGGGACAGCCTGCGGGGATATTGCGTTTAATTCTCTGTGTTAAACTGACCTGCTCTGGGAGAGGAAGGTGGAGGAAGGTACTTTGTCGCAGCGTTGTCTGAAGAATCTTGACCACTTCCGAAGGCTTAGATGTCACGAGTCTGGGCATTAAGTCCAGCAATTTATCTACAAAACTGCCTTGCATATGTGGGAGCTCAGAGATGAAGCACCTGTGTTAGGAATAAATGAAAAAAATCAAATGCTTTTTTCAATGTTTTCAACAGCATTGTTATTTTCCGCCGAGCTACTTAATCCTCACGTGTAGTTATAATGACAGAATTAGATACGTAGATTTCTCTTCCCATGCGTGTCTCATACATAAGATAAAGATTATTTTGGCTAGTGATGTTGGGACCATACCTTGTGCTCAAACTGACCACATCGTGGGGTAAGCAGATCTCAATTTTGATGTCCTTCATCCATACAGAGCCTAGCAGGCAAAGGAATCTGGATTCCCGAAGAAGGGAGCTGGAAATGCTGAGGTGCCCATCAACACCACGTTAATGAGAAGCGGATACTGTAGGGGTTTGTCCGCTCACATTACCCGTGCGGCTGTAATGCCATTTAGATAGTAAGAGTGCTAATTAAATGAGACTATGGGCAATTCCAGTACTCTGCACTCAATCTTGATGTCCCAACAAAGAAACAGTTGGGTGAAAGAGCCAATCCTGCTCGAGTTGCCTTGCAAACTTCCGAAATTGGTACTTCTCAGGGATGACGTGCATATGCCGAATTCTTCATGCTGTGCACCTGACTGACTAAATAGCTGACTCATCACAGGACCTAACATACCCGCGCACCCAACACGCGAGTTGTCTGACCTGCTGCTGCAGCAAAGTTTCCAGGATGGTTTTCCTCTAACGATATTTATGAGATGATTAATTATTGCACCCAGGAAGTGAAATTTTAATAGTAAACTACAATCAGTGGAGGGGGGGGGGGGGAAGAAGCGAGTTCTAGAGGTCAAGAACAAAGAATAGAATCCCTTCTATAGTTTGGGACAAAAGCCTCTCACAAGAAGAACATTTGATATTTCTTATTTTTTATACAGGAGTAAAATCAGGCTACTACTTTTGTGGAATTCCTCACTGCCTGTAGGAGTCACCTTCCTGAAAACAGTGACGAGTTTTGCTGCTCCCCAGACTTGGTGCAAGGAAAAGACACGAAGCAAAGGAAGGGCTGGATTCACTAGCTACCAAACGAGCTAAGCATTAGGGAATGGGTAGATTTGGTTCCCCCATCACTTAACCAGCCCCAACCACCAAGCACATGGACCACGAATAAATGGGACTTTAATCAGAACTAGAGACGGAATTCTGCTCAGCCAACTCTGGATACCTATGTCACTGGGCAAGCTGCCCAATTCCCTTCTGAGCATCCTTAATCTGACCTATTTTAGACATCCAGATTTGGACAAAATAAAAGAAGGACCTCTCCGGTGAGAGGAGAGCTGGGCACGTGCTTCATAAGCTGTGGTCTACAAAGCAAACGTCAACACCTGGGCGAGATCACTCCCACCTTGAGTGTGTAGACAGTTCACTCACTCTCCCATTTAAAATTTAGAAGTCGGGATGAGGAAAGGAGAAATTCCTTTTTTGTTATACTCCCCGGGAATGCTCCTCCGTTGATCCCACATTTAGAAGGGAATTTACTTCTTGCTCTATCATTATCTCATGACAGCAGGCCCCTGCGTAGGACAGCAACAGGGGAAGGGAGATGGGAAGAAGTGAAGAACAAATGGAATATTCCCTGATGAAAACAGTGGGGAGACCTTGATAGAATCATAGAATAGTTTGGACTGGAAGGGCCCTTTAAAGGTCATCTAGGCGTTCTAACAAAGGGAAGAAGCCATGGAGTTTCTCACCTCTGAAAGGAATCCACTTCTTGTAGGAACTTTTCACACATCCCAAAAAGGGGTTCCACTCTGGAATGAAGATGACATTCCTTGTTTTAGTGTTAAATAAAGAAAACTGGTTCTATGGCTATAAGCATTTAGGTGTTTTGGAATCCAGTTCAAGCTCCTAAAAACCACAAGATCTTACAATTTTGAGGCCAGAAAGGCTGAGTCGCACAAACACTAGTTGCGGTTCAGTCAAAAAGACAATTCTTTTCTGATGCTAAAACCTCAGTAACTAATACTTAATGAAACAAACACAATTAATGCATTGACACACAACTTTTCCTCGTTAAATAGGTCCCAAATCTCAACTCTAAGACACACTCTTCTGACGTTTTTAACCTATTTACATGTTCATAGCTGAGAGAACTCAACCCCCTAAACACGTCTTCCCAATAATTTTGTCATCTAATTGATTACCGTGCCACACTACAGCTACACCGAAGGCAAAAGAAGGCTCTTCACACTGAAGTAGTTTCGCAAATCATTATTGGCACGCCATGAAGTTTGATGCGTCTAATTTATCCTTGCTGGTTTTTTTAAACAAAGCCTGAGGGAACCAAGATACAGCGAACGCTAAGAAGGTCCTTTCACCAGGTCATCCTTACCCCCTAGTGGTCCGCGCAGTCACTATGAGCTGTAACGCCTTCGCCTGCAGTCTCATGTGGTGGATAATGACCACTTGTCTACTTTCCACGCCGCTGTACATGAACTCCATCTTATACGTTTCTTCCAAGATCTGTCAGACAAACACCACAGCGGTGAAAAAAACCCATCAGACTCTGCTAAAAACTCTTGCACAAGCACGATCACAGAGATTCTGGTATTTTTCCTCATACCAAGGATCACATTAATCCACGAGTCTCGTTCTTCTGGTGAAATTCTTCACAGTATAAAGTGGCACTTAATACTAAAAGGTTATCTTGGCTATATTAAAGAAACAATTCATGACACTTGGCCTGAAATCAAGCACTCCCTGCATTGCCAGTCTATCTTTTGACATTGCATTTTAAATTTCCAGGGGTAGAGCACTCGTCGACTGCCGCTGGCTACTCCGGAATACGAGACGTGAGCAGCACGACAGAGCAAGCCGAGTGGTCCTGCTCAGGTTTACATTTTGGAAGCTGATATGGGAACTATCACAAGATAAATACCGTGTATCTAAAATAACCCGGAATGGTAAAAAGCTTAGACAAGACATTGCGCAGTTTTACCCATCGTACTTTATCTGTCAAATAGACGGGCTTAAGTAGACAAGAGAAGTGCTCAAACTAACGCAGCTGAGCTCAGTGTGACTGTATAGAAGCCGAGAACTTGCAAGTTATCTAATAGGAAATATTCCCTCCCCTTGCGTTGACGGGAAGTGATCTACATGCACAATCACAACAGATAAAACTTCCCGGGGGATTCACACACTACTGAGAAGGGCAGCCGAGACAGACAGTTCAATTACAGAAGATTTAAAAAGCTGATAGGTTTTTGTTTCTACTCATCCCTGGGGACAGCTGTCAACAGCAGAGAAGGTTTCGATGCACAGCAGGACCTGCCTCTTATTACACCTTCATTAACTGAAGACTCAAAATGTCAGCGTAGTTTCCCAGCAGATCCATGAACTTGCTTTTACTCTGGATTTGTTTCTGGATTATTTAATAGCTTGCTTTCTCCTCTACCTTTGCTTAGGGCTTCGCTTCAGTTTTTCCAGGATCAGATCACTTCTACGTCACAGCATCAGAGTAACTCAGACTGGGTGGGACCTCTGGAGGTCATCTAGCCTTGTCCCATCCTCACAGCAGGTCTAATTACTTACTCAGGGCCACATCAAATTGTGAACACTTCCAAGGACGGAGACTCCCCTCACCTCTCTGGGCAACCTGTTACAGTATTTAACCACCCTTATGGTAGATTTCCCCCCACTTTGTATCTAATCAGAATTTCTCATCTTCCAATTTGTGTCCGTTGCCTCTTGCCCAGAGCAGTCTGGCTCTGCCGCATCTACATCCTATGATGAGGCAGTGGCAGACAGCAATAAATCCACCCTTCTCTTCTCCAGGCTGGACACGGCCCGTTCCCTCACCTCCTCCTTGCAGGGAATGTGCTCCAGCCTTCCACCACTTTTGGTCCTTTGCTGAACTTACCCCAGTTTGTCAGCATCTTCCTTCTACTGCGGAGCCCAAAACACAACACAGCTCTCCAGATGGGACCTCCCCAGAGGTGAATAGAGGGCAAGGATCACTTCCCCAGACCTGCTGGCTACGCTCTTGCTTTCTTAGCCCAGGATGCAGTTGGCCTTCTCTTTACTGCCTCACGTTCAACGTATTGTCCCATGCAGAACATCACAAGGCTCCTGTCACCCTAATTCCGCAGCCTGTCCACGCCAGCCTTAGCAGCCGTGCCCTCCAGCATGCCAACCGGCTCCCCAGTTTGGAGGAGCCTTATCACCCACTTACTCAGCCAGAATCACAGAACGTGTTGGGTTGGAAGGAACCTCTAAAAGGTCACCTAGTCCAACCCCCCCTGTAGTAAGCAGGGACGTCTTCAACTAGATCAGATTGCTCAGAGCCTCATCAAGCCTGGCCTTGTTTGGAATCCTGCCAGTTTGGTGAATTCCTTGTTTGGAATCCTGCCAGTTTGGTGAAAAGGAAACAATAGGAGACTGCATCAAAGGCTTTGCTAAAGCAAAAGCCCTCCCCCTCCACCGCCCTCCCCTCGTTCACAGCACCAGTCCCCTCATCATAGAGAGCAATGATATTGGTCAGGCACAATTTGCCCTCGGGAAATGCATTTTTGGCTGTTCCCATCACCTCCTTGACCTTCACTTGTTTAGAAATGGCTTTTAAAAGGAGCTGCTCCATAACCTTCCCCAGGAGCGAGGTGAGGCCAAGCACCCCACAGTTTTCTGGGTCTTCCTTCTTGCTCTTCTGGAAGTCTCTTGCCTTTTTACAGTTGTCACGAACCTCCACCACTCGCCTCCCGTCTTTTGAAGATGAGAGAGATTACTCCACTTTGGGGAACTAAGATTTACTCGGACAGACTACGGCAGTGAAAGGTCAGAAGCGTGTTATTGTTGCATGGCCAAGGGAGGGCTCGTATCCGAGGACTTGCCTCCAGGCAGACCCAGCTGCTTCCACCTCACCTGTTTTGCTGCAGCAGATGCTAACGCGTTCTGTTTCAGGTACAGAGGAGCTGCCACGTTCCACAGCTTCTCCTGCAAGGCCTACAGAAGGAAACCATGGAATCATGATAAATAACCAGTTCAGTCTAAAAGTCTAAACATTATAACCCTGCGCTAGATGGGCTTGGGAGCAGGGAAGATACCGTGCCCGTCGGCTGTACACCAACAGGCTGGCTGAAAAAACAGGCCAAAGGAGTCTTTTGTGCTTTTAAATACAACACGGGGAACCATGGCCTCCAAAAGATGTATTGTTGTATAAATGCACAGAGATACCTATACAACTATAAATATAAAATAAGACTTGAGAAAAATACTAACAAAACTATGAATTAGAGACTGAGACAA
Organism: Larus michahellis; assembly: GCF_964199755.1. Lineage (NCBI taxonomy): Eukaryota > Metazoa > Chordata > Aves > Charadriiformes > Laridae > Larus > Larus michahellis. The sequence goes on from NC_133896.1 coordinate 217,370,835, forward strand.
ACGTTGTACTTTTGAAGGAGAACTTTATGCAGAATGCAGTCGCTTATTAGAAACACAGTAGCCCACTGTGCTATCACCTGCCTGAGGCCAAGATCAGGCCAACCTTCAACTGCAGGCAAGAAGTGGAAACAATAACAACTGTCCCCAGAAACACACCTACGCAGGCATATTTCTGAACGTTCCCGTTGATAGTCTCCTCCCCACCAAAGATTCCCCGAGTTCCTAAGGACACTGAGTGTAAAAATCACCTACTGATACTTGTATTTAAAAAAAACCAACCAAGCAAACAACACCCAAGCACACCCTGTTTGCTTTTGGACGTATGTTACAAAAAATTAAGAAAGCTTGACTAGCTGATTTATATCACCGCCTCCTTTTTGAAGCTGTCTGCCCTTAGATACAGCGACACACAGGCTGGCTGTAGCCACAGCTCGAGAACATACGGGCTATATCCTTCACGTAGGCTGGCCCAGAATCCCGGCTAACTACCCCTAAAAATCACGGGGTATGTAGAGCCTTTAAAGGTCTGGAACCTTTTGACCCCCAAGAGGCTGGGAAATGAAGATACTTTTTCCCCCCTCCAGCAGCTTCTTTCTGTTGGGGAAAGAAGCAATCGGAACGAAATCTACTGCAAAGGGCTGCTCTGACCCTTGGGTTCTCTCTGCCATATCAGAGCTTCGAATGGTGCGATATTACGAGTTACTTTTCATTTCAGCCGCACTAGTGGCTCCTCCACATCACTGATGTCCTGTCTGTTCTACAGCTCAAGCCAGGCATGGCTGGTGTCGTGTTTATCTCCTCCTTCCAAACCGAGCGCTCCTCTTTCCCAGATACACAAACCATTGTTCTCTCAGCTAACAGACACCGCTTCCTCCAGCCAAACCCCGGAGAAGGGCAACAAAGCCACCTCCACATGCTGGTCCTCTGCCTGGATAGCACATTTCACTCTGGAAACAGTTTTGGATTTAGCTAGGAACGTCCTGAACTGTAACACCGCTCACCTAAAATGCCTTCTTCGGGTGATAAATGTAATTCCAAAGATTTGAGGGTTGACAAGAGATATGCCAACTGGCAGTTCGGCAATTAGCAAAGAAGCTGAAATTCCTTCTTGGTTTTACATAACAAAGCTTCTATTAAGTCCCTTCTGGAAACTTGTTTGTTGCTTGCTTTAGTTCTTGCTTTACACGTGTATAAATTACATCCAAACACCTAAAGAACGCCAGGAGACTAACTGAAGCACCAGCTGATAGCTTGAGAAGCGAAGCAAGAAATGAGCTGCTGTCTGCAGCAAAGCAGCTGCCTTCGCAAAGGGTTGCTGCCCTGGTGTCAAAGCAACCACTTCATCCGCTAACGCCAAACAGACAGATCACTGCGGCACTGTAAAAGAAAGCGCGACTGATGTTTTGCTCAATCAAGCCTAAAGAATTCCTTTGGCACTGGTGCCCAAAGAGCTGTCTACAAAAGACTGTCTATAAAAACTCCACCTATAGCAGCAGTTTAGCAAAAAGCACTTCGGGTGGCCACTGGCAAAGAAAGGTTACTCTTGTAACCCAAAAGGCTACAGAGTAGTTGCCTCCATCCTGGTTTCGGTCAGAAAATAAACTCTGCATTGGCAAAAAGCACATGAACCAACACAAGCCGTAGGTACGACGGCAGAGATCTGCACCGCCGTACTCACCGGCAAAGCTACCGCATTAATTATTTGCGACAGAAGGGATGCAGGAATATCAGAAATCCACGGAACCCGCACTTTCATCACACGTCAGTTTTCAGCACAAACAGCAAAACGTGCAAGCGCGCCGCTAAGACGGACTGGGGCCATTTTTGAAGAGCAGCCCCAAAAAACCCCAGATGAAGTCAAACCTTGATGAGGAGCAGCTGACACTGAAGGTACGTTGCAGTGAAATCTGCCATCCCTGCCAGTTCTGACTGCAGTTCTCCAAGCCTCTGAAGGTCACTGAAGCATGTGGAAAAAAAAGGAAAAAAAAAACCCATTGAGACAGCAAGTTAATCTAAACACACTCAGAACGCAGCAACGGCAACGACGAAGCCAGCTATTTCTGCGCCTTGCTTTTTCTTATCCTCAGAAGGAACACCAGAAACAGCGGGAAAAGACGCACTACGGAAGAGTTTGTACCTTGGGACTCGGCATCTCCTTTCCTCCTGGAGGCTGACAGGAGCGGAGCAGTGGAAGCCGTAGGTCTGTCAACCCACGTTAGTCTGCAGCCCTGTGGGACCCACGCGGCGTCGCAGTCCCAGATTTAACTTAAAACACTCCGGCCTTTTCACAGCAGCTAACGACCCATTTGTGTTACACTGCTGGGACATCCAACTATTCGCGTTGGCTGGGAAAGGTTGTTGGGAACACGCCGGGCTCACACAACCAAGCGTATTTGAAATCTAGCTGCCTTTTTAAAACGAGCTGAAATCTGAGGTACTGACATTTGTCCAAGCAGCTGTTGCGCGTTGTCCGCTGTAAGTATTTCTTGTAAATTGTACAGCTATAGAAGTAGCTTTTAACTTCACATAAAAAAAAACCAAAACAAAACACCAAAACCCAAACCAGACAGTTAATGGATCCCAAAAAGGCTTTAGTTCTCTACTCTTAGACATGTTTTAAGATCAAAAGTGTCTATTAAGAAAACAAAACTCATTTTTTGTTACGGAACTGAAAATAGGTTATATGATGTGGATTCAACATGTCTCTGTTCTTCTCTGTATTTTGCTTTGATCCGAAGCGTCCTAAAATCATCACTCTACTTCCGTGTTTCCTACGGTATTATTAAAAAGAATACTTTTTCTTCAGATGACCCCTTCCTTTTGTTCATTTTAGATGTATCTTTGTATTTACAACGCAATTCTGGAACTTTGGTTTTGCCAAACCTGAGTGCTCCCACATTCCAAAAAAAAAAAAAAAAAAAAAAAAAAAGAAAAAAATCCATGAGATTATCTGTATAATTCGCAGTCAAAGAAAATCTCTCGGAAGCAGAGAGGCCGTGCCTTCCTTCAATGCCACAGCAGAGCCAGACTGAGCCCTAAATAGCGACTCCATTTCATCTTTTCCCAGAGAGAAAAGACCGGACTCCTGGATGCTTCACTCCCATGTCGTACTCAACGCATGACAACACACTAACGGGGAAGACGATCGTAGAATCATCATAGAATCATAGAATTGCTGAGGTTGGAAGGGACCTTTAAGATCATCAAGTCCCACCTTTAACCTACCCTGACAAAAGCCACTTCTAAACCATGTCCCTCAGTGCCCCATCTACCCTTTTTTTAAACACCTCCAGAGATGGTGAATCCACCACCGCCCTGGGCAGCCTATTCCAATGTTTAATAACCCTTTCAGTGAAAAAATGTTTCCTAATATCCAATCTAAACCTCCCCTGACTTAACTTGAACCCGTTTCCCCTCGTCCTATCACTTGTCACCAGGGAGAAGAGGTCAGCCCCCACCTCTCTACAACCTCCTTTCAGGTAGTTGTAGAGGGTGATAAGGTCTCCCCTCAGCCTCCTCTTCTCCAGGCTAAACAACCCCAGCTCCCTCAGTCATTCTTCATAAGGTTTGTCCTCCAGACCCCTCACCAGCTTTGTAGCCCTTCTCTGGACACGCTCCAACACCTCAATGTCCCTCTTGTAGCGAGGGGCCCAAAACTGAAGGCAGTACTCGAGGTGGGGCCTCACCAGTGCCGAGTACAGGGGGATGATCACTTCCCTAGTCCGGCTCACCACACTATTCCTGATACAGGCCAGGATGCTGTTGGCCTTCTTGGCCACCTGGGCACACTGCTGGCTCATATTCAGCCGGCTGTCCACCAACACCCCCAGGTCTTTTTCTGCCGGGCAGCTTTCCAGCCGCACTGCCCCAAGCGTGTAGCGCTGCATGGGGTTGTTGTGACCCAAGTGCAGGACCCGTCACTTGGCCTTGTTGAACCTCATACCATTGGCCTCAGCCCATCGGTCCAGCCTGTCCAGATCCCTCTGCAGAGCCAACCTACCCTCAAGCAGATCAACACGCCCGCCCAGCTTAGTGTCATCTGCGAACTTACTGAGGGTGCATTCGATCCCTTCATCCAGATCATAAAGATATTAAAGAGAACCGGCCCCAGCACCGAGCCCTGGGGGACACCACTTGTGACTGGACACCAACTGGATTGAACTCCATTTACCACCACTCTCTGGGCACGGCCATCCAGCCAGTTTTTTACCCAGCGAAGAGTACACCTGTCCAGGCCATGAGCAGCCAGTTTCTCCAGGAGAATGCTGTGGGAAACGGTGTCAAAAGCTTTGCAAAAATCCAAGTAGATAACATCCACAGCTTTTCCCTCATCCACTAAGTGGGTCACCTTATCATAGAAGGATATTAGGTTTGATAGGCATGACCTGCCCTTCACAAACCCATGCTGACTGGGCCTGATCACCCTGTTCTCCTGCATGTGCCGTGTAATGGCACTGAGGAGGATCTGTTCCATGACCTTCCCAGGCACCGAGGTCAGACTGACTGGCCTGTAGTTCCCCGGATCCTCCTTCCGGCCCTTCTTGTGGATGGGTGTCACATTTGCTAACCTCCAGTCAGCTGGGACCTCCCCGGTTGTCCAGGACTGCTCATAAATGATGCAAAGTGGCCTGGCGAGCACTTCCGCCAGCTCTTTCAATACCCTTGGGTGGATCCCATCCGGCCCCACAGATTTGTGCACCTCCAGGTGCTGAAGCAGGTCCCTCACCATTTCCCTTTGGATTACAGGGGCTTCATTCTGCTCCCCATCCCTGTCTTCTAGCTCAGGGGTCTGGGTGCTCAGGGAACAACTGGTCCTACTGCTGAAGACTGAGGCAAAGACGGCATTAAGTACCTACATAGCTTCACTACCTCTTTGTAGTCCTCTTGAGTGGCCTGCCCTTCCTTCCAGAGGCCATAGATCCTCTTTTTTTCCCCTAAATTGCAACACTAGCTCCCTGTTTAGCCAGGCCGGTCTTTTTCCCCAACGGCTTGTCTTCTGGCACATGGGGACAGCCTGCTCCTGCGCCTTTAAGACTTCCTTCTTGAAAATCATCCAGGCTTCCTGGGCTCCTTTGCCCTGGAGGACTGCCTCCCAGGGGACTTTGTCAACCAGGCTCCTGAAAAGCCCAAAGTCCGCCCTCCGGAAGTCCAAGGTAGCAGTTCTGCTGACCCCTCTCCTTGCTTCTCGCAGAATCGAAAACTCTATCATTTCATGGTCACTGTTCCCAAGTCCACGATGTCGCCCCTCAGCTAACAGCTAGGCAGATATTCCGTTTCCCAGTCTTCTACGCTTCCCAATTCCACTAATGCTATTTCCTTGCAAATCTTAACCAGATTTCAACATCCCCGCAAGACAAAAAAAAAAAAAAAAAAAAAAAAAACATGCCTGTTGGAGAGATGGAGAAACGAAACCACAAAGACCGATTTGCTAAAAAGCCCGTCTGGCAGAGTCAGCTGCAGAGCCTGGGGGAAGAGCGTCAGGCTTGAGCGTGGTTCGAAATGTACGTCCCCAGCAGACACCAGCTCCACGAGGTCTGCTCTACTTCCCCTGCGGACAGCAATGATGAAGGAGGAGGGAGTGACGTCCCACCGCAGAATCCACTGCTGTGAGCTTCTCCCATCCCTCTCCTCTCAGCAATCAAACCACTGGTGCGGGAAACTCCTGTCCTCTGCAAAATAACCTCCAACGCTTTTGTCTGTTTGTTTGATCTTAATTCCTTCCTTCTCTTAAAGTTGGAAACCAGCAGCTGGTTTGATACGGTTCCTGGGTGGCGATCCCAGCAGGGAAAAAGCCAAGCTAATAATTTCCACGATTCCTACACTCCGAATCGAAAACATTCACAGCCTGTGAGGTTTCCAGACCTTCATCGCGCTGATAAGACTCTGGATGATCTGCCAAGACATTACCTGTTTCAAGCATTTAGTGCATGAAATGCTTTGAGACTACATGATTCTAGGATTCTATGATTTTGGGCTGCACAAAGTAGCTTCAAAACAGCTGCGGACAAACCATACAGTTTTCACAGCTGGGTTTTCAGTGAGGAGCACAGTTTATTTGCCATCGCAGCGGGTGTGAAAGCGATTTACAGCTACGTATACAGCAGAGGCAGCTCTTTTGGAGGAAGGGGGAAAAAAAAAAAAAAAAGCAAAGCTTTTTGGAATTCCGTATTCCACACAAAGCATTTTAGATTGTTTTCCTAACTCTCAAAATAAGGCTCTTTTCCTCTTCCCAAGCAGAGGAATCATATTGAAAGGATTCTTTTCAAGTGTTTTGTTTGTGTAAATCAATCCAGAGATGAAATGGAAGAGGCAGCATAAAATCCACATTCAGAAGCCACGTTGTGCACCCTTATCTATACGGCAGCAGACAGCAACACGCAATAATGTCGTCTATTCCAGGAAAATCTCTCTCTGATTTTCAAACTGATGAAGAATGCCAAAGTCCTTTAGAAGTGGGACCAGCGATAACACCCAACAAAGCAGCAGAAGGCCCTCTCCTGCTGAATGAAAGGCCACAGGACCTGGAAGTTAGAAGAGCAAAGGGGACAACCTCTCTCTTCCCACAAAAGTGAAACAAACAAACAAACAAAAAAAATACCCTGAGCACATACAGCAGAAATAATACGATCAAAACGAGGGACTCGTACAGGGGCAGAGAACTAAGAACGACACACAAGGCTGTCATCCCTGATAACTGAAAGTGTATTTTACCATAAGCCAACAGTCCAAGAAGGTCTTACCATACTCTGAAAAGATGTTCCCCTAAACCACACGCTAATTATGCGGTGGGGCAGCGCCAAGGGCAGTTTTGTTTCAAACAGGCCATGAATACCTTTTTATCCCAATGCTCTCCAGAAGGCGGCTCAGACGAAGCGTCCGATGGCAAAGTACAACACTGATACTCAGAAGCAAAGCACCTGCTTCAGAGAAACTGGGAATCCTAACCCATCTTCCCACGACGCAGCCTTACCGGATGGTAAATTCCAGCAGCTCCTGTACGCCCTGCGGGTCGAGGTGCTGAAGGTTGTACACCCTCTCCAGGCTCTGATGCAAGAACTGCTGGGAAGGATCTTCATGCGGTGCGATACTGGGAGAGACAGGGGAGGACAGCAGCTTTCTACCTGGCAACTAAGCAAGAAGAAACACATGCACACGGGAAAGTCGAACACAAGTAACAACACTGCAAAATGCTGCCGCCTTATTTAACAACTACCGGTCGAGAGCTGGGATTTATTTCTCAAATTCAAAATTTCTATCAAGGATTTCAAGTCTACGTCTTTTATCTTTGCTAGTTAATAATCTCCATTTCATAATCCACTTGCAGCTAGAGATCTTCAGGTTAAACTTCAACATCCCTTTGAGGGAAACATCTTCCTCATCCACTAACCATGATACTGCGAAGTCCAAGACCACGCCAACCGCAATTCATTTTACGAGCTGTACTACGACTTACGATCGACTTCAGTCCCACCCGTACTTCCATGCAGGAACAAACACGCTTCAAAGCAGCGGAGAACATCTCACCCGTGAGTAAGTTGTTTAGGCAGGGCACAAGTCAAATGGTGGAAGATCTACAAAGGCTAATCTCCCCTTCCCCACGCAGTGAAAGCTACAGAAAGCTCCCAGGAATCCCACCCTCCCAGTGTTCTTTCCTAACCAGCAAACCATGTGCTGTTCTCACTTGAGAGCAATAAAGTTATTATTCTCCCCAAAAATATTACAAAATCCATACTGTAACAATTTAATATTTGGCTCTCCTTACTTAACGTACATTTGAATATTCATTCGCTTGGAGCTTGGGAGAAAAAAACTTTTTAGAATCCAAGTGTTACACGTGAACAGCCATGGGAGAGACCAGTGATATTTGTAACAGAGCGGCGAAGTGCAAACCAAAGCGGTTCAACTCACTCTTAACGGAGGGACCAGATGAGAGAGACTGTCCCGAAGATAGGCGTAATGTCTGAACGTGTGATCAGAGAAGAGGGCAGGCATTGTTGGGCAACTTTTCGCAGCGTTAAAAATCAGAACCAGAACAGCAATGTCTATTGAAATGGATTGTTAAAGGAAAACAGACGACAGCAAGAAGAGCTCCTCGGGGATGGCCACTTAAAACAACAACAACAGCTCAACAACCCCTTCTTTGCTGGAGACTGTTTAGGAAGTTCTTTACAGCTGGAGAATGCGGAGCAAAAACCCAAAGAGGCAGCTGTCTGAGCAGATGAAAACAAAGCAGAAAGCACAAACGTTACAGGGTGAGCCACGCTGGAGGCAGGATGTTCATGCCAACGTGGGATGGCTCAGAGGCGACACAAAGGACAGGAGCCAGGGATTATAAATGCAGAACGTGCTCATTAGGTGGAGTTTCACTCTTCCTCAAAGCTCACACTCTGCTTACCAGTTTGGCACCCAAACACCACCTAAAATTAAACATTTACCTCTGAGTTTTTGAAAATTGCTGCATTTCCTGCAACGCCCTGAAAAACATCTCTCTCACACAGACTTAAAAAAACCCAAAGAATCAGACACGGGAAGATGATTCTGCAATGGAGAAGACGTTTTCATAGTCTGAGAGCCTGAGAAATAGAGGGCAGCCAAAGGCTTAAATCAGTTAGCCCAAAGGCCGGGGCATTCTGGAGGGGTCTGGAGCACAAGTCTGGTGAGGAGCGGCTGAGGGAGCTGGGGGTGTTCAGCCTGGAGAAAAGGAGGCTGAGGGGAGACCTTCTCGCTCTCTGCAACCCCCTGAAAGGAGGGGGCAGCCAGGGGAGGTCGGTCTCTTCTCCCAAGGAACAGGCGATAGGACAAGAGGAAACGGCCTCAAGTTGCCCCAGGGGAGGTTTAGGATGGATATTAGGAAAAATTTTTTTACACTGAAAGGGTTATCAAGCATTGGAACAGGCTGCCCAGGGCAGTGGCTGAAGCACCATCCCTGGAGGGATTTAAAAGCCGGGCAGAGGTCGTGCTTAGAGATATGGTTTAGGGATGGGTTGTGTCAGTGTTAGGTTGATGGTTGGACTTGATGATCTGAAAGGTCCCTTCCAACCTGGGCGATTCTATGATTCGCCTGCACAGGGCTGACCCCAAGCGTAAGATCTCTAGCAGGAGAGGGTGAAAGGATCCCAAAGCAAAGCTTATGCTTGTCTGGGCACTCACCTGCACGGGGAAGAGGTAGGTTCAGCCACAGAAGGGACTGAATCCACATCTCCCACCTCCTGAAAAATCTTCTGCCTCTATGGGCTGCCAAGCATAAAGGTTTCCACTTGACAAACCAGTTTCTCCTCTTTACCCAAAAGCCTTTCCAAATTTTCAGCTGAAGCTATTCAGCTCGCCTGATTCAAATTTGCTAAGTGCTTTGAATCAAACAAAACAATGTTTTTAATTAACAGTTTACACTGGAAACGTACCATTGAAGCCTACCTTGTCCTTTCCGGCTCCCAGGCCTGTCTTCACATAATATATCTCCACAAAATACCTCCAAAACATTCTCTAAAATAACATTCTTTGGTTCAGGGCAGGAAGGTGCATCGAGATAAATAACAGCTTTCTCCTCACCGCAATGTTCCTTCAATTCTCAACTCATAGGGCAAGTTTACTTAAATTATTACTCAACCACCTGACCATGGATTAACCTTTCTCTCCACCCGATTCTAGACCTTTTCAATTCTCACAAGGTACATATTTAATCCGTACAGAATTTCTAGCTGATGGCCTGGGACTGGTAAGAGAAATCAAGAGTAGCTTCACAGAGGAAGAGAGCTGTTCCAGTCCAGCACGTCTCAGCATGCATCAGAAGTAACACTACATTCTGCAACCGCACAGAAGGCGAGCAAGGAGAATAAACAATGGAAAAATGGTATTTTGCATTTCCAAGGCATCTCCTATTGTTAAGGATAATGGTATTACAATAATAGTTTGTATTCTAAAGCACTAGAAGAAATAACATTAATACGAGGATTTCTGATTTGGAATTATTTCGAAGAGATGGTAAATTTATAACATTACAGGGATTCAGACACCGCTGTACTAAGAGACAGTGCTGTTCTGTACTCTGCACAACAGAGAGGATGGAAGTTTTACTTAAAAAGAAAAACAGAAAGAAACCCACTCTTCTCATTTAAAAGCTAAAGCCTCTTCAAAATTAGCACAAACTAGACAAACGTTTTCACATCAAAGCACTCATCTGCAATGCCTAAACCTTGACAAATTGCTTGATAAACAGATTATTCATCACAGTATTAAAAAAGGCTAATTATACCACATTGGTATTTACGAAGATGGTTCCAGATAACAGTTATTCCATCACTTGCTGAGCAATAAAACTAAGCAGCAAAGGGATTCGGAAATAGCTACAGGATTGTCTGCTACGGTTTGAAACGGTTTAACAAATGTGAGCATCAGGAAAATACGAATAAAATCTATTACAGTCAAAGCGATCAAGTGGCTTCATTAAAAAGATACAGGCTGGGTCATCCATGTCTGGTTCTGGCGTGTCAAAGAACGGATGTGTGCTCAGCAGCTCTGGGACTAACGGAAGCACCAAAGTGGGATGCCTGCTTCCCAAGAACTTCAAGCATCTGGAAACACACAAATTGAAATATTTCTTCATGTGACGTACATTGCAAAATACAACATTTTACAGCATTATTCCTTTATGTTGTAGCGGCGCTTGGAGCTGGTGGTCAGCATCAAAATCCTACTGTCCACGTCTACTGTCTCTTCACGGCTGAGTATTTGCATTAATGTTTGATAGGATCCAAGAAAACTGAGAAGACAGCTTGAAAAAGCAAGCGGTAATAAAAATTGTTTATTTAAACTGTCCAAGAAATAATAAACACCTGGAGCTGTGCAACCCAAGAAAATCTTTCATACTCTACGCTAACAAATGAGTGTATTTTTTTTTCCTTCGGAAATAAAGGAATGAGGAGGTAAAAACCCAATCAAATAACAAAACCCAAAACCTCCAAACTCACAGAGCAATGTAAGAGTACACTGGAACACCAAGACGACTAAAATAAGTGTTTCCAATCATACCCAAGAATTCCACCTCAGACCATGCGTGCTGGAGCATCCCTTCCTTTGTTACTTCCATTAAACAACCAGAAAAAAACCCCACACAAGCGTTCATTGGTTTTGCTCAGACAGAAAAAGCCCCTCCGACAGCACAGTGCCACGCAGCCAATCCGCTTGTCACCACTCATACAATCAACCGCTGGTAAATATTACTATTTAAAGCAGTGTCAAGTAAGCACCAAAGGACTAGTTGCGTAGAAGAGATGAGGTTTTAAACTGCAGGTTGAGTTAATCTTTTCCGGGAATGCTTTGAGTGCTTCTAAGAAGGCTCTTTCCAGGAGTTGTCCTCAGTTCTGGATTCCCAGTACAAGCGAGAACAACAGAGAGTTTCTACGTCAGTCACGAGCACCTACAATACTCGGTATATCCACTATTCCAAATATACAGAGAGTAACAGGATTGTATGCCTGCAATACCTGTTACCTCCTTAGCTGGCTCAGTATTTGCCTAACGCCTCAATTACTAAAAAGAATAGGAAAATAAGGAGACACACAAGGCCACTGAACACACTCACTTCCATATGGATTCTCTGTCCGTGGGATACTTCGTTAGGTTTTTCAGCAGCTCCACCAGTGCGAGATGGATGCCTTCTTTAGTTGAGACGTTGGTGCAACACAACAGTTCATGAAGCGCTTCCCGAATGTCCCTTGAAGAATCCTAGAAAAAACCAACCACTCAACCACCTCTGAGCACCGAGAGGGAAGACGTGCCTGCGCACACCTTTGCTCTGAAGGCAGCAGTTCCTGTTCCTTGGCTGAATTAGTACTAGAGGCGCCTGAAAAATAGCGCACTTCTCTAGTTATCACAGCTAAGCACGGATGAAGTGACAGCCCAGGCAACTGCTGGAGGGTCTCCTGCTGGTCTCATCCACCCACGTGCTTCATTTACTGGAATCAATGGGAACTACTTCACCGCTGACCTCCTCAAGCGGAGCAAAAATCACTATTTGGTTTGGGTGACGACGTACCCTTGACATGTCAACGGCTGGACAGAACAGGTTAACAATGATCATCTATAGGATCAAGGAACTTGACCTAACTACGGGTTTATAGACGGGCAATAAAAGAAAACAAACAAACACACTTAGAGATTTGGTCAGGAACTTTGTTACAATCATATGGGATCCCTAATGTACCACTTCTAAAGTCATATTGCGCCCATTTTATTTTTTAGGCCAGGGCGGGTTTGTACAGAGGAGCTTACGCAATCTCCAAGCAGTATTTTTAGAAGTGCCATGGCTGAACTCCAGCTTAATTAATTACATTCCTTCCGCCCAAAACCACCTTGCTCTTCCATATCAATGTATTATACTTCCTCGCTATCAGCATTTGTGTGGCACTGCTGGACAGAATGTGAAAATTTGACAGGATACAAGAACCGGCCACGTTTCAATGGTAGGTTTTTTTATTTTTTTAAAAATTATAATTTGCTAAGTATCAACAGCTCATTCATCACTGTCTTACACAAAAGAAAAAAGAGCAGCCCTCTTGTAAAAGCTCTTAAATGACAGCCAGCACACAGAAATGATCAAAGGAGGAAAGCACAGCAGGGCTGCTCAGCTGTTCCTGACTTGGGTGGTGGGAGGCAGACTGACCAAAGAGAAGACGTACTCTAAGGACTGGAATGAAACGACCATGGAGGTAACATGGGTGAGTTGCACGGACCACTGGAAGGGCAGTATGGAGACACGGGAGGCAGAAGAATACGAAAAGACAGAGAGAAGCACAACTCAACAGAACCGGAGACGAAGGACAACAGGAAAAGCCGAATATAAAGCCCAGTGAGAAAAGCGAGGAGTAGCCGGTAGAGTTAATCAGATAAAGTCAAAGCAGTGGGGTGAAAACAGAAGTTACCCCGTCCTCAACAGTTCCATATTTACATTCTTGGAACAAATTTAGGCACAAAATTTAATGCTGTTTTTCCAAATCCTTTATTTTGATACTGGAAGACAGATTTTACCAAAAGCAAGCAAGCCCCTTTCAGAATCAGACAAACCCATTGCAATATTAATCAGCCTCACACTTCAGCTATCCTAATACCTGATAATCACTACGATAATATAAACCATAACACAGGTATGATTTATCATACACGATAAGTCAGCGCAGAAGCGCGAGACAGAACCCCAGTCTAACTACGACGTTTTTATACCTTGATGCACAAGTCCCCGGCCTGAACAAATGCAAATGAACTACATAAAAATTTGAGGCACCTAAAACTTATTGCTGCGTCTGCAAATTCATAAGCAGTTTGGCACAACAACTGTTCAGAGAGCCAAAATCTCTTCTCCTTCCCGGATCAAACCCGTCAACCAGGAGAAGAGCAGCTGACTCGTGCTGTCCCCTGCATCCTGGCTGAGCGCTGACTGGAAGGCTGCTGGTTGGGAAGACCCAAAATTATACGTCAGATCATGCAAACAAACTCTCTGAACGCTCCAAAGAGAGATCTCAGGCCCGTGCCCTGTCTCTGCTTGGTGAGCAAAGGCGTCGCCAAAGCAGCTGAACAAAGGAACAGAAAGGAAATGAAGCTGTATTCGACACGAGGTGGCACAGAGCGCCACAGCTCAAAACAGGGCAGAAGGAAACACACGTGAGGCAACAGCACAGTGATCAAGGGATGAGTTTTTAATCTGAAATTCATCTATTTCAAAAGCATTTTGTTGTCCTGGAGATTACAAGCTAATAGGCCTTAGGAGCCTTTGGGGGTGTTCAAAGTGGAAAAAAAAAAAAAAAATAAACAGTAACAAAAAAGGTGGAGAGTTTCAGCTCAGAGGAAGGGGCTGATTAGCATTATATGATTATAATACCTCAAAGAAAGCAGGAATGCAATTTTTTTCCTCCCTCAAGAATTTCTTACCTCCAAGACAGCTAACACGGTATCCAGCTGGTCTTCCCGCAGCGTGATGTTGTTGGAAATTTTTCTCATTGTGTGTATCGACTGCAATCTCACCTCCTCAATTTCATCGTTAAACATGTCAACCAAAAAATCCAGGCACTTCTCCGCAAAAGAAGGCGAGGACTGAGCCAACATACAAAGGGCTTCAACCGCAGCGATCCGAACCTCTATTCAAAAAATAAAATGGGAGGGAATTCATCGTTAGTGCTGTTTAAAAGGACATAGTACCCAACAGCCAGGCCTCGTATTATTCAAGGACTGGGCTAAGGACAGGAGATGCTAAGGAACCCCTGACGACGATGGAAACTAAGCAGGGACCCAGGCCATTAGGGACCTTTTCCACAGGCGAGTCTTCAAATCTCAAGCTTCACCACTGATACAGCGTGCGCTGCTGCCGTAAGCGTCTGCGGAGGGACCTGCAGGTGAAAGAGAGGTCTCCTATCCCGCAACAAACGTTACCTATTTCGTAGCGCGTTTTGCAAGTGTAGCCATAACCCTGGTATCTTAAGCAAACTAATTTAGATAATTAAAGTCTGCTCGTTTTATTCTCCCTGGCGTTTTAATTGCTCGGAGTGCTCGCTGCATTTTTAACTTGCTAGGTAGCACTTTAGGGTTGCTGAAAAGCCCTAGAGTATCGGCGCTTTGGCAGTAAACAGAATGAAATTCCTCTGCTTCACGACTCTGGATTCCTCAAAAGAAAGGAAAAAGGTGCCTCATAATTATTAAAATTACTCAGAATTTAAGCAAAAAAAAGCATTAAAAGGTGTCCGGAGTGTATTCATACTGTAAAACATGGTAGGAATTTGAAGAATAGCCAAATATAACAAGCTTAAGTGGAGATGAGATTCTCTTCCCTGCAGCCATCCTCGCTAGCTTCCATAACATTTATGTGCCAGGATCGTAAAAAATAAGCATTAATCTGACGTCTTGCAAACATTATTGTTTTAAACATACTTTTATTTTTCGTTCAAATTAGCTCATCTTGAAAACATTTACTCAAACTCGCGTGTAGCTTTTAGGCCTATTGTTCTTAAAGAGCATATTCGATTCCTGATGATTCTGATTAAGCAGAAAAATGCAAACACAGCAAGAGCCCTGCTTATTCTGTAACGAAGCTTTTGTCACAACTCGGAGTCCCCGCCGTCATTAAGACCAAGGTACTAAGAGAAGAAAAAACATTTCACCGATATTGCTATCCTAAGCTGACACACTAATTCAGATTTAAGTTCCAATGTGGAATTCAAGAAATGAAGCAGCGCTGCAAGTAAGGAAGAAGAGAGCTCAACAGTGTTTAAAAACGCTGTAGTGGAGGGAGAGACCTACGTTATTTAAAGATCTATAATTTAAAGATCTTTCCATTTTACCGCCATCAGCCATTTTACCAATGGTGTACCTACGGCACAAGAAAGCGGAGAACGTGTTTCACAGGTCCATGGACTGAGCCAGTGAAAAGATTTTTACTGTTAGTCAGAAAAAGACCAAAAGTTGCATTTTCAAGCTTCGGGGAGAGTTCAGCTATTAGGAAAATGTGCTTTTATTTGCAGGAGTCGTGGAACAATAAACTGACTTTTACAACACAATCTACAGAGATATTTTTGTTATGGTGGTTTTGTACTCTCTCATTTAGCCACGTCGTTTCAGTAACACTAAAAGCAAATTGAGGACTAACGTTCAGAGCTAGGCATTTTCACGGTTCTATGCAAATACAAGCCATTCTCAACAGCCTTAAAAAAATATAAATCTTCCCTTTTCCATGGGAAAGTTGAGTTGGGAAGGGCAGCACACAGACTTCCCTGAGGCCGTCAGCATGGTCAATGCTACAGCCAAACCCCGGAGCTCACGAACGTCTGTGTTCCAGTTTGACACTCGTAATTCATCCTCTTTAAAAGAGGAGATCAGATCTAATCTGCTGGAAAGAGACTACGGCCTCCAAGTCCATCATAGGAAAACCACAAGAGACCAACACAACAGCACTATGGAACAGGTAAACGTGACCTCAGACCACAGCTATTTCCATTGAAGAAAAAGAATTATCAGTAACATCGCTAAAGAGGTAAGCAAGGCTTCACCTGAAATTTAACTACCTGAAAACACGCAGATCCAGTTACCAATTTTTGAGAATAATGCATTCTAGCTGGCCAAGAGGAAAGCTTTTAGAGCAGCAGAGACTAAAAGGAGCCCAGCCTGTTTATCCCCTTGCCACATGAAAGCTGTCTCTTAATTCATTAGGGAAGCCAAGCCCCGAGAGAAGCAAGGACTGTTTAATCTGAAACCTACCACTGGCTAAGAACAAACAGGTATAAATTGGATAAAATTGGGCGGGAAATTAGAAAACTTCTGTTTGCTGGAGCTGGCGGATTCTGAAAAATTTTGAAAAATAGGTGGGTTTGTCTCCATTAGTTCTACCCTTTGTTAGGATGGAAGCTGCTCTGTTTACAAAATGAATGATTACTGGACTCCATGGACACAGCTTCCTTGTAGTGCCATGTTTTAAACAAGTTCAGCAAATTTTGTTTTTCTTTCCTGCAGAAAAAACACCAAAGAGCAGCAACTAATGTTGCCAATTTAGAGCCACATGCAACTCTTAAATTTAAGTCAATAAAAAAAAAATAATCCCAGTAGCTTTCTGCATAATATAGTGATAATAATAATGTAACAACTTCTTAACAGGTATTTTACTAAAACTTTACCATTTCTAGGGAGCTATTTGGTTTCGGCTACTCAATGGAACGTTTCTATCAAAAACTCTGTGCAGCGCTGTAGCAGCTTTGAAACAAACACCGTACCAGAGATCACAACGGAATAAAACGCTACCACCCCGAAGTCCACAACTTATTAAAAAAAAACAACAACCCCACACAATAGCCAAGTGATCTAATTTGACACCAACCAACCAAAACCCAAACCAAACAACCAAAAGAGCCACCACACGCCTCCTCCTTCAGTCATTCCGTAGTAAGTTAACACTTACCATACATCTCATCTTCCAGGCCATGAACAAAGGCCCCGCAAGCTCCCGACTCAATCAAGTTTACAGCACCCGTATCGATTTCTTCTTTGGGAGCATCGTCTCCCCATTTTCTGCCACTTGAAAACTCCCCAGAGCTGTAGAGTTCTTTGGCTCTTTCGTGCGCAGTGCGCTTCCTCTGTCCAAACAAATTTTTCAATTAGAACCACATTACTTTAAATCACAGAATCGTAGGATGGTTTGGGTTGGAAGGGACCTTAAAGATCATCCAGTTCCAACCCCCTGCCCTGGGCAGGGACACCTCCCACCAGTCCAGGCTGCTCCAAGCCCCGTCCAGCCTGGCCTTGAACCCCTCCAGGGATGGGGCAGCCACAGCTTCTCTGGGCAACCTGGGCCAGGGGCTCACCACCCTCACAGCAAAGAATTTCTTCCCGATATCCAATCTAAATCTATCCTCCTCCAGTTTGAAACCGTTACCCCTCGTTGTATCATTACACTCCCTGATCAAGAGTCCCTCCTCATCCTTCCTGTAGGCCCCCTTTAGGTACTGGAAGGCCGCTATAAGGTCTCCCCGGAGCCTTCTCTTCTCCAGGCTGAACACCCCCAACTCTCTCAGTCTGTCCTCACAGCAGAGGGGCTCCAGCCCTCGGATCATCTTTGTGGCCTCCTCTGGACCCGCTCCAACAGGTCCATGTCCTTCTTGTGCTGAGGGCTCCAGAGCTGGATACAGTACCAGTACGACCAAACAAAATACTAAATGGTTTTCCTGGATTTGAAAGTAGATGTAGCCAGAGGCTTGGTTATTGACAGAGACAGGCAAATGCAGAGAAAAGCAAGTACTGCCTTCTCTTCTATGAATATTTCTAATTGCCAGCAACTCTTTGTACTTTTGATGTTGGGAAAGGATAACTACTACTATATTTTAATTAACATAATCTTAGACATCCATTATAAGAAAAGCCAAACTGGGTCAGAAGAAAGGCCCGTCTAGTTAAGTATCCAATAACTGATCTGCAAAAACAGATGCTATCACTTTGCAGCGCAACTTGTTAAACTGCAATTAAATACTTTAATGACTATCAATACTATACAGAGTTCAGCAGTGCTTAAAATGCGATATTCATTCGGCACGCTCGATCTCCTTTCCCTCCTCACTGCAAAGAAAGCTGTGCAGCACTTTCTGTAATAGACTTGCCAAAGCAGGCCACAAAAACTAGCAGCTCTAGCTTCATTGTTCTTTTGTAGACAGAAAAAACAAACGTAGTACCTCAAGCGAGTTGCTTAAGGAAGGAATTTCACTGAGAAGTTTTCCTCGTAGGGCTCAAGAGTCCCAGACTTTACCTACTCATGTCTCTTGAAATGTTTACGTCTACTGGTCGGATCTTGCAGGATGTTTCCATAAGTTCGCTCCCAAAACTAGGATGCGATCATTCCGTACACAATAAATAAAGCTTTTAGCCAAAAAGGCTGCCAGAATAACACAAACGTTTACCTCTCGTGTGCAAAACCTGAATAGCCTAGAGCTGTTTATTACGGGCTCAGCTAATGAAATCTAAAACTAGCAATTGCTTCATTGACTTTAATCTGAAAGAAAACCTGTCACCATCAATTAGCTCTCGGCAGCCCTGGGGCAAGGACATGGTAAACAAACACACTCGACATTAATGTACCTGTTGTGCGATTTTAGTACAATACACACAGTAAAAACAAAGCCAAACATTTACGTACCCTCAGATCTGACATGAGCTTCTTGTCAAGGGTCTGCTCTAAGAAATGGGAGCTAACTTGTTGCATAGAACCCTAAACAAAACACAAAACAAAACAAAAAACATCAAAAGTAAGAAACACAATTACTCTAAATTACACCATATAATTTCCTGATTTATCCCAACACGGCATCCGATATTATCCACTCATTCTAATGTCAAGCTTTGTTCAATGCTTGACACTACCGTATGTATGTCAGAGTCTGAAGAAGTTCACTTAAGATGGTCCAAACATCTTATTTTCCCACCGAGGCTAACATGGTCTTTCTTGAATTCAGTAGGCTGACATGTCCTGCGCTGGAGAAGCAGGGGGAGGGAATTGCACCAAGTACTTGTTGTTTTTCTGGGATACTCAACCCTCTACTCTCCAGGAAAGAGTCACTGCAGAGTTCAGCTGAGAAACTTTTGGGTTTCCTCGACCTCTCTCCCTTCTTTCTACTCAGAATTTTGGTAGCAATTTACCTCCCCAGTTTTTAATCCACCCCCCCCATTTCTTTTCAAATACATGTGAAAAGTAAAGTAACATAACATAACATAACTATTTTCAGATAGAAAAGAATACAGCTTACCAATAACTTAGCAGCTTGTACTCTAACAACCCAGGAACCATCGCTAACCATATGACAGATTTTTCCAAACGCATCATCAACCAAGCGAATTTCTTCATTGGAAGAAGGAATCGGGACGATGCTAACATAGAGAAACACGAATCAGTACGCTGATCTTACACCACGCTGGACTGCATCAAGTAAGAACTGATGAATTCCTACGGATGTGAAGCAAGCATCAGGGGGGTTGGACTAGATGTTCTCCGAAGCTCCCTTCCAACCCCAACCATTCTGTCATCAGGAACCAAAACTTCATCCGGATCAGTGCATTCTTATCAGGTATCAGCAATTTGCACACATCGGTTTTCTAACAGCTACTCCTGAGATGTACTAGCACAAAACTCTCAAGATTAGGATAATTACTATGCCCGTATTTTGAATCACTTTGCGTACGGTACATACCTTTCAGGGTAAAGCTGACTGAGGACCCAAATCAGCTGAACTGCGGCACTACGCACTTGCTCGTAATCGTCCGCCAACAGCTTGCAGGCCTGAAAGAAGATTCACGGTCCAGAATACCTGAAACATCTCCCCCTGAGCTGTCATTCGCTCCCCACAGCGCAATTAGTATCCTCACCACGAATCAGTTAGGACAGATTATAAAAATCGAGTCTTCCTTTCTACTCCCTAGTATTTCCAAGTTTGGTTAGGTAGACTAGTCCTAACAGAGTCAGTCAGGCACGCGCTGTAAAACTCCAGAACTGCCTGTACTGCGCAGGAAGCGCAAAATGTGAATCTGGAGGAGAATTAATTTGATACAGGCTTCAGTTGCGCAACCTTATTGACATAACAAACACAAGCTTCACGTGTACTCTCCAATGAACAAGGGTTTAAGACTTCAAGATTGCCAGATGACAGTAATAATTACATAGTCCCATGATTATCTCCCCCAATAAACAATACATTCCAATCAAAACATGCGCTTTAGTGCGTTTAAGCACAATAAGGTGCAAACCAGACTTTTATTGCCACTACCACAGGGCAATAAGGAATACAGACAACCTAAGTGCAAAATACTCCACTCCTGCTCAGTGCCCTCCCCCTCCCAAAGCACATTATCACAGAATCTAAAAGGCAAGATATGCAAACAAGTACAAAATAAATACAAATTAATACACGGTTTTACCTGACTGTAAATAGCCTGCTGTAATTTTAATCCTCTTTCGTGAAGCTGCAGCTACAGAAAAAACAAAAAAAAACAAAACAGAAGAAAGCATAACTATAGGTTTAAGTGACAGAGACTAAGTTTTCACTACTGTTTTTTCTGCTTTGAGTAAACCTAGTTGCTTGCATTTCTTGATTGCTGCTATAATTAAAATATTTCATTATCTTGGACGTAAGTATTTTAAATAAGAACTTTGATTTCAGTATAATTTCTTTAAACTTCACAGCTATTCATACCTTGATTGATTAGGAAAATACAATTTCTATAAGCACCGTCTGTCCGTTCTCCCAGCCTTCACACAATTGCTCAGTGTTAGCCATATTAATTACACGATTATAATAGACACAGGTAGCTTCAAAATGGTTAGTTTACTACTGTTCCTGAAACACAGATCCGAAAGTAGCATTGCCAATGAATTTTCATGCCCTGTAAACCTTTTCAATTGCCAAACCAGAGGAATAGCAAAAACCGTCCTACTAAACATTGTTTTTATCTGAAATAAAGTAGTATCACGAATCTGACTTATAGACAAAGGGATAAAATCTGGTTGAACGCGGTCGACAAGAAACAGTTGCATTTCTATATCTACTTCTTCAAAATGCAATAAGCCAGTGATAAAATTAAAGAAAAAAAACCACAGACCAGCAAGGAAAACCACGACCAAGAACCCCCGACATGGTTAGTGACCCTGAATTCATGCAGGGCGTTTGCATGCAAGAGCAGTTGTCTTTGCGCTGTAATTATAAATTCAAGGTCATAAATCTGGTTCTGGATTTGGTTGAACGCCATTGTGAAAGTCGCTCAAACGACTTTAAAAAACAATAATTGTACCAACAAAAATGCGAATGGAAAGAAAGTGATGAGTGCAGCCTCCAGCAGAGGGAGATCCCAGACAGATTCAAGTGAAATCTGATCTCCTCAAATGCATCCTGCTTCTTTCTTCGGAGTTTAATATCATTAATTCTAATTCCCTTAATTAAAATACTCTTGTTGACCATCACGTTAGCTGAGATATTGTTATAAACCTTAAGGGTAATAGAGAAACTTCTACATACCCACATACTCACAGGCTACTCGCATTAAGCAAAATTCTCAAGCGCATGGTCTTCGCTTGTGTTTCTGCAAAGCTAAAAGCTTCTGAAGGGTCCCCACGCTCCAGCCCACGTGAAAACCAGCAAGACTCATAAACAATTAGCGAGTGCTAATGAATATGCCCATGGGGCAAAACATAGAAGTTTAAAAACAAACAAACAAAATAAATTCTTTCTGGACTTATCCCACAGGTTTCCTGTCATCAGCAGCTCCCTGTTGCGTGTCAGAGTACTAGTGGCTTATTGTAATTACGGTAACCGATGCTGAATCGAGAAATACAGATTTCAGACTAAAAGTAAGAGCCTACATACACTTAAAAAAGTCTTCTACGTACACTCAAAAAAGCTTCTTCATCTATAGCTAAAACAGAAATCGTTATGAATCACTGAACTGCCCTTTGAGATCTCACATCACTCTCACATTTCAAGACCTAGCTTATTTTTCCAGGTAATTTTGATACGCTGGGTGGACTTTTGCTAAATTAATTAAATAATCTCTAATCCAAACCTCTCTGGATTAATTCGCAGCCCCCCACCAGCTTCTGTATATAACCTAAACAGTTTATTCCACTGTACCAGCAACACTTACCATGGCTTTTATAGCCGCAGTCCTAACACGAGGGTCCTGGTCATTAAAATGATCTCCTATTATCTTCTGGACATCTTTGGCAGCCTGGCTTTCAGCTTCTTTTGCAACACCTTTTTCCACTGGTCCGAGACAGCCAATTAACTGAAGACACTTATTTCTTACGCCATGGGAAGAATCTGTCAGATGCTGTGGAATGGAAGAGAAGAATAGATGTCACAGGATTCTTATCGTTCTTTCACCCCTTCGAAACAACAAATACTAAGATTCCCAGCAGTTAAAAAACCGTTAGTATCGTAACAGTTTGTTGAGAAAAAAGAAAAAAAAATTTAAGCACTGACTACATGAGTTTTTTTCTGCAGCAGGGAGAGAAGTTTCCTGCCCCAGGGAGGCTGCCTTACCTTGCAGGCCACCTCGACCAGTCTCATCCTGACAGATGGATTCTCTGGGAGTTTTGTGCCAATCACCAACAGGGTGTCCAGCAGCTGAGCAAGGACTTGGTGAGACTCTGCAAAACAAACCAGTGAAAGGCTGTGTACCTCTTTACTGAGCTCCTCACCAGCTATAAAATCACAGCCCCATCCAGATTGGAACGTCCTCCTGATGCCTTCTCCTTTCCAAGGCCAGAAACAGCCCAGTTCCCTCAGCTTCTCCTTGCATATCACGTACTCCAGCCCCCGACCACCTTGGTGACCCTCTACTGAACTCACTCAACCTTCCCAGCACTTATCTGGCACCGGGGAGCCCAAAACTGGATGCAGTATTCCAGATGTGGTCTAACCAGTGCTGAGTAAAGGGGAAAAATCTCTTCCCTCGACCTGCTGGCTACGCTCCTGTTGGTACAGCCCGGTACGCAGTGAGCCTTCACTGCTGACTCATGTTTGGCCTACCGAGACCACCACAGCATTCTTACCTTTAAACTGGACAGATATGGGTTTGATGGGTGGACTGTTCAGTGGATAAGGAATTGGCTGGATATTTGTGTCCAAAGAGTTACAGTCAATGGCTCAGTGTCCAAGGGGAAACCAGCAACGACTGGTGTCCCTCAAGGGACCATACTGGGACCAATACTATTTACTATCTTCATCAATGACATAGACAGTGGGATCAAGTGCACCCTCAGCACATTTGCAGATGAAACCAAGCTGAG
Source organism: Larus michahellis (assembly GCF_964199755.1). NCBI lineage: Eukaryota > Metazoa > Chordata > Aves > Charadriiformes > Laridae > Larus > Larus michahellis. The sequence goes on from NC_133896.1 coordinate 217,394,131, forward strand.
TGGTGCGGTGACACGCCTGAGGGACAGGATACCATTCGGAGAGACCCGGACAGGCACAAGAAGTGAGCCCATGTGAACCTTCTGAGGTTCAACAAGGCCAAGTGCAGCGTCCTGCACGTGCATCGGGGGCAACCCCCAGTATCCATACAAGCTGGGGGATGAAGGGATGGAGAGCAGCCCTGCCGAGAAGGACTTGGGGGTGTTGGTTGATGAGAAGCTCAACATGAGTCAGCAATGTGCACTGGCAGCCCAGAAAGCCAACCATATTCTGGGCTGCATGAATAGGAGCGTGGCCAGCAGGGCAAGGGAGGGGATTCTGCCCCTCTACTCCATTCTCATGAGACACCACTTGGAGTACTGCATCTAGAATTGCGGGGTCCCCAGCACAAGAAGGACACGGACCTCTTGGAGTGGGGCCAGAGGAGGCCACAAAGATGATCTGAGGATCCGAGGGCTGGAGCCCCTCTGCTGTGAGGACAGGCTGAGAGGGGGGTGTTCAGCCTGGAGAAGAGAAGGCTCCAGGGAGACCTTATAGCGGCCTTTCAGCAATTAAAGGGACTTTATAAGAAAGTTGGAGACTTTACAAAGTCCTGTAGTGACAGGACAAGGGACAACAGTTTTAAACTGAAAGAGGGTAGGTTTAGACTTGGACCATTTAGACTGGTCCAGTTTTGGGCACCTCAATACGAGAGAGACATCGAGGTGCTGGAGCGAGTGCAGAGGAGGGCAACGAAGCCGGTGAAGGGCCTGGAGAATAAATCTTATGAGGAGCGATTGAAGGAGCTGGAACTGTTCAGTTTGAGGAAGAGGAGGCTGAGGGGAGACCTCATCACTTTCTACAACTACTTGAAAGGACATTGTAGAGAGGTTGGTGCTGGTCTCTTCTCACAGGTAATTAGCGATAGAACAAGAGGGAATGGCTTCAAGCTGCAGCAGGGTAGGTTTAGGCTGGACATTAGGACAAAATTCTTCCCAGAAAGAGTGGTCAGACACTGGAATAGGCTGCCCAGGGAGGTGGTGGAGTCACCATCCCTGGATGTGTTTAAGACTCGTTTAGATGTGGTGTTAGGGGATATGGTGTAAGGGAGAACTTTGTAGAGTGGAGTTGATGGTTGGACTCGATGATCCCAAGGGTCTCTTCCAACCTAAATGATTCTATGATTCTATAAGGAAGAAATGTTTTACGCTGAGGGTGGTAAGACACTGGCCCAGGTTGCCCAGAGAAATTGTGGACGCCCCCCATCCCTGGAAGTGTTCCAAGGCCAGGCTGGATGGGGCTTTGAGCAACCTGATCTAGGGGAAGATGTCCCTGTTCATGGCAGGGAGGTTGGACCAGATGACCTTTAATCATTCCTTCCAACCCAAACTATTCTATGACTCTATAAATGACATTAAAGCAAAATTAATCTGCATCAAGTAAAGCACGCACAAACTGTGAATGTACCATAGAACATAAAAATGGACTTAAATGAAGCCACAAACAGGATAACCCACATTTTACTGCCCATTACAAACCCAATGCTAAGAAACTAACGCCTTCTTGCATTAGCTCTGATGAGCTCCTCTTCCAACAAGATTCCACTTTAAGCAAGACTGTCCTCTAGAACAGAGCACTTCAGAAGCAACGGCTCTCACACAGAGATGCAAAAGCAAACTTTGCCCTCCCTTAAAATAAAGGTATGCAGCAGGCAGGTCTGAGGAACATTCTTCTCCTCCTCAGAGCGTGCTATTGTCTGTCATCATCCAGAAAAGCAGAAAATAAGTACTCTGAGCAACAATTCCCAATTATAAACTTCAGATGTAACTTAACACTGCCCTAAATGCTTAAAAGACAGCGTGATTCTGCCTTGATCTCAAGCACCACCTGAAAAGCGAGACTTACTCTCATTTTGAAGAGTGTTAATGGCATCATCCATAATGCAGTCTGGGGAAAATCCTGCAGTCTTCGATAACAAGCCCAGCAAGGAAGCAATCTTCAATCTTACAGAGGCATCGTTCTCCTGGAAGGAAACGACAGACACCCTCCGTCATTTTCCAGTTTGAAGAGCATAAAACATGACACGCAGGCAGGACCCATATATAATTCAGCACAAAGTTCTGAATTTTATCACGATGTAAATACAGAATGTTTACACGGCAACTTCCAGTACATTTCAAAATGATTCTTTTACTCATAAATCCTCAAAACTACCTTCATACTGTTTGAAAATCTAAAGTTTAAATAAATCAGGTTTTCGAGATGCCAGAAAATTCAGTGTTGATGTCTTTGTAAATTTCTAATGAACAAATGGGAGGGTTTTAGGAGATGAATTGAGACTGATGGTCTCTTGACTTCTGCTAAGCAGCGAGGTCTGTGGGCTACAGAAAACAACCGTTTCTCTTAGTGGTGGGGAGGAATCCTGCCAATCTGACAGCAATAAAAAAAAAAAGAGAAACCCAACACAGCAAGGTAAAAAAAATAAATAAATAGAAGCATATGTTAGCTGCATACATCTACTCATTTAAGCAACAGCAAAAGCTGGCACAGGTGATAATTACATAAATAAACTTCACAAATTAGTATTAATTTTAAAAGTTCGTGCATTTCAGAGTTATTATTTTCAGTCTTCTACAGACTTGTGCACACAAGACTTCTGGTCGTAACTAATTCATTGTATTGCCAAGGATATCCACTACAGGGTAGAAAGACAAAAGAAGCCTGGATTTCATGCTTAGATCTTATCAAGCAATTAATTGTGCGATGCTGAGGTGTGGTAATATTACAATTACAAATATTGCATCTTTCAACAGGTGCAGAAATATTACAGTTACAAATTTTATGTCTTTCAACAGTGTTTTGGAGAGATTTCAGTGTCACACACACCCCCCAAGTGACAAATGCGATACCCACGGGTGTAATCTCTTTCTCAGCTGAGCAGCATTTTCTCTTTTCAGGGTCAAAATTACGAGCTTGAACAACAGTTAGTGAATGCATGGATTTCTACAGTATTGCGGTGTTTACACATTTGGTGTTTACTCTCCATTACTCACATTCTTTTAAGAAAAGGACAACCCACTCCATGATTACAGAAGAAATCAATGAAAAGGGCACGTCTAAAGGCACTTTTAATAGTCTCATGAATAATGTCGGCAGTGTTGTTATTGCATTACAATCTTAGAATCATAGAATGGTTTGGGTTGGAAGGGACCTTTAAAGGTCATCTAGTCCAACCGCCCTGCCATGAGCGGGGACATCTTCAACTAGATTGGGTTGCTCAGAGCCCCATCCAACCTTACCTGGAACGTCTCCAGGGATGGGGCACCTCCCACCTCTCTGGGCAACCACCCTCATTGAAAAACATTTCTACAAGCAGCCTCCAACCCCAGGGAGCATCTTCTCCCTCCTTCTAATGGTTCGTGAGCAGGACATCAGAGAAAGTTAACCTTTTAACTTGCAGGTCTGATTGCCGTCTCCATGACCAAACCACCAGTAAGTGAAGGTGCCTCTAACCCCTCGTCCCAACCACCTTCAGGAATCAGGAAGGGACTTTCAGGATCACCTCAGGACGCTGTCTGAGGACACACCATCGCTGACAGCAACACCAGCTTACAGTATCCTGTCCCCCTGGCTTTCCCCCACACACTGCAACGCACCACCTGCTCAGATGTGTTAATTCAACTGTCAGCAGGGCCACGGGAACTACGGGTGGGAAAATGAATAAAAAAGGAACAGCCAGATTATTTTATTGTTCCAGTTCAGAGGCCTTCAGGACCGTCTGGGGACCATCCTATCATAATATAAAGCGATGAAGGAGCAGGAGGCTGCAGCACCACCCTAAACAAAGCAATGACACGACAAACAAATATGTTGTTACACAACTTCCACCACGGTTACAGCTTTCAGGGTTAGGTTTCTGAAAGATCAGTTCGAGTGCAAGTTTTCTGGAGATACTAAGAAATCAGTTCTTAAGAAAATAATGTCAGCCACAGGAGTGCAACGCTTTTTAAAAGCTGGTTTCTGTAACAGGCTGTGCACCAAAAATGTGACCTCCTCTATAGATCTGAGAGTCTCTCTTCTAACAGAGGCTACAAAACAAACTTCAGACACAAATAACCTGCATTATTTGATGAGGAACCACAGCTGTCTTCACAGAAGAAGGAATAGGTCAGGTTCCTTAAGCTGTACACTCTTTTGAGTGGAGGTCAGTCCACTGAGGAAAATAAGTTCCCATCAAAAAAATGTAAACCAGTCTCAACACACAAGCCAAAGCAGGCAGAGTACAGAAATAGGTAAAATGCAGCTTAGAGCTTTAGTGTAAGTTCAAAGCAAAATAGACTCAACTGGAAGACAGACAGAATAGCACAAGGACATTTATGAAAAATATTTCAGCCTCCTGTACAGCTCTGTCAGATGCAAAGAAGTTTTGCTTTATCAAGTGAAGGATCAGTATCTGGATACTACGAAGAGTATATTGCTTCTGTTATTTATTTGTTATTCTGCTGTTAAGATTTTTTTGTTGAAAAGTTTTTCAGAAGTGTGATTTTAAAAGTGCTTTGTTCGCACCATAAGCAATAGCTACAGAGTTTCTCCACTGCTAGAACAAATTAAGAGCAAGGTAAGGAAACATCAGTCAAGAAGGGTTCACATAACGTTGAACCAGCTTTGAACAGCTGGGTTCCCTAGAAAACCTCTTGTCATGTGTCATGTCCCTTGTTCAGTTAATTTAACACTAATCATACAGGCCACCTGCAGGGATAACAGTCACACCGTTGTCACAGGCTCCTGAAATCATCAAAGGGACCGAGTAACATGATCAGGAATCACTTGGGTAAGGAACTGTAGTCACTCACTCTCCACACACAGGGCTTCCAACAGCCCAGGCTTTTGGCAACCGGGTCAGGACCAGGAGGAGCCACATCCAAACCCAAGAAAACAAGACCAGCACACTTGGCTCCCAGCTTCATCACCTTGTAATAATGCTCCAGTAGGATCCTGACAACCCCTTCCACGCTCTCTACTTCCACGGGCTTCCTGGCAAACTGGAGCAGGTACTGCAAGGCATCTGCAGGTGAGGTGGCTTTGCACAGGTCGACATGGAGCGCCGCTGACTTACTGGGCTTGGTCAGCCGCAGCTTCTTAGCAGACAGGTCCTCATGCTGCTGCTGTGGGCAGAGGGACACAGTTCAGGAACACAGAGCAAATCCTGACCCACTGCTTCCCAGAGTGAACACTGGCTCAGCACCAAGCCTGAGGAAGTTCCTACACCCCGCAGCAGTCACTGGTCTCTCCCTTATCTATCTTAGGAACGAACACATCTTCAGCTCCCTGTAGCTGCTCCTATCATAGAATCATCTAGGTTGGAAGGGACCTTTTAGATCATCAAGTCCAACCATCAACCTAACTCTGAAAAAAGCCATCCCTAAACCATATCTCTAAGCACTATGTCTGCCCGCATTTTGAACGCTTCCAGGGATGGTGCCTCAACCACTTCCCTGGGCAGCCTGTTCCAATGCTTAATAACCCCTTCAGTAAAGAATGTTTTCCTAATATCCCATCTAAACCTCTCGCAGCACAACTTGAGACCACTTCCTTTTGCCCTATTGCCTGTTCCTTGGGAGAAGAGACCGACCCCACCTCTCTACAACTTGTCTTGCTCTGGCAGCCCCTATCCCCGGGAAACACTGTCTCTCTTAAATTTATGAGAAGCTGTTAAACCTACACAGCCAAATTCTGGCCCTTCCAACCCCAAACAACCAACCCAAGGCAAACGAGACTTCTCGCCTGCCCAACAGCCGGGAGCAGCCGAGACACTCGCTGCCATAAAACTCGCTGCCGTTCCTCTGCCCCCGGCAGTCATGACACTCCCCTGGCCGCCCCCTCCCCACCCTGAGGAGGGCATTCTCCCGCTCCCGCACACAACCTGAGCCAGCCCCCTTCCCTCCAGGCAGCCCCCATTTCCCTAAACCCGGGGCCAACCCCTCCCGCTCCTCACCGGCCACCCCGGCCCTGAGGCCCTCGCCCCATGGCGGCGGGCAGCGCTCCGAGGTTAGGCCCCAGGCTAGGCCGGCGGCTTCTCCCACAGCCCCGCGCCACCCGCCGCACCGCGGAGCTCGGGGCCGTTCCCCCCAACCCCGCGCAGCCCGGCGGTGGTGCGTTACCTGGACCACCTTGGTGAACTCCTCGTACACCCGCTTCTTCAGGTGCGCCGCCATGCCGCCGCCCGGCCCTCCGCGGCCGCCGTAAGCGCAACCCGGAAGAGAAACCATAGAGTCGCCAGCAGGGAGGCGGTGAAAGAAGCGTCCTCTCTTTCCAGCTGGAGGTCGCGCTCTATGGTCAAGCGGCCGGGCCCCGGACGGGGGTGGTGGTGGCGTGGCCTCCCGTTGCCATGGGAACGCGGGCTGGACATGGCGGCTGCGGCCTGGGCCGCCCCGCAACCGAACCCCGCCAGGGGGTCGGCCTTGTCAGCGCCGCGCAGTTTTACCCCAAAATACCCACCGGTTTCGTTATTATTTGAGGTTAAACCAAAACGGAATAATGGAATCACAGCTTGCTTTGGGTTGGAAGGGACCTTTAAAGGCCATCTAGTCCAACCGCCCTGCTGTAGGCAGGGACATCTTCAACTACATCAGGTTGCTCAGAGCCCTGTCCAACCTGTCCTGGGATGTTTCCAGGGATGGGGCATCTCCAACCTCCCTGGGCAACCTGGGCCAGTGTCTCACCACCCTCACAGGCAAGAATGTCTTCCTTAGATCTAGTCTAAATCTCCCCTCTTTTAGTTTGAAGCCATTTCCCCTTGTCCTATTGCTACAGGCCCTGCTAAAAAGTCCCTCTCCAGATTTCTTGTAGCCCTCCCCTTGAGGGACTGGAAGGGGCTCCAAGGTCTCCACGGAGCCTTCTCTTCTCCAGACTGAACCCCCCCAGCTCTCTCAGCCCGTCCTCCCAGCAGAGGGGCTCCAGCCCTCCCAGCATCTCCGGGGCCTCCTCTGGCCCCGCTCCAACAGCTCCGTGTCTCTCCTGTGCTGAGGCCCCAGAGCTGGAGGCAGCACTGCAGGGGGGTCTCCCCCGAGCGGAGCAGAGGGGCAGAATCCCCCCCCTCGCCCTGCTGCCCACACTGCTGGGGATGCAGCCCAGGCTGCGGGGGGGTTTCTGGGCTGCCAGCGCACATTGACGGCTCATGTTGACCTTCTCACCCACCAACACTCCCAAGTCCTTCTCCTCACGGCTGCTCTCCATCCATTCTCCACCCAGCCTGGATTTGTGCTCATGATTGCCCCCACCCAGGTGCAGGACCCTGCACTTGGCCTCGTTGAACTTCATGAGGTTCGCATGGGCCCACCTCTCAAACCTGTCCAGGTCCCTCTGGGTGACATCCCATACCTCAGGCGTGTCATCCCGTCCCCCAGGCGTCTCAACCACACCACTCAGCTTGGTGCCATTGGCAAACTTGCTGAGGTTGCACTCAATCCCACTGTCCACCTTGATTAGGAATTATTGAAATCCATTAGCATAAAGATAAAACTTCAGAACTAGAGGATTTGGGTGGGAAGATGTCAGTAAATAAAGCACTTTTGTATCATTCAAAGAGCTTTTAAAAGTTATTTATTTAATATCTGAGAGATTATTGTCCTTAACTGGAAGAAATCCATCTTATAAGAAATAAAGGAAATACGATCATAATCGAATTAGCCATTATGGTTTTCAGAGTGATTAAAACCAAGCTAACAGCCAACTCCAATATAAAAATAAACTTTCAAATACTAAGATTTTTAAAACACGATGTGGGACCCAATGCGTGTTCTTTGAAGGAGAATATGCACTGAAGTCCCAGGTTGTCGCTTCAATAGTGCTTCCTTCCCGTCAAATCCTGGTGGGTTTTCCCTATTCTTCCAGAAGCTTATATAGTTAGAAATAATATCGTAATAATAATGAATGTCATAAGAAAAAGATTAAAATAGTGCAGCCTGAGAGAGGAGTGCATGTCCTTAGGTTATAAACTCCTCTCATCAGCGCTGGTATTTTTGCCTTTTGTTGATCCAGGACCAGAGCTGAGGTTCTCTATCTTTTCTTCAGAATAAATAATAAATAACGGTAATAAATACATTGGCTAGAGAGTAGGCTGTCTTCTGGAGGAACAAAAAGAGAGCATGGGACACTGAATCCTTCTTTTTAACCTAGGTTCTAGTGTGGAAAGCAGTGAGAAGACGACTTTTTGCCTTCTCATTAAGGATCCAAATTTAAGTCGAGCATGTGTTAATGTACTGTCAGTGATTCCATTGGGAATTGCGCGTATGTGACCTGTTCCCATTTGCACTGAGAGACCGACTCCACGTGTCCACAAGACATAACTGGGATTATTAATTTCTCTTAGGTTGAGTGAGGTTGGCTTGACCCTCAGATCTCGCTCTCTGAACTTACCTAATAGTCAGCAACGCTGAAAGAGTAAAATTCCTCCTGTTTCTGATGCCTTTTAAATCGTACAGTTATCCCCGAAAGTACAAGAAAAAAGTGCTCTTTAATTTGGCAAACAACTGAAGGAGATCCTTTCATTGGGCCATGTGGTTTTTTTCCTGTCTATCAGGTAGTCCATGGCTTAGTCTCCGTGGCCCAAGTTAATTTGTTTAATAATCGCTTTCTTCCATTCCCCATCAATGGTGGCACTTAGCTACCACCAGGTGAACAGGAACTTGTAGAAGTAGTCATGCGATTTGAAGCGAAAACCTTTTTCAGCAATGTGGGGCTGAAAGGATATTTTATATCCTTTGGCTTCAACGTCCATTTGAATGCAGTCCAGCAGATCAGAAATACTTGGCGCTGCCTTCCAGGGGCCAAACTTCACCACGGATTTTTTATCCATGTCCAAGCTGTTCAAGGCATCCTGACATCTGGCCGCGTCCTCCTCAGTTTTGACCACGCACACGATGACGCCGGACCGGCGGGACGCGACCGCTTCCGCCCTGGCGATGCGGATCATCAGTTCGATGTTCTCGCTGTAGTTGGGCACACGAGCCAGAAACTGCTTCCTCGCCACGAGCTCCCCGAAGATCTGCGGGGAGTCCTCAAGCTGCTTGATTAGAGGTTCGATGTCGTAGAACAACGCTTCCTTGTAGACGTCCTGGATGCACTGGGTGGGCACTTGGTTACTGCGCAGGTACTCCAAGATGTATTTGAAATAGGTGCCGGGCCTGTCGATGAAGAACCTTCCTTCAGAGTCAGTCCGGAGTTTGGGCTGGCCGGTGAACATCTCTGCCAGCTTGGAGCCAGGGTGTTTCTTTAAGGTGCTCAGCGTTGTCGTGTACATCTCCCCACCGACGTTTAACTCCACAATTGGTGACAACTGCAAGTATCACAAGGGGACAAAAATCCATGTGCATTACCTGTCTGAGGCTGTCTATGTGGAGATGTCAAGGAAAAGAAAAAAAATGCCATCGCAGCTGGAAATTGGAATGGTGGTGTGAAGAGCGGTATGAGCCCCCACCTCTTGGGGGACAGGTGGGAACATCCAGCCCATCTGCTAAAAGCAGATGCAGGGTGTTTATACGGCCCTCATAACCAGAGCAGCAGAGACTGGGACATTTCTAAATGGCTGAGTCCTCACTACATCTTTGGGACATAGGAAAATGTTGTTTTCATAGAATCATAGAATGGTTCAGGTTGGAAGGGACCTTAAAGATCATCCAGTTCCAACCCCCTGCCCTGGGCAGGGACACCTCCCACCAGACCAGGTTGCTCCAAGCCCCGTCCAGCCTGGTCTTGAACCCCTCCAGGGATGGGGCAGCCACAGCCTCCCTGGGCAACCTGTTCCAGCGCCTCACCACCCTCACAGTAAAGAATTTCTTCCCGATATCCAATCTAAACCTACCCTCTTTCAGTTCGAAACCGTTACCTATCATTACACTTCCTTATCAAGAGTCCCTCCCCATCTTTCCTGTAGGTCCCTGTTAGGTACTGGAAGGCTGCAATAAGGTCTCCCCGGAGCCTTCTCTTCTCCAGGCTGAACAACCCCAACTCTCTCAGCCTGTCCTCATAGCAGAGGGGCTCCAGCCTCTCATCATCTTTGTGGCCTCCTCTTGACCCACTCCAAAAGGTGCATGTCCTTCTTGTGCTGCCCATTTTGCCACTAAGGAAGAGGGACAAGAAGTACCCTGCCCAGGGAAGCTGTTGGTGACTACAGGATTGGATGTCGATCTCCTAAATCCCACACAAGCATTGTCCCTGCTGGCCCCTGTCCTTCCAGTGAGGGCGATCTGAGCCCTCACCCTCCTCCCCGTGGGCAGAGGGACAAGGATAGAGCGCAAAGCTGTGCAGCTCCATTCCTCTTAACTGAGCTGGTGTTTTCTCTTCAAAGGAGGAACTAAAGCTCTTTGAAACTTTAGAAATGGGTGGAACTGGCTTCCACCCGTCTGAGGGTTTAGTTGTAAGTACTGAACCGAGACATGAAAGTCCAGCATGTCAGAGGTGGAGGACAGAAGCTGTTTAGCAAAGTGCTTTAAAAACGTATGATAGCTTTAGCTAGGAAGTAAAGGAAATACTTCATGCAACTGACGTGAATTAAAGAAGGAAGAATGTAAAGTTTGGATTTTTTTGTTTGGATCTATTTTACTTCACTGTGCATTAACACCACTGCCTGGCGTGCCTGGAAAGCTGGACCTGGTGCCTCTTCTGATGACCTTCCTGATGGTTCAGTGCTGAAGAGTTTTAAGAGTCTCCCTTTGCACTGAGTCATTTTTTATAACAGTCAACAGAGAACAAGAAGAGGGAAGAAAGGAGGCAGTTATTTCTCCTCCCGCCGTCACTGCTGTAATGCGAGTCACATGCTTGGCCAGGACCACACCTGCCATTGGGAAGGTGTGAGTCAATAAACAACCCTTTTTTCCAGGAGCTAACTTGCTCTTTCTTGGATCCGATCACACAAGGATCTGCTTCAGTGCTGCTAGTCACATGCCTCAAGCGAAGCATGGAGTTAAGTCCTTAGCTGGATCCCACAGGTGCAGGCCCACGGGATGATGTGAGCTGATCTCGCAGCTCACACCAGGAGAAGGGGGAGCTCCTGCTGCTCTCTCCCCTTTCCATCCTTGTACGTGCTTCTGTTGCTCACCTCCTGCCAGCTCTGCTTCTTCTTCATCTTGCTGAGCTGAATTGGCTCACAGAGGATTTAACAAGCACCAGAGCTGGCAAAAGGAAGGGACTAGGAACAGACAACCTGGAGCAAGGGGAGACCTTTCACTTGAAACAGCAGCAAGGGATCAGATTTAGCGGAAATTTGCTCACAGCCTAGGCAAGACAGGGAAAAAAACAGAAGATTCAGGCCAAAGACCCAGCTGGAATATTGCTTTGCCCTAGTGTGGGTGGCTTCGTCTCCAGGGCAATCATTTGCACTAGGGCCAAACAGATACAAAGAAAATTATTCTGTCTGGGACTATCTGGTGATTTCCACCCACTGAAGAACACAGCCCAAAGCCGTTTCTGTAGCGAAGGCTCTCAGATGCGTTATTTGTCCGAGTGATAACAACAGCTTTCCCTGGCAGGGATCATTTGACAGGAGGGTCTCATGTTTTTGAGCCTTTGCTCCTTTTTCAGATGGCAGGTCAGATGTTTCATGCCATTTGTCACTAATACAAATGGATAACATGTCCTTCATTAATACAGTAGCCCAACTAACCTTATGTTCCAAGATCTTTGATTAAGGGTTTTGGCCTGGGACCAAACTGGTTCCCAGCAGACTGGGAATACTGGCACCAGCTGATTCCCAGCTCTCTAATTAGCCAGTGAGGTGACGCTTAGGAAGTCATTCCACCTATTTGTGCCCCAGTTTCTTAATCTGCAAAACAGTTAACCTCCTTGGGGTAGCTGCAGTAACTTGCAATCTATACCTGAAAGGTGCAACACAAGGAGGTTGGATTTGTTAAAGACGGAGAGGTCAGGGGAAGAACAGAGAAAGCAAACTGGTTAGCGACAGACTGAGGGCAGAGAGGAAAAGGAAAACATCATCTGGTCTTGTCTCTGATTTCTGCCTGGTAGTACGCTGCTTGTCTTGAGATTGCCATTGATTTTCCTTAGACCTAGAAAAACTACTGCTCCCAGCTGATGATTCTGTATGTCTACAACACAGGGCAGCTTTTGTGTCATTAGAGACTGTAAGAAACTGTTGAACCCCCCCCCCCCCCCGCCAAAACTCACAACAGGCTTTTACTTAGGGGGTCTGATAAATTAAAGTTAACATCAAATTAATTCCACCTCTTCTCAAAGGAGAAAAAGAACCACTGTGGTTATTTGCTGTTGCCAGATCTTGCGTGCCTGCGAGGGACGTGGCCCTTTGTGTAAGCAAACTGGTGCAAACAGGTCGGAGTCAGGCACAGCTTTTTACCTAGAGTCGTCGTCTTGGTCACACATCTGGCAAGCCCCGGCGTCTTCAAAATAGCAGATGGGAGGTAAAACCCCCCTCTAACGTAGCCCAAAGGGGATTCTCTGATCCCACTGGAGGACTGTGTCCCCGAGCCCGTACCTTACTCACCGTGTGCAGGCTGCTGGTGACCTGCTTCCCAAGGGGCTTGTGCTCCGACGAAATGCTCATCTCCCCCGGGAGGTAATGGCTCGGCGTCGTGAGAAAACCTGCTGCTCTGCGCTCAGGTCCTGCCCCACACACAGGACGGCTCCTCGCCGCGCTTCAGTCCTCTTTCACTTGGGTTTTTCTTCCTTGGGTCTGTTTTTTTCCAAGCTGCCAGCCCAGACGCTGCCCCGGAGGCTCCAGTTTGCTCCAGGCACAACCCTGGAACAGGTCGCAGGTGTAGGGAGAGGGGAGGGAACAGCCTGAAAGCGGAAGTATTTGCTCATTAGTTTTCTGGCAACCAGCGAGGTGCTGGGTGGACTCGGGCTGGCTGCCAGCGCACAGCTCCTGTAATGCTATCTGCGCGGTGACTAAGAGACAAATAATCCTTTCCAAAGGAGGCCCAGTGCCCAGAGCACCTCCGAGGAATCCCGCAACGTGGGGTTCTGCCTTCTGAACCGATTGTATCGAAACCAGTAATCATTTTCACAGCCTTTTGGCCTCCATGCACTGCACGGTTTATCCCAAACCACCTCATTGATCCCATTTTTCATCGCCGTCGATGTCAGATCAGGACGTCTACAATCTGTCCGAGGTGGTGGCGTTTTCTTCCTTGCCAATACAATCTCCGGGCACTGTGTAATTTGTGCAAGGTAAATAAAACCAAACCTGAATCTCTGCTTGAGCCTGAACTCTTCTTTTCGATTGCTCATAAATATTTGATTAATATCTTTGCATGGCACTCTTTTCTAATATCCTGTATGCACCAAATATCGCAAGTGGAGAGCACCACAGATTTAGTGGTAGTGGGACTGTTTCTCGCAGCATTGAAACACTCACAAGGATGTCTGTGATCTTTACATTTTTTAAATGCAGAGGTTCATACCAGAGGGAGCCTAAATAACCTCTCCGGAACCATACCACAGGCCTGCAAAGTCTCCTTGGTTTTATTCTAGGTGTTTCTGAGTGCACTGTTGCTTTCAAATTTGTCTTCAGGCCACTCATTGTTTCCGCGTCTTTGTTCCGTTTGGCCGTGGACATGGTTGTCCAGAGGTGTAAGTCAACGTTTATGATGAGGCACAATATCTTTTATTAGATCAGCTCATAAAGGTGGATAAAAACATCTGTGCTTTAGGGCACATGAGGCTTTCTGAGGTCTGTCAGCTTCTGTTTCAGCTTGCTTGGGGGTTTTTTTTTCCCATTTTTTCCCAGTTTTCCAGTTTGTCAGTCTAATAAAAAGTGTTATCTCCTCTACCAACCTTGCCTCACTCTCTTCCATTTCAAGCTGCTTCCTGATACCAGCAATCAAAGAGAAAATCTCAGACAAATACAGCGCTTCCTAGGAATCTTCCTGGGGGAGATGTTAATGATGAAAAGTGACGGCGTGGTATATAAGGAAACCATTTGCACAAAATCTGTATTGTGCTCATAGACACCAGCTTTGCTGGTTTTGCATCCTCCGGGGGTTTTGCTGGATCTATATCTTCCCGGAATAGAGCATCAATCTGACCAGAAGCTTGAGGCACAGAGGAAAAAGTGTTATAATTTGCACTGATTCACTCACCTTGAGAATGAAGCCAGTCCTCATCCAAGGCTCCGTCAAAGCTGGACCCAGAGTCTTTTGAACACTTTGTGCATTTTGCTGCTCTGAAGCATCAGTAATAGCCTGTGTCTGAGTTACCTCTGCTGCTTTGAGTAGAAGGACTTGAATTTTCCCTTTGCCAGACCAGAAGAATTAATAGTGCTGGATGCACTAGGGACGGCTGCTTGGGAGCCCAGGGTTTGTGACTTGTCATAAATTTTTAAAAATCAATGCTTATTAGAAAACAGGGAGAGCCTGAAGATCTGCATCTTCTGCGTCTTTAATTCCTGCAAATCCCATTCTTTGGGCTGGCTTACGTAGGTGCTTCAGAAAATATCCCGGATGTAACTGACAGAGGTGGAGTTCAGACTCCTTCTACGCAGCACGTCTTCGATGCTGGAGGTGGTGACCTTTCCTTCTGCAGCTGCAGAACTGGATAGACAGGTGGACCGTCACCTCCTTGCTCCCACAAGCTTGTGACTAGGGAAGGGTGAAGAGCAGTAGAAGAGGTTCAAAAGCTCATCTGGAGGGCGTCCCTAAACCAGAATCAAGGATGGCTGATGGGGTTCGATAAGCAAAAGGACTAGTCATTAGCTGACGTCCACAAGCCTTTTCTACTGCTAGGCCAACCGCAGCTGGTCCTTCAGTCTGATGAACGTACTGGTCTGGTTCCCCCACTCTTTTGCTCCTTTTTTATGACTTGGCCACTTTTGCTAGCACATTATGGGACAAAGAATCATCCTGAAAGGCTGTGAAGTATTTTGGCTGGAAGTCACCATGTATGTGAAAAGTCTGATTGTTATTATTTGTGCTTCTTCTGGGACTTCTTAATCCCACCAACTGCATGACTTGCTTTAAGATGGCATTTTTCAGTCCTGCTCTACAAATTACTCCCAGTTGGACTTTTTTTCCCCATTTCAGTAAGGGTTTCATTTAAACTGCCAAATTCATCTGATCTCAAAAGAGACCTTAGGAAGAACTTCTCACAGCGCAAGCCACTGGCATATCGCTGCCTGCCCATGGAGATTTGGTGCCTTTTTTTCAGGTGGTCACACCAGAGGTAGCATCCTGGACCACACGTCTTTGGTGTCACAGCTTGCTGGGCGGGTGTCCGACTCTTCGTCAAAGCCCTGTGTGTCTGCACTAAGTGAAAACAGTCACTCTTGCAGTTTGTCAGTCCTCCTTTTACCCCATGGTCAAAGCCACGCTGAGGAAACCAGTGGGTGGGGGAGCAGCCCATGACAGGCAGAAGTGGGATCAGGGGTTTGGAGGGGACCGGAGGAGGCAAGGCTCTCAGCAGTCCATGCTGCTGGTAGCAGCTAGCTGAGGCTGGTTTGAATTTCATTCTTCCCTTGAGAAGGAAGTAAAAAGCCAAGACCATGAAAATCTCCATAGCCTCGGGCGACCAGGGTCCTGGGATTCCCACAACCGGCAGCTCCATTGTAGCTGCTGCTCCGCACCCCCTGGAGAGGTCTTGGCCACAGCTGTGCTGTTTCCGTGAGGTTAGTGAGGTTTCTCCCTTTGGGGAATGGGATTTGATTTGTATTAAGCTGGAATTTCCACCCAGGATCTCTGTTGGGCTTTATGTTTGTTACTAGTTGGCCTGGCTCTCCGAAATCCTTCATCCTTGGGGCCTTTTAAAGCTGCGTCTGATGCACTGGTGGTCTGTTGGGGATCCACCTGTTTGCTGTCGAGCAGAGAAAGAGAGCTTTGAGGATGTTTGTGGAGGAGATCTAGCAGGATCAGCAAGGTCCTGTCCTCAGAGGGGCGGCTGCTGAGGCCTATTGGAGAGGCCGGCTGCCCAAATGGCTCATGAGCCATGAGAAGGACATGGAAGAAGAACCACTTAGATGTTCTCCATTCCTCTCCTGGCTCCTCGAGCACAGCGATGCTTCAAGCCTCCTGCCTGTTCTGCTCGAGGTGACCATTGGCCCTGACATTTCTTTTGTAGGCAATTCAAAAGTAGATTTTCCTCTGCTCACGTGTGTTGTTTTTTTTTTAAGGAAGAGGGATATTTCCAAGATTGTAAGGTTGACAGGAAGGGACCATCCTTTCACTGTCTTTGTGGAAAGGATTAGCCTGTGCCTGGACCTTGTATGAGCAACCACAATATGAATCATAAGAATAATCATACTAATGGTGAGAACTTTGTGACTGCCAAAGAATGAATAACAATGACAGTGGCTTTGTGGGGAATAAATGTGTGGTTTTTGAAAATTGTATAAATATGTACATAACAATGAACTGGAGCATCTCTATGCTGGTGCATACATCAGCTCGGAAGATAGTATTATCTATAAAAATATTTATAACAGATTTATTTCCTTAACGCATTGAATTGACAGCTTCAGTTTAATAGAATTGGGTCAACGACATTCAGATTTGGGTTTTATGCCCTAGTACAAGTAAATACACTAAATCCAAGGGGAAAAAAAATAAGAATGACATGCTTAAAACAGGAAGGGAAATGAGCATTTTGGATGTGGGGAAGCAGCTGGGAGCAGCTCCTGTTTGCCTTTCTGCTCTTGTTCCCTCTTCTCCAGGATCTAGGTTTCTCAAAGAGATAAAACCCTTTTACTTTGGTCCGTTTTGCTGGAGCATGGAGGTGACAATCCATAGCTGATCTCCGGCCTTTGTGTTATATGCTAGCCGCTAGCGTTATGACTACTGAGAGTGATGATAGACCAATGGAAGGGGCACCTAAAGAAGGTGATTCCCAGGAGCCGTCTGCTCCAGGGCATCTTAGTGGAGGAAATTCCTGTGAAGAGCCAGGTTATTTTAAGCAGCGGTGGATGGGTTAGCAAAGAGGGGAGGCAACAGACTTGGTGCGGCTCTTCTGAACAGTAGGAATGTGGATAGTATTTGATCCAACTGGGACTTGTCAGGGCATCCCATTCTCTGTCCTGGAATTTGCCAGGGGATGCACCAAGACAAGCCAGGTCTCTCACAAAGGTCATGGGAAAACCAGATATTTTTTTTGTCTTCTGAAATACATTCACTGTCTCCTGCAAATTGCCAGGTTGCTCTGGTGACCTGCAGTCAGCCTGCACCATTTGTGAAAATTTTGCTGAAAAGCAAAACCATCAGCATTTTTCTTTAGGTCTGCTCAGGAATTGCATGGGTGCAGCCAGGCTGGTGGCTCTGCAGCCCAGGAGCCGCTCCTAAATCAAACAGCCGTGCGCTGCGCAAACACCATCGGCATTTCTACCCGCTGCCTTCCAGCCGTTTATCAGCTCCACACACCTTCGTGGACCTGGGGAATGCATGGCTGGTGGCTTGTATAGAGGTCTGAGCTGGCTTTGGACAGGCCCCACGACACCATCAGAAGCCAAGGAAGCAAAATGCCTCCTGGCCAAGCAAATGCATGCGCCATCCCCAGTGGATGAATGGGGGAAGGCATCCTCGGGATACAAACTTAACCACTCACATTGCCATCGGTTAGAACAACCCAACAGGCCCATCAGTGTTCATGTTCTCCTGATCCTCATGCCCATTGTCTTCTTTCCCGTGTTTATATCATGTTCAGCTTAGGTTGTTGGCTTTGCTGCAGTAAGGAGCCAAACTAGATACATCAGTGTTGTCTTCTCCCCGTCTTTATCTCCTCATGTGCTTTCCCTTCCTGAGCTCTCTCCCAGCCCTTGACATGCCACATGGAGGGTGTGGGGCAGAGCTGGGTGCCACTATTTCCAGGTCCCCGTCACACAGCAGTCCTACTGAACACGTTGGCATGGGTCCATTCAGCTGGTCACTCCCTCTTGAGAGACACCGGGTTGTCTGCAGTCCAAGTTCAGGCTGATGCTGTTGGTCTAGTCAGAAAAAAAAAGGTCAATCTGCAGAAAAGAGGATTATTTCAATGTAGTCTATGAAGGACGGCAGCCCAACCGGTGGGTTTACGCCTGGTCGTGTTGCTGAGGCTACAATGCGCTTCTCCCAAGCTGGCGGTAAGAGAGAAGAGGCTGGGCTAGTCATGGAAAACCAAGGCAGAGAGATAAGACTATTTGCTGCCAGCTCAATGCGCAGAAATAAGGAGGGAAAGAGACTGTAGGACAGTCGGTGCCTCCGGGGTGGTTTTGAGACTGGGCAGAGATTTAAGCATGACTGAATTCAAGATAGTGTCTACCATTGCTCAGGATGTCAGGGCAGGGGACGTGGTGGTGTTAAGGAATGGGGAATATTAGTGGTTCAGTTTAAATGAAATTAATCGCTTAGAGTTAATCACTTAGTGCTAGGCCGCGTTGGCATAGTACTTATCTAGAACTTGCTTAGCATTAGTAGCTAAGGTTGCTGAAGCCTTAGGCTGCAAGCTGAGCGCTTTCACCGAGATAAGTTGAATTCGTATTGAATTTCTACTTAGTTACATAAAGGAAGGCCCTGAGACCCATACAAACCAGGAGATAAGGAAGCTACAGCCAGCAGCAGAGGCTGCAACCCAATTAGAACAGTTAACGACCTGCCTGAAAACAGAGAAAGAATCCAATGAGGATGAAGAAGACCCCAGACCATAAATTACCATTGGACCAAGGGGCGCATGCAAGGCAGGTGAAGGACAGGTGCATAGATTGTAAGGGTGTGATTGCCCAGGAATTTCTTTGTTCTGGATGCCCCTCCAGAGGTACGCAGCTCGAGCTGTCCTAGCTGCCGTACCACCCAAATTAATTATTTCTTTTGGGATTCTTGCCTGAGACTCTGCTACTGGAAACCCAGGGCGAAGAAAACTTCTCTAACAGTGGGGGGATGCTTCAAAGCCACAGTGCGTTTTGTTATTACATTGTGAAATAAGTTTTATTTTCTGTTCTATTTATTTTCTGTTCTATTAGAGCTTCACTAAAATAAAAGCAAGAGCTGGAGTTCCTGCTTTTCTGTTTCTTTACAGTGCTGTGGACCTTCAGAGTGCTGCTGAGCAATCAGGGCCCTACTAAAGGGGTTAACGTGAGCACGAACTCATGACCAAGGCGTGGAGCTGCCTCTAGGTGATGGGAAGAAACAAGGGAACCCTCTGCAGAGCATTTGCTCATTTTAGACTGAGACTTTTAGAATGAATCTTTTTAGATGAGTCTGTGATATCAGTCTGAAGGATGTTATTTCATTCTTGCAGTGTGGCAGATTCACGCAACACGCGTGGAGCCTGCAGCCCAGGGCATGGTTGCAATCCTCCTCTCACCACAGATGCTCGGAGAGCTCCAGTTTCCTTAATCAAAAGTGCCAAGCCGATGGAGCACCAGGGTTTGTTCCGTCAAAGCAGCGCTGTTTCAACAGCTGAATTTGTTTTATAGTGGCCTGAAGAGGCAAGGGGACGCCTCCCTGTAGTGCCCAGCTCAGTAGGACTTCTGCAGGGTGGTGTGTCTGGGAGGGAAGGAGTCACCTGGAGGTGAGACCCAAATTCTGCTGACGGCTCCAACCCCCCTGTGAAGGGCTTCCAGCCCCTGCTTCCCCATCCAGCGAGGGCTTTGCTCCTGCTCTCCCCACAGCTCACAGGGATTGGAGACAAGCAAAGCCGTGTCTTATTACTCACCCCAGCTGAGCATCCCCACCTCCTCCTCTGCCCCGGCTCCGGAGGGTTCACAGCCAAGTAGGGAGGAGGCAGAATTGTTCCCTGGTGTCGCTGAGGCTGTCAGGGATTGCAGCAGATTGTCCCCAGGGCTGCGTGTGGTGGAGATCATAGAATCGTAGAATCATAGGGTTGGAAGGGACCTCTGGAGATCATCTAGTCCAACCCCCTGCCAGAGCAGGGTCACCCAGG
Source organism: Larus michahellis (assembly GCF_964199755.1). Classification (NCBI taxonomy): domain Eukaryota; kingdom Metazoa; phylum Chordata; class Aves; order Charadriiformes; family Laridae; genus Larus; species Larus michahellis. Next base: position 217,413,977 of record NC_133896.1, read on the forward strand.
GCAGGTTGCACAGGAACGCGTGCAGGCGGGTTTGGAATGTCTCCAGAGACGGAGACTCCACCACCTCTCTGGGCAGCCTGTGCCAGGGCTCTGCCACCCTCACAGGAAAGAAGTGCCTTCTCATGTTGAGGTGGAACTTCCTGTGTTCAAGTTTGTGCCCGTTACCTCTTGTCTCCTCACTGGGCACCACTGAGACGATCCTGGCCCCATCCTCCTGACACCCACCCTTTAAGTATTTATAAGCATTGATAAAGTCCCCCCTCAGTCTTCTTTTTTCCAGACTGAAGAGACCCAAATCCCTCAGCCTTTCTTCCTAAGAGAGGTGTTCCGGTCCCCTCGTCATCCTGGTATCCCTTTGCTGTCCCCTCTCCAGCAGTTCCCTGTCCCTCTTGAACCGGGGTGCTGGGTCTGAAGGGCTGGATGAATGTGGGCTGATGGAAGGGATGTGCAGGTACCGACTAGGTCGGGGAGCTGAGAAATTGGAAGTCCAGGAGAGGATGGGATGTTGGGGAAGCAAAAGAAGGACTTTGGGGAGCAGGTTGGGATCCCAGCACCAGATAATGTCAGGATTACACTAAGCTTTTGCAAGGTGTGAGAGCTGTAGGGCTGGGGGAACTTCCATCCTAAAACAAACCCAATTCCCACTCGCTGATGGAGAAAATCAGATCACCTCCCCGCACTGAAGTGTTGCCTCCATGGCCAATGTCCCCCCGGTCCTCATGGGCTGGGGGACAGTAGCTATACAGAAGCGACAGCTGGTAGGAAACACAGGACATGTTTGCACAATTCTTTGCATTTTATTTACATTATCAAAGAGACTGATTGGGAGGGTTTAGGCACACACAGGAAAAAAGCATCGCTTCAAAGTTACAGATACTTTTTACAAAGCAATAACACGAAACACTTACTTCTGCCCTGCAGAAATCCCCCTGGGACAGGGGTGAGACGAAGCAGCAAGGTTGCCGACAGGATCGGCCGCAGGGCGAATCGGATGGTACAGGCAGTGCCCGGCGGGCAGACGGCCAAGCTCTGCGCTCCTCACGAAGGATGTTCCTTGGTGGGACTTGGCGCAGGAGAAAAACTGCCGCTGGGCTACGGACAACAGATCACCCTGCGGGGATTACAAACACGGTTTGGCCAAGACATCCTCATTCCCGGCTGGGTTTCCTCCAAAACAAGGGTTAACATTGTAAAGTCCCTGTTAATGCTCCCTGTTGTTGCTGTCGCCTCTCTGTGCTCTCCGTGTCACTACAAGGACCTTGGCCATGAGCCCTGGAGGGGCACGGGGATTTCTCCCCAAGGTGTCTCAGGGGTGAAAGTCCAACCAGCATGGAGAATGGGCTTACTTTTCAGACTAGGGGAAGATTGAAGTGTCTGTGAGCTGTTTGCAAGTGGCATGTCAAATTTAGACATTTAGAGACCTGAAAGTGCCAAATTGCTCCCTAAAATGACTCTGTTGCATTTTCCATCAGAGAAAAAAGAGAAACAGCCAGGGCAGCAACATCTGACAGCTCCTGGAATCCAGAGCTCAGGGTCCTCCAACCACCTAGCCATTTTGTCCCTGGGATCTTTTGTGTCTGCCCAAGAGCAGTCAGGCATTGCCTGTGCTGTGAGCTGGGGTGTCTTGGGGACAATGTGGAGCTCACACAATGACCTTTGCTCAGGGGCACAGCTTGCACCAGTGGGAAACTGAGAAGGACAAACCCAGGAGCATGTATCTGTTGAGCAATGCAGACTCATAACTCCTGGGATTTGAGGGTGTGATGCAAACATTGGAAAACCACCCAGCTGATGGGGCGAGAGGACAAAGTATGTTACCCCTCAGCCAGCATCTCCCTGAGCACTGCATCTCCCCAAGCTCTTACCTCAGAGGCTGGGGGTGCAGGCTCAAGAGCTGGACTGATCTTCACTGAGGTTGATCTGCTCCAGGATCTGGCTGTACCTCCGGGTGAGGGCTTTGGTGTTTTTAGTGAGGTCTGTCAGAACCTGCTGCAAGCCATTGACGTGATGGGAGAGACGCTCTTCCAGATTGCCGTCTGTGCCCTCATCTAAGGCAGTATCAGCGTCAGTGACGGTCGCCATCGGGTCATTAACAGAGGCCAGGCCTTTCTCCACCACGGGCTTGATGGCCTTGAGGAGCTGGTAGCGCTCGTAGAGGTCCGTGTGGCCACCTGGAGCCGGGGCCGCCCCCTCCTGCTGCGGGAAGACCCCTCGGAGCAGGCTGGGGAACATCACCTCCTGCTCCATCTTCTGGGTGGCCGAGAAGTACTGCTCCATGGCCCCGCTCCCACGTCTCTGACTGTGCTGGTGTGAGCTCATCTTGGGGTGCCGCCTGCTCCCCGTCCCCACTGAGAGCTTTTTATGCAGAGCCGGGGACACGTCCCTCCTCTGCTGTCCCCTGCTGCCCTCTCCTGCCAGCCCCAGCCGGGCTGGATGGCTGTGGGGCCGGGCTTGGCTCCAGCCCAGCTGGGGCTCGGCCACGCCGTGTCCCTGGCTCTGTGCCATCTGTCCTGGCCCAGCTTCCCCATGGCCTTTGCCCGGGCTGGCGGGGGATCCTTCTGTGTCCCCATGCTGTGAGCGGGCTGGCGGAGAAGGCTGGTGGTGGGACCTCTCCCAACACATGCCATCCTGTCCCCACCATCACTGCTGCTCGTGAAGCACCAAGAGAGTGGGGGAAGTGCCTGCCCCCCAGTGCGGGCAGGCTGCAGGCAGCACCATGGGAAAGCTGCATTGACTTGGGAAGGTTTGAGGAAGGAAAGGAAGCGATGGGTTTTTCTGGAGAGGGGGAGTCCCCTGTGAGCCCTGCTCCAGCCACCTCCCTTCTTCAGGGCTGGCTCACACAGCCCACCCATGGAGAGTGGCCTTGACCCTTGCTAAACACAGAAGGTGACAACAAACAAGTCATACTTGTCTGAGGGGGGTTTGCCCCAAACTGGTTATGTTGAGGAGGAAGATGACCATCAAATGGATTCAACAGCAAAATGGGGACTTTGAAACCCGAGAAGGTGTCAGCCTGAAAGGAAGCATGAAAGCTGCCAGTGTGAGGGAGAGATCTTGAAGGGGCAGTGGCAGGGTCAAAGCCTGTTGGACACCGCCGAAAGCCAACCTGCTGGCATCCCAACTTCCACCCGGGCCTGGCCAAGAATCCTCCCAGTTGGCTGCTGTGAGCAGCGTGCAGCCATCTGCGGGCTGACAGCACTGGGGGGGACCAGGCAGGGACAGAGGCAGAGCCAGCGTTGGAGAGCCTGGAAGGCACCTCTGGGGATGGTCTAGTCCAAGGCCTGCTCAAGCAGGGTCATTGCTGGCACTGTGCCTGTTTGTGCTTTGGGTATCTGCAAGGGTGGAGACGCCACCACCTCTCTGGGCAGCCTGGGCCCGTGTTTGACCACCCTCCCTGAAAGAAACAGGAGAGGTTTCTCTTCTGCTCAGATGAAGTTTCCTGTGGTTCAGTTTGTGCCCATCGGCTCTTGTCTTGTCACTGGGGCACCACAGGGAAGAGTGTGTCTCCATCCCCTCCGCACACCCCGTTAGGTCTCTGTACCCCTGGAGAAGGTCCCCCTGAGCCTTCTCTTCTGCAGGCTGAACAGTCCCAGCTCCCTCAGCCCCTTCAGCCCCTTCAGCCCCTTCACGGCCCTTTGCTGGACTCTCTCCGGTACGTCCATGTCTCTCCGGGACTGGGGAGCCCAGGCTGGAGCCAGCGCCCAGCTGTGTCCCCCAGCGGGGAGCAGAGGGGAGGGATCCCCTGCCTCCAGCTCCTCCTGGCAGGCTGGTGGCCGTCTTTGCCCCGAGGAGGCCTTGATGGCTGGCGGCCGACGTGGCCAAGCAGGGAGCCAGACCTGGGGGTCGCGGGTGGGAATTTGTGGGGTGCTTCCCCCTGTCAGCGCAGGAGCGGGCGACAGGCAGCAGCAGGGGGTTGGGCTGAGGCCAGAGCACCCCGAAGGCAAAGGCAGGGGGTGCAGGCAGGGAACCTGCCCTGCGGGAGGGCTGCGGGTGCTGGCAGCGCCCCCGTCCTTGGGGTGGTGTGTGGTTGGGGCTTCTGGGGACTGGGGAGAGCAGGGCATTTGGAATTTCTTATTTATTTAACGTTTTGGGTCGAAACTGTACTTTATCTCTTGTCCTCCTGATACTGAGCCTGCACGCCCAGGTCACCGCTTTCTGGTTAATTAGATGTTGTTAAACAGCTATAAATAAACCTGCAATCCCGATTGGCTTCGCCAATGGGAATGGAGAAGGCTATTTCCCCGTGGCGGCTGGCAACAGCAGCGGTGCCGCGGGAGCCTTTCCAAGGTGACGTGGAGCCAGCATCCCCCTGCCATGCCGGAGAGGGCCTGATCTGCCGCGCCTGCCCTCGTCCTGCCAGGGACCGGTGCTGGGTGTTTCAAGGACAAAGACCTTTTCTGTGACCATCTCGTGTCTCTTATCGGCCCTGTCCAACAGCAGCGGCCGGCAGCAGGGCACCGTCGGGGCTTGACGCATCCGTGGGGCAGCGTGACGCAACGCCCTGCAATCAGATCAAGCAGAAGTTTCCCGTGAAACACCGGGGTCGGGGTTGACTGGCCAGACAGCAGCTCACAGAGAGGGACCTGGGGGTCCTGGGGGATTGCAAGTGGCTCATAAGTCATCAGCACGGCCTTCCAGCTGTCCCACGTCACAGACCATTTCTGGGAACATCTTGCGTCCCTCATCAGTCATGTTCCGCAGCGGTGGTGAGCGCTTCCCTGGATGTCCCACTGTAACACTTCCCTGGGGCAGCACCAGCCCCTGCAGCTGCCCAGTGCACTGCCCAAGCCAAAAGCCATTGACGCAGGCGACCACTATCGTCTCCATGTGACACAGCTCCTGTCCTTCAGCTCCAGCCAGGTAGACCACCAGAGGCACATCAGCTCCTGCATGGTCCTCACCTCACCAGGAAACGGCATCCCTCCATTCCTCATGGTTCAACGGGGGCAGAGGAGCTGCAAAGGCGGGTTGGAGACCAGAGAGGTGGTGGAAGCCCCATCCCTGGAAGTTTTTAAGGCCAGGCTGGATGGGGCTCTGAGCAACCTGGTGTAGTGGAAGATGTCCCTGGCCATGGCAGGGGGGTTGGAACTACATGATCTTTAAGGTCCCTTCCAACCCTAACAATTCTGTGATTCTGGTATTCTGTGTGAGACCTCAGTTCATCTTCCATCTCCACTTCTCTCCTAGGCTGTGCCATTGTGCCCCAACTTGAGGTGGCATTGCCATGGGGTTGGCTTAAGTGTCTCCCAGTATTCCCCTTGTGTTTCACTGTTTCTGGATAAGTCAGAAGGCTGCAGTGTTGCCAGGGCTGAGGAGCAACGTGGGGGCAGATCTGTTCTGAAGTCCTCACGCTGCCTTTGGGTAGTTGTGTTTGCCTGTGTTTTGGGGGGTCATGGTGCTCGACAGTCGCTTTCATAGATGCCGTGGTTGCCCTTCCCAGAAACTGAGAGGTTCAGGGGCTTTTGTCCTAGAGCCAGGGTGAGCACTGGGTCCTGTCTGCCCAAAGCTGGGCTGAACACCATGGGACCCCCTGACCTCCGTTGGGCAGCAGCTGGCCGTCTGCCCTTTGAGCAACATAAGCGACATTGCCCGGAGCTGTCTGGATGCAGTGCAGAGCAGGGTTGGTGCCAAGCCCCCAGGGAGGTGCAATGAGGTCCCCAAGTCTCTGTGGCTGCAGACCCAGCATTTTGGAAAGCCTACCCCCAACCCCCATCCTCGTGTGACACACATCTTCAGCTGTGGCTCAGGAGGGGGGACAATGCCACCACACCCTTTGCCCCGAGTGTCCCCATGTCATCCCTGGCACCCTCTGCTGCCAGATCCTGCCATGTCTCTGCCTCCCCTGACACCACCAGGGCTGTTCCTGTCCTTGCTCAAAGCCACCCAGAACCCTTTCAGGTGCGGGGCAGTGCTGGATCTGGTCCCCAGCTGCCCTCTCCAGAGCCCCTGTACCCCCACCTTCTGTCTACTTGGCCACAGGTGGCTGGGGTCCATGTCCCCACGGCCTGCAAACAGGGAGGACAAGCTAAAGCCAATGTGGTCTTGACTGCCAGGAGAAATGGCCTGAACAGGCGAGAGGAGATGGGAACCTCCAGCGGGACCCAAACCTGGACATGGGGATGGTGTCCCAGGTGTGGTTGCTTCCCAGAGAGGCTGAGACCTGCAGCTCCCCTGGCCCTCAGGAACGGTCCCCAGGCTCAGCCCCACTTAGGGCAGCTCGGAGGCAGAAACCCTGATGGGCAGGAGACAGGAGTGAGGGCCTTTGGGGCACAGGGCAGCACCAGCAGCGGTGGAACATCCCTGGGCAGACCTTTGAAGAGAACCCTGAACCTGGTGACTTTCCTATATGGGTTGATGTCTCCCTCCCTCCCTCCCTTCTAGGGGCACAGCATCAGCGGGGCTCAGTGTTGGTCTCACTGCTGCATGTCTGGGCTGTGCGTGGGCAGATTCACACCCTATTGTGCACGGAAAAGAGGTGACAGCTTTTGCCGGTGTTGCTGTTGACACGAGGAAGAAAGTTTTTGGATGAGGGTGGCGAGACACTGGCAAAGGTTGCGCAGTGAAGTTGTGGATACCCTGTGGTTGGATGAGGCTTTGAGCTACCTGATCCAGTGGAGGATGTCCCTGCACGCAGCAGGGGATTGGGCTAGATGGTCCCTGAGTGTCCCTTCCAACCCAGACCATCCTGTGACTCTGTGATTCTTTGTCCCTTCAAATTCGCCATCACTGCACTGGAAAGTCCCCTCAGGGCAGAACCAGGGTTCCCCTGCCCCACGCCGGGGCACTCCCCAAGGGCTCCAGCCAGGGCAAAGCACCACACCGGCAACGGCTTCTCAGGGCTCATTTTATTAGCAAAGAGTGGGGAAAACGCCCCTCAGAGTCCAGGTACCAGCTGGAAAAGGGCTCGGCAGTCGCAGGGACCGTTGGAGGTCAGAGCCACCGCGCAATGCCACCGCCTTCGTGCTGCTCTTTGAAAATAAAGAGGAGGGCGCGAGGCGTGTGGCTCTTCCGATGGACCTCCCAGCACGACCAGATGCTTCTTCCTATGAGGATAAGGCACCATCTGGTTCTCGGGTGGTTGCAGTTGTCTCTGGCGTGCGGCGCCCGTGCTGGGAGGTGAGGTGCCGCGGTGCGGGGAGGGCAAGTGGGGCTGGGGAAGAGCCCACGATGGTCAGCGATGGGGACGTCCTCTCCTTCGTGCCACCAGCACCCATCCTGCAACGGCAGCTGTCCTTAATCCCAAAGGCCATCCCAAGGAGAGACCCAGTCCACCAGCCCTGGGACCCCGGACCCTGAACCCCCGGAGTCTCTGCACGGAGGGATGGGATGAGTCCCCTCCTTCAGCATGGAGATGGAGATCTGATGGCATTTGAGGGCCGGCCCCCAAGAGCTCCTCACCCCTGCAGTCTGAGGGACCTCCCCAGGGATATCGGCCACCCCTTCCCCGCTGCCCCTGGGCTGCGTGTCCCCCAGCTCTTACCTGGTGGCCGCGGCAGGGTCACCAGCTGGGCTGCCCCTCGCTGGGGCTGACCTGCTCCAGGATCTGGCTATACCTGCGGGTGAGGGCATTGGTGTCCCTGGTGAGGTGGGTGAGGACCTGCTGCAAGCCAGACAGGTGGTGGGACAGACGCTCCTCCACCTGGGCATCCATGGTGTCGTCATCCGAGGATGTGTCAGTGTCAGCGTCGCTCTGAATCTGGTCGGTGATAGAGGCCAGGCCTTTCTCCACCACGGGCTTGATGGCCTTGAGGAGCTGGTAGCGCTCGTAGAGGTCCGTGTGGCCACCTGGAGCCGGGGCTGCCCCCTCCTGCTGCGGGAAGACCCCTCGGAGCAGGCTGGGGAACATCACCTCTTGCTCCATCTTCTGGGTGGCCGAGAAGTACTGCTCCATGGCCCCGCTCCCACGTCTCTGACTGTGCTGGTGTGAGCTCATCTTGGGGTGCCGCCTGCTCCCCGTCCCCACCGAGGGCTTTTTATGCAGAGCCGGGGACACGTCCCTCCTCTGCTGTCCCCTGCTGCCCTCTCCTGCCAGCCCCAGCCGGGCTGGATGGCTGTGGGGCCGGGCTTGGCTCCAGCCCAGCTGGGGCTTGGCCACGCCGTGTCCCCGGCTCTGTGCCATCTGTCCTGGCTCGGCCTCCTCATGGCCTTCGCCCGGGCTGGCCAGGGGTCCCGCACGTCCCCACGTGGGGAGAGGGGCAGCGAGGGGGAGAAGTGTCCAGGGCTTCTCCCAACCCATCCCATGTCCCCCGACACAATCACTTCTGGGGCACCGGGAGAGCGGTGCCAGCTCCTGCCCCCCGCTGCAGGCAGCAGTGCTGCTGGGGGGGCATCACCTCTCCCCTCTCCTTGCTGACATGCGCTCGGGACGTGAACACTCCGGGGACATTGAGCAACCCTCCTCTGCCACTGCTGGCCTGGAGGCGGTTGCAGCCGCCAGTGTGGGCAATCTCACTGGGGTTGCGCTGCCGCATGGAGTCCCATGAGGGATCCTGGGGACATGGGATGGGGCCGGCAGTGGGGCCAAACGTGGCGATGGAACACTCCCACGATCGCTGCCCAGAGCTATCTCTGCCCGTGGTGGAGCACAGACCGTGCCACCACCCCCCACCACCCCCATCCTGGGGCAGAGGCCACGGCTGGGACAACGGCCAGCACTGCCCGTGCCCACGTGTCCCTGCAGTGCCTGGCAATCAGGGAAAATTGTTCTATTTGGGGAAAGGCCACAGGGTCCCGTGTCCCTTTTGCAATCCTTGGTGGTGGCAGCTCTCCCACTCCCCCCCAACATGTCCCAGCCAGGTGCCCACACTGCTGCCCGTCCTCTGCCCCCCTGACCTGTCCCCTCTGCCTCTCTTGTCCCTTCCAGGGTGGCTTCAGCGTTTCTGGGTGTCCTGCTGTGTGGCCCAGCATTGCACTGAGGTGGGCAGGTGCTGCCAGCCCGATGCTCTTGGGGTGTCTTGGCCACCATGGAGCTTCCTAGAGGTGCACAGACGTCCTGGTGTCTCCCCAGGGTGGGCACGGTGAGCTGCATTCACCCTGAGGCTGGAGCTTCACCATGGAGTTCTTGGAGGCAATGTTGGTCTGCAGCCGCGAGTGACAGTCGTTCAAGCTCTGCTGGGAGATGTCCTTCCCTCTGGGGACATGTGGGCAGGTGTCACCCCAGCCAGCCCCTGGGAGGGGGCTCGATGCCATGACTCCCCGTGGCATGTGTTTCCTCCTCAGGCATGTCCTCAGCCCATGGGGACATCTCTGACCCAGCGTCTCCACCTCTCCCTGAGGCAGCTGGGCCAGGGCCAGCCCAGAGCAGGGCTGTGCTCAGCACCCCGGGGCTCTGGAATTTCAGTCCCCTGCCTCTTGCTGGTGCCATGGGGGGATGTGACAGCAGGAGCTGCTAGGGACAACACAGGGACACTTGTGTGGTGGCATTTTCCCCCCTCTCAGCCATGGCTGGGGACAGGCTCCCCAGGAGTTTGGTGGGTTGGGGGAGGCTTTCCCAAACACAGTGTCTTTGGCAGCACAGGCCCGAAGATCTTGTTGCACCTCCTGGTGGCCCTGATGTTGCTGAGCAGCTTCCCACGGGCCACCACCTCTGGGGCTGGACACCCTCTTTCAGCTCAGCTCAGCGCCAGCCCTCTCACCCTGATCCTGCCATCGCTGCTGGCAGTGGTGGCTCTCCCCAGCCCCTCCCCAGCCTCTCCCAGCAGGATGCGGGGGACCTGGTTTTGGCTGATGGGGTTCCTGGAGGCACAGGGAAGGGGTTTGGGGATGATTCATGCCCAAGGATGGGGAGCTGGGGAGTGACCTGGGGCTGCAGAGTACCCCTCCTGGAGTACTGTGTCCTGCTTTGGAGTCCTCAGCACAAGAAGGACATGGACGTGTTGGAGAGAGTCCAGAGGAAGCCATGATGATGATCAGAGGGCTGGAGCCCCTCTGCTGTGAGGACAGTCTGAGAGAGTTGGGGTTGTTCAGCCTGGAGAAGAGAAGGCTCCGGGGAGACTTTAGAGCCCCTTCCAGTCCCTCAAAGGCCTCCAGGAAAGCTGGGGAGGTACTCTGGATCAGGGAGGGGAGCCATAGGATGAGGGGGAATGGCTTCAAACTGGAAGAGGGGAGGTTTAGATGAGATCTCAGGAAGAAATTTTTCACTCTGAGGGTGGTGAGCCCCTGGCCCAGGTTGCCCAGAGCAGCTGTGGCTGCCCCATCCCTGGAGGGGTTCAAGGCCAGGCTGGACGGGGCTTGGAGCAACCTGGTCTGGTGGGAGGTGTCCCTGCCCAGGGCAGGGGGTTGGAACGGGGTGATCTTTAAGGTCCCTTCCAACCCAAACCATTCGGTGATTCTATGACAATGAACAGGTGGTACTTGTCTGAAGGGTGCTTTCCCCAGACCGATCTTTTTCAACCTAAATGAATTATGATTCTCTAAGAGGAGCGGTGGGGACAGGTCTGGAGAGGAGAGGGTGGGCCGGAGCGTGGCCCTGCCTGGGACATGTACGGGTGGTGGGAGAGCTGCCACCACCAAGGGTTGCAAAAGGGATGAGGGACCCCGTGCCCTTTCCCCAAATAGAACAATCTTCCCTGATTGCCACACGCCGCAGGGACACGCGGGGACAGGCAGTGCCGGCCGTTGCCCCAGCCATGGCCTCTGCCCTGGGATGGGGGAAGCGTAGAGGGGGGAACCATCCACACTCCCCCGAGGGCAGAGATGGCTCAGTGCTGTGGCCACAGGAGTTTCACATCACAGCGTCAGGTCCCCATCATCGTCCCCGTCCCCGTCCCCGTCAGGAGGGCCTGGGGGAATGGGACGTTTCTGGGGACAGCCATGGCTGGGACCAGCTGGCTCCTCTGTCCCCAGGATCCCACGTGGGATCACATGTTGCAGCGCATCCCAGTGGCGTTTTTCATACGTCTGCAGAAGGGAGTTGCTCAATGTCCCCGGATGGTTCACGTCCCGAGCGTGTGGAAGCAAGGAGAGGTGAGAGGTGACAGCCCCCAACAGCACTGCCATGGGGAGGACGGGCCAGGACAGATGGCACGGAGCCGGGGACACGGCGTGGCCGAGCCCCAGCTGGGCTGGAGCCAAGCCCAGCCCCACAGCCATCCAGCCCGGCTGGGGCTGGCAGGAGAGGGCAGCAGGGGACAGCAGAGGAGGGACGTGTCCCCGGCTCTGCATAAAAAGCCCTCGGTGGGGACGGGGAGCAGGCGGCACCCCAAGATGCGCTCACACCAGCACAGTCAGAGACGTGGGAGCGGGGCCATGGAGCAGTACTTCTCGGCCACCCAGAAGATGGAGCAGGAGGTGATGTTCCCCAGCCTGCTCCGAGGGGTCTTCCCGCAGCAGGAGGGGGCGGCCCCGGCTCCAGGTGGCCACACGGACCTCTACGAGCGCTACCAGCTCCTCAAGGCCATCAAGCCCATGGTGGAGAAAGGCCTGGCCTCTATCACCGACCAGATTCAGAGCGACGCTGACACCGACACATCCTCGGATGACGACACCATGGATGCCCAGGTGGAGGAGCGTCTGTCCCACCACCTGTCCGGCTTGCAGCAGGTCCTCACCCACCTCACCAGGGACACCAATGCCCTCACCCGCAGGTACAGCCAGATCCTGGAGCAGGTCAGCCCCAGCGAGGGGCAGCCCAGCTGGTGACCCTGCCGCGGCCACCAGGTAAGAGCTGGGGGACACGCAGCCCAGGGGCAGTGGGGAAGGGGTGGCCGATATCCCTGGGGAGGTCCCTCAGACTGCAGGGGTGAGGAGCTCTTGGGGGCCGACCCTCCAATGCCATCAGATCTCCATCTCCATGCTGAAGGAGGGGACTCATCCCATCCCTCCGTGCAGAGACTCCGGGGGTTCAGGGTCCGGGGTCCCAGGGCTGGTGGACTGGGTCTCTCCTTGGGATGGCCTTTGGGATTAAGGACAGCTGCTGTTGCAGGATGGGTGCTGGTGGCACGAAGGAGAGGACGTCCCCATCGCTGACCATCGTGGGCTCTTCCCCAGCCCCACTTGCCCTCCCCGCACCGCGGCACCTCACCTCCCAGCACGGGCGCCGCACGCCAGAGACAACTGCAACCACCCGAGAACCAGATGGTGCCTTATCCTCATAGGAAGAAGCATCTGGTCGTGCTGGGAGGTCCATCGGAAGAGCCACACGCCTCGCGCCCTCCTCTTTATTTTCAAAGAGCAGCACGAAGGCGGTGGCATTGCGCGGTGGCTCTGACCTCCAACGGTCCCTGCGACTGCCGAGCCCTTTTCCAGCTGGTACCTGGACTCTGAGGGGCGTTTTCCCCACTCTTTGCTAATAAAATGAGCCCTGAGAAGCCGTTGCCGGTGTGGTGCTTTGCCCTGGCTGGAGCCCTTGGGGAGTGCCCCGGCGTGGGGCAGGGGAACCCTGGTTCTGCCCTGAGGGGACTTTCCAGTGCAGTGATGGCGAATTTGAAGGGACAAAGAATCACAGAGTCACAGGATGGTCTGGGTTGGAAGGGACACTCAGGGACCATCTAGCCCAATCCCCTGCTGCGTGCAGGGACATCCTCCACTGGATCAGGTAGCTCAAAGCCTCATCCAACCACAGGGTATCCGCAACTTCACTGCGCAACCTGTGCCAGTGTCTCGCCACCCTCATCCAAAAACTTTCTTCCTCGTGTCAACAGCAACACCGGCAAAAGCTGTCACCTCTTTTCCGTGCACAATAGGGTGTGAATCTGCCCACGCACAGCCCAGACATGCAGCAGTGAGACCAACACTGAGCCCCGCTGATGCTGTGCCCCTAGAAGGGAGGGAGGGAGGGAGACATCAACCCATATAGGAAAGTCACCAGGTTCAGGGTTCTCTTCAAAGGTCTGCCCAGGGATGTTCCACCGCTGCTGGTGCTGCCCTGTGCCCCAAAGGCCCTCACTCCTGTCTCCTGCCCATCAGGGTTTCTGCCTCCGAGCTGCCCTAAGTGGGGCTGAGCCTGGGGACCGTTCCTGAGGGCCAGGGGAGCTGCAGGTCTCAGCCTCCCTGGGAAGCAACCACACCTGGGACACCATCCCCATGTCCAGGTTTGGGTCCCGCTGGAGGTTCCCATCTCCTCTCGCCTGTTCAGGCCATTTCTCCTGGCAGTCAAGACCACATTGGCTTTAGCTTGTCCTCCCTGTTTGCAGGCCGTGGGGACATGGACCCCAGCCACCTGTGGCCAAGTAGACAGAAGGTGGGGGTACAGGGGCTCTGGAGAGGGCAGCTGGGGACCAGATCCAGCACTGCCCCGCACCTGAAAGGGTTCTGGGTGGCTTTGAGCAAGGACAGGAACAGCCCTGGTGGTGTCAGGGGAGGCAGAGACATGGCAGGATCTGGCAGCAGAGGGTGCCAGGGATGACATGGGGACACTCGGGGCAAAGGGTGTGGTGGCATTGTCCCCCCTCCTGAGCCACAGCTGAAGATGTGCGTCACACGAGGATGGGGGTTGGGGGTAGGCTTTCCAAAATGCTGGGTCTGCAGTCACAGAGACTTGGGGACCTCATTGCACCTCCCTGGGGGCTTGGCACCAACCCTGCTCTGCACTGCATCCAGACAGCTCCGGGCAATGTCGCTTATGTTGCTCAAAGGGCAGATGGCCAGCTGCTGCCCAACGGAGGTCAGGGGGTCCCATGGTGTTCAGCCCAGCTTTGGGCAGACAGGACCCAGTGCTCACCCTGGCTCTAGGACAAAAGCCCCTGAACCTCTCAGTTTCTGGGAAGGGCAACCACGGCACCTATGAAAGCGACTGTCGAGCACCATGACCCCCTAAAACACAGGCAAACACAACTACCCAAAGGCAGCGTGAGGACTTCAGAACAGATCTGCCCCCACGTTGCTCCTCAGCCCTGGCAACACTGCAGCCTTCTGACTTATCCAGAAACAGTGAAACACAACGGGAATACTGGGAGACACTTAAGCCAAACCCATGGCAATGCCACCTCAAGTTGGGGCACAATGGCACAGCCTAGGAGAGAAGTGGAGATGGAAGATGAACTGAGGTCTCACACAGAATACCAGAATCACAGAATTGTTAGGGTTGGAAGGGACCTTAAAGATCATGTAGTTCCAACCCCCCGGCCATGGCCAGGGACATCTTCCACTACACCAGGTTGCTCAGAGCCCCAATCCAGCCTGGCCTTAAAAACTTCCAGGGATGGGGCTTCCACCACCTCTCTGGTCTCCAACCCGCCTTTGCAGCTCCTCTGTCCCCGTTGAACCATGAGGAATGGAGGGATGCTGTTTCCTGGTGAGGTGAGGACCATGCAGGAGCTGATGTGCCTCTGGTGGTCTACCTGGCTGGAGCTGAAGGACAGGAGCTGTGTCACATGGAGACGATAGTGGTCGCCTGCGTCAATGGCTTTTGGCTTGGGCAGTGCACTGGGCAGCTGCAGGGGCTGGTGCTGCCCCAGGGAAGTGTTACAGTGGGACATCCAGGGAAGCGCTCACCACCGCTGCGGAACATGACTGATGAGGGACGCAAGATGTTCCCAGAAACGGTCTGTGACGTGGGACAGCTGGAAGGCCGTGCTGATGACTTATGAGCCACTTGAAATCCCCCAGGACCCCCAGGACCCTCTCTGTGAGCTGCTGTCTGGCCAGTCAACCCCGACCCCGGTGTTTCACAGGAAACTTCTGCTTGATCTGATTGCAGGGCGTTGCGTCACGCTGCCCCACGGATGCGTCAAGCCCCGACGGTGCCCTGCTGCCGGCCGCTGCTGTTGGACAGGGCCGATAAGAGACACGAGATGGTCACAGAAAAGGTCTTTGTCCTTGAAACACCCAGCACCGGTCCCTGGCAGGACGAGGGCAGGCGCGGCAGATCAGGCCCTCTCCGGCATGGCAGGGGGATGCTGGCTCCACGTCACCTTGGAAAGGCTCCCGCGGCACCGCTGCTGTTGCCAGCCGCCACGGGGAAATAGCCTTCTCCATTCCCATTGGCGAAGCCAATCGGGATTGCAGGTTTATTTATAGCTGTTTAACAACATCTAATTAACCAGAAAGCGGCGACCTGGGCGTGCAGGCTCAGTATCAGGAGGACAAGAGATAAAGTACAGTTTCGACCCAAAACGTTAAATAAATAAGAAATTCCAAATGCCCTGCTCTCCCCAGTCCCCAGAAGCCCCAACCACACACCACCCCAAGGACGGGGGCGCTGCCAGCACCCGCAGCCCTCCCGCAGGGCAGGTTCCCTGCCTGCACCCCCTGCCTTTGCCTTCGGGGTGCTCTGGCCTCAGCCCAACCCCCTGCTGCTGCCTGTCGCCCGCTCCTGCGCTGACAGGGGGAAGCACCCCACAAATTCCCACCCGCGACCCCCAGGTCTGGCTCCCTGCTTGGCCACGTCGGCCGCCAGCCATCAAGGCGTCCTCGGGGCAAAGACGGCCACCAGCCTGCCAGGAGGAGCTGGAGGCAGGGGATCCCTCCCCTCTGCTCCCCGCTGGGGGACACAGCTGGGCGCTGGCTCCAGCCTGGGCTCCCCAGTCCCGGAGAGACATGGACGTACCGGAGAGAGTCCAGCAAAGGGCCGTGAAGGGGCTGAAGGGGCTGAGGGAGCTGGGACTGTTCAGCCTGCAGAAGAGAAGGCTCAGGGGGACCTTCTCCAGGGGTACAGAGACCTAACGGGGTGTGCGGAGGGGATGGAGACACACTCTTCCCTGTGGTGCCCCAGTGACAAGACAAGAGCCGATGGGCACAAACTGAACCACAGGAAACTTCATCTGAGCAGAAGAGAAACCTCTCCTGTTTCTTTCAGGGAGGGTGGTCAAACACGGGCCCAGGCTGCCCAGAGAGGTGGTGGAGTCTCCACCCTTGCAGATACCCAAAGCACAAACAGGCACAGTGCCAGCAATGACCCTGCTTGAGCAGGCCTTGGACTAGACCATCCCCAGAGGTGCCTTCCAGGCTCTCCAACGCTGGCTCTGGCTCTGTCCCTGCCTGGTCCCCCCCAGTGCTGTCAGCCCGCAGATGGCTGCACGCTGCTCACAGCAGCCAACTGGGAGGATTCTTGGCCAGGTCCGGGTGGAAGTTGGGATGCCAGCAGGTTGGCTTTCGGCGGTGTCCAACAGGCTTTGACCCTGCCACTGCCCCTTCAAGATCTCTCCCTCACACTGGCAGCTTTCATGCTTCCTTTCAGGCTGACACCTTCTCGGGTTTCAAAGTCCCCATGTTGCTGTTGAATCCATTTGATGGTCATCTTCCTCCTCAACATAACCAGTTTGGGGCAAACCCCCCTCAGACAAGTGTCACCTGTTCATTATCTTAGAATCATAGAATGGTCTAGGTTGGAAGGGACCTTAAAGATCATCCTGTTCCACCTCCCACTAGATCAAGTTGTTCAAAGCCCTGTCCAACCTGTCCTGGGATGTTTCCAGGGATGGGGCATCTCCCACCTCCCTGGGCAACCTGGGCCAGTGTCTCACCACCCTCACAGGCAAGAATGTCTTCCTTAGATCTAGTCTAAATCTCCCCTCTTTTAGTTTGAAGCCATTTCCCCTTGTCCTATTGCTATAGGCCCTGCTAAAAAGTCCCTCTCCAGATTTCTTGTAGCCCCCCCCTTGAGGGACTGGAAGGGGCTCCAAGGTCTCCACGGAGCCTTCTCTTCTCCAGGCTGAACCCCCCCAGCTCTCTCAGCCGTCCTCACAGCAGAGGGGCTCCAGCCCTCCCAGCATCTCCGGGGCCTCCTCTGGCCCCGCTCCAACAGCTCCGTGTCTCTCCTGTGCTGAGGCCCCAGAGCTGGAGGCAGCACTGCAGGGGGGTCTCCCCCGAGCGGAGCAGAGGGGCAGAATCCCCCCCCTCGCCCTGCTGCCCACGCTGCTGGGGATGCAGCCCAGGCTGCGGGGGGGTTTCTGGGCTGCCAGCGCACATTGACGGCTCATGTTGACCTTCTCACCCACCAGCACCCCCGAGTCCTTCTCCTCAGGGCTGCTCTCCATCCATTCTCCGCCCAGCCTGGGTTTGTGCTCATGATTGCCCCCACCCATGTGC
The DNA here is from genome assembly GCF_964199755.1 of Larus michahellis. Classification (NCBI taxonomy): domain Eukaryota; kingdom Metazoa; phylum Chordata; class Aves; order Charadriiformes; family Laridae; genus Larus; species Larus michahellis. The sequence goes on from NC_133896.1 coordinate 217,430,945, forward strand.
AGGATCCTGCATTTGGCCTTGTGCAACATCACTCGGGAACAGAATCAGATCCTGGTGACAGGGCGAGGAGAGGGACCCAACTGTCCCACACCTCGGCACTGCACCGGGCACGAAGCAGAGGTCAGGGAATCATAGAATTGTCTATGTCAGGAGGGAACTTTCAGATCATCTAGTCCAAGCAGAATGGCCCCCAAAGCACAGCGAGAGGCTTCCCTGGGGAAGAGGCGCTGGAGAAAGTGCTTTGAGACACTGCACAGTGGAGGAGGTCGCACCAAGCGCACATGAGGATCACAGCAGCGCAGGAGGAAGCCCGAGGAGATGCTGAAAACCAGCGCAGGAGATAGGTAAGTTGATAAAAAAACCATTCACAACTGGAGCAGCCTCAACTGGAAGCTTCTCAAGCTCCAGAGGTGCTGAGCACCCTGCAGTGAAACTGAGAAGAGCTGCAGCTCTTCAGCACGGCTGGGAAACATTTGGGTTCGGTATGTGGAACCGGGAGCCAACAACCGAGTGAGAGAGTTGAAAGGTTGGACCCTAATCACCAGCAAAGAAAAAGCAACACGGGAATGCAAAATGGATGCGGGAATTAATTAGGGAGAGCATCTATTTTCGCTAGCAGGACAGAATTTATTTCACAGTGAGATTCTGGCTACAGCATCTGCAGGGGCTGGGCTAGAGCGTGCCCAAATGGCCAGGAGAAATGCCAATGAGAAATAAAAAGGAGGAATTTACATAACTACTTTCTGTTTTTTGAAAAAAATATATGCTGTACGAACAATCTTCCATTTTCACAATTAGAATAACTGAAAAAGTGGTGAATCAAAGTTATCCCATCACAAATCTCAGTCATGTATATATCAACACACCATAATGGAACAGAAGAACAAGTAACTAAACACTTAAATATTTAATCATAGCTTTTATTACGTGAAAGCGAGTAATGGTTCATTTTCCAAGCCATGGACGGTTGAACAGCTACAGCTGGCCCGCTGAAGTTCTCGGTGTGGAATGAGCTCAGCAGCTGCACCCTGCGACATGCCACCGCTGGCGAAATCCTCAGCGAACCGGGTAGAAATCCTCCAAAAGTTCTCCTATTTTCCTCTTTTCTGCAAGAGGAAAAGGGTGGGGGTGGGAAAACCTAATCAGCACTTGAGAGCGATTCTGAAGATTTTTAATATTAAGTCTTAAGGTTAACAAAGCCACCAAAAACCTGGTTTTTTTGCTACCAACAGCAAACTATTAGCTTGCTGCATAAATGAAACACATAACTCCTTTTCCATAGGGCTCTCCACAGACCCCCGTGAAGAGATCTCAATATTAACGGGTTTTTATTCCTACATATTCTTTCCAACACGGGATGATGTGGATCACAATCCAACAGCCAGAGTCACCTAACTGTGTTTTATTAGAAAATAAGACAATTTTCACCAAAATTTGCCATTGCATTGCTGGGCGTAGTGACTACATTCAGTAAAACACTTTCTTCACCAAGGCTCTAAGCCAGCAAGAGCCAACGGCGCTTCAGGTTTCCTGCCTTTTCTATTTATTCTTTTTTCACTTGCTGTTTATTTTCTGAATCTTCATCACACCATTTTAGAATCTACATAGACTGCAATTTTACAAGAATAAACGGTAAAGTTGTGACTTTTCAAGAATAAAACCCGTGATTTCTCATTTTCGTGACTTTGTTTCTTCTCTAGTGGCACAAATTCGATCTATTCTTTTTTTTTTTTTTGCCTCTGCCTTTTTTATATTAAGATAAGCTTTTAGGAGGAAGAGTTGGTCATCAAGGCAGCTGATAGCAACAGCTATTAGAATAGAAATAGCTAATAGAAAATATCTATTTTCATATCATAAAATCTTTAATACTGTTGCAACAGATTGTGAATAAGCAGGAACGAGTTAGCAGTCAGTACGACTTGCTAGAAAAGAACAGATTCCGCAAGCAGCCCAGCAAGATCTTTACATACATTAGCACTTACTAATCTGTACATTATGGCAGGCTGCGGACTTTTTAAAATACTAAGTTTTTATACCTGTTGCCTTAAAGTCTGCCGGGTGCTGCCTGACGTACTCAAACAACTCTCTGTCCAGTTTGGCATGGATGTACTCCGTGCGTTTAGCAAGGTAATAGCCGACAAACCATCCCACGGTAGTGAACAGGACCTGGCGGTGAACACCTGCAGCAGAAGGAGGAATGTCCCCCTGCCTCAGGCCCTCTCCCGGCCCCAGGCGGGCCCACCTGGCTTTCCCCAGGCCCCCCAGACACACGCTTCTCCCCCATGGTCAGCCCCTCCAGGTCCCTACAGCACCCTCACCTGCAGACCTCCCATGGCCCCTGCCAGCCCCCAGAGAGGCCCCCCCCTTACCTCAGGGCTCCTTCCCCATCCCGCCCCCACCATAGCCCTCAGGGAGTCACCCCAAATCCCCTCTGCCCCCATACGATGTCCCTTTCCCAGCTCCCCCACAACTACCTCCAACCTCTCACCTCAGGACTCCCTCCCCTTCGCTCCTGCCCCTACGACCCTCACAGAGTCACCCCAAATCCCATAGAGGATCCCCTTTGCCCTTCCAGCCCCTCACCTCAGGGCCCCCTCACCTTCCCCCTGCTCCTATATCCCTCAGAGTCACCCCAAATCCCACATATTCCCTTCCCCAGCTCCCCTCAATCCCCTCTAACCCTCCCGGCCTCTCACACCAGGGTCACTTCCCCTTCCCCCTGCCCCTATATCCCTCAGAGTCACCCTAAATCCCACATACCCCCTTCCCCAGCCCCTCACCTTAGGGCCCCCCCCTTCATTCCCACACCTACATCCCTCACAGTCACCACAAATCCCACGTACCCCCTTCCCCAGTCCCCCCACTCCCTTCTAACCCCCCCATCTCCTCATTTCAGGGCTGTCTCCCCTTGTACCCACTCCTATATCCCTCACAGTCACCCCAAATCCCAGATGCTCCCCTCCCCAGCCCCCTCAACCTCCTCTAGCCCCCCAGCCCCTCACCTCAGAGCCCCCTCCCCTCCTCCCCACCCCTATATCCCTCAGTCACCCCAAATCCCACATACCCCCTTCCCCAACCCCCTCTGCCTCCCCGTCCCCTCCCTGCAGGCCCCCCTCCCCTTCATTCCCGCCTCTACATCCCTCACAGTCACCTCAAATCCCACACAACCCCTTCCCCAGCCTCCCTACCCCACTCCCACCCCACAATCCCCTCTGCCTCCCCATACCCTCACCTCATGGTACCCTCCCCTTCTGCCCACCCTTATATCCCTCAGTCAGCCCAAATCCCACATACCCTCTCCTGCAGTCCCCTCTAACTCCCCATCACCTCACTTCAGGGCTGTCTCCCCTTCTCCCCACCCCTGCATCCCTCGGAGTGACCCCAAATCTCACATACCCCCTTCCCCAGCCCCCCCAATCCTCTCTGACGCCCTAGCCCCTCATTTCAGGGCTGTCTCCCCTTCTCCCCCCGTCTCTCTCACAATCAACCCAAATCTCAGATATTCCCTCCCCCAGCTCCTTCCTGCTCCTCCAGCCCCTCAGGGCCCCCTCCCCTTCTCCCTACTCCTATATCCCTCACAGTCACCCCAAATTCCACATACCCCCTTCCCCAACCCCCTCTGCCTCCCCGTCCCCTCCCTGCAGGCCCCCCTCTCCTTCATTCCCGCCTCTACATCCCTCACAGTCACCCCAAATCCCATATAACCCCTTCCCCAGCCTCCCTACCCGCCCCCCAACCTCCTCTAGCCCCCCAGCCCCTCACCTCAGGGCCCCCTCTCCTTCTTCCCACCCCTATATCCCTCAGACACCCCAAATCCCACATAACCCCTCCCGCAGCCCCCTCTAACCCCGCCATTCCCTCACCTCAGGCTCTCCCTCCCAACCCCCGGCCCCTCACCTCAACCCCCCGGCCCACCATTCCCCTCTCCCAGCCCCACCGCACCGGCTCGGATGACGGGCCGCTGGTTGAAGCCGTTGTCCAGCAGTGCCGCCAGCCAGCCGGCCAGCCCCAGCCAGGCCGAGCCCTTGTTGAGGAGGGGGGGAGGCGGCAGCGACCGCGACTCGTCCGGGAGGAACACCATGGCGGCCGCCCCGCCGAAGGTGACCGGGCGGAGCGGTGCTGCAGCCCGCCGCCTCCGCCGCGCCCGCCGCCGCGCACTCGGGTTCCGCCGCCCTTCGCCGCTTTTAGTTATTTCACCAAAAAAAAAACCCCAAAAAACAACAAACCACCAAAAAACCCAACAAAAGACCCCAGCACATAAACTCACCCCCTCACCGGATCGGGCGGCTTTAGCGGGGACCGAGTGCTGAGGGCTATGGGTGAGAGTGAAGCGGCTCGGCCCCACTGTGCGGTGCCGGGGAGGCAGGTCTGTAATTAAATTCGGGGTTTAATTAAACCCTAAAATCAAAAGACAGTTCCTTTTCAGAGCTTTTCTTGACAACAGATTAAAGGCTAACACCACAGTGCTGCTAAGGGTTTTTGTTTTTTTTTTTATTACTATAAAAATCACATTAAACCAGTTGCAACAGCACCAGGATTGACATGGAATCGTAAAATCGTCTGGGTCGGAAGGGCCCTGTCAGATCATCGAGTCCAACCATCAACCTAACACTGCCCAAACCACCGCTAAACCATGTCCCTCAGCACCACGTCTGCCCGGCTTTTAAATACCTCCAGGGATGGCGACTCCACCACTTCCCTGGGCAGCCTGTTCCAACGCTTAATAACCCTTCCCATGAAGAAATTTTTCCTCAGATCCATCCTAAACCTCCCCTGGTGCAACTTGAGGCCATTTCCTCTTGTCCTATCGTTTGTTACTTGGGAGAAGAGACTGACGCCCCCATGTCACTGCACCCTCTTCTCAGGTAGCTGTTGAGACCGAGGTCTCCCTTAACATAACCGTTAAAAAAACACAGGTCCTAAAGGTTTCCATCCTCTTTCCTAAGCATTTATTATTTAGCTTTTCTCCACAAAAGAGGAGTTCTGACTGTCACCGCTCTTTGGCAGGAGACACTGAAGTCAAGGCAGGCTCCTTGGAGGATTTGGGCTCTGTTTGTAAAGGTGCTGCTGGAGAAGAGCACGGAGGGGTTTTTTTGGGATATTACCATTCCCCTACCCAGAACAGCACCTATAGACGGATAAACACAAGCATTGCGGATGCCGTACCCTGCGCAGAGCTTTGAGGCTTAGACCAAAGGCAGAACGCAGGCGGAAGCAGCACTGAGGCACTGCCGGCAGTCACAGCACCTAAAAAGAGCATGGCAAAGTAATTCATGGAGTAAACAAAGCAGAAAAGTAATGAAAACTGGAGTGAAAAAAAGTCTGAAAATGAGCTCACTGGCCACAAAAAGTTAAAATGTGCACGCTATTTTGTTACACAAATGGCCACAGCGACTAGTCTACTGTCCACCCGCTGTCCTAACAAGACCCACACTGTATTTTAACATCCAAAATATTCAAAGAACACACAGAGCACAAACACGCCGTGGGTTATCCCTTCTGAAGGGGGCCACCTTCAACTAACACGGAAAGAAAGATAAAATCCATCCCTTCTCCCCTCCCAGTTTCATGTATCAGGGCTGGGCTCCAAACCGCACCCCCATTTCTAGAGCAAAATCTTGAGATTATTATTATTATTTTTTTTTTTAAATGAGGAAAAAGTCTGCAGAGGCAGAACACGATATACCTCATCCTCAGTTTACTAGGGGAACTATGGACACTTGGTCTTCTGTCATGGTTGCAGCGTTACATGAATTGCAAATAAATACGATTATCCAGGCACATTCTTTTATATTGTTTAATGATGTTAAAACAATAGCAAATTGAGGCATATGTCTGAAACGAGGCAACCTGGTCTACAAAAATAAGCATGATTACACGAATATTAAAACCTCTTTGCAAAGACTGTATGAAAGAAGGAGATCAAAGGGACACAGACATACAAAGCAACAAGCGTAAAGCTTCAGATTGGGGTGTTCAAGAGTTTGACAAAGCACCTCAGGACAAGTTTCCAGCTAGACACTACACCCTTACTCGTGCGGGCGTCCCTCAAAAAGTAGGGCTTAGACATGAGATAAAAAAAACCTGCAAGAAATGCTCAGACAAAAATATATAAAGTTTTTAATTTACATATTCCACAGATTGCAGTTACAACGCTCTCTTCTACACAGCAGTGATCCCTTGTAATTTGCCACAGTGATTTTTATTCAAATGCAAACAGTAACGGGAAAGCCGGGCAGGTTTTCCTCGGGACAGAAGTCTGGACCTCGTTAAGCTTCACAGTTTACCCACGGTAAGTGGCATCTCGCCGTGCCCCAGGTTATTGCGACAAGCGCTTCTGATCAGAGGTATCCTCGTTGGGCAGTACAGAAGTGTTGGAAGAAAGACTCGGCGCGTGGCGATGGTACACGTACGCTGTGTTTTATCGAGAGTTGTAAGTCCTCGTGACAACCCCTCACCGTGCCCGATAATCCCCTCAAACGTGGGACTGGTCCCAACACCGTGGCTTTACTCAGCCTTTGGTCTGACAGAAATTCTCTCAGTCAAGACGGAGATGTAGAGTTTCAGCCACGCGTACGTGACACCCAGGGCACAGTACACAGAGGTCAGCAACAGAGGGACGAAAGGGAACTGCCGTTTCCAGGGGGTCAGAGGAAATATAATTTCACAGAAGATTTCCAAAGGCACTAGTTGGATGAGGTAGATTGTTTCCAGCCAGTTAAGGAGAGGCCTCTCTCTCCTGTCAGAGGAATTGGAAAAAAAAAAAAAGTGTTAAAATACATGATGTTAACTAAAAATAACTATTGTTTTTCAGCTATCGCTGGTGACCAGTGCAAAGAATATCCCCCGGTAGTTCACAATAAGGCTTTAAATAAAGGAAAACATGTGATAACAGAGACTACAGCTAATTTCCTTATCATCTCATTTTTACACCGAGTTCCAAGATGCCCTGGACTCCAAGTAGAAACCTCAGCAGCTGCTCTGCTTCACCTCAACTGAACAGAGACCTTCACACACACGTCTGTGACACGGAAGTTGTTGTACGTCCAGAGACTGGAAATGTCACACTTATCTTAACCTCCGCCCCCTTCCCCCGCGCTTTCTGTAGTACGTACGAGCCAATCTCTCTTGCAAAGGACATTGGTGGTCAGGCTTTGACTGTGGGCAGTTTACAGGGAAATTCATGCTCTTCTGGAATTTTTGGGTTTTTTTTGGAAAGTTAGGAACAAGGAACTTGGCAAAAGCTCCATTTCTAGACAAAAAACTAATCCCCTACAGAGGTTTTTACTTAGGGCTCTTGAAACAGAATGATTGAATTCTGGAATACTAAGGGGGGAAAAAAAAATCAGACTGGTTGAAAGAGCAGCCTACAAAAAGCAGGTGACTGAAGTACTGCACAGAGGTTTATAGCATTTCCAACATCCTTCATTACAGCTTGGCTTTGCCATGAAACGTTTGGGAAACAGGAACATGGAGACTACAGGGGCTATAAGGACAAGCGCTGTCTTTGGTCAAGTTTTCAAGAGATCAATGGCCTGCAAAAATACACAGGATGATTTGGGCAATTACATGTTGTGACAACCAAGCATTTGCAGGAAATTTGTTGACAAATTACAGCTTGTAAATGCATGTTATTGTAACCTGCCCCTTCCACACATGAAAATACTAAGTACCACTCCAAAACCACACAGTAGTATTTGTTAACCATTAGCACTGACAAACAATCATCAGAAAACTCACTGTAATAAGTGTTCAAATATCAAATTAAATCCTCACAGGCTACAGCATTGCAACTTTGTGCTTTAACAGCGCATCAAGCGGGTGGGGATTTACAGCCTGCTGGGACTAACCAGGTAGTTCTCACAACTCAAACATAACAAGTACGTGCTATAATAATCCTAACTTAAGCCTTGCCTCCCGAGAAAAGAGGTAGCATCGTGTTTTGACGAGTAACACTTCAATTTGGTACTTCAGCATCATGTCGCTGCTGTTTGCCCATTACGACAACATTGTTCCCGGTGACAGAAGAAATGGTTTTGTCCTTGGCTTTGGGAACATGTTTCTTTAATTACCTGAATAGAGATTTCAACGAAGAGAAGCTATACACAGTAAACAGCAGCATAAGCAGTACTTTAATTGGAAGTTCTGAAAAACAAGGGACATAACGTACTTTTAAAATTAATTATAAAAACCTTTTGCCATATAAATTGCAGTATCTTTAAATCCTACCAGTCACACTTGCATTGTCCAATTGAATTATTTTCTCCAAACAGAACTAAATGTTTTACTGCTTAGGACACCTCAAAATAAACATAGATATATGCTAAAGCAAATGCCAAGCATTTGTAATACACTTGTTTCAATCATCCGTAAGCATACTGAACGCACTAGTTATAATTACAACATGACAGCACTGCAAATAAGATTTTCCAATTAAAAAAAATAAGTCAGGAATTACTGGGCTGGGAAGTTTAAAAAAATAAATGTGACAGCCAAAAATCAATGCTATCTAGTTCTAGGTTGTGGTAAATAAAAATTAAGTAATAGAGACGGCAGAGAGCTGCTCATTCCTCAAGGCAGCAGCTTCGCCATTGCAAATAAGCGGCATCATCAGACCAGAAGAGCGCGAGTGTCTGGATTTGACCTCTCCCAGAAGGATGACAATCAACACATAGTGTTATCGTAGCTAGGGTGGCCTAGGGTTTAAGTGAAGCAAAAGGGGAGGTGGGGGAGGAAGGAAGGAACAGCTTTTAGGTCACAAAGAAATCTGTCCCTACACATACTGATAACTGATGCTGCTGCATGATTTTTTTTTTTTTCAGTTTAAGCACGACAGCAGGAAGTAGTCACCTGGAAAACAGCCTGTCAGGTCTGTGGTTTCAAACTGCCTTTATTGCTTTTGCTTCACATGGTTGTGTTAGACAGGGGGAAGTATCGACTACGACAATTTCCCATTTCTATTTCAACTTAAAGCCTATGGCTCTTCCACTTTTTAAGCCAACGTTTCTTTTCACTAGTTGGAGTTCGGATCTATGGAAACAGGCCGACATAGAGCCTCCTGCAACTTTCAACTTATTATTACATAAAACAATCCAAAAACCATTACCTGCACATCATCTCTGGCAAAAAAACCCCAAAACAACAAAGCAGTAAAATGAAAGCACAGAAAGAACACTTTACCTGGTGATGTGAACAACAACGGAAAAAGTGAGAAGTGCCCTGTGGTTGTCAGAATCAAGTAGATGCCAGCATCCTTCGCTCTCTGAACAGACAACAAGCTAAAAGTGACAAGAATTTGTTACACTTCTGTCTTTTAGCAAAGAAACTTAACTTCAGCGAAACACTACACAATTCACAAGAGACCGAAGAACAAGTCAAACAGTTTCATAGTACCCCAGTCCCTGTGATGAAGTCTCCTGCTTCCAAACCACGTGGCCTCAGAGATAAAAATGCAGGAGAAAAATCAGCTGGGAAAGCCTTCCCCAGAACCACCACCCCCCTCCCCCAAAAACAACCATCAGAAAGGCCTGTAGTTTTCTACAAATGGTCTTTTTCCGTTGCCAGCTGGTTGCCAACATTGTCATCCCTACTTTTTCTGCTTCCTTTTGTTTTTCCAATAGTGTTAATTCCCTCCCTCCCACAATTCCCACTTCAAGGGTTTAAGCAGCGCTAAACCTCTCAACAGGAAAATACAGTTTGTAGCAATACTGGTCAGGCAGCTTACGAACTATAGCCTCACTGCTACCCACAACAGGCATCAAGTTCTTTCAGTAGAAACTGCGTACGGTTCTTGTCAAGCACAGTGCAGAAGGTCCCCTCCCTCAGCTGGCTCCTGCACAATCTACCTACTGTTTTAAATATGAACCAGAGCACTCATCGAGGCTTGAACTGCCCAGCAGCTAAAGGACTACAATATTTTTGCATTTGTCCCTGCCAGAGTAGATCTCTAAATTTAACTATTCAGAGAGAAAAAGAACTTCATTAACTACAAACGCTTGCCAAACTTGAGTATGACAGCAGTGTCAAATGCTTCCAGCCAGGCAAGCCAATTAATTTTTCTCTTCAAACTGCAAAGCCACAAGACGTGCAACAAATACACCTTGGACTTTTGGGGTGCGATGACTGTACTGCACAAATGCAGTAATAGGAGTGAGGAAAACAAAAGACCTTAAGAAAGCAGGCTGCTTTCGTCCACCATGTCACGTGAGTGAAACATTTTATCAAGCCTGCTCCTGAGCTGTCACTAAGAAAAGGAGGCTTCAAGGAGAAGCTAAATGAATTCTTTTAAGAGCACAGGTCCACACGCAGCCTAAAATCTAAACCCCATTCCTTCATAAGCACGGTTTGTTTTGACTTTGGCTTTATGGGTTTTTGGTTGTGTTTTTTTTTTCCCCATTATTCTAACAGCAATAAAGTATCTGAATTGAAGCACAGAGATTTTCTGTATACGATGCATCTTAATACAACGCAGCATTCAAAGAGACACAAAAGCGTACTGAGTGGGAAGGCCTGTGCGTCAGACTCCTAAACCAATGGCTTAATCATCCCCAAACCATACCCTTCTGTTCTTGTGATCATCTGTAAATTAGTACAAAGCTTTGCTGTGCCCCACAGAACTGATACAGCAATCAGCTACTCCCCATAAAGCTCTACTTAAAGCTTCTGTCAATGCAAACTATTGTGAAGTATAAGCCAGTGTTAATATGTCGTAAGACACTGTTTGTTTGTTTAACAGCACACCGGTTTCCTACATATGCTGTACTAGCACCAGCACATTCTATTGCCAAGGCAGCCACATTTTATTGTGCCTGAAATTAATTTACTTGAAGTGCACTTAAACTTTACAGCTTAAGGCATTCTATAAACATGCTCATTTTCTGAAATATACTGAAAACAAAGCGATCCTCTTTGAGGATTCCTTAACAAGTGGCTGCAGGTTCAGTCTGGCCAGCTACTATGTAAAAAAAAAAATAAAAAAATCACTTACCTTAAAGGCAGAATAGCAAGGAGTATTGCTTTTTCATGCACGTGCCAGCCAAACATGAAGGAGCTCAACGCACAAAGAACAAGGCACTGAAGAAAGCCTCTGGGCCCTTGAGGTTTAAACCAAAGACAGAAAACAGAGGGCTAGAAACAACAGGCAAAAACAGGACTTCAGTGAAAAGTCTGGCAATCCTGAACACAAACCATTGTCCAATGAGATTTTTTTTTTCCAGGTTAATAAACACCACGAGACCCAGTTTGTGCTTGTGCAGCACAAGCATTAGATAGCACTGGAGGAACCGTATCTATTTAGATATGTGAGTAGAGCCTTAAGGACTCCATCAATGTAACAGGAGCGGAAAAGTAGACTGAAAAACTACAGCCAACTCCCTGTTATTCGTGTTGCAACAACTGTCTTTGAATCTATGCCACTAAACTCCTTTTATCAAAGGTACTACATAAAGGTGCTGAAACAAAGGTTTCCAGCTAAAGGCTAGTTGCTCGTTATAGTGAAAAAGACTCTGTATCCAGGTAATTGCTTATTGAACCTTCAATTCTTTGCCTGTTACGTGAAGAATACTAAGCTTACCTGCAGGTAATGCTGTTAGCAACACCGTAAGCTGCCCAAACAGTTCCATCAGTATCTGTACTCACATCCTAGTTCAACTACCTTCTATCACAAAAGGTTACTTCTAGTTCAGCATGCAAAGTGTTTTTGATCCAACATTGCTTTTAACAATCTTTTAACCACTCTAGGGTTGACCGGGGCCATAATTTTAGCCATATTGTGTATCCAGAGAGATATTAATTCCACATTTATCCTAATAATTTTTTTATTTTTGTTTTTAAAGAAAAATTTTAATTACAGGGCAACAAAGAAGTTATGTGAAGTGCATGCTAATCAAATAAAATCCACGGGGGACAAAACATATCAAGTTTCCAAAAAAAATGTTATTTGTTCTTACCAGTATAGATATGAAAGTACAGATTAATGTTGCCAGTGGAGTCACAGAAGGAAGGACAGTATGCTGAAATTCTTGAACCAGCCCTCCTGTCATTGAGGCTTTAGGAATTTTTGTGGGATCAAGAAAATTACACTTTAAGCCTAAAAAGCAAAACATAAAAAAAAAGCACAAACTGATAAATGTTAACAAAGAAAGTGAAGTAGCTGAATTGAGTACACAGCCAAGTCTTTTCTTTTCAAAGGATAGCAGAGAGGAATGATTGAGTTCTGACCTACTGCTGGGAACTTATCATGTACCGGCTTATGGAGACAATCAGGTGATTTAAGGCAATCTGAAAATTTAATTTACTACCTGCATTTCAAATGGGGAAGGAAGATTAAAATCCAGAGAGGTCTATCTGCATTTAGGCACCATATAGTAAAATGAGCATACTGTACCAAAAATTGTTAGTGCTTTATCCATGGCATTGTACAAAGCCCAGAAGTTAGGGGCCCAATAAGCATGGCAGAGGCCTCGCTTGAAAGGAAAAAGCCGTGAGAGGACTTGAGGCAGCTGCCCCTACAGAAAACAAAAAAGAAAAAGATGGCCTTTTTTAGATGAGACATGGTTTATATTTTTATAACACAGTTTTCTAATGGTTCAGGGAAATAACAGGTGAAAAGGGGGTTATTACCAACACTATGAAGGGACCCAGTGAAAGAGCAGAAACAAGACAGACGATCAATCCCAGGAGGGTTACGTGAAGCAAACTGAAACTTCTCCACTTGAGGGATCCATCTACAAGAAGCACAGGGATCATGAAAACACTGTTGCAAGTAGAGAGGGAGACAAAAGGTCACACAGATGGTGAATTGCTAGCGCCTATCTAAAAGAAACATACAACCTTTTATGTCAGTACACTCAGCTGCTTCCTTCAACAGTTAGTTTGCATTTACTTTTTCCACACTGCAGCTCCTCCATTATACAAACTTCCAGTATTTTCTCTTTCAAGAGAAGCGCCTTCTCTGTTCATGTGAGGAATATCACACATGTTTTTCAGTGCTAAGAAGTGGAAAGGAACTCAAAGAAGGACTTCGAAATAGCTTCAGATGCTACCTAATCACTTCATAACAATAATTCTTATGGCATCAAACTGCCACCTGCAGGTTGTTCTTGTTGGTTTTTCTTAATAAAGATCTCCGTAGAAACATGAATTTTACATAAATGAATTTCAAAGATCTTTAAAGATCTTACTAATAATTCTGCTACCCAAGCAAAAATTTCATTTGACCCACAGACATTTCGGTCCAATGGTTTCTGCATATCTTGAATCTTCCCCAGGCCCCACTAATTAACACAATCCCCCAAAAGCAAGTGAATAAAAACCCATCTTACCTGCATTATTTGCAGTAAAACAATAGGATCGCAACAAATAAATGCCATATGCTGGGGCCACATACATGTAGATATGTTTAAAATGCAGAAGAACAGCAAATAGAAGAGCGCCCTCCAAGTATCTTTTCTAAAGGAAAAACAAAACAAAACCCAAGCTTTTTCTACCTGTTCTCATTTTGTACGAATTTCTAATGATTGTCTGTTGTACTCCCAAGGTGACAGGACGTTTGTCATAGGCATAAAAACAAATGAGTATTTACTTCAAATAACAAACTCAGTAGCATTAGGCACAACTAGTATGGAGAAGGAAACTATATTGTCACTTGGAAAACTGGGATAGGCTTCATCTCCCCGCAGCTTCAGAAGTACGTTTTCGAAGGACTAGTGACTTGGAAGAAGGTAAGATGGCAGGAAACCATGCTGCATTGCTCAGGTGTAACACAGAACTTCGCTTTCTCACAGGGAACTACAGTGCGACAGCATCAGCAAGCAATTATGGTGAGTTTCCAGTCCTCCTCTTCCCTCCAAACTCAAGAAATAGTTAGACATGCAGCTTCGTACACCTCAAACTTCCAACCGCTCCCAATGACTTCATTGGGCCGCTTATATTGAATGGAATTAATGCACCTAAAATACATATGGCAACAAAAGGAAAGAGCCACTCAAGTTTACCTGGCATAGTCGGGCAACAGAAAGAAGCATCAGCCCAAACAGAAAGCCATTGTACTGAAAGTGAATATCTGAACTTGAGTCAAGGAAGGAATAAAGCAAGCTTTCTTTACTACTATCAGTTCACCAGGGAAGACTCAAACTTATAAACAATAAATTCAAATTAAAATGGAACTTAAATCAAGAAAGTAGCCTTAAATTCACTCCACATAGACATAAAATTATTACTTAACCATACCCGTAAGCACAGACACAAAATCTAATACATTATCTTGATGAAAAGAAGCATAACAATCTGACCACATATATATCATGCAACTTAAATGATATAAACCAAAACAAATAAGAGGTTAATTCTCCACTTTTTGAGTTTTTAAATATTAGTTTCTGCCTCACATTGATTAATGGATAGAGGTGGCAGCCCTCACTTATCACCTACCACTTCAAGCAGGCAACTTCACAAAGACTGCGACAGACAAAATTACTCCTTTCTATGAAAGAATTACTGGGTTCCCCCCCGCCCCGTTCCCTCCCCAGCTCAATCAACGCATGTTGTGTCGAGACTGACGCACGATAAGTGGACTTTCCAGAGGTGTTTTTATATTCTCCTTAAAAAAACCCCTTGCTAATTCTCATGTAACATTAACCAATTGAAAACAGCCTGAACATAAAGGACTTGTAGAAGTTTTCCTTGCTACGGGACAAACCTAGAACCACACCCAGGAAAAAAGAGGCTCTCTGCTAATACTGTAGGCAGGCGCAGGAGGAGCAGCCAGCGGGAACAGACATGCTGCTGCCAGACTGGTCCTCCTGCAGTTCTGGCAAATTAGACCAAAAACTGAACAGTTTCTATTTTGCCAAATAATATTCTAATGAAAACACAAAGCTATTCAAGTAACCCCAGAAACACAAAGAATAGCGTTACTTGCCGGGATAGTAATAATAATATTCATGGGTTTGTGCCACACACTGTAACAGGTTGTTAAAAAAAGAAAAAAACAAACACCACAAAACCACAAACAACCCGCAATGGTTTGAAAGGATACGATCCACAATTAACAACCCAAAATTCCACAAGAGCAGAACGGCAAGAATGAAGGTTGGTTTTTCCAGGATATCCTTTGCAGCTCGTTTCCCATTTACACATCTGCAGCACCTGAACAAGAGCAGAAGAAACACAAGTCCTAACTGAAACAGCTAACAAAACATTGTTCCTTTCAAAAGTTGTCAACTGCACTTAACCTG
Source organism: Larus michahellis (assembly GCF_964199755.1). Taxonomy (NCBI): domain Eukaryota; kingdom Metazoa; phylum Chordata; class Aves; order Charadriiformes; family Laridae; genus Larus; species Larus michahellis. Next base: position 217,446,181 of record NC_133896.1, read on the forward strand.
AAGAAAACTATTTTACTAGGACGCAAGGCAATGATAAAATTGTTGCTAAATTCATCAAGAGAAGACAGTTTCATGAATAAATTTTCGTTAAAAAAAAAATTTTAAATTTCAATAGCTGTAGCTTTCCACATGCTAAAGCTTATGTTAAGTAAATTTAGCATCAGGTTCAAGACTCACGTTCAGTAATAACCATAACCTGCTTGCTATCAGCTTCTCCTGAATGAACAACATATTGCTACATCTGAAGACAATGTACCAAGTTGTATTTCGGGTCCTCAGTTGGACATTAAGCTCTTCCTGTCTGCCCCCTGCCCCAGCCCCCAATATTATGAGCTATTTCTGTTGGTTAAACAATATCTTATTGCTTCTCAGTGTGAAGCCGTACTGTCCATATTATTTTTGAAGGTAAGGTTAGATCAGATTAAAAAGTTGTGGATGGTTTGTGCTGAAATACTATTAGTAGAGGCACTTTAAGAAAGCCAGCTCCTGCACACATTTGAGTCAAAACAATAAAAGGAAAAAAGTCACAATGCAAAGCTAGCCTGTTTCAAATAAAGTAAATAAAGGAGCTTAGGCCGTTCTCTGTTGCATTGGAGCACTTTCTACTCATTTTTAGAGCAGACAGAATAAAATGAGGTAAGACTGTTACAGGTTAAGGCAGGCAACATAATTCTCAAAACATCTTTCCCCCTCTACTGTTTAGGTGTAAGAAACACTTCACAAAGTCAGGACACACTGAAAACATACAATCTTGTTAAATTAGACTTGACATAATCAGTTTATCATCAAGAATATCACAAAACACTGGAGTAATTTAGCATATTGGATGATACTGGCATTTTATCACAAGTTTCCATTATGCTTCTACTCTAGAAGAACAGAGTAATAAAAGTGACAGGAAGAAACAGTTGGGTGCACTCAAACTGTCCTGCAACTCCTAAAAAAGGAACCCAGTGACAGAAACAAAATACCTGTAATGTGAATCAGCAGCTAATGTCTGAATGTGCACAAATCTGACCACACGTACAGCAATAGCACCTCCAAGAACAACAAAAAGTTATCTTGTGTTTATCAGCGTGTTCCAAATTTCTCCTTGAATAGGTTACAGCAACTTCGATACTTCCATGCATTTATAAGCTTATTTGTACAAATAATTATTTGTTGTTACTGCAAAAAAAGTCCATATACTAGTGACTACCCACTGTCCTTAAAATTAGAACACTAAGACTTACTCACGAACTGCATATATGAAAAGGATATCTGTAAAGATGACAGAAAATCTTTGGAAAAAGACGGTTGCGCGACTGGTGTAATTCAGATTTTCAATAACCAACATCTTGGGGTCAAAATACTTGGCAACGTGCGAAAGTGTATATTCAAACCAAGCAAAAAACGGTGGATAATCCAGGGTCCATTCCGAAGTTGCCTAAAGACAAGATTAAATAGTTTAACACAATCCATGCTCTTTACAGTCCTTCAGGTACAACTCATCACAGCAAATCAGCTGATGTATTTCATCTCAGTAGCCTCTATTTCACAGAAACTACTTCACAATAAAATAGCCAGCTCTATGGTGCTGAACATGATTTGAGCTGTTCTTCTGCAGCACTGGTAGAGGGAAGGGATGTCTTTTGATTAGAAGAAAAAGATTGAAGGACATTTTGTGTACCTGCACCTAACCAGTATATCACTGTCTGTTCTTTATAAATCAACTTACAGTAACAGGGCAAACATTAAAAAAAAACCCTCAATACACATAAAATAGCTCACAGTGAATATCTGTCTACTTTAAAGGAATCACCAGCACAATCAGCCTTATTACAGTCTCAAAATTATTTTTACTTGTTACTAAACAAGTCTTAATTCTAGTTAGTAAGACCGTATCAAGATCAAATAGTATTATTTGATCTTTTCCCATATGGACTGTCATTATGCCCAGACCAATGATTAACTCCTTGGGTGTGGAAACAGGAGAGGAGGATGGAGGAACAGAGCAGGCTGGGATGGAGTATATTTGCCAGTGTGCATGTTCCCAAATGCTTATGTTCTGCTGCTGAAAGGCATCCTATGCTTTGGCACTGGGATCATGCTGGCGTCAGAGAAATTTGCTTTACAGCATTCGAACACCCTGTCAAAGTTCTGACTCGCACAAATCATTTACTCATGGATACACCGTTCCCAGACAAGGAGGAGTAATCCAGACTATGATATTTATTCCAGAACTCCAGGAGACACTGTAAGATAGACTCAGCCTACACAATTGTGTTTTAATCTATCATCAATTTAAAGGTGATTCATCTAGGCTAAAATCGATGCATGCTAGTAGTGCACCAGCAGAGGCTCAAAGCTTTAACACAGTGATTGATTTCATAATGTATGTATCCATTTATATACCTCATTCTTTATCATAATAATTGCATATCATTAATGACAAGAGCAAAGAGAGTCACAATTTAAGACTACCACGCAACTTGCTCCTGTGCTACGCAGCCTTTCTAATAATCCATGTGCCTTAATTGTCTTTTCCATTTTGCCTTCATAAGTACCAGCAACTTCCACAAACAATTCTCATTTTTTAACTAAAACCTACACAGGGCCAACAAATCGTGACTGGTATGTTTTTGAACCACTGCTGTACAGCTACCAACCATCAGTATGCACGGCACAAGCTTTCTGCAAATAAAAGGCTTTCTCCTCTTGCATTCACATAGGCTGACATACCCAATGAGCCTGTAATTTATAAACTGCTACAAAAACGCAAACGCATACTTACTTCATAGTACCACTGAGAGAGGGGTAAGTTGTGAGTGATGGCAAGCCAATTCCTATGTACTTCAAAATCTGTGGAATAACTACAGAAGGTTTATATTAAGGTCACATACATACACTTAAAGGACAAACATTTCAGAGCACATCACCACAGGCAGATAAAAAGAAAGCCCACATTGATCTGCCCTAGGACAAGACTTTGGTCAAGTATCTCAAACAGTAACAAAGATGCTGCCTGAACTTTGTGCCAAGAACATACACAGGTGACTACAGGACAATAATTATTTATAGCTTGGCCTTTTCTGACAATTAAAGCCAAAATACCAGGTTCTAACTGAATTTTTAATAGCAATTTGATTTTTTTTTTGAGGGGAAAAAAGCTGCAGTGTCTTTTAAAGACAAAAACCATTGTTTCAGAACATTTAAAGGCCCTCCCGAACAACAGCCCGGCAGAATGGACTGTAAGCACCTTCAGACACAAAACCAAAGCGGTTTCACACCGCTGAGAGGACGAGGAGGCAACGCCATCCAGCAGCTCCTCGCTCCCCACAAGCGCCCGAAGGAAATAAGGACCTTCAGGACACCGCGAGCACCCCCTCAGGACCCGCGGCACCAGGCCGGCCCGCGCCCCCCTCCCCGTCCCCGGCCGCCCTGAAGGGCAGTGGAAGCCAACAGCCGGCCCGGGAGGAGGGCTGAAAGGCCTGCCCGACTCCCCCCCTCAGCCCCAGAGCAGCTCCTTACTAGGCGGGGATGAGGAGGCACTTGAGAAAGGAGACGCCGAGCGCCAGAGCGCGAAACCAGCTGCGGCCGCCCGCCGCCATGACACGCCGCGCGCTGACAGACGGGACGGCGCGTGCGCGGCGGGAGCCCGCCGGCTGGGTTTAAAGCGCAGGCACCGCCCGCCGCGGCCGGTGCGCGTGCGTAGAGCTGCCCACAGACCCCCCCCCCCCCCCCCCCCCCCCCCCCCACACACACACACACACACACACACACACACACACACACCCCCGGCCGCTGTCTGGGGTGGGGGTCAGGAGCGAGGCGGGGTTGGGTGGTGTGGGGCCTGAGGGATGTGGGGTTGGGTGGTGTGGGACCAGGTATGGAGCTGGGTGGTGTTGGGCCTGAAGTTTGTGAGGTTAGGTGGTGGTGGTTCTGGGTGACATGAGGTTGGGTGTTGTGGGACCACCAGGGGGGTTGGGTGGCTGTGGGACCAGGTATGGAGCTGGCTGGTGTGGGGCCTGAGGGATGTGGGGTTGGGTGGTGTGGGACCAGGTATGGAGCTGGCTGGTGTGGGGCCTGAGGGATGTGGGGTTGGGTGGCTGTGGGACCACCAGGGGGGTTGGGTGGCTGTGGGACCAGCTATGGAGCTGGGTGGTGTTGGGCCTGAAGTTTGTGAGGTTAGGTGGTGGTGGTTCTGGGTGACATGAGGTTGGGTGTTGTGGGACCACCAGGGGGGTTGGGTGTCTGTGGGACCAGGTATGGAGCTGGGTGGTGCTGGGCCTGAGGGATGTGGGGTTGGGTGGCTGTGGGACCAGGTATGGAGCTGGGTGGTGTTGGGCCTGAGGGATGTGGGGTTGGGTGGTGTGGGACCACCAGGGGGGTTGGGTGGCTGTGGGACCAGGTATGGAGCTGGGTGGTGTTGGGCCTGAGGGATGTGGGGTTGGGTGGTGTGGGACCACCAGGGGGGTTGGGTGGCTGTGGGACCAGGTATGGAGCTGGGTGGTGCTGGGCCTGAGGGATGTGGGGTTGGGTGGCTATGGGACCAGCTATGGAGCTGGGTGGTGTTGGGCCTGAGGGATGTGGGGTTGGGCGGTGTGGGTCTCAGTGTGGAGTTGGGTGATGTGGGGCCTGGGTGATGTGTTTAGTGGTGTGGGACCACCAGCGGGGTTGGGTGGTGTGGGACCAGGTGTGGAGCTGGGTGGTGTGGGGTCTGGGTGATGTGGGGTTGTGTGGTGTGTGGCCTGGGTGATGTGGGGTCTGAGCGATGTGGGACTGGGTGGTGTGGGACCACCAGTGGGGTTGGGTGGTGTGGTGTCTGGGTGATGTGGGGTTGGGTGGTGGGGAACCACTAGTGGGATTGGTTGGCTGTAGGAGCTGGGTGGTGTTGGGCCAGGGTAAGGCGGAGTTGGGTGATGTGGGACCAGGTTTGGGGTTGGGTGGTGGTGTGTGTGGGCCAGAAGTGGGGTTGGCTAGTGTGGCACCAGGTGTAGGGTTGGGATGCTGTGCAACCAACTACAGAGTTTGGTGGTTTTGGGCCTCTCTCTCCTCTGGGCAGCTTCCAGGTATAAAGTGCTCTTTCAGAAGAAAAAGCTCAATTTTTTAATACCTGGAAGAAACTGCCAGCCGGAAGGTGGATGCATGCAAGGTTGATGCTTTTTTGTTTCTTGACAGCAAATCTTCATCTATCTAGGGATAGCATCTTGTAGGGGCTGCGTGAAATCATACAGAAAATACATAAAACATTTTTTTTTCCTGTATAGTAGCAATTTATGGTTTGTTCCAACTCAGGGACTAGAGGCAAGTTCAACAGTGATAAAGCATTAGGGTTTAGAAGGGTTTTCACTGAAGAAATGAATCCTCTGTTTAGAAATGTTTGAAACATAAATGCGCGGATGCATTTAAAATGGTTTTGATTATTTAGGAAGGCTTGTTCATCCAAGTTTTCTACAACTGCACTAGTTTTTGGGGAGCTTCCTACAGTTCTCGGCCACGGAGATGTCTAGGTAAGCATTGCGATGATGCACTTTTAAAATCCTTAGAGAGAGGAAAAGCTACAGATTCAGCAAGCATCGCTGCATGCACTTTCCTCAAGAAATGTACGTCAGGCAGAGCATCTCCTGCTTCATTCATGTTTTATTTAGTGTTTTCTAAAATACATATTAGTAACCGTTCACAAAGGGGTTACAGGCAGAGAAATGCAACCAGATTTTTAAATGTGATAGCCACATTTCTTACCACAAAAGTGGTAAGAAATAAAACCCATTTTTGACACTTTCCAAATAGTATTCATTCAAAACCATGGCTTTTAGTGGATTGGGGATCAAATTCTGATCAATGGCAAAATCCTACAGTTAGGAGTAGGAGCAAGAAAGTAAGAGGGAGGGGAATGGCAAGAGGAGGAAGAGAAAAGGAATTATTCCGTACAGCCCTCCCTTACAGCTCCTTTTTTTTTTTATGAATTCTTAGGGAAACCATCCCTTGTGTTATTCCCAAGTGAATCTGAGAGCGTGATCAGTATATTTGTGTTCGATTCAGCCATTCTCACACAGAATATCTACATGACTGCCTGTACTAAATCACATAACGATGATTTAGTACAGGGCCACATATCAGCACTGCTTGTACCCTGCATGTTTATATCCATCAGCGTGTGGATATGGCAGTCATTACAGAATGGCAGTTAAATTTCAAAATTTACTGAAATTCTGAGCAGTGACACCACATTCAAAGGGATGGGGTGAAAAAGAAACTCCCCAAAGGATCTTCTTCATAACTTCTCCGTTTAGCTGTGAAGTATCAGAAGATCCTAGCTTTATTTTCCGCGGTCCATGGCATGGACCCCACCAGCCTTTCCTAGAGTGGGAATAAATCTGATTGATTGCAGGTATTTACTGCCATTGAACTCATGCAGCAATTTATATTTAGCAACCCAGTTAAAATATGGGTAAGTACAGCAGGTGCATATGTTTGGTGATTTCAGGCACAAGCAAATTGAAGCAAAGCTGTCAACTCCTGACAAGTTACTAGCATAACTCTTGGCATGACCAATATTTAAGTTGCATAATAGGAGACTAAAACTGGAAGGGACCAGTGAGTCATTCTAATTGCAGCCTCCCTCCGTAGGAAAATCTTTGTCTCCGTTGTTGTCTTGCTGTTTTTTTTTCCTGAACACATGAAGATTTTTTATTCTCTCCCTTCTAAATCCTGGGTTTCTTGTTAACATGTGAATTCTTCCAGGTCTAACTTTTTACACCCATTTCTTTTATTTCCCAGCCATCACCTGCAGCAACAAACACTCCTCTCACTGACTCCTAATGACCTTTAACAACAGCTGCATGAACTAAAGATGTCGTAGTATTTATGTATGGTTTCAGTCCCTTCATTATAACTGGACATTGTTAGATATTTAAGAGCTATCAAGCCTAAAAACACAGAGAAATCCATGAGTGATTCTTTCTGGACTCCACTAAGATGCTTCATAATAATCTTTTAATCATATAAGAAATCCCACTGTGCTATGCACATGCTCATATCTGAAAACGCCATTAGACTACAGCTAATAACTTATTTATCATCTGCCCTAATTCTCGTATTTTTCTGCTCTAACACTATTGATCGCTCTGTTCAGCGGCTCTCTTAAGGCCATTAAAAAAAAGTGCAGGACGGCATCATTAGGGAAGTGATGGTGCCTCTGTACTCGGCACTGGTGAGGCCTCACCTCGAGTGCTGTGTTCAGTTCTGGGCCCCTCTGTACAAGAGGGACATTGAGGTGCTGGAGCGTGTCCAGAGGAGAGCTACCAGGCTGGTGAGGGGTCTGGAGACCAGGTCATATGAGGAGAGGCTGAGGGAGCTGGGCATGTTTAGCTTGGAGAAGAGGAGGCTGAGGGGAGACCTCATTGCCCTCCACAACTACCTGAAAGGAGGTTGTGGAGAAGTGGGTGTTGGCCTCTTCTCCCAGGTGAATAATGACAGGACCAGAGGAAATGGTCTGAAGCTGCAGCAGGGGAGGTTTAGATTAGATATTAGGAAGAATTACTTTACTGCAAGAGTGGTCAGGCACTGGAACAGCCTGCCCAGGGAGGGGGTTGAGTCACCGTCCCTAGAGGTATTTAAGAAACGTCTAGATGTGGCACTTCAGGGCATGCTCTAGTGGCAGAGATTGTAGGTTGTTTGGTTGGACTCGATGATCTCAAAGGTCCTTTCCAACCATGAAGATTCTGTGATTCTATGATTTTGTAGGGGAAGATATTGAGGGAGACAGGCATACGGCAGAATCAGAACAGGAGTTACGCACCCGATGTGGGTGAAAGCACCTTTCAGACTTCAAGGCAAAAAACCTCACTAGATCCTTTCCTTGTTCCCAGGACCTTACAGCAAAAAAACCCCAACAAGTTTGTTCCTAGAGCAAATATTCCACTGAACAGTGAAATAATTTTTAGATGTTACCGGCAATAAATGCCAGGTGCTTTTCATGACTAACGATGGGATTGCGCTGTACTTAATATGGCTTTGTGCATGTTCACTTTTTTCTAATTCAGGAAAACTCTTGAGAAGAAGAATCATCGGTGCTGTTGACTGGTAAACAAAAGCAAGTTACACCTCTAGGGCTCAGAAAAGGAAGGTTAAAAAAAAAGAGCCAGCTATCTAGAAAAAAAGGGAACAAATGTTCTGGAGAGAGAACATTCCTATAAACAGTCATTATAACGTAACTCTCAGACTGCAAAATTAAGGAGCAGATATAAATTTAGCTTAGTGTGTAGTTTGAAATAGCAACTGCTTTTGTATAACATATGTTTGACTGCAATCACAAGCGATTCACTTACTGCTTATTTCCCATACTCGATTAGCATGCAGAACGACTGCGGCATTCTAAATAGGACCTCACACTTAAAGATGTTTATTCTGCTTAGCAATTTAGAGGTATCTCAAGTTTTTCTCCCAATGCTTGTGTTCACTCCTGTCTTTATACTTTTTGGAAATGTTGCATCTTTTGCAACATATTTTGCATCTCTCTCCATATTAATAAATGATAGAGGTTTGTGGCCAGGCGTATCTTTGCCTGATATAGTTACCTGAGCACAGAAAAATGCATGTTCAAGTCATCCATCTTTTGCATACCAGATTGATGGGTTAAAGCACGCCAGGAGAAGCCGGGTTCAGTTGTTCCCTCAGTCTGTAGGGATTGAAACCCCTATTTCCATGTCAGCAGAATGACCCCAGTTACTGTCTAGGCCAGGTTGGGGCACTCTTCATTTCTTGTTTAGACTTTTAAGAAACTGCATAACTGCTTTTTGTGTGGGTGTTGCTTCAGTCTGAAGAAAAGAAAAGGGAGTGGAGGCAAAGGGGAACAGTAAATGCTCTAGATTAAGCTATGCATAGTGCTTTTACGGACTCTTGCTTGCCTTTCACCAGAAAATGCAGCAATGATTCAACTCTCCCAGGGAATGTTTTTACTTTGCTAAAACAGAATGGAGCAGTACCGATCCAGAGCTCTAAGATCAGGCTCCTTCCAAATGAGATTTAAGCCCACTGTTCTTACCTTCGGATAAACTCAAGCTGACAGGAAACAAATTACTACAGATAAGTATTATTTTACTCCTGACATACAAAAACCCGTGTTACAGATCATACTCTCGAGGGAGTGGGCTAAAAAGAAATACTGCCAACAGGCCTCAAAAGTTCTGTTAGCATAAATTTGGCAAAGGCATATCTGTTATAAGGCATAGATTTGATGAAAGAGGGTTCACGTATGGCATTTTACAGATCATAATCGTTATTACCTGCAGAGATTATCACTGTGAATGTCCATCTGAGTGGCAAACTCGTGTCAGAAGTAAGATTCACAAGCAGTTGCTTTGCTCTGTCAGTGGCATGGAGCAACCCCTGGAACAGATTACTCCCGCTTTATAATTCAGGACAGGGATGGGGAAAAAGAAGTTCTTCCTAATGCAACTAAAACTAGAAGAACATGGTGACTCAGGTTGGAATTTAGCCACAATATCCTGACAATCCTCAAAATTCACCAAACTTGCCAGGTTTAATGGCTTTTAGGGCTTCAAGCCCAGCCAGTGCTTCCTAACAACATGGTCCCATGTATATCATGCAGGTTTAGCACCAAGTCAGACAGGGGACGTGGTTTGCAACAGGCTGCCAATAGCTGCAGAATGTGCATTTTTACCATCAGCATGCTGATTTGCGTTGTTCATGCAATTACAGCTTGGGACAGTAGAAATATATTTATCTCGCTGTATTTTACAACAGTAACAAAACGCTTCTTTCTGCTTGTTCACAGGTCAGCTTAATGTAATGACAGACTAGTTACTTTGGGAAACTCGTTACAACGTGAGCAATACTGAGCTTTGCAGCCCTGTGCTAAGAACTTTTGGAAGCACTAGAATTCTAAACACAAAACTTGGTTATTGCATTTTCCCTTCTATCTCACTAGCGACAGTGGGAAACGTTCCAGAGGGTCTCTCATGCACACGTAGCAATCTGGTCAGGGAAAGACAGCTAAGATACTTTTAAACATAATTAGCTGAGGATGAACCACCTTCAATGTGGCACAAATGATGTTTAGAGCTAATACGCAGCTAGTGGATTATGCTCTTCATTGTAGCACAGACTGTGTGTGTAAGAAAGCGCTTGACCATTGTCATCACTTCTGGTTTCCCACTGCCTTACCTCCGACAATCTGACACTGAAGCCAAGCAAGCGGATAAAATGCTACCTTAGTGACCTGACCACTTCACGATGACGTAAAAAAAATGGCTCAATGCACTGGGATAGGAAAGGCAAGCCTCTGGTTCTGTAATGAAAAATACTAGGTGTAACCTGATGGGAAAATTTGTCTTTTCAGATGGAATCTGTCCTACCCAGAGAGCATCCCATGCACTCCAGGCACTGCTGAAGGGAGACGTGCCCAAAAGAAGGCCATACCCAGGGAGAAGAGGCTCAAACATTCAGAAGGTATTTGGGGACCTCTGCCCTCCTAATGTCTCCAGCTAAGAAAATGTTTTCAGCAGCATCCTCCAGACAAATACAACATTGTAAGAGAAAGAAAAGGACAAGTTGTCTTGGCTGCCTTTGGAATGTAAATGTTTCAGAGCATTCAAAGCAAAGTTCCGCACCAGTCACAATCTCCTCGGTTTTTACGAACACCATTCTATCTGCTATGGGTTCCTTGGTCGTTCCCCGTGCCAGTCACATCATTCAAACATGGTTTTCCTGACAGCAGAACAGAGCAAGGTCTTCCTCACAGGGTTCAGAAAATAAAGAGTCAGCTTCAGATGGTGAAAGAAAACCTTTGTTGAACCCAAACAGACAGGATCCCTTACTCATTTGTGGTTTGCACCATCCTTTACAGTTATTTTGAGCGCGTGCATGTGGGGAGGCTTCTTCTCTGTGGATCCAACCAAGCTTCTTGATGCTCTGCACAAGTGATATGGCAAGACATTGAAAAATGTGCCCCCTGGGCTGTCCTCTGTGCTGGAGCTCCATGGCATCTTTCACCGCATCTGATCTCCAGAAAGCCTTCCAAACCTTGATTACTGAACCCTCACATCACCCTTGCAATATAGGTTAAGGATCACGCCCATTTTCCAACTGGAAAATGTAAGAAGGACAGAAGTTAAGTGATTTTCCCCACAATTGTACAGCAGGTCAGAGGTGGAGGCAGAGACAGAACCAATCCTTAATTCAGGCGCTGGACAATATTCCTTCCGTCTAGAATATGGACATATTCTGAAAGGTCATATTGGTAAATACATTAAAGGAAAATCATCTCCCTGTTAGTGACTCTTAATCCAGATAAGCATGATTCTGAATTAGGCTGTAAGTGTGTTTTAAAGGGAAACACTTAACCTGTGTTATCTTCATGCTGGCACCATAATAAACAGCCATTCCTACTTGTACCGAATTAGGCGAATAATCTTATTATTCATGAAATCTGAAGTATGTGGATGAGAAGAATCTATGCAGAAACCATCACTCATGGCTATTTTTAGCACTTCTTCCACAAACACCTGGAAACTATTGATTTGCTTATTATCTGGCACCACCCAGAGTCTCTTTAAGTTCTGCCTGGTGTACTCCTCTTCTGGAAGGCCTTCCACACTTGCAACCCAATCCAAGGTCAAATGGTTGGGGTCCTGCAGGTAGCTGGATATTGAAGAGAGGTTTCCGTTGAAGCAATAGTAAAGTTTGGAACCAAGAAGCTTCAGGAACAGACATGACGTGGAGAAGATATGAGCACTGAACACTTCCATGTTGGAGGAAGACAGGCTGTAGATCTGGGGTGCTTCTCGGACAGTGAAGTGAACAGTCTGGGTCTTCTGATCGAGGGTGATGTTGAGCATGGCATTCTTCTCTGCTTTAGAAAGCTCCACCTCCTTCTCCTGCAAGGCCTCAATCAGTGGCTGAATTTGATAAAAATCTACCTCCCGTCGAAGTAAGCCCATTTCCTGAAAGTCTTCAGGGAGGTCCAAGTGAGAAGTTCGTAAGAAGTTCAGGATATAACGGAAGATTTTGCCATCTCTGTCAATAAAGCAGTTGCCTTGGCTGTCCTTCTTGGTTGGGATCTTCCCACTAAACATGGCCCCCAGCATGGAGTCTGGAAAGCTAGTCAGGGTGGACAGAGAGGTGGTATAGAGTTTTCCTCCAACATTGAGCGTGATGGGTTCTGACATGATGGAAAAGTCACGATGCTGGAACTAATTCTAAAAAAAAAAAAAAAAAAAAAAAAAAAGAATCCAACACCACACATTTAGCTGTATTTGAAAGGTTAAACTATAAAGATAGAGAGTCCTAAATCTATAAGGGTAACTACATGGCAAGAATTCGTTATAGAAATTAGAAGTGGAGAATTACTTTTCGAGGTTGTATCTTCAGAACAAGCATAATGATGTTTTTTCTCCTAACAGACCTGAACAGGACTTTGTTTAGTTCAGTTAGTGCCAGAAATCATGAGTCTTCCAAAACTTTATAGTCATGGGAGTCATGGGAGAGTGAAATCTCTCCTGCGGATGCCTACAGCAGAATGACTTCTGTCTTCAAAGCAAGAGCTGTGTCCTGGGCTCACCTGATCCCATATCCCTCATGAAAAGAGAATTTAGAGAGGAAAAAAAGGACAGGACAAGAACCAGTCACATCCCAACATCTTCCATGTCATCTGAAGATATAATTAAAGCAACAAAGCTGTTGCAGCAGAATCCCCTGACACACATTTGAGTGCAGTCAGCCTAGCAGGGAGCCAGCGAGCAGTGCTGCCGTAAGCATGTGACAGTCTGCGGTTCCATTCATTAAAAAAAAAATACTACCAGGCTTTCTCCTTCCAACGTGCTTTACCTTAGAAAACATTTCCTAATTAATTGGGGCCATATCCCAGTGGACGTAGTTGCCACGCAGCTTCTCTGCCATCAGCTGAGACGAAAGGAGGATGCGATTTTGTGGTGCAGTTAAGCATCACTGCCTCTGAAAGGGACGTAGCTCCCTCCGCCCTCCACCATACCTTGCTCCTCCCTTACGCCAGCTCTGGTACTTATTTGACCCCACAGTCAGCCAGTTTAGGGAGAAAACCCCATCATTTTCTTTTCAGGATATGTTTCTGCTACATCTTGGGAGCAGATGAATGCCAGGGCTGGAGCAAGGGAAGAGGACGGAGCTATGTAGCCCTTTCCAGTGCGGATCAGCTCAGCTGCCTTGAAAAGCTGGGCCCTCATTCCTGCTAGATGATGACCTGCAAATCAGTTTTTCCAATCAACAGTTAATTCCCAGTTTTATATTTTTCCCAGTTTTTATTAATTATATTAATTCCCAGTTATATATTCGGCAGGAAACCCATCAGTGTTTGCTTGCAGAGCTAAGAGGTAGTAGCTCTTGCTGCAGTAACTACGGTCACTCAACAAAAAGCTGCCAAACAGCTCCCTTAAAATGAAATTTAAATGCAGGCATTTTCCTAACTAATCACAGAATAATCATAGACCCTACAACACTATTATCAGCTCTGGAGTCTCAGCAAAATACAGATGGGAAGAATGTAATCTCGTGCTGGAATATCAGTTCTTTTATGGCTGCTAAAACCCAAACAGTAGTGGTAATGGCACCCTAAACCAAATAAACATCTAGATAGCCAGCACATTTTGCTATGAAAAACTTGCCCAACCTAGGGCAGCTAATGGACAGGTCAAATGAGAATCTGTATTTCATTTCTAGTTTAAGACTAACATTCTACTCTGTTCTTTAGCCCCTGGCACACGGTGTATATCTCACTGCACATTAATTAATGGAAAGAAGATCTCTAAATCCCCCGAGTGCTTTGCCTGTGTGTCCCGTAGTCCCACGTATCCAATAAAATTGGCAAATAAAAACGCAGGCGTAGAGCAACACAACACCCCCTCTACCCTCATGACCGAGATCATCCCTGTTACTAACTTCAGCCAAATATACCCTGGAAAAAAATTAATTCTTTCACTGTTAAACTCTCCTCAGTGCTGTAGTCTCAGGGTACTTCCCACTCTTGAAGACTTCTACCCAGTTTAGAGTCAAGAGCTGTTAAAACGGATCACATAAAGGCTTCCCCTGGTCTAATTTCTATAGGATGACTGACTGCCATGCATTTTTTCCCCTAAGGGCTTGCAATATGTCTGTAAAAGCATTGCTACAAGCACAACCTGACATTCACAAAACCAGCCTAAAATGGATTTATTTTTTTTTTTGGTCAAGTTTCATCAAGGAACAGAAACGTTCCCTGCAAATAACGCAGCCCTGACGATGACACCCAAAGGCCGTGTTCATGCTTTCCCTCCTCTGCTCCCACTCAGGCTGATTTAGACTAAACAACCCAATTTTTTTTCTCTTCTTTCTGCGTAGGTCATGCTTTCATTTGAGCCCAAGCCTGCTTATCTGCACCACGGGAGTAGTTTTCTCATGGTCTCCGCCAGCCTGAGCCAGACGCAGAGCGAGACGTTTCCCTCGATGTGTAGGTAACGGCCTTCACTTGGCAGAGCCCGTTGCCAAGAGTCATGACCTAAAGACCATGACACGGTCGAAATGCTCAGTGACAAGATACAGATTTTCATTCCAAATTCGAGACCCACCCTAGGTTTATTCTGATCCAGAGACTTGCTGGCTATATACGTCAAATGAGAGGCAGACATCTCAGTCCAATCTGAACAGATAACGTTAAAATATCTTGTAGCTGGTTTCTTTATCAGCAGTCTCAAAAGGGAGGCTGCCAACAAAATACCCCGACCGTTTCATTCTGCCGATGGCTACTCTGCAGTCCACAGACTCATCCAGCCTGGATTTCAGTCTCCCAGAACACCAGCCTGCTTTTATTTTGCCCCCGCACTGGGTTAGATTTCAGACATTTAATGGTGCAAACATCTGGCCCGTGGATAAGGCTGCAGGGTAACTATTGCGCAGCTGTTGTTCATAAAATGGAGTCAACATATGACAAGTTCACCATCTGCTTTTGCCTAATTCATCCCATTATTTGCAGGTTTATATCGTCACAGTGTGAAGATGAATCTGACAGCCGGGCAGCCTCGGAAGACCCAAAAACTGCAGCACAAGTGAGCGTGCAATACGTCTGCTGGATTCATCGTCAGCCTGGACTTAATGCGTTGGCCAACTGACGTTACTTCAAAGCAACTGGGGAAAGTAAGTCAGTCTGTGCTGCTTTCTTCTCGTAAACTTGTTTATGAAAAAAGCTTTTCATAAACCCGTAAAAATGAAAATTAAATGGGTTGTCAGTTTTCTCTCTTTGCTCATCCAACCAGCACTTGAAGTCCCTGCCTCGGTTCATCAGGCCTGCGTACTCCGCTAATGCAATATGAAGGTTCTCCAAGAATGCAGCGCGGAAATCACTTCTGCTTGGTGGCATTTCCGCAAAGAGGAGGTACCAAGAGGGCACCTCATGTGGGACATGGGTGGCTGTAACCTGAGGTCACCAAGGATGAGCACGACTTGGGTTACGGTTCTTGAAAGCCGAGAATTACAGGAAAGCCTTTCGTGTAGCTGCTCCCTGAGTAGCACTTAAAATGCATTCAGATTAGATCAGCTACAGATCTAATTTGAGAGTTGAAGATGCAAATTTAGCCGCAGAGCGCAGGATTTATTTTGTGCTTTTAGAGTGACTTGTATTTAAATACATCTTTCTTTTAAAACAGACGTATTTAGTATGGTGGGGAAAAATAATTGATTTAAAGCCATAGTCTTTTCAGGTGATGTAAATTGAGAGAAACAAGCGGCGGTGAACTTTTTGGAAAAGTCAAACTGCTGAGCAGAAGGTGCTGTCTGAGCATCTGAGCATTTCGACAGACCAGGGTTTGTAAATTTAAACGGATTTTATTCACATCCCCAGAGGGTACAAAGGGAACGTTTCTGTAACAACCTTCTCCCCTAGAATTTTAGCTCAGCAAATAATTGGTTCGAACCTGGGAGAGTGATGGGGGTTGTCGCAGCAGGAAGGCGTTAAAGAACGTGTGAAATGACAAAATCTACTTATTTTCACTTCATGTATTTAGAACCATCAGCTCAGTTCCTTCATTATCCGTAACACTTCCTTTGTTTACTAATTTTAAATGTAGAACAGCTTTGGATAAGCTTATTTCCCTTCTTATGTATTCATCGCATTTGAGAGTGCTTTAATTAGCTAATAAATAAAATTCTGCATACATAATTTAACTGAGTGCCTGTTTCGCCCAACTTGGCAAAAAACCACAAGCGTACAAGTAATCACCCAGAAAAAAAAAAAGCATCAGTCACGATTTGCCAACGTAAGTAAAATGTAAATAAACGGCCCAAATATTGCTACGCATTTAACCACTCTGAAAAACGGGTGCAGCGGTAGTCTACCCTTTTTAGCCAAAAAAACGCAGCTTAATGGAAAGTCTGAAGTTATAAATATGTTTATGTGGTTTTTAAAGAGACATGGATCTTTCCTTAAGGTATATATACGTATAAAGTCTGTCTGTCTGTCTGTCTGTCTGTCTGTCTATCTATCTATCAAGACAATTTTTATCAGGATTTTTCTGGTTACTTATTCAGATAAAAAGATAACTTAGATCATTCCAGTTCCATATAATCTACCCTGAAACAGCAAGTTTATGAAACACCAAAGAGCTGTGGTGTGCCTGGTTCCGTTTAACAGTCTCATCGAAGATCTGAAGAAAACTCTCTCTGCATTAACAAAATAAAGCTAACACCAATGTATCCAAAGCTATAAGTGCCAGCAGGGCAGAGACAAGGTACTAAACAAATCAGAAAACTAAAGAAGTTGTTTTTATTTGGGAAAATGTGTAGCGATGCCTTGATTTCCCTGACAAGTAAACCCTAATATGAGTATTTCTTGGGAAAATCTAGCTTGGGAAAAGCAGCAGTAATCGCTTGCAAACACAAATTTCACTTTACGAATGGCAGGGAAGGAAAATGAATTAATTCTTTGGGATTTCACAGGCAACGCCTATGATGGGGTTAACAGGCTTGATCCTAGTGTCGCTTAGAGAATCTCATTAATTAAATGAATTAAACACAGAGCAGCAGAGCAAGAGCGATGTGTATTTTGGTACAGACCAAAACTTTGGAAACCTGTATTGAAGACCATGAAATACGTGCAGCTTCGCTAAGAAACAGCTGAGGAGTAACAACAAAGTGCAAAATACACACACACCAAAAAAAAAGAAAGAAAAAAGGAGATGAATTATTTAGGCTGGCACAATGAAGGATGCTTAAGTGGCAATAAAATTAAAGCAAGCCGGGGAGCGTTTCTGCTAAGCATCAGGAAGAGCAGCCAGGCTAAAAACCTCTCTGGCTTTTTGAGCGTTGCCCAGGAGAGCTGGTGAAAGCCACGTCGGCTGGATCAATGTCAGGGGAGGCTGATCAAGGGACGCATTAGGGGAAGTCGGTCTGCATCGGGAGGGGCGGGATCGATTTCAGCTAAAAAGGAAGGATGAAAAAAGAAGTATCTGGGCACCTGTATGGCAGCCGGCGACTTTAAATGCGGTTCGGCAGGAGAAGATGGCTGTTCGCAGGATGGGGCTCCGGTCTGCTTCATTAGAGAGCGTTAACGGCAAACATAATCAGCCAAAACCACTTCTTTCTGCGTAATGCTCATTCCGCTTTGGGGTTTTGCCCCAGGTTCCTCACACTCGGCACGTATCGCTTTGCTCCATCGCCTCTTACTAAAACCCCCATTTCGGTTTGAGGTAAAAATTCCAGTTTCCACAGAACATCCGAGTCCTGAGAAAATAAAACCTGATGAAGTTGTGAGCTCCAGCCCCGGGCAACCCCAGCCCCGTGGCACTTGCTGTGACAGCACCTGCAGACAACTTTCATGCCTTGTCCCTTCTGGAGGGGACGATTTCACAGAGGGAATCCAGACCCTCAGCTCCCAGTTTGTGCCCCGCTGTGTTACGGGGACTGCAGACGAGGCAGTCTGAAGCCTGGGAGTCACGCGCCATGAAAGCAGAAAAATAACAAAAGAACAACAAAGGCAGGGCAGAAACACAATAAATAGTATTTACGGGAGAAAAAAAAAAAAAAAGATAAAAAACTCAGCTCACCACTGAGCAGCCAGCAGTAGGCAGCAGGTATCAAGGGAGAGCTGGATTTAAGGAAGATTTTGGGACAAAATCCGTCACAGGGACAGACTCACCCTCCCTCCACGTACCCCTGATGCATGTTTATTTATTTCAGCTCATCCTCAACCACAGAAGGTTAAACATTTACAATATGGTTTCTACACCCTATATGCTTATTTATAGTAATCTTCGAGAGGAAAACTCATGTTTTCCCATCGCTGCAGGACGGACCCACTTAATTTCAGATGCTCATTTAATATCATCCCCTCCAATAAACACAGTGCAGCGCTTAAAGGCTTAAAATTCAGCCAGCGAAGCAGAGCGTGGCGTGTCCGCCAGCAGCAATATATCCCGAAATGCAGCGCCGGAGGGGGGCCGGCAGCTGCTTTTTGTTTCGGGGCTGCTGTGAGCCGCTGGAAATTTCCAGCCGGTGTTTGGGGAAAAGGCCGCTCACCCCCGAGGCCGGCGCGGGGGGACACGGGTGACGAGCTCCGGGAGGGGACTCAAACTCCCAGCAGGCGTGTGGCAGGAAGCGACGGCTCACCCTTCCCTTCTCGCTCTAAGAGAGGATCGTCGTATGGATCTGCCGGCGGATGCGACACCCGGCGACAGACACGCCGACCATCCACCTTTCGGAGAGCAGCTGCTTACCCACCACTTATTTATATTTATTTATATTTAATTTTTTATATTATATTTAATTTTTTAACCGGGCTCCCTTAGACACGGTTAGAAACGCTCCTCTGCCAACGAGACGCACGAACGATGGGAAAGCGCAAAACGGCAGTTTCATAACGTCCCTGGTTTGTTGCGGGTGCGATGCTGTGGGTCCATCCCTTCCCAGACCTGCAACCTTGATGCTCTTGAGCTTCTCCTGGGCTGCTTCCTTAGGGATGCGGGTGAATGCAAAAGGCCGCAGACGCTGAATTTAAGCACTAAAGAGCTGGGGGCAGGGAGACGGGGGCAGGAAAATAGAGCTGGTGCCTGGTTAGTAAGAGGAAGGAGCAATCCAAAACAAAGGTCAGGTTCCTCTTGAGGAAGAAGAGGAGGAATGAAAGCAGCGGGGCACGGTGGGGAGGAGGAGACCAAAATGAAGGTTAACAGCTACTGAAGGAGAACAGCAGAAGCCACGATGGAGGGGGAGAGCGAGTGCAGAGCCAGAGAGATGCGGCTGCAGCGAGGTTTGGAGAATAAAAGCCAAAGTGCTGCGGTGCTCGGTGCTCTCCTGGTGTGACCTGGTGGCTCAGGGGCCACTGCATGGGCCATGCAGATTGCCAGGAGGGCATTGCCACCGGCTGCCAGGAGGGAGCCCGTCTGGGGTCTCATGGCAGCAGGAGCATCACTTTTCCTTCCAAGCAGCTGATGTAACCCTTCATACAGTCCAAAATACCAACTTAATGCCATCCCCGGCAAAGGTTTTCACTGATTTCTAATGTCCTGTGCCAGCATCCGCATTGGGTATCACTTGGCACCTCTGGAGTATCTTCCAGATACCCTTTATTTCGTTCCTGGACCACATCACCCACGCACATGGTAGCCCACCACCTGCACGCTGCTCGATGCAAGCCCAGGGTGGCTCAACCATCCAGCTTCCACCCCATCTCCCACTGACCTCCAGGGTACCCCTGCAATTAAGAAGGGCAGCTAATTGCCAGCCGGGATGCAGCTGCACGCTAGCAAAAAGCGCTCAGAAATAACACTAACAAGGTAGGGGCCATCCAAATTTAGACCCTTCGCAAGGTACATTGCCCAGCCGGCCCCACGCCACCGGCCGGGGCTGGCTGCAGTCTGGCTGGACCCAGAGCCAGCCCCGGTTGTGGGGAGCTTGGATGAGCTAAACCGCCGTAAATCCTTTAATTTTGGAGATGCTTCACTGAAAGCAGGTGAAAGGGGGGGATGCAAAGTTTGCAGAGTGGCGCTGAGCCCTACCCTGTTAAGGGCAACCTTAGGCTGGGCTCCTCCCCACGCAGCCAGGCGTTCGCGCTATGAAATGAGCTTAAAATACTAAAAAAACAAACAAACAAACAAAAAATAACCCCACGCAATAGGGGCTCACCCGCCCCTCCCCGCATCCCACAGCGTTTCCCCGCGGAGCGGCAGCCACCCAGCCACCGCTCCCCGTGCCTCAGTTTCCCCACCTCCGGGTGTGTGCCTGTGTGTGTTACGGTAGGGTGACCCCAGCCCCTTCCCACGCCCCCTCCCCCCGAGCAGATTCCCCCCCCCCTCCCATCCCCTCCGCCGTACCCACCTGCGCCCCCTCCAGCCGCCGAGCCCCGTCGCTCGCCGGGCGCCGCGGGAGGCGGAGGCGGCGGCGGCGGCGGCGGGAGGAGGAAACGGGGGGCGCGGCGTGGCTCGGCCCGGCCCGGCCGCCCTGGGATTTGTAGTTCACCGCAACCCTCGGCCCTGCCTCGGAGCTGCCCGCAGGACTGCGGCTTCGCTGCCGGCCACGCCGCAGCCTCACGGGCACGGCGGCGGCGGGAGGTAACGCGGGGCGGGTGGGGAAAGCGGGGGGGTAGGGGGGGGCTCGGAGGGGCAGTGAGGGGTTGGGGTGATGGGAGGGAGGGGTGCGGGGGGAAGGGGTGCAGGGGGGTGGGCTGGGGTCGGGGTGCGGGAGGGATGCTCGGGAAGGGATGCTGGAGGGGCGCTCGGGGGTGAGGGATGCGGGGGGGGGGCTCAGAGGAAGGGGTGCTGGAGGGATGCTGAGGGGAAGGGACGCAGGAGGAGTGCGCGGGGTGAGGGATGCAGGAGGGATGCTCGGGGGAAGGGATGCTCGGGGTGAGGGATGCAGGAGGGATAGTCGGGGGAGAGGGACGCAGGAGGTGTGGTCGGAGCGAGGGATGCAGGAGGGACACTCAGGGGAAGGGATGCAGGAGGGGTAGTCAGGGAAAAGGGGTGCAGGAGGGGTGCTTAGGGGAAGGGATGCAGAGGGGCGGCCTGGGGTCGGGATGTAGGAGG
The DNA here is from genome assembly GCF_964199755.1 of Larus michahellis. Lineage (NCBI taxonomy): Eukaryota > Metazoa > Chordata > Aves > Charadriiformes > Laridae > Larus > Larus michahellis. The sequence goes on from NC_133896.1 coordinate 217,467,204, forward strand.
AATGCTCCGGGGAAGGGATACAGGAAGCGTAGTCAGGGGAAAGGGGTGCAGGAGGGATGCTCGGGGTGAGGGATGCAGGGGGGGGGGTACGGGAGAAGGGATGCAGGAGGAGGGGTGCTCGGGGAAAGGGATGCAGGAGGGGTAGTCGAGGAAAGGGGTGCAGCAGGAATGCTCCGGGGAAGGGATACAGGAAGTGTAGTCAGAGGAAAGGGGTGCAGGAGAGATGCTCGGGGTGAGGGGTGCAGCAGGAATGCTCCGGGGAAGGGATACAGGAAGCGTAGTCAGAGGAAAGGGGTGCAGGAGAGATGCTCGGGGTGAGGGGTGCAGGAGAGATGCTCGGGGTGAGGGATGCAGGAGGGATGCTCGGGGAAAATGATGCAGGAGGGGTAGTCGAGGAAAGGGGTGCAGGAGGAATGCTCAGGGTGAGGGATGAAGGAGGGGGGCTCGGGAGAGAGGATACAGGAGGGATGCTGAGGGGAAGGGATACCGGGGGGATGTTGGGAGGTTGGGATGCAGGGATTGCTTGGGGGTCGGTCTGCCCTTAGGGAGGGATACTCGAGGGAAAGGGTGCAGGAGGGCTACTTGGGGGTCGGGATGCAGGAGGGGTGCTCGGGGGAAGGGGTGCAGGAGATTGTTTGGGGGTTGAGCTGCTCGGAGGGAGGGATGATCGGGGATTGGGATGCAAGAGGGAAACTTGGGGGTCGGGATGCAGAAGGAATGCTCGGGGGTAGGGCTGCAGGAGGGGTGTTCAGGGGTCGGGATGCTCAGTGGGAGGGTTGCTTGGGGTCAGGATGCAAAAGGGAAGTTTTGGGGAAAGGGGTGCAGGAGGGATGTCCAAAGGGAGGGATGCTCGAGGGAAGGGGTACAGGAGGGGTATTTGGAGGTCCAGCTGCTCAGAGGGAGGGGTGCTCGGGGGGGAAGGGATGCTCAGGGGGAGCAATGCTTCAGGTAAGGATACTCGGGGATTGGGATGCAGAAGGGATCCTCGAGGTCACAATGCAGGAGGGATGTCCAGGGGTCGGGATGCAGGAAGGAGCTGGGAGTAAGGGGTGCTTGGGGGTCGGGATGCAGTTAGGGTTCTCAGGAACTGGGATGCTCAGAGGAAAGGATGCAGGGGGGGCGCGCAGGGGTTGTGATGCAGGAGGGTTAGTCAGAGGGATGCTTGGGGGTTGGGATGTAAGAGAGGGCTTGGACGAGGGCTTGGACAGGGGTTTGCAGGAAGGATGGTTGGAGTAAGGGGTGCCTGGAGGGTCAGGATGCAGGAAGGATGCTCGAGGGAGGGATGCTTGAAGGGAAGGGTTCTGGAGGGATGCTCAGGGGTCAGGATTCCCAGAGGAATGCTCAGAGGGTGATATGTTCTGTGGCTATGATGCAGGAGGGAACCCTGGAGGAGGGATGCTTGAGGATTTGGATGTTTGAGGAGGATGCTTGGAGGGAGGGATGCAGGAGCAACGTTGGCAAGTGGGGGTGTGTGCCTGCAGGGCTTTGCAAACCTGTTTGCAAGGCAGCATCGTGTTACGAGGAACTGGTCAAGATGGGTTCAGGTTTTCCCCAGGGAAGCTGACCTGGGGAGAGATACCCAGGGATGTTCCCATTCCATGGGGTTCCAAAAAGCCCTAATGGTGAGGGTCAAATTCAGAGCAGTCCGGATCCAAACCCTTTTCAGGTTAAATCTGCCCTGGCCTGGACTTTGTAGGTGTTACCCAAGGATAAAAGCAGATGTGGGAATATTTGCCACTTCTGTGGGCTTTTCAAAACGCTTTGGGAACCCAACTGTATCCTACAGTGTTTGTATCACGGAACTCATGGCAGAGAAAATTCCGCTTTCTGCCCTACCTCGGGCTGAACGGATGTAGCAAGGGGCTGAGCTTTCACCTGAGGGGGTGGATTCAGAATGCCACGGACATTTTGTGATGGGGTCCTTAAAGTTTGCCCATGGTCTCACTTCACCCTCCTGGTTTCTGGAGTGGCCGATACAAAGCCAAATGTGTTGGGGGCTGGAGGGAAACTGAGGTCTCAAATGAGTGTCATATCCCATTTTTCCTGAAGGCACCACCAAAAAATTGGAGATCTCTGTATCTCCAAGCAGTGAGGCAGCGTCCGATGAATCCCGGCCAGCGCTGGCAGTGTCGGCTCTCGGTCTGGTATTCTTTGGTGAACAGGACGTGGTTTTTTCCTTGGATTAGATCCAGGGGTTTAATTTCTATACACAGACAAAAGCAGACAGAAATCTGAAGAAAGAAGAGTGATGTTAATGCTATAAATACCTTCAAGAAAACAACCGGCTTTCCGGAGTAGATGTATTTACAGTCTCCAGGGACGATAATAGAAAGGACACTGGCCTGAAGGTCAGTGCAGGATCTGGGTGCTCCTGTTATCAAGCCTTATGGAAGTAAGGTAGCACAGCCCTGGCCGAGAGCTCTGGCTAAGGACGAAAGCAGAAGGCTTTTGGGGGAAGAAAAGGAAGATATCCTCATCTGCGGGATGTGAGGAGGAGCGACCACCCTGGGAAAAACTTACCTTGCACGGGCAGGATTAAAACCTTCGGGCATCCAATGCCAAATATATTCAGACAATGAAAAAGCAGCTGGGCTGAGTTATTTTTGTCTGTGGTTGGTGCCGGGCTTAGCCACAGAGCCAGGGGTTAGAGCGAGTCCTGCCTTGTCTGCCTTTCGCTGCTGCTGGTTTTCAAGGCAACGGGAGAGGGGAGTTTAATTCCTTGGGCCTGCATCCATACCAGGATGGCTGATCATACGCTAGCGATGGTTTGAGATGCTTTATTAGGAAAGGAGACCGGTACCTACTAGAGATGCGTGTGTGTAGCTGTTGGCTGGAGGGGAGGACCGGAGCTGGGAGGAGGAGTCTGTCCGGAGAAAGAGAGGATGAAATGTTAAGGCCTTGGGCTTTATTTGGTATTATTGCGCTGATTGCCTTGACATCCAGCCAAAGCCTGTTTTTTATTTGATAACTGAGTGCCTAAGAGCAAGAAACACAGAGCAAGAGAAGAGACTGGGGGGAGTTGTGTGCACCAAGGGGATCGAAGAAGCAGCGCTGGAGAAATAAGAGAGCAGGGAACGGAGATAGCTGGGTAGGACAGCCCGCCCAGCATTGTTGTCCATGAATTACGGCCGTGATAAGTCGCTTGGAGATGGCTGTTTGATAGAGTTGTGTGGTGTGGTTGGACGGATTGATAATGTTTTAGAGGAAAAAGGGATTGATGAAATACATGGTACCGCAGAAGAAAGGAAAAGGGTCTGCAGCGGTCTGTGAATCTAAAAACATCAACAGATTTCAGTGAAGGTAGGAACTACCATATGGTAACTTTAGGCTGATTGCAAACAGGTGTCTTTTGGTTAGTTACTTTTTAGGGACCTCTTAGAAAAGTGTGTGGCCACAGGAGAGAAACTCGCCGTTCCCAAGGTGGAGCTCCTGCTGTACAGCAAAGCCACGCCAAATGCCAACGGTCCAGTCGGGAGAGGACGCTCCAATAAATCTTTATTTTCCAGAGAGGACAGAAAGCTGCCGAGCAGGGTGGAAGGTCCTGCAGAGCGTGGGGACAACCTCCTGCTCCAAATCTGCTACTGCCTGCAGCGGAAGGGGAATCTCCACGGGTGCCGTGCTAAAGGGCGGTTCTGATTCAGAGCAACATGGGACAGGAACGCACGAGGAGCCTCGCCAGCCAGAAGTAATTAGCTCTAGCGAGTAGGAGACACTCAACACAAGTGCAATCTGTCGCTGGAAAGCAGTTTGGGACAGGAAGCGGAGAATACGTGATCTCCTTGAAAAGAGAAGGTGAATTTAGAAAGGCAGATTATAATTACGTGCAAAAAATTGGGCCAGGCTTCTTGTGCTGGTGATTTTCCCCTGTTATCACTGCAGATGGGCAGAGTCTCACTCCTCTTTCTAAAAGGGTATTTAGCTGGGTTTTTCTGCAGTTATTAGCTCTGGGTTTCTGCCCAGATCTCTTAAAAATGGACCTGATCCTCTGCTTTGCCGTGGCACTTTATTGAGCGCAGCTCTGACTGTGGCTGGAGTGAGCAAAGCAAGGTGGAGCATCGCCATTAATGTGTTTGCAGGTCTGGAGAGGTTTGGCCGCTGGGTCCACCACAACCTATTGCATCTCCTTGAGCAAATGGTTTGGTCTGGATGTGCCTCAGTATTTTATGTTGCTACAACAGCGTGATGAATGGGGGCTGACCTGCTGGAGAGCAGCTCTGTGGAAAGAGACCTGGGAGTCCTGGTGGACAACAGGATGACTGTGAGCCAGCAATGTGCCTTTGTGGCCAAGAAGGCCAATGGCATCCTGGGGTGCATCAAGAAGAGTGTGGCCAGCAGGTGGGGGGAGGTCATCCTCCCCCTCTACTCTGCCCTGCTGAGGCCGCATCTGCAGTGCTGTGTCCAGTTCTGAGCTCCTCGGTTCAAGAAGGACAAGGAACTGCTGGAGAGGGGACAGCAAAGGGCTACCAAGATGATGAGGGGACTGGAACACCTTCATGAAGAAAGGCTGAGGGATTTGGGTCTCTTCAGTCTGGAAAAAAAGACGACTGAGGGGGGATCTTATCAACACTTATAAATACTTAAAGGGTGGGTGTCAGGAGGATGGGGCCAGGCTCTTCTCAGTGGTGCCCGGGGACAGGACAAGGGACAACGGGCACAACATTGAACACAGGAAGTTCCACCTCAACATGAGGAGGAACTTCTTCATTTTGAGGGTGGCAGAGCCCTGGAACAGGCTGCCCAGAGAGGTGGTCGAGTCTCCGTCTCTGGAGACATTCCAAACCTGCCTGAACGCGTTCCTGTGCAACCTGCTCTGGGTGACCCTGCTCTGGCAGGGGATTGCACTAGATGATCTCCAGGAGTCCCTTCCGACCCCAGCCATTCTGTGATTCTGTGATACCTGCCACGTCGCTTGAGCGAGATACATATTTCCTTGTGTATATTCCTATAGATATATATAGATAGACATATAGCTAGTTTGTAGGCAAGTGGGTTATATTTCAGTTGAAGCCTCCGGGCATTATTACAGTGCAAATAATATATAAGGTAGGCTGAGGCTTTAGACAATAATGAGTTGCTGGATGCCCCGAGAAGTTGTGGATGCCCCATCCCTGGAGGTGCTCAAGGCCAGGTTGGACGGGGCTTTGGTCTAGTGGGAGGTGTCCCTGGGGTTGGAACTAGATGATCTTTAAGGCCCCTTCCAACTCGAACCGTTCTATGATTCTATGAAATAATTAAGAAAGAAGTAAAGAGAGAAGCAGCAGTTGTGTCATTGAGAGGACTCGAGGTAGAAACCACAGCATCGAGTCGCTGTGAGTGCTTGACGTATGCACAGAAGATCATTGAACTGGAATCACATCACTTATATTAATTAGGGTTATTTAGTCAGAAAAACTAGACCTCAGCTACATGAAGAGTATAACCCGATGTGTAAACTGTACTAGATCACGGGGAGGCAGAAGTAGGAGGTGCAGCAACACGGATGAGGGCCCAGCAGTGGCCTCTGTTTGATTATTTCCAACACTGTAGGGAAATTGCAATTTCTTCCTAGTTATTTAGAGGGCTTTTTAGCCTTTTAGAAAAATAGCCATAGGGAAATGATAGGAATGAGTGCCTGTGATGGTCCGATACCCGCTGCTCAAGCTGTATCTATCGGATGTGGTAGTGATGAGTTGCAGGCTGTGGTTTCTCCTCCTCGGCTGGACGAACAGGCAGGTGCTTTGGACCAAAAAAAAAACCCTTTTGCCTATATGAATCAAGGGGACATTTGTTGCCTGCAAAAAAATCAGTAGTACACAATTACTTTTCCTGTTCCTGGAAAACAGACCTAGAGAGGTGTGTGGCAACAGAGGCCGGTCCTTTTAAGAAGTTGTATTCCAAGTCATGGCAAATTTGGTAGAAATTTTTGAGAGAATACAGTATTTTCCGTGTGGTGTTTTGTGCTCTGGCAAGGCGCTGTGTGCGCTCGCTTCCAAACTGCAGCAGCTCAGCACGCTGCAGGATTGAGCCCTCATTGCCCAGCTGCCTGGAGGATGCAGTGAGAATAACAGTAATGTCTTGGCTGACATAAAGGAAACCATTTGAGCAGGAGTTAAGGACAATAAAAGGTGAGTCTCGTTTCTGTACTTCCAGACCTCCAGAGAATTCAGGGAAGCAGGTCATGATTTCTTCTTTGCAAGTAAGAAGCAACTCACTTTATTTATCAGTCTATGTTTGCACGGCGGGATTTTTTTCCTCCTTTAGTGGTATTTATCAAACTATATAGGACGCCATTGTAGGAAATGTGCTGAATTTATTACCAAGATTTCCTAAAGGTACATCTCAGATCTGTTTTTTCAGAGCTTTGTAGGATCTGGGCTGTAGGAACTGATACTGCGTTCTGCAAAAAATACGAAGGAGCGTTTACTGGAAATCTGCTGCTGGCAGGGATAGGGGAACGAATTGATTTAGAAGTAATTGGATAGACTTCAATTGAAATGAATCCTAATTAAAGAAAAAACACAGGCAGAAGGGAAATATTAGGACACCTCTGAACAGTACAGATTATGAAGATTAGACCCAAGCAAAGCCCAAGGTGACTTTTCATCCTGAGATTGGTTTTGGGTTGGGTTTTTTTTTTGCGGTTTACTCAGTTTGGCGAGTGAAGCTAAGCTGGTCAATGCTGCTCTTTCCTTATATTTCTTTTCCCTCTCTGGTTTCTAGAGCGTGGTTGGGTATCTGTCCTCGCAGGGACACATCTCATGGTAAGCAACGCCTGTTGCAAATGTTGGTGAGATACTTCATTTTATTTGTGGCTTTAGAGCACATTGCCTTGGAAACTGTGTCTGGGCACACGAAGGAGGAGGTGACTGGGAATGACCAGCATTATTTTACCGAGGGTAAAACATGCTTGACTTAAGTGATGGCCTTTAAGGATGGACTGATAGATCTGTGGAGGAGGGGAGAGCCATGGATGTTGTCTGCTTTGACTTCAATAGGGCTTTTAAGGTGACGTCCCACAGCCTCCTTGTATCAAAGACACAACAGAAACTGCAGTCTAGATGGGTGGACTGCTAACTGGGTAGAAAACTGGCTGGAACTATCCTGGGACATTTCCTTTTTAATATTTTTATTGACAGCCTGGAGAAGGAGATGAAATTCACCTCATCAGATCTGTGAGTGATGCCAAACTTGGGGGAATAGTCAATATGCGTGAGGGCAGGGCTGCCATACAGGGGGACCAGGACAGGCTGGGGCTGACACGAACCTTGTGGAATTCAGCAAGGACAAATGCCAAGTCCTGTACCTGGGATGGACTCACCTGGGATGGACTCACCTGGGAGGGGCTCACCTGGCATGGATTCACCTGGGATGGACTAACCCCTTGCACTGGTGAAGGCTGGAGACTGACTGATGGCAGCTCCCAGTGCCTACAAAGAGGTTATTCAAGAGCTGGAGCCACGTCAGGAGAATGAGAAAAAACAGACATCAATTGAAACAAGAATTTCCAAATGGAAATAAGGAAAAACTGCCCACTAGGAGCTAATCAGGCACTGGGGCGGGTTGCCCAGGATGATCTCCATCCTGAGATGTTTTCAAGACCTGAATGCACAAAGCCCTGAGCAGCTTGGTTTGATTTCCTCTTTGGGGGGGGGTTAGTCTGGAGACCTCCCAAGGTCCCTTCTCTCCTGATCCTGTGATTTTACCCACGTTGCTCCTGCCAGTCGTTCACCAGGGAAGCAGAACAGTTTTGCCATGTCATGGGATTATTTCTTTTTCACTGCAAAGCTCATTTTGTGTACTTTCTGTTTTATGTGAGCTACATAACAGATGGGAACCTCAAAGCAGCTCTTCAGATTAATAATTAACACTTTGACCTTCTACAGCATCCTCATGTGCTGCAGGAACTCGGTTCTCTTTACAAGCAGGAGTGAGCTGATCCTCCCAACTTTCTGTGAGTTATTATTGCCAGTGAGGAAGATGAAGTGCAGAAAGGTTGTTCTACTTCAGGAGCACTCATTATAGAAGCCTGATTATCTGAATGTTTAGTCTTTTTATTTCAGTATTAAACAGCGGAGTGCCAGGGACCAGATCTCCAAGGCAGCATTCGGCTGCCCAGCAATGAAACTGGCCTTCCCTCTTCTGCAGTTCCCTGGGTTATTTATGACACACTTCCAATTTCTACAACAAATGAGACAATGATCTTACAGACAACGGTCTCCTCCGCTGCAAACCCTGATTCATTCTCCAGGCAGGTCCTGGGGGGAAAAAAAATAAAGCAAGCTAACATGAGATCCTTTAAATAATATCTCTCTGAAAGCATCTGGAGCTGTGCTGGGGTTGAATTAGCCATCTTGATTCCTAACCTTTGACGTGTGAATAATCTTTTAGTATAGCATGTTCTCCTAGTGTAGTTTTAAGACTGTAATATTTATTATTACGTATTACAAAGCAACTAGAATGTTGTTTTAATATAGTTCTAAGATTGTAATATATATTACAAATGCCTCCTTTTTAGGGGCTCCCTGGCTAGCATCCTCCATCCTGACTTTGTCTGGCCCACACCCAGGGAGCAGCTTGGTGTACCCCGCTACACAACAGAAACGTGGGCTTGTTTGTCCCCTCCTGCTGACACCAGGGTAGTTGGAAAGGTGTAGGTGGGACTGTATTACCTAAAGCCCAACCTTGTACTGGAAAGTCCTTTGTTGGTGAGGAGAGCATGGACCCTCCACCACAAGGTCAACTCAGGTGGCTCTCCCTGTGTGTCTTCGAGGTCCTAATGTCAATATGAGACATTATGACATTTCCTAAAGAGGAAAATGGTTTGTCTTTACAATCCTTAGATACTCTCCAATGGGATTTGTCTGTCTGTTGACTATGGAAGGAGGTTGTTTCAGCCTTGTCCTCACCGTGCTATGTCAGATGAGACTTAGTTGCACTCCAGGCAGCAAAACTCGGGTGACCCATCCTCACGTCCCTGTCTGTGATCAGCCTGAGAAAGAACCAAGCTGTTTCAGCAGCTGCAAGTTTATCTCAAAATTCAGGTGGAAGCAGACTCTTTACATTGAAAATATGGGTGAAGCTTGGCAATGCTAAAGTAGGTAGAAGCCCAGTCATACAGGGGACAGCAGTGGGCAGCCATCACCCCCAAGAGGGACAGCGGGGCCACCCAACACCACAGCACCAGTGTGCTGTGGTCTGTGGTGATTTATGGGGTTAGATCTAAAAGGTCTGTAGTCCTTTTTTGACCATCCTGCCTGTGTGGTGCTTCCACGCTGCTCTGCCGGGCTTAACATGGATTGCTCCAGGGAAGAAACCACGTAACGGTGAGACAAAACCAGTGAGCACTGTAGATCCTCCTGTCTCCTCCTGGCCCATTATCTATCTGCCACGTGTCCAGGGTGTCAGGGCGCAGGCTGTGAAGCTGCAGAGAGGAGGGGAAGGGGATACCAGCTTGACTTCAGGTCTGTGCCAGTCTGGCCAAAGTGACTACTGAGCTACAGCTAGGACAGTCTCCATCTCTGGAGACATTTCAAACCCCCTGGACACGTTCCTGTGCAACCTGCTCTGGGTGACCCTGCTCTGGCAGGGGGTTGGACTGGATGATCTCCAGAGGTCCCTTCCAACCCCTGTCATTCTGTGATTCTGTGACAACTGTTCCTGGTCTGTCTGCAAGCCCCATCGGCTCTCCATGTTGGCTTTTAGCCTTTGCTGTCACTGTGGTACTTTAGTTTCTGTTTGAGGTGAAAATACATTACTTGGGGGCTTTTATTCTCTCCTCTCACCTTGTCCTCATTTTTACTGGTTTAATGCAGGCTGGTCCCTCAAGGGTCCTGCTTATGTCTTCTATCCTGTGAAAACAATGCGATGAGGAGCATTAGCTCTGCCATAGCTTGTTGCAGAGAAGGCAGCAGTGATGCTTGATGGGAAAAAATAAATCCAGCACATGAGCAGAGGACCGTATGAGTCAACAGACAGGAGACAGAAAGGCCAAGGTGGTGCCTGGAGAGCCATTGCAGCGTAGGCTGCTGTCTTTGCTGGATGGGAAGGTGGTCATGCATATACCATGGGTTGTTCTCATCCAGTGAGATTGTGCAGGAAGCAAAGATGAGAAGAGGTGATGTTTGGTTGAGTGGGAAGGCTTCCCAACCAAGCAGCTGTGAGCCAGAGCTTGAGGTTTGTATCTGGCATGGGTTTTCCTTCTCCAGCAGCAAGCAGCTGCCTACCAGGAGAGAAGATACTCTCTGGCTCAGATATAGGGGCTTACTCCAGGGATGGGATGGTCCGTGGATGGCATCCTCTGAGGTCCCTTCTGGATGTCATCTGTGAAAACCATACTCGGGGTACATGCCACCTGCGTGTATATCTTTCATTAATATAACACTAGCCATTTGAAAAACTTCAAATGCTTTCCAAGTGCTAACAAAGGAAGTTTCAAACAACCCCACCAGGAATTACTGCTGTGCGTTGTCCTCATTTCACAGATTAGGAAACCGAGGAACAGAAAGCTGGTGATTATTCTTCTGGTCAGACACATGTGAGCATGGATGGATCTCTCCTGGCTTGATCCCTCGTTTAGGTAACAAAGACGGTACCTTCCTTCTCCCTCCCCCATGGATCGTTTCAGGATATGGGCAGGAAGGGATGTTCTCCAAACGTGTATTTGTGCAGCACATCACACTGGGGGGACCTGCTGTGGGTGAGCCTTTACATAGTCCCTGTAATATGTTTTAAGAAATCCTGGCTGTCTAATTTTGTCACTCTGTAAGGGGGTTTCTTGTGCAGTAGTGCATCCAACACCTGGTTATAAATGTTCTGAGCTCTTCCAGGGAAATCCTTAGGGTTTTTTAAAGCAGTTTCTCCTCTAACGCTTTATTGCTGGTGAATTTGGGCTGTGAAGAATGGGAAACTTTGCCTGACTCTGCAGTTTCTCTCCCTTCTCACTTTGGTCCTGCATACAAATGCGGCAGGTCCCTGGGGAGCAGCCAAGACTGCACCACTCAGCCCGGGTGGTTGGCAGCACCGCGTAAATGTCACGTGTACACCTCTGCTATTGCACAGAGAGGCTGCAATCCCATCTCTCCTCTTCCTGGGGCTTTTCTCTCCTTCCCTGAATGTAAAGACAAGCACTGGGGGCATCTTTGCCTCTTGAGGACACGTGGATTGACACCACCAGTGGAGTGGAAGACCTTGGCTCCCCTAATTCCCCACTCAGCCCCTCTGTGGGTCTGTGGCAGGCTATCTCCAGTGGTGATTGGATTTTGTGAAACATGGGGCACCATCTTGAGTTGCTGAACCCATCGAGGAGAGGGAGCTCATCCATTCCTAGGGTCAACTGTAAGATTGCAGTCGGTTGTTTATAAGATAAAAATACTCAAATGTGTGATTAGTCTGAAGAAGTTCTGTATTTTTGTGTATTCATTCAGTTTGTGGGCTTTAGTCTCAGTCAAAGTTTGCCAGAGTGGAAACTTTTCCGAGTGCCACCACGAAAAGGGCACAAGAATTATCGTCTTCCTAGTGGTCCCACACAGATCTCAAGCTTGGCTTCTTTGACCTCCCTTGCCAACCTGGGTGTGAAAGCTCAGCAGAACCTGCTTGAACTAATCTGCTGCTCTGTTCCTCTCTTTCAGCAGCTCGGAGCAGAGATGGACAAGATACTGGAAGCTGTGGTGATGTCCTCATACCCTAACAATGTGAAGCAAGGGCTTGTGAGGCGCGTCATTGAGGCAGCGAAGCAGCCCATGGACAGCGAGCAATGTTGGTCCATGCTGGAGCTGTCTACCAAGCTTTATCTCACGGGGGACACCAAGTATAAAAGAGAGATAGGGAAAGAGGTTTTGGAGGTCTACGGCCACTACCACCCGGAGGAATTTGAGGAGTTCTTCAATGTCCGCTTCCTGCTGAGTCTCCTTCAGGAAGGCTATGGACCTCTGGGGAAGAGAAGCCATTATGTACTTGATTATATTCAGTTAGGACTGCAGTTTGTCTTGGAAAGCCCATCAGCAAACAGCATCTTCAGCTTATTGAGGATTGAGGTGCTCCGGAAAGTCTGCGAGAGGCCCAGCCCCAAGCAGTGTGCGAAGATCAGCAAACTCTTAACCCAGCATCCTCAGTGCATTCCCACGGGCAAACATCAGGTCTTGTTTTGTCAGCAGCTGATCCGGTGCATCGGGCAGTTCCAGTGCGTCTCCGAGGGGGAAGAGGACATCATGGAGTTTTTGGAGCAGGTAAACAAAGTGAGCGGTCTGCTGCAGAGGATCTGGAGGACTCAGACTTCAGCCATCCTGCCCTCATTGAAGGAGCTGTTCACTATCATTTCTTCAACAGGTAATTAAAAAAAAGGAGAAAAAAAAAAAGGCTGAGAATGTAAATGTTGGCCCTGATGAAGTCAAATTTTATTAGTTTGATGTCTTGCATGGTTCTCATCAACTCATTGTAGGTTGTTTTGTTGGACTCGATGATCTCAAAGGTCCTTTCCAACCATGAAGATTCTATGACTCTAGGATTCTAACTCCAGAAATGCAGCACAGCTGAAATATAATAAACAAATGTCCTTAAAAATTACCCAGGGCTTTAAGCTAGGAAAACAATATCCCCTGGAACCATACAGAGTCTGTACCCAGGAGTTCTTAACTGGGTTGAAATATTTGCAGCAAAAGTTTGTTTGTTCAGCACTTCCCAGCATCAGCTGGGTTTAATGGAAAGCAACTTACCTGCAGTAGGTTAGAGTGGGACTTGAAAGCTTTTAGAAATGTCGCTCTCTATGGCTGACTTGATGGGACCTCACAACCTGATTCTTACCAGAAACCTAGGGTAAAGCTAAGGAGTTATTTCTCACTGACCTAGAAGTAGGAAGCCTTACTATCTCTCTGGAGGGTGGTCGTATCTTAAGATGGGACAGAAAATGTTTATCCAACTTCTGGGGCCTTTAGATTATTACAGAAGGTCTCAGAAGATTTTTTGAGGTACTGGCGACGTGAAAGGCTGGACTCTCTGCCAGCAGGTGAGCTCCTGCTCCAGCTATTCCTAAGCCCAGAACGAGATGGGTTTTTCAGTGGCCCCTGTATGAAAGCCTCACCCTTTGGAAGACGCTCCAGGCAGGCAAACCTGCAGTTCCATCCCATTGCAATTATTTGCAGTACTTAGTATAAGAGCTCACAGAGGAAATTTGGGACTCAAGGTTGGGCCAAGAACGTTCTTGTGCTTTGGGCTGTATATGGTTTTATGCAACAGCCCAACTGCTACGATCCAACCTCGTTACGTGCTACACTCGGATTTGGGGAATTGTCCTCCTAGCACACCTAAATGTGAACTCCACATTGCTCATTTACACCAGCTGACTATCGGCTCCATTTACGTAGGCAGCAATGATCTGGCTTTTAGAGACAAGAAATGACCTCATGTGCCTGGTTTTCCTGGCAACTAACATCTTCATTGCTGGCGCTCATCCATGTCTTGCAGAGGAGCAGGAAGCACCATCCAACGCCTTGGCCAGCGTGGTCCAATTTGTCCCTCTGGAGCTCATGGATGGCGTCATAAGAAACCTAACCAACGATGACAGCATCACCGATGTGCAAATGATGACGGCCATTGGCAGGTAGGAGAAGCTACAATAGTGAACATCATTCTCAGTTTGGAAAAAAACCTGCCCCAAAGCTTCACTCGGTTCCTCTGCGTGGTTTTATCCCAACCAGTTTGTCTGGTGCTGTCTAGTGAGGAGTGTGTGGGGAAAAGGGGAATTTTTGGATCCTTCCTTCCAGCCCTAAGGGCCTAGAGAACTAGAATAAAGACTTTTTATTTATTAATTTATTATTATTTTAATTTTATTATTACTAATAAAATAATAGTAATAATAAAAATTATTACTAATATTATTTATTATTATTATTATTTGGTTGGTTTATTTTTTCTTAGAAATAAGTAGTGTTGTGGGATGCTCAACATAAAATATCTTGAAGAGTTTTGATTTTTTTCCAGAAGCTGTTGAGGGCCTTTTCTTCACAAAGATTTCCTTTACAGAATTTTATGTTGATCCCCGTCTCCCTTCAGAAGAACATCATCTTAAATCACCAGTCACAGCTAAAAATCTTGGAGAGGGAGGTACGCCCAGCTGTTTCAATGATCCCATCTTGACCTTGTCAGATGAATGGGATGCTGCTGGTCTGGATCTTGGTACTGTACAACGTTTATCCCTGCCCTCTGTGCAGGCAGAGTCAATGGAGACATCAAGGCATGATGAAGAGTAGTGGGTGAAATACTACCTGACATAGTAGACCTGGTCTTTGCAGAGCCAGTGCCCTCCTTGGCATCACCAGATCATCCTTGCACACTTGTGTCCAAGTCCTGCAGCTCTTCTGTGCTCCAGTGCCTTGCTCCAGACCTGCTTAGGAGCTTCTTCAACCCGTGCTTGCCTTAGAGCTTTCCATTTAAAAGGGTGACGTTCACATGCAGTAGCACACACACAACCCAAGAGAGCTGCTGTGACTTGATTTCACTGGAGACATCTCTTTTCCTCTTCTTATTACAGGATTTGTGTCCTGCCCCCTGATAAGGTTACATGACTGAAACACACGTTATTCCTAATGGGAACTTTATGGATGCAGAAAGAGGTTGCTTCTTTTTGACTTGCTGGAGAAGGTGATGGTTTTCCCAGAGTCCAGAGGAACCCAAGAGAAAAAATGAAGTTATCGGTTCAGTTCTTAACCCGCTTCTCCATCTTTTTCTCCTTCTGGGAACCTGCTGCTGCGAGCTCCAGGCGATAAATCCTCTAAAAGCACCAGTGTCTAAATATAGAGGTTGCAAAATCAGTTGCATCATTCTTCAAAACATTCTTTGTCACGCAGAAGGATGAGTAAATGATTACTCAGAGTTAGCCAAACATTAAGCAGAGCCTGCAAAATGTAATTAGGAGCACTTAGGAGAAATGCGGAAGTTTTGGCGGCGTGTTTATGGCAAACTGGTGCCCCAGGGAACTGCGCGGCTGTTGGCCGTTCAATGAGTGTGTGCTCCGTGCCTAGAAAATCAAAGAAAATGTACAAGTTGAACGGATCTTTCAGCTTCGGCTCCCTGACAAACCGGTCGCATAGAGAATTCTCTTCCTCCAAAGCCTGAGTTTGGGAGTTAGTAGCAGGGGATTAAACCGGGCGCGGGGTGGAGCTTCTGATCAAGCGTTTAAAGAACAAATAGTGGTAAAAAAAAGCAAGCCTGGCACCTGGTGGTGTAAATGTACACCACAATCTTTTTTAGAGAGTAAATTTCTTTTAGAGTTTGTCTCTTTTCAGATAAACTCTATTAGAGTGTATCCACGATTTCAGAAGTACTCACTGATTTGTTGTGTTAATTTTTTTTTTTTTTCCTGGGGGTGGATCTGTTTCAAAGGGCCCAGGTCCAGATGAAGAAGACATCTGCCATCGTGCAGCAGTGCAGGCACTTGCTACCTCTGGAAATCAGGATCTGAGCTTTTAAAAGTTTAGCATACCAAATCAATGGCTCCTTTGGAAAAGCAGGGCCTTGGCTTCCAAAACATTTGTGGATCTTGCAATGTGGAAAGCGCAATGTGGATTTAAAATGTAATTTCTTCCTACGTGTAGCAACACGGGCAGGCAGCAGGCAGGACTGTAACAGCAACTAATGTTGGTAAAAAATAGCTTAAAGGTTATTTTATGCCCGTGTAAATGAGGATAGGGTGATCTCTGGATCCATCTCCCTGCTTTATAGGCATTGACATTACAGACCCCTTCCATGAATGTTCAACTACACTCCTCAAAGCAGGAAAGGCTTTTGCTCCCAGTGCTCTTCTTTCATAGCTGTTCCACCGTTGGGTTGCTTTAATGGTTCGAATCTCTCTTTTAATAGTCAACCTACATATATTTCTGGCCATCTTATAGTTCATCTGCTCTTATGCCAGCGTAAATAGCTCTTTGCCTTCCCTGGTGTTTATTCCTTCAATGTATGCAGGCAGAGCAGCCCCTTTCCATTTCTGCTTCCCCGTGGCTGTGCTACACAAGCCGGCTTGTTTTAAGCTTTTCTCGCAGGAAAAGTTCTTCATTTCCCTGATCACCTTAACAGGCTTTTCCAACACCTGCTCCCACTTCAGTTCATTTGTCTTGGACATGGATGGTGAGGTTTGTGCGCCATGTTCCAGGTGCGGTTCATCATGGCCTTAGACAACAGCTTGAGAGGTCATTGTTTTGACATAGAAAACACCTTTTCTTTTGCACCACAGCATGGTGCTGGTCTTTTCCATGGCTACTGTTACACTGAGAACTCATAGTCACCCGGTGTCTGGCTGGTCGTCTTCAAGCAGATGAATTACTGTCATGTAGCATCCATTTCTTGTGCCTTACATGCATTTTGGATTGATGTATTTCCTCCCCGTTCTACATTTCAAAGCCTCAGGGCCTTCCTCGTGATACCTTGATCCTCCTCTTGTGTTGATGATGCCTCCCAGCTTTGCATCATCACAAATTTCACAGCCATGTTCAGGATGTTTGTGCTACCATCATTAGATTCCAAAGAACATTGCTTGTAACCTCCTCGCAGACAGCCAGTCAGATATGATCTGCTTCTGCCCTTTGACTAGAAATTCATATATCGTGACAAACATGACTTTGGCATCTATGGTAATCCCCTGGTGCATGCTAGAGAGGTGGGTGCTGACCTCTTCTCCCAGGTGAATAATGACAGGACCAGAGGAAATGGTCTGAAGCTGCGGCAGGGGAGGTTTAGATTATACATTAGGAAGAATTTCTTGACTGCAAGAGTGGTGAAGCACTGGAACAGCCTGCCCAGGGAGGTGGTTGAGTCACCATCCCTAGAGGTATTTAAGAAACGTCTAGATTTGGCGCTTCAGGGCATGCACTAGTGGCAGAGATTGTAGGTTGGTGGGTTTTTTTGTATATGTATGGTTGGACTCGATGATCTCAAAGGTCCTTTCCAACCATGAAGATTCTATGATCCCTTCGCCCCAGGTATCCCCTCATTGCCTGTCTCCATTATAGGAACTGTCTTCCTATTCTTCCCACGTAAATCACCATGCCAAAGTTAATAGAGTCATTAAAACTCACCAGAGTTGAATTTTACATGATGGCAATCACCACCTTCTCTTGCTCAGAGTTCACGAGCTCTTCATGTTTCAGTTTCATATCAATTGTTGTTGCTCTCGTTTCCACTCTTGAATCTTTTATCTGCCCCCTCTTTGTCACCCTGATCAATTCCTTCCTCTTGCTGAAAACAGAGGCAGAGGATGTGTTTAGTTTGGAAGTCACATCTAGAGGCCGAATCATATCTTTAATCACCATCACATCCTCTGTATACAGTGATTGCATGGCTTTCCTTATTCTCCTCTGATGCAAATGTCTGTGGAAGTTTTTTTGGTATTTACTTACTTATCCAACTTGGCTTGACTTTTGGTATTTCTCAACATCCCAACATATTCTGCCCTTCAAACTTTCTTTACTGGCTAGCCTTTTATTTGTCCAGTTCCGTGTAGACTTCACTTATTCCTGCGCTTTGCCTTGTGGTGGTTAGTTATCTGTGTTCCCTTCATATATTTTGCATAAGACACAGACTGATAAGGAAAAGGGACTGATAGTTGGACTGAGGTGGGAGACTGAAGATCCAGGATATCTTCAAATCAAAGGTACTGAAATGGTAAGCAAAGTTTGACCCTTGGAGATCCCAGGCCTTAGTTACTTCCCATTTTTGTTTAACATTAAATTTAAAATGAAAGGACCTGTCATCACGCAGTCTGAGGTTATTTTTTTTATGAGTGACTTCTGTGAAGTACTTACTACTTGCAGAAACATGACAACATTTTGGTTGAGTGGCTATAGAAGCAATTTGTTAGCTGTGACATTCGGGAATATCTGGCTTCTATTAGAGTTACCAGTTTTTGGCTGGGTTTTTTTAATGTGTTTTTGGACATGGTCCACACAGAGAATTTAAAGTTCTGAATCTGAGCGTTTTTTCCTTACCAGTAACAATGCAGAGATCATACCAGTATCAGTTGTTCTCTAACAGCGACAATGCAGAGACCTCAGTCAACACCTCATGCAGATACAGATATCCATCACTACCCCTTTAGATCGCCTTATGATTCTTTGAAAACAGAGGTTGTCCTTCTACTGTCTCCTCTGGAAGATATATTAGGAAACCCACAAAACAGAGCTATGGTATATAGAACACCATATTGGTGTTAAAAACTCCAACGCAAGTTGACTGAAATTAGTGGAAGAAACACCCGCTTTCTTCTATGGATTTGGATCAGGTCCTCTGATGAGCCACAGTGCGCTGATGACATTGGGGTAATTCAGCTTCAGGCTCTGGTGTGCTTTGAGTAACGTGTGAAATGCCTCATGTGGAGCCCACCTCTTACTTGGTCATCCCACTGACTGGACACAAATTTGGAGGAGGTTTAACCCAGAGCAGAGCTTGGGTTTCACGATATGTGCATTAAATTTACTTTAAGAGTTTGTATTTCATTTCAGGATGATCGACTGGGTGTCGTGGCCCCTGGGAAAGAACATAGACAAGTGGATCATTGCTCTGCTGAAGGGTTTGGCTGCAGTGAAAAAGTTCAGCATCTTGATTGAAGTTACTCTTTCGAAAATTGAAAAGGTCAGTGGGCTCTTTTAAAGACGAATGTGAACAGCAGACTTCTTGCACTGGAGATATCTTCTTGCCTCTCAACCGAATGAGGATGAGGTGTGAATTGAGATGTACTGAAAAGAGAAAAGGGGTTTTGATGGGACCGTTGTGCCCCCTGCACCCTCTGCAAATGCTGCATCGCTGTGCATGGGGTGGTGGGCTGATGCCATTTTGCGACTGGGAATGGTGCTCTCCAGAACAACCTGCAGTTCTTTAGGTCTTGGTTTGCAGAGGTACTGATGTCTTAAAGGTTATGAAATAAAACAGGCCGAGGATTTTCAAGCTGACCAGTTTTCTTACCAAACTATAGACTCTTGTTCAACCTGCCTTTGGGAATGTGACATGCTCTCCTTCAACTGTGCCTGGATCAGTGCTGGTTGGCATGGGCAAAATACATACCAGTGAGCATGTTAACAGTCTACACAGTCGCAGGTCAGGTTTAAAGCCGGTGCCCTGGCCATAGTTCATTTACTAGTGTAGATAAAGTCCCCTCTGCCATTGCCATCACCTGTTTCGGCAGCGAGTACTTTCTGCTCTCTGAAAACCATGTGGTGTTAGGGAATATGGTGTAGGGGAGAACTTTGTAGAGTGGGGTTGATGGTTGGACTTGATGATCCCAAGGGTCTTTTCCAATCTAAATGATTCTATGGTTCGATGATTCTATGTGGCCAAATGCTGAAGTTGGTTGCCACTTCAAAAACATTTTCCATGCTGTGATCCTGCTGTTCACTCCTTCATAAGACGGGGATAACACCTGCCTGAGCCTCCAGTGGATGTCACTGTAGAAGCTACCAATACCGTAATTATCAGTATCGGAACATTATCAATAACTGCATTTATCCCTGTGATCCCCCACAGGCATTGCGCAATGGGAGAGTAGCCAAGCATCTCTGGCTTTTCTTTATCTTACCTTTTGTTGTTAATGCATAGGAAAGGGACACAGCCCTTAAAATAACATGCGATTCTTGGAGACTCTCGGAAGTATGGTCTGAAAGGGGTAGAGGGCATTGCCAAACATGCCATTTTCTGTAAAGTAGGATAAACATCATTACTTAGCCTTTGAAAAGGGCCTTTGCTCTCTATCTCTTCTCCTGAAAGGTTGGTGATAAAGTTGCAAATGTCACACAATAAGAGGCACGTTTTGGAAAGTATAGCATCGCTCTGTGCTTGCACGGCCTCGTCCATCAGGAGGTATTGAGGCGCAGCGGTGTTACAGAGCTCTGCACCTCGCTGTGCCAGGCGTTGCACAGGCCTGAAAAAGTGAGGATCACCCACACGGTATTTTTAGGATGCCCTGAGGCCATGCTCTGGACAAGAGATGACCCTGGAGGACTGGCTGTAGGCTGCTTGCTTTGACATCTAGTGTGGAGTAGGGACAGACCAGTAGCCGTGGTAGATGCCCAGTGCCTCTCTCCTGTTGGCTTCTTCTCATGCGTGTTGTGGTGCCATCCTGACTTCTCGTTTGTTTTTTGTTTTTTTTTTTTTTTCTCCCTCACCAGGTCTTCTCCAAATTGCTGTACCCCATCGTGAGAGAGGGGGCTTTGTCCGTCCTGCAGTACATGCTGCTGAGCTTCCAGCACTCCCACGAGGCATTTCACTTGGTAAGGCTGTGCCTGGCACTTGGATGAGGGCATCACCCTGACTGTAACTATGCCATTGGGCAACATGGATGGGAGGGAGCCTAAGGTGCCGAGATATCGGGGGATATTTCCTTCATCTGCTTGATTTCACTGAGTGCTGTAAACCCAAACCTGTCCGTCCTCTTGCAGCCTGTCCTGGCAGCCCCAACAGCTTTTTGGGCACCACGGAGCTGGTGATATGGAGGCAAGTCCTGAGCCTAAAAGGAGTTGGTTGGCACAGACAGAGCAGCCATGCTATGTCAGAGAGAAGGGTGCAGAGGAGAAGGGAGGCTTTGCTTTCTCCTCTGATGGTTCCTCCCGTTTCTCTTGAGGCTTATCAGCTGGATGGCTCATCTGTGGGGATAAATCACTATAAAGTTGGGTGGGGCTTGGCCCTTCCAGATTTGAGGTGTGTGCAATGTGTGCATGCTCCGCTTTTTTTCTGCAGTGCTCTGCCAGCTGGAGGAGTCATCTCTATGGGCAAGTGCAGGGGGACATGGTCCTCTCTCAACTCCAAAGCCCTCCGGTCGAGGATGCAGTTAATGCAAATATATTGGATGTCCTGTTGAGCCACACTGAGGGTCTCATCAGCAATGGCTGTATTGCTCTTGCAGTTGTTTTAACCTGGTGTTTGCCAACGCTGCAGGTGGGAGAGGAGGTTCCCCTCTTCCCTGCTCTTGCTCTTAGACCACTTGCTTCTCCCAGCCACTCTCCCTTGTGCTGAGCCGTTTGTACGGCTATGTGCTGAACCGCGTTGTAAAAGGAGCCCGGGTGAAACCTAACCTACCAGAAAATCGTGATGGTCAGTATTGACCAGCTTGGTCTGGATCCACCAAGGGCAACAAAGCTGGTGAGGGGTCCAGAGCACAAGTCTTATGAGGAGCGGTTGAGGGAGCTGGGGTTGTGTTCAAATGTGGGTTTTTTAATGGTTATTTTAAGGGAGACCTATCGCTCTCCACAACTACCTGAAAGGAGGTTGTAGAGAGGTGGGGGTCAGTCTCTTCTTCCAAGTAACAAGTGATAGGACAAGAGGAAATGGCCTCAAGTTGTGCCAGGGGAGGTTTAGATTGGATCTCAGGAAGAATTTCTTCACCAAAAGGGTTATCAAGCACTGGAACAGGCTGCCCAGGGAAGTGCTGGAATCACCATCCCTGGAGGTATTTAAAAGCCAGGTAGACATAGTGCTTAGCGACATGGTTTAGTGATGTTTTTTGGCAGTTAGGTTGGTGGTTGGACTTGATGATCTGAAAGGTCCCTTCCAACCGTGGCGATTCTATGATTCTATGATTCAATTTCATTTGCCTGGAGAAGGAAAGGGGAGGAGGTGGAGGGGGCAGGAAGGTGAGCAGGGCTATGCTGAGCTGGGCTGGGTTTGGATGTAGTTTCAGGGTCAGGTTTAGAGGATACTGCCTACCCTTTCAGCTGAGGTGGTGTAGATATTACCACTCTGGCTTTGGGATGCGTTAGATGAAACTTTTGCGTTGAGCGTCTCGGAGGGCTCAGGCAGTGGAGGACAGGGAATATATTCTTAAACAGCCCTTGCTGTTTCCTAAGCAGGTGCCTGACTATCCCTTGGGCTCAGTCGGCCCCATCCCACTTGTGACTTCAAATTGTCGCCAATATGTGGCACCCATTACCAGTTCTTGAAGTGATGGGGCATCTTTCCAAGCACTGCACAGCATCAGCGCCATAAGACTTGAAGACTGAATCAGAACACTTCTGCTTCATGAATTCTCCACTGTTAAAGGCAAAAGACACTTTTCGCAGCATCTGAATCTCCTCTTTTCTTTTCCACAGTGATATTTTATATTTTAATTTGCTGTTGACACTAAAGCACAGCTCTGCTTCTTGTTGGTGTTGCCACTGGAATGCTGTAATTAAAAAGCAGAGTTAAAGGCAAAAGCATGCTTGCAATGATTGAACTGATGAGAGAAGCAATGGAAAATTACTCCTATTAATGTTTGATTTTATACTTTTTTCATGAAAGCCCTTACATTTGGCTTTTCACCTAAATTTCACAGAATAAACAGATAAGGCTGGAAAAAAGTAAAGCTAGCCAACATTTTCAACTGATGTTTTTTTCATTCCTCAGCTGGAGACACTGTAAACGAGCCTGAATTTCTTGAGAAACTCTTCGGTTTCTAAAAATAGAGTCGTTCCAACAGATTGTCTTCAGTTGGGCGTCCAGAATCTGAAACGCTCCAAAAGCTGTCAGTTGCTCTTGGCTTTAAGTTCCCATCTGCAGCCCAGCAAGCACAAATTTCCTCCCTGTTTTAAAAAAAACCAGGGCACAAACCTGTCTTGATTCTTATCTTTCTGTGTTTGCCCTGGCTCTTTGGAAGGGTTTTGAGAATTGTTCCCATCACAGCTTGGCAAAATATTGTTATAAAATGGTACTGTGATTCATTTGCTTCCCCAACGAAACTTTTCTGATGGAAAGGAAATAGTTAAAAGCACCAACATTTTGAGGAGAAAGAAAGAGAGAGAGAGAGAGAGAGAAAGAAGAGAGGAAGATGAAGGGAGGAAGGGAAGACCAGGAAATGGCCCGACTGGGGATCCTGAGACTTTACTCCAGGATTGTTCTGGGGCAAAAATCACGTAAAATATAAATATGAAAAAGATTGCGTAAGTGCCCAGGGTCACTCTAGCACATCTGCAGGGTTGCAAATAGGTTATTAATTCTCTGTGCAGCTGCGGGGTCAGCAGAGGGTGCCCGTGAGCAATGTATCGTTTGCGTTTGCGTTTGCATCTGCTTGTTCATTTTGCAATTTCCTAGATGAAAGCCAAATAACAAATGTGCTGTTTACGTGCCTGTTGCCACCCATCCAACCATACCAATTCCAGTTTAGTTTATACAGTATAAAATATAGCCCACCAGACAGCCCTTCTTGCAGGCAAATTCGTGTCTCTTGTAGGTTTGAAGCCCTGGAATTGGCAGTCAGCACGTAGTGCTCCTTTCCACCGTGGGTGTGTGTTTTAGTAGAGTCTGATCTGCACAAAGAATGGAAATCACAGCACGGCAGAGCCGCGGCACAAACATGCTGTGTGAAACCCGGTGAGGTCTATAGCGTTGGCACTACTGAAGTCAACGGAAGAGTTGCTGTCGAGTGCATAGGGTGAAGGATGGAGTCCAGAATGGGACTGATGTCCACTCCTGTTGACTGTCCTTTCTGCCTGGGGGTGAATTTCATTCTCCTGTATGTGTGTTAAAGCTCTGCGAGTGATTTGGAGCCATTTTTGATGTAGTCAATTTTCCTTTCCCAGCTGCTCCCTCACATCCCTAGGCTGGTGGCCTCTCTGAAGAAGGAGGACTCCAACTCTGCCGCTAGCTCCCTGGAGCAGCTAGCCGAGCTCATCCACTGCATGTTCTTCCGCTTCTCAGGATTTCCAGATCTCTACGAACCAGTCCTAGAAGCGGTTAAAGTAAGACACGCACCTCTTGGACATTTTTTTGTGTTTTCCATATGGAAATGGCATCTTAGTTTGTAGCCTAGTGCAGAGGGATTGTCCTACTGGTAAGGATGTCCTGACCTCAACACGTCAAATTGGGGTAGAAGAAAGGGTTTAAAATTCCAAGTTTGAGCCCCATCTAGGCAAGTTGAGGGAAGATGCTTCTCTTATGGTGGGCCTGCAGAAGTCCTGATCATGCCTGTGGGTTTTAGCTATAACTTTAATCTTCAATGCCTCTAAAGGACTAATTATAGCAGCTAAACACTTCCTTGCATGGATGCGTTTTCATGTGAAGAGCAGGGGAAATGAGTTGCAGGAACACCTCTAGCAGAGGAGTTTTGCAGTTGCCCGTTACTAATCTTTCACGTGGAAAGATAACGATTTGTAACACAGATCTCCTTTTCCAAGGCTCTTCCTATTCCAAACGAAGACCGGATTAAACATCTCCTGGGGCAAAATGCTTGGACCTCCCAGAAGAACGAGCTGGCCTGCTTCTACCCACGCCTGGCGTCCAAATCGGAGACGGGAAAGATTGGGTTAATTAACTTGGGAAACACCTGCTACATGAACAGCATCATACAGTCTCTTTTCATGGCTTCAGAGTGAGTTTTTGCTCCCTTGCTCCTACTCAAGACTGCTCCAGGGCTTGCTCATCGCACCGGCATTGTGTGCCCTGCCCTGATTTTCCATCCTACAGTTTGCATCTCTGCTTTTCTTTTGCAGCTTTCGGCATTCGGTGTTGAATTTAACCGAGGGCAACTCCCAGCCCCTGATGACAAAGCTCCAGTGGCTCTTTGCGTTTTTGGAGCACAGTCAGGTAATTATTTCATGTTCTAGTTATTTGTTTGGACTGTCGGGTGCGGAAAGGCTCGTCTCCAAGTTGCTTCCTGCCGACTCCAACGTGCTGATAAGGAGCTGTGGATCTTGGTGGGTTTTTATAACGGGACGAATTTTGTTTATATGGAAGAGGCTAATTTTGGGGATAGAGGAGGCAAGCTCTTATCCCCCATGAAAGCGAGCTGTGTTCACACCAGGCTGCCTGTCTTCAGCCTGTGGCCTTCCTGGGTTGGACTGATGTAATAACTAGTAGTTTTTGACAATGAAATCCATTCGCTAATAGTTTACATGTGTGGCCAGCTGAAAAGCCTGTTTGTATAAAGCAGAGGGTTTTGTTTCTTGCTGTGCAGCGAGGAAGAAGACTGGAGCAGCTCGCTTGTCGCCTTGGTTCACAGCAAAGCACAGGCCATTGACGAAAATTGATTCAAAAGTGGTTTTGTTATAAAAAACCCTGAACACAACCCCCCCCTATTTTAGATGCCAAATCCTGTGTATTTGAGGGAAAGTAACAAAAACCCACAAAACCAACCTCCACTAAATACCCTTAAACAAATTCATTATGAATGCTTTCTTGACAAACCTGAAATTTAACATGAGTGACACCTGGAGATACAGATAGGTCACATCAAGCTCCTCTCTTGAAAAAATATCTTTCTGTCCCTAGAAAGACATGATTTTGAAAGTCCAGTGAATTTTCCCTCGCTGTGAAACCAGTCATCTGCACTTCTCTGTTTTCCAAGCCTTGACTGATAGAGCTGGCTCGTTGCATTGTGGTATTATGCCATAATAGATGGCTTTGGGGGGAAAAATATAGACAACCTGTTAGATTTAATATTTGGTCATAGAGAAAGCTAGTTTTTGATGGCAGGTTAGGGTGTCTGTGGTCTCTGATGAGCAAATGTGGAAGCTTGTTGTGTAGTTTATGGTTAATAGTTTTCTGCTAATTTCCTAATAGCCTCCTAGTTATTTTTATTCTTTGGGCTGTCCTTAAAGTCACTTCTTTGCCAAAGATGAGTCTTTTTCTATGTTAATTAGACAGCAGCTTCCTAATGGCAATGATTACATTATCCAGTAATGCAGATTACCTGTCTGCAGTGATTGGAATGGTGGGTGGAAGTTTAGTGGATATCTTGTTTTGTTGTTTTTTTTTGTGAAAGGATTTGGTGAGAGAGATCCTGATCAGATTAAATAGAGCATCAAATTAAATTCAGGCTGAATTAAGTAGAAGTCTCTGGCTCAGGCCAATAAACCATTTTAAAATTGAAGGAAGAAATAAGCACATGGATATTTTATAGAAGTATATGTAAAATTATGGCTGAAATAAATCCTTACAGTCCTGGCTTTCAGCAAACCAAGAAAGTCTTCCTGTGTACTGGGATTAGCCCTTGTAGGGGAAAAAAAGGGGACCTTACCAGGCACGCAAGCACACCCTGCTCCCAGTGAAGCAGCCAGAAAGACCCTCCTCTCCCCTCTCCATCCCCCTATGTGAAGTGAGAACCAAATCCCTAGGATTAAACGCACTTCTCCTTCTTCTGTGTTGCTGCCAGCGACCTGCCATCTCACCTGAGAGTTTCCTCTCTGCCTCTTGGCCGCCCTGGTTCACCCCTGGTGCTCAGCAGGACTGCTCCGAGTATCTCAAGTACTTGCTGGACCGGTACGTGGTAAGCAGCGTGATTTCGGAGCCTGGTGACAATGGCATCCCTAGACCCAACGTAATCTTTAACGCTGACCCACATGCAAACGGGGCAAGCAGCTGAGATCTGGAGGAGTTGGGAGAGTGGACTCTTGGGGTGAAAGATGGTGAGACCAGTCCAGGGCTCCTTGATAAAACCCTGTTGGTCAGAACTTAGTTCAGCTTGAAAATTTCTGCCTTTGCTCTGAAGGCAAAGGGAATTGCACCAAGGTCAGAGATTTGCCTGACAAGCCACTCAACTTCCTCTGTAAAATTGATTTTGCCTTCCTAGAAATCCCAAATCTCTGGTGTCCCCCTAAGATGTGGGGGGTCAACGGCACACAGAGACCTCAGGTTCCCAAATCCTGCCCAAATCCATCCCACCTCGGTCCCTCAGCACCGTACATGGCACCAGACCCCTGTGCACTGGAGGGTTAATCCAGATTAACCCCTTCGAGTGAAGAACAGAAATCCTACTTTAGAAACTACCTATTGGTGTTGTATTGGTGGATAATGCAACTTCTTTTTCCCTGTCAAAGATTGCACGAAGAAGAAAAAACCGGAAAAAGGATCTACCAGAAACTCAAGGAATCCAGTTTGATGTCTCAGGCGGTGGAACATCATTACTTAAACAAGACATTGATTGAGAAGATGTTTGGGGGTAAAATGATGACAAAGATCCGCTGCTTGAAGTGTTTGAACGTCTCCTCCCGAGAAGAAGCCTTCACAGACCTGTCGCTGGCTTTCCCCCCACCAGACAGGCATGTGCGTGGGAGCACATCTGTTTTACCCGTGGAAGAAATTGGACCACAGTTTATTGAGCCTCCTGAAAACCCCAGCCAGCTAACGGGGTCTCCCTGGATCCGGAGGAAGCCCCCCATGGCTGGAGAACCTGCAGCCCCGCCGATGCTGGTGGAAACATTGGGTTTCCAGGAACCTGGAGAACAAGCAAATCCCTTAAGCAGTGATGCTGTTGGCGTGGACACAGCCAAAGACCCTCTCTCGGCTTTTGGGGAGCAGGCGCGTGCTCCCAAGGACTCCAAATCTGTTCTGGATTTAATTAACTATTTTCTATCCCCAGAGAGACTGACAGCAGAGAATAAATACCACTGTGAGAAATGCGCTTCCTTGCAGGATGCCGAGAAAGTGGCAGAGCTGACGGAGGGTCCACACTACCTCATCCTCACACTGCTGCGGTTCTCCTTTGACCCACGGACTATGAAGAGGAAGAAGATCTTGGACAACGTCTCCATCCCCGTGGTGCTCAAGCTTCCTGTCCTTGTCTCCCCGGAGGAAACTGAGGATGTTTGCCAGCGTGAGAAGGACAGGGCTGGTCCAGAAAGTGGCTTCATGTCTGTCGTGTATGACCTCTGCAGTGTGGTGGTGCATTCGGGCATCTCCTCTGAGAGCGGCCACTACTATTGCTACTCCAGGGAGTGCACCGACACTGTCCCCCATGCACAGCCCCGGGATGGGACACCAAAACCAGCCTCCGACAAGCAGCTGGACTTTGAAATCCAGTGGTACCTCTTCAATGACACCAGGGTTTCCTTCTCCTCCTTCGAATCGGTCAGCAACGTCACCTCTTTCTTCCCCAAGGACACTGCCTATGTCCTCTTCTACCAGCAGCGGCCAGGCAGGCAAAGCTGCCCACTGCATGAGGCTCTGGCCGAGGCTGGCCGCCTGCATGGCGAACCCTCCCTCCATAAGGACTTGATGGAAGCCATTTCCAAAGATAACATCCTCTACTTGCAGGTAACTCCCTCTGCCGTGCACAGCAGGGTGCAATCCCGCGGCTGCCCAGCTCATGGGCCACGTTCCCACCCATCCAGGCAGCAGCAGGGTTGCGTCCTGCGGATAAATCCCCACGTGCGGTTACCCACCCGCTCCCTGCAGCCAAATCCCTTTTCCTTTTTAGAACCCAAATGTAAACGGGTTGCAGTTTCGTGATGAAATTGGGTGTTGAGTTTCACAGAATCACAGAATCACAGAATGGTTCGGGTTGGAAGAGACCTTAAGGATCATCCAGTTCCAACCCCCTGCCCCGGACAGGGACACCTCCCACCAGATCAGGCTGCTCAAAGCCCCGTCCAACCTGTCCTTGAACACCTCCAGGGATGGGGCAGCCACAGCTTCTCTGGGCAACCTGTTCCAGGGTCTCACCACCCTCACAGGAAAGAATTTCTTCCTGATACCCAATCTAAATCTACACTCTTTCAGTTTGAAGCCGTTACCCCATGTCCTATCGTTACACTCCCTGATCCAGAGTCCCTCCCCGTCCTTCCTGTAGGCCCCCTTTAGGTACTGGAAGGGGCTCTAAGGTCTCCTCAGACCCTTCTCTTCTCCAGGCTGAACAACCCCAACTCTCTCAGCCTGTCCTCACAGCAGAGGTGCTCCAGCCCCCTGATCATCTTCGTGGCCCTCTGCTGGACCCATTCCAACAGGTCCATGTCCTTCTTGTGCTGAGGAGTCCAGAGCTGGACGCAGTGCTCCAGGTGGGGTCTCACCAGAGCAGAGCAGAGGGGCAGAATCACCTCCCTCGACCTGCTGGCCACAGTTTGGTGCAAGACACCTCGGGGTTGACTTGCTGTTGCCTGCCCCAGGCAGCTCTGCCTGAAATTTTCTCCTACGTGCCCTGGAAAGATGTGTGAGCTGGGAATACAAACCAGAGCAGATTTCATTGAACTGATGGAGGAGTTCAATGCTTTCCAAACAGCAGTGTCCTGTAGGACACGAGCAGCACCCAGGGGAATTTGAGGGGTCCCTCCTCTCCCAGAAGTGACATGGAAGGGCTGTTTTTTGATTGCTGGAGAGATGCAATGCTTTGCTGCATCCCTCCCACAGAGCTCTAGGGATGAACACATGGCCTTCACACCCCTGTTTAATTTGGAGAAGGCTCCCAGGGGCAACCAAACAGACTCCCGTCTCCTTGGGGAACGTGGGAGCATCCCCCTACCCAGGTCATTTAGCTGCAGATATCCTTGTGTTATTTCTCCCCCTTTCCTTCTCCCAGGAACAGGAAAAAGAAGCAAGGAACAGAGCCGCCTACATTTCCGCCTTGCCGAAATCCCCGCTGTGGTGGAGAGACTTTGACAGGGACAAGGACGATGACAACTCGTCGGGGGGCTGCAGCCCGGCAGCAGGCGGGGGCGGATCTGGCTCCTTTCATGGTCTCGTCTTCTAGCCAATGGCTTAAACCAGATAGTCAATGTCCACGGGGCCAACCCGAAGCCAGAGGCTCCTCTTCCTCACCCTGATGACAGTGAGCATCTTGGAGGAGGATTAGGGGAACATTTCAATGGAAAAAGACTCAGGGGTTGATTTGGAGGTGCCTGGAGGGTCCCACCGCTTCCTATGCACTTGGTCTTCACGCCTTAATGTAATTAAGCTAATGCGGAGATGAGCAGCTGCCGACAGCTCGGAGAAGTGCCCTTTTGCTTCAGCATAGCCGTGTCTTGCCTGCTGTGAGACATGCCACCAGCCTGGGAAGGGGACGGGGACAGGGATGGGGATGAAGAGGGACTCAGCAGGGCCCCAGGGATGGAGATGTCCCATGCACATCTTTGAAGCCCTTCCCAAGGCATTGAATTGGTTTTGGGGGGATATCTGCTTGGTTGTTGGGTTTTTTTAATGTGGTTTTGAGAATCCACCTTACCACACCTCTAAAAGCAGAAAAAGGCTGAAAAGGCTGAAAAATGCCAAGCAGCCACTGTGTCATCGCTGATCTGGTGGGGTGGTGAGCTTGCAAGCCTGCTTGGTCACAGCAAGCAGAGGCAGATTGACCAGAGGGTTTTAAGCAGCATTGCAAAGCACCCAAATGAGACCAAGGGGCACAAACCCCTCCAGCCAAGAGAGACTGTCCTGGTCCAGTTGGGGTTTTTTGGGCTCCAGCAAAGCCCCGTTGTGTTACTGATGACCTCTGGATGCTGCTAGTGTACACGGCAGGCACAGACACACAGCTGTTTTTCCAGACATATCTTTAGGACTTGGTTTGCCTCCTGCTGCTGCTGTCATCTCATGGCTTTCTGGGCTGGATCTGCCCTTTAAAACTTGGGCTTTCTTTTGGGATACCTTGAACTGAGCAGCAAATGACAGAGCTCCCCTAAACCCACTAGTTATTTTTTTTTTAAATGCTGATTTGCAAGGAGAGTAACCGAACCAGATATATTATATCAACCCAGTATAAATACCTACTATGTAAACCAATGTATTATATACATCAGTAATGGGACAGGGACTGATTTTGGTGGCAGGAGGTCAACCTGGGCAGCATGTCTACATGACCACGGCTCCCTCCCATGTCCCTCCCCAGCCGTTGTCCCTTCCTGCTTCTCCCTTGCGCCTGTAGTAGAGATTTCTCTAGCTCAAGTGGCAGAGATTTGTGCCTTAGGTCCTGGGTGCAGGGCCTAATCCTGACCGTGGGGTATCGGGGTGGGAATATTGTGTTGCCATGGAGGAAAATGCAAAGCACAGACATTGCTATGGATAATGTGAGCAGAAAGCCTGCTAGAGAGGACACTTGGGATCAAATCTCTGGTGTATACTATCGTATTCTTTTATTGCCTTTCCTATATATAAATAAAGGAAATTAATTAATTCAACATAGAGGCTTAGTGTCTTAATGCAATACTCATAGCTATTGGGCTGATGGGTCAAAAAAAGAGATGGGGAATCTGATGGAAAAGGAGCATCCAACCTCACAGGTGCAGGACAGCCCTGCAGAGTAATGGCTTGGAAGAGGGGAGCGGGCAGAGGTGGGATGGGGAGCTCCAGACCAGAGCTGGGTGCCCTCCGAATGCAGATCATAATCCTATTGGTGGGGTTTTGTAGATGGACAGTGGAGTGTGTTCACTGTATTTAAGTCTGCTAGATTTAAAGTGGTGCTAAGATGAAATAAATAGAGAATCACAGAGTCATTTAGGTTGGAAAAAAACCTTTAAGACCATCAAGTCCAACCATTAACCCAGCACTGCCAAGTTACCACTAACCCATGTCCCTCAGCGCCATGTCTACACATCTTTTAAACACCTCCAGGGATGGTGACTCCAACATTTCCCTGGGCAGCCTGTTCCAATGCTTGATAACCCTTTCCGTGAAGAAATTTTTCCTAATATCCAATCTAAACCTCTCCCTCCTAAATATGGATCTGAAGCTGAAGGTATAAAAAAAAAATAATCCAGTGTTTCCTGGTATAGTCTTTTATGAACGTCCTGTCCAGAGACATTGCCAAAAGCTTTCATGTTGCTGTCATGCGAGCTCCCTGCTTTGTGCTGGAGTGTCACCTGGAGGCATTTTCTGAGCCGCCTGCTGGATGGTGCTTTTGCAGGAGACTGTCTCTGCCTTGATGAGCTCCTAATCTAAACAATCAAGGCAGATAATCAACCCACCATGGAAAATGGAGAGGCTGTATCATAGCTACGCTCTTCCCTGAATATGTCTTGTTTTTTCCCCCAAGATTTTCTGAGATGAGCAGAGGCAAACTGCATGCAGTGCTCAGCACGGATGGCAGCCTGGACAGTTTCAGTGGTGTAACGAGGTGATCTGGTTTGGTCTCTGTTCGTTTCCTGGAATTCTTAGCACTGGACTTCCTTGATCATCATCTTCACTGAGCTGTTGACTGTAACTCTTTCGATGAAGCCACTCGGCCAATTCCTTATCCATTGAATGGTCCATCTATCAAACCTGTATCTCTCCAATTTAGAGGTAAGAATGTTATGGGGGACCATAGTGAAGGCCTTGCAGAAGTCTAGTATAGCATTAGTATAGTATGTTGCTATCTATGCTATACCAATTATAGTATATACTACATTAATATTCGTGTTAGTAATAACAGTAATATTTGTATATGGTATATTGGTAAAGTATATACTACAGTATATACGATAGTATGGCCCGTAGGTTCACACATGCCTCTGGCGGAGGAGAGCCCGCAGCAGAGTCCTCAGCTCCAGGTTCAGGATCCCAGATGTGCTGCAACACAAGGTGATGCTACTCTTGCTTAAAAAAGGGGGTTACAGGGGCTGTGCTGTAGGGAGGTGTCTTTCCCCAGGTGTCTTTTTTTTTTTTGAAGTAGATATAAGTGTCTTGAAGGGGGGGTGTTGAACTTTTAACTCTGGCGAAAATGATTTGTTCTTGTGATTAGGTTTCATGGGTGATTTGGTGTCCTGAGCTGGGGCTCACAGGTGCTGAGCTGCTGGTGGGCGAGGAAGGCAGCATTTGTCCTCACCCTGCACACAGCAAAGCGTATCCCTGGAGCAGATATGTGGTATGAAATTCACTTTAGCAGCTGAAAAACACAGTTTGGGTTCTGGTATCAAGAAAACACTCTACCTGCATCCTAAGGGCTCTCATTGCACAGAAAGGACACCTGAAGCTGTAGGAGATACTTGGTGACACACTGGGAAGATGCTCTGAAAGCTTTAAAGGTACTGCATAATTCAACTTGATCCAGTCATTAATCCCCTCTTTCTCTCCCCACTCCGAATCCATGCTGGGAGTTACCAGTGAGCGATGTCTTTTTATTATCATTCTTTTATTTTCCCGTTGCTTTCACGCTGCGGATACAGTACTTAAAAATGAGATCACCTTCACGTCAGGCATGTACCATGTTTATTAACAGCAAAAAAAGTATTATCTAGGCTTCACTCAAGACCGATTTACAGGATAAATAATTGTTTCCAATTACTTAAAAAAAAAAACAAACAACAAAACTCCAAAGAATAAATTAATAACTTAAGTGATTAGCTGTCCACAGTGATTTGAAAACTTAATAACCATTCAAACAGTGACACCACAAGAAGACACGTACTGTACAGTTTGCCACAGATTACTCTTGTCCTTCCTTCTACAAATGGAAAAAAAAAATTAAAAATACTCCTCTTTAAGAACAGTCATAGGCTTTGAAACACACAAAACATCCCTGCGAATTGGCTGCCGACGCAACGGCTTCAAAGCCGGGGCTCCGACCCCCCCCTCGCAGCAGGTTAAGAAACAAATGGGAGAAAACTACCCTAATTTGGCTGGGTCTGTTCCCACGCAACGATGCCCGAAGTCAATGGGGACCCGTTGACTTCACCAAGGGCTGGGTTGAGTGGGATGTAACTACTCTAAAGGTTTGGTCCTAACCCTACAGGATTCATCTGCGGGCTCCCCACGGAGCCCAGGGTCCCGCTCCCTTCCCCTCTCCGTGACGTGCTTCAGCCACCACGTCCAAAGGGCTCTCAAACAAAACGTGGTATTTTCAGGGTCAATGTGGAGCAGAATGCTGAAACTGTGCAAAAGGCTTTCTCCCCATCCCCCTCACTCAGGAGAAAATCCTGCCAAGATTTTCCCACCTCGGTAATTAAAGATGAGGGTTTTTTCATGAGTTTTGCAGAGCGGGATGTGCAGTGTCGTGTGTGATGCTGGGCATGACAACGGGGTAGCACCACATGCTGCCGGGCCGTTGCCTGCAGACTCAAACCAGCTCTTTGCATTATTCAATGTCAATTTATTACACCTCACGACACATCTGTGAGGTGGGGAAATAAGTACTAAAAATCTTCATTTCACAAGCCAGAGAGAAAGCGGGATACAGAGAGTTCAAATAAACCCCCTCGTCCCACCTGAAGATAAAGTGTGGTGTCATCCAAAAACGACAATAAAAATGATGGCTTCTTGTCTCCTGGTCTTGGGGCAAACCTCTCCCATATAGTCAACCCATTGGCCTACAAATGCACCCGTTATATGTTAGCAATGGGCTGCATTGAAAATTAAGAGCCTGCTGATTGGAAGCAAGTCCATTGAGGGGCTCTTCTAGCTCAAGAGATGGAGCCATGTGGCCCAGCTCCTGCTCCAGATGTTGCTGGCCAGTGTTGAAATTTGGACACCATCTCACCGTGGATTGGTGGGGGGAGACCTGTTTGGTGACACCTTGCTACATATCAACTTTTCTCAAGAGCAGCCACTGAAGTAGCAACCTGATTATCAGTACAACTCTAGGAGTTGCGAACAAGGAGAGAAAATTGCAACTACAAGGATGAGACACCAAGGACAAGCTGATGGAGGGATGAACTGCTCCAGGCCAAGGAGAATTCATGACTAAAAAGTGCACACCTCTATCTGCAAGAGCCTCACTAACAGTTGCAAGATCATTGTGTACACATGGGCAGGTTGGTGCTTTCTGAGCAGAGAAGACAGGCACACAGGGCCACCAGGGGCCCTAAACTGGTTTATTGTCCCTTGCGATTTGATGCTGGACTGGTCCCTCTGATTTTCTTGATGGCCATGCATGTCCTCTGGCTTAATCCCTGGCTTAGGCTGGGGTTAGGCTCTGCTCTTCACCATTCCTGTTACAAGTGGGGCTTCTCCATAGACACAGCCCCACTGCACCCATCTCATCCAGATGACATCCCTCCAATGGGACACACAGCGTGGCTGTCAACTTTTACATGGAATTGCAACGTCACCAGGTGGGAAAACAAAACCATAATGCAAGCGTGACTTGAGGAGACCATTCCCTTATTCCTCTCCCAGGCCAGGAGGATCTGACAGTACCTGAGAAGTATTTAAACATCTTCCTACTGAAGCCCATCACTGCATAAGACGTGGGCATGGCTCTACCCCTCCCAAGGAGCCATGGGTGGCTAAAAGGACACAACTCTTCCTGGTATGCTCAAGGAACTGGGACCCCAGAGTTCAGGGGCTTGCATGGGGCTCCAGAGAGCCCTGGGTGAATGTTTATTCTAACAAATTTAGAGGTTCGGGCTGTCCCCCAGTTGCTTGGACTGTGTGTCTGTGTCCTGGATGACTTGGCCTGGGCCAGCCAGCCCTCTCCTAGGAGCAAGGGATGGCCCCAGTGTGGATTAAGCCACCTTGCTGGTGGCTATGGCCTTAGGGGTTGAGCTGTGCCTTGCCACTTGGCTTTATGGCTGGAGAAGAAGTCCTGGCCCTGTTTTGGAAGCCGTAGGATTCTAGGTGCTGCCTTTAGCCCCTTCTCTCACATGGAGGAGTCTCCACTCAGCCCTGGCAGCACAGGGTCTCAGGGTAAATCAAGGGGGAGAGATGTCTCTAATCCCACCCCCTGCTCCAAGCAGGGCTCAGGGCTTGATCTAGTCTGGTCTTGATAAGCTCCAAGGATGGAGATGGCACAACTTCTTGGGACACCCTGTGAAGCCATGGCACTGCTGCCCCATGATCAACCCAAGGGAGCCCCAGAGCAAGGTGTCCCCTGGCATGGCCAGATCCCCGTCACCCTTCTGGTAGGGCTTCTCCTGCCCAGCTCAGTACTGGGCACATGGCCTGGGGCTCCCTGAAAGGCAGAGCACTGAGGCATCATGTTGTCAGGCAGGATGACCCCCTTGAGTGTGAAGCATCCTGGGTAAGTCCCAAGAGTGGTGGGAGCTCCCCTCACACCAGTACATGGCCTTTAATGAGCAAAACCCCTCTACACGACCCACAAACCTTCTCTGTAGATCTGACTCGAGACTCATGCCAAGGGAGGACATGGTGAGGACCAAGACTCAGATCTTGCTGGCAAACATTCTTTCCTTCAGTCCTCCCAATCTCATGTTGGACTAGATGACCTTTAAACATCTCTTCCAACCCGAACTATTCTATGATTCTATGTTCCCCCATATATAACCCTTGTCTGTGGCTGTTGGCCCTGGGTCCAAATCCATCCCAATTAGCCCCCAGTCAATTAGCCTTAGATACCTTTTGGTTCCTGCTCCGGATTTGGCCCTATCTACAGACACTCAGTTTTGCCCTGGCACAATCTGCACTCACAAGTATTTTCTTTCTCCAATTTGAGACTAAGCCTAAGCTTGGCATCCATTTAGAGTTGGAAATGTATTTCCCACCGAACACTCAAATGTCAGTTCAGAGCAAATCAGCTCCAAGGCAGCTGACACATCTCACCAGGCAGAGGAACCATGAACAGCAGTCGCACAGTCACAGCAAGGGATGTACGCTTTTGGAGACTGCTGCCTTTGAAACCACCAGCTCAGGGAGAGCTTTGAGCCATGGGCCTGGTACTTCATAAAACTAAATACTGAGGTCATGATGCTCGTTCTGCAGACAGCCCTTCTCCGTCAGCACACACACACATGCAAACACATCCCCTTTCTTAAGTGAGATCGTAGAGCTGAAGAGCAGGCTCTGACATAAAGACTCAAGCCATTTTAATTGCAATTGAAACGAATCATTTGCAATGTTCTCAGCTTCCTAAAATACCTATTTCTAACAAAAGAGTCAGTCATACTTGAGCATCCAAGTATAGAGTGGATGTGATAAACTCAGTGCCTTCAGGACAAAGTTCTTGGCAGTCCGTGTAATTAAACCAGCTGCTTTTCAATACGGTTTAAGACTAAATACTGCACAAACATTAATCATCAGGGACTGCTGTAATCAGCTCGGCAGCCGTCAGGAATGACTATTTCTACTGCAGCCATTGATTACTTAACGGCTTTCAGGAGGGGTTGATACCGTCATGTCTATATGGCAATGCCTGGAGTCCATACGCTGCTACTCAGTTTGAAGCGGCCATTTTGCTGCGTGGTCAGCAGAAAAGAAATTATGGAGGAATATATCTGTTTCTGGGAAGATATAGATGTCGCTGCAAAGCAAGGAGGGACCAGCAACCAGCAGCTGCAAAATAGCTACTTTTGGGCTGTCTTGGTCCTTGCTCTGGCAAATGCAAAGGGCCAGTGACTGGGGATGCTCATGAAAACGAATCATCAAAGCAGGAGGGCTGAGCCTGAGAAAAGAACTATTCCATGCCAGTGCCTGCCCCAGGAACAAATACAGACATCTGTGGGACGTGGAAAAAAAGGACGAGTTTGTCCAGTACCACAAAGGGCTTTTCCAATCTTCATTCACACTTTGGATTAAATGTGGAAGTGGGCACTGGATGCACCGAGTCCCAGAGCAGAAGCGCAGGGACTCAGCAAAACGCATCCCAACCCATTGTGTTGTCTCTCAAGCCACTGACCATCAGAAATGACCACTGCTGCTGCCTCCCAATTGCCTGCCCACTTTCAGGGTACTTTTGGGACTTGCTGAGCTCCCTATATCCCAGGTGGAGAAAAAGACTCAATCGAAGCATGGTTTTGAACTTGAATTCTCCAGGCTTTTGGTCCGGTTCAAGATTTTTTTGGCCTGGAACTGGGCTCAGTTTGATCCTGAGAATAGTTGCACTGTTTTACTGAGACAGACCCAAAGCAGCATAAAGGGCTATTCCCAAAACTGCTGAGATGGCTATTCCCAAAACCCCAGAGATGGCTGCGTCTTAGTGTGATAGGAGGAGAACAGCACAATTTTGGCAGGGAAATACATCCAGCGTGCACCATAACCCTTCTCCCGCAACCTCACGTTCCTTTGTGTCCGCCCAGCAGTTTACAGGATCAAATCGGAAAAAATCAGCTTCCCACTTGAGTCACATTTGCTTTTTGGTGGGGGTGGGGAGCTCACACCCAGCCGGGTGAACACACATTTCAGTGGGGCTCTGGATCAGGCCCAACATTTAATGTCCCCTGAGACGCAGTGATGAAAGGGGCCATAGAAATACAAAGCACTATACTCTGGTCTTCATTTCATTATCTCACCGTGCAAGCGTGCAAGCCCCCAACAAGAGGCAAAGGCCCTTACAGGGTGTAACACACTCCCCGACCTTCAGAAAGCATCTGGCTGTGCTAAATCTTCCCTTTTGTGTCTTTTTTCTTTTTTTTTCCCTCCTAGATAATCATAATTTTACCATGAGCATTAGGATATTTGCTTCATTATTCCTGTAAAAGGCCGGCACTTCAATATCTTAAAAGGTTTGTCAGGGCTTTTCCATGAATATCCTTCCCTTTCATGTCATGTGAGAAGAAAATATAAACTGGTGTTGGAAGTTCAAGACTTATTTTACCGGCACCCAGCCTTTAAGGGACTGGTATCCTGTCCCTGTGTGGGTGATGTCTGGCCCTTTCCAAACTGAGGCCAAGCTTAAACAAATGTGTTAACACTTAAGCATCACTAATCAATACAGCTTGGTGGTGTTGGTGGAATGTAGAGCCCGTGGCACTGGGAGGGGTTCAGCTTGCAGAAAGAATAGCTCCAGCTATTTAATAAATATTATTACCTAATCTTTCTAACGTCTCCTTCGTTTGGCCCTCGGTTTGTGCTTGGCCTGTTTATCCCTGTCAGCGCTCGCTGTCTGGCAATCAGGCTGCTCCATGGCAATCATTAGTCCTTCCTGTTTTCATGAGATCATGAATTATTATCTCCGCAATAAACCGCCTCTTCCTTCTCGGCTCTCTGCGCCTGGCAGCTGCCTGGGGAGCGATCCCGAAGCTTGGATGTGTCAAGGATGCTGGCAAGGGGCAACAGCAGATTCCCATCCATCATTAGAGCCTAGGGTCATTAATGTCAACAAGCCCCATTTCTGTGTTGAAGAAACATTGTTGAAGATGGGGAGAAAATACCTAGTTCAGCCCTTTGCACCCACCACAAACCAAACATAATGCTACGTTAAAGCTAATATTGAAACATCTTGCCCTGACTCTCCTGACCAGCCTCTTCTCAAGCCTAAGGCCTCACCATTAACCAACATTTCAATAACTCTACTCCTTTCCCCCAAGACACAGCCCACCGGACCTCCTCACCCGCGACCCACCTCTGCAGTACAGCATCCACCTTCTCCTGGTCCTCGCAACAGCCTCCCATTCCCTCCTCGTCACTCATCCTTGTGCCAGTCCAGATATTCAGCGTCTCCAGATCCTCCCTGTGCTCCTCATACTCAACCACAGAGCTTCTCATGACAGCCACAGATGTAGGGCTCTCACTCTACAGGCTTCTTTGGGTGCCACAAAGGGCAGATTTTGGTTCTTAGGGCCAGATTCACAGGCAATTGGTTTCGGACAGGCAATGGGTCAGGGCTTAAATTCTGCTGTCCAAAGCGAATCTCTCCATCCCATTGACTCTCAGAGATGCTGGAGAGCATCAACAGCAGAAGACACCCCAACAAACTCAGCTGTCTCGCGCACGCATGCGTGTGTGTGAGCATATGCTGGCATATATATGTGTGTGTATGATGGGGCAAGCCCTGGGCTTCCAAGTCATCTCAACAGGACAATCTGGATGCTCTTCAAGCTCCTAAAGGTTAACAACCACAACCAAAATCATGGGGGCTGTCCTGCCAGGAGGAGAATAGCCCTCAGAGGTTTTGAACATATTTACAAGAGATGGGACAACAAAAGTGATTTCAAAAGTAATGGTCCTTGCTCAGTTTTGGGATTGGGAGGAGGCAGAGAAGAGGGCAGCCATAAGGAGTGGGGAAGCTGAGCTGGGGAATGATGTCCTATGAGATGCTGCAAACCTGGGGGTACGGTATGGAAGAAGACGGGGAGAGATGATGCAGTGTTAGCACATACAAGGTGGCTTTAATAGCTGTAAGCAAAAGATGTGTAGGGTGAAACCTGGTATTGCTAAGTCAAAGTTCCTGGATAGTGCATCCAGCAGCTAAAGCACAAACCTAGCCACCGAACATAGTTGGTCTTTATCACTGGCAAACAGTATCCGCCAAGTCTTCCCCTGAAATTAAGTTTCTTTTTTGTCTTAAAAGAAAAAAAATAATGAAGACCCCCCTCCCCTTGGCAGACAAGTCTTCAAAGCCCAACCCAGTGGAGGTGGCAGCCCGGCGGGACCCCGGCTGGGGAAAACCACCGGGACATTTGCCTGTTTTGCTGCCTGCCCCAGGCGCTACGGCTTCGTGCTCTTGGCGGGCTCCGAGGACTGCCGCACATCAGTCCACTCCTGCATGGTGCTCTGCAGCGCCTGTGTCTTCTCCTTGTCCACTTGCACGTAATCGACCTTCTCATCCGAGGCGACCGACGAGGTGGAAGGCTGCAGGGAGGAGAAACACGGCCATCGCCTGGTCACTCGTCAGCTCCCTGCTCTTCCCTCTTACTCCTTCCCACAGCAGCACCATGGGTGCTGCAAGTCCACCGGCACCTCCCCTGCTTTCTTGCAGACTCCATAGCTCACCACCCTCCCTCTCACCTCCTGAAGGGTCTTGGATGAAAGATTTCAGTCTGCTCTGTGTCTTGCTTGCATGAGACTGCAGTGCAACGGGAGGAGAGAAACAGCACCTGGGTCCCTCCCTTCCCACCAACTCTGGGAAGTGAATGTTTGGTTGCAACTGTGGTATCTAGCTGTTGATATGGCAAATTCAGCGTTGCATCTTGCTCATTTTCTTGTAAAGGACTCAAGAACTCTTATAGATACACATAAAAATCCCAGCTCCATCCCTCTTAGCTGTGCTGACTCTACACACTTATGGCACTAGATTATTTTCATCCCCAAAACAACAGATGTGTTTGCAGGTTCAACCAGGAGACCTGTTGAGGAAGATGGAGATGATACTTTTTTCCATAGTTGCTTGAGTCCCGGAACAAATTCTGCCTCTACAAGCATTTCAGAGGACCCCCCAGCTGCTTGCAACTGGAGCCAGACGATGTTTTTTTAATGGTCTAAAATCACCTATCCAGGTTGGGATATAATTTAGATTGGTAATACCTGCAGAAATATCGCTGGGCAGAAAGAAACAATCAAGGGACAACTGCCAAATAATAAAAAGACTGAACCAGTGGGATGCTTTGCCTAGGAAACAAGGCGGTGTTTGAGAAAGTTGAGGCCAGCTCACCGGTGGTTCCTGCCAAGGTTTATACAATGCCTTGTCCTTCACCATCGCCTTGCTCAAGCGCTGCTTTGCTTGAGACAGTCTCTCCTTCCCCTGCCCAGTTTGCTCAGGCTGGCACCCAGCAGGACCTGCCTTTGGTCCCTCCCCAGCCCACTCTGTCACCCCTGGGTGTCTGTCCTCTTCAACTTGGTATGTGGCCTTGCTGGGGAGGTTGTGAAGTCTCCATCATATGAGGCTTTTAAGCCCTGTCTGTCACCTCAGGAGTTGGTTTCCTTTGGATGTGGGGATGCCCTGAGGTCCTCCCTTGCCCTGTTTTCCCACGATCTGCTACGTTTGCTTCCCCTCTGTATGAACCTGAAGAAAAGCCACCAATATTTGGGTCTTTAGGAGCTTCCCCTTCCACGTTTCCACATGACGCTTGGCAAAGGCATCCCATTCCTAAACCCGTCATCTTCTCCCCACAGCTCTTTCTCACCAGGCAACAGCTTGATCTGCTCAACATAATCTAGCTTTTAAACATCACCTTCACTTTCTGAAAGTGGTTTGTACTTTTCCTGCCCAAATGGCACCCTTTAAAAGCAGCTGACTGGCAGGAGACAGGTGCCCAGCATTTTCTGAATGAGCTCCTGAAAGTGTCTCAAGTGGAAAACCTAAGTCTGGTTTTGGAGGACCTGTTGCTCTGAAGGAGGTAAAAAAAAATAAATTTCTGGTACTTCTTGGGATACCTCCTGACAGCTTTTGAATATGCAATCTCCAGCTGAATTTCTGGTCTCGTCAGCATCCCTGAGCCCCTGTAGATCCATGCTTCTCGTAATCCTTCCAGCAAGGCTGCAGATACACAGCGGAGACCGAGTCTTGCAGGAAAAAGCACACCTCTGAGGTTACTGTCTCACTTACCAACCCTGCCCAGGGCTTTGGACCATGCTGTTGCCAATGTGCGTAAAAAACCCTTAAAAAATGCATCACTTTTAACCAGAAGTTTATAAAAAACCCCGTACCTTTCTGTGTGGCCCTGGTGAGCTTGGCTGGAAGTCCAGGGCCAGATAATCCACACTCCCCGAACTCTTTTTAGGCGCTGGGCTGTTGGTGCCACTAGGAACAGGAGAAGCAGAAATGGGGTTTTGCTAATGCAGGGAAGAGACAGGAGAGATAACGAGGATTAAAATGGGAAGAAAGTGAAAAAAAAAGGAATCAACACAAATCTGGCAACGAAATGCCTTGGTGGCACTTTTAAAAGCGGTCCCAGCCTGGATGTGTGCTCACCTGCCTCTGGGTGTGCGGAACCGCCGGGGGACTATAGATATTGTATATTGTGCTAGCAAATATTTCAAGCTCGTGCTCTTGATTTTATGGATCGGAGCAGTTCTGCTGCCTTTCTGATGTTTAATTCACATGCCTGACATGACACGTGGGCTTTGGCATTTCCCAGGAACCACACCTCAGCGAGGCCAGACCAGCTCTGGGATCTTCGCTAATCACAACCCCGCTACACAGAGCAGAGATTTCCTCTACCCACCCCCCTCCCCTTAGTTACACAGCCTCAAAAATATGCTTCCAGTCAGCAGCTTTGCAAAGAGAGACAAAATCCCCTCCCGGTAAGCAGTGCCGCTCCCTGCTGCTGCTCCGATAGCCCCTGCCCTCCACACAAACATGATGTCAGCAGCTCTTCGGGGGAAAAACATCAACTTAAATTAGCAAAATACACCCTGACAGTCCACAGGCGTTTTTATCCCCTCTTAATTCCTGGCCAAGTAGGTGATATATTTTTCTGCTCTCATATACAGTTAAAACCCCAATGGGACATGTCATTTTAGGAATGAAAGCCACTGTTTTGTGCATGTAGGGATGTACGTAAGGATGCACACCACACAGCGCTATGTGAGCCCTTCCATGTCATGAGCTAGGAATGTGTTTGCAGAGCTGGGGAACGTATATGTCTTGCCAGGACCGTATATCTTCACTGTGGGGCCCTTACCATCGCCACGTAGTTCTCCTCGCTGTCTCCCGAGTCAGTGCTGGTGATGCTCTGGGAGGAGACAGGGCGACAGTATTGCAAAGAGCCGGCGTTGAAGCTCTGGCTGTAAGGACAAGGGTCAATGCGTTAATGATGGCTGCAGGTGGTGCTCGTCCATTGCCAAGGAGGGGTGGGAGAGGGATGGCAGCACCTGACACCTCCAAACATCACCATGCTCAGACCTGGGGACTGGGCGTGAAGAACAGTCGGCAGCATTGAGGTTCTCTAACCTGACCTTCCCATGGGTCAGAAATCACTGGGTTTGGTTTTCTCTCATTTTTTCTTTCAAGAATACTTTAATAACAACTTGTTTGCTATGTACCCTTAACCCCCCTGCTGTCAGCTACATAGATCAGGCTCCATGATCCCCTTTATCTCACAGGAAATATTTGATTGTGGAGGACGCAGGGCCAGCCCCGGTGAAGCTTCTCACCTCCAGCCTCAGCGCAGCTCCAGGATTTGTTTACCGTGCAGGGCCCTATCCAGATTTTTTGCCGGAAAACAAAATCTCCGAGGCATCGTCTTGCTTTCCATTGGCCAAATCTTATTATACCAAATAACACAATGCAATCAGCATCTGGCATTAAAGCTCGCGTCTTAAAAAGCTATTTGTTGCCTTGCAGTAAAGGCAGGGTCATAGGATTAGCTGATAAGGGAAAAATCCATTAGCTTCTCTGAGGTCGGACGTCTTGTCAATCAAACCCCGCTCGCTGTTTCCCGGTGCGGTGATTTCAGCACACAGTGCTCATGCCCTGCAGTCAGTCTCCCCACAATCCAATTTATTAGAGGAGTCAGAGCAGCCAAGCTTTGCTTCTGCCTTTCATTGGACAACATCAGACCACGAATTAGCAGCAGAACTGGAATTGTGCGAATCCTGTTATTTTTGGCCGGCAGACTTTGCTCTGAAGTGCTTTGGTTTCATTTTGCAGACTTCCCTCAGGCTAGGCTTTGCTTTCAAGGCAATCAAAACACACCTCAGTCAGACCCTGTGAGTGTCACCCTGCATTTTGAGACTACAGAGGGGTTTTTTGGGGGGGAAAAGCTGGATGGGAA
Source organism: Larus michahellis (assembly GCF_964199755.1). Taxonomy (NCBI): domain Eukaryota; kingdom Metazoa; phylum Chordata; class Aves; order Charadriiformes; family Laridae; genus Larus; species Larus michahellis. The sequence continues at coordinate 217,511,132 of NC_133896.1, forward strand.
AGCGTGCCCCGTGCCCCCAGTGCGGCCGAGTCCGGGTCGCTCAGCTGGGTCATGAGTTGTGGAGGACCACAGGTCCTGCGTCAGAGCCACAGCTCTCCAGGCGGTGTCAGAACCCACAAATAGGAAATGTCTTCAAGGGATCTTAATTAGCTGCTCGGCCACATGCTGGGCTTTCCTGTGAAATCCTGACCTAAACAAATTTATCATCCTGCCACCGGCCGGGATGTGGGGACTCCGGCTCGTAGAGCTCTTGACAGAGCTCGTGAGGGGTCCAAAGGAGGATCTGCTCTACTTCAACAGCACCTGGCCCAGGTCCTAATTGTGGCCCTGATGTTACCAAGGAACGCCTTGAACCCCAAATCACCATAGCGTGGCAGGATATTTTTAGGAAAGAATTACTCTATAAATGCCCCTCTTCCCAGATAGCTCCCGCTGATCCCTGATGGGGGTAGTGTGTTGGGCAGGGTGGACTTTCAGCCCCGTGCAGACGTTTGCATGGCAAGACCCAGCTCTGCAGCTCCTGTTTCTAAAATTGACAAAGAACACAATGAGAGCTGAAGGGATCATCAAGCTTTTGGGGAAGTTTGGCTCTGCATCTAAAGCCTGGGCTCACTTCTAACTTGATTCAAGATGGTCCATGAGAAACATGCCCCTTCAACAAAAAGACATGGTGGGCCAGAAGAAACCTCTGCAGCAGAAAGGCAGCCAACATCCCCCTTACACTCAGACAGAGATGTTTAATCCATGGCGGAGGTGGCAGCGTGGCTACATGTGGACACAAGTGAGAGCGAGACCAGAGATCTGCTGTCGGAACAAAGCAAGAATTTATACCCCAACCATTACTCACCTTGGCCTGGACCAGGATTTCGTGACTGGCGATTTGAAAGGAAGCTCATCGATGACAGTGTTGTTCCTCAGGTCCAGCGGCGATGGCTTTGCTGGGGAGAGGAAAAGCCTTTTTTCAGAGGCAGCACGTTCCTACAATTCAGCGTCCATGACTGGCATGAGGTCTCCAACAAATTGTTGGCTGCTTCCTCTTCTGCTAATTAGCCCCCCAACTCTCCTTGCTGATGACAGATACCCCCAACCAAAATCCCTGCACTCATTTACACCAAGACTGGGGGAAAACAGTGAATTTCTCCCTCTGACCCGCAGCCCCAAAGTGGATGGGTGGCCCCAAAAGGGCAATGTGCCTCCCAGGGAATGGTGCTTTGCTAAACATGCCCAAAACCCAGAGCATAATAAACACTTTCATTAAGAAGCTGTGATAACCCATTAGATGGGGACAAGAACAGGCTCTGACAGCGCTGAGTTGCCTCCAGCCAGCGTGCTTCCCCATAGGCAGTGGAAAAGGACATCTGCAGGGTAACATGAAAGCTCTCCTCATCATGAGTGGTTCATTAGATGGAAGAGAAGACCGCTGCGCTCCAGCCCCAGCCCTCGCCTAGCATGCTGATGGGGCTAGGTGCTGACATCCTAATGATGGCAGCCCTCCTCCTTGGCATCTCCTTGGTGATCTGTTGGGTTTGGGGAGGGATTTGGAAGATGTAGGCAAAGCCCTGAGCGATGAGCTGTCTAGATCCAGCCAGTAGGAAACAGTAGGAGAAAGTCTGGTCATCTGAATACAACACAGGGATTTTGGGGTAGAGCATGGGGAGGGGTGCAGGGAAATGAGGGTGAGATCCTGCTTGTGACATGCATCTCCTGTAAAGGCCAGGAAGGGTTCGACAGGATCTGTTCAAGCACCACGAAAGCTGCATTTGCACCATAGTCTTCCTAAAAGAGGAAGGGGATGGGGAACATCTGAGGGTCTGACTGTGCTGGCGGTAGCAAATCACACCCCACGCAGGACTCCACTGAGTGTGCACAAGACGACAGATGTAGTCCAAAGTATTACAAGAACAGAAGGGTTCCTGGGAAGATTTGCCCACAAACATTCTTACCTTTCCGGTCGGGTTTGAGGTTGCGGTTGACTGGTGGGGGCTGGATTTCACTCAACCGTCTGTGGCACTGTGCCATGGCTCCTCCTTTATGCACGGGGAGGGTGGCCGAGGACAACCCCACCAGGTCAAAGTGATGCGGCCCAGGGCTCATGGGGATGTAGAGATTTTGGGCATTGTCGTTGGCTTTCTCAGTGTGGATCAGGGGTGAGGAACCGGGGTTCATAGGGACGTAGTTGTCCTCGGAGTCAGTGCTGTGGGAGCGGGCCACCGCTGCCTTGGCTTGCTGAGAGACAAGCAGGAGGACGTGCTGTGAGCATCAGACACTCCTCAACCCCATCACACTATAAATCCTTTCATCTCCAAACACACACCTGGGGTGAGACCTGCTCTAAAATCTCAGCACAGAAGGAAGGGATGGTCTGTTCCCTCCTTGGCCATCAGTTTGCGCTGAGAGGGTCTACCTCCACTGTTTCCAAGACATTGCGACATCCTGAGTTCAGGGAAAAGTCTTAATCGCCCAGAGTTGCGTTTCTTCTCATGCTCAGAGTAAGCTGCAGAAACATGCTTAACCTGGAAAGTAATTTTCCCCTGGGCTCTGGCCATGACTAAAATGCAATATGAAAGGCTGCTTTAATGTCATTTCCAGCTCAGGAAGTCTTAGAAAGCACACAAAAGAGGCTCTTCTGGCAACATAAAAATTCAACTCAGCAGCATCCCAGGCTTTCAGGAAGAAGCCAAACTCCTGGGTGCTTTTTTGGGGTCAAAGCTCCAGGTAGATACACTCTGTGGAAGCACCCAAAGCAAATATCTGCATGCGGTGCTGGGTTAGGTGGTTGTCCCTCCATCTCTACCCTGCAGGCCACCATGTTTTTAATTGAAATCAGTAATAAAACCCTTCTTGATTTAGCTCTGCAGGACTGGGCTGTGAGGTCCCACCTGGAACCAACTTGACTCTGAATCTACAAGGTGCAAATGGTACCTATAGTGTGGTGGCCGACACCGAAGCCAACTCACCAGGTAGGAGTTGTACCCGCCGTTCATCGACTCGACCGACTGCACAGTGCTGCCGCCCCCGTGCTGGGGGTATTCATATGTCTCGCAAGAAGAAGCTGCAACACAACCACAAACATACAATGTGTCCCAGCACAACTGCTAATAAAAGGGGCCCCTGAAAACAAAATCCAAGTACTGGGAGGGAGGTATTTATTCTTGATGATTGGACACTGGTGGGAGATGTGGTTTTTAGCCCATCACAGACTCCTTGCTATGCTCCCTCCCAATTAGCATCTCTCTGATGCGTCAACACAACTGCACGTGCTGCATGGACCTAACCTGGTTCTGTCAAAGTGCCGCAAAATCCCAGGGGTAAAGACGTCAGATAAGGTAGATCATGGTGACAAAACTGGGTTAAGGGAGAGCTCCGTTACAGCTCGCTCAGCAGACGTAAGGACTGGCAGCCTCCGTAAGGGGAGGATGGGGTGAGGATGGGGTGCTAAGCTCTCAGACTGGTCTGTCTACTGCTGAGCATGGGTCTGATCTCAGCCTAAATGTTGGTATTTAGGTAGAAGGAGATAGAAGAGGCATTTCAGGGAGCTGTGTGTATCATTTACAGTATGCTTTCCCTCCAACCACCTCTTCCAAGTTACTTTGCAACTATCTCATCCCAGGCACAAGGTTTGGAAAGGGCATGTTCATCCATGGCCCATCCATGGCCAATGGGAAGGGAGGGTCTGCTGCACTGGGGATGCTGGGTCTTGGAGATGTGCAAAATTGCAGCCCTGTCTGGTGAGCAAAACCAAGGCAGCTCGGAGCTGAAGTGCATTCCGATAAACCTGGTTATGAATTGAAGTAAAAGCAAGCTAAAAATGGCTGAAATCACCAAAATCTGGTGAAGGACTGCATGGGCAAGCAGGTTTGGGGTTTTGACTCAAAATACAACACAGCCAAGACCCAGCTAAGCAGCTCTGGTGGGCAGAGCCATGGGGATGCCTCTTCCTGCCTGTTGCACACAAAAGCCAGGGCCAGATCCTGACCAGGGAGAGCTTCTTTGTGTTCAACCCCCTGGTTGATGCCAACAGCCACCCCAGCCCTACTGCAACCCAGTGGGACTGACCAGTCCAAGGCTGCTAGATAGGACAAAGCCACCCCCAGCTCCCCATCCCCAAATTCACCTCGATGCAGCCTGCTGTTCTCCACCGCTGGCAGCGTGTTTCTCCGGGGAATGGTGGCTGCCATGGGGGCCAGCCCTAAGCTTTCACCAGGCTGGAGCCGTTGGGGTGGGCTACCCCACCGTGACTCTGTTTGCCCAGGTTTTGGGGGCCGCGGGGGTGGCGCAGCGGGTGAGTCACTGGCGGACACGGCCAGAGTGTTGTGGTTCTTGTCCAGTGTAAATGTCCTGGGAATCTGGTAGACAGAGAGTGGGGTGGCAGGGATGTCATAGGAGTCCGTGGAGAGCTCTCCAAACTCCTTGCATAGGGTGTTGTTGGGAGTCTTGTACGTGTAGACCTCCTCATTATCCGTTTCAGAGCTGGTGAGGCTCGACTTGGGGTGGGTGTAGGAACCAAAGGCGCGTGGGAGGTCGTACGCACTGTCCCTGAACTCCGAGTTGTGCCGGCTGGGTTTCGGCAGGCTGTAAAAGCCATGGAGCTGCCCGCTCACCCCATTCACGCAGTGCCCGTTGCCCTGCGAGAGCTTCTGGACCGCTGTGTCACTCCGCATGAAGAAGGCGGACCTCGTGGCTTGGGAGAAACTGGCACTCCTGCAGAGGAAGGGGAGAAAGGGGCTGAGATGGGGGGAGAGCTGGTCCTGGGGTGCACCGAGCTCTGCTTCCCCTGTTTGTCATCTTCCCAACCCACATTGCCCAACCCCAGGGCAACGGGAACATCTCAGACGCATCCAAACATGGTCACAACCCGTTCCATCCTGAAAGGCCTTCAAAAAGCCTCTGTCATGGGTGGGAGGTATGTGCACCCAGCTCCACGATAGGGCTAAGGGCACGAACGAGCCTTTTAGCCAGACATAAATTGGTCAAAAAGGACAATTTTTGCAACAGTTGACAATGACCCAAGACATGGCTGCAAAGAGGCACCCCATCAGCATCCCCATCATGCATCAATTGCTCGTCTGCAGTGCAGGATGCAGGCTTAGTCTCACCTCTGCCTTGCAAATGTGTTTGAGAGGGACTGCAAAAATTCCTGATGGGAATTACTTGAAAGCCTCCAGCCATGCCACCACCCTGCCCTCTTGCAGGGCAAGTCCTGGGGTGGTGAGAACAGTCCCCAGCTGGGATTTGGGGTTTGCAGCCTTGATACGCAGAGGAGGAGGAATGAACCTCAGGGCTGACTTCAGATTTATAAAAGCCCTCGAGTCCCCCGAGGTGAGCAGGGCACCACGGTCACTAGGTCCGTGACTTGCTAATGATTCTTCTATTTATATTGCGGTCACGCCTGGGGACACTAGCCAGGGTGGAGGGCAAGCACCAGGGAGACTTCAGTCCTCTAACGACTGCTCGTTAGCCACCGACCCTCCGCTGATTCCCTCTAAGGTGTTTCATCTCCTATTTTATCCCTCCTACTGCTTCCTCTTTTGACCCTCCAACATTGCAGAAGATGATAAGCCCCATGGGCTTGGCTTTCTGAACTCAGAACCCCGGCAGATGACATTTTCTCGAGTCAGGGGATGCCTCAGTTGGTCACTTGGGACTGTTATCTCCCCCATCCTCTACCCCTGCCACCACGAAGCAGCTCCCCGTCCCACGAGACTTGGGGAAACATGAGCATCGCTGTGGAAGTGCTGGGACATGAGGGCAAGATGTGGCAGAGCTGAGCATGGGTGACAACGACACCTTCCCTGAGCTGGCTGAAGCAGCGTGGAAGAACAAAATAAAGCAAAGCTCCTAAAAAGAGTTACCTTGCCATGAAGACCTAATGCATATGCACCAGGAGAGGATGAGAGGATGGGTGTTTTTGCTCGCAGAAGTATAACCATGCGTGGGTCAGGCTTTTGGGGACCACACGGTCACAGCCAGAAAGGGCTCCAGCCAACCCCATTTAAACATCTCCCCGTGGAAGGGAGTCCTGCCCTGTAGCAATCACTGCGGTGGGAAGAAGTGAAGTGGTTACGGGAACGGTTTCCAGTTGCGGCAAATCACTGGGGAAGTGCTAGCCCTATGGGAAAAGCTGGGAGATGCTGGTTTATGTGGCTCCGTCAGGGTTGATGCTCCGCAGGGACAACAGTCCCTCTGTTTCACGGAGCCAGCACGAGATGGCGCTCAGAAATAGGGCTTATTTGGGGAAAAAAACAAGTGATGCTGCGATATGACAAATGAATCCTTGCTCAGGAGATGTTTGTGCTCTGGCAGGGTCCTTTCGGCTGAGGACTTGAAGCATCTCATGGGTTAATTACCCAGCACTGCCCACCAATTAGCTACTATTACCCTCATTTTATGGATGAGTAAAGTAAGAGCTCTGGAGCTGAAAGGAGAGGGATTCCCAGCAGTCCTGCAGCCTGGCCCCATGCACTGGGCATCGATCAGGGCGATCATTTCTGGCCCAGTTGCAGAAGCTGCCGCTGGCCAGTTAGTCTCTACCCACCAAAGCATCAGTGCTTGCTCCCTCCTTCTCGGTGTCCCAGCTGTGGTCGGGCTCTCAGAGGGTGGCTTTTAGGTAACCTCACAGCTGGAGCGACGGAGGGCCTTTTTTTAAACACTGTTCCATTAACTCCATCTGAAGTTAATTTTTTCTGAGCCTTTTTCTGTTGTTGTTTTTCGGGTAGGGAAAGGCAGCTGCAGCAGGAAAGCCCAGTGGAGGCTGCAGCCTGGGCTCTGCTCTCACCTCACGCCAGCTGGGCTCCAACTGCCTCTCCATCCCTCCCTCCCTCCTCGCCGCTCTCGCGAGCCAGAACTCTTCATGCCAAAAAAACTCCTCGCTATTTAAGGCAACTGGCTGGGTCTGGAGGCGGGGAGCTGCCTCTCGCTCAGAAATACCACACCGTGCACCACGGGCTGCTGTGAAGCCCAGCAAGCTCTGGGCCACAGTAGGGATGAATGGTGCAAACCTTGCCCATCCTTCTGGTTGAGTTTTTTCTGCTTAAAGGTAGGAATTAGGGCCCTGTCTGCAGGATCACAGTCTCATTGAGGTTGGAAGGAACCTCTGGAGGTCATCTGGTCCAGCAATCCTGCTCAAGCAGGGCCACCTCTAGCCAGTTGCCCAGGACTGTGTCCAGATGGCTTTTGTATATCTCCAAGGATGAAAACTCCACAACCTCCCTGGGCAACCTGTGCCAGTGCTCGGTCACCCTCACATTGAGAAAGTGTTTCCTGATGTTCAGAGGGACCCTCCTGTGTTTCAGGTTGTGCCCATTGCCTCTGGTCCTGGCACTGGACACCACTGACAAAAGCCTGGCTCTGTCCGCTTTGCACCCTCCCTTGAAGTATCTGCTGAGATCCCCCAAGCCTTCTCTTCTCTAGGCTGAACAGTCCCAGATCTTTCCGCCTTTCCTCTTTGGACAGATGCTCCAGTCCCCTCAGTATCTTCATGGCCCTTTGCTGGACTCTCTCCAATATGTCCATGTGCCTCTTGTACAGGGGAGTCCAGCACTGGACCCAACAGTCCAGGCATGGCCCCACCAGCGCTGAGTAGAGGGGAGGGCCCACCTCCTTAACCTGCTGGCAATACTTTGTCTAATGCAGCCCAGGATACCATTTGCCTTCTTGTCTGCAAGGACCCATTGCTGGCTCGTGTTCAACTTGGTGTTCACCAGGACCCCCAGGTCCTTTTCTGACTAGATGCTTTCCATCTGGGTAGCCACCAGCACATATTGCTGCTTGGGCCTGTTCCTGCCCAGATGCAGGACTTCTTGCTGAACTTCATGAGGTTCCTGCTGGCCCATTTCTCCAGTGTGTTTGAGGTCCCTCTGGTGTACTGGTGACCCTCTGGTATATCAGCCATTCCTCCCAGCTTGGTGTCACCAGCAAGCTCTGTGAGGGTACACTCTGACCCATCATCCAGATCATTAACGAAGATGTTAAAGAGGACTGGACCCAGTATTGACCCCTGGGGTACAATGCTAATGACTGGCCTCCAACTAGACTTTGTGTCACTGATCACCACCTTTTGGGCCCAGCCATTCAGCCAGTTTTTAATCCAACCCAGAACGCCAGGAAAGCCGGGAGCTCGTGAGGTTGCCACTCCGGCATCCTCCTCCCTATCACGATGACATGAGACCATCACTCAGGGCTTTCTCCAGCTGAGTTTTGCACACCTCCAAGGATGGAGGTGGGTTGAGCCGCTCATGCCCAGCCCTCCCTCAGATGTCCCCAAGGTTTTCTCCCAGGTGGGCTACAATACCTTGCATTTTCTGACTTTCTGCTCATACACTGGTGGAGGAAAAGGTAGTCCTGGGGGGCGCTGGCGGACAGGGTGCTCTGGAGGTGGCTGGCGGGCGAGTCGAAGGTGAACAGGGTGGGCTGGCTGGAGTGGGATGGCGCCGAGGACTTGCGCTCTCGCAGCAGGTGGTGGCTGGCACCGCTGAGCTCTGCCGGGGAGGACCGTGGCGCATGGTTCATGGAGGCGAGGGTCCTCAGGGTATCTGTGGAAGGAAAAAACCCACACCGGTGAGCAGCTGGGTGCAGCAACCCTGCAGCCTGTGTTCCTGGGATTTTCCTTACTTAAATGCTCCAGCATTTATGTACCATTTATGTACCGTTATGGAGGATGGTGTGGCTTGCTTATGGCTCTGAATGATGCACTCAGCAGCAGGCTCCCATACTTGGAGCACATGCAACTACAGGCACCATACAGGGAAATAAATATTTCAGCGTATTTCATAATTTTATCGTATTTTATCATTTTATCATATTTTAACATTTTATCACATTTTATCAGAGGCTTAATGGCTTGCAAGGATGTCTGGGGGATGGCAGCTCAACTCCTGGGGAGCTCAGGGGGTTGTTAAAACCTAGTTAAAAAGGTAAAGGAAGAGTTTTTGCTTCTGTCTTTTCTTAGAGACCTTTTGTAAGTAGTTTTAGGGATGTGATTTAAGTCATACCCATCCTTCTGTGTACGGTCATCGCTGCCATCCTTTTACAGTGGGGTAAACTGGAATGGAAATATGGATGGACGCAGTGGCAGCAGAGAAGAAAAACATGCCCACTTTACTCAATTCTCTATTAGTTCTGTGACCTCAAAAGAGTTCCTGCTGTTTTCTGCTAGGAAAATAGGATTTTTCTATTTTCTATTTTTCTATTCAGACACAAGGTGCGACTCCCCTCCCCATTGCTCAGGGAGAAATTAACTTTAAAATATTAAATTACTTTCAATCAAGAATATCCCAGAGATTAAGAACAATCCAGCTACTCCAACCCTCTGATAAATGTGCTACAAGAATTTGAACCAGGAATGAATTTTTACAGCCAAGCTGTAAACCCCTATTAAAAAAAACCAAACTAAACACCCAGAAAACTTGCAAGCTGCAGAACATATTGGGAAAGCTGATTCATCTCTGGCTGCAGAAGACCATGTAGAAGACCATGCATGATCTCCCTGCCATGCATGCCCTCCTGGCATGTGAAAACCACTCACTGCGGTTCACTGAAGTCACCCTTTATAACAGCTGTGATTTACATTTATTTGGTACCGATTCAAAATGGAGAAAAAACCCAAACTCTAACAAAAAAGATGTCTTTCCCAGTGTGAATCCACCCATTTTTTGGCCATCACTGATTTAGGTTCCAGGTTTCCCCCAACACAATGTCCGTCTGCTCCTCAAATTGGACTTCAGACACCCATAAGGGCACCTGTTCCGACATGGTGATGAGGGGGATTTTACAGATTTCCAACATCTTTTTTCCATTCCTTCCCTCAAAGCCCAGATCCTACCAGAAATTTTGGGCCAGACCAAAATTACGCTGCAGAGAAATGAGTTCTCCGCAAAATGGTTGTCATGGCTTGGACAAGGAGATGCTCCACACGGGGTGATTTTTCACCAACTCCTGAATTGTGTCAAGATACAAAATCGATCTGTCTGCCGCTCGTTCACCGCTGCTACATTTTTTTTCCTGGCATTACTGCAAACTTCACCCGATGCAGAAAAAGTACATTAATAAAAGCCAAAGAGCGTGTCTCAACTCTGTTGTTTGGTTTGTGCTAAACACAGAAAGGATCAATATTTAACATTGACATTAATGGTGGGGGATGAGAGCTTAAAACTCTGATTCCTGTCTTCTTTGCATGGGCATTAAAGATCCCTTGGTGCTTTTCATGGGAGTAAATGGTTGTCTCGATGTCTTTGGACAAACCAGTGCCTTGACCCTCTTTCTTATTAAATATTTACCCTACAGCAGTGCAGACTGATCCCCATTGGAAAAGGAGTCGAGAGCTCTGTGAGTCCCAAATCTTAGTCCCAAATCAAGTGCTTTGAGCTCAAGCAGCATGGTAGAACCCATAACGACATTGCTATCAAAAACAGCGGGGCTGTACCCAAAATGCCTCTCAGGAACAGCCCCTTGCTGCCTCCTGAATCATGGTCAGGAATTGCCCGTGACATTGGGCTTTGGCCAAGACACTGCCAAGGATGGAGTGAGGATGGCATGTTAGTATTGTGTCCCAGCATGAAGGTCGCCTCTGGGGACAACTGGAGATCCTTTGAGTTGGGGTCCCTTTGCCCTGAGCAGTCCTCCAACACTATCCCTGCAGGCTCTGCACTTGCCACTGCACGGAAAAGCCATGGCAGGCCAAAATTACACCGATTTATTTGTACCAACACAGCCAAAGGGGAGAGCTGGGGCTGCAGGCAGGAGACAGTCCCCAGCATCACACCGGGGCACAGCAAATACAAATCAAGACACTTTGAGGAGCCCAGTGAATCCTACACCGCCAGGAGATCCTAATCTCGTCCCAAAAATCAGTCTGACTTGGGGAAACAGGAGAGCGCAGTGCAAAAGACACACTCACTGAAAGGGGGATGAATTACTCCGTGGCTACTCCAACCGCATAAAAGAAAACGGGGGACGAAGGGCAGCAGGCGGCAACGCCTGGTAAAAAGCACGCCGCTTCCCCGGGGGAAGCCGCTCTATCGACGGCCGCATTGATTTTCAAAATGAATTCCCAGCTCACTGCCCACAGCGACCCGGCCACCGAGAGCATTAGCAGGAGCCAATTCAGGACTCACGTACTCCATTAGGTCTGTGAGATGAACTCCATAATAGCAGGTGAGAGATGGATTGCTTCGCGGGGCTGGGAGGGTATTGCAAGGGCTGGGAAGATAAATCCTGCGGCTGTAGAAGGGGCCCGCCACGATTGCTCTGTATTTTTTATGTTGTGGGGGTTTTTTGCACTAGAACAAAAGGGCAGCTCGTGTGCCCAGGTTACACACTGACGATGGGTCCTGCCAGGGGGCAGAAAAGGAGGCAAGAAAGGAAAGAGAGGTGGAAAAGTAGTATTTGATGACTAGTACATGCTAAAGGGAAAAGTCAAGACATTTGTGTTCTTATGCTGGCCTGAAATGGAGAGAGGTCCCCATGAGGGTAAGGCATACAGGGTGAATGACAAGCCAGAGGTCCCAACGCCATTTCAACTTGCCACGCTGCAGTGCCCAGCTCCCAGGCCATGAGGACCGCCACTCCTTTCCCATGTCCATGCAGGGCACTTAGTGAATAACCTCCAAGGGGTCCCATCCAGACGCCTCCAAGCATCAGTCCCATCCACATCATGACCAAAGATGCTCAACTCATTCCGGCCACGAGCCAAAAAGAATGATTCATCTCCATTCCTCATAGCCATCCACCTTGGGGCCATGGATAAACCGCTGGCCCTCCTTTATTTAACAGTGTGGACGTAGCCTTCAAATCCCTTGGCTTTATGTTGAGATCTTGAGTTTATGTTGCCGGAATGTATCAAATACAGCCAAGGAGGGATAAGATCCTGTTATGGTTCCTATTGCCATTCCCAGTGGGGCAGAGTTAAGGTTATGTAGTGAGGCCATATGGGAAGTGTCATCTTAACCCCATGTTTCCTGGCTGGTTCTCATCCGAGTTCGGGGAATTGGACTCTCACGGTCTAGAAAAGGCGGCGTTGGACGCCCACAACTTAAAATTCAATGTCAGCGGCACGGCTTGCATGCATACATCTTGCTGGGCTCGTGCTACAGCTGTTGCGCTGGTCCCTGCGAGAAAGCAAGCCAGATGCTCGTTGGGAATGAGCCAGAACAGAGCTGCAAAATCCCACGGTGCCGGGCAGGCTTCAGTTGGCCGAAGGCTCGGCACTCACTAGTCCAGGTTAAGATGTGTCTTTTTGGCCACGTGTTGCAGCAAAGTGGGGGAAAAACCTCCTTGCGACTCCATCCCCGAAGCAAAAGTATGCAACTGTGAGCACAGCCGGCAACAGGACAGACTAGGCTGGGAGCCAGGAATTTTTTATGAATGTTTTCAATCCCCCAAAGTGGTATTTCCCTCCTTGCTGACAGCTCTGAATTCCCTCGCTCAGAGTGCTCGCCTGTTGCTGTGTGCACATAGCTTCGCACAATGTTCCTGGGCTTATCAGAGTGAAATAATTACTCAGCCTCCTTCGGAAATTGTTGCTCATAACGGACTTTTTCACCAGAGACGCGATGTCAGCTTTCCCCGCCTGAAGTCAGAGGCTGGGACTACAACTCCCTGTATCCCATGGACTTGAAATTCTGCCCCTGGGAAGGGGGCAATTTTTGGGTATAGCTAAATTCCTGCAGCCCTATTGATGGTCTCAGCAAAAGTGCCAGGTTTGCCTGGCATCCCCAAGAGGCGTGAAATTCCCTGTAGTGCCCACACCATGTTGGCAAGGGCAATCTGGTCCAAGGGGGCCTTGCAGATAAAAGCTCCTCAGATTTGTCCCGGCAAGTAAGGCCATAAAACGCCTCGGACCACACTGATGACTTTGTGCCAGTTAAAACTTATGGATTTTTTTTCAGGAGGGGATAGTAGAAATCTACCAGAAATAATCCCTAGGAGGGCATGGAGCAGGGTGTGCTCATGCGCTATCATCTTCCCCACTCTTTGGAGCAGCTCCATCATTTATTAGCAAAAATAGGGGGAACCTTCTCCAATGGGAATCTGCCTCAACCTCCACTTTTGCTGCCAGTTCGAGCACAAGTACAAAAAAATAATTAAAAAAATACAAACTACCCTACCAAAACAAGCCCTCCGCGTGCTTCTCCTGGCAGTGAGAGAACAAACAGCATGTCTGATGGATGAGACGCCATGTCACCGTGCTGCCAGGAGGCCCTGGGATGCCACGAGGATGAGTGTGGCACCTGAGGAAGGTTTATTTACTGAGCTTTCCCTATCGCCTCCGAGTTGGACAGCGTTTGGAAAAGCTGTCAGTCTGAGGATGCTTTGGCAGGTCGCCTTCTAAAGGTTTCCTCCAGCAGGTTAGTTGGAAAGGAAATCTGATTTGGATAATTTCCACTCTCTGGTTTCCATCAGGACGGGGAGATGCATGCAAGGACACAGGTACCTTAATATTTGGCATTGCCTGAGTTTTGAGTGCCAATTTTGAGTAGAGCTCCTCAAAAGTGATGATGGGGCAAGGTAGGACTCATCACAGCTGCATCCTCCACTGCAGAGGAGCTGAAGGGTGAGGACAAAAGTGACATCAATTGGGCTTCTGAGCTTGTCCTTTCCAGTTTCTGCCGCTTATTTCTATTTGCTTTCAGAAACTGGCCAGGGACAGACTAGCTAAGGGGAAAGAGGAACATCACTGCGTTACGGACAGGGATCTGCTGCACAGAGGGCTAAGGGCATGGTTTCTCTTAGCCAGTTTCAGCCATCTAAGTGATATTTAGCCTAAGCTCATCCCCTTAGGTTTCCTCTACCGACAATAATGAAACCCCCCAATTATTTAAGCATCCAACACAGGATGGGGAGAATTACCTGAGAAAGAGTTGATGGGAGAGACAGTGAGGCAAAGATGAGTGGCGCCAAATAGCATTGTCTCTGCCCATCAGTGTCAGCGCTCTGCTTGCATTTGTATGAAACAACTGAAAAATAGTGGTAACGTAGGAGAGTTTGCCTTGGATAAGCATGGGAACTGAGGGAAAAAGTCACAGCGCTGGAGAGTGAGTGAGTGAGAAGGGTGGGAAAGGAGCCAAGTCAGATCATCCTGACCTCCAAGCATTATATATCTCAGTTATTTTAACAGCAATCAATCCTTTGAAGGATGAAGGGGCAGAAGGGAGAGAGACTCCAAGAGAAACGATGTGATGCTTCTTCCTGGAGAACACAGGTTTGGTTCTGTGAGATGAGGCTCTGCCCAAAATCCCATCCCTGCCCTGGGCACCGTCTCCTGGGGGCAGTGACCCAGCTCTGTATCATATCAGCATGCCCCGCACATGGCGGCTACCCTTTAAAGAGCAAATCCGCCGCTTGATCGTGGAGCTCAACCTTTCATGTCAATATTTGGAGGTCTAACATTTGGCCAAACAGGGTTGTCTGGTGTGTACCTATTTATTTTTGTTATAAGGGCTTCAGTGCTGGAGATAAAAGCAGATGAACGTGGATTCTCAGAGCTCTGGCTTTTGTGTGACCTTGAGAATCCCACCTGGAACACCCTTATCTGAGAGCCCCGGAGTGGGACAACGAGCCACAGCCAGGGACGAAGGACAATCCCAGGGCAGCAGCATGGGCTGGGACAGGCTTCATTTGCTCCGCAGAGCCAACCTCGTCCCCGACCCTCTGCTTCATGAATCATCACCTCTGACATTGCAAAACCAATTTGATGAGGGACTGAATAGGGAAAAAAAAAAAAAAAGAAAAGAAAAGAAAAAAAAGGCTGTAACAGAGGTAAAGGGCAAAGATGCTGGGCTGTAACTGTACAAAACACAAAGTGGTCCCAAGGAGGGTATTTTTACATTTTTCAGGGCAGGGATAAGGTGCCAAAACCTAGGCAATGGGAACACGCAAAATTATCTGCTTTCTGTCTGTGGGCGGCACGTGCGATTCCTGCAGATGCCAGGGGCATCCTTGGCAAATCTGGCTGGAGGTATGAGACGTCTGTGGAGCCCAGCGCTGCAGGACAGGGCCGAAGCTGTTGAAAGCTAAGAGCTATGGAAAGACATGACAAATTTATATGAGAAAAGGTATTTTTCCCCTTCCAGAGGCAGCCCCAAGACAGCCCAGCATCAAACCAGCTTTCTTACTGTGTGAAATGAAGCTCTGGCATCTGTTTTGGAGGATCACATTGGTTATTATTATTGGTTGTTATTATTTACGATGACGACGATGATTAGCGGTTTTGGCATTTCCTAACTGGGCTTTCCCTTGGACTTCACACCAATGCAGCCCAGAAGCTAGTGCACCATCGATTTTGCATCCCCTAGCCAAGGAAAAGCTTGCTTTCAGGCCCTGAAAATATTCCTTCTCATTCTCCTTGTTGTTCACTGCGAGCAGTATGTGGGAGCCTTTTCTTGCTTGAGCAAACATGGGTGCACGCCTCACTTAGCAGGGATGGAGAAGGAGAAAGGATGAATCCCAGCCTAATCCCAGCCAGGGCTTCTTAACGGCTCGCTTTAAATTTTATAGCCCTTTTTATGGCGATGGGAGCACAGGTCTTTAGCGCTCCAGGAGAGCAAAGGAAAACTTTCGCTGGGAGGAAATGTGAACCCATTTTACTTATGCATGATTTAGTACCATTTTGATTCAAGGGAGCGCACGAAAGGCCCAAATATTTGCACTTTGTATTATAGAAGAACTGCCATTCCCAGCTCTTTACAGAAGTAATTTATTTCAATCTCTCCTTACCTTGGGGGAGAAACATTATAACTCCCGGTTTGCTGGGGAGTCAATAAAACAGCAGCGCGGGTAAGGGTCTGCTTTGCCACTGCTCAGCAAGGCAGCGATGGGGAAAGGCAGAGGATCCGAAAATTTCCCCTCTCAGAGCCCTCTTCTTCATGGGTGCATTTGCACCCGTGCGTGGGACCAAACTGCAGGAGTTTGGCCTCATTTTTCTCTCCTCTATCTGGGATTAATGTTTTTTTTTTGCTCCCACGGGGGTATTTTAGCCGATGGGTTAAAAGGAGAGGGAGGTGGGTAGTGCACGGCGGGTAGGGGACAAGACGGAGACAGGGGGTTGTGGTAGAGCCCCGAATTTTTCCGGTGAGCCCGGCATGCTCAGACGGGGCAGTATCAGCCGCATCAACTGCAAAACCCGAAAGAGGAGACAAAATAAGTCATTAACCCTCATGGCTGCAATACCGCGTCCCTGAACCAGCGAGCGAAGCGGCCTGGGGGTCAGTGCGAGCAAGGGTCAGTTCATCCCCAGAAAACATGCCCTTAGGGATGGAGACTCAAAAAAATAAAATAGTTTGGCTTGGGTTGTTTTCTTGCTGGAAGTTCAGCTCTCCCTTTTCCACCTCTGTATCCTTTACTCTCAAAACAAGCCCCTCTGCAAAGGTTTTCCATGCAGTTTTTCTTCATTCAGGGGTATGGGCATACCCTGTCCACATGCTGTAATCATGTAGAGAAGTCCTGAAGGCTAAACCATTGCTAAGATGTTGAGGGTAAGATGCAAGAAGAAAAATCTCTGCAGGCGATGGGAGGATTGTGCCTTCCACAGCCACTCTCCAGCTGGGCTCTGCCACACCAGCGCTCCAGCAAAAATGCAGACAGCTCAAAAAGCCATCCTGGATCTCTCTATCCATCATTAAAAACCTGAGTCCTGCCCATTAGACAGTCTATTAACAGTGCTCAGTGGAAGCAGAGAAAGAAAAGGTCCCTTCCAGGAGCTATTCTCATTGTGATGAGGTTACAAATGCCTGTGACCCCCAAAGCTTTATGCATTCAGAAATCATGAGTTCGCCCGCAGTAAAGGTCTTCAGTATTGGCTAAAACCTGGAGGTTTTTCTCTTCCTCTTCTTTTAAGATGCAGTGATGGCAAAAAGGACTTGGAATTTATTCCCTTCACATCGCCATAATCAAATAATATGCTAATGCTATTAGCATGAGACCTTGCATCGCAAATGACTTAGAATCATATTCTCTTTCAAAATACTAGAGTTTCATTTAAATTGGTCTCCACAGCAACCAGAAGCGAACAGGAATAATGTCAGATGAAAATCTTCCTGGCTGGGCATGGGGATCGAAGAATTTCACAGCGGGGACTGAGGGGAGACCCATGAAGACGGCTCAAGCCCACCATGGTTGGTGGGCTTGTGCCAGTCATCTTCTACTCAAGCAGTTATCAGCTGTGATAATGAACTCAAAGACAAAATGAACCTACGTGTCCAGGAGGACCTCAAAGCATCCTCATGGAAAAGGGGTGAGTAGATGTGAGGTTCACGTAGACATGAGGCTTTCTTGGTCCTGCTCCCCACGAATACTTTCTAAGTGGCCTCAGGGGAGATACAAATGACACTGGTTTCATGTACTGCTAAATCAGTTCTCATCTGTTAAGCTCAAACCTGGCTATTTGCAAATGGCCTGAGGGAACATAGCTCCTGATCATGGGCCAGACTCCCATACCTTGAGGTTGCATGAGCACAGACCAAGAAAAAGGTGTTTGCTGCTGACTTCACTCCATTAAAACAGGAGATGCTGCTCCTTGCTTCATCTCATCTGCTCTGCTCGCAAGCTCACCACGGTGGGCGGTCTCCCATGAGGATTCAGGATGAGAAGGACCTGCAGCATCCTCTGGCCGGTGCCCCCACCAGTTGATTGCATGGTTTTGTCCTATTGAAAACACTCCCCAAACCCATTCGAAAATGAGCTGAGCTTTGCAATGCCATGGCTGGAAAGCTGTTGGTTAGAAATCAGCTCTAATTTCCCATGAAAATGTTTTCCCAGCCGCTCCACTCTTCTTCCCTGCACTTGTTTCGCTCTGCGGTCACCGTTACGTCAGCGGGCATGGTGCGATCCTCATCCTAGTCGGGGGTTCTCAGCGTTCCCCTAATAAAACGAGTATTAGCAATGTGGCCCACAAAAATGTCTTTGAAAGCAATGTCAGAAAGTGGGAGGCGTCTCGCTTGAGAACGGCTGAGAGTTCAGGCAATGAAAAGAAAACAGCCCCGACCAGTCTCTCTCGGTTCTGTTTGTAATTATCTGGGCTCCGGTGGGTGTTAAAACATCTGTACTGGTTTGGCAGGGACTGGGGAGCGCGGCTTGTGCCAAAGGCAAGAACTGGCGTGGGTTGAAAGCAGCACAGCAATGTGTTAGCGTGGTATTCGCACTCAGAAATGCGGGGCTGGCAGCCTCTCCCGCAAGCGCTTTTGGGTTAGGGTCAGTCCCAGCACTGCCCTCATCCCCGCATCCCCCGTCCATCACGGCTTGCACCCCTAAGGGACCATCCCAAGGCAAAGCTGAAGGTGGTTAAAGGAGAGGCAGGGTTGGCTTGAGTCCTGAATCCTGCCGGGTTTAACATCCCTCTGGACTTTGGTCGCCATCGGTTCAGCTCCACATTATGCTCTTGCATTTCTTATCTCTGTGCACGACCGCTTCCACCTGGACAACCTCCACCTCCCCGTCACGTCTGATTGCAGACAAGCAAATCTCTCCCCACTGGGTATTTCTGCACTGAGCAGCGGGGTGAGCTCCCAGCATGGATGTTGCTATTTGAACCTTGTGCAGTAAAGCATGGGCTGGTTTTGTGGTTATTTTTAAGGCACAGCAGCAGCAGAGCTGGGTTTAGTGGGGCAATGGAGCATAACGTACAGCTTGGACCTCAGGAGACTCGGGCAAGACCAATTTATCACAACCTCCTTGAGGGCAATATTTCTGGATTTTGGCATTCCTCATCCCCTGACTCAGGAAGAAAACATCCTCCAGCATTCGAGGACTGGAGCAAACCCTCTCTCCTCTGATGCTCTCTCATGGGTTGGGAACCATCCCATGGGCTTATTCAGCAGTTCCTCACCCTCCTCTTCCTCACTCCAACATGGCTTACAAAGTGCAGTGAGCCCATCCTCAAAACCCAGAAGAGCCAGATTCCATTATCACCCTTGCGGCTGCACCCCTCCTCACACACACCACAGATGGTACCAGCACCCAGACCAAAATCAGCATCTTCTTGCCCGGTGCATCACCCGTGCTTCGCGCTTGGCTTAGGGCCAGCTGAAAATGTTCTGACATCCTCCAGCTGGAAAATGCCATTTAATCAAAATAGGAGCTTGCCAAGGGATTGCTTGCTGCCAGAAATTACAAGAAACCTTTAGAGGACGAAAGTGAATTTTAAGTAAAAGGAAAGAAGGTCAAGGTGTTTCAATTTATTCTCATCAGAGTGGATTGGTTTTTGGGGGTGGATCGTCCTGCTTTGACCAAAGATCATCATCGTGTGCTTTTTAGATATGAAAACGCAATTCTGAGCAGAAATCTTGATTTTTTTTTTCTTAAATTCATTCAAATTCAGAATGAAAAGGTGTGAATCAAAATTGACACTGAAAACGGATGAAAATGAATTCCGGCGAGTGCGAAAATGAACACGCTGAATTTTCACCACCTCTGAAGCAGAGTTTGTGATGGGCTCGTCATCTGCTCCGCTTGCTGGAAGGGCAGCGTTCCCCCAGTATCACCTTGCTCAGACTGCATACGTGCCACTTCTAAGAACTCTTCCTTCCTCGCAGGAATGGGATTTATTTTAGTTTTTTAAATTACCTAGATGACCTGTGTCCGAACTATTTGGCTACTGAAACAGATCTGGATGAGGTACAGGTTGCCCAGAGAAGTGGTGGAGGCCCCATCCCTGGAGACATTCAAGGCCAGGCTTGATGAGGCTCTGAGCAACCTGATCTAGTTGAAAATGTCCCTGCTCACTGCAGGGGGGTTGGGCTAGATGGCCTTTAAAGGTCCCTTCCAACCCAACACATTCTATGATTCTATGAGGTTCAACACTTGGTGCCCCTCTCATCACTATCACAGAATCATAGAATCATTTAGGTTTGAAAAGACCCTTAAGATAATCAAGTCCAACCATTAACCCAACACTGCCAAGTCCACCACTAAACACCTCACCACCACACCTACATGTCTTTTAAATACCTCCAGCGGTGGTGACTCCACCACTTCCCTGGACAGCCTGTTCCAGTGCTTGATAACCCTGGCAGTGAAGATATTTTTCCTAATATCCATACTTCCCTGGTGCAACCTGAGGCCACTTCCTCTTGTCCAATCGCCTGTTACTTGGGAGAACAGATCAACCCCCACCTCACTACAATCTCTTTCCACGTAGTTGCAGAGAGCGATAAGGTCTCGCCTCAGCCTCCTTTTCTCCAGATTAAACATCCCCAGTTCCCTCAGTCACTCGTCATAGGACTTGTTCTCCAGACCCTTCACCCGCTTCGTTGCCCTTCTCTGGATACACTCCAGCACCTCAATGTCTTTCTTGTAGTGAGGGCCCCCAAACAGAACACAGTACTTGAGGTGGGGCCTCACCAGTGCTGAATACAGTGGGACGATCACTCCCCTAGTCCAGTTGGCCACACTGTTCCTGATACAGGCCAGGATGCTGTTGGCCTTCTTGGCCACCTGGGCACACTGCTGGCTCATATTCAGCCGGCTGTCCACCAACACTCCCAAGTCCTTTTCCACCGGACAGCTTTCCAGCCACTCCTCCCCAAGCCTGTAGCACTGCATGGGATTGTTGTGACCCATGTGCAGGACCCGGCCCTTGGCCTTGTTGAACCTCATACCATTGGCCTCAGCCCATTGATCCAGCCTGTCCAGATCCCTCTGCAGAGCCTTCCTACCCTCAAGCAGATCGACACTCACATCTAACTTGGTGGTGTCTGCAAAGTTACTGAGGGTGCACTCAATGCTCTCATTCAGGTCGATAAAGATATTAAAGAGAACCAGCCCCAGTAACGAGCCCTGGGGAACACCACTTGTGACTGGCTGCCAACTGGATTTAACTCCATTCACCACCACTCTTTGGGCCTGGCCATCCAGCCGGTTTTTTACCCAATGAAGAGTACGCCCATCCAAGCCATGAACAGCCAATTTCTCCAGGAGAATGCTGTGCGAAATGGTGTCAGAGGCTTTACTAAAGTCCAGGTAAACAACATGCACAGCCTTCATACACTAAGTGGGTCACCTTGTCATAGGAGATCAGGTTAGTCAAGCAGGACCTGCCTTTCATAAATCCATGCTGACTGGGCCTGATTGCCTGGTTGTCCTGTACCTGCTGTGTGATGGCACGAAAGATGATCTGCTCGAAAATCAGGATGATCTGCTCCCTGAAGATCATGTGCTTCACCCATGGGACGAAATATGGTTTGATAACAAATACACAGTGCATTGGAGCCGTTTCTCTCCTCAGATGCCGGGAGCAATAAGCCATGATATAACGGATTTTGGCTACAACCACAGGAATGCAGGAATTACCAGGACCAGACTGGACCAGAAGCCAGCCTGCTCCAGCTTTCCATTTCCAAAGCTTTGGAGACAACTGAGAACTTCACAGGGATCACTCACGCAGCAACACACTCGTGAGGAAAACTGATTTGTGCCTCACTTCATCATTTATGAACCTTATTGAAGCAAATATTTGAACTTATCTAATACAACTGTGGGAATTCTTGCACTCATGGAAGTATTAATTTGTTAAGCCACTTTATAAAATGAATCACTCTGGTGTCATACATGTCTGTGAACATGGGGTTGGTCTTCCCTTCAGACTGCACCAGGAGACACTAGACAGCAGTGTGTTCTCATTACCAAGATATGTCAGTGGATTTTTTTTACTCGAGAAGCACTGCTTGTCCAGGGCTAGAACATCACAGACTTATCTGCATAAAAATATTAGTGGCAGGCAGAGGACAGGGTGGTCCTTCCAGCAACATGCCAAAGAAATTCAAAACATTCGCAAGCCCGTACTCTGAGTTCTTCTCAAAGGTAGCAGAAATGGTGGAAGTGAGCTTCTGGAGAACACAGAAAAACCAGCAGGATCTCAGACCTCAGAAGGAGTGACATTGATGCCAAAGAACAGAACAAAGGGCCGGAAGGAGGATCCGGGGAACTACAGGCCAGTCAGTCTGACCTCGGTGCCTGGGAAGGTCATGGAACAGATCCTCCTCAGTGCCATTACATGGCACATGCAGGAGAACAGGGTGATCAGGCCCAGTCAGCATGGGTTTGTGAAGGGCAGGTCATGCCTATCAAACCTAATATCCTTCTATGATAAGGTGACCCACTTAGTGGATGAGGGAAAAGCTGTGGATGTTATCTACTTGGATTTTTGCAAAGCTTTTGACACTGTTTCCCACAGCATTCTCCTGGAGAAACTGGCTGCTCATGGCCTGGACAGGTGTACTCTTCGCTGGGTAAAAAACTGGCTGGATGGCCGTGCCCAGAGAGTGGTGGTAAATGGAGTTAAATCCAGTTGGTGTCCAGTCACAAGTGGTGTCCCCCAGGGTTCGGTGCTGGGGCCGGTTCTCTTTAATATCTTTATCAATGATCTGGATGAAGGGATTGAATGCACCCTCAGTAAGTTCGCAGATGACACTAAACTGGGCGGGCGTGTTGATCTGCTTGAGGGTAGGTTGGCTCTGCAGAGGGATCTGGACAAGCTGGACCGATGGGCTGTGACCAATGGTATGAGGTTCAACAAGGCCAAGTGCCGGGTCCTGCACTTGGGTCACAACAACCCCATGCAGCGCTACAGGATTGGGGCAGAGTGGCTTGAAAGCAGCTCGACAGAGAAGGACTTGGGAGTGTTGGTGGACAGCCGGCTGAATATGAGCCAGCAGTGTGCCCAGGTGGCCAAGAAGGCCAACAGCATCCTGGCCTGTATCAGGAATAGTGTGGTGAGCCGGACTAGGGAAGTGATCATCCCCCTGTACTCGGCACTGGTGAGGCCCCACCTCGAGTACTGCATTCAGTTTTGGGCCCCTCGCTACAAGAGGGACATTGAGGTGTTGGAGAGTGCCCAGAGAAGGGCTACAAAGCTGGTGAGGGGCCTGGAGGACAAACCTTATGAAGAACAACTGAGGCAACTGGGGTTGTTTAGCCTGGAGAAGAGGAGGCTGAGGGGAGACCTCATCACCCTCTACAACTACCTGAAAGGAGGTTGTAGAGAGATGGGGGCTGACCTCTTCTCCCTGGTGACAAGTGATAGGACGAGGGGAAACGGGTTCAAGTTATGTCAGGGGAGGTTTAGATTAGATATTAGGAGACATTTTTTCACTGAAAGGGTTATTAAACATTGGAATAGGCTGCCCAGGGAGGTGGTGGATTCACCATCTCTGGAGGTGTTTAAAAAAAGGGTAGATGGGGCACTGAGGGACATGGTTTAGAAGTGGCTCTTGTCAGGGTAGGCTAAAGGTTGGACTCGATGATCTTAAAGGTCCCTTCCAACCTCAACAATTCTATGATTCTATGATTCTATATAATAGTATTTAAAAACTGTAATAAAGTTGCAGAAGTGTGAAATGTGCTTCAAGTGAAAATCACAAATCACACGACCCCATTCTTAGACTCATGGAATGAAGTTTGGGGATGAGGAAAAGCCATGGGAGTCAAGAAACGGGGATCGAGATACTTTAAAAAAAAGTGTAAAGACTGAAAGTGCTCTGCAGGAAAGAGAGTCTTCTGCTCTATCGGGAATTATTTTCATCCAAATCTCAAGAGAGGACGGCAGCATTTTCACCTGGAAGGTCATATGCTGACCAGGTTTTGACCCTAACACTAATCATCAAAGCAACCATCAACTAGCAAAAAAGACTCATCCTAGAATTTATGGATTTCAAGTGGGTATTTGAAAGACTTCATCATGAGTCATTTGAGAGCAATGTGAACTGTTACGGCAAGCCAGCAAAAATAATTACCATCATAAAGGCTTTATATCAAGGTTGAGCCTGTGCAAAGTATATGCAGGCTCGAGGGAACGGTTTCCACAGATAGCAATGTCAAAGAAGGTGGTGCTTGGCAGGGCAGGTGATCTGCCATGAGATAAAGGTGAGGATGGAGCCACCGGCAGTGCAATAGCCCTTCACTATGCTTTTACACGTGATGAAATATTTGCAAGTGCCCGAGTGCCCAGATGCCTGCCCGACACTTCAAAAAGAGGAGTCGTTGACGGTTATGAAAAAAAAAAAAAAAGCAAATGCAATGAGTCACTCAGCTCCAGCTTACCTTCAAAAAGCAACGGCGTACAAGAACAGGGGCAGTTTATATATTTGGCAGTAAAATGATGGAAGGCAATCATGCCAAAAATTGGCAAGGAGCAGCTGTGTTGGCCAGGATGGGGTTTGGTCACATGGAGCTGAAAGAACACATCATGAAATTTTTGAGGTGAAATGTTATTTTCCATCCTAATAAACAGATATAAAGGGTGGCAATCAATCAAAGGTGCAAACGAGTCAGACACATTCCTCAGCATGTGACAACGACCCAGTAAGGCTGAAAGGAAGCTGAGTCCCCAGCAAGGGCGGAGATGGGCCAGAGCTTCACCACCTGCCATGGAGCAGCTGGAGGACTACGAAGGACATCACACAGAGCAAAAAGGGTAAGAAAACATGAGTCTGGACTTACCCAGAGCCAAGGGGTATCAGACAATACACTGTGATATGGACTCAGATGAGGCAATGTCTCATCTCGTGCTCTGCCCTCCCACCTTCCTGGTGATGCTAACAGGGAACTACTCTAGCTTCACCTGCTGGGACTGCTGAGGTATCTCAGCTCCTCACCATACCCTGAAGCCTGGTGTTTCCCTGCAGTGTAAGTTCATAAAAATCACAGAATATTTGGGTTGGAAAGGATTTCTGGAGATAGACTTGTCCAAACCCCTGCTCAAATTAGGGGCAGCTACAGCAGCTCAGGACTGTGTCCAGTTGGGTTTTGAGTACCTCCAAGAATGGAGACTCAAGTTGAGGTGTTTTTTCATGATTAAGTATTTGCTTCATCCTCTGTAGCTTAAAGTAATCATAAGCATGGACCAACAGCTAAGCTGTTCATTGAATGACTGGTGGAAACTGTAACCCCCTCCTAGGTCTGACTCCCAGAGAGAGACGCAGCAGGCTGAGACCAAGGGGACAACAGGAGAGATAAATGACACCTCATCTTCCTGGACAGTCTCATTTTTCATCAAGTTTTTCACGAGCTGTGGCCAAATGTCCCTTTTAAGACCATTCCCAGCTTGGAGGAAGCAGATATCATCACCGAGCTACCTTTGTCAGCAAATGGCTACAGGCAGAAGAAAAGATGCACCAACATGCCATGCCTTGATGACGAGCCCCTTCAAGCAGAGCCTGCCTTTATGCTCAGTGCTTGTGCTGCGTAGCGTAGCAGAAGACTGGTTTCTTGGCTACATCTATACCCTGAAGGACCATGAGAGATGCCCTCAGCCTTCCTGGAGGGAGCCGGGATGTGGCCAGAGCACCCATGGGGCATCCCTGGATCAGGTGTAGCCCCACAATCCAAGTAATAAATCACCAACATTACAGCTCTGACATTGCACCACACTAAATAATGCAGAATATGTTTGAGAAGCAGGGAGTAATTATAACCGAAGCATAGAAACCATCTAGGGAAGAAGCGTTATCTTTACAGATAAAATCAGTAATAAATGCTACTGCATTCATAAATAAAGATCAGTCTGGAAACAAACCCTGAGTGGTGTCATGGAAAGTTCACAGCGATCGACAGCTTCATGGCTCCTTCCTGCTCCATGTGCCTTCACTCAGAGGCTTTAAAGGCTTTAGAAAGCTTTCCCTTTACTCAGGCTCAGTTTTAATTGGAAATATAAAGCAATACAAACCAGTAAACAAACAGGCACTGGGGTCCGGGAAATGAATCTAAATCTGTCCTGGCTTTTATAGGGTTTTACAAAGCACAAAGCAGTGCTCAGGGCATATAAACCGTGGCCCCTATCAAAGGTTTGGAGGGAACAACGTGAAATATATGGTGGGGAGAAAAGGGGAAATATGTTGGCTTGGGGGGAAAAAAGAGTCACGCTGTGAAAAACTGTCTGAAATTATCCACCATGAAGGTCGCTGTGATTTTCTCCCTTGCTCTCCAACTTGCTCGCACACACGTTTTGGGGTCCTGTGTCCGTTGTGTTTCCCAGCCCAGCCCCTACATGTTGGGCATCGCTTGCAGATCCGCATCCCATCCTGATGCCCGAGCAGCTTTGCAGAGATGGGGCACAGCTCCAGGAACCCCAACGCGGCACGGCTGGGGCACATGGGCTAAAAGAATCCCAGGATCCCTCTGGGAAATATAAAGGCAGGCGAATCTGACGGCGAGTTTCCTCCCAGCTGGACGACACCCAAAATGCCTCCCTCCCTCCCTCGGTTTTGCTCAGACAGTGCCGCTTCGCCGGTCGCTTCGCTCCAAGCCCATCAGCTGTTTTTGTTTCCAAAGGCTTTGCATGGTTTTGCTTTTTGATGTGCTGCTGATACCGTCTGCCGCACTCATTTTTCCACGGTCAGTAAGTCATCCAAAAAATTCCTCGGCGCCCATTAAACTAATGGGGCTGACCTGACGCACACAGGGCTCGTAGCGATAAAAGCCAATTATAAAACGAAGAATTATTTTAAATGGGTTTCTGATTCTGCGTACCTGGCCTAGGAGACAGCCCCGGTCAGGGCTGAGAGGTATGAACGCAGCTTGCCAACCTCTGCTGGGAAACCTGTGCTGGAAAGGCTGGGCAATGAGTTTTTGTTCTAAAAAAACCCACAAACCTCTTGAACTTCACATTTCTTCCTTCTCCTCCCAGCTCAAATCCCAGCCTCAGCTCAGCAAACCCAGTGGGACTTTGGCCAGGAAAGGGCAGGATTTTCCCCAAAGGCCCCAGTCCTCCAGCTCCATGTTTATCTTCAGAAGAGGCCGGTCGGATACCCTTGTGCTGGGCGCCTGCTGGGAAACAGTCAGAAGAACTGGAGTATTTGGCTGTTGGTCTTTTGGTCTTTTTTGAAAGCTGAGCGTAAATTTTCTTTTTTTTTTTTTTTTTTTTTTTTGCTTGTTGATGGTTTTATCATTTGCAGTGAGATAAGAGCCTTCTCTGCCTGTAAACCTGGTGCTCCCACAAACGGCCACATCCTCTGCCAGTTCCCATCGATGCTGGATAGGGTTAACGGGGGCTCAACTAACACGTCTCTCTTGGTGGTCTCTCTGGGATCGCACTGTTATGGGTTTGCAATCACAAAGATGACAGTTCCTCTGGATTTTTCCAGCCCCACCTGTCCAAAATGTTCACAGCCACAAAAAAAAATCTAAATAATAAAATCCTAAAAATTCCTAAATTCCCAAATTCTGAAGAACGTGTTGATCCAGCATTGCAAATCTCAGATATTCAGTTGTATCAGAGCCACTGAAGCCAGAAGCCTGGCATTCTAATCGTGTTTTTCTCTTGCTTTCTGGTTTCTAAAGCCCTCTGCATCCTTGCTTGACTCCTTTTCTTGGCACTCAGATGGGGTAGAAATCTGCTCTTGGTATTAAGGACCGTGACCATCACAGCAGCAGTGTTGACCCTGATCCTGCAATGCTTCTGGTAGCACACTGTGATGAAGAGCTGAGTACAGCAAGAAGAAGGTATGGAAGAACAGCAGGGGTTGATCCTCATCTGGTGTAAATGAAATGATGACAAATGACACCATTTGAAGATCCAAATATCTTAAAGGTCTTGACAGCAATGCTGAGATGGGTGGGATTCATCTCAGCAGAGTTTTAAGAGTCTACAAGGGGGATGTCTCCACCTGGGCTCATCAGTCCTGGTTCCCTGGAGAGGGATGGGGATGAAATGGGCGCTTTCGGTATGCAAATGATTTCCCTCATTTTCGACATCTTTTTCCACCATCTCCCCAAAAGTGGACCGATTATAACCTCCAGCAGATGTCTCACTCTCAATGACATCAGTTCCCTCTCCAAAATGCCCAGGGAATCACATCAAGGAGACCGTGACTGGTTGATAGAGACCAGCAGTGATCTCTCCCTATTTCTGCCTTCTAGGAAGCAAATTCTGGGTTGTTAGTGGCTCTCTGCTCTTCAGCAGACTCGTTGGGACCTGAACTAGCTTATCTCCAAAGGGAAAGAGGGGAAAAAAGGCAGCAGGCACTTAACTGCTCTCAAGCTGCTCCTTTGTGCCAAGACCACTCCATCTCCGGTATTGTTTACACTGAAATAAAAGCTGAACAGTGTCAGATCTTAAAATAACTTGCTGTTTGTGCAGCAGGAAAACCAGGGTCAGGGAAGTTTCGACCAAATTTAAAGAGGCAGGATGACTATGGGATGAACTGGAACTCAGACAAGAAGGTGTTCACATGCACCTGAAGTTCAACCATGAGCCTTGTGCAAAGTGAGTTGGGGTCACTGGGTCTCCCCCATCCATTCCAGCGAAGCTAGGTCAAGCCTGGGGCTAAGACATAACATCTTCATTTGTCCTCCCAGAGTGAATCTGCAGCCATGGCTGTTTCCCTTGTTAGGAAAACTCAGCACATGGTAGAGAAGGAGGGGTGGGACTGATCCAAATGCCCTTGAGATGTACAACCAGAGGGTCTAGATGTGACATACAGGGTTCTAAAAGGAGCTCCATGATGCTGAGTGAAGAAAGTATTGATGGGGCCGCTGAGGAAAAGGCTACATTTATACGTATGGTAGGACATTCTGTGAGAGGAAAGGGCTCCAAGTTCAGGGACTCAACACTGCTGTCCCAATGCAGGCCACCTCCAGGTCCCAAACAGGGCTGGGGACATTAGGTCTTCGGGTAGGTCAACAAGACATTGGAAGGTTGGATACATGGAGAGAGAACCCAACCAGGTCTGCCCCACCCACCTCATGGGTCAAGCTCAACTCAACCTTAATCTTGCTCATCACTTGTCATAGAGTGCTGTACTGTCTGCTGGGAGACAGACTGGCCTCCAGGTGAGCTGATACCCAAAGGCAACCCACACCAGAGCTGAAAGATGCCTTGCATCGACCGAATCTGAAGAGTCAAGGCCTGGTCTAGCTTGAGGGCACAAGGCTCCACAAGGGGTTGCCTGCTTGGCTGCCCTTAGGTGGCAGCGCTGCCTGCAGATACTGAAATGCAGCGTATCAGGGTTTGGGTGCTTTCAGGGACACAAGGACACCCCCACATCACCTTCCTTGCCCCCGTTTCTCAGCAACCATTCTTCAGCCCCTGTTTCTCAGCCCCTGGCAGGCTCCCCGGCACGGCACAGGGCTTGCAACTCATCCAGGGCTCGAGCAGGGAAGGAAGGAGGCGTGTGCCAGGCACAATAGCAAGGAAGTACCTGGCCTTGTGGCGGTCATTAGTGTTTCCCCTCTGCTTCGGGTCTGCCTGGCCATGGGACAGGCGACGGCAGCAGGAAAGCAGGGGCTGCCCCAGGGCTGTCACCTTGCTTGGGTTCCCCAGTGCCCCTCTCCTGCGTGTAGGGATGGTGAACACCAGTGATTCGGGGGGATTTGAGGAAGGTGGGTAGTATATGGCATGCAAACATATCTTTTTACTCTAGTCTTGCTACCTGAAGCCTCTTCACTGAACTTTTGGGCAGCTCCTGTCCTCCCAAGAAGTCTTCAGGGGTACCTTTCTGGTGTTTTTTCTCCAGCCCACCTCGAGCTCCCTTTGCTCACCAAACACCCATGCAAACCTGTCTGCAAGGAACCGACGGGGTGAGCGGCATTGCTGGTCTGATGCTGGGACTGACACTGTTTTAGGGGAGAAGCGAGGAGGCAACCATATGGGCTCATCGCACAGACTTTCAGGAAGCCCATGTGAGCAGGCAGCAGGTTGGGGAGCAACCAGCCAGTGACCCATATGGGACCCCCAGCCAAAACAAGCCAAGTGGGTGCTAAAGCAATAAATTTGCTCTTGTGGGTTGGAAGGGGGTAACCAGTGGAGGGTCTGGGAGCAGCAAAAGGCCAAGGAGACCCACAGCAGAGATCATGCACGTGGGATGTAGGAGATCTCATTAATGTGAGCGGAAAGTCACTGGTGGCTAGGGCTGATCTGGCAAACTCTGCTGGAGTGAGAGCGGCTGAGTTGAAGGAGGAAGAAGAGACACTCAGCTCTCCATTAAACTTTAATGCTCGGCCCTGACTTGCATTCAGCGAGATGGTAAAAGCCTCGAGATTGCTGGGGATCGATCCCAGCCGTGATGATAAACGCCAGCAATGAGCCTTGGAGATGGAGCAAGGAGCGAGCCGGAGCCCGGGACCGCCCTGGCGCAGCCCCCTGGCAGAAAGCAGAGAAATAAATAAAAGAAAGAAAGTCCCAGATGGAAAAGAAAAAAAAAAAAAAGGGAGACAACATGCCTGGGCTGGGTGGGAGAGGCCACCGCTGCCAGACACAAGCCATCGGGGCAGGAGCCCAGCACCATCCTTTTCCCACGCCCCGCTCACCCTCTCCGAGCGACGGGGGCCTTCTGCTCACAGCAAGGACATTAACTCACCCACAAATGTTCCCTTCCCTGCTTCCATGGCTGGGCTAAACCTCTAGCACAGGGGCATTAATGCGGTGAACAAATAAGCTCTTAAACGCCCCTGGGTGTTTGCTCAGCACCCACGAATCCAAGCCCCCGAGAAACTCTGCGCCCCATGGGGCAGGTGGAAGAAGAGCTGCCGGGTGGTGCTGGGGGTGGCACAGAAAATTGGGATGGAGTTAATAAAGGTATCGACCTCTCTGAAATAACCAGCCTGTACACAGACCCCCTGCAAGGACACACACACTGCAAAGACGCATGGTGGTTCATGAGAAATTAAATTATACGCTGATGTAGCTGCACCTCTGAGTTGTATCAGGAATGGGACACGGCAGGGTTTTGGCCAAAGGATCAGCTCCAGAAAGGGTTAACGGCACACGAGATATGTTTAGTGGGATTTGGTATCTTTGTTTTTTTTTTAAACTCCAACAAACAAAGCATATGAGAAAATCCAGTTCACAGCTGAGCCCTGGCTGTCTGCCCACTAGGGCAGGGAAAACGCAGATGGTTTGAGATACCCACACGCCTGCGTTTCTCCTTCACCCTGTGGCTCAGGGTCCCTGGCAGGTCTCTCCCTCCGTCATATTCACAGAATCACAGAATGGCAGGGGTTGGAAGGGACCTCTGGAGATCACCCAGTCCAACCCCCTGCCAGAGCAGGGTCACCCAGAGCAGGTTGCACAGGAACACGTCCAGGTGGGTTTGGAATGTCTCCAGAGACGGAGACTCCACCACCTCTCTGGGCAGCCTGTGCCAGGGCTCTGCCACCCTCCCAGGAAAGAAGTTCCTCCTCAGGTTTAGGTGGAAATTCCTATGCTCAAGTTTGTGCCCGTTACCCCTTGTCCTGTCCCCGGGCACCACTGAGAAGAGCCTGGCCCCATCCTCCTGACACCCACCCTTTCAGTATTTATAAGCATTGATGAGATCCCCCCCAGTCGTCTTTTTTCCAGACTAAAAAGACCCAAGTCCCTCAGTCTTTCTTCATAAGAGAGGTGTTCCAGTCCCCTCAACATCTTGGTAGCCCTTACCCCTTCAAGCCGGCCGAGGTGGCAGTGGTGCAAATGGCAGTGCAAAAGCAGCGCTGAGACAGGAGCAAATCTACTTCCCTCAAGCCCCACTGGCTTCCCTGGAGCCGCAGAGGAGTCGGGATCCTGCAAGGCTCCGCTTCTTCAAAAATACCAATTATCTCTCAAAGTAAATAGGTGTTAACAGAAACAAAGAGCTTTGCCGCAGTCTGGGTAAACACCTTAGAGTGAACTTAATATCCCTTCTCCCGGCAGATGCAATCGCGCTGCTCTACGATTATTTTCAGGTCGGGGCGGGGAACGAAGAAGCCACGGCGGCGGCTTTGCAGAGCGATACCCGCCACTTCACTGACATTTCGGTCCCTGAAGGCTGAAACGAGCTTCCTTTCGATGAACCAAATGTGTAATGCGGCCGGCGATCAGCGAAACCAGCAGCTAACCCCAGCACGATGTTAAACCTCCCTGAACGCCAGCCTGGTTCTTAATCCTTAGAGTCCCCCAGTCTAGACAGGACGTGAAGGACTAATGTGAAAACCAAGCAACAGAAAATTTACACTCTGCCGTCGAGCTGCAAACAGAAAGAAGCAGGAAAGGGTATAAATACCTTTGGCCTTTTAATTTTTTCGCCTTTTGGGAGCGTGGGCAGCACCCAAGCGCGATCCCACACTGGTGCAGAGGGTTTGCAGCCAGTTGGTATCACCGCGTGCAGCCGCTTTTGGGTTGCCCATTTGCTCACTGAATCATGCCAAAAAGCAAGCGAAAATCCGTCTTTTCCCTACCACTGTGGGGAGCTGGTGAAATAGGCTTTTACCCAAACTGCCCCAAAAGCTAACGAGTTTTTCCTCCATCACCGGTGGGTTGAAAGCAAACTCATTACTGGTGGCTTGGGCTCGGTGGATGCCGGGTTCCCTTCAAGCAGGAGGTAATTCAGCATGTGGTGGCAGCTGTAGTAAAAACCTTTGCCGGTGATGGAGCACTTCCCTGGCCGGGACGCAATTATAACCCAGCCAGGAACAGCCTGGCTTTGGGGCTGGACCCAGAGTGGCTTTTGGGTCAGCATAAAGCCGTCACGCACTCAGGAACAAGAACAACCAGAAAAAGGCGCACGGCGGCTTCCCAGGCAGTTTCTGATCTCGTTCCGCCACGCTGCCTGTCTGCTGGGAGAGGGAGGTTTAGTTAATTAATTGCTACAATTAGCATGGAGCTATTCCTGCCCATGATGGTTACCTTTTCCTCCCCTTTTTTTGGTGCATTCAATTACTGACTCATTCATTCTCCAAGGCAGAGGCTACGACAAGGCACAGAGAGGCTTGAGGATGAGGGGGTGAAGTCTAAGAAAGAAAAGTAAGAGGTCCCAAGCTCTATTCCTACCCAGGAACTGTCTCAATCTCATGCAAACTCCTCATCCTCTCCCTCCCATCAACCCACGGCTTCAAGGAGGCGATGAAGACGGAGCGCGGCAGTTACAGCTATTGCTGTGACCATTTTATTCCTCCCTCCAGCTGACCCATCACGAAGGATGGGTGATGGGCTCGTGTATGCCAAGATGGACAATACTCCCAACACCCATCACGCCGCAACAGTCCTGCAACCTCTCTGCCCAGCCTTGGGCCATGAGTCCTTCAAACAAACATTATCTACTTTGGGAAATCGATGATTTATTTGCCATTACTTAGCGGGGATGGTGAAGGAAAGGTGAGCGTGGGGTCACAGCTTCGGCGAGCACCAAAGCGAAGCACCAGCCCTGAATAATTCATGCTCCCTCTTTTCTGCAGCATCTGGACACATCTGCTGCATTTGCCGTCGCAGGCTTTTTCTCGGCTGACTCAGAAAATCACGCTTTGGCAGCTGGGTACTGTTTCAAGTGGGTACTTTCCCTACAGCATTAACGAGCTGTGATTTTGTTACAAATAGGGATTTTTGTTCCTCTTTTGCTGATGTCACTCCGTGATCCTGCAGGGAATAGCGCTCGGATCTCTGCAGCCTGACGAGCCCTATGTGCCCTTTGGGACAGATGTACTCGCAAGCGGGAGATTGTTTTTCCTTTTGCTGCCCAGTTTTATATTTCACTGAAGTCCAGTATCGATCCCGCTGCCGCTGGGCTGGAAGCTCATTTTACTAAATGGGAAGAAAAACAGTTCCCCCAGCTGAACGCATGTAAAATGGAAAATCCTCCAACAAAACAGCTCTTCAAAAAGGGGCCTGAATGATTTTGCTGAACCTCGAGGACTGCACTCCGACATCGGAACGGGATGTAATTTATTTAGCCTGACCTTTCCCTGCAAGATCGTGCTGGCGGCATTATCAAGGATCCTTTCTACCACTTGTACACCCATTGCCAAGGTGACGTCCCGTTTCATGCGTCAGTCGGTGAAGATCGCATCCGCGTTGCTGTGATGCTTTGTTTGCTGTCCTGCCTGACAAGCTCTTGGCAGGGTTTCAGCTCCCGCGGATGGCAGCTGCTCTGTGAGGGACCAGAACAGATTCGAGCTGAACGTCATTATGGAGAGTTTCACGTAGACAGAGCACGGGACTGGGTTCCCCTGGATAAGACTGGACCATGGATGAGATAAAGCAAAGATGCCCAGAGGTGCCATCAGGTGTAATGGGACCGGCAGGCGACTGCAGCGCTGCACCCCATGCTCACCCTCGTCCCATCTCACTTGGGATTTATGTGAGTCCTCGTGGTCCCAGGGAACCAGAGGGATCTTGCTGGTGCTCACCTGCAGAGGCTTGCCAAAGTGCAGCCGTTTTTGGATGGTGGAGCGCAACCAGTGGAACAGGTCCTGCTACTGCACAAAACCACCTCTCCCCTCCACCTTTTTCTCTCCCCTCCCAGTGCTTTCCCGGCGGGTCCCAGGAGGAGACAGAGATGCAGATGGGGAGGATGCATCAGCCCTTCACAAGAGATTGATCCTGTTGGTGGTGGGGACAGACACAGCGGGGAGGGACATGGTCGAGTAAAGCTTTTCCCACCCCACCAAGGGATTTTCCCTGCTCGTTCCCACAACTCTCAAAGGGACTTTGGTGATGGATGAGGACAATGGCTGCAGCTAAAAACATCCCCAGACCCCACCAACTTCTTATGACTCAGAAGTCTACAGTTATGGGGGGAGAAAATGAATTAGGTGGCTCACAGGGCCAAAGCCTGCTCTGCTTCAGATATCAAAAGTAGGAAAGCCGCATGGAGGTTTCCCACGTGTCCATCCATTTCCCACTCCAGCCCTCCTAGCCTTGTGGCAGGCTGCACCCCCCTCCCACAGGTCTGATCTGAAAGAGGAGCCAGGCCCCTTTGGGAGGACAGGAGAGGAGATGCTCTTGGCCACAGACATGGCTTTCATGGTACCTGTGTTCTCCTCGGACTGGTTGAAGCCACAGATCTGGCAGATGCTGCGAACCCACTTGTTCATATCGTCCTCGGTCTCGGCAACCAGGTAGAAGGTCCTGTCGCTGGTCTTGATGTCAAAGATATAGCTGTCTGCCAGCTCCTTCTTGTTGAAGGTCAGGCCCGCATCCACTTGCTCACAGAAATTGAGGTTGATCACACGCAAAGGTTTCTTGGAGTGGTCATTTTTGTAGTATTCCAGGACATCGGGGTCGCCACTCATCCGACCGCTGCGCAGGACGAACCAGCGTTTCTTCC
The DNA here is from genome assembly GCF_964199755.1 of Larus michahellis. NCBI lineage: Eukaryota > Metazoa > Chordata > Aves > Charadriiformes > Laridae > Larus > Larus michahellis. Next base: position 217,546,111 of record NC_133896.1, read on the forward strand.
ATGCCTGCAACCAAGAAGAGAGGAAGCATGAACCCCATCACTCAAGTCATGAGGCCCAAGAAAGCCCTGCCAGGTACAGGGTGACACAGACGGACAAGACACCTCTCTGCCCCAGGACGCTCTGGGATGCTGCTCAGGACATCCCTGCAAGAGGTGCACGGACTCAGCTCAGTTCATTAGTTCAATAATCAAATCCCACCGGTTATCAGGGAAAATTAAATACTGAAATATCATAGAATCACAGAACGGTTTAAGTTGGAAGGGACCTTAAAGATCATCTAGTTCCAAACCCCCTACCATGGGCAGGGACATCTCCCACTAGACTAGCTGAAGACGACCCCAAGAAGTGCTAGTCTTGAGGCTTAGAGCAACCTTACTCCCTACAGCCCAGCCGCACTCCCAGGACCCAAATACCCTTTGCTCCTTGATGCGAGATAATCCGCAGGGCAGCAATGACCCACAATCACAGTGCCGAAATGCATTCCGGCAGCTCGGAGGAGCTCAGGCACTTCGGACGCAGTGCCTTGGGTATCCTGCCCTTCAGAGAAACCCCTGAAAGCATCACAGTGCGCATCTGCAGATACTGACCATGCCAATCCCATCTCTGTTTAAACGCCGGAATAGAAAGGCTAATAAAACCAACGGGGAACTGGTTTGTTTTTTTAAATATCAGGAATAAAGCCAGGGAGACCCGTGGAGAATCCAAGCTTTGTTTTTCAGCATCTTCTGCTCCCTGGTATGCTGGAAACTCTTTAGCAAAGGAAAAGGTTATCATTGATTCTTCCGAGCACTGCGAACAGTGGCTCCTGGCCAAACTACCTGGGGAACGGGATCAGAAGGTTACGGTGTTTGAAGCAAACTGGCAAAATAAATGTCGGCCATCAGCCCTGGCACTGGGAGCTGCTGCCCCTCTGCTCTCCCCACACCAAATGCAGTTGGGAGCCCACAGGAGGGGCAATAGCCACAATGATGATGTGCTAAATGCTACGACTTATATTACACAGAGAATCGTGCAGGTGTAACTCCCCATCCCATGGGCTGGAGGGATTTTTTTGGGGGAGTGGGCTCTGCACGAGCATCCTGGCACCTGCGGGAGGGATGCACAGGGTGAGGGACCACCATGGGCTGCTCCCCATCACAGAGCTATGCTGCCCTGCAGAGGGCTGAGCTCCCATGGCATATGGAAGGGAAGGACTATGTCTAAGAGTAGTCCTTAAAACATCTGGGTTTGTTCAGGCTCCCTTTGAAAGCAGTGAATGTTTGAGAGGTGCACAAACAATGTGGGCTGGATATGGCCCACGCGGATGAGCGGGATGATGCAGGATGTTGCCAGCGCTCCTGCACTACCTGAGGCAGACCTTGGTTTGCACCAAAGGACGCCACGGGAGGGGATGCAATTCCCACCATCCTGCTCTGGTTGCAGACTTTTCCTTGTTTTATGACCTTTACCTTAATTATTTTTTTTAAAAATCACCATTTGTTTGGGTTCATGTGATTATGAGAGGGTGGGTCATGAGGAAGCACATGATGTCCCTAAGAAGGAAGAACCAACAGCCACAAACACCTTTAGTAACCCAAGAGAGGCAGCAAGACAAGTGGTGTGCTGGGACCTCCACGAAGCTCCCTGGGAGGTGACTACAGCCCTGTGAGGCTTTACGTATTGGTGATGGGCATGTGTTAGATCTCAGCCACCCAATTGCATGAGGATCCCACAATTTTTGAGAATTTGGTGGCTGAAATAAGGGTAAGAAAGCCCTGTGATCTTTTCTCTGAACAGTCCAATTTGCACCACACTTCTAAAAGGCTTAAAAATAGCTTTTGCTGGTGTATTTGAAATTTGTATCCAAATTAGCGTTGCACTAATTCTCAAACTGGCTCCTGGTACCAGGAAAGCAACTTCAGTGCAATCTTCCAAATGCAGCGGAGCAGGAAATTGCTTAGTAAGAGGACATGCAAGGCTGGCAGATTTTGGTTTCATCCAGGAGATGCTCACCCACTTCTCATCAAAATGGACGCTTTTAGATGAAAAAAACAGCACACAGCGAAGCTGCGTCCATCAGGGAGGGAAAAAACCAATTTCACCAGGCAGCAGCAATAATTTGCTAGTCCATCTCCTCAAAACGGATCACCCAAATCATTGGAAAAAACCATCATGAACATTTTTTTTCTAGCTCTAGGTGAAAAATGTCCCATTAGCTTCTTCCTATTAACACCGAGCTATTTCTTTGCGGCCACTTGGCAGGACTAAGACATGGGCAGGACTAAGGCATGAGCTATTTCTTTTCAGCCACTTGGCAGGACTAACACATGGGCAGACATCAATGAGGGCATGTGAAAGAAGATCAAGTTGTGCAATCACATTAACGACCACCTGAATGAAGACACATCCGACACCAGCTCTTGCTACTTGGCTCGTTGCTTTCCAACCATTCGGAGTCAAGCTTTGCAGCTTCCCTTCATGGTGGAGAAGTTAAATTGAAGAAACCACAAAAATACAGAAACTAGACTCCAGAATTTAGAGCTTTCATGGAAAAAATAGGAGGAAATGCTGCAAGCAAGGCCAACGATGCTACCACGGCTTCCCTTTTTATCGCCAATGCGAGAGCCACAACTTCTCTAGTTCTATTCAGTCTGTCTGGTAGCAATGGAAAGCCCCACACAGTCAATATTTGGCAGAGAAAACAGTATAACATACAGAGTCTGGTGGTATTGAGTAAGTCCTAACATAAGCTGGTTGCAAAAGAACTGCTCTTGTCAGGGAAAAATTTCTTGGGAAGCTTCAGGAGCTGGAGTATCACTGGAGGGTGAGACCCTTGGACAGAGCAACAGCCCCACCAACTTGGGACGACCAGCCTGTCCACCTCTGCCTGGTGCCCTCATGATGATAAAGAGTCACCAGTGTTTTTCTAAAACAGATTTCTAAAACAGCTCACGGCAGCAGCTGCTGTCCTGGAGAGGTGGCTGCAGGCAGCACAGCTGGATGCATCTCCCACTGCACATCCACGCAGCAGGACCAGCCATTTCTGCCTCCTGAGATCAGCTTCTGAGCCAGAGGGATAAACACAGGCCATTAGAAGAGAATGGAAGGAAATAATAAAGAAATAGCCAGGAACGTTCCTATTTTTGTGGAGATGTTCCCCCTTTCTTTGAATTTTTGAGCACTGAGCTCAGCAAGCGTATTTTAGTTCTTCCCCATGGATTTGCTATGTCTCCATCAGGAAAAGGGCTCAGCTTGCGGTTGCCTGGCTGGGGTTGCTCTTGGAGCATCTCGTGGCACTAACGGAGCTTGCTTCAACATATAGGAATATGTGGCAAAGGATAGGCAGCCTGCAGCACATGGCCCATCCTCTTCAGACACCTGTTCATTCAAAACTACCAATATCATCCAAATCTTCCACGTTTAGGCTTCCCTAGAATATCACCTTCCTGCAAGGGGGTGACTTAAGGGTCTACCGACCACCAGCTGTGAAGCAGTAGGATGCACAGCATCCATATGTCCATGCCAAACCAGGGGAGGATGCAACTCCACATGAACCCAAAGACTTTGTTTCCAGGACCACGTTCTCCCACCGCGGGGCTGTGATGGCCAACACGTATCTCCTCCTCCACCTGAATTTTCCCTCTCTCCTAATTTCTATTTTTTCCCGGCTCCTTTGAAGCCCCTGTTGTTGTCAGCCCACTCCTGCCAAAGCACCGTGCCTCACCGACACGTGGTGTGAGCCAAGGGTTGTGTTTGTTTAACAGCTTTACAACGCAGAGAGGCCAACAGCTTAGCAGCTGTAAAATGGTGCCTTTGCGGCACAAATTTCCAGCTGTGTGGTCCTTTGCCTGCATCAGGTTGCTTCACAGTTAAATTACAGCCACTAAAGGCCCTTAATATCATTGAGAAATATTTTGACACTTGGCAAGTACTTCTTTTAAAGACTTGTTTGTTAAAAAAAAAGCCCATCATGCTGCCAGAGCAATGTAAATCCTCCCTGGCTGCTGAGAAGCGCGACTGCTATTTGATTGCTTTGCACCTCAACAGTGCTGTGGCAAGTTAAAGCTTCCAAAACTGACCCCTTCCCAGCTGGATGCTACCTGAAATTGGTTGTTTTACGGGTTGGCGAGTTGCGTTGGCAGAGATGAGGCAGTGTGGCTGGGTTCCTCGGTTGAGTGCACTTAGCAGGGATGCTCTGGGGGGCTCAGGCAGTGGTTGGGACCCTTCCTGTCCCCTCTGCTGGGTGAGGAAGCAGGAGAGCCCAACCGGAGAGGTGGCTGCTCTTGAGCAACCGCAATACTGTCATGAGAGATCTGGACGCGCCATGAATGAGGTCCCTGTGGCTGTCCTGACGGCGCAATGCTGTGACAGAGCTGGTGGCGTCACTGCAGAGGGCTCAGACTGTCCCTTGTCAGAGAATCTTGGGACTGCGTGTAACAACCCCAGTGCAATTAAGGACAGGTCAGACAGAAGCTTTATCAACTACGATGACAGTGAGAGGACAGTCGGACAGCATCTCCCCCTCTGCTCCCCTGTTCTCTGACAAGTGACTGCAGAGACCCAGCATATATATTGTTTCATAAGGAAAGAAAAGAGGAAAAGAATAATTTTGATGTTAGCAAAGACAGGTATCAATTCCCAGGGAGCTTGCTAACTGCCACAATCCTATGAAGGAATCAAACAGTAAATAATGTGTCAATATGGAGAGATGGCTCTTGGTGGGGCCCATAGGGGTGGCCCACCCAGTATTATCTTAGCTCAGAAGTGAGGAGTCGGAAACAGTCAGAGACTGTTAGCTTTTAGTTGAAAGGAATGTTCTTCCAATTAGAATAAATTTCTGAGCCAGACCTCTCAAATCTTTACAGCACATATAGGGGGAAGAGAAGAGGGAAGGGAAGGGAAGGGAAGGGAAGGGAAGGGAAGGGAAGGGAAGGGAAGGGAAGGGAAGGGAAGGGAAGGGAAGGGAAGGGAAAAGGAGAGGAGAGGAGAGGAGAGGAGAGGAGAGGAGAGGAGAGGAGAGGAGAGGAGAGGAGAGGAGAGGAGAGGAGAAGAGAAGAGAAAAGAGAAGAGAAGAGAAGAGAAGAGAAGAGAAGAGAAGAGAAGAGAAGAGAAGAGAAGAGAAGAGAAGAGGAGAGGAGAGGAGAGGAGAGGAGAGGAGAGGAGAGGAGAGGAGAGGAGAGGAGAGGAGAGGAGAGGAGAGGAGAGGAGAGGAGAGGAGAGGAGAGGAGAGGAGAGGAGAGGAGAGGAGAGGAGAGGAGAGGAGAGGAGAGGAGAGGAGAAGAGAAAAGAGAAGAGAAGAGAAGAGAAGAGAAGAGAAGAGAAGAGAAGAGAAGAGAAGAGAAGAGAAGAGAAGAGAAGAGAAGAGAAGAGAAGAGAAGAGAAGAGGAGAGGAGAGGAGAGGAGAGGAGAGGAGAAAATAAATATGTATTTCCCAGGAAATCTCTCTGCCCTGCTCCTTCTCCCCCCGCTGCCACCTTTGTCCCTGGGAGCGCAGCACACCACCAGTGTGAAATAAACCTTCCAAAATCTGATCTGACACAAACCACGGGATCTAATCCGAGCTGGCAGGCGGGATGAGTGACCTAGCCATGACATCGGGCAAATTTCTCACACCACTTCAGGGACTGAGGGACTCGAGCAGGAAACCCCACAGTGGGGCAAGTGTGTGCTTTTGTCCCAGATTTGCCCAGAGCCAGTGAAACCCTTGCTGCAGGATGGCTTGTGAGAAGGACCATGAAACCTGGAAAGGCCTCACTGTTCTTCCCAGCCACCGTGTCCCCTTGCTGTCCCCTCCCAGCTACCACCATTTTAGCCATCCTGGCAAGATCACCCCTGAGAACGGGGGATAGGGACGATGTGGGTATCCTGAGAGCGTGTTTTGGGTGGTTTGGCTTGCTCAGTGGTGTCATTGTTTTTGCCATGCTCAACAACAACTCCAATTGTAGCCATCGGACTGTGTTACCCCACACTGGGGCCGACCCTAACCCGGCCACCCCATCCCCACAGTCCTGCACAAGGGACACAGTCCCCTACTGCGGCCGGTGCTACCGGCATCGGAGAGTGAAGCCTCGTACAGGAGGATTGTAGAATAACCTATTGGTGACCTGCATAATAATGTTGTCTTCCTCTATGCCCCTAGGGGCTTTTTATCTCATCTGATGGACGTGAAGGATGCTGGTTTTATTATTCATGCAAGAACGCCTCTCCCCGCTCTGTGTTAGCGCTAACTCAAAGAAAATGCAGCTTGGAAGAAGATTTGTAAGCAGTGAGGAAGCCCCCCCCGTGTCTGCTCAGGTAACGGTTCTGCTGGCTGATTGCCGCCACAAAGCCTCGATGTTCCCAAGCCCAAGAGCACACAGGAGCTCCCTGAGCCCCCTCTTGCCCTTCCAGATCCCCCCATGGCTCTCCAAGCACCTCCTCCATGCCCACTGCCTGCTCATGGCACCTTTTGACATGATGCTGGGAACGGACAGGTCCCAGCCCCGCTCCTCTCACCCTTGAAAAGGATGGAGACTGATCACCGCTAATCATGCGTCTGCCGTGGCTGAGTTCATGGCGAGTTCGTTAGCGGCATTACTTTGGGGGAGGCTTGATTGGCAGCCGTTAATAAAGCCGCACCGCAGTGGCGAGACCCTGCAGGGCAAGGGAAACCTTGCTGGGGTACAAGGCGGCTCTTCTTCAGCTCGCTGGGGGATTGGGGGAAGTAACGACGATGCAAAAAAAAACCGCAGCTCAGTGTGTATCTCAGGCTGTCAAACTGACCTTCCCTCCTGGGATTTTTTTTTTTCCCACTGTCGGAGGTGTAATTAGGCTTCAGAGCACACGCTGAATTGCTACGTGTGAAATCCACCCCACAGCGGCGCAGACAGTGCAAGACCTCCAGCACCAAGCATCGCTCATGGATGGCTGAGATTGGGCTATATGGAGGTGAGGCTCAAGCACGGACTAAAACCTATTCACAAGATCATTTAAAAACCTGTAAATTTCAAAAACAGCTCCTGCCATCAGAGATTTGCTACCAGGGAAGGAAGGGGTTGGGATGGCTCGGAGCTAAAGGGACGCTGGTGTGAGCTGGAGGGCCCACTCCCCACCACTGTGCTCTGTGAACACGATGGGCGACGAAGCAGTGACACAATGTGGAAAACATTTCCCTCCGTATTTATTTTACGGGAGTTCTCTGGTTGGAAAGATTTCAGTAGCTCAGTGCTGCTCACGGTCAATCTTAGGAAAACAAAGATGTCTCTCTGGGACATGAGGGCGCCGACCATGTTTCTGCTGGGATGATGGAGCGTCTGATTAAGGTTGGGATGGAAAAACAAAATACCAAGTAGTGAGGTTGTACTTACACCACCAGACAAGCTGTGACTGTCTGAGAAAGGAGGACACAGGGGAAACCCCGGGATTGGCTGGGTGTGATTCTACCTGGAGGGTGTAGAGAGGATGGACCCAAACCCTACTGGGAGATGGATGGGGACAGCATGAGAGGCAATGGGAAGGTCCCATTAGATGGAAGGAAAAGGCTTCACAATGAGTGGTAGGAAAAAAAAATAAAAAAAGATGGGGTGATATCCATCCTTGGAGATATTCAAAACCTGCCTGGACAAAACCAGGAGCAATGTGATTTACTCCAGAGTTGGCCATAACTTCAAGCTGGCCCCACTTTGAGTGGGAGGTTGGTCCAGAGACCTCCAAAGGTCCCTTCTTGACCTCAGTTATCTCCAAATCTAAATTACTTTTCCATAATTAGATCCAGCTCCCAGTGAGCAGTGTTGAACTTGTCATACAGAGACGTGATGAGACTGCTCAGACGCCGAGCCCCGACATGGGACTGGCGCAGCCCTCCACCGCGCACCCGTCCTCATGAGAAAGGGCAGCATTGGCATTTTTTAACTCTCTCTCAGTAAAGCAACCTTTTCTGAATAATTCCTTCTGCTGAAAGCTGCAATGTGCCTTTGCAAGTGGGAAGATGTTGGCAAAGCATGAGGATTCAAGGAGCAAGCTGGAGCTCAGCTCCTGCCCCAGGGCTGGTTGCGAATGGTCCACGTGCGGGGCCTCCACCGCGTCCCTGCCACTGTGCCATGGATTTTGTTATCCGTAAGTATTTCCTGCTATTCAGCCCTGTTCTGTATTCCACTCTGTTATTCCTAGCCGAAATCTCTCCCCCCGCCCTGCCACAGCACACCCTTTGCGGGGGGACCAGAGCGGCACCTGAAGGAGGTGCAGCAGATGGGTGTCCCTGCATGGGGACGGACAGAGCTGGTGCCTCCCCAGGGATCTGCAGGACACTGGCAAAGGCATGAGGTGACACTGCCATCGCCTCTGTCACAAGCCCCAGTTGGCCACCCTGAGAATAACAGCAGGGCGAAAGGGACCACGTCCTACAAAAGCAACACTGCAGGCAATACCGGGGGGCCCCAAAGGGATTGCAGCGAGTCTCCAGCCAACTGTTTAGTCTGGGTCTGATCCAGAAGCCGGGGCCACTAAAGGGATTTTTCACCCTCAGCCTTGAGGTGCTTTGTTTTTTGCAGTGCTGGTTCCTGGGGTGCTTCTCAGCCCCTGCACCTGCCCTGGCCAGATCCTGACTTGATGCTGGGGCAAGCCATGGGGTGATGGCACTGCCATATCGCCTCGCGGGGCACAATCACGTGGCTCTGCCGCACGAGTGATGAACTGAGCACAAAGATGCATCGTCCCCATCCCCCACCATCACCATTCCCAACGCAGTGCCGTGGGGGCTGGCTTGCACCTCGCTCTTCTTTGGAGGCTGACATGGACAAGGGGCTGCAACAACCAAACAGGATGCCCCAGTGGCTTATTTTGTGATATTATATTTATCATATATATTATGATACTATAGTTATATATATTTTACACGACACATGTCGAGAGCGGTTCTTCTCAAGTCTGTTTCAACACCCAACAACCACCATTGACTACACTCAACCCTACGGAGATGAGCAAGAGCCAACCAACACGCCGGGGTAAGTCATCCCGCGCCACGCGAGCACACCAACAGCGAGAGTGGAGTTTACTTTGCTTTTTTCAACTTTGGGTTTCTGTAAGAAAAAGCAAACTGCTCGGAGACTTTTTTTTCTCTCCCGAGACTTTGGTATCAGGCTCTGATAAGCGCTTTCCCGGCCATTACACAAGAAGGGCTGGACATGGGAATGCGGCATGAACAAATGATTCCGAGCACAGCGTTTTGATAACTGAGTTTTTCTAGCTTTCTGGCCCCTGCAAGAGCAAAACAAATCCCACAGCACTGTCAACAATTTCCCCTTCCCTCACCCCTAGCTTTGGGCTACCCCAAATTGCTACCTCAAGAATAGGGATCTGCCCCCCAAAAGCCACACATGGTGCTGGCAGGGGCCATGGATCCTGCCCTCGACTTCCTCGGTGAACGTACGCCAGTTCCTGCCCACAAAAAACTCATTGCAGGGATGCTTCGCCCCATGAGCGCCCAGTGATGGGCTTCACGGGAAAAAACACATGGCTGCCCATCTCCTCCCCCACTTCCCCTCCCCTCCCATCTCTCTCCCACCCTGTGTCACCTCTCACCAGCCCTCTGCGACATCCAAGAAGATGCTCAGGAGAGGACAAGGTTAGCTTTCACCGGGCTTGGGCTTGGCTGTAAAGTATTTTCCAGGCAGGGCATTGCATTTTGGTTTTCTTTTGTCCCACTTCCATGAGTATCCCTGAGCCCCAGGGGGAGATGGGGAAGGGGCTGCTATAAGAAACAGGTTTCCTAACCTGTGAACTCTTTCGAAACCCTGGACGCTGCTTGTGTTTCAAAGCAAAGCTGGTTTAAAACAACACTTTTGAACCAAGAAAAGAATCTGAAAGAGCCAATTTGAGGCTTAGTTTCAATCATTTGGAGATAGGCACCCGTGTCAGCTCTGGGAGTGAATCCTGTAACTAAACTGCTCTGCCCTCAATCTCTCAGCTGAAGGCACATGGAAATACAGATGGACATAAAGGTGGACAACAGGAATGAGAGGTGTGTCAGGACGCTTCCCCCTTCCCTTGGCATGCTGCTTCCTTCGCTTAAAGGGTCTTACAAGGTGATACTGAACGTCTTCTGAGTTTAACAGGCTCCGCAAAAATCATCATCCCCTGTTTGGTTTGAGATGGTGAGCTGCAGGTATCACGGGGCTGAAGACGATAGTAAGTGTCAGGAAGTTTCTCCCGTCATCTAAAGGACTCATCTGCTGGTTTCTCTGGCTTGTAGCAGGATATTTGGGATAGGCTTGCCTTCCCAGGGATTATTTCTAATTTTAGAAAAACTCCAAAGCTTGTTAATTTTCAGCCAGTTTATTGTGCTGTCCTGTTGCCTCACCGTGTCACCATTTCCAGCTGGACCAACCTCTGCAAGAGTGAGATGATGTGACAAAACTGCACTTCTTGAGCATCGTGGTGCCCAACTACTTTTTTGAGAGAAAGACAGTTGCACCACTGGGACATCAGTTGGGAGCGGAGCAAGAGGTGCTGCTCTCCCAGTGGCCAAAACTTCCACCCAACATGCAGGAACCAGCACAGGGCCCAGTCGTACAAGCTTTTGCAGAGCTTAGGTTTGCTCTGGTGAAACGCACTTCCTCAAATCTCTCTTTTTTTACCTTCCCCAACACATTCCCACAAACTCTCTGGAAAATAACGCCAGATCCCTGGGAATACCATGGCAATTGGGCATGTTCACACCTTTACAAAATTTGCACTTTTATCTCCCCCTGCTGCCGCTTTTTTGTCAAGGAAACATTACCGTGGTAGCCCCAACATGAGACATTATCCAAAATCTGGGACGCTTTGTGCCAGATGCTGTGAGAAACATCATTAGCTCAGAGATGCCAGACTGGAAGAGAAAAGGCAGATGACAAATGAAAGAAGAGAGCTAACCCAGCCAGCACCACTCAAATCTGTGCCGGCAGTGAGGCCCTTACCTTGCCTTCTGCATGAGCTGTTTGCTCACAGCAATAATAATTTTTTTGACACAAAAAAATGTGCTCATCTCTAGGTGTTGGTTCAGGTATTTAAGTGGCTTTGGCGCACCCAGACAGATTCCCTTTTGGAGGAAACGAAGCCATTTATCCCTGTCCAAATGTTTTCTGACTCTAGTGGAGACACATACATAGGGCTACTATGGGGTTGGACCACTAGTATGTCCTCCAGTTGGTAATCAGACCCAGAAGACACTTTCTGTCCCAAAATACAGGATGCAAAAGGAGGTTCAACACCTTCAAGCTACTGATCTGCTCTTGTGGAGGCAACGTGCTCCCTCCTGACCATGATAAATGGTAGACTCTGTGTCCCCATTTAGATTATCATCAATTAAACCCAAGCTTTTTGTGAACAGGTTAGGATTATTCAAAATTGAGCAAAGTTGCTACAGCCTGAGCCAAACCCAGGCCTTTTGCAAAGGCAATGGTGACAACAGTGTGTTCCTGGGACTTGGCACAGAGCATACATCTCAGTATGGGCTTTACTAGAGATCTGGGCACCTTTTTGGGGGACTGTGGGGTGGAAGAGAGAAGGAAACGGGAATACTTTTGTCCAAAGAGCGAGCAAATATCTCATCAGTGGGTCGGGGGCAACCATACCCAGAGACCAATGTGCGCCCAACTCAGTGGCTCAGTGCTCCTCCTGTAGCCATCCCGGAGGGAAAACAACACAAACACATAAATGCACACCAGAAACATTAGAGGATCTTTTAGATGAAGGGGGAAGAGACGCAGCCCTGTTGTATCTGTAAACTATGGAGGAATTTGCCTGATTTGGCTTGCGTTGAACTCTCATTCTCCTGGACAACCATTTGCATCCCATGGTGGTTAGCTGAGCAGCATGGCGAGCATCACAGTTGCTGGCACAAAGCAAGCAACAAGGATGATCAAAGGTCTGGAACGGCTTCCCTGCAAGGAACTATTAAGTGAGACAGGTCTCCTCAGTCTGGAAAAGAGTCGGGATAGGAGAGAGGCTGAGCAACCATCAACGTCAGGGAGAAGGTGGTGGAGATGAGCTACTCGCTCTCGCCTACTACAAAAATGACGGGGCATCACAGGAAGGTAACAGGAGCCAGGCTCAGGGCACACAAAAGGACAGTTTCCTTTGGGCAACACAGAAATGACCCATGGGACTCCTTGCTGAAGGATGTTCTGGAGGCTTCATGTTCAGCTGTCCCCAAGCGAAGACTGAACAAGATCACAGAAACAAAATCCCCCAAAGGTTACTGGGTGCCGTCATGCATAGCAATGGAAGTCTGCACTGAAGACTGTTGACAACAGCAAAAATATTAGGAGGAGGAGGAAGGAGTCTTCCCTAGATGCCTGCTTGCTGACCACTGTGCAACTTTCAATGCTAGATGGACTTGGGTTTGACCCTCTGTGGATGTTCTTATGTGCTAGGCTTGGAAAGAGGAAGGGAGGCAGCATTTTCCACACCAACCCTCATCCGTTACAGCTCAACTATCATGGATTCACATGCTGCCCTTGATTTCCTTTGGGAAATGTGCGTGAGGTTGGTATTTTGGCAAGGCAGAGAGGCAGGAGGTTGTGAGACCAAACACATGAAATGTGGGCAAAAGTGAGAAATGGACTCAAAAGCCCCTACGAGAAAGACAGCTCCATGGAGACCAGCACCAATGGCACTCACACGTGGGCTGGTTTCTCATGGCTTACTTGATTTTGGGACCTGGGGTTCATTCCTGTGGCTTAAAAGGGCACCCTAACAAGTAGATTCCCTGGTGCTTCATAATGTGTAAGCTCATGCGGAAGCCTTTCCTTAGCTAAAAGAGGAGTTCTCTCCTCTTCCAGCTCACCCTTTTAGATGAAACTCATAGAGACCTAATTATCCCATCCTGCTGTCAGGCCCTTCTGAAACCTGCTGAGGGATTTACTGGTTTCCAGGGCACACTCACAAAAGGCACGTGCACATCCAGACACTCGTCGAGGCTCTCCATCAGTCATGCCAACCTCACAGCCCCGACCGCTGGTCTCCTGGCAGGCACCGTGCTCAGGCAGTTCCGCTCCTGGGCTGGAGGGCAGCGGAGGATAACTCTGGGTGTACACGGGGACCACCTCAGATCTGCAAAATGCAAGGGTCTGAATCTCACTTGTTGCGCAGCTGGGTTGAGGGTGGCCAGCTAGAATACGCAGATTTCTGGTTTCAACCTGCCACAGTGAGGTGCATCTCTCCAGACGACCCCAACAGCCGAAACATCTGTCAGTGACAGCAGTTGGCTGGGGTCTGTTTTGAGTTCTTACAACCCTGTGCCTACAGAAGGAAATTTTCTCCAGGTTCCCCCCTTACACAGAATCACAGATTCGGGCAGTCCAGGTCTCCCGAGGTCCCTTCCAACCTGATTTATCCGATGATCCTATGACTGTAAACTGATTTTTTCTATATCACGGGCTCTTAATTAAATGCACAGTTATGCCCATATGGACCCCAGTAACCCCCCATTTGCCCTTGTATTTAGCCACCATCTGCAGAAAGAAAAAGCACAGAGGGGGGGTTACTTCCAATCTGTGACTTTGCGGCTTTGGCATCTTGCAAAGGGCTCTCGTGATGCCCTTTTCCACTAGACTGGAGCACCCTTAGCGCCTTCACGGGGAGAAAATCTCATAGTCATCTGTGTACTCCAACCTCTCGGCTCTTCCAAAAAACAAACCAGCTGCCAGCCTAAGCATTTTCTGTGCTAAACACTATTACTGCAATACTTTCATGGCCCCTTTCTTCCTTTTCAGCATCGACATCAGTGGCCAGCTATTCTAACACATTTTGCCATTGCTGTATATAAGGAGAAATAAATGCACCTCCTACCCGTTCATTTAGACATCAAAGGTGGCAGTAGCTGTTTCTGCCTCAGCCTCAACTCACGTCAGGAGCTGCTTGTGCGGTTTCTGTCTACTAAACCCAGAAAACCCTGCGTTTGGTGATTCACTGCCCCTTTCTGTAGGAGCAATCTTAATTTCTTCTCCTTTGATGTACAATTTTGCATTGGGCTGTCTTCTAACTTTTTTTTTTTAAATGGGTTCTGCTTGCCAAGTGATCCAGATTGCCCCGTCTGATGAATTAGTCTTCAACATTTACTGTTTCATTACCCTTTGTGCCACTGGCAGCTTCTCCCTGCAGGAGCCATCGGACCTGCTTCACTTAGAGAAATGCTGAGAATTGTTATTAATCCCTGAAAAACAGCCAGAAGAAAAGCCACTTTCGAGGGTGAAATCTTCCTGGGATCTATCAGGTTTTAATTCACTTGCCCCGTGCTCTGGGCTGTACGGGCTGCCCTCACTACCCTATAGCTGACCTGCCATTAACAGAACATCGGTTCCACCGTTTGGCCCAGCGTCGATGCTGGGCATTGACCTTTTGCTGCCTAGGGAGTCTTTTCTGAACATTTCTTCTACCCTCTGGATTGGAAGTAACTCCCTTATTGAGAATTAACCTAATCCCTTTTTCCCGATATCTGGAGAGCTGTTGTCTTCTTTTCCCAAGCTTTTGTGGAAAGGCAAGAAGATTGCTGCTTCCAGGACCTCTACGAGCTTCCCTGCAGAAACTTTACATACTGCTCTGCTCACCTCTTCCTCAAATACCAGATTTTCAAATCTCTCCATGGTCCTTCAGTGATGGGACCCCTTCTGAAAATCAAGGGGAAGTAGCAATTGAGAGTTTTGGTTGGGGCAGATGGCTTTAGGAGAGGCAATCTTCAGAAATCATCCACACAGAATTTGGAAGAAAGCAAGGAAAGTCCTGGGCTTCCTCACAGGAAGGAAGAGACCTTCTCCAGAAGGTAAGCACCCCAAAGGCGGCTGGGGTCTGATGGATGCTGTGGTGGTGTATGACTGTGTGTTGGCAGAGTCCACCATGGCCTTCAGGAACAGCAGTCAACGTAGTTCTGAGGGACTTTATTAACCACGTCTCTGCCCTAGCCTTTGCCTTCTGCCAGCAAGCAAAGCCTGAGGAAGATATTCCTGAGCACAAATAGTCTATTTGGCTTTGGGAACTCAAGTGCATTATCAGTCACTTGAAAAACAGCCGTATCATTTAGCCAACAGAGATGAGAAGGTGAAATGGATGAGAAGATGGTCTACTCAAAGATAACCTACTCCTAATGGCAGTGCTCATTTCACTATTGTCTTCTAAAAACTAGAGCCTATAGAAGTTCTTGCAATAGTGTATTTGGGATGCTACAGGATTTCTGATCATTCCTATTTCTTGCCTGACCAAAACACAGTGAGAACAGGCTCTTGACATCAAATATTTCTCCTCTGACCCAGAGAATGCCCTCAAATCTGGCTGAACAGGGCAGAAAATCACCTGGCGTCACGGTAACACATTGCCTTGTTTAAAGGCTTCTTTAAAATCAAGGACGCCAAGGTGAATAAATCAGTTGAGGTGCTGAAAAACACTTTACAACAGCTGAGGAGCTACTGGATCAACAGGACCATTCAGTGTGACCTCTGTGGATTAGCCTTTTCTCCTTAAATTTAAATTATTCCATTAAAAATGGCCACAGCCAGACACAACTGAGGTAGTCTGCTGTTCCCCCTGACTGATCACACATCCTCATATTTTTGGTAACCCAGCTGGAAGCCCATGTGCTTCAAGCTTCAGAGGAGCGGACAGAAGGGTGGATGCTAATTCCACCCCACCACCACCCCACAGCAGCCCCTCCATCTGCCTGTTAATGTGTGTTGAAAAGCCATTAACAACACTTATATCAGTGGGTTGAAAAGGTGGTAGCTCTATTTTGGCCTGACAGCACAGATACGCTCATCGGTGAAGGGTGATACCCACCACCTCTCCCTCCACTGGAATCCCAATGGCTGCCGACCCAGCTGCTGACCCCATCAGTAGCTGAAAAGCCTTTCCAAAAGCAGTGAACCTCTCTCCTTTCATGTATTATTAAAATCCTCACTGGTTAATTTATTACGGTACTTTGCGCTGGGAAAAATGACCTCTTTGTTGACCCACTTAAACATGCTCCACTCCAACACAAAACCATCAGAAGGGCTAAGGGGAGAGCCGGGGAAGTTGTGCACAGACTGATGTCCTTTGTCCCAGCGAGACAGCTCCAGGATGGAAGTGCCGGGACTCCCTGGCACGAGAGCAAAGGGCTAGACACAAGCCTTCACAGACCAAACCACAAAGGAAACATTCAGCCCATACGCTGCATGGACACAGCCAGAGAAACAAGACTCCCCAGTCCTCCTTCCTACGCAGTGCTCATCCCTCCCCAAACCTGTGGGTTTGTGGAAGAAACCTTGAGTCCTCCCCATGTTGGCTCCTCTAAAAGTGCAAATGGAAAACATGATGATGGGTGGTGGATGAACCCATCCACGCGTGCTGGGAATCACAGTCCTCATGAGACAGCAAAGGTGCACCCTGGACATCCTTCAGCCGAAGGTGTCCAGACCTGCACTTGGACTGTGCTCTTCTCTGCTCCTGGGTTTCTCCAGCAAGGGAATCGCTAGATTTGCTCCACAGCAATCCCTGATTCAAACTAAGACGTATGGGGTGTGGAGGGCGCCGCAGGGCAAAGCTGGATAAGCCGAACTGACAGCATCAACACCACTTGGCACCAAAAGTAGCCCTGTAAGTGAAACGAGCAGGATTAGCTGTCATTAGGTCTTGTTTTTCCATTAGTGTCATAAAGATAAAGCCGCTCTCCTTCCATAAAGGCGGCCTGCAAAGTGCTCAGACTCTACAGGACTCTCAGGCTATTAGAGAGGACACAAAGGCTCCATTTGCTTCATCACGGAGAAAGCGCCTGGAAAGTGCAAGGACAACAAAAGGATGCTGCGAGGTGCCTTCAAACCTTGAGGGGTTGGGAGCTCCATCCTGTGCCCTGCACCTTGCCCTGACTATCACACCAGGTTCATGCTGGAGAGTGTTTTAAAGCCCAAATGCTTTGCTAGGGCTCATTCTCACGTGATGCTCTTTATCTCAAGAAAATGGGCTGCCAATTAACTTCGATACTAAGGGGGTATGTAAAGAAAGGTTCATGAGGACACCTAAACAGTGTGCTGCTTAGGAGAAGACCTGGAGAGAGGCATCTTGGAGACAGACACGGAACACAATAATCCCTGCTTATTCTTAGCTTCATAAAGCTCATATATCCTGGGTGTTAGATGAGATAAAATACACAGAATGGAACTAAACAGAATAACCTGCAGCAGGAAGCTGAACGCAAGACCAGGAGGTACAAATTTGTGAGATCCAATGCTGCAGCTGCCATTAATCTGTCAAAAACCCTTGGAGAAAGAGGTTTTACCCTACTGTGCTGCAGTCTTCCAAGTGTCAAATCAAGACCCAATCTCAGATGAATGTTAAAAAAAGTCACTGAGCCTCTATCTGCAGAAATACTTTGGGGGTGGAAAGTGTAGTTATATGATGGGTGGGGAGTAATTTTTCTGCCTGCAACAGTTCTGCAAACCGAGACATAGAAAACAGCGCGTGGGAACCTGAACCTGCAGCAAAGAGGGGTGGAAAGAGCAGTAACTGATGAGTTTTATTGCAGCATGTGTTAATCATCCCTCTAGAAGAGGGACTGGGGTGGGGGTGGAGGACTTGGCAGCTGGGGGAAATGAGGGTTCTGAGATGTATTTGTAATGCTAACTCACATCTGGGATCAATCCTGGAATGGGAACACACTGTCTGGTCCAGGCAAGCCAGAAGGAAACATTCTTTCTGGCCAACCTGCATATGAAGGACCTGACCCACTGAGCCAAGCGTGGCCTTTGGAGGTACCGCTCAAACGACCCAGGGTCGTGGACTACCGCAGATGCTTTCCAAAGGGAGCGGAGAGTTTCTCTGAGTGATTTTTCTTGGAGGCTGTGAGGCAAGCTGCCAGAGAAGAACAGGCCCACTCCTCAATGGGAACCTTTGTCCCCAAATCCTTTAGTGGGGCAGGCTGAGCGTGGCGGCCTGGTGGCTCAGGCAGGCGCACAGTGAAGTTGAAAGATGTTTTCCCCTCCGCTTTGGGACGCCGCAACTCCATCCCAGCATTTCCTCATTCAGATTTTCCTGCTTATCTGATCCCACCTCCATGTCTCTCCCACCAGAACAACCTCCCGTATTTCAGCGCAGCTCTCCCTGGCTCACAGCAGCGAGCGGGGGACCGCGGTGTGGGCACGAGCAGGCAGGCACGCCACGACCAGGGATTGCACCTACAGGCACTGTGATAAAAGAGTCACCGTGTTGCCACACAGGACCTCATTTGCAAACTGCTTTGGAGGCAGTTCATCTTCAGAAACCAACGTTACTAAAATATGGGACCTTTCTGGCCGTGCTGGAGGATGCATGGGGTGTGTGGCTTTCCTGCTCTGACTTGCATAGGCTGTTGGGTTTGGGGAAGATGGGGAGCCTGCACTGGGCTGAAGAACACCAGATTCCTTGGCTGGGTCTTTCCAAGGATATACCCCGTGCCCCGCAAAAGTTTGAGCGAAGCCACTCTCTATTACGTTACCTCCTGATGTGCAGGGGATCCTGCGCTTTGCTTTCGCTGTGAACTTCCTAAACCCCTCGTGCATCCCTGTGCTCCCTGTCCGGCTCTGTGGGGTCTGATGCTGCCCCACCATGCTGCTGCAGGCGGTTTGTGTTGACACAATTACTTTCTGCAGCTGAGTAAATAGGAGCTAAGCCCATTGTGGATCCCTGCCCTTGTCTACACGTGGCTTCCTCATCCTCCCACCAGCAAGGCTGAGCAACAAGGACCCTGCTGGGTTCTCCACCCTGAGCAAACACTGGCGAACAGCTCTCCTTCCCGACAAGGGTGGGCTCCGTGTGTAGCCCAGGCGCTCCTGATGACCGCTCTTAGTGTCCATGAACGCAGAAGAAAGGAAGTCCAGTGCCAAGCCAAGGGTGTCTCCTTGCTTCAGCAAGAAAGATCAAGTAATAGATTATAGCAGCAGGGGCATGGAAGAATGAAGGCTGGGGAGATGGCAGCAGGACCAGGCTGGGCTTCAAAAGCTGTATCATTATGTCTAGAGATAAGGCTTATTAGTGTGTTTTGGGTTTTTTTACAGGGGAAAGCACCTATCCACACACATAGATGAGTTGGGGGAGAAGCTCTGATGACCCCTTGGGCACTGCAGGTCTGCAGAGGGGTTTGAGCCTGGCAAAGCTCAGTTTCCATCTTCACTAAGGAGAAGACAGGCCAGGGACAGGCCATCAGACACGCACCCACGGACCTCCACAGAGAGTGGTCCTATATTAGCCTATCCCTGGGTTCAGCCAAGGGGACATGGGGCCACCTCCAGTCTGCACTTACTCAAACAAGGCAAGGAGGCATCTAGACCACCATGAAAGCCAGCACCCCATCTGGCTTCATATGCCATAGGCACCCAAATTCTCTACCCACTGCTCAGTTTTCTGCACCTCCTGTATCACCATCAGGGCCAGGTGCCACGATCCCAGAAAAATATCAGTAAACTGGAGGAAATTCAGAGAAGAACAAAGCAAAATATTATTACGGAGTCAGAGAGACTGACCTTCTGAGCTAATGTGTTTAGCTTGGCTTAACGGCAGCTTAGCAGGGGCTCAGCAACTCAACTGTCTGCAAATATTTGAAGGGTGTAAACACCAAGGACGAGAGGAAAATCACTGAGGGGGGTTTACGCACTAGAATGAGCAGGAATGAAGTGAAGGCACTAACCCACCATGACTGCTAACTGATTGCTTAGATTTCTTCATACACGATTTGCTCAAGCTCCCTCATCTTATAGCTGCTCCACAGGTCTCCATAGCCTCCGCTGTGGCACCACGGGACTCAGAGAAGCACACACAACCCTTACATCGGGTTACACCTCTGCGGATGCCAACAAGGAGAAGGTTTCTAGATGTTGGTGCGATTTAAGCTCACCAGGGCAAGGGCGAGTGGTAGCGAACATCACACAGACCTCCTCCCAGCAGGTCTTCAGGCTGCTCATAACAAGCACGTTTCCCCACCTACACCCTGTTTTTCTCTTCTATCACCACCAGCTTCAAGTCTAAAGCACAGGGATGGGCAGTGATATTTTTAGCTGAAATCTTAGGACAGACACGGCAAGAAACATTTTGCTAATCCATATCAATTCTGCAAAATTATTTACTTGGAGAGAACAGCCTTTAAACCCCCCTCCAAGCCCCCGAAACAATTAATTTTAGTGTTTCATAACTATGTCTGGATTTTTCAGTTCAAAGTAACACTTACTTTCAAATTGGAAGGGTTAAAACAATAGCTCCATATGAAAATATTTAATTTACAGTCAAGGGAAATATTTATTCATCTTTCAAGTGAAGTTCTCCTCCAGCTTTGCAGAACTTCCAGAGAAACCCCCTAAAACAAGCCATTATGTCTTATAGGGTGACTCCAAACTGCTTTGACTCCCCGTAGTGACGTTGCTAAACCCCAGACGAGAAGGCTATATCCCAGTAGGCACCAAAAAATTGCTTACGGAAGGGAAGATTCAAATTTAGAGTGGCTGCCTATCTATAAATAGTCTGCAGAACTAAAATACATTCCACTTTGGCTGGAAATGCCTTTGGCCTTGTAGTCATAAACACTCCTGCCTTTTATAGTTGAACCAAATATTTGGTTTCTATAGTTATAACTGTGAGTACCCAGTGGTCTTTATTTTTAATCTGCACGGTGTTTGCATGAAAAGCAGGGCAGCGGTTTGTGGAGACCTCGGCGGAGTCTGGACCACAGGTGCATCATTAAAAATAAACCTGCGAACAGCAGAAAAAGCTCTCCCCGAAGCATCCAAACGCACCGAGGTTTGCTTGTAAACAGCACTTGGCTTTTAGATGCTGCACTAAGTGCACCGAGAGTGAAAAAGGCCAAGGAACTGGTGATTGCTAATATAATAATGAGGCTCTGTCCCACTAATCTGATGTTCTCAAAGCACTTTGCAAGCATTAATCATCCTCCCAGCGGGGCAGGTTGGGGATGGTCGCTCTGAGCACGTAACACGGCGCAGGGCAGCTGGAGGAGAGCCATGCTCGGCCCGAAATTGAGGGTGTCCCCCATTGGGGATGTCCAAGGAAGGCGGGGGGTCTGCATTGCCTTATATATATAAAAAAAAGTCATAGTCACCTCCCAGAAATTTGCCTTCAAAGGTGCCTGTTTATCTCTCTGACAGCAATACACATGAAAGCCCTATTATTCACAGCTTAATAAATCAAACACCCATCCGCCAGCAGTATTGATGGAAGGAAAAGGAAATTAAAGGTGACCTGCTTGGCTTGGAGATCATAGGATGTTTCCCCATCCATTTACAAGAATTTAAGGTGGTTAAATCCTGCCTGGAAGAACTAAACAGGTCTCAGTTATCTTCATGTCCCACCTTAGGGAGGATCCCGGGGAGGGAGACTGGGCTTCCCAAGGGATGTCTGGAGGTGATGGACCTGACACCTCCGTCCTCCCAGGCAGTGAGCCTGCAAACCCAGCCGTGCACATGGGCCGTGCTTTCCCTGGAAAATGCCTAAATTCAGCTTCTTAGCAAAGCCACAGCTGTTTCACTCAACACGTCTGAATTTATTTTCATGCTGGACATGCCAAGAGGGTGACGGGGCAGGAAGGGTGAAAGGTAAATCACCGTGACCTTGGTTTTGGCAGAGCTGGTCTCATGCTGGTCAGCAAAAGACCCGTTCCCCTTGCTTATGCCCAGGATTGAGGGACATCCTAATGCCACATCCTATACTGCCTTCTGGCAGACGCAGCCACTCCTGCTTGCTGACGTACGCGTGGCACACTCCTGTGCCCGTTCCTGATGGGTTGATGGATGTCAAGGTGCCAGCTGGTTGCGTGAAGCTGTGTCCACCTGGGACAAACCCCCATTTCAGCTGTTCTACACAGCTAGAGAAAGCCAAGGGAAAGCCGCATCGAGCAAAAAGCACCTGGAAATCACAGGGATTTATTACGAGAGGGAGAATCTTTCAAATTGCCCCAAAGGGGCAAGTTTCTGCGTGACTCTTGCGGTCTTGACCTCTTGCTCTCTTGGGGCAAAAAGGTCTTGTGTTACCCCAGGCCAGGGCTGTCTGCACAATGCTGGATATGAAAAATGGATAATCGTGGGGGAAAAGAGCTGGTACAAGACGCAGCTTGTGGCTGGGGGGCCGAAGACACCTGAGCGCATCCACTCATGGCAGGAGAGGAGCCACCGTTCCCTCCCTTAAATTCATCCAGAAGAGAACAGGTATGTCCCAAGTGAGATTAAAACCCTTTTCTCCATCTTCTTCTTACTCACAGAGTGCTCTGGGCAGAATTCACCTGGCACTTTTTGCTCAGCAAAGGGAGTTTAGGCATCCCCGCCACCCTGTGCTCTCCCAGACCTGGCTCTTAGCTCTTGCTTCAAGGCAGAACCACTGGAAGAACCTCATTGCCCTGCTGCAGGCAGGCTGCCCGTCGGCCAGAGTGGGACATCTCCGAAGGAGATGTGACAATGGTGCATGGACCTGTTGGATGCCTGGAGCCAGGCTTTCAACTCTCAGCACTTGCTTCTGCCTTAATTTGCCAAAATTAAGGTGCCACAGAGATGACCTCCTAAAAGGCAGAGGTAGCACTGGGTTCACCAGGATGCCAGTCGTGCAGCCTGGAGCACTTGTGCTCCCTGAGTCGCTGCAGAGATGCCACCACCTCCCAAAATTACGCAGAGTTTTAAAACCCTCTGAGCACTGTGCATTTGCCTCAGGAGCTAATGAGGCTCTGACGTGTTGCTCATTAGTGTGTTGCTACCTGCAAACAGCACGTCTTTGGCTTCTGGCATCCCTCCCTCCTCTCCTCTGCGGCATTAAAATGCCTTGCGCTTGCTGCGTCACTGATTTCCAAACCTGTGGTCGCTCCGCAATATTGATATTCTCATATTTACCAGCAGCCGTCTCGCAGCTGCGTGGAACGGGCCTCCAGTAAATTGCTCCCGTGATTTAATTACCCCCTTGGATTCACGATGCTTTTGCGAGCAGCGGTGGAGAAGCTGAACATCCCTGCATCAACCCAGTGCCGCCGTTTTGAAGCCAAACTCCTCTCCCCATCCCCAGCTGCGACAACCTCATCTCACTCCGGCTGTAAAACCTGATGTGTTTTGGGGTGCTTGGGGGCATCAGATGGCTGCATGTTTGGCCCAGTGGCCACGAGAGGCTCCAGGAACCCATGTTCATGGCTTTGGGGGCAATTCTTATGTAGCGGTGGAAGGGATTTTCTCATCTGTAGGTTCACAGAGAGGCAGTGTGGCTTCTAGGATGGGACACCAATCCCCTTAGGGACTACAAAGCAAGACAAGTGCCCAGTGTTTGCTACACGCAACAAACCCCATTTCAAACCCACTTCTCGCGTGGTTCCTACAGCAGCTGGGAAGCTCCTCCAGGGAGCCCTGAGGTTTATTTGGGCAAGAATGTGAAAATACTGAGGATTACAATCATTACTTCATCATGTGTCACCACGCGGAGCATCCGGGAACCGTCCACGGTTACACCAGAAGAGCACACAAGAACCGCACCCCAGGAAGGATTTGTTTGTATTTCCTATGGACAGCCTCATAGGATGAATAAAATGTCCTTTGCTTACAACTTTGTTGATCAAGGTTGGATGAAAAGCTTGTCCAGGATGCCATACATGAGCAAGAATTGATGGCTATTCTCAGAATAAGACTCTTGTACCCAGACTATAGCTCAGGTCGGGTCCAGCAACCTACTCTCTTCATGTCCCAGTCTCTCATATGTCCAAATACTTTATGAAATTTGGAAAAATTCAAGGAAATGGGATTTTTTGCATTTTTCAAGACAGTAATCATTTAACTAGAGAAGTTTAAAGCGAAGCTAGGAGGATGTGACTGCTCTCAGAGAGCTCTGGGTCCTGGGATGGGATGAAGGATGGGTAGTGGGATGGTGATGCCCTCATGGGAGGGTCCCAGTAGCAGAAGCACCAGGGAGAAGATGTAGGTTTTACATGGAACAAGCTGTGATTTCAATAGCCAAACCTGGTCCAGCCTTGCCCAAGTCACTACTGCAGCAGGAATACACATTTAGGGCCAGATTCTCATCTCAGATGCTCAGGCTAACATCCAGACAACCTCCACTGGTTTTAAGTTCTCCTGGATTTACGTCTCCATCAAAGAGAGGTTGCAAAGATCACCATGGCCATTGAAAGCCGCAAACTCTCCGTCACTCTTCCGGGTGCTGCAACAATTTCCCTGTCACTTGCCTCAGCCCTAATACTGCTACAAGAAATCTCTCTCTCAACAGCAGAAATCTCCCATCTGCTGACTGGGTGACGCCCCCTGGTTTTCTAGGGGAAGATCTGAAAATGTGCTCGGATCTGGGAGAGGTTGGCATGGGGATGCTGAACACTCAATGCTCAGTACGTCCTCCCATGGACCACCCGTGATCCGCTAGCCTGGGTCATGGCCAGAGGTCTTCCAGCCTCTACCTTGTCCCCAAAGCACGGCCGGTACTGTACATCCCAGGGAAAGGTGGAGGAATCCCCAAAATGGTGAAATCGCCTGGTTTTGGTAAAAGCATCCTTCTAATCCATGCAGTGGAGGACATGTTCAGCACACGGGGCAAAATAGCCCCCTGACTGCAGCTGTGGCTGTGTGATCCACAGGGAAGTGGATCAGATAACAAAGCTTTTTGTCTATATCTTAACATCATTAAAAAGTGGATAATCTCCTCCTCCATAAAAGCACTGACTCCCTCCGGGAGCCTCTTTGGCTGCCGCGTTGAGGCAGAGCAATCCCAAGGCCAGCTCTGCACCGAAGCAGGAGACGTCAATGAAAAGTGGCATTTCAAAAACTCAACCCGGGGTCTGCAGGGACGGGGCTGAGCTGCAGCAATGGAGCTGTGCCCCTAAAAAGCTGTCGGTCATTTATCTAACATGCAGTCGCCCCTCCGGTGCTGGTGCCACGCGATCCCAGCTGGAAGGACTGACAATTTATTTTCTTCTCTCCTTGTTTTTCTCCTTTGTCACGAGTGTTTTGGAAACTTCACGGTGAAATTTTTATTATTATTACTATTTTTTTTTTTCCTTTTGCAAGAAATGACTGCTGCAACAGACAAAGCTGGGAATCATCCTTAGCTCTTTGCCTGGTGTTATTTTGCCTTTTGTGGGTTTTTTTCTGCCAGCTCTCTGAGGACACGAAGAGGGTGGCTATAGGAAGCGCCCTTTCAGACGAGCGTTGGGCATGGCAGGGCGAGACGGCGAGAGGAGCTCACCCCTCACCTTCTGCACCCAGACCTCACCTTGCTCCCCCTTTCCATCGACGGACAGCAGCAGGAGAAAGATGAGCAGGTAGCCAGGTGGTGCAACATACTCCCACTTGCCCATGCTAAACGTCAACACCCTCAAAATCCCAGTTATCACACGATTTCACCTGCCAGTCGCGTTCCCTGCGGCACTCCCTATTGCTCACCAACCTTCACAGCATCGACACCCACGGAGTCGCATTTTGCTCTCCGATACGCAATGCCCTCAGACTCTGCGAGACGTCCCATCTCACTCTCTTTATTTCTAACCTCTTGCCTGGCACGTGAGAGCAACCCAGGATTTCTCCCAGCCCTTTCCTTTTTGCAAACACCTCCCTCCCTCCCCGTCACCTCTGATGACAGACCTCTGGATATTTTTGGAGCTGGGGGGAAGGAGGGGAGAGGAAGAGTCAGTTCTGCTTTGGATCAATGCATCGCCATTGAATGAGGACTAGAGGGCTGCAGTGGATGTGCCTTCGGGAGCCGGCTGATCCATCCCCCGTCAAACCCGAGGGTCCCCACGGAGGAGCTGTCTGGTGAGGCCAGGCAGCTCCCGGTTATTTTTAGGAAGAGCTTCCCTCCTCTGTTGTCTCTTTCATGCAGCAGGAAATCTTTTCTTGGACATTTTATTAAAAAAAAAAAAAAAGAGCACAAAACAACCAAAAAACCACCTCATTTCCTGGAATCTTCCTCTCCACCTCGCTTCTTTCTTCCCATTTTCCCTGCCTTGGGGAATTTTTTTTAGGGCACGACATTCAGCAGCTTTCACTCTACCTGCAGCTCCAATCCTTGCATGCCAGCATGGATCTAGGGGGGCTGGAACTAGATCATCTTCAACATCCCTTCCAACTCTAACCATTCTATGATTCTATGATCTCCATTGCATTCACAGCTGCTGCATGGGAGGAATCAAATGCCCTGAGCACCCTCCGGCACACGGAGAACATCCTCAAGAAGCATCCTCATGCAGGTCCTACCCCAAATGCCACTCAACACGTGAAGCCACCCCATTGACTTTGGCCAACGGTGGAGCTGGCCCTCAGGGCACCGGCAGAGCACGCGCGGGCTCCTCTTCCACATCCATATGCTCCATCCGGAAACATCAATTCTCTTTCTATAGGAAGGTAGGTTATCCTGGGGCAGAGGAAATGTTTCCTCTTCCCGGCAGGATGTTTGGAGTGAGCCCAGAGTGAGGTATGTATAGAAACCTCCCGAGGCGGCTGTACCTCTGCGGAGATTTCAGCAAATATCTCCCAGAAAAAGACTTTAATCAGTGTTAGTGCCCTCAGAGCAGATGAGAGCCAGCCCCAGGAAAACATTGAAAGACAAATGTAAAAAATATCCTCCTACCCTTGCCAAAATTAGGCAGAAGGTCCCCTAACTAGCCACAGTGGGCAACAAAGCTGGGAGGGATCCCTATGGGGAGATCTCCACACTTGGGACACCCTGAATCCAGGGAGATGGTGCCCAAGTCTGGCCAGAAAGGAGTTTTTATTCCCCCCCTTCCACTAAATTTCCTTCTTGAGAAAGGAAAAGTAAAGCATCTCTGTAAGCTTGTTGGTTTTTTTTTTAATTTTAAATTTTTCTGACCCCAAAAAATGATTTATCAGAAAATCCTACCTTGGTCTATTAAAACAATTGAGATTTCAGCCCTTCATCTAGTTTAAAGCGTAACTCCTGATGCGCAGCTCCCTAGGGTTAAAGATAAGTCTCTCTTCTAGGCTCTGGGCAAGGTACCCGACTTCAAGGTTTGCAGACAAAACTTTTAAGAAAATCAGCCCTTTAGCAGCCAGAAACTTCCCTCGGCTGCACAAAGAGGTTTCGAGAGCTCTTTGACAAGAGCTTTGATCCCTCTTCTTGTACAACACACTGAAGGTTTATTGGAGCGCTCTGGAGCACGGTCTTTGGAATAGAGAAAATAAACCCCAAAGAAATTCAGCGCTCAGGAAGGAGTTTTTCCCATGCGACTACAATTTAGGGATTTGGGAACTTCAGCTCCAAGTGCCGCGTGGGGTCATTAAATAAAACAGAGCTTCACCCTTTTGGACATCAAATCACATCACCACCACTTGCACGAAGAGGTAAAGTAGTAGCTGAGCAATAACCTCTTTTGGATGCTGCAAAAAAAAACACCCTTTAGGTGCTCTCTCCTAATCCCTATGTGGCTGCAATTATTTTATTTGCCCCTATTTCCCTTTCAACATGAGTCCAGTCCGTGTGAGACCCAGCACGGTGCAGCTCTGCCACTCTTCCTGGCTCGTAGTTTTCAGGGATGAAAAGCAGGGAGTCAGAGGGGTGGGATGGGGAACCATGAGCTGCCCATACCCTTCAAACTGTTTTGATACTTCAGGCAAAAGGAAGTAAACTAGATATTTTAGAAGTCATCCACAACACAAATAAAAATAAACAGTTTTGGAAAATGTCTCTCTTTTTTTTTTTTTCCCCTCTTTTTTTCTTTTTTTTTTTTTTCTAAGTAAATCATTCCTACGTCCTGTTACCCTACTGCGGGATGTGCCCATAGTGGTGCATAGCTGGTTTTACCACTAATGATGGGTCAGTCTGTCGAGGTTTTATTTTAATTTTACGACCTTTACGAGAAACTCTTGTGTAGCGATGATTAAAATAGCAGCTGTCTCCTGTTTGTGCCGTGGCAAAACTGTCTGCCACCGACACAGACATGCCACCAAGCTGAAAAACATCACCCTTTCTTATTTATCACATAAACACTGTCTGCCTAAACGCTTCAACCCAAGCAGGTGTTGGACTGACCCGGTCCTCCTGGATGTCCCACCAAGCCCTGCCCATCCATGCAGGGGACCCAGCAGAGTATTTTCCCATAGGGATTTGTAGAGGGCAGGGATGGGGAGGATGTCTTCCTTCATGCCAGGTGGCCAGAAGCCTCCAAGACACAATGTGCTTATTAACCGTATCTCCGATTTCTGCTGTACCCATCCCCAGGGCCGATCCTCACACGTCCTCATCGTTGTCAGGGTGGAAACTCAGACCCACCAAACATCAGCAAAGCCATTCCTCCTGCATGAATATTGTACCAGCCCCATGTGAACACGGAGCCTGGCACACGGAAATACGAGTGAGTGGTGGGGCTGTGGGAAGGGACGGAGACTTGCTTTGCTAGCCAAAATTTTCAAAACCCTATACTAAAAACAATAATAATTTTCAGGTACTTGATGTTCAGAAAGGACCAACCGCCTCCATAAGGAAAACCAGGTACCTCCTAGCACCAGTTTGGGATGGCTCCTCCTTCCAGCCTTGGTAGCTAAAAGCTGTAGTTGCCCTACTTGCGTTTCTTTTTTTCTTTTTTGGAAACACTCACGTGAACAAAGTTCTGTTTGTGGAAAATTACATCACTTGGGCTGAGGAAGACTTCCTGCTCTTCTCCGTCTGATCATCTCATGACTGCTGTCTCTCTGCAACACACTTGCTTCGGTATTTTGGTTTTTGCTACGCCAGTGGGATCAGCAGTCAAGGGGGTGTGCAGGCACGGGACTGAGGGCATGAGGGACAATGTTGCCTTCTTGGCTAAACTTTTCCCTTCTCGTCGCTTCCCCACAACCTACTGCTTTTGCCAAAAGGCACGAAATTAAGGGGACAGGTTGATGGGGACATTTCAAAGACCTCAGCTCAGGTCCTACCCCAAAAGCCACCCAACGCAGGAAGCCACCCCATTGACTCTCAGGTCCTGGGAAATTATAGAAAAATGTGGAAAATCCACATCCTCTTAGCAAATCGAGCAACCGGCTCCACTTTCCAAAGGCTTGGGCTACAATCCCGGATTTCATGTCCTCCCAACTTCACACACACAACCATTGGCTCAGTCAGGAAGACGCGCAAGTACCTGGCCCCGAAGGCAGCTGAGCTGCTGAAGCAGAGGGCTTAAAAAGGTAATTGGGGACAGATTTCAACCTCCGAAAGGCTTCAGATACTTACGCAGAGCTAATGTTAAGATAATTCAGAAATATTTCATACCTGACAACATAACATACTAGCTCCGGCTGCAATTTAGTGCGTGTTATCAGGTTTTTCATTGCTTTTCCCTTGCTGTGATGGATTCCAAGCTTGCCGTTATTACAGCCATTACATGCTTGATTTTAATGGGGGGTACTTGCAGCTGTCACAACGGGCTGAAAATATATTCTTTATGTCAAACTGCACAGGACACATTTCCTCCTTGAGTCACTGACAGGTCACCTCCCCAAACCAATTAGCTAATTGTCTCATATCGCTCCCTGAAGAGCAAGAGAAATGAGTGACTTGCGAATGAACTCTGCCCATAGAAAACGCTTGTTCTCTCTCTCCCTCTCTAATTTTTTTTTTTTTTAACCTTAATTTAATCTGTCGGCCATTCCAACAAACGAGGCAGTGTGCCTGCCCATTCCTTGCATGCTCACTCCCTGCCAGGCTGTTCTATTTATTTATTTATTTATTTTTTAAATAAAGGGGAACAAAAATCAATAGTGTTTCTTTCCTAGGATATCTAGACAACTTGCTGCAGCAAAGGGGGGGTCATCAGCAACCATTAGCTCATGCCTGGGTCCTACTCCCAAATCTGCCATCAGGTCTTCCTGGGTTCAACCTGACCCTCGAGAGCTGGCGAGGCTCTTGCTTAATGTCAGGACACGCTCGTGCCTGCTTTGGCTTCAGTCAGCCGGGTTAGAAAGCGTTACTTTACTCGGCAGAACTGCTCCTCAGGCAAAGCCCCTCTTGGCCGTTGGCTTCACGAGCGTACCGAGCTGTCACTCTTATTTCTATTTCTCTTAGCCCTGCAAAAGCAATGCAAGGAGGGGAAAATAAAGAAAAAGAAAATAAATTGCTCCCCGCTGCACATCAACTGAGTTGCATGTTGTGTTGCATGGAGGACAGAAGGGAGATGTGGCTTCACGTACAGCCGCATGGAGAGAGGAGTCTTGTTTTCCTGGCACGGACGGGGATGTGAGTGGACCAGGAGATACGTGCTGGCCTCAGCACACTCATTATAGGTGCAGCCATAGGGGCAAATCCTGAATGATAAACTCCTGTGTGCTGCTGAGCTCCACAAAGAAGACCTGTGCCTGCCCAGGGACACCTCCCCTGCTGCTAGATGTTACTAAAGCATGAATATCATGGCTCCAACAAAACTGAAATACCTGTTGCAGCTATCACTATGTCACCTCAACCTTCTGCAATCCCCTCTGACCCCCACGCACCTCTGTAGTAAGACCACTAAATCATCCTTGACCAACCTGGTAGACCTCTACAGGGAGCTGACTGGCTTGATGAGTGCAGTGGGTGCTTCTTATCGGGATGATAGTAATGCTTTCTTTCAAAATATCTCCCATAAGGTGCTCATAGACAAACTGGTGAGGTATGGGCGAGATAACTGGACAATGAGGTTGTTCTCACTGGGACTTGGCTGGCTGGAAAGCTTCTTCATCCACCAGACTGAGGGGTCCTGGTGGAGACCAAGTTGTCAGACAGATATGGACGTGCTGGAATGTGTCCAGAGAAGGGTCACGAGGATGATCAGAGGGCTGGAGCACCTCTCCTATGAGGACAGACTGAGAGAGTTGGGGTTGTTCAGTCTGGAGAAAAGATGGCTCCGAGGAGACCTTATAGTGGCCTACCAGTATCTTAAGGGGGCCTACAAGAAAGCTAGTGAGGGACTTTTTAGGCTGTCGGGTAATGGTAGGACTAGAGGGAATGGATTAAAACTAGAGACGGGATGATTCAGACTGGACGTTAGGAAGAAGTTCTTCACCACGAGGGTGGTGAGACACTGGAACAGGTTGCCCAGAGAGGTGGTGGAAGCCCCATCCCTGGAAGTTTTTAAGGCCAGGCTGGACGGGGCTCTGAGCAACCTGATCTGGTGGGAGGTGTCCCTGCCCATGGCAGTGGGGTTGTAACTAGATGATCTTTAAGGTCCCTTCCAACCCTAACAATTCTATGATTCTATGACCATGAGCCATTAATGTGTCCTCACAGCAAATAAAGTCACCAGCCTCCTGGGCTGTGTTAGGCTGAGTGTCACCAGCAGGTCGAGGCAGGGGATCCCTCCCCTCTGCTCAGCCCTGGTGGGACACATCCAGGGGCTGGGTCCAGGTCCGGGCTCCTCTGTACAAGAGAGACATGGACACGCTGGAGTGAGTCCAGCAAAGGGCTACAAAGATGATTAAGGGACTGGAGCATCTGACATGAGGAGAGGCTGAGAGAGCTGGGACTCTTCAGCCTGGAGAAGAGAAGGCTCAGGGGGATCTTATCCATGTGTATAAATACCTGATGGGGGTGAATTAAAAAAGACCGAGCCAGATTCTTCTTGGTGGTGCTCAATGACAGGACATGAGGCAATGGGCACAAACTAAAAATACAGGAAATTCTATTTAAACATAAGAATAAACTTTTTTTAACTGCCCGGCTGATGAAACACAGGCACACGTTGCCCAAAGAGGCTATGGAGTCTCCTTCCCTGGAGATGTTCAAAATCCTAAGCAATCTACATTTGGTGACTCTGTTTTAGGAAAGGGGGTTGAAGTAGGTGATTGCCAGAGGTCCCTTCCAGCCTCACTGATTCGGGGGTCCAGTGGATGATCTCCACCACGTCATTTCCTACATCATCCTTCCAACCTGCTTCCAAGTCCCTTCCCTACAGTCACGTCTCAGAAGACACCACCTTCCCACCCTCCAACCTCAACAGAGGAGCTGAGACCCTCGATGGAGGAGGAACCGAATGAAAACAGCAGCTCAGGAGTCAGCATGTCCCATGTGAAAGCTGGGTACCCCTAATGGTACAAATTCAGCCTGATGCTTTGGCTTGGGCTTCTCCATAATAATAACCTGGGAAAATCATGATCCACCTGAAGCTTTGCCTTACAGGGATGTGAAAAGGATAAACACAATAAAGACCCTGATTTACTGAGGTACAGCTCTAATGGAGGTGGTAGGAATATATCTCAGACGGACAGAGATGGTTAGGACAGGGATGTGACCTGCCAATTCATTTTTCAGGCTAGGCATTGATGGATTTGAAATAAAACTAATAATCAGCATAGCAGAAACACCCTATAAAATTTCCTTTGTTGACTTTACTGGGTTTTTGAAAGGGTGAGGGGGGAGATGAAATAAACTGACAGCAGACGGTAAAAAGACTTAAGGTCAGGAGGAAAATGAAAGTAGTGAGAAGAAAGAAGGAAAAAGCCGGTCGTCGTGATCCTAGAAACACTCCCAGCAGCTACAGATTTTAATCCCTTTTTGAGCTCCCCCCAGATGGGCTGAACTTGGCTTCCCGCAGCACCCTGAGCCCCTTGGCAGCAACCCAGCTGGCCGACGCTCAGTGGCTGCTCGTTAAATCGGCATCCGGAGGGTTAAGCACATTAGAAGAACCTGCCTTGACACATTGCTATCCACAGTCTCTTTTTTCCTTCGGAAAATGCTAAGTCACTCTTTAGCAAGAGGCCAGGCGAGAGGTTGCTTAGGAACTAAATTACTTCTCATTCTTAGACAGTGATGCTAGCTGGCACCCAGGGCAGTGTGGAAGCATTCAGAGAGGGGCTGGAGCGCTGGGAAAGCTGCAAGCAACGGCTGCAGGGTCATCCCAAAGACCAACATCAGCCACAATTACTGCTCCCTGCTCCTCTAGACAACTGCCCCGGGCTCTTGCAGGACACCCCTTGGGCTTGCTCCAAAAAAGCAACCCTGCAACGCAAGAGAAGTCTAAATTAGAAAGGTTTTGATAATATCAGAAGAGGTGGTGCACGAGCTCGCGTACAGTGTCAGGGTTTCTGCTGGCCCTGTGTCCAACGGGAGGAAGGAAGGACATTTCAGGATGTCTGACCTTTAATCTGGGATTTCAAAACACTTTAGAGTCCCAGATGACACGCAGTACACAATGTTGTCAGCTGTATCTTCGAGTCACTCACAAGACCTGTCCTCCTTTAGCTAAGAACACTGCTGAACACCTTCTGAAAAAGATTTTCCTCTAAATGTGTTTAGAAAAAGTTAAAAACCTTTTAGAGACCAGAATCACCCCGAAGGGACCAGCTGCTCCGGCAGCTTCTCAGAGAGAAGTTGTGCCGACGAGGCTGCCCGGTCCTCATGCCGTCTGCCCAAGGGAAGCTATTTCAAGGGAATCACGTGAAGAAAGACTGATGAGTCAACGCTTCAGACCCGATGAAGCAACGAAAGCTGCAGGAAGAAGCCAAATCGTCAGATTTCCACTGTGTGCGCTCCTGGGGAAAAGACTGGTTTGACTGAGCCATGCAGGAAAACTTCGGAAGCGGCAAGGTAGGGATATGAGAAGTGAAAGTCCCTTTCTCCTTCTCTGCTGAGATAGTCCAGCAGCTCGCGTTGACAGCTCTATTCAAGATTTTACACCATTAGCACTTGATGTAAAACATTCCCAGCTTCCAGGCTTTGTAAGAACGGAAATCCCCCATTTCACCCAGCAGTTATCTGGGATATGCAGTCCCCGGAGGCTTAGGGCTGGAGGTTTATTCGAGAGATGAGCAGTTGATAAGGACCTGTTGCGGTCAGAGATAAACTGTTGTTCCTGCATGATTTTCTAGATGAACATAAGGGAGTTGGATGTCCATCTTCTGCTGGATTTCCCACCCATCTTCAGAGATACATTTGAAAAGTCAGTCCAAACCCATCATACTCCAAGATGACATGTTGCAGCCACTGACATTGGACTGGACCATGTCCTGCTGGATCTTCCTGCTAATGTCCGAGTTGGTCCCTTTTACCCCAGATCAGCTTTGTACTCTAGCAGATGGAGTTTCCCCAAAAACACTTGAACAAACAAACAAGTAAAAAAAAAGCAATCTGATCTAGTTAAAGATGTCCCTGTTTACTGCAGGGGGGTTGGTCTAGATGACCTTTAAAGGTCCCTTCCAACCCAACACGTTCTATGAGTCTATGAAAAAAAACCCTCAAGAACAAAGTTAGACAATGTTTTCTGAGAAGCACCTTCAGAGATGGTACTTCTCAGCACCTTCAAAAGTGGCAGACAGCATGAAAACATAAAGAAAATCACACTACAAAACCAAATTTTTTCAAAAGACTTGGCACCCTTGCCCGTGTATCCCTGAGCCCGGCAGACTAGCCCAGAGGTCTACCATGTGGAGAGGATAAACCTTCATTGCAGAGACCACAGTGGTGATTTACAGGGGTGCAGAGTCTATTACAAGAAGGTCAGGGCACCCAACTGGGTCCCTTCACGTGTCGATCCTGTACTGTTTTTGTCGAGCATTGTGGCTGTGTTCAGGATCCAGTGGAGTTTGGGATTAAACATGGTATGCCCTGGAGGCATCCTCTCCCGTCCTGCAGAACTCAGATGGGAGAAGCACATGCTGAAGCAAAATCATTCCCTACTGGACAAAACCACAGCTCACCGACCCGAATGAGAAAGAGACGGGGACGGTAAGCTGGTCCTCTCTCCAGTACCCCCACTGCCTCCCTCCTGAATTCCAGTGGACCATGGATTCACGTGGGACCATCGCCTTTTACCCCAGGGTAACCCAATGACCTCAGCTCGATCCCACAGCAAGCGCAAGAGAAACTGTGAAGTCCCCAGGACAGCCAACTAGGAGCAGCTAGAAACCAGCTCATGGGAGGTCCCATCCCGGGCATGGCTCGTACACATAAGGGCCACAGCTCTCCTCACAGCAGTATCATGTTCAGACCCTCCCAGATGGTGATTTGGCTTGCATGCCTGTAGCATGATCGAGTCAAGATGAGTCAGTCCCCTATTAAATCCTCATTTAGTGTCCTCATGTCAGCTCCAGGCCAGAAAACAACATAACTGTCTAGAGAAAGAGCCCAAGGAGAATTCATCTGGCTACGGCAGGTGCTTGAAACTCAGTGGAATAAGCCACATGCAAACCCTCGTCTCCGTCTTTATCTGGGTCATGGATTTTTTTGGCCAAGGCAGCACAGATGTCAAGGAGTAGCAGATGCAGCAGTGGTTCTGCATCACTACCTCTCCACCTTCCGGAGCAATACCCTCAGGCTCACTTTGCTCAGGTCCATCACACCGGCTGGAGACATAAGCTGGAGCCCTCCAGACTCCTTGGGCGGTGTGAATTTATCTTCACAAGGTGGTTCGATCAGCGAATAGTCTCCGTGTTATAGGAAAAAGGATAAAGCCAGAAGGCAGCCACCTTCTACCCTGCTAACCCACTGCCCCATGCCAGATGCATCCATAATATTCTGTTTTTCTCTCCAAAATTGCTATAATCCTGTGGTTCCCTCTTCTCCTAACACCCCTCCATCCTAGCAGCTGTCTCGCCATGCTCAGGGTTTTCAGGTAATATATTTTTACAATATTTTACAAGCCTCCACCTTGCTACCAGCCAACCTTCACCGGTCCTCCTCGGAATGCACCATCCTAGGGTAGACAAATGCGCATCCATCCCTCCTCGTCCATATCCCCGGCAGTTAGAGGCGATTTATTTCTCACCCTGTTGCCACCGTTTAAACCCAAGGAAGGGTTTAGCACAGATTCATTTTGCACATCGGCACCTGCAACCAGCTTCACCGAACGGCGCTGCGCCATCGTTTTCCCTTCGAGAACAACTCTGCCCACCCCAGCTCGTGGCAAAGGGTGGAAATCATCTGCCCAGACTTTCAAGCTGTTCCCCAAATAACCCGCTTTGGCCTGCCAAAGGCAGATGACATCTGCGGGGCCGCCATCGCTGTGCCGAGGGCCGGCGTACCCAGCCCCGCTCCCCGCAAAGGGCATGGGAAAAGGCAGCGGGGATGGCGCACAAAAATGCGCGGATGGGAACGTGGCGGGGGAAGGAGTGGGAGAGTTTGACCTGAGATTTGTTTGCTCAGCATCTCGTCTCCGGATGAAGCAATGTTTCCCTGGTGGAGGGCAGGAGAGAGGAGCTTGTGTGCAAGAATAAATTTGGGATAGAGGGAGGGGGGCAGCTCTGCTCCCCAGTTTTGAAGTCCAGAAGCCAACTTCTCTTGCTTCTTGCCCTTTTTTCCCCCCACAACGACCAGTCATAGGGCTAGAAAGGAGGGCTCAGTGTGACGTTCCAGTCCGTTTCCTCAGGCAGGGACTTCTGGGGGTCATGGGAAGAGGATGGGGACACTGTGGGGGACAACAGTAGCTTAAGGTAGGGGTTTTAGATAAGGCTTTTAAAGACTTCCTTAGACTCTGCCATCTTCGTACTCATTCATCCAAAGAAGTAGTACGAAAAAGAGAAAAAAGAGGCTGGGAGAACTTGCATCAGGCAGAAAAGATTTCCCTCCCTTGTATTTACACAGCCCAGCGTCCATCTGAAAGGCATCACCCCCACCCTCCTCACATGATTCCCAAGCTCTCAGATATGCTTAAAAAAAAAAAAAAAAAAGGAAAAAAAGAAAAAGAAAAAATAAAAAAATAAAACAACCAAAACCCCAAACCAGCACTCAGCAAGCAATATACTACAAGGACACATGTTTTTGTGCTCACTCGAGCTAAAACCTCCTCCACAATTTTTCCTTTAGCCAAATGTTTCTGAGTAGGAGCGCTGGAAAAATAAACTCCCCCGGCGCAGCGGGACGTGGCCGGGCTGAGCCCAGCACCGGGGGCTGGCGGCTGCGGTCGAACCCCCGCCAGCCCCTTCCCAGTCCCCTCCCCAGCACGGGTTGTGGGCTGGGGGACGTTTACTGGGAACAAGTGCCTATTGTCCCCTGTCAAGA
Organism: Larus michahellis; assembly: GCF_964199755.1. Taxonomy (NCBI): domain Eukaryota; kingdom Metazoa; phylum Chordata; class Aves; order Charadriiformes; family Laridae; genus Larus; species Larus michahellis. The sequence continues at coordinate 217,582,985 of NC_133896.1, forward strand.
CTGAGAGGCAGCTCAGCAGGGTAAAAATATAATAAAATGGGACTTCAGCCTTCCTTTTTGCCCTTTTGGCTTTGCTTTTACCTCCCAAGTCGGCATAAAGCCCCAGCTTTGGTCCTTCTTGCCTGCGTTTCTTTTAAACCCCGATGAGCGGCTCTGAAATGACACCTTGAGAAAATTATTCTCATTATCATCTCCAGAACAGGACTCTCCTATTATTTTTCCCTTTTTCACCTCGCGGCACTGCTCCAGCCCATCACGGGCTGGGGCAGGGGGGGGTGTGTTTGGGTGGCGCAATGGGAAGGGAGTAAGGCACGTCGCAGGACTGAAAGCGGCACGGAAGCCGGCAGGTTTGCTGGAATAAAGACCTGGGTACCACCTGGTTTCCAGGGCACGGCTGAAGTTGTTCAAAGCAAGCGTGTGCCAACGATCGCAAGGTCCAAACTGCCTTTTAGGAAGAAATCACGGTCAGCTGCGTCGGGGCATGCCTGCCGCTGATGCCCATCTGGTTTCTTTGGTGCCTCCGATTCCCCACGAGGGATAAATACACCGATTTCTCCAAGGCAACGGCTTCTGCGATCCTCGCATGACATTTGTTACACATATGCCAATTAATACTAATAAATATGCTAGCACTATTGCCGAAAGGATACACAGAGCGATAAAAAACAAACAGCACTTAGAAAGGGCAAGGAGAATAAAAGATGGCAAAGGAAAGCAGTAGCGTGGAGTTAATGATCTGAGATCAAACTGGAGGAACTAATGGCCCCGTTTTCACGACGTAGTTAAGTCTATGAATATTGAAAACCTTGTACAGAAATCCTCCGGCAGGGAGACCCACGGCAAGTCTAACAAGTCAAGAAAAAAACCAGCAGCTGCTTCCCCTGGGGAAACAGGGACACTGTTAGAGGCTGGCTCATGAAACGGCCACGGGGATGAGAAAACCCTATTATTTTCAATATCCTGCTGCAGGATGAAAGCTGGCCCTCAGCGGGCACAAAACCCCGGCATCCCCGGGGGCAAAAGCGCCCAGAGGCCAAATTCCACTCAGGCTCAGCAGCATCCTCCCCATCCGCATCCCCCGCCAAGGGCGACGGTCAAGGGCTCTGCAGCGCGTATCCATCACGGAGCCATTTCAAGCCAGAGGAGGACCCCGAGCGCGTATCGATCTATTTTATTTCCAGCAGACAAGGCCTTCCCCAACGTTAAAAATAAACCCATAAAGGCTAATTCAGCGTATCGCAACAAGTCGGATGAATCCATCCAAGCGCACTGGTACTGCCTGGTCTTTTATCCTCGATATCCCTCGGTCCTGAATCCAGACCAGGCACGCAGTTGAGGACTGGCTGCTGCACGCAGATTGTCCCCCTGACCTCGCTCCAAAGCATCTGCACTTGCAATCAGACATTCTTACAGCTAGTTCCTTTTATTTTTACGGCGTCTGCCATTGAACAAGCCTAATTAATGCAACAGGAAGACGAGGTTCACCTCGACTTCGTTTAATGCTGGGTACCAGCAAATCTTAATCTGCACGGGAGGAGGTGAGGTCTTTGGGCGCATCCTTGGGCAGATGCTGCCCAAAGCGTGTCCCAAGCAATCCCCGGGAGCCGACACGGACTCCAGTGCATTTTGGGGAGGATATTAAAAAGCTCATTTTGCCTTAGAGCAAGTATTGCTCTGGCCTCGATACTCATCTGTTGATGATATTCCTCCAGCGCAGGAGGGAAGCGCGGCGATTTCTACACAACATGGGAAGATGCAGAGAGGTGAAGGCTGGTGTCTGGGAAAGCTGATGAAGAAACCAGATTCACCGGACAGGAACCACTAGCCTGCTGCTTGGCTGGAAGCAATCAGAGTCGCGGGGTCTCCAGAGGGATCTCTGCTTTCCCGGGAAGGCCAACGTTTAAAGACTCAAAAAGCAGACACAGCACTTCTGAGCTCCCCAGGATCTTCCGAGCTTTTTTTTGGGGTAGTTTTGGCTATGCAAATGATTTTGGTTGCAAAACCTGATGGTTACAGACCCAAATTCTGATCCTGATGGCAAAGAACAAAGATTGCCTACACGTTGAGTAAATGACCGTGATTGTGGGTTGTGTTTGTACAGGACCACGGAGTTAGGAGAGGGGTTCAGCAGCACCTTCACTTGATCAAAGGATCCTTCACAGGTCACAGCAACCAAAGATTTGGTCCCGAAGCTTTACTGAAGTACAGGCTGAACTGACCCAAAATGAATCAGCCTCATCTCTACTCCCGGCTTGTTGCTGGATTTACCCTCCCAGTTTAGGAATGAGTTGAAATTCGGTTCAGTTAAATAAACATAAGCCCGATGGAGACGCACGATGTGCCCCCGCGCCTTCCTTGCCTCCAGGTGAAGATGACTTAGAACACCTGCTCCTCATAGTGCAAGGGCCGGTGGCTCTGGTGTGGTGCGTGAGAGCCTACGCCACCATGAGCCCCGTCCTCCCGCAGCTGGATGCTCACAGGACTCTCCTACCCACTTAAAAAATGCTTTTTGGATGCAAACCCCCATGAAACACCAGCACCGTGGACTCAGATTGCAGTTTCTCACCCCATCACACGCTTTGTGGGCTGGTGCAGTACAGCTGAAAGTATTTTAAAAAAGCAACTAAGCATCTTTGAAGTCCTACAGCGGGATTTATGTCAGCCAGGAACTGAATACAGGTCTCTGAAAGGTATCGCTTGATTTATTTCAAGGAGAACAAAGGAGGTTTTAGAGAAGGACACGCAGGTTACGATGAAAAGCACACTATGGGCAGAGCTGAATCACAATCCCAATATCGCCCTGTTATTGATATTCCTCTGTTGATGGTATTTGTCCAGCACTGGAGGGAAGCGTGATGATTTCTAGGCAAAATGGAAAGACGGAGCAACGTGAAGGCTGGTCCAGCCACCTGCAGCTTGGAAGCAAACTCACACTTGCATTCAACAGGCGACACACTCAATCTGCTAAGAGAAGCAGAGACAGGCTGGGTAAACTGAAAATGCCACCAGCAAACTCAAGCCCTGAGTCCCTTCGGGATGGTCTGCTTTAAGCAAGCTAAAAAAAAAGACAACTGACTTAAAAAACTCACTTGCTTCAGCGCTCTAGGACCTGGCTTTTTATTACAAAATGGTAGAAAAGGACAGGAAAAAAATAATCAGCCTTTTTATTTAGTAAGAGCTCCCAAACCACTCCAAGGAATCGCAACTGCTGAGGTGACTGTCCTGATTTCAGAGAGGACGGGGGTGGGTGGCACCTCCCGGCACGGAGGGGACGTTTGTGTTGGCAGCCGAGGCAAAAAGCCTCCACGCAACCTAGGGAAAAGGAAAAGAAAAAAAAAAAAAAAAAAAAAGAAGAAAGAAAGAAAGAAAGAAAAAAAACCCCATCCAGCAAATAAACAAAAGCATTCCTAATAAACTGGAAATGTCATACTACATCAGGGATCACAAGATCGAGCCCAGAAAGGTCCAAGTGGCAAGAACACGCTGTTAAAAACAGATGGGAAAAACAAGCCGGGAAAGGTTGACATTGTGTTTCTGAACTTCTGTTCCCGACACGGCTTTAGAGCTGGTGCTGGTGTGGCTGGGGAGAAATACCAGCCACCAGCATCGTCCCAGTCATCCCTCCAGAAACCTTAAAGCGAGAGGACGGCGGAAAGAGTTTTACACTAAAATCCCTAATCAACCACTTTGGGAATGTAGAATTTTTCCAGCTTCCCAAGCCCAGGCTCGCCACATGTTGAGTCAAGTTAGGAACCCCACTTTTTTGTATCTTGGCCTTGGTTTTGTGGAGTCCTGCTTGGAACGGGGGGTCGCTCGTCATGGGATAGCTGTGTGTTGAGGTAGAGGTTCAGGGTGGGTTTCTGGGATGCTCTGCAGCATGGGATGGCCACGTTTAGCCCTTTCTGGGCTTATTTGCTCATCTGAAGATGGACTTGCAGAGGTGGCAAGTGCCTTAACACCAGGTCCTCAGTGAACAAAATACAAGTCGCACGCAGGGAAAAGTGGGTTCCTGCTGACAACCCCCTAAATGTCAAGAATTAGAAGAAAAGGAGAAAGGAAGACTAACATAAATTGGAAAGATGAGGGCACCAAAACATGCAGCCGCAGAGAGGAAACCACCCAGCCTGCCACCTCCGAGGCAAATGGAGATAAAGCTCCTGATGACAAATTCCTCAGATACACCAGATGGTATCAGCTATTCCTTGAGACTGTCAGAAGCCTTCCAACATAACAAAATAACAGAAGTTTGTCGTGTGTTTTTCTTCTTTTTTAATGCAATGCCTTCCCCCCACTTATGAGCACATGAAGACAGAGCTGGAGCCAACACAGCTCTGGATGCAAGGAGCTCTGTTTGGGGTCCACACTTTCCAGGAGCTCAGATGCATTCAAGCCAAGAACTATTATTTATAGAAAGAGGGTCTAGCCTGGAAGATCTCTAAAACTTTTCAGCTCCAAAACCTGGAAGATCTCAAAAATATTTGTAAATATTGGGGTTTGGCTCAGGTGCCTTTCTACACAGGAGGAGTGGGGGAGGGAACGCTTTCCGAAGCTCAAACCAAATGCTCTTCTGAAATTTAACAAGTTCAACTCATTTCCTCTATTATTTTGCATTCCTTTATGCTCTAGGTTCCAGGAGATGCCTAAGTATCCAAGCGCAAAGGCTGTCAGCACAGCTTTTCCAGCCCAGCAGGAAGTAGGAGATATCTCCAGGGAGAGCCTATTTTTGGAGAGCTATCCAATTCCAAACTAAGCCTTCAAAGTTTTTGTTGTTATTATTCGGATTAAGACAGCAGAGTAGGAGAGCCGAGGCATTCCCACAGCAGATCACATCGCTTTTCACACTGCCTGCTTCTCAGTGGTGGAAGGGAGGTCTTTGTATGGATGCAGGACATGGCTGGAAATCCATGGCTAACATCCTGGAGTTCTTTTGAGGTCCTGAGCTGATACGTGGGCACCTGGACGTTCAGATGCGGTTGTGTTTAAATTTCAAAAATCAGTTCTTAAATCTGCATAACTTATCCTGCATGCGGCCAAGATGGATGGGAAAGACTCTTTTCTCTTTTACCCAAAATATTCCAAGTGAAAAACATGTATATGACAAAGAATTGCGTTCGAATAGCGCTGCATGTCACCCAACACTGTAGTATCATCAGCCAAGAGTAGGACACCCCAGAGCCCCACTGCTGAACAACTGGATTATGCTAAATTAATTGCATCATCCACTGGTTGTTTTTTTTTCTTTTTCTTTTACAGCTCCTATTTTATATGTTAAAAAACACTTAATAGCCATCCCTCAGCTTATTCCTTAAGATTAATAAGTCAAAACAGAAACACCGGGGAGTATGCAACAACAACAACAAAAATTACCAAAAGCCCCTTGGCTGAATTTAATATCTATTAGAATCCTTAGTCACGATGGAAACATATTTATAACGACAAACCTCCACTAAATTATCTTAACAGCCTCTAGCTGTTGTGCTTGATGGCCAAAACAGCGCAGTAAATTAACGGCTCACTGTACAAAATTATACGCATCGCTATTATACCGCGTTTTAGTCCCAGCCTCTCAAAAGCAGAGCAAGATTTACCCTTATTGCCCAACCGAGTTCACCTACCAGCACACACGTGTGCCCTGCCCCATGTTTACTCCCAAAAGAGAGTAAATCCACCTATTTTTGCAATGTGGTACAAACCCACTGCCAAGCCCACAATGAACGCAGCGCCGGCAACAACCGCTCGCTTTTTCCCCCTCCTTTCCCACGTCTGATTGACTTTCCGCTCATCAGATTTTCCTGTCTGGCAGCCGCCCTGAGTTTTTAAACAGGCTGAATTCACTCCTAACCTCCTCCGATGGACAAGGCACATGCGAGATGAAGTTGGCTCAGAAAACTTGGAGTTTCTCAACATGAGACTGCAGGGACAGAGCGTGCCGGGACACAACTCGGAATTGGGTAAGATGAAGATGAGACTGAAGGACGTTGGTGTCTGGCTCCCAGCTCTGCGATGGACTTGTTGCAGGCCCTGAAAGAGGCACTTAATCCCTGTACACTTTAATTTCCTATTTATAAAGCAGGGACAGCAAAGATCCAAGAGTCCATCAAGCAATCCGGCAGCACAAGGCTTGGAAACCCATCGAGTGTCCAAGCCCTGGCACCAACTCTTTGCTCTGTTAGGATGTGCAAGGCTAAAATCATTTGTGTTTGCAACCCACCTCGGTGCTATGATGCCAAGACCCTGTAATATTCAGGGATGAGAGAGTTGAAAGTGCAAGGACCAAAGCTTGGGGGAAAGAAAATGAACCCAAGCCCAGCCCACGCCACTGGGCTTTGGCTGAAAAAGGATAAAGGTGGGAAAATGGGAGAAGCAGATACGACAATATCCAGGAACACGCACCGACAGGGAATGGATGTCTGAGACACAACTTGGAGAGCACCGCAGCTGCGTTTCTGATCGTGCTTTGGTGTCTGGTTTTCTAGCAAACTGATACGTTATTTTTTTAAAAATATATGTAATTAGTCAAAACTCTCCCATGCTCTGAAGGAAACAACTCCAAGGTTTTGACCAGGCCCTTCCAAACCCAAAAAAGAAGGTTAAGCCTTGCCTGCATTACAGCTGATTCAGCAGTAACGCACACAGCAGAGGGGAGTGTGTAAACCCCAAACACGTCGTTCTGGCTTCTCACCTTCCTCCGCAACCCGAGCTACAGTTGGTTGGTGGGAGGCATCAGGTAGAAAGAAATGCAAAGAATAGGCCTTAAAAGCTCTTCTTCTTAATTACAAATGCAAATCTTGAGGCTTCTCATCCCCAAGCGGTACTCAACAACTCGATCCTATCTGAAATTACTGGAGCGTCAGAGCAGCAGGTCCACACTTCACCCCAGCTAGCTTTAATGACAGCATTTAACGGCATCGAGTGGGCCATGGCAGACGCCTCCAAGAAGCAGGACGGACAGAGAAACATCACTAATGGAATATTTTAATCAAATGCCCTGGTTATACTAAAAACTCATACAAAAAGCCTTGGAAACATCCCATGCGTAGCACAGGATGCATTTTGATTTATGTCCCTTTTTCAGTTCCAACCCAGACCAATGCACGAGGTCCAGTTTCCATCTGCCCCCAAGACAAATATTCATTTTCAGCCCCACTATCACAACCTACTGAGCGTATTCTTTGAAGCACCATCCACAACAGCAATTTGTAAGATGCCCTCCCTTCTGCTGCATGTGAAGTGTCTTCAGTATTAAAAAACACAACCCTGAAGACAACCCTTCTTCTCTACACACGACTCCGTCTTCAAACCTCGCTCCTCAGCACACCTCCCTGTGACAGCACATGATGCATCAGCCCGTCTGCACGCCAGCTGGCTGTACTGATTTGATGCTAAAAAGAGCGTATTGATCGATTCCCAGTCGAAGCCTCAGCCAACGTGTTTTGCAAGCGTTTGAGACAACGGCCTGATCCTTTCAGGCCCTCCCTGGGGTTGACTTTGAAGGGAGTGCAGGGCAGGAGCTCAAAAGGCATCTCTGGGAGCAACTCCATGGGTATGGTGCTGGATGTAGCTAGTCTCAGACCAAAGCACACCCTGTTGCAGGTGGAAACTCTCTGAAAAGGCAGGTGGAGGGAGCCCCATCACTCGCAAAGACGTATCCTCAACTGTTTGGCTGGTTTAAACCTCAAAACACCCAACTGGTTCCTTTCCAGTGTTTTCTTCATGGTATCAACTTCTACAGTTGCAGATATTCGCATTACTCATGTCTCATCTCCTTTAAAAGGTGCAAATTCAGACTCGGTAGGAGGAGGCATGTTTCTCCCCCATCACACATCTATAGTGGAGGCAGAACTTGCTGAAGGATGAGGAAACAAACAGATCTCACAGACTTTAACATCTGTGACGAGCTCCCCTTCTATGCTGAGGGACCAGAAATTCCTTATCACCTCTCCTGAGCGCAAATCTCACCTCTCCGAGAGTGGTTTCAGATGATGGGGTGGGACACCCCCCTCTTTGCTGATGCGCCAAACACTTTGGGCCACCTCCTGGCAGAAGGACCCTGGGGTGCTCCCATAAGAAGTCCCACAAGCCAAGCAAAACTGCTGCCCCCCCTCTGCACAGAGGGGCAGCCCCGCGGGCTCATTCACTTTCTTTGGAAGGTGGCCGTCCCTCGCTGTTTCGGAGGCCTGTCGTGTAAAGCTTTCCCAGGCTCCTAATCGCTCTCGTCACCCTTCTCCAAAGGCTCTGGTGTCAGGGGTCCACCCACACACACGTTGCTGCAGGATAAAGTCCTGATCGCTGGCAGGAAAACACCCCGCTCCCTGTCTCGCCTCGCTCCATGCACGCAGAGGGCTCGGAGAGAGATCCATACGGTCAGGGCTAGGTTCAAACCTCAATCCCCGACTTCTAGCCTCCTGCAGGGACCAGCCCGCATCATTTCTCAGCATCTCCTTCCCCTTGGCACAGCCAGGAGAGCCCCATGCACTCCCTGCCATCTCCCGCATCCCATGCGCCTTTCTTCTTTTTCTTTTTTTTTTTTTTCTTCTCTTTCATTTATTTTACTTATTCCCCTCCCGCAAAGGTTTTAAGCCTTCCACAATCACGGACCGCTCACTGTCTGCACGGCTGGCGCTATGGATAACGTATGACTGGGCTGGAGGTAGCAGCAGGGCTCAGGCGCCAGCTCCGCTCCCCTCTCTCCTGCCGCCCCGGCTCTGTGCCCTGACCCCCAAAACAATGAGCCCTTCTATTCCCCAACGCCCCGCTGGAAACTCCACTCTGACGTTTCGTGCGGCGGGCAGTGGGCGAGGGAGGCAGGGGAGGCGAGAGGGAGGGAGGGAGAACACAAGCCTCAAGCCATCAATTCTTCTTGGGTCAACGAAGTTTTGGGAAAACGAAGTTTTTCCTGGGAGCTTCCTATCTGGAGGGAGTCATTTAGGAACAATGCAGAGACCCAGAATCAAAGGAGCTGTGTGTGGCGCTGATGGCCTGGAAGCAGAGCGGCTATTTTCTGCTGTCGATAAGCCAGAAGGGGCATTTATTGTGTTTGCCCCTTCCTGGGCTGGATGGCTCTCAAGCACAGCACCCGTGTGAAAGTAGCATGAGAAGGATGGAGATCTGGAGGCACCAAGGTGGCCTCTCTAGGGGTGGGGAGTGGGACTTTACAAGGGAGAGGCAACTAAGGAGTATCGAAACCCTGAGCTGAATTACACAGACAACCTTCCCTTTCCCATGGGGCACTGTGTCAAGCCAAGAGCATCCAGGGAGCAGTCAAAACCCAGGTATCTCCCCTACAAATAAACAATAAAAAAAACCCCAAAAGATGCTTAAATAAGTACGTGGATGAAGATCTGCAGAACAGATCGGTAGCAATGACTAATAACCCCATTTAGCATGATTACTGACGTTATTAGGAGATAGAAAAATGGAGACGAACATACGTATCGCCCAGTTCAACAGCAGCACGCAGTGCCAGACATACAACGTACGTATCGCACAGCTCTTTGAAGATGAAAATTTAGAAAACACCTCCAAGTCTTCTCAAAGTCACCAGAAAAAGGAAAGGAAGGTTTACAAATCAGTTTTGTAAACGAGATGTAATCCCCGTGCGGGTATTATGTTAAGTGGCCAACGAGTTTGTTTAGCAAGTCAACTTGCGTCTTTTGGCAGTCACACGACAGTCCACGGGGATGTTCAGAAGGTCAGCGAGGAACCCGCACGGGCGAGGCAGCAGCTGCGAGCATCAGCAAAACGTAATCACTGAAAATGTACAAAATTCAAAAGACCACAAATCTTTGACTCAAAATGTTATTTCCATCTTACCATATGGATGCGGGAACTGGAACTCCACCAAAGAGATGTCTAAATGCCTTCCAAAGCAAACGCCTTTGGAAAATACCAGGTTTAAACGGAATAAGATGAATAATAAGTACAGAGATGCTATCAGGACAGCATCTTAGATCCAGGAGACACGATGGAAATATTTTGGAGGTGTCCAAAAGGCACTGAGAAGCAAAAGAAATAATTAAAAAAAAAACCAAAAAAACCAACCAGAAGATATTTCTGTCAATACATTACAGGAAAAAGAGAGACCGGACAAACGGGATTTAAAAATTCAGGGGCCATGTGAAGAAGAGCCCAGAGTAGGCAGAGATGGAAATGCTTTCCAAGCAACGGAAAGGAAGAAGCAATTTGAACGCTTAATACAGAAATGTCTAAGAGCTGTTCTCAACTGGTCCTGCCTCAAAGCCAGATTTAAACTATAAATAAAAATGTCCCATTTCTGGCCCAAGAGTGAACCTCCCATCCCGAACAGGCATCATTTTGGGGTGAGAATATTCACATTTGGACGGAGAAGTTCATTTCTAGGTATTGCTGTAATGCAGACAACCAGACTGATGCAAGATTTCCCAGATTCTAACCTTCTCCAGGAAAACTGCGCAAGAGGCTCAGAAAAAATAAAAAAATAATAAAAAAAAAAAGGCAACCAAAGACGAAAAGAGAAATCCAGAGATGAAGTCGCCCCCCCAGGTTGCTGGCATCAAATTATTCCAGATTCATTGGAGAAACAGGCACCGCTGGCTATCTTACGCAGCAAGAAACATATGCTTCCAGCACTCATATTTTCCTCCCGTTCTTTAAAGGCACAGCTTACAAGCTAAAGACGACTATGAGCTCTTTCTGGACGGAGGCTGAGTTTTATTTATTTTTAATATTTTTAATTTTTTTTTTTTTTTAAATTTAAACCCAGCACAGATTTAAATTGCTGTATGGGTAGATAGGATATAGACGAATGCACGTAGGACTGCGCTGACCTTGAGGAATTCCTCTTTCTACATTGTCAAACCAATACCTTAGGTGGGAGCGTGTCTGCCGGGAGGCGCGCAGGCGGGCTGGATGGCTTCTTGAGATCTCGGCTCCGCTCTCTGCGATTGATTTCACGTGCTGAATACTCGCCTTTTCTCCGGCTAGCGGTGAATAAGAGAGGAGATGCTCTACACTGACTGCCTCCCGCCAGTTTGCTGCTGGTTTAAGCTGCGATAAGCACAAAGATGGTTTCACTTGGCAGTAAGGTGTCCAGGTGATGATCCAGTTTCTCCAGATTCAGGCTGAAAAAGCCTCAGTAGGAGCAAACTGAAGGAAGGTAGATCTACATTGGATCTAAGGCAGAAATTCTTGGCTGTGAGGGTGGTGAGGCCCTGGCCCAGGTTGCCCAGAGAAGCTGTGGCTGCCCCATCCCTGGAGGGGTTCAAGGCCAGGTTGGATGGGGCTTGGAGCAACCTGGTCTGGTGGGAGGTGTCCCTGCCCAGGGCAGGGGGTTGGAACTGGATGATCTTTAAGGTCCCTTCCAACCCGAACCATTCTGTGATTCTATGATAAACCCACCTCCCCCTCTCCGAGAGTCAGACTTGGACCATGTTGCACCAGCATCTCCAGGCCAACAGCTCTGAAAGCTTTTGCCTAAAAGCATCCAGCCATGGTGGGTTATTAAGACAGCGGTGTGCAAGGGCGTAAACAAGTCATTCCTAACACCGCTGACTTCTCAGATGGGATGAGAGACTGGAAAAGGCAAACAAAAACCCAACCCAGCCTCTCCCTGCTCAGCTCCTTTCAAGCCACAGCGCTGCGTGCTGGGGAAGGACCAGAGACAGGGCACAGAGATCATCTGATGGACAAACAAGAACGACGGTTTTCCCCTTCTCAAGCTATTTTCATTATTTGAACAGAACAACAAGAGCCACTGCTAGGCTGTGGAGACACCAACTGAAACGTTGGAGGGCAGGTCTGCTCCCAGCTTATTCATCCGCATGAGGAGCGCTGCTGTGGGTGCTGCTCAAATGACCCATAGCAGAGGTCCAGGATGCTCCAGGAGACTTTCTGGATGCTCAGCAGCCTTGGGAGCCTCTCCGTAGCCAGATGCCCCAGCGGGTGGCATGGGCCAGGCCCTCAACAGCTCAGAGCCAGGCTTCCCGCTTGCAGCTCCAGATGAGGAAATCGCATCAGCCTGTATTTATGCAACGCCTCTCAGCCAAACGATATGCCTAGGTGTGCCGCAATTCAAATTCCATAAAACTACCCGGCCAAAGGACGGTGTGGGATGATAAGAATTTGCATATTGTTGATCCTGGGCTTAACATGTTTTTGCCCAAATCCTTGGCAGGATGGGTCTGTCCCTCAGAGAAGGGCTCAGAGGTGAAGGAGAGGCCGCGCAGAACAGCGGCAGCAGCAGGTCGGAAACCTCTTTCAGCTCCATTGCTGCTCTCCACGTACCCTGAAGTAAATCAAAGTCTCTCTTCCTCATTTCCCCCATCTCCCGAGACAGGGATAAATGTCCTTTGCCACCGCTATTAGGTGCTGTAAGATCCACCTAAGCATTACGATAGGGAAGTGAGACTTTAAAGATTTGATAGGAGCACTGAAAGGAAAGGCAGTTTATATTAAAAGCAGTAATTTTCAAATCTACTGCATCAACTCATCTCAGAGAGCCCCCAGATGACCTTGACACTCTCGCCGTCTAAATCCCTGATAGAAGGACCATCTACTTCTGTGGACTTCCCTTTCCGTAGCTTCACAGATCGCCACCAGCCTGCGAGCAACTCGGAACTCCCTGGCTCAGGTAGAAACGATAAAGCCAAGTTGAGTTCCCAGGTATGGGAATGACCCACAGCCAACCCACTGACTTGCTCCGTGCCTCAGTTTCCCCATCTGACCAGACCCTTCAGGGCAGACGTGGTCTCACCAAACACCCAACGCATCGAGCCCCAGTCCCAGTTGCCTCAGCTGCTACTGTAATCCAAATAAATAATATTTTCTCTGCCTTTGAGTCACGACTATAAATTATGTGCTTTGGTCTGGTAAACACTATTACATCACCTCTTGCATCTGACACTTGCTAAAAGAAAATGAGAAAAAAAAGAAAAGGGTTTCAGTATCACTTCTGCTCTCTTCCCAAGAGAAATGAAGCCAGCTTCCTGTTACACTTTCCTTAAGTATTGTTTGTCTTTCTTAAGTTCAACCTGTGCTTTGCCACCATCAATCTTTTACATCTCCCGTGGACCTTGCCAGGACCATCGGCCAACTCTGAAGTCATGACAGACAGCTGATGATTCATTCAAGCTGTCTTCGCAAAGCCAAAGCACCAGGAAAATACACCGGTTTCACTCCCCGCACGACACGTGGACTCCTTACCTCTACGGGCATGTCCACCTCGGCCGATGCAATGCCTCAGGTTAGCCCTGACCAAACCAGTTTGAGTTTCAGCAGCTGAAGAGCTGCCCTAGATCAGCACTTCTCCCAGGTTCCTTGTGTTGGTAGAAAACAAAACAAGGACTATCCACCCGCACTGGGAGCTGGGCTAAAGCAGCTATATTGCTTCCTAGATTGGTGGCTCCACGCTGCGCTATGCCATAGAGGTATCAGAAATGTTGGGATGGAGGCATCTCGGGAGGTCTCTAGTCCAACCTTGCATTTGAAATGTGACTAGATCAGGTCAGCTGGGATTTTCTCTAGAGAAGTTCTTGAAAACCTCCCAAGACTGAGGCCCTGCAGCCTCTGCAGGAACCTCTACACCATGACCTTCCTACTGGAGGAGCTTCCCCAAGACCCAGCCTGAACCTCCAAAGTTGGGTTGTGGTTGTTGCCCCTTATTTTGTCACCTGCTCAAACTGAGAAGACTTTGATTCCATCATCCCCATAACCATCCTTCAAGAAGCTCCAAGTTATTACATCAAGAGTATCACAATGGCAATATACCACCACCCGACTGCCCCTGGACAGCAGAGAATCATAGAATGTGTTGGGTTGGAAGGGACCTTTAAAGGTCATCTAGTTCCACCCCCCTGCAGTAAGAAGGGACATCTTCAACTAGATCAGGTTGCTCAGAGCCTCATCAAGCCTGGCCTTGGATGTCTCCAGGGATGGGGCCTCCACCACCTCTCTGGGCAATGTGTTCCAGTGTCTCACCACCCTCAGTGTAAAGAACTTCTTCCTAATGTCTGATCTAAACCTGCCCTGCTCTAGTTTCAGACCATTGCCCCTCGTCCTATCGCTCCATGCCCTTGCAAACAGCCCCTCCCCAGCTTTCTTGTAGGCCCCCTTTAGGTACTGGAAGGCCGCTATAAGGTCTCCGCGGAGCCTTCTCTTCTCCAGGCTGAACAACCCCAACTCTCTCAGCCTGTCCTCACAGCAGAGGTGCTCCAGCCCTCTGGTCATCATATTAGAATGGGCAAAGGAACGCAGCCCCAAACCCAAACAAAATGACCCTGAGAGAAGGTTGTGTATTTTGACTCATCAGCAATGATGCAGCAGAGAAACAAGCTGCGGAGCGTGACCTTTGTGCAGCGTTGCGCAAGAGAGGTGGTGCTGCAGGGCTGCGTGCGGGCACTGCCCTTGCAAGCAAAACGCACCCCCTGACCTGCAAAACCTTCTCCGGTGGAGCAAGTGCTCATCCCTCCTCTGAATCATGGGGCAGGTGACAACAGCTAAAACATCTGATGGTCTTTTTGAACCAAGCCTGGCGATTACATGGGAGGAGCAGGGTGCAGCAAGGCAGCCTGACAGATGGAGTAAGATGCAAAGTCATGAAGTTCAGTGCTGTCAAAACTTCCCACAGAAAACTTGTTTGCACTGGGCCAGAGCACTTCCCTGAGTCCCATCAGCAGATCCATGTGACGCGATTTGTGCCCTAAAGCCTCTTTGCTATCCCTCCCAAGTTCAGGCTCAAAAATCCATAAATTCACCTAAACCAGCTCTGGAAGGGACTTTTGGAGAATTTGTCAAATTTATTCCACTGCCTCAAAATGGGATCAGCTCTCCTGAAGTGCAGTTTGGCCAACCTGCCCATCGAAACTTCCACCGACGGAGAATCCGAGCCCATCCTGAACCATCTGTTCCACCGCTCCACTCCTCTGGCAATCAGAGGTTAGGAAGTTTTTCCTAACACTTGTTTCCCCTGCTGCAGCTTGAGCTCAGCACTTCTTGGCCTCCCACCCCTGGCCACGGAGAACAGTTACTCCCTTCCCCTCCACAGCTACCTTTGACGCGCTCGAGGACTGTTATTTCTCCTCTCAGCCCTCTCATCCCTAGACTAAACAACCTCATTGCCTTCAGTCTTCCCACGTTTTCTAGGTTTCTGCTCAGTTTTCGGGGCTTTTCTCTGGAATCTCTGCAACCGTTTCCTACTTTTGGTAGAGGGGAGCATCCCGAATCAGGCACGGCACAGCTGAAGATGAGAGCTACCCACTAAAATTCCTTAGGGAGAAGAGAAAAAAAAGAGATCACTTTGCTTAATACCCATTTCGTTGTATTTTGCTGCAGAGTTAAAGGGATGTCCTTTCTTCTCCCCCTGCTCTAAAATTTCCTCCCGATTAGCACTGTGCCAAACCTCACCTGGTACCCCAATGTTTTGAGCAGTGCAAGACTCCTCTGCTCCGGTGGTCCTACTTCAGCCCACATCCCGCATCCTCGTTTAACAAGGATGCTGGGCTTCTTCAGGTGGGATACGAAGGACCTACTTCAGGGACCAAAAGAAGCTCTTCAGCAGGGAGTCCCCCCTAGGAATAGGGCTGCGATCGGTAAATCAGCCTCTTGACCCCCCTTAACCTCTTCTGCTCACCCCACAGGGGACAAGCGGGTCTTCCGATGACCTTGATTAAACTGCTTCTGCTTGATGTAAAAAACAACCACCGACGCGCAGAGCCAAACTCTCCCCCCAGTTGAACCAGCGAGGGGAAAAAAAAAAAAAAAGCAGGAAAGGATTGTAAAAACCAATCCAAGACGAGAAGCTTTTGTTTTAGTCAGAATTGCAGACGTACATCTCAGCCAGACAGAAAATACTCTGACTTCACGGCACATAAATGAGCAGGCAAAGCGCGCTGATGTAATGATGGGAAGCTAAGAGCTCCTCAGCCACGACAGCAATTATTTTTTACATCGCTTTTCCACCCGAGAGCCCACCCCCGAAGCCCATCGTGCCGGGCAGCGGATAGACACAAAACACCGCTCTAAACCCACGTCTAACTCGCGAGACAACAGACAGGCACGTCCAGCGGGAGAGCACCAGGAGACAGTGAGTCAGTACAGACCGGCACAACACGCGCCGGTCTCGGCTCGGCGGTCACACAACTAAAGCCAAGGGGTTTGTTTAGGGATTGGATTTTTTTTTTTTTTTAAATTTTTTTTTTTCATGGGTGTTTTAAGGAGGAGCCAGCAGGATAATTGAAGGAGAGCTCTGTGCTTTGTGGCTGCGTACAAGGAGACCCTTCCACGCATGAAAGTCAGAAGGAGAGAAAGTGGGGACCTGTTGCCTTAGGACAAGGGGGAATGGTTTTAAACTAAAAAAAGGGAGATTCAAACTAGATTTAAGGAAGACATTTTTTACGCTGAGGGTGGGGA
This sequence comes from Larus michahellis, assembly GCF_964199755.1. Classification (NCBI taxonomy): domain Eukaryota; kingdom Metazoa; phylum Chordata; class Aves; order Charadriiformes; family Laridae; genus Larus; species Larus michahellis. The sequence continues at coordinate 217,599,368 of NC_133896.1, forward strand.
GACACTGTCCCAGGTTGCCCAAAGAGGTGGGAGATGCCCCATCCCTGGAAACATCCCAGGCCAGGTTGGACGGGGCTCTGAGCAACCTGATCTAGTTGAAGATGTCCCTGCTCATGGCAGGGGGTTGGACTAGGTGGTCTTTGAAGGTCCCTTCCAACCCAAACTATTCTGTGATTCTATGAAGGTAAGAAAGTGCTTGTCTGGAAAAAAAATATAAAAAATAATAATCAAGCGAGCAGTCAATGGAGCTTGGTGTCCCAAACAGAACAGAGGTGGAAGGTGTCTTTTGATTTCTCTGTTACTTTTGACCTTCAACTCTTTGGTTACCTTTTATTATTAATACTACAGTAGGATCTATAGGGCTCATCTGCGATCATGGCCAAACTCTCTAAGGACTATATGAACCCCTGTCCCCAGTTACGAGGCAGAGAAGAGGCACAATTTGCCTCAACCTTGAAGCAATCATTGTTTGATCAGATGAGCGTCACCCGACAGAAAAGAAAACCTGGAGCCTGGCATTTCCCAGAGCATTGCGCAAAGAGGTCCTACACAAAATATCCCACCATCTCACATAAACACAATCCTCTAAAATGAATCTGCGCGGGTACTGCTGCAAATGCAGATTAATGCTGCGAGGATCGGGGGTGGAGAAGAGTCCCCTTCCCCAACCGCTCGGGGTGGAAGTTAGAAAGAAAATGTAGCACCTTCCCCTCTTGCCAAGGTTCTCCTTGAAAAGTAAAACCAAAACAAAGCCAGGCTTATAAAAGCACGGCATTTCAAGGACAGCATCAGCAACACACCCATGTGCAGACACGTACATTTGAAATGCACTTGTCAAAGAAAAAAAAATAAATCTATCATCTTCCCTGTGTCAATACAGCCAGAGCAGGAACTTCAAACCCGATTAGCAGCATCCTGCAGCCTGAGATTCCTCCTTTGAGGTCTCTAACCAGAATATAAACCAAAGGCACAAGGCAAGTGGTGAAGCCAGCGGCGCAGCGCCTTCCCTTTGAGTCCATGCAAAAGCCGGTGTAACAGCGCGGTGGCGGAAAACGCGCCTTTTGTGCATGAAAACCAAAGTCCAAGCGTGTGGGCTTGTTGCAGATGAAGGCAGGTTTTAGGGGAGCAAAGCCATCAGCCTCAGGCTCTACCACATCTAGCTGCTCTGCACCACTATCGAAGAGCGCAACTCGATCGACGCATCGACACCCTGGATGCACAATGCACTTACAGAAATATTATTATATTGATAATAATGCATTAAAAAAGCAAGGGGATGGGGCACCACCAAGACAGTTAAAGGTCAACATTTTCAAATCCAGCCCCCGATGCAGGAAGCCAGCGTGACTGGAAGGGAAGTCCCACTGACCACAGCGCTGGGACCGCTCCGGCACAGAGATTCCCCTCGAGTGACATCTGCCGAGCCATGGCTTCCTGCCCCGCCGGGGCTGCGTGGGACGGCCGGGCACATCTCAGCACAGCCGCGTTTCCTCTTGGGGGAACGAGGATGTTTTGAAAACATAGGTGGCTTGCAAAGCACTTTGGGATGTTATCTGGATGAAAAGCACTCTTACGCACATCGATAATTAGCGCTAACCGCCGGCGTGTCACACCCTCGTGTAGAGCATTTAGCAGATTTATTCAGCTCTCGCCGGAATGCCGGAGCACAGGCTGGATATTCAGAAGGCGATGTGAGTGCCCTTTCACGGGGCAGATGCTGGGGAGCTAACGATGTTTGATGAGTTAAGGCCACTGGTGACTCAGGATCAGCAATTAGTTGATTTCTGCGGGAGGAAGGTGCTTTGCTCCATTAAGCTAAAAGCATCCTCCACAGTTCAGCATGCACAAAGTCATTCTGTCCGTCTCCCAGAAAGCCTGCCGACATACATCAGGGGTTTCATATTTCCCATGTAAACACCCAGTTTTACCATTGTCTCAGCACATTTCGGGGGGACAGGGAGCGAAAGAACCGGATTCCCTCGCAGCTCCACCCAAGCCAACCTGATCGTCCCTCAAAGGGGACCAGGCACACAAGGAAAGGATTGCCACGAGCGACCGGGCACGCGGTCTAACGCAATGGGATGTGGCACTGCTGAGATCTGCGGGGCTGCACCCATTTCGGACAGGGCTAATAACACCGGATCACAAATGGGATATTCCTCCAGCCCTGCGCTAGCTTGTGATAGAGCACTACAGACATCCACCTCCCTCTCAAGGGTAGGCAGCGATGCTTCCATCAATCAATAGCAGGCACTGGGGAGACACCAGCTGCACTTATTCTCCCTGCCGTTCCCAAAACCCATGCCGGCAAAAGCAACTGGATTAAAGGACAATTTGGCTGGTGGCCCCCTAGGGAGAGCATCCAGCTCTCTCCCGGAGGCTGCTCCTAGCCACCCGAAGCCTGGCCGAGGTTGGTCACTGGAGTCAGGGAGCGGGACCCCGGCTTCATCCCGGGGAGCAATGTGCCGAGTCATAGGACGGCAGCTCGACGTTGCCGCGTTTCTGAGCTTTAAAGCTCGGCGAGCCCGTCAGGCGGAGGGCGCAAAGAACAGTTATGTCTTTCAATGAGTGGGGAATGTGACAGAGCCGGCATTTGGACCCTCTTTTTACAACTTCTTTGAAGTGTTTGATCTCTGCCGCTAATGACACAACAGGCTATCGAAGCGCTACTGGTGCTATCTTCAAAGGGTTTCAACGTTAAATCATTAATAGGAACCGTGCGCGGGGAGGGGGCATGCGACCGTTATGGGGGTGTTGTGGCGGGGGGGGGGGGGGGGAGGGCGGGAGTAAGATCCGAGATGTATTATCACCTTTACTCTTTGGAACAAAGGTATTCCCAACCTCCCCTAAAAAAAACCAACACGACTCCAAAGGCGGGGGTGTGACAGTCGCAGGTCCCGGCTGAGCCCGGCCACCGCGGGGCGCAGCGAGAACTGCCCCCAAACCCGCGTCCCGCTCCAGCCCGAGCTTGGGGGGGGGGGGGTGTCTCGGAGATGCTTCCACCCCCCTTTTCCCCCAGCAGCTGGGACCCACCACCAACCCCTCCCAGCCCGGGCAAGTGCCACCCCCCCTCTCCTTGCCCAGCCTCCGCGGCGCCGGGCGAGGCGGCTGCAGGTGCAGCGGGGCGGGCGGGCGGGCGGCGGCTAGGGGAGGAAAGGAGAAGGAAAGGGAAAAAAAGAAGATCCCGGGGTAGAGAGATGAGAAATGGGGAGGGTTGAGACTTACGTATCTCCTTAACTTCTTCTCCGGCGGTGACTTTCGGAGCCAGCCCGAACACACGACCTCCCCGCCGCTCATCGCGGCGGCCGGGCGCTGCCTCCCCCGGCGCTCAGCGCCGGCAGCGCCGGCCCATGGAGGGCGATGGGTGGGAGGATGGATGGATGGATGGATGGATGGGTGGGTGGATGGATGGATATGGGGGGGTGGTGGTGGGGGGGGGGGGGCGAGGAGCGCCTCCCCCCCGCCGCCGCCGCCGGGCTGCGAGCGGGGAAAGCAGGAAACTGGCTCCTTCCCCGGCTCACCACGCCTCCCGCCCCGCCAGCCCGCTTTAAAGATACAAACCCCGCGGGGAAGAGGGGCTGCCCGCCCCCCCGGAGGCTTCCCCGCCGCCCGGGAGGGGCTGCTTCTCCTTCCTGACCGCCCCCCCCCCCCCTTCCCGCCTCCCCACCACTATATAGAAACTTTACACATACCGCAGCGCTCCGTCTGCATGGCAGCGCTGCCTTCATCAAAAAGTCGCCCCCCCCCCCGCCCCTTACCCTCCACCAAACCCGGCCGCTGTGAGGTTTAATCACCCCAGGACCCTTCCCCTCTCATTGATGGAAAAGACCCTTCTCACCCCGAAAAGGAGATGCTGGCTTTCGCCCCGCTGCGCCCAGGGGCTCCTGTGCGAGAGGAAGGTGCCATAGGAAAACAAAGAGGTTGAGTAAGAAACAGCCAGACACCAGTGATAGCAAAAAAAAAAAACACCTCCTGGATGAAAAAATAAAAAATAAAAAAAAAAAAATGAGGGGAATCGATGAAAGCTTCATATTTTGTTATTGATTTTTAAATAATGGAGCTGTGCCCACTGAAAGGGGATTTGACTGCCACTGGAGTCTCATGCAGACAAGCCACGTTTCGTATTACAGCGTATTATACCCCGGCTGAGATAAACTATCATATTCCACATCTAGAAACACTGTACATTTAAATGTCTGATCCTTTCCCCAGCTCAGGTAGCGAAAAAACTTCCCTCCACAGCCCTGCGAGTGGGATTATCCTTCTGCTGCATCCTTAGAACCAGAAACCTGGGCATGGCACCCGTAAAAGCCGAGTCCTCCCAGCCCACGCCACGCTCACGGAAAATACGCTTATTAGGAAAATACAACTGGGGGTTGTTTGCTGGGGATGGATTTCTGAGACCTGTCTGTATACGGCAGCTCTGCCCCAAACCTGCTCGGGCACATTCAGTCATTCCTGCCTCAACTTCCCGGCCTGTCCAACCTCCTTGGGCAGGGACGGTCTCTCCTTTACGTGTTTGTGCCGGAGCTGGTGCAATAACAGCTCCAACGCTGGCTGGATGCTCTATGGTACGTCAAAAAAACAACAATCTTTTATAGAATGCCGCTCACGCGAGGATCTTGCATCACTTGAGAGCAGTAATTACAACTCCCGGTGCCTCTGGGAGGTAGGCACGGCACCTCTTTGCAAGATGGGGACAGCACAGTTAAGCCATATGTTGTTTATCATCTTTGTGAATACATAAGAGAGGGGAATAACCCCTTAAAGAGCGAGTATGTTATTTGTGAGGAATGTATTTTTTCAACAGCTTTGTTTTTCTTTTCCTGCCAGTGAAACGCAAAGGCTAGAAATGATTTTTCTACCTTTTCACTGCCCAAAGGAAGGGCTTGATCTGAGTCAAGCGCTGGGAAATCTCTGTGCAGACGGTGGCTATGGTCAGCTCAGCTAACCCATCTCTGCCGATGGAGTCAAGGGCAGGGGAGGATGGAGAGGCCAGTTCTGCACCGGCACCAGCCGGCATCGCCTTACTCAGTGCTCTGGAGTTCCATCCATTCACCCTGCACGAGAGCGAGAGTCTCAGCCGCAAACTCTCCCGGGTTAGAGGCCACTTTGCGCATCCACAGGGAAAACTGCCTCCTGGTGACCTGCGCTTGAGAGATCTTCCCCAAACCCAGGGCAGTTTCAGGGAGGCCAGTGACCTACTGGCGATTTATGAAGACCTAACTGAGAGCAGAGCATCGCGATTAATGCGTAGGTATCGTGCAAAGCCGTTCCATGGGGTGCGTTAATGATTCACAGGTCAGGAATTCGCTCATACTGACACCAAGGCAAAGCGGTATCAGTTTGAAAACCAGTTGCGGAGAACCCCGTCCGCATTTTTATGTTAACAACTTTCACCACGCACACTTCATTTGGGCGATGGATGTTTTAAACAAATGCTCCATAATTATTATCGTGTGAATTGGAATGGATTATTCTACATATTCCGTCGCAGCCTTTGGTTTATTACCCTGCTCCCTTGCTGTGCTCTCCTTTCTCTCCACTCATCCCCTCTTCTGGATCGCATTTACTGACTTGATTATACCACAAGATATATCTGAACGGTGTCCAAAACATGAAGCACCCCTGCAAATTCTTTTTTTCATGCCTTTGGCGATGCCTGTTGCAAAAACCTGACACATGTAGCTCAGATTGCCGGGACTTTGGGGCTGGGAAACAGGTTGCCTTTTCTGTATGCTTAAGTACGTTGCCATCTCAAATGTGAAATATGTTTAAAACAAAGACGCTCCATGTGAACATGTCTCCCTAATTCCACCGTGGCTGTACTCAGGGTGGGAACAGCGAGTTAATTCTGGCCTCGGGCTGCCAGATTACATATGATCCAATGTATGTAACGTTGCAATGCCTTATAATGCTGGCCCCGCTTAAAGCATTTGGCCAGAAATACAAATATTACTCCCAGTGCCTCTAGGAGTTAAAGACGATGGATGTCGTGAACGCGGCTCTGATTTGGCAGCGCTTGCACGTTCGTAACAGTTTTACCAACTTCAAGCTGTTCCTCCAACCGGCAGCGGAGACTGAACTCGGGCTGGCCCCAGCTGACTGCGTAAATCTCCGGAGTCTGAGCTAACAGCCAGCAGCCTTGGCGGAAAACTGTGAAAACCACATCCTCGTGTTGGAAAAACGCGATGAGGGAGTTATACGAAGCCATTGAGAATTTGTCTCTGCCAGCAGGAGCAACTGCAGAGGGAACAGCAGAATTAGCAGGCATAGCAAGGGAGAAATTAAGAGATGCCATGTAAGAAATCATATTCCTCGCACAAGGGTAGGGCAGGAAGAAAAACATTTTTCCAAGGAAAAAACCCCTTGTGCCGCGTGTTTAACGTGCTGGGGCGCACGAAAAAGATTACACTTTGTCCTGCAGAAACCTCCGGGGTTTTTAATCACAACCTTCAGTGTGCTTCCTTGCTCTTGGCTGAAACCGAAATCTGTGAAAGATCAGAACTTCTAAGAAAGAAACCACAATGCCCACCGCTTCCCCGGCCGGCTCCAAATTTATTTAAATGAGCTGTGCCATCTACCGACCGAAGGGAGGGCTGCAGGCAGAGCAATTGCCCCCCTGGCCGCGGGTCGCTGGGGCGAGCAGCGGGGATGGATGGAGACGCTGGGCATTTCCTGGGGATTAGGGACCAGCTGGCCGAAATGCTTCGGGCTACTTGCCCCAGCCAGGCACTAATCCCTTGGAAATGCCCTGTACTGAGGTTAATATAAACTGAAACATGCCGGGGCGGGGGTGGGGGGAAGCTTTAAAAATCTGCTGTGCTGCTTGGTGCTGCATGCCCGCTTGTCAATTCCGAGCGAAGGCTTGGTCTCATGAGATCCAGCTCCACAACAATAGGACCTGACTTTATCTTCACGAGACAGTTCCTGCGGCAGAGCTAGATGGAAGCAGCTTTTTTTTTTTTTTAGTTCATGAAGAATTTTCAAGGTTAAAAAAAAAAAAAAAAAATAATCACCTCTTTCAAGAACTCGAGTCTTTTCAAGCCGGCCACCCTCCGTAAAGGAGCAGAGCGAGGCCCCCAAAAAACGCCGCGAGCGAAGCCAAACCACAAGACGGTCCTTTCCTCGGGGTGACAGACAGTGGCTCCAGCAGCACTGGCTGCTTTCCATGAGCGGGAGGAATAGTAGCACAGGATGCTTTGATCAGATAATGAGACAGTTTGAAGCATCTTCACTACAGCGTTCCGGCAAAGACAGGGGCATCAGAGCTCCGATGCCTTAATGGAGACTCAAAAGAGAGAGAAGGGAAGAGATGACTCGCCGGTGTCCGAGGCGCACACGCTCCCTTGGACTTGATGGCCCAGTTGCTAGTGGTGGCGATGGGAAAACAACAGAGAAAATCTGCTTTGTCCTCCCTCTGGCAAAAAACAGCACATCCCATCGAGAATGGACGCAGGACCGCCGGGCAGCACGGGGAAGGGACCGGGATGCTGAGCCGGACGGTGCCTGTGGATGCAGACACTTCCAGTCCTTGCCCTTGAAGATAATTAAATGGGTTTTCCTATTTGGGAACAGGAGTCCAAACTGAAGCCCAGTCCTTGCTTCCCTCGGGAAACTGGACAGTTAGAAGTAATTTTGCCTGGAGCTGAGCTGGGGCAGAACGCTACTGAAATATTTCTCAATTTTGGACCCAGAGAGAGCTTCTTCGTGCCTGCTCCTTCCTTCTAGGATGGATGAGTTCCTCATGCAAACTGGATCCATGCTTGGATCCAGATACATTTTTGGCAGCTACCTTTACCCATTTTATCCCCGCCCCGCCCCCCCCCCCAATTTATGCAGTTTCCGCCATGGAAGAGAAAGAAACTGGGAGTTTTCCTATTTTTTTCTCACCTTCTCAAAACAGAAAACCATTGTAGCGTTGCTCGGTGGAAAGAGCACCAGGCAGTGCTCCAGACACGGCCCCTATTCTGATTTAAGCATAAAGGCCACTTCATCCTTGTTGTGGTGTTTTTTGGTTTTTTTTTTATTCCTGATGAGCCCAGAAGCTCTGTATGGAAAGGACTCCCTCTACGGACACTATTTGGCACAATGGGGCTTTGACTGCAGCTGGGCCCAGGGCAAGCAACCATAAAACAAATGATAATAAAAGAAGGAGGGAGAAATCTTCGCCAGGCTCCCCTGCCTGTTTACCCGACCCCGGTACACTCTCACATCCTTAGGCATGACTTCAAGAGCAGATGGTGCTCTGTGGTAGAGCAAACGAGCAATTATCCTCCTGACACCCCGCAAGGCCACCCCGCATGCGATCGCAAGAAGTTACTTCACCCCAAGCTAAGAGCTGTTGTCTGGCTTTTCAGCATAATTGGATGTAATCAAATTTAATTTGGTTGGTGCCGTAACTCTGAAGACTTTTGTAACTGGATTACTGTCAGCTCAACGGTCATGTGCCATTATATTTGCTGGTCAAAACAGAAGCCAGAATAAAAACAGATGCTTTCCTCCTACTCCTCCTTCCAGCGACACCCCTTCAGGATATGAGCTTGCACTGCACAGGCAATATAATGAACTAAAAATTCTATTAGAAGAAGGAAGTCATTGCTGTGATATGACGTTCAAGCCCATCCTAGAAAGTGTAAATTATTTAGAGTATGTATCTATGTTGGTTTACAATTGTGGACTATGCACAGCTTAGAGCTAAAACTACTGGAGCATAGACCTATGACGCTTTGAGACATATAAATCTTATTATTCTTACTGTACAAGTAGGGAAGCGGAGACCATGAGCAGGAGTGAATGGCTGACGAGGAAGGAGTCCCTCGGTTTCCACTGCACGTCACCAGCTGAGAATAAAGAACACACAAAATACTGTGTTTACAGCCGGTTTAGAGCTCTACTACAGGTAATCTATAGGTGAGAGCAGCAGCTGATAAATGTGGCGCAGCCAGCAGCACAGACCTTATTTTCAGACCCCCCAGCTCCTACCAGTACTAAGTCACGGAAGCAGCTTGTGAAAGCCTGTTCCCATCACACTTTGGGTCAAATTTTGCAAATTCAAGAGCCTGCGGTTTTTTTCTAATGCCCCCGGAATGCTGAGGGTTAAGACACACCGATATCCTCCCGACAGATGCTGAGGCCGGGCAAATGGAGACTGAAATACGGCACTATTTTAACAGCGAAAATAATCACTGGAGTAACGCGCGGAGGTGATACGCTCTTGTGGTTTCAAAGCGTTTTAGGCCGTTTGGAGGCATAGGAAGCCTATTAGATGTCTCACTGAAATGTCGATTGCATTTTAAGCAGACACCTCCTAAAAATCGGTTCAATTTTGAACTGCAGATCAACCGTAAAAAGAGTAAAAGTGCAAAGAGACTTCCCTGAGATCTGCGGCAAAGGAAGCTCTTCAGCTCCAAAAGCTACAGAGCAGCCACCCTCCCAGCTGAACGCTGTTACGCCGTAGAGGCGGGCGTACGCATCTCTGGTTCTGGCCAGATGGCTATTTTGAGTTTCTAATGATCTGGGAAATGAACACTTGATAATATTCTATCTCAGAGGGCTTAGCACAAACTTTCTTCCTTTTTTTCCGTACCAGCACTGTTACAGATGGTACCGGATCTCAACCAGGGACTGGAGTAACACGGTCCTAAAACCGCCGTGTTTTAGCATGTACTCCAAGGAGTCGGGAATGCAATCCTGCCCGGCAAGTCATCCATCAAGTTCGTTAACAAATAGGCTCATTAAATTCGTTGAATACTTGAAACCCTGTACTTTCTAAATCACCATAAATGCTAATAATTTATTAATGCCGTTAATAATAATGGAATTTGAAAGGCTGTTTGAAGGCATTGTATAACCCAGGCCCTCAGATTTGATTTGCATGGTTATTTGGGTTTTGCGGGTGGCAGCATTCAGACGCGTAGGGTGATGTGGAAAAGCACCACCCGTGAGTATTTACGGAGAGGCACCTAAAGCACTCCCTTCCCAGCACGTCAGCTGCTGGGCACAGCCCCTTCTCGGCGGCTACGATGCGGTGTACGCACTGTTGGGCAAGCCTGAACGACACACGGCCATTTCTCTATACTAAACCACTGTGGAGGTCATTTCAAGTGCTTCATGGAGATGCCATCGTGTGACTCCAACGTGCCAGAAATGAGGCCTCACCGGGTACAGCGATGCCAGAAGCTCTGCAGTAGGTAAGCACTCCCAGCTGGATCTCCTGGAGCTGCGAACTGGCCACTGCCTGAGCACGGATTTTAGAATGGCTTGGGTTGGAAGGGACCTTGAAGATCATCTGGTTCAACCCCCCTGCCCTGGGCAGGGACACCTCCCCCTAGACCAGGTTGCTCCAAGCCCCGTCCAACCTGGCCTTGAACCCCTCCAGGGATGGGGCAGCCACAGCTTCTCTGGGCAACCTGTTCCAGTGCCTCGCCACCCTCACAGTAAAGCATTTCTTCCTAATATCCAATCTAAATCTCCCCTCTTCCAGTTCGAAGCCATTACCCCTCATTCTACCACTACAAGCCCTTGTAAAAAGTCCCTCTCCAGCTTTCTTGTAGGCTCCCATTTTCTGTAACTTTCATGCAGAAATGGGAGAAACCTGTTCTCAACTCAGGCAGAGGAGCCTGGAAATCTAACCCTGATCCTAACTCCGGCTTTGCTTCCCTCCGTAGCTCCGGCAAGTCCCTTCATCTGCACTTTTCTGCGCTCACCTGGAGCACCGGGTTTCTCACAGCTGTGTGAAAAGCCCTGGCAGCACCGCCACAGAGAGCTCAGTAAGCCCTGAAGTTCTCTAGGGTGGGTGTCCCGCTGTCGCCTGCTTGGACAGGCAGCCTGTGGCCACGCATTCATCAACAGAGCGGCCGCAAAGCCGAGGGACACGCAGAAAACGGGAGACCTGTGTCTCCGAAAGATACGGATCGCAAGCCAGATTCACAAGGCTTAATCACGGTGTACTGAGCGCTTAGAGCCCACGATCTTCAAAGCGCCATGCAGACGGCACTGAATTAATGCTCAAAAATCACTCTGGAGGTAAAGACATCATAGAATTATCATTGCAAAGTCATTGTGTCCGTTAAATACAATTATTTTCCCTTGTGGCTGGAAATCTAGCAACTTTTGGAAGTCAAGGCAGATAGTACAGAATATTTCAATACGGAAACTTAGGCGTTTATCTGAATTATCAAGGCCGCCTCCCAGACCACACTAAGATTTTTTCTGGGCAAGTTGTGTACTCTTTTGCCAGCAACCCATACAATCGGCGACTTCTGAAAATTTAGACCTCCATTTTTACAGCACATAAAAGTATCGGTGCATCAACCCGCTGAAGACAGTGAGAGATACAGCTATTGGCGAAGAGCAAAAAGCGAGATCAAGCTTTGCAAAGAAAATTGAAGATGTACTCTGTTGGCTGCCTCAATTTATTCACAAAAAAAATCAGTTGTAAGAGTAATAAAAATAAACAGCAGGATTGCTATCTCTGAAGGGCCTGGGGACATACAGGGATAGATAAAAGTCACTGAAGCACAGTCTAGGATCTTAGAAATGCCAAAAATGCGTCTGAAACCGGATCAGTTGCAAACATCCTGCCTTGCTCCTGGTGTGGCAGAGAACCCAAAGGCAAACAGAGGGAAGTCTCGTGGGGAAGCGCCGAGCAAGGATTGGGGTGATTTGGGTCAGTTCCATGGTTCTGCCGCCACACGTCTTCCATAACCTTGGGCAAGCGGCTTAATTGCTCCATGCCTCAATTTCCCCGCAGTAAAACAGCGTCGGCGATAAGAGCAACAAGGATCCTGAAGTCATTTCATCCACATTTCACCCATTATCGAGCCCGCAATTTCTGATGGAGCTAGCGTATGTCTTTTAAATGGCCACACCGTCCTGTCTCTCTCCTGCCCTTTATGCGAAAGCTCTCCCTTTACAGCATCTTTGCCGAACACCTTGTGCAGCCGACACCGAGACACAGCTGTAGGACAGATAATAATACATTTCACAGCAGCAGTAAAACAACAGGAGCCATAATTTCTTTGAACTCTGGGTCAAACTTGTTGTTAGCCAAGTCTGTAAGAACTCGTATAGTAAATTACATACGTCTCTTTACCAGCAGGATCATAAAATAAAACTTTACAATCCTTCCGAAGGTCACGGCTCTGGAACGAGCAGTAAGACAAAACAATAAATTCACCCCTGAGACCGCCATTCTTGTGGCTTCGGCAGCTTTGGTTAGATCTGAGGAAATTAGGACTTTGTCAATCTTTATACAAAGTCTTTCTTCTTTCTCCTTTGGACCCATCTCCCAGTTCTCCCTAAGCGTAAGGCAGAGGCTAAACCAACAATAATAACGACTGTTATTGGTTTCAGCAGCAGCAAAGCCACATTTATCTCTATACGCACATTTAATGGAAACAATGACCAAAGTGTTTCTTGGCAAATTATTCCCCTTCTCCCCCCGAAGCAAAACACATCTATAAGCTATTTCCAAAACAATCAATATTAGTCCAGCAAGCAAAAACTGTACGTTACGTTTCCCGTCAAAGTTTTGGCATTCCCTCAAACAAGTGATGCTTTATAAATGACAACGACTGCCAAATACAGGGGAGAGAGGACCGCTGAGCTGGGCACCTTGCTGCTTATCCCTCAGGTCGACGGGCTGGAATACGAGTAATTCAGTTAAAATCCCTGCGCCGGTCTGCTGGCCTTGAAACTTTTGGCCCAGTCATGTATCTTTTCCTTTCTGCTTGTACAGGAGCTAGTACAACGGTCCAAGATCTAGACACTGCCATGGTATCACAACATAAATCATAAGGGAGAGAACAGCAATCTCTACTACAACCTTCAGAGCACGCATTTGCTCTCCTTTGGATTTAAAAGCGAAAAGGCTGAGTCATGGTGTTGCTTCCATGGGTATTATTTTTTAAATTAAAAATAGAGTACTTCAGGATACTTTGATCCCGCACATAAAAATCTTAAGTAAAGGGATTGTCTGATATTCTTCGAGTGAAAATAAAGGTTTTCCTCTAAACACTCCTCTGAGAGGCTGGCATTTGGTTATGCAAAGTTTATGGCATTGCTCTTTTATTCCCAGCGGTGTTGCTCTCCCATCACCCCGTCCTAATGCTGCAAAGCCACAGACGCAGTAATCAACGACACCGATTCTTTCTTCTGAAGCTCAAAGTGAAGACAAACCTGAAAAGAGGCAGTGCCGGCTGCTGAGGAACCGAAACTTCAAGAAATACTTACTGAAAGGACGCTAGAAGAGACCGTGCTGGTCACCTGGGCTCGAGAGCTGACCGCTCACCGCACTGCGAACACCCCAGTACTGCTGTGCACGTTCAGGCTAAGAGATGATTCCTGTGTGCAAAGAATAACAGGGTTTGGTTTTTTTTATTTGAAGAACAGTCAGAGGTTTTATCTGGCTTCAGCCATTGCCGAAGCGCAGACTCTAAGCGAAGATGTAGCAAAGAAAATGGCTTAAATCGAAGAAACTCGGAGTGCGTTTCCCTGCCTACACGTCCAAGAGGAACGACCTCCCCTGTCCTCCAGATTAACTTCCGTTTCACTCTGGGAGAGGAGATTCGAAGGAAATACATGACATTCCACATGGAAATCCCAGGGAAAACATGTCGCATTCCTCGGCAATACCAGCCGATGTTATATATACATAGCACGAGGCGAACAATGCCAGCCTGGAGGGAAAGAGCGGCCCCCACCCTTGCTGGGTACCCATAAATCAAGCTTCTCACACTAACGTCAATCCCGGTATTAACCCTAAGCGGTGCCATCATACACGCGGACCTCAGCCTCCACCTTCTTCTCTTTCCCACCACTAGGAAAGACAACGCATGTTGTTGAAGGCTGTTTCCAAGACTGGACAACCCTTTCTTCTCCCTTTTGAGCCTGAACATTCACCTGGTTAGTTTTGTTGGGAACAACCCAGCCCTCCTCCTGCTTATTCTGCCAGATTACTGATGGTAGTGTTTTGGATGAGCTTTTAGACCCAAGGGCAATGCCCCCTTAGCTCAACCCTGCCCATCGGATCTCCAACTCACTGAGTATATTTGAATGAAACAGAAATACGTGTAGAAGACTGGGGAGAACGCTCCTCTTGGATGCATAGTCAGAAACGCACCCAGAAGCACTTATGGTGCATCGTTGCTACATCTTCCTTAAACGTGGGCCTTCCTGCAATGGTTGCTACCAGAAAAAAACAAACAACAAACCAACAAACCCAACCCCAAACCAAAACAAAAATCCCAAACTTTTGACATTCTTTCATATACCTACCTATCTATAAATCAAAGGTTCAAATTTTCCTTCTGTCCTGCAACAACCTTTGATCAAGGCAAAGAATGAAGGGTGGGTCATACCAGTCCTTGGTTCTTGCAAGCTGTCACCTCATATAAGGGCCTGACAGCCACTCTGCGAGCCTGTTTGAAACAGTCCTCCTGTCCTTCCCTGTAACTTGTGACTCACGCCACATCATCCTACAACTTTTTGGCACCTTCCATTGTCTTCTTCTCTACACCTTGTTTTTCACCTGTTGTTGTTTAGCCCCACCCTGCCCATCAGGGCTGGCGTCTCCCAGGGTGATCAACCACCTCCTGCTGACACCAGCCCAGCCGATGCCAAACCCAACAGAGCCAGCCCAGAGCTGCCGTGGGGATGAGGGAGCAGAGTGGACGGGAGATGGTTTTGCCAGCCACCCACTCTCTTTTCAGCAGATGGGCTTCCAGTTCAAGCACTCTCATGTACAGCAACTGTGACAGAACCAGTGACTAAGGATCTCAATAACGACATCTGCTCATGGCGAGTTATTTAGCAACATGGTGTGGATGGGGCTGGTTGGCAGCTGTACTCTTTCCACATCTTTCTGCTGAGAGAAGTAATTCCAAAACATAAAAGCCAGCAATAAGAGTTAAAGCAATGCATTGAAAGGAATCAGAGAAACACAGAATGTGTTGGGTTGGAAGGGACCTTTAAAGGTCCTCTAGTCCAACCCCCGAGAGAGATGGTCCAAATGCAGGAAGGCACTCGGGTGTCTGATGTAGGAACTTCTCCGTGGTTTCGAAGGCAAGGCAGGTGCTTGAACCGTTTCGTGGAAGCAGACTTACCAACTCAGGCTGTACCAGGAAACGCAAACCAGCAAATGCACAGTTAACACCTGTCTAATCAAGCAGATGAAGGAGATACGAAAAAGAATCTCGACGTGCAGGGAACGTCTCAGTGCACGGAACAAACACCGCAAAGCAATGACCTTGTGGTGATGTTCGCGTGATTGTAACACGTAAGAGTCCCAGCCACGGACCAAACTGAAACGTGGCAGGTGCCACGTGACATAAATACATATTTTTAGATACTCCAGGTGCAGTATTATATGGCCCTTCCAGAGCGAACTGTGACTGCAATATTACCAGCGCAATGCTATTTGATTACTATTTTTCAATCTCTTTCATCTACTTGTAAAATAAAGTCTTCAGGGCTGTTCTGCAGCCACTTCATGTCATATGTGGCAATTTGCACGGGGTTCGTTAGCAATAAGGCCGTTACCTTGCTTTTTCTCTTTATATATATTGTTTATACTGCAGCTGTCTTGGGCTCCCGAGTAGTAAGCACTATGCAAATGACCATTTGCTGGATTGCGATAATTTGGAAGGGAAGAGGGATGCTGGAAACACTCCGTTCAAGTCCCAAATAAACCACTGGTTTCCAATTGCCTTGGGCAAGTCACTTGATCTGCCCTTACTCCCGTCTTCAGAACAGAAATGAATATTTCTTTACCTGGCAAGGAAGCTGAGGGCATAAACCCACTGACGGCTGCACGGAGTTCAGATCCTATGGTGATAAGGAGTTCAGATCCTACAGTGATAAGCAATTACTTAATACACATGCGATGCTTGGGAGCACATGTTGGTTGTTTCAAAATATAGACAGAACTGCTTGGTCCGATGAGCACATGAGAGATTTTCTCAGTAACAGCAACAAAAAAGCAAAGCAACAACAAAGAAACCACCAATAAACTGCAAGTTGGCTCCGGGGAGATGAATGAATTTCTCATCTAACTGAACATTTACTTCTGCTATGAACATGTGCTCTCTTGGAGACAGAAAACAGCTGTCTCCCACAGAAGTTGTGCAACTAATTTGGGTATACAGAAAAGGAAAGAGCTACCAAAGACACTGAAGGAAACACTGTGATGGTGAGCGCTACAGTTTTATAACAGAAGAAGAAACCATACAGAGTTACGAAACAACCCAGCGTACATCTTTATTGATGATTCACAAAATCAACATCATGCACCTAACGCGCTCCAGCAGTTCCAACGTGACATTCTTCCTTGCTAGGTTTGGCTGATTTCGCCAAGGTAAATAATATTTGCTTTTAACTCGGAGTGGGGAGAACCATGCTTTATAGTAGCTATTTCATAAGAGCAAGTGCATCACAGCCATAACAATACTTCACCGTTTTATAACACTCTGTCTTCAAAGCACTGTGCAGGCATTTAATTAAAGCCTATTAAAGCCTCACAGCAGTCCTGGCTCCCAGACCATTTTAGGTCACACCTCCTTATTAATATTTCACATAAACCCCCCCACTACCTCCCAACAACACTTATTCAGTACTTCAATGTCTCGTACTGGTCTCGCGAGAATCTTAACCCTTAAGTTAAGTGGGATTTATTAACACTCCTGAAGCGCACTGAAGACATGAACTGCCATCAAACTGACTGCAAGTGTGCTTCCGTAGTCTCAACAGAACATAATTTTCAATATTCAATTCGATTTTCAGTATTAAATTTACCAAGGGTTTCGCTGATATAAAAATTAGCTTGATTTCCTATTAAAACACACTTGTTCGTATCCTAATACGTTATATACGTATCGTCGCACCAGCAGTTTTCTCCACCTGAGTCAAGTGCCGAGCTACAGGAGACAGGAGTGAGAAAACCTGGGGAAAGGAATAACGTCTTTGATATTGTCAACTCCCAAGATGTACTGCAGGTAGCGTTCAAATCCCATTCCGAAGCCTCCATGAGGAACTGAGCCGAATTTTCGGAGGTCTAGATACCTGTAATTTAAACAGACAGTTACATTTGCAGCACGGTTATGCCGATGTAATTACAGCCAGCTTTCTATCTAGGGTTTGGCTTTCTTTCCATCTTAATTACTTCCCTTTGACCCTAACCACTCTGGATTTCTGCCAACACAGCTGGCGTTGGTCAAGGGTGTGAAGAGGTGCAGTTCCCTGACAGGCGGAATTGTTTTAGCAGAAACCCCAAGTGTAAATGCATTTTAACCAGCGTAGCTCTGCTTTGCCAATACACTAGGGCCTGTTTTCTTTAGGAGCAAGAACTCATTTGGGTAAGGAGAACAGTTTTAACATCACGCCTATGCTCACACTGAGAGCATCTTTGGAAGTTTTAGTATCTACAATATTCCTAGCAGAGGCACAAACCCAGGTTCCTACAGAATCACAGAACATTTCCACCGCCGGAGGTGGGAGTCGCCTGCTTGGGAGTGTTTAGCCTTTGCCATGCTTGCGCTGAAATCTGCCCTACAATAAATTCTTTCATTTTCTGTTTTCTTTTCAATAGTCTAAGTCATTTCACTTCCCGTAATTTCTTCAGAAGCTTAAATAGGTCTTGCCGTCTGCTGAATATTCCTTCAGATTTTTTTTTTCCTTTTAAGGTTAATTATGATGGCTTTTTATTGCTTTTTCCCCAATCAACTCTTACAGACTGATTCATCTACTTCCACGGTACGTCAGCAAAAAATCTTGGACATAACTTCTCCAAAAATGAGCTCTGGAACAAGACACTTCATTTTGGAGAACAGCACCTGTTGTGTACAGAAAACTCAGAAAATGTTTGGAAGCAGATATTCCAAATATATGAGTGTTGACAAGATATGATGGGTCTTCTTTAGAGTTCCCCATTTCCCAGCTGGACTGTAGTCGATGTGATACACCGGAACAATATTTACAGCTATAAATTGTCACCAACAGTTTTATTTTAATAGGGGGGAAAAACATCTCAGTGGTTCTATTGATTTATGGGGCCACTTCTGAGCTCGCTGAGGCCACAAAGTTATTCTTCTTTATACGAATGCACGAGGAAGGGATTGAGTGACTCCAGATGTATTACACCCCTCGAAACTTCGTGTTTGAATATTTCTTCATCCCAGTTTAAAAAAAAAAAAAAATCAAGTACATTTAAATATAAGTATATAGGTATGTTTTAACTAAGAGTGGAGGGGAAAAAAGCACTGTGAAAAAAAATTAAAATTGGATTGATTGCAATAAATGGCTTCCCAAATTTTAACTACTGTTAGTGAAACGCAAGGAAGAAGTGTATTTTATAGTCTGTGTATATATGTATTTATATATGTATATATACATATTTATATGCAAAATATACATTATATATATTTAAGTATACTTGCTTAAAAACAGATACATATATAAAGTGTACTTGCTTGGAGTTGCATGTGCTTCAGAATTTTGTTGGCTGGAGAGACTACATTTTAACAGAGTGAAGCCAAAGCAACGCCACTGCTCACCTCTACTTGCAAAATAGAAATATTCTCCAGCAAATTCTACAGCTGCAGGAGATCACCCTGGCAGACTCCGTTTGACAGTATGCTTTTTATACCATGAAATATTATTTTTCCTTGCAGTTCATTAACAGTAGTTAAAATTTGGGAAGCCGTTCATTATACTCAATCTTCAGGTGTTTTTTTCCCCGCAATGTTTTTTCTCCTCCGCTCCACTGACCAAGCACTAAAACCAGAAGCAGAACTTCACAGAATCATAGAACTTAGAATATGAATTCTTAGTACATGGAATATGAGCCAGCAGTGTGACCAGGTGGCCAAGAAGGCCAACAGCATCCTGGCCTGTATCAGGAACAGCGTGGCCAGCGGGACTAGGGAAGTGATCGTCCCACTGTACTTGGCACTGGTGAGGCCCCACCTCGAGTGCTGTGTTCAGTTTTGGGCCCCTCACTACAAGAAAAAACACTGAGGTGCTGGAGCATGTCCAGAGAAGGGCACCAGAGCTGGTGAGGGGTCTGGAGCACAAGTCTTGTGAGGAGCGGCTGAGGGAGCTGGGGGTGTTCAGCCTGGAGGAAAGGAGGCTGAGGGGAGACCTCGCTCTCTACATCTCCCTGAAAGGAGGTTGGAACCAGATGATCATAGAATCATAGAATCATTTAGGTTGGAAAAGACCCTTGGGATCATCGAGTCCAACCATCATCTCCACTCTACAAAGTTCTCCCTTACACCATATCCCCTAACACAACATCTAAACGAGTCTTAAACACATCCAGGGATGGTGACTCCACCACCTCCCTGGGCAGCCTATTCCAGGGTCTAACCACTCTTTCTGGGAAGAATTTTTTCCTAATGTCCAGCCTGAACCTACCCTGCTGCAGCTTGAACCCATTCCCTCTTGTTCTATCGCTAATTACCTGTGAGAAGAGACCAGCACCAACCTCTCTACAATGTCCTTTCAAGTAGTTGTAGAAAGTGATGAGGTCTCCCCTCAGCCTCCTCTTCCTCAAACTGAACAGTCCCAGCTCCTTCAGTCGCTCCTCATAAGATTTATTCTCCAGGCCCTTCACCAGCTTCGTTGCCCTCCCCTGCACTCGCTCCAGCACCTCGATGTCTCTCCCATATTGAGGTGCCCAAAACTGGACACAATACTCAAGGTGTGGCCTCACCAGTGCTGAGTACAGGGGGACAATCACCTCCCTCCTTCTGCTGGTCACACTATTTCTAATACAAGCCAGGATGCCATTGGCCCTCTTGGCCACCTGGGCACACTGCTGGCTCATGTTCAGGTTCATGTTCATCTTTAAGGTCCCTTCCAACCCAAACCATTCTATGATTCTATGACAAGAGGAAACGGCCTCAAGTTGCACCAGGGGAGGTTTAGATTGGACAGTTGGAAAAATTTCTTCCCTGAAAGGGTTGTTAAACATTGGAACAGGCTGCCCAGGGAAGTGGTGGAATCACCATCCCTGGAGGTATTTAAAAGCCGGGCAGACGTGGTGCTGAGGGACATGGGTTAGTGGTGGTTTTGGCAGTGTTAGGTTGATGGTTGGACTCGATGATCTGAAAGGTCCCTTCCAACCTAGATGATTCTATAATTCTATAACTTCATACCTCTTCCTACTAGCACTGACACACAAGGTGCAGTTTTGCCTACCCTGCAAGTTGAACAGCAGGCTTGAGAGTGGGACATACTTTCTCTGATCCCTGTGACCAACATGCTTTCTACCTGTGCTGCTGGGTCTTAGCTTGGCTTGCTGAGGCTCAGTTGCATCCACCCCACACCTTGTGATGAAGATTATGCTTAGGATATGAACATGAAAGCTGTGCAACAGCATGGTGGTCTTCATCTCTATCCACTCCATACAGACTGCATTAAGAAGAGCTTGAGTTTCCACGAATACACTGGGAATTGTCCCCGGGGAGCTCCACTAAGCAGCTTTTCAAGGGTTTGCAAGGAAAATGATGGGCAGATCTGATGCGGAGGGTGGTGACTTGCAAAATAGGAAAGACCTCGTAAATGTGAGGGATACGGGCGCTGCCCGTGGCAGACCAAACCGTACCAGCTCAGGAGTTCTGAGGAGAACTGGCAAACCAGAAGGTGACAACTCTATCTGCAACTAGCAATATAAATAACAGCACAAACGTTTCTGATGACATCTATAAGCATATCTCAGCCTGTGCAAAGACAGTTGAAACTAAGCCTAGCATCTTTTCTCCCCTTGTGCTGGCAACAGTTTACAATGTCATTGTAAGGAGATGAAATAACTCAGCTTCTTCCAGATGAACAATAATAATAAATTCTACCCTTGCTTATCCAGGGCTTTCATCTGGAGATCTCAAAGCACTTTGAGAAGTCATTTTGGCAAAAGGAGCGAAACAAAACCCATTAAAGTTAATGGAAAAAGTCCATTGAATTAAACGTGCTGAGGATCAAGCCTGTGAATCCTTTCTGACGACCGTGCTTAGAAGCAGCAAAGGAATTGAGAAACTTTCCATTCTTCCCAGATGAAAGAAAAAGTAACTGCCTGCAGATGAAGCGCAAATTCCCTTTAGGCTGAAAAATGCTCCCTGAGGTTTTCCTTCATTCATTAGTCTCCAGACATCGGATGCTTCTCACCTCAAAACCAGTCATGAACTCGTCTAGCTATTTCTCCCAGTAGCTCACACTTAAGAGGAGAGTTGAGCCCTCCATTAGCAACTGGGGGACTGTGCAACATTATTCCACCGGGGAAATAAATTTCTGCGACCCAAGCTAGCCCCAGAGTTCACATTCTGGACCTGGAGGCCTTCTTCAGAGATTTGAATCTTACTAAAAGTATGTGTTGCAACAACATCCCCTGGCAATACATTCCAGGAGCTTGTGATGTGCCAAGTTAGAAAAGCATTTCCTTTTATCCTTTTAAAAACCTATACCCTTTTATCATCATCATCGTGAGCTCCTGTGCTGCACAGCAAGGCCCTATGAAGATCAGTGCTCTCCCAGTGACCATTGATAAGCAGAATGTATTCTTTTCAGCCTCCTTTCAAAACAAATACAATCTTGATCTTTTGTGTAACCCTCTTGTTATACTAAAGCCTCCGCAGCCAGTCTGAAGAAAATAAGGCTGAAAGAACAAAGATATTGCAGTCTATGAAGTTGGATATTCTAATGGAAAAAAAAGGAAAAAAAAGTGAGGGTAATGAAAAACTACTAGTGAAATGACATTTGAAAGACCGTTTTGTTGAACGTTTCAGGAAATAAACACGCAAAGTATCACCAGGTTCTGATGCTGGGTAAAATGCCATCTTTGGTTTCAGACAGCTTCTGCTCTGCTACAACTTTTTGGGAATCCACAAAAAAAATGCATTCAAGGAGGTCAATCTAAAACACTCCCATTGACACGAGTGGGGTTTGGGCGTGTTTTGGCTGCCTTTAGCACCGACTTTCTGCCTGCCTCTGCATGGCCCAGCACAGCGCTCTGGTTTCTCCCCAAAGCAGGAGTAACAGGACCAGGCACCTGCCAAGGACAGTGACGGGCTACCTGTTTTCGGTGGGCTCTGAAGGATGTTAAAGGACGATACGAATGCTGTCACTGGCCATGGATTGCAAGTGGCTCACCAGCGCTGCTGTTCCTTAAGTCCAACTCTTCCTTTCTATCTTGCCACACAAGGACCCATCAGAACACTCCAGCATTCAAGCTTGAAAGAAAATTAGAAATTAAAAGAGCCCAACACGGCTCAGTCTTCTCCTGGAGCAGGAGCAAGGCCAAGGCAACGTAGTAATATCCATTCTAAGACAGCAGATAACACCTGCTCTGCCACTGCGTATTTCCACCAGTGTTACACCAGAAGATCAGAAATGTTTCTGGACTGTAAAGGGTTCAGTATGAGGCCATCTTCTCCACTGATGCACACGATGATAATCAGAGTGAGGAAATGTGTGCCTTACACGTCTAAAGACTGTCTGAAATGCTGCTTGTCCTGGTTTAACCCCAGCTGGCAACTAAACACCACGCCGCCACTCGCTCGCTCCCCCCCGGTGGGATGGGGGAGAGAATCACAAGAGTAAAACTGAGAGAACTCATGGGTTGAGATAAAGACAGTTTAATAGGGAGAGCAAAAGCCACACGCACAAGCAAAGCAAAACAAGGAATTCATTCACCGCTTCCCATCGGCAGGCAGGTGTTCAGCCATCTCCAGGAAAGCAGGGCTCCATCACGCCTAACAGTTACTTGGGAAGACAAAATGTCGTAACACCGAACATACCCCACTTCCTCCTTCTTCCCCCAGCTTTATACACTGAGCATGATGTCATATGGCATGGAATATCCCTTTGGACAGTTGGGGTCAACTGTCCCGGCTCTGTCTCCTCCCAACTTCTTGTGCCCCCCCCCCCCCAGCCTACTTGCTAGAGGGGTGGTGTGAGGAGAAGAAAAGGCCTTGACTCTGTGTAAGCACTGCTCAGCAATAACAGATCCCTGTGTTATCGACACTGCTTCCAGCACAAAAACAAAACAGAGCCCCATACTAGCTACTACGAAGGAAATTAACTCTACTCCAGCCAAAACCAGCACGTTGCGCAAGCTGATGGTAGTGGGGACATGTTGTTCATTACGAAGTACGAGTTACTGCTTGTGCTAAGGTGGCACCTGGAGGCTGCAAACAGGATCAGAATCCCCATTTACGTGACAATATACTCATTACTGCCTGGTCACAGAGAAAAAGAGTGACTTTGCAGCGTAAATTCTGATTACCCGACTTCACCACCACAGTTCCACAGACCTCTCCAAGTCTAGCCAAGATCAGCATCTACAGCACTGAGCTCTTTTCCATCTACAGTTCAAAGGAAGGAGCGTGAAAATAAATCTGCAAAATCAAGCCAAATACTTCAGCAATTCATATTCTTTATGGAAAGAAACCTGCACAACAGGAAAGATGTAGCGAACTGAAGAAGATTCAGAGGACTTTGACCACATCCCTTTATTTACCTTTTTTGAAAAGCTTTCTAAAAGGTAGGAATGGGCAAAAGCACAAGAGTATTTCAGATCACCAGTTGCCTCTTTGCCCAGCGATTCTCCCACAGACAAGCTGTCCCAGAGGTAGTGACCCCCCCCCCAGTATTCTCATGCTTAGTGGGAGAAGAAAACAGGTAGAAACAGAGATATGGCAATATATAAGGGATTTCAAAAAGGGACCACATCTCATACAGCTGCCCATTCTAAAGTCAGCAAATATTATATTTAAAAAGGAATGACTCAACTGTTCTTCAAGGAGTTTGTGAGACAGCTTTGGAGACTAAATTCAATCACTAAATTGGGGGAGATTAATTTCAGCCTCTCCTGCCACCTCCGCTGAAAAGATGGATGCTGGCAAACCACCTACCTTTTTTCTGGCAGATTCTGGACTGTAGTCCAGAAGCATCCAGGATTATTCCTATCCTGCACCTTCCTAGGACACCAGACCCTGCTATGGCAGGGGGTAACAACAGTTTTCATCTTCTCTATGAAGTTACATAGAATCACAGAATGGTTCAGGTTGGAAGGGTCCTTAAAGATCATCTAGTTCCAACCCCCCTGCCATGGGCAGGGACACCTCCCACATTATCTGTGATGGAGTGGAGGGAACAGAGGGGGAAAGAGTCTCCAAAACAAGATCACAGGAGGAAAGAATTTCCGGAATCTGATTGCTACATATCACATGAAAATGCAAAAGGAGTGATGGGCAAGGTCTTAATCTTCTCTCTTGAGGGCAGCATGAGGCAAGGCTGAGCTGGAAGGCTCTGCCGCTGAACACCAGACTTCCTCAGGCTACATCTCAGCATCTAACCACCCAACTGATCATCCTTGGTCAGGATAATCCTGCCCTCACATGAAGGGATATGGTGTATTCTGGCCCATAAAGGCAAACAATAAAGGAAGACACTTTATTCACCCTGTTTGCAGAAGGATAATGTAAAGCTCTGCCATGCACTGGGCTGTTCCTAGGCAATATCATATTGTGGGAAGAGGAGAGTGAAGAATCCTACACTACTCTGCTTTTTGTCAAGGCAGCCTCCCTAATGATGGTTCCAAATAGTGCAGAGTATTTGAATATACTCTTCTAAATTTGAAATTCTCTGCACTATCGCCCTTTTAGTAGCTATGACAAAGTACATACCAAGAAACACTTGTCACGAGGAACACTAAGATCCTTCTGTCGTTTTAATAGGCTGAACCATTAATTCAAAGGTTGTTCTGTCTCCTTAGCAGGACAGTTTTAATTGCTTCAACCGCTGTTAGGGGAGATTTTTTGACCCAATTGCCCTGTCAATTGCAAAGGGAGTTATTCACAGAGCTGTTAAAGGTCACAAATGGCTTGTGGTTCTGTAACCTGTTTATCTCATGCCACGGTGGTCAGAATCTATTCAACATGGAACACAGCTTAATGATTTAATATCAAAAATCATTGATGGGTTGTAAATTAACCCACTTCACGCAATCTTGAAAGGAATGACCTGTGCTGTGAGTTTACAAATTGGGAAGATAAACTAAGTAGCATTAGATTAAACTTTGTTTAAATGAACTGGCTGTTCCATTTAGACTGGCAGCAACGGCAGGGCAACTGGGCCAAGAAACGTTCCCTCAAGAACAGGATCAAAAAAATGAAATAGTTATTCAAAGACTCTCAATAACAGAAATAGAGCTTGCAGACCAAGACAGTGTCTTACCATTGGTAGGCATCTGCGAGTCCTAATCTGTGGAACAAAAAGAAAAACTCCTGTAAGTAAAGGAACAGAGGAGATCCGCACAAGCAGCACTTGCCTGGAAGAGAACGCTACAAGAAAAAGGAGGGTCTGATGATTAAACTCAGTCCAAAAAGGAAAGGCAGGAAATTAAGGGAAGACACAATCAGTGGCTGTCAGTTCCGGTAATCAGCAGACAATCTTGAACAGATTCCTAACATGCTTCTTAAAAGGTAAAGTTTGTTTTCTCAACATACAGGGTTGATCCCAGCTTCATGCAAAGACTTGTGCATATTCTTAATTTTAAGCATATCAGTAAGCTCTGCCTGTGAATGTTTGGAGAGTACAGGCCTGAATATTAAATTTACAATGACACGCAGCCAACCTCATTTATGAGTGGGTCAACAAATCTCTTCACGTGTGTGGCTACGTGGTTCCCCTTCTGTAGGGCATAAAACCCCTGAACTCCCATAGCTTTAATAATGTGTGTCAACTTCTGTAAAACTACTAAACAAAATACTTCTTTTTCTATTTGCCACCAGTGCATCCTCTCTCCTTTTCCTGCCCTGGCAGAACCAGAGCAAAGTTGTTGGTTTTTTCTTTCATTTCTCTGAACACGAACAGAAAACACTGTAGGGCAAAGAGAGACCACTTCTCTCATCTTCAGTGCACTGCAGCTGTCCCTGACTGGGACTTGAAGAGCTTTTGTGTGAAGCATGTCTAAGGAGACAAGAATCCCGTTCTTTATCTCTCTTAGTTATGCCGGGTGCGCAGGAAGTAGAATTTAAAAGCCTTAACAAAGTAGTTGGGCTCAGCAGATCAGATCCTGAGTACTCAAAATTGAGAAAACCACGCAAAAAGAGGTGTTATTTTTCCAGGTCATCTTCAATGCAGAGCTGTACTTCAGGGTCACTGAAGACACACCCCATTTGTAGCTTGAAATACTTCCTATGACTTTCCTGACAAACAAGAAAATCTCTTTTCAGCCTCCAAGCAGACGGCTCCTCCAGCCTCACACCTTGAGTGCTGTGGACTCTAGATCTTACTGGCAAAAATTTCAAGCGAAAAAGTGCAGCAGAGTACAAAACATTGTATTTTGTTCAGCTGAAGCATGCCTGCTGCGGGAGAGTTTGCAGGGAGAGTAACACGAAGCACAGGGAATAATATCATCCTGCCCCACAAATTGAGACCCAGCGTTCTGGTGATTTTAATTGCCCTGCGCCTTTTGGATTCATCATGCTGAAATGGATTTTCTCCACTGAGCAGATATATCTCTGTGAGCATGGGGCCGATTTAAGCAACAAATTCATTCCCAATGTGCAAATGGTGTTACTCTGGGATTAATCCTCCTCCAAAATTGCTTTCCACAAGTGTATGACTGGCCCAAATGGAGACAGCTGAGTTATGAAAGGTTCTTTTGAACAATCAGAGAGGATCCAGGGAGTAATTGCCTATGGAGAATTACCCCATCCATAATGTTAATTATTGTTAACTAAACAGCAGCTTTGATATTCTGACACCGAATTTAGCCTAAAATTGCTCAAAGTCACATGATCCAGAACCAAGCAGCAGGGAAAGAGCCCATATGACACAGTACAGGTCCCAGGCACTCCCAGTGAAGCGTCCCACAAAACTGGTAGCAAAGAACCATATTCTCTGAAATGGTGCCACTGAGGCCAGCTGCATCACAGCTCGCAAAGCTTCTGACCAAAACTGCAGTTCCTCAGTTACACAACGTGATGACAAATACATCTAAGCTCTGTCTACGCAACAACTTCCACCTTCGCAAGCCACTCTCAGCCACAAAAGTCGTGAAGAAAAGGCTCGAGGATGAAGTGCCTCATATCAGACCCTGTTCCAGATAGCCCCAGCAGAGACAAGGCATTCTGCTGCCCTGGCCTCCAAGTGTAAAATAAACTTCTTCTCTGATGAGCTAAAACAGAGGGGCAGCGTGCATACCTACAACAGAAACACAAGAACTTCTTCACCAGTTAGTGATTACCTACTCAGATAAATAGATATCTCAAAGACAAAAATAGGGTTTTTAAAAATAGTATTAGTTGCCTTTCCATTCTTCCATCTTGCCAACCACTGAGAGCCGCTGAAACACTCTCTTGGTTGGATTAGTCTCCTGGCACCTGTGGGTTTTCCGTACCTCTGTAAGCGTGATTCGAGGAAGGGCAGTCGCTCCTCTCTCAAACTGCCTCCACACAGCTCCCCTACTCCTGGTACGAGGAGGTCAACAGCTGCAACCTTAAAAGAAAGAAACCTAACATAAGTCATGCCACGTAGCCATACAGTCTACAGCAGAAGTACAGTTGACACCGGACGGCTGTTTGTAAAAAGCTACTGTAATTCTTTTATTGAGAGCAGGACACTTAGGTAAGCATTTGCAGATGCTTGAAAAGTCCCTTGTTGACAGGAAAAGGCTGGGAGGGAACTTTTACAATGATAAAAGTCAGTAGGCCTACAGAAAACCTGAACAAGTGCAGTGACGTCCCAGACTGAGGACTTCCACTGCAGGTGGTCTGAACTGAATCCCACCAGGTTACTCCGGTGACAACCCGTGCAGGTAGGCAAGCCTGTGCTGGGTATAGAGAACCCAACAGCAGCTCACAAGGAAGCAGAGACACACGGGGAAGTTTCCTGAAGCCACCATTCCCTTAGAGTTTAAGCTGCTGTGATGCGTGTATCTTGTGTTTACCCTGTACGCCCCCATTCCTTGAGCCAGCTCTAGTGGCAATGATACCAATTGATCAACGGCACTGATGTGCTGATCCAAGTGTTAGGGTTCCAGTTTTACCACCTATGCTGTTAGGTGTGGGCTGGTTTTCTTCTCTGTTTTGTTTTGTAGTTACTTCTCTTATCCCACAGCTGAACTGTGAAATGACCGTGGCACACGGTGGGGTAGTAGCTCTTTTTAGTAGAAGCAATGTTTCGGATTGTCTCAGTTCAATTGGGAATTCACACCTTCAAAGCATGAGACTTGTGGAGGAAGAGTTTACGTCTTGTGTCCATCTACTACTTGACAATTACATGGATGGTAGATTTGAACGACAAGAGAATCACGGGCTGCTTGGAGCTATGCATTTCTAGGTATTTCACCTAGTAGTACAGAAGTCTACCAGGAAAAGAAATCACCACAAATCTGTCTTAAAGGACCTAAGCAAAAACTTAACACTATCTAACTCCTGAATCCTCCTCCTCCAGGAGGATGTGGGAATTACTTCTACAACAGGAAAATGACTGAACAGGACCTGATGGTCATGTCTTATCTTGGACTTCTGGACCGGAGGCCCAGCAGAAGACTATCCTCATCTGTCTATCTCTTGTAGGCTAAGACACACACCTAGCCAAAAAAGAGGTGAAAGCATGACCTATGGACTCACCGTGTGTTGAGGTCCATCTTCATTGTCCCGCATGTAGAAAGGTTTGAGGTCATACGGGTAGTTAATCACAAACACGGGAACGTCACCACAGTGCTTCACCAGGTACTTTTCGTGTTCTGTTTGGAGGTCACAGCCCCACTGTAAAGACAAGCAAAAGGGACCTGGGATCCTGCTTCGGCGCATCCTGCCTGTGGCAAGAGACACAGCAAAATCCCTGCATAGGAGAGACGTGCAGCTTTGAATAACATGAAACCAAGCAGAGCGACCTCTCACACAGGCCACTGGGAAAATCTGCTAAGCAGCCAGAGTTTTACGGGTTTTAAGGTAGAGCAAAGCAATGAAAATAACATGGTTTAACTTCCACAGAACAGGGCTAGATCATCCCTGCATCAAGCCCAAGCATCTGGTATCAAGTCATAAAAAAAAAAAAACAAACCACCCCAAAACAAACAAAAAAAACCCCCAAACCAAAACCCACACTCTGCATAGCTTACGGGAAACAGGCACCTATCCAAAGTCAGCTTACTCAACCCAGCACGCCGGCCTTATTTCAGTATTACCTTTGGTATACAGAAAGCAGCTTTGCTAGGCTGACCGCTCTCTTCCCTGCTGTGTCCTGTTACATGCTCCATTAATTCCCACTTAGGAAAACCCAGCATCCTATTAACCAATTCTTTGTTATCAGAAGCCTTGAAAATTTGCAATGTCCTTCACTTCTCCTTTCTTCCAGTGACATTACAAATTCTGTGGCTTTTGCCTAGGGCCCTCCAGTCCATTATACGATGTGCAAAGAATATTGGGGAGTGAAAGGGGAAGAGGGGAACAGATATTCTGCAGACTCTCCTCGTGTGAAAATAACCTGAGTTTGCTGTCTCAGATCAAGGTAGTACAGATACAGGATTTGAAGATCTACACCCACTTGTACACAGAGACGAGACAGCTACCCAACTGGCTACGAAGGTGGCTTCAGCCAGAGGGTTATCTTCCTCAAAGCATCAGAATGAGATAAAGATTAATCAGTGTACACATGAGATGAGCACCACCAGGAACGTTCTCCCTACTGGTGTGTGTGTTTGAAATTGGGCAAAATACGATTTTTAGAAAACCATAATCTAACAGTGTTAGAAAGACTAGCGTGTGGCTTTTTTTCCCAGTCAACATCTATGCTTTGGAAAGACAAGGGATTCCCTTTACCTACATCTAGATGATGTGGTATTTTGACATGGTTTTGGCTATTAGTCCTTGTCAAACTTTTGATGCCATCCTAATATCATTCCTTTATTTGAGGACTATCAGAGCAGCTCTCCTTAGATGATTGCTACTGAATCCACAACACACTCAGCACTCCTTGCACATGGGAAAAAGAAGCTTCTTTGCTAAAGCCTTGGTCTTTCAGCAGCAGACTCATCACTTCCTTTCCTTCAAATGTTACGTGTTCTTCTGCTACACCTCACTCCTCACGCTGCTCCCATTTCGACCCCAAAGGGCAAAAGTTATACCTGGGTGTCCTGGTTTGAGCGACACAAGACTAATTTCTCTTCTAATGCTTGTGAAAACTGCACTTTTAGAAGACTCTAGTGTCTGACTTCGTGAAAATATTTACTTTATAGCCAGCTAGGCTATGTTGGATTCAAAGTCTCGGTGTTTTCAAGCCTTGCCAGCCTTGCCAGGTGCAGGGATGAGGAGGACCAAGGCCTGGGCACTTGACCCAGGCTGGCCAACAGGATTATTTCATACCATGAACGTCATTCAATATAAATTAGAATGTTTGCTGCGTGGTCTCTCTCCCCCTTGATGGCGGCAGTCCAGAGAACTCCTTGCCCTGGTGCCGGACCCCTGAGCCCTTTCCTTCCTCCCGAAGCCGCAGCGCTCGCAGTGTCCCACATTTGCCATCCCTGCTGGGAGTGCACAGCATCCTGCTGATGGAATTGGCTGAGTATAATCCTTGTGTATTTTCTGTTGGTATCAGGATTGATACTGGTTCTTTAGTATTAGTAATGTTAATTATTTAATCTTATCCTATTAAATCTATTCATATTTCAACCCTTCCGTTTCTTTCTTTTAACTTGATTCCCCTTCCTGGGTGGGGAGGGGTCACTGGGTGAGAGAATAATTGTCTAAACGACAATAAATTGTTATGAGTTTCTCAAACCATAACAGTGGGTCACAGCTGAGCAAGCACCCCAGGAGGCAGATGATAACCTGCGAGAAGTAACAACTCTCATGGTATCGGAAAGAGAGAAAGGAGATCAACCAAAGTTCAGGCTGGCTGCGGACATGAACGGCCACAGGGACAAGCCACTGGGCACCTACCTACCTCTGGCTTGAAAGTGAAAGTTTGAGAAGCTCGCTTCAAAGTTTCCACTGCTTCATTGTAGGAAATTCTGCAAGAGGGGAGGGGGGAAAAAAAAAAAAAAAGTCTTTAGGATAACTATGAAAGGAATAACAAGAAAGTTTACTGGCTAAGTGCCGCACTGGAAAATTAAGGAGGCATTTCCCCACCACCATGCCAATTTGTGCTGTGATGTCAGACTTCCCAGCAATGCTTCTTTGGACAGAAACCAAACCCCATTTTATATGGCAAGAACCCTGTGTCTTCCTGCGCCTCAGCAACGTGCAGTGCAGGAAGCGCGAAGCTCCCAAGACACTTCTGTATTATTGCAATGTTGCATTGCACTCAGAAGTGAGGTCTATAGAGAACTGCTTCATAGAAATGTGGATTTTTTTTAAGAAAACAACGTGCCGTCGTTGGCATACCTCCAACAACAGAGAGCTACTGTTCAGGATGGTGTGAGGTAAAAATAACAGCCCAGCGCACAAAGGGCTTGCAGCTCAAACATTTTTATTTTACTTTGCAAAAACCGAGAGATTTATTTGCAGCACTGTTTCTCTACTCCTCTGACAGATCTGAGAGCAGATTCTCCAATGACTTCCTGGAATTGGAGGCCTGTAACTAGCACTGTTCCCCAGGGGTCAGTTCTGGCTCCAGTCTTATTCAACAGAGTCATCAATGACCTGGCTGAGGGGACAGAGTGTACCCTCAGCACGTTTGCTGATGACACAAAACTGGGAGGAGGGGGTGACACACCAGAAGGCTGTGCTGTCATTCAGAGTGACCTGGACAGGCTGGAGAGTTGGTCAGAGAGGAACCTAATGAAGTTGAACCAGCGCAAGTGTAGAGTCCTGCACTGAGGGAGGAAGAACCCCATGCACCAGTCCAGGTTAGGGGCCAAACTGCTGGAAAGCAGCTCTGCAGAGAGGGACCTGGGAGTCCTGGTGGACAAGCTGACCATGAGCCAGCAATGTGCCCTTGTGGCCAAGAAGGCCAATGGTCTCCTGGGGTACATTAAAAATACCGTGGTCAACAGGTTGAGGGACGTCATCCTCCCCCTCTGCTCTGCCCTGGTGAGGCCACATCTGGAGTCCTGGATCCAGTTCTGGGCTCCCCAGTTCGAGAAGGGGAACTACTGGAGAGAGTCCAGCAGAGGCTATGAAGATGATCAGGGGATGGGAGCACCTCTCTTCTGAGGAAAGGCCGAGAGCCCTGGGGCTGTTCAGCCTGGAGAAGAGCAGACTGAGAGGGGATCTCATCAATGCTTATCAATATCTAAAGGGTGGGTGTCAGGAGAATGGGGCCAAACTCTTCTTAGTGGTGCCCAATGACAGGACAAGGGGCAATGGCCACAAACTGGAAAACAGGAAATTCCATCTCAACAGGAGGGAAAAATTCTTTACTTTGAGGGTGGCAGAGCCTTGGCACAGGCTGCCCAGAGAGCTCATGGAGTCTCCTTCTCTGGAGATATTCAAAACCCGCCTGGATGCGTTTCTGTCCAACCTGCTCTGGGTGACCCTGCTCTGGCAGGGGATTGGACTGGATGGTCTCCAGAGGTCCCTTCTAACCCCTACCATTCTGTGATTCCACCAGGACAAAAGAATGGCATCGTGGCAGAGGAAACAAGAAGTGCAGTGAAAGATGCTGCAGGTTTGATAACTGGAAATCAAGACTCAATGGAAGATACTTTTGCTGACAAGTTTTCCATACACCAAGCAAATGTTGTGGACAGAGAAAAGAAAGAATAACGTCACCATAGTAATTTAATCTCTCTGTATCATTGACTAAATCCAACTATAATCCAAATTCCCTAAAGAGCACGAGCTCTTTACACCCAGCTACGAGGTTTCACTAACACAGGGAAGGCTTCTGGAGGAAATAACTTGGGAAGGAATATATGGCTCCACGTGGTTGGGTTATGCAAGGCCAAGGTCCAAATGAGGTGTATCACTGCCACAGGTTCAACGCATGTAACTGATGTAAGCCAGGAATGCCCCCGATCTGCCAGCAGTTGAAGAAAGAGACAGAGAGGGAGAGATGGGCTGACTCGTTTTATTTTTTCCTTGGACCATGGGAGAAGCTGAGTTCAACTCTGTCCTTTCAGGAATACCAGTTAGGTCCAAAGAGAGAAGGACTGATACAGGGAGATAGTGACTTCACCGAAGGCTCCCACTGTGTCTGTGCAAGCACAAGGCCCAGAGAGGATTTATCATGAATGATCCTGTTGCCCAAGCACGGCTGTAGCTGCTTAACAGGAAAACCAGTGCTGGGCTGAGCAGCCCTACAATGTTCTGTGGGATGAGTAAAGAGCACCGCTATTTGAAGAGAGCGCCAAGACCAAAGAAGAGGAGGTATATTCTTGGGGGCCAAGGAGAAAAACGAACCCCCTTCAGCTCTTTAGCACACAAAGAACTGGGAAAAGGAGTTGCACTAGCAATGGGGAATAGAAAACCGAATAGGATTTTTAAATATCAAAAAATAGTTTCATAAAAAGAGAGCCACTGGAGTGGAAGTGTGAAGGAAGGCAGAGCACCAAAGCCAAAACCAAGCAAGACAGCGAGCAAACCACTGCACAGGTTCATGCTGGAAGGGGGATACCCTTATAGAAAGAGGATCTTGTCTAGGGAAGCAAAAGCCAAAGGCAAGGGGATTCAGGTACCAGTCTCATGCAGAGATGAAAGGGCAACGGGTGAACAGTACAAAGGGAACTGCAGTTCATGCTCTTTTGGAGACGTTATGCTAACCCAGAAGACTTTGAGCTGGGAAAGAAAAAGAACATATACAAAACAGGAACTCTTTCCCCAAAAGCCCTCTTCCAGATCATTTTGAAATAGAAGTACTTACGTCACAAATTTGTTCTTCAGCATTTGTTCCAACCTGTCCTTGGTCAAAACAAGAGAAAATAGAAATGTAAAGCTACTCTTAAGGATTCAGGAGCCCAGAGTAAACTCAGAATAGCTACCGCCCTCTAAGTTTTAATTTATAGGTCCGCATTGTGATGTAGATATGGGTCAAAATCCACTCCTGGCCGTTCAGTGCTAAAAGGGTACCCGACTATTGGAGCTGATTATTCAGAGGCTACTAGATGATGCGTGTCCTCTCCTGTTGGCCTGAACAATCACTTAAGCTCGGGCCGACTTTTAGTTCTTCACAGTTTGTTAACATAGGACAACACAGTAAAAAAAAAAAATAATAAAAAATTAAGCCTCCCTATAGCCAAGAGCCCCCAAAATGCATAACAGGATTGCAGCTCTTTCTTGTCACATTTATTACCTTCTGGGCAGGAGCTATGTGTTTATGAAAAAGCTCAACATCATGAGGACATCTGGAGAGCACGGTGCTTGTTGCCGTCTTGAAAAGATCTTCCATAACCTAAGAGAGAAAACAGGAGCGCAAGAAAAATTAACACTGCTTAGATGTCCCAGACTATAAATAAAACACGGTACACATCAGCCAAAGGGTCCAGAAGGAGCTTCTGTCCTTCTGCACGGTTAGACTGCATAAGAGGGTACCAGCTTGCTAATGCTCCTAAGTAGCAGGCTTGCTCAGTAGCTGAAGAGGCTGGGAACCTTTGTTTCTACTATGGGTTTAGGGCTTCAGTGTCCGCTGATGGCCTCAGTATCTTCAGTCAGGTATCTCCAGGGGAAAAAAAGCACAGCTAAAATATTCAAGCAACAGCCAGACACAAATACACACATTACAACCATTCGCAATGACAGGTCTCAGTTTAATTTTTAGTGAGGAGTCTGTCCTGAAATGAGCAATTCTGGTTTTCTGCTTTGTTCTTAGAAGAGGCAGAACTAAAGAAGAGGAGAAGAAACTTGCACTGTGTAGAGCCTACCCATCAAACAGATCCCAGCTAAAGAGACTTTGCACAGTAAAATGAGTAGAGAGCTACAGCAGAGGATTCATTAATGCAGGGACGTTTGCGAAACTAAAAAAAGATGTGGTTTCATTTCCCTAAACTAATGTGGATTAGCTAAATGACATTATCATCCAATTTGTATACACTTATCCAGTAAAATGGGCTTCACCCATGAAGAAAGTAAAATGCTATTTTGATTCTAAACTAAATAAATAAAAAAAAAAAACCCCACGTGGGATGCCACTACATTTTGACCAACCCGTTTTAAGAGTAATTTTCCCTTTTGGTTAAGCAAAGCTGACCATCCGAGACACTTGTTGTGCAGATTAAGAGTTCCCATGACTCCTTGTAGCCTCATGCCGGGCACAAAGCACGCAGCTGATACCTGTGTAGTACTGGTGATCCCAAATCTTCACAATCAACCTCCTCATTCTCATCTCCTTTGGAAGGAACAGAGCAATGCAGCAGGGCTGCACGTCATCTCAGCCTGGAATAGGACCAGGTTTTTCCCAACACGCACCACCTCTGGAAGTCCTGGCACATTCCTGTTTTTTTTTTTCTGTGAGCATACCAACTGCTTCATTCGTTGCAGCTAGGTGAGTAGCAGTCCCTAGACCCTGCAAAGTCCAGGGGACACTAACTGTGAAAAGAAGAACCTGATGTTCAGCCAGCAGATCTGAGGAAGAGGCAGGTCTCTGCCTTGCAAGGAACCAGATCTTACAGGGTAAGAGGAACAAAAGGCACAGAAAAGAAGAAGCTGGTCTACTGACACTGCCAAGATGAGATTTCAGGCACGTTGTTCAAATTCTCATATTTAGAATGTTCTTCATCACCTGTCCCAAACTGCTGAAACACTGCTCTGAGCTGATGAACAATCTCTGCATTCCACCAGCCCAGAGAAGCCAGTAAATCAGCCCATTTTGACTCCTCTGGAGCCAAACTCGGCCTTCAGACTCCTGCATCAATCCGGGCCCTCTGTTTAAAACGGGAAGATCCAAATAAAGGAACAGCATTATCATATGCAGATGAAGAGTTTTACCCCTCCTGGTACTCAAACTCGGAGGAAATGAAAAGCTAGCGTTCCTGCTGCTGAGTGGCAAATAACCAAACAGTCAGCTTTGAACTGCCTTCAAAGTAGCTAGAAAAAGGCTTATGCAAATGAAATTAGAAAACTTCTTGGCAATTCATCTGGTTTCACCAGGCAGAGAGAAGGGATTTTACATTAAGCTTCCTCTTTCTAGAAAATGAAAGTATCATCTGGTTTCAGAAAACCATGTTGTTTAATTAGCACTTTTTTTCCCCCCTCGCTGTGCGATAAAGTAACAATTAGGTTCCCACAGCATTCAACATAAGCAGCTTCCTCTTGTGGAAAAAAAGATGTGGGTGGTATGGGAAAAAACAATCTGAGAAATATTTCCAGGTTTGCGACTGAGGTTTTATCCTGGCAAGAGAGACAGACACGTGGGTCATGCGTTGGCTTCCTCGTTGCTCGTATTTATGCCAAATGTGTACTAGGCACGAACAGTGGAGGGAAAAAAGAAAAGGGGAGAAAAAGAAAAGAAAAAGCTCTCCAGCTGAGAAGTTATGGCTTTAAGCAGATAACATAATGAAGGACTAGAAAGTAGGCTATATGAAAAATGAGCGGAGAAGGACAACCTGCTGGTTTGAGGGAACGCGTGAGCTGGAGATATAGGCCAAGTGATTGGTCTGAATGTATTTTGTAAGAAACATGTCTGATAGGAGACTTACACAGGGAAAAAGCCATGGGAATCACAGCAAGTGGCTCTTCTCAGAGGTGGGACTCTTGGTGTCCAAAACCCCATTAATTTGGTTGCTTCATGGAACAGATCCTTCTCAGTGCCATTACACGGCACATGCAGGAGAACAGGGTGATCAGGCCCAGTCAGCATGGGTTTGTGAAGGGCAGGTCATGCCTATCAAACCTAATGTCCTTCTATGATAAGGTGACCCACTTAGTGGATGAGGGAAAAGCTGTGGATGTTATCTACTTGGATTTTTGCAAAGCTTTTGACACTGTTTCCCACAGCATTCTCCTGCAGAAACTGGCTGCTCATGGCCTGGACAGGTGTACTCTTCGCTGGGTAAAAAACTGGCTGGATGGCCGTGCCCAGAGAGTGGTGGTAAATGGAGTTCAATCCAGTTGGTGTCCGGTCACAAGTGGTGTCCCCCAGGGCTCGGTGCTGGGGCCGGTTCTCTTTAATATCTTTATCAATGATCTGGATGAAGGGATCGAATGCACCCTCAGTAAGTTCGCAGATGACACTAAGCTGGGTGGGCGTGTTGATCTGCTTGAGGGTAGGTTGGCTCTGCAGAGGGATCTGGACAGGCTGGACCGATGGGCTGAGACCAATGGTATGAGGTTCAACAAGGCCAAGTGCCGGGTCCTGCACTTGGGTCACAACAACCCCACGCAGCGCTACAGGCTTGGGGCAGAGCGGCTGGAAAGCTGCCCAGCAGAAAAGGACCTGGGGGTGTTGGTGGACAGCCGGCTGAATATGAGCCAGCAGTGTGCCCAGGTGGCCAAGAAGGCCAACGGCATCCTGGCCTGTATCAGGAATAGTGTGGTGAGCCGGACTAGGGAAGTGATCATCCCCCTGTACTGGGCACTGGTGAGGCCCCACCTCGAGTACTGCGTTCAGTTTTGGGCCCCTCGCTACAAGAGGGACATTGAGGTGTTGGAGAGTGCCCAGAGAAGGGCTACAAAGCTGGTGAGGGGTCTGGAGGACAAACCTTATGAGGAACGACTGAGGGAGCTGGGGTTGTTTAGCCTGGAGAAGAGGAGGCTGAGGGGAGACCTTATCACCCTCTACAACTACCTGAAAGGAGGTTGTAGAGAGATGGGGGCTGAGCTCTTCTCCCTGGTGACAAGTGATAGGACGAGGGGAAACAGGTTCAAGTTAAGTCAGGGTAGGTTTAGATTGGATATTAGGAGACATTTTTTCACTGAAAGGGTTATTAAATGTTGGAATAGGCTGCCCAGGGAGGTGGTGGATTCACCATCCCTGGAGGTGTTTAAAAAAAGGGTAGATGGGGCACTGAGGGACATGGTTTAGAAGTGGCTTTTGTCAGGGTAGGTTAAAGGTTGGACTTGATGATCTTAAAGGTCCCTTCCAACCTCAGCAATTCTATGATGCATAATAAAAATGTAGAAATTGCGCTGGTAGGAGGGTAGAGGTAAAAGCTCTGCCTTCTCCCTCATCCCTCCCAGCCTTTATCTCTTGATTTTCATCTCTTGAAGAAGTTCAGCAGTATCAGTCCCGGCCCTCCCCTGTGTTGCTGTGGAACCAAATGGTTAACTGATTTTGATCAGGTGCGGGTCCCAACTGTATTGTTTAATTTTAATCTGGGTATTTTCATACTGCAACTTATCCTCTTCCCAAATAAAATCATGATCAGAGTTCAAACAGAGGGAAACATCAACAAAAAAGTGGTAAATGTCAGCAGCGGCAACTGAAGGTGCAGTGCACTACAAAAAGGGTTCAAATCGTCACCTGTATCACACAAGACACTTTCAGAAAAAAAATCACAAAAAGGATTTTTGTTTATGCATTTACCTGGGACATGCATATGGATGCAGTGTAGATCACAGGGTATTTACATATGAAACATTCACGAAGTGGACCATTATTTCTCACCTTCATGCTTGCTCACACACACTGGACGTGTGCGCACATATACAGACAGACAGAGGGGAGATCCGCGTCTCGTCTTGGTCATAAAGTCTCCTCTCTCAGCTGTATAACCAACAGCTCAGGACCCGCTCTAGAGAGATGCTGTTGTTATGAAAGGAAGGAGACTCTGGTCTGTCAGATCACTGCTTCACTGACCATCAAAGCTGAACAATAAATGGTGGTGGAAGTTTGGAAACCAAGCCTCAGCTACGGCAGCTGCGTGCCACTTCAGAGAGGGAACCTATAGCCCTGTGGGTACCTGATGTCCCTAAAGAACGCTGCACAAGACACTTGGAACAAACCTTTCCCATGTGATTACCAGCATTTGTTCCCTTCAGACTGCAGGGAGATTTGCCCAACTGTCTTAGCCTTGGCACTGAAGACAGAAAGTACCTGGAGTGCAAACCATCCTGGAAATCAAACCACACCCACGTTTCAGATCTAAGGTCCCTGAAACTGGCACCCAAAATCAGTGCTACTGCTGATTTCATTTCATGCCTGAATTCCCTTCTGTAAAACGGAGCCCATGTCACTGGGCTGTAATGACAGCAAATTAATTTTCATGAAGTACATAACCAGGGGAAGACCATACTTCTGCCTCCAGGACAGAGCTCAAATAATGTATGTAAAATTGTATTCTCCATCTTAAGGAGACGTATCCTCCATCTCTTAAAGAGACAGTGGTGCTAGGATGTGATTTTGCTAAGGAAGACTAACGCTATGCATA
Organism: Larus michahellis; assembly: GCF_964199755.1. Taxonomy (NCBI): domain Eukaryota; kingdom Metazoa; phylum Chordata; class Aves; order Charadriiformes; family Laridae; genus Larus; species Larus michahellis. The sequence continues at coordinate 217,638,618 of NC_133896.1, forward strand.
ACTCCCAGAAGTGCCCTCAAGAAAGCTTCCTTCTGGCATTTCCTAACTTTACTGCCTAAATAACGTGTGGGTTTTGGCATGGTTTTGTATGTGTGTTGATGAAATTATATAATGACTGCATCATATGGCCTTTTTGAGACCTCATTAGTGTCATGAGTGAAGCGGGATCCTTTAAATCCACTGCACTACCAAGAGAGTGGAACAAAAAATAGAAGATAATGATCTACAAATACAGCTACACACAGCACTGAAGGGAGAGGGTGGCAGCAGGTATCTCGGAGGACAGATGAGACCTCAGAGGACCTTGGACCTCCAATTCAGGGACCGGAGGTACGATGGCTCTAAGTGAGTCCAGACCCTTCCGTACAAATTGGACCCCTTCCACTGTCTTACATGACCACCTTCTAACTCCCTTTCTTTCTCATCCAGTTTGGAGGAATAGTGCCTTGGGGCAACTTGACTCAACTTCTTGAGTAGACTCTTCTGGAAAGAGGCCACAGAGGCCTCTCCTTAGATAAACTTACATACGCCCTGGACGCTAAAGCAGTAACGCTCTCACCCAGCCTCGCGGTGCGGAGTGCTGCACTGTGCACAGGGGGCTTTCCACAGAAGGCATTGTGAAACCTGTATTGCAGGAGTTTAAGCTTCTTTGTAGCACTAAAATACGTTTTGGCACAGAAAAGAAATTTAGATTGCATGATCAAGACACACGAGACTTCACAAGAACTGTGCTACTTATTTAGGAATAACTGAGCACTACTCTGTGCAATTACAGTGAAGAAAAAAGGCCATTGCTCTAAGATTTCAGGCCCTTTGTGCCCAAATACATGTAATTTTGTTATTACATCTTCTTTTTCCTTTTATTTTGTAATCAAATCCCATGTTTCTTTTGTAGCTTTGGTTGAGAGAAAGATCTCAAGCCTCATCAGTGAATGGTAAACCTGTAAATCTTTGCAGCAAGGCTCTTTAATGGTGTGTAAGCAAATACTTCAAGATGTCCCTGAAGAAGCTGAGCATTCCCAGCACACTAACTTGCTAAAGTTAGAGGTATTCAGTCCAAATGTTGAATACCAATTTTAAAAATAAATTTTAAACAATCCGGCTCTTTATGTGAGGACAAAGTTCAGATGCTAACCCTGGCCAAGAGCCCCCAAGGCTTTCAACTGGGCATTTTGCACCGAACAAAGAACTTGCAGATGACGACAAACAGACAAACTGCCCAACGGACAGATACATGAGAGAACACTGAATTTAGGTCAGTTATGCGGGGAAAAAGAAACTTAATTTAGGCTTTAGAGCAGCTGTCAGGTTTTGGTGGTTTGTTTTTTTTTTTTTTTTTTTTTTTTTTTTTTTTTTTTTTAAAAGAGAGATTGCCCAATGACTTAAAAATAAACAAAACGGGAACTCCACTTCTGCAAATGAGAACATCCCAGAAGTAAGCGTGTTGCAATGTCGACTCACTATGAGGAACGCAAAGCGATGGCTGCTAAGAGACTTTCTGTTACAGGGAAAGATGCTTGTCAAAGCCTTTGGGACAGAGGGAAGAAACGAAAGAGGAGAGCACAGGCTGAGACTTCACAAGATGTTTAGCAACAACAAAAGGCAAGCCAAGGAGGGAAGTTCCTCCTTTCCCCTACAAATAAAAGCCCTACACATTTCAGAACAGTTCTCAAATCTAATTCTCTGATTTGTCTGAACTGGCTGTCCATACTTCAAAAGCGAAGAAATGAGGGTCCTCAGCAGAAGAGTAGAGATATATATGTTCATGCTGTGTTCAAGGGCTCAAACACCACTTAACAGAAGACCCTGCTTCTTATACTAGATAAAAGCACTGACGATTTCAATCAGCTCCTGATTACCCAGAGAAACAGGGGGCTCAAGGATTAAGGCATAAACACATACATATGCCATGCTCTAAGAACACACAAAGTTGTTCTGGAGAAAAGGAAAGAGAAAAGAAAGAGCGGGATGCTATTTATGGTGGACCACAGAGATACCCAACGGGTCAGCCCGCACAGCCCAGTGTCACCCAGACGTCCAAGATGCAGAAGCAGCACGCACAAGAGCCAGAGTATGTCAGCTCTGCTGTCAGGCCACACTGACCCAACAGACTGTGTATGATCCAGGCTGAAGAAATCACCGCCTGGTTGTTGTTTCATATATATCCGTAGCCAGTGCCTCAGGTCTTTTTCTTTTTAAGGCTGTTTCTCCAGTAGCCTTCCAAGGACCTTATCTGATATATGAGAGCACATGTGGACGTTTACTCAAAAGCCCTCCCGGGCATAAGCTAGCTTATGCTGAGACTAGTAAAATGCATTAGCATCCATCACGTCGTTAAACTGCAACCGAGAGGTCAATCCTGAAAAATCAAAAGCTAGCTGACTAAGGATTTCCTTCAGTCTTCTGCTAAAGCCACAGTGAATAGAGTACCCCAGGACCTGTTGTTTCTACTTGAGATTTCAATGCAGGTTTCAAGAAGCTCTTTAGAGAGCACACCAAGCGACACGCTGCATAAATACTGCTCAGATTCACTGGAGAGATGCTGAAGGTTTTGAAGGGAAGAGTGCCACTCTCATTAGCACCAGCCAAGCACATTTACACATGGGGCCTACAGAAAAGCTGGGGAGGGACTTTTTACAGGGAGAGTAGCGATAGGACAAGGTTTTAAACTGAAAGAGGGGGGATTTAGATTAGATATTAAGAAGAAATTCTTTCCTGTGAGGGTGGTGAGGCACTGGAACAGGTTGCCCAGAGAAGCTGTGGCTGCCCCATCCCTGGAGGGGTTCAAGGCCAGGTTGGACGGGGCTTGGAGCAACCTGGTCTGGTGGGAGGTGTCCCTGCCCAGGGCAGGGGGGTTGGAACTAGATGATCCTTAAGGTCCCTTCCAACCCAAACCATCCTATGATTCCCCAGCAACGCAGGAACTGTGCAGCCTCCCACTCAAATGGGGGCTGCGTTCACACCTATAACTTCCTTTCCAAATCCCCTCTGTGGCCTTACCTCTGCTGAGCAAACCCTGATCCTTGGGAAGTCCCTGTGCAACCTCTGCCTGGCTCACACAGGGTGAAAGGAGCTGCAGCCTCAGCTGACGGGAGCATAGCTTGGGGAAGAGGGGGAAGTTCTGGCACCAGTCCTGCATGGACAGTTGGAATGCCCACCTGCATGATGTCTTGAAGGCTTTCAGTGAAGGACAGCTCAGCCTCCACCATATAGAACTCCGCCAGGTGCCGGCGACTCTGCGAGTTTTCCGCTCGGAACGTCGGGCCAAAGGTAAACACATGGGTAAAAGCCCTGCAAGGCAACAAGAAACAGGTAGGTCAGGCCCAGCACACAAGCGAGTCTGTTATACTTAAAGCCTTCACTTTCCTCAGAGGATCTAGAAACACTCATGTTTCCATTTCATCTTTGACCAGTTTAATGGCACTGCTGGGTATGCTGCTGTTACGTTCCTTCATCCAGGCATGGAGAGGGGTTATTCACACCTCTCCAGGACTCAGGGAGGTTTCACAAACCCTGTTCATCTTTCCCTGAACACCATCTGTGCTCAGGACGCTTTTTGTAGCTGTGTGGGAATAAAAAAAAATTACATTCTGCAGAACTGGATCACTGGAGAAGCAACCAGACACCGCACCAACCAGGCTTCCCTTGAAAATGTCCCTTCACATTTGTTTGGCTGCAAGGTCTGACCTTTATGGGTGCTCTGACACCCCAGAGCCCAACAGAGCAGAGAGGGTCCTGCTGCTGGAGTTGCCCGGCTGGTGTTAGCACCGAGAGCTGGCCGGCGAAGCCCGGCGGCACCGAGGCGCGAAGCCCGGCGGCACCGAGGCGCGAAGCCCGGCGGCACCGAGGCGCGAAGCCCGGCGGCACCGAGGCGCGAAGCCCGGCGGCACCGAGGCGCGAAGCCCGGCGGCACCGAGGCGCGAAGCCCGGCGGCACCGAGGCGCGGTGCACAGCTTGCAGTCCCCCTCTAGTGGCAAGACCAAAGGTTGTTGTCACAAGAGCCTTCGAGATAAAGAACTGGGCTCCTTCCACACGGCTGAAACCAGCGCAGCTAAAAGGGGTCCCTACTGCAGAGAACACATCTGGGATATCATTTTATGCCAAAGCAACCACTGCATTTCCTCTTATGAAGCAATTTCTCCAGCAACCTTTTCGGGAGCCTATTTAAATACATCCTCTCCTGTTCTGCAGTCACGTCATGCTGTGTTACACAGGATACAAAAGCCTTCTTGATTCTCCACTTCCTTCAAAAAATCCTTCCTACCAAACAGCAACACACCTTTAAAAGTTTTATTTTTACTGTGAGGAAGCTGCACTCCAAGCAACACCTTTTACACTATGGGCTATGAGCACTCGGGACATCCTCAAGCCAGGGAGAACTTCCCAAACAGCTGCCATGATATCTGTTTCCTCCCATGCTGCATGGGAAGCAAACCACGACAGGGGAGAGAGCGAGCTGCTTCAGAAAAACCACGGACTGGGCAGCTGCTATCTTTGGTACATCTTGAACTTGACATTATTTTTATCTGTAGACATCACGTCGGAGAAAAAGAACTTGATCAGTAGAGATTAAGCACAGTTTAACACTCATGAAAAGAAGCGTGCTAATTGCTGGGGTTGGCATTTGACTTGCATCTAGCACTGCAAGCTTTCAACTTCAAGAGGATGTTTGCTGAAGTTTCTGCACAGGCTAATTTTGTTAAACTGAAGTTTAAATAAACAGCGCTACAAAAAGCGGCGTTTTTCCTTTGCCCCTCTTATGGGGGCATCTGCGCTGCAAATAAAGGAACACACACATTCTGCTTCACTCATCTGTTCCCTCACGCCACATGACGGTTAAAGGTTACGATTCAGAGAAACAGCACTTTCTTTTTCCTTGAGTTGGTAGTAGTAAACACACCAGAAGAAAGTTCCAGGTCAAGACTTTGAATACGTAGCCTGCCTGTAGGTTTCTTTTCCCCACTGGCCCTGCTTTCCCTGCTCAAACAAATAAACTAACTTTCTCTACTTTGCTCCTGTAGCTGTACTCTCTCATACACGACCACAGCATCTACAATGCTAACCAGATTTTGCTGCAAACGTCTTTCCTCAAGCATCATTTTCAGCATGCCTCTTCTCCCTCTGACGCCTTTCTCGCTGGATGCGATGTTACTGCCGTCACTTCATGATCCTCCTTCAAACTGCCCTTTGCTATAGTGTCTATAAAACCTCAGCAATGTTTAGATAAGTGATGTACCAAGACTATTACTCACTGCACAGGTCAGTATTATCTCATCAGTTCCTTGTGCTCCCCCATCTGTAGCCATCTGTTGTCTTGGGTTACAGAGAAACGCATGTCCTTCCTCACAAGGCTTTTTTGTTTTGGTTTTTTTTTTTTCCCCATGTTCTTACAGCACCTGGCACAACAAGGTCTTGGATCCAAAGCTTAAGAGCCTCAACTGCTATAGCAATACAAACAACAAATATGAAACAGTGAGTCACTCGGCCAAAATTGTTCAATGTTTAAGGAAGAACTGGTCAAAAAACTTTTGCTTACCAGGCCATGGAGGTTGGCCTCTACTGGGAAACAGGAGATGCGGACTCTTGTGCCACCTGTGCCCATGTTTCAGGTTTTTGCTGAAATATTTCAATTTGGGGCTCTCCAGTTAAAGAACAAATTATTTTAGTCACAAGTTCAGACTGTGACTGGGCACAGGACAAAAATATTTTGAAAAGCTTGCAATTGCTGAAGTACCCACCCAGGCCTGCTGGGTTTGATGTGCAGGTCTCTAATTTCTCCCTGGCATGAAGTTCTCAAAAAGCGACGCTTAAAACTCAAGTGTGACACCAGCTGGCTAGCGGGAGATCCTGTCCCACAGAGCAGCAGTCTGGCTTCAGCGAGACACACTTTTCTCAGCTGCTCTCCGGGCACGGGCACTGACACGTCTCTCAGCGTAGGTTACTGTGGCAGATGACAGTCTCCAGCAACGTGGGCTGCTATGAGCACTTTGAGCTGTGCTTTTTTCCTCCTGAATAGCAGCCCAAGCATGATGACTAGATACTTACCTTCCAAGGGGCTCTCTGGCTGCAAGATACCTAAAAATAATGAATAAATTAAAAAAACCCCGTATTGCTCCAAGATGTCAACTGTGGTCAAACACTTCACAGTCACAGATCAATTCTGTGCTGCAAGAATAAAACCTCTCTGTGCCCAAGACGGAGCTTTTGGGAGGACAAGTGCAGCACAACTCCCACAGGAACCGTTTTTAGTCGTTTCTCAGCTCTAGGCATCCCGCCGGGACCAATCTTCTCTAACTTGTACACTGAGCACCACCTACATCTACAAAACCAACCACTAGCCCTACAACTTCATGGACTATCCTAAGGTGCCCAACAACAGCAGGGATAAGGGCTTTGTGATAACCTGTAGAGAACGTAACGTTGCTGGTGCAGGGCTGAATTTGCCTGCCTGCTCTTTGGCAGGATAAAAAAAAAAAAAAAAAAAAACACAACACCACCAAAACCACCCAAATCCACATCTGTGGGGAGGAATCCTTCATTTCTCAGGCTAATTGTAAAGGGAAAAGATAGATACAAGTAACTGTGAGAACTTCCCCACGACCCTGGCACCCTGGCAAAGGGAAACAAGCCAGATGTCACGCTGGCAAAGCGATCAAAGGAGCGCAGTAAATGCAAGTCATCTGGTAATGGCAATGCAGCACTGACCAGAGGCCTGGACACGCCAGAGAAACACAGCTAAAAATACGTATAGTCACTCTTATCAGCTCCAAGTGCGAACAATTATTTTTCATCCAGGCATTTATATACTGTTTATCGTGTTCTGCCATTCAAGACATCAAGCAAACGCGCGCTACACAAAACTGACCTTTATTTGTACTTCATCTGCTATTTAAAAAAAAAACAACCTGTCCGTGATTTGATACACTGCTACGTCACACTGAGCATGTATAAATATATTAGAAAAAAGAGGGATGGGAGCTGACTCCGCTCCGATTTCACGGTACTGAGGGCAAAACCAGTCATTTTGTTCTGGGTGCATTCAGCACCTAGCACAATGGAGCCTCAGTCCAGGGCTGTGACTCCTATGCTCTACGATGCAAATAATCAATCATTTAACATTCCCAGACCTCAGCGAGACTTCCAGCATTTAAAAATAACTTCAAAATTCCAGCTAAGCCTCCAGAAGTGCCTAGGTCAGTTGGGGTTGCGGGCACTCAAGAGTCTTTAAAAAAAAAAAAAAAAAAAAAAATAGTGCTAATTCCTGATCTCCAACAAAAGCACACACACAGGAGGGGGGGGAAGAAAAGGCAAAAAGCAAGTCCAATAATCTGTCGAGCCCTTTTCCTTAGCCATTACAGGCAGAGCAGTAATGTCTGTAATGCTGTCCTTGTACGTGCTACCAAAGAACACAAGAGAGGCTTTGAAACGAGTCCCTTTGCAGTCAGCTTCAGCCAGATCAGAGCTCTGGACAGCAAACCCCAGCGCATTGATGCAGTTCACAGGCTCTGCTGGGGTCAACACCAGAAGGCGGCACAGAGCTGCTTAATTAATTGCTCCCTTTCTGGGGCTGCATTTCGCTCTGCCCAGTTCTCCGGGAAAATCTGAGAGCTTAATGTGGAGGCCAAGAGAATACTCACAGTGCTCCCTCCGACACACTGAAATGCTGCAAAACCCAGGGCCCCATCCTGCAAAGCGCTCAGTTTCCTCGCCCCAGCCCAGCAAAGGGCTTCGCCACCTTCTAGGGAGAGGCTCGCATGAGTCCCTTTGGAAGCAGGCAGTAAGGCTTGGATGCGTTGCTGGAGCACAGCTGTCCTCTGCACGGACAATCGCTGAGTGGAGGCTCATTCTTACACAAGCTGCATTTGTGATTTCCACCCTATGAACACCCAAGAAAGGAGAAACAACTTCTTTTTCCCCCTTATTTTACACACTGCTAAAACCCTCTTCAGAAGTAGCTACCTCTCCCCGCTTTGAGAGCTTTATGCCACGCAGAACGAAAGCTCATTTCATTTGAGCTCGTTGACAATTCATTATTGAGACAGTGATAGAAACCAATAGAGAAGTATAAAGGATCTGTGCCCAAAGCTGCTTAAACTCATCCTTTTAATTAAACTCAGGCAACGTTTGTAGGCCTGAGCATCTCTGCCTTACTGGCAATTTTTACACTGCAATCCAAATACAATTAATTGTGCCGATGGTTCCCAAGCCAGGAATGGATTGTGCTCCTTTTCTGAGCCAGGACTCCATGCTGCTACCGGGGTAATAAAGACTTATTTGTGCTGTCGAACCAAGGGGATATAACTCTGAGCAAGGCCATTAATCAAGAAGATGCAATCCCTGCACAGTCGGCTTCCAGCCCGTGCCAAGGTCACACCACGCGGTAGTGACACAGCTGGAGGCAGAAGCTGGTTGCTGTGACTCAGGACTAAGCACCAAACCACACCAGTGCACACAGCTATTCATCTGTAAGGTGCCCTTGTTCTCACCCCAAACTACTACAGGTGTCTGCATAAACACAAATACGGTGATTGCTCTGACAATTTCTGCAGTGGAGTTAAGCTGCAAAGGTGATTTGTGCCAAATCTTATCTTTGGCCATGCTAAATAAACACAACATGTGACCCTTCAACTCCTTATGTTCCCCCCACCACGGTCCACCGACACCCTCCCGACACGTACACGCTAAAATTCAAACTGCAAGAAAATCTAGATTGCAAGAAAAATCCAGAAACAATAGCTTCTAACCCAAGGACAAACCAAACCATGATGTAAGCAGAGGAGGAAAGGAGAGCAAGGTGACTCTAAATCCCAAGAGCTTAGCTTTGTCAGCCACGTTGCCCTTTCCCTTAGGAAGCTAAGAAATTAATAAAGCGAGCCATCTAATTCAATTCCACCCTGTTCCAGCATGACCATATCCATTTTGAGCATGGAGGACCTGCCCGCTCCATCAAAATACGCCGATGACTTTGCTCGGCTGCCAGGAGACACCAGTTGGCTGCAGCGCTTGACCCAAGCACGACTGGGATTGTTCAGGGATGCTGAAATTTGTATGTTAAAAGACGTTCTGGCCCGACACAAGAAACCACGCGCACGCAGACAGCCGTTCAAACATACCGATTCAATGCCTCCAGGGTCTAGTTTTTGGAGGAGCTGGAAATCCAGGGCTTCTAACGATGCTAGTGAGGTACGGGCGCCCAGCAGTTTGGAGAAGAGGGAGAATGATTTACACCCTTGCGCTGGCCAGACTGTGTTAAAATGAAACCTCAGAGTTGGACAGAAGTACCTGTTGTTTAACCTCAATGTAAAAATACTCCCATTAGTATTGTTTGGTGGTTTGGATGTTGCACAGTGAAAACACGCATGTTACTGTTGAAAAGGCAGCGGGGCGGAATGAATTTTATCCAGAAAAAAAAAAAAAAGCAGAAGAAAAGATTTTAAAAGATTCCTCGTGGAACATACCACTTCTGTCCGCCCTCTGAGGAAGCGCAGATGAGAAAAGCTGCATCTTGACAAGGGCTTTTATCGGAGTACGTTGAGGCTTAGGCCGGGGCAGCAGAGCTGGCCTGCTGAGTGCTAAGCTTTCAATTCACGCTGCAACGAGATGGGACTGTACTTCCCTTTGTAAGCAGCCAAAAATAAATACATAACTTTAAAAAAAAAAAAACCAAACCCACACGCTGTCTAAGTTCCCAGACGGGACTGGGAAGTGCCAAACTTCCCCCCCAGCCACTCAGACTGAAGCAACGCAGCAGTTCCCCCTTGCTGCAACCTCCAAAGGGCAGTGTCCTACCATGTCCGCAGGGTGGGCTCTCCCCCCTGCCACGTCCTCTGCTCCGGCTTCAGTGGGAAGAGAAGGAAAAGATGGGCCAAGGATCCTCCCCGGGTCATCCGCCTCTGCTTGAAAACCATCCAGGCACACTTGAATAATTAACAACGTGACCCATATACGCTAATTATCTGGCAAAGCACCCCACATTTTGTTTATTAAACCTCACAGCACACCTAGACACTGTATTGTGAATTTACAGATGGCAGGAGAATAGGGAAGAAAAAAAAATAATAAAAAAAATCGAGACACAAAGGAAACAGTTACCCAGAGCCATACAACATCTTCTGCTCCAGGCTCAAAGATCTCATCAGCCTGGGTCCTCCGCCCTTTTGTGCGACACTGTGGTACTTTATTCTCAGTGGAGTCTTGTTTTGTCCTAGTTTTGATATTATTACTTGTAATTAAAGTCAATAAAACGACTGGTTAGCAATGATAATTCAAGCTGGGCTGATGAAAGCTACCAGAGTCATCAAGCATTTATTCAAATAATCATTTCCCATGTCCTAGCTAACAGAGATCGTCTACAAAGGAGCGATATAAAATGTTTTAAATAAAACAGGGAGCAAAGATCTCTTTCAAAACTTAATCTTCCCAGTGACTTTGACTCTAAACCATAAAAATACATTACCAGCGTGGGGGGAGGAAGGGGAAGCAATCTTTTTCCTTTCAGAGTGGAAAACACACATGTTCTCCACAAACTGCAATATAATAGCTTTGAGGAGGATTTTTTTTTTTTTAAAAAAATCAGTTTTTTTCAGCTGGACACTGGTTCTCCCAACTCCGCAAATAAAAATCACAGCAAGAAACTGCATCGGTGGGTGCACTGCTGCATGAAGAGAGTCATGATTCAGGCCACATTTCAGTTTGGGTGTAGCTATTTAAAATTTCCAAGGCCATAAGTTCTACAGTAACTAAAGAAAGTAAATAACTGCATTAAAAAACAATTACTAAAAGCTATATTAAACGCAACGTGTTCCAGCTGACCATGACATGTATCTATAACCATATTCTGCTTCGGTGCGAGGACAGCAAACCCTTGAAGAAATTCAGGGCCCACACTATTGGATTTGTACATCTACTTTAAGGAAAGCCGCGGGAGCAAACAGAGATGGAGCTGCCTGCCTTAGCGTCTCATACTGGAGCCAGTTCTTGGGCTACAGAGGCTCCCTGAGAAGCAGGAGCTGCAGCCTGAACACAAGGCACATTCATGCTCTCGTAAGCAATTAAGTTTGCCACGGCGTCGTAAGCCACCGACGGTCAGCTGAGCTGCAGTGGAAGACTTGCCTCACCCAAAGTAAAGCAAGTTTGCAGAAGCCACCATGAATGTGGCTACTATGGCACGGGGAACACGCGGGCAGAGGGTTATAACAGTCCCATTGTAACTCAGAAAGCCACAGTTTCTCAACCCCCTGCAGCTCTCGAGGTTTTATGTCTGGGCAGACGCATGAAGCTGAGCTGCAAGGCCCTACACAAACCTGGCTGCTGGGATCTTCTGACATGGATCCTACAGCACCTACTTCTGCTTTGAATAGGGATGACAAGACGTTCAGAGAAGGAAAAGGGACCGTGCACTGGATTCAAGAGTGAAACAGAACGGCTTAGCTTAGCTTACTTGTAAAAGGAGGACCAAGTATTTCAGCTGATGACACCTTTCACCAGATGAGCGTAAAACCTGTTCTTCTGGTGCTACCTGCACTGGATTTTTGCAGTCAGGAGATGAAATAAAAAGCACGTAGTCCAAGGCAGTGCTGGGATTGCATGCACGGATCCCAGGGATGTGGCCGATCTGCAGCTACTCTCAGCGCACTCACCATGCTTCTGGCAAGGGAATTACCTGCTTCTCCTCCCAAAAAACACGGAGAAGGAGAAAGGACCAAGACATGCAGACGGTAGAACTCCAGCCAGCCGAGCGACCCTAAGCCCACAGCTGTACCTACAAAGTTCATGCATCGAGCCTCGCAGTAACACAGCGTCATTAACGACACCGCAGCAGTCATGAACCAGACTGAAGCATGTGGTAATTGATTAAAAACAGACATGTCATGGTTGCTTTTTATAGCTCCAATTAAGTGTCAGCCTAATTAATGGAAGTTAGTGTGCTAATTATAAGAGTCTGCGTCGTGAGTCAGACTCAAACAAATGTTGTGCAAGAAAATGTCAGAGATTTTTTTTCAGGCTTCCAAGATAAATAATTACACTTATTTTTGTTAATTCTTAGCAACAGGAATGTTACACAACTGGACATCATTCCTGCAGCTGCATTCAAAAGTATTTAAAATTGTACAATGGAGAGCAAATATTTGCTTGAAGACAATGCGATCTGTTCCATCATCAGCAAGTCATTTTGGAATCCAATTTTAAGGCTGCATTTGCCAGACTGCTGAAAACGAAGCCTCTTTTATGGACTGTGGCCTCAAATACATCTCTTTTCAGCTCGGCAGCGTTTGCTTGAACACCAATCTGAAGTGACAGCTATCTCTCTCCATCTCTTCCATGCTTTGAAAAGCAGCGAAGCAGTGGCATTTTAAAAGTGAAAACCGCGTGATTTCAGCACCTTCTGAAACCAGCAGGAAATTCACTGCATTCAGCTCTCCACTAACTCAGGCAGACACAGCTAAAATGGTCTGGACGACTGAGATTTTTTTTTCAGAGCCTCTCTACAACCAGAAAAACCAGTTGCAGGACTGCAGAGAATATCTGGAATAGACTGAACAGTAGCAAAATCCACGATGGTTTAGAAATCAAGGGGATGTGCTTGAGGGGAGGGGAGTGGGATTAATTATGATGCAACTAAACCAAGTTTGATAGCTAGACATTAACAGGCAGATGTCGGGCCGAAAGGCTAAGATTTTACGTTAGGCAGAAAAATACGGGTCCTGGGGAGAGAGGCTGAACTGAAAGTGAACCAGAGAGATAATTCACCAAGATGGTTTCGTGGATGAGACTGATGCAGAGGAAAATGAGAATGAAGCCGAGAATAAACTAAGAAGGACAAAATAATTCAGGCTGGAAGGGACCTCGGGAGGTCGCTGGTCCAGTCTTCTGCTCAAAGGGCGAGCGACATGGCCAGACCAGGTTGCTCAAGGTTTTATCTAGTGGGTCTTGAAAACTTCTAAGGATGAAGAGTGCGTAGTGCCTCTCAGCAACCTTTTCCAATGCTTGATGGATCTCTTAGTGATTTCCCCCCTCACCCCATATCCTCTCAGAACTTATCTTGTTTCAACTTATTCCCATTGTCTCCTGTCCTCTAGTTGTTCACCATTGCAGAGTGGGCTTGTCTTCTTGATAACCCCCTTGCAGGATGCTATTTGGTTGCCGCTGAACCTTTTACTCATTTGCAGGGAACTTCAAGAGTATGTGAGACAAACAAGAGAGGAGAAACCTACTGAAAGCCTGATAAGAGAAAAGAAACAAAAGCTAGGGAGGGCAAGGAGTGAGGAGAGAACTTATTCTGTGATTTAAGGTGGGGATAGCCACCAGAGCTTTTAGGAAGAGCAGTTTTAGTTAAGCTCACGGTGCAAAAGGCGGCACAGACAGTGCCTGGGATGAAACGTGGCGCAAGGAAAATCAATGCAAAACAACGACGTAAACTATTAGCAAGAGCAGCGTAAAGGAGAGGAGCAGGTAGAGCTTGTTGGAAGCGCAGACGGGTGAAAGGAGAAAAAAAAAAAAAAGAGTAAATACAGCCAGTGAGCTGTACTTGGCCACAGTTGGTTTTGGCTGTCTCCAGTACGCCTCTGAATCATCTTCAGCTGTCACAGACACTCCAGCCTAGTTCAGGTCCCCAAAGGGGTCTTTATACTCACCAGAGGATCACGGGGCGAGGAAATACCACAAGGACTTCACAGCAAACCAGTGACATTTAAAACCAGTTATCGGGCGACACACAATCCTAACAAACTTCTACCACATGCATCGGTTACTGATTCAGCCAAGACCGAGAAGACTAAAGGGGAGAGCTGTATTACTGAATAAAGACTTTTCTGGAGACCTTAAAGAGCCTATAGATTTATAGCAGCTGACAATGACTCAGACACCCTGAGCAGTCAACTTAAATGCTGCCATTGCAAAGATGAAGTACAATGAAATGAGAAGTTGTGCCAACTAGGCCATTCGTGTCATGCTGAGAGACAAGATGGAACTTCTCCGACCTTGCCTTCAATAACAAGAATACACAGCCGACAGTCAATAAACACAGGAACACCTCTCTTCCCACTTTTCCTCAAAGAAAAAGGTTGAAAATTCACAAATTATAAATGGCTCGCTGTTATCGGGAATAGCACCAAGCAGCCCTGACATAAAAAGGAGTCCTGAGCTCAGGACAACACGCAGGCATAGGTATTCAGATGATACCCTCTGGGTGTCCTCTCAGCAAGGACAGCAGAAGACTTGGTTCTAGACACAACTGGTAAGTCTTCTCCATGCCTTCCCGCCCAGTCTTTTCCAACCACGGCTTGGAGGTTGCTCATGATCTTTGTAAAGCTAAAAGCTAACTCCAGACAGACATGACTGCCTAGCTGTATTTCTGTTCCCTACTACATAAACCCCATGGACAAATTCCTCCCCACCTCTCATACCTGTCCTGTTCCACCCCTGGTTTCTAATAGACTTCTGCGGGATCTGTCTCCGTGCTCCCATGGCAAGTCACAACAGGATATGGGCCAAGACTGGATGGGGAAGGATCTTCCAAGCATTTCTACCTTAGTCTCTTCCCACAAATTCTTAGGGACCAGTTGTTTCTGAAAGTCTTAAGACTGCAGCAAGTCAACATGTAATTTAAGCTAAAGGGAATTTTTAAGAATAGTTCCTTTTCTGAGCATGAAAAAAAAAAAATATCAATCTGGCTAAAACAGTTGGTTGCTTTGTTTATTGGCAAGACTAGAACATTTATGGTTTTGGGGGAGGACTCCCCCCGCTTTTTACTACTCTGAAAACATCATCGGAACACATTTGTCTGCCAAGCCGCTCTGGTTACTAATATGCATTTACGTTCTTTCATCACGTAGGAGTCCCATTCACAGAGTAAGTCCCAACTTGATAAACACAAATAAAACCTTCACAGTATCTAAAGGGTTTTGCAGTATGTAGAGGGTTAATACTGTGCTGCATCACTACGGTGCTTCTGCATCTAGAAGAGCTTGATCTATTTTTGAAGACTGAAAGGATTCAATACCACTTGAGCTGTAGGCCTCAAAAACTCAGTGTGCTTACATAAAATAAAAATAAAAGGACTAGGTTCACGGAACAGCTATGCCCCATTATGAATAAACACAGCTTATCTAAATTTAGATGGCACTGGATCAATTTAAAATGCCTGTAAAAACAACACGCTACTGTAAAATAGGACCATGAAGCGTGATGTGATGTACTCCATGCTGAAGTGCATTGATTTTTTTTACCCATCTCTAGAGAACAAGGTGCGCCTGAGTGATATCAATGGAAAAATTATTTAGCAGACAGGTCTTGCATCTGCCCAGTTTAGCCTTCTGCTCCATCCCAGAGCAGGCTGTGTACTATTTAAAGGAACAGTCTGATGTAAGAGAGTGAGATTGTATTTCGAGTTAATTACAATCCATACTTTTTCTTTGGACTTATTTGATTTGTGGAATTACGTCTTTCAATAAAGGTCAGAACGCATAACAGTCAATTAAATCTAACACGTACAAATGCACGTCATCCCTTCTTCTTTCAGGGATGCAAAACCTCCACCACCCCTACAGTTAAACAAACCTCCTCCTCATTAACTTTCCCAGCTAATGTCTGAAATGACACATCAGCCTTGGGCTGCCAAGTGACCTTTACTTCTGTCACAGCAGCCAGGGCATCATATGAGAAACATCCTGCCCATTGAGAACCTTTAGCTTGAGTATTTTGGCCGACCACAGCCGTCTAGGTGGTCTGAGAAGAGACGCTGTCTCTCAGAGATAACAAGCCAGGCAGAAAACAGCTTTCTGAAGAAATTTATACCTTTTGATTTACAGACAAAACTTGCCCTTTGAACAATTTCACTGCAGCTCTTTACCAGCAGCCTATTAAACTGTGCAACAGTGATTAAATGAAAAAAAAACAAACAACCCAACAGCTAAACATTTATTATTTGTTTCTCGACATTGCCTAGGAGGCATGGACAGCAAATACTAAGACTGTTAGAAATACTCATCAGAACCTCCAGGTGAAAAAGCAGATCTTCCAAGTTCACATTTTCTAAAGCTAGGGTTTCAGCCCTCTCACCTTCAGGAGACTTGCACTGGACAGTAACTAATCACTTTGAAAGCGATTTTAAAGTCACTGTAAGTGCCTCATGAATGCCCTTGCCAAGTGGCACCTGCCTGAGACCTGGTTTCTGCCAGGCTTTATCGGCCATTCAGTTGGCAGGCAGTGATTTGGCTCAAACATCACGCTTAAGGAGAACTCATGTTGCAAGGGCTCAGAAAACTGTGCCTTCAAATAAAGGATTGTGCTGATTTGAATCCATCTGTTTAATGTACTAATTTTGTTTATTTATTGGGAAGATTCAGCGTAGATGAGGACCAAACCCCCTAATCAAAGGGAACTGTCTCTCTGTCAGACTGACACTTTCACCCCAAACAATCTCAGTGAAATATTACAGTTAAAAGCTTAAGGACAACTTTTTTTTTTTTTTAAATGAAAGTCAGTATTAACTATTTGACTTTGATCACTGCAGTGGCTAGAATGAACAAAGTATCAAATATGAAAGCCATCAAACAGAAGTGAGAATTGGCAGAAGGAAGAAACACAACAGGAAGACTGAAGGAGCCAGAAAAAGGAAGCTCGGGATAAAAAGGAGAAAAGAGGAAAGGAATGCGATAGCTAAAATGAAAAAGATTTTTTGCTGACATACGCCAGGTGTGAACAACAAAAAGACACTTCAGGTACTACAGTTATTAGCAATAATCCCACAGCCATTCCCATAAAGATTATGTCTCCATTCAATATTCCCAATCCATGGCAAGTGGAAAGAGACTCCTAGGATTTAAAACCAGTTCATAGACCAGATTTAAAAAGCCATCTAGTTTTCCCCTGCCTCGGCTGGCTTCTCACACCATCACCCAGCCACTGCTGCTCAATTTGTTACTGGCATACACGTGGCAGATACCTAACGGACATCAACGGGGCAAAATTACCAACCGAGAAGATCCCACAGATCAAGACAAAAACTTCTCATTTTGCTCACCCCGCCATCACTTCCAAATGGAGCTGGCCAGAAACCGTCAGGAAGGCAGGAACATTGAAGAAATGAGTCTTTTGCGCAGATTCCCTTGTCTCATGTGACATCTGTAAGTAAAAAAAAAAAAAAAAAAAGGAGCAAGAAGTCAAGAGTATTTGTGTTTGAATGAAAAGCACAGCTCCTGGCTTATTTTCCCTTTTTTCTCTTAAGAAATTACATGAGATTCAACCAAAACACTGCTGAGATGGAATCCAACAACATGGTAAGTCGTAATATGACGCTCCCCATCTTTGCTCAGACTGCTAACAGGCTCTGAAACCTATTCAAGCAAAACATTTTAAGAAAAAAAAAAACCCACAAGATAAAGCATTCTTGGGGACTTCTCTTTCTAGGGGTCCGACGCAAATAATGTGCCTGCGAAGCGAAAAACCATATTTTTAAGTGGGAAACACCACAGCTCCCACTTCTACTTCCAGTGACTCATGAGGACATGGGTTGTAGGTATCACAACAACTTGCCGAACAAGTTTGTGAAGGGTGGCCCCAGTGTCACCAGCAAAGCTGGAGCCAGTCAGCGCGGAGCAAGGATATGCAGTTCTTTCATATGTTTCTCAAACTAACAGGGATTGTAAACTGGATCCCCAGTAATTAGCTGTTATCGGTTCAGTTGGGCAGGAATTAACTCATTAACATGACACAGCTTTATGGAGTTTGACTGTTTGCCCAAAACTTCGCAGGCAGCACAGAGTTCATACAAAGCTAGAAGAACTTTCAAATCTTTCAACTCTCAACTCTTGCCTCTGCTTGTGGGAATGTCAGGAGCTCTAAATTTTACTCAAAGAAAAGAACCGTGTAACTTATGTGTTTAAACATCCATGAGCTGAATTAGGAATGACGTTGTAGAAAGGAAGGAGGTAACAAAACGTAAAATAAAACATCAGGAAGGACACATTCACCACTTTGCAAGCAAGTCTGAGAACAAGAATGGTAAAAATTTTCCAGAGCAGCCTCTGATTTTTGGCACCCCAGTTAAGTAACACGTATATAGCGAAGGGCTTGTCTACCAAGGAGTTTGTGAGCGGGCAGAGAAATCACATCCCATGTTTCTGGGAAAGGCAGACATAGAAAATGAAAATCCCTCTGGAACATCCGTTGAGGAACATTTTGCCCAGCAACGCACAAAAGAAAGATGCCAGCCTATCAACCCACTCTCCAAATATCCTACCAAGATGAAGGGTGAGGGGGGGAAGGAAGAAATCTCCAGTGTTTGGAAGTTCGAAGCTTCACGCGGCACTGCCTTCAAAATTCAATTTCAAGTCTGATGAGAAAATGGAAGAGTATTTTCTGTGTCAGGTGCACTAACTTTTAGCACACTTAAACCCAGTGCTATTTGCTTTTCATGCACAAATGAATTTGTTTCCATTGCAAAAAAGACCAACAGGAATCAGTCAAAAAAAAAAAAACACCAAAAACCAAATGCAATAGCCTCTTAAGACTTGCTATTCAGTCTTCAAAAAAAAAGCAGAACTGAAACTATATGGAGTTGGAAACATCACAGCTTAGAAATTATATATGCACTGAAAAACAAACTACGTTTAATTTCAGCTTTTGCATATTTTTTTCAGGTCACCAGATATTTTAAGCACAAAAAACTACGAGTAATGGCAAATTTAGCAAGGTCAGTATTTCATTTTGAAAAACAGTCTAAAAAAGTCCCAATAAAGTGATGGTATATTTTTGTTTTTTTTTTTAATTTACAGGCACAAAAGAAAAATTAGCAGACCTCTGCGTCGAGCACTTTAGAAGTCATTTGAGCGTAAGGACTGTGCTTCACCATTTCCCTGGTCGCCACCAAGCTGACCAGAAGACAGCAAGGAGCCCTCATGGCCAAGAAAGTCACCAGCCTGCTGGGCTCCCTCCCCTCTGCACTGCGCTGGTGACTCACCAAGGTCGCTGGGTGAAGTGCTCACCTCCCCAGTAGGAGAGAGACGGACGTACTGGAGTGAGTCCAGCAAAGGGCCACAAAGATGATTAAGAGACTGGAGCATCTTTCATATGAGGAGAGGCTGAGAACACTGGGACTGTTCAGAGAAGATTAAGGGGGGATCTTCTCCATGTGCATAAATACCTGACGGAAGGGAATGAAGGACAACACTCATCTCAGCTGTGCTCACTGAGAGGACAAGAGGCAACGGGCACAGGTTTTAAAAAAGACACATGACAAATTTCATCTGAAAACAAGAATAAGCTTTTTCTTATTTACTGTAAGCATGGTCAAACACTAAAACAGGTTGCCCAGAGAGGCTGTGAAGTCTCCGTCTGGGGAAATATTCCAAACTCATCAGGACAGAGTCCTGGGCAACTTGCTCTAGCTGACCCTGTTTGAATGCAGTCAGATGGATTAGACAATCTCTAGGGGTCACAATCCTTTTGAAAAAAAAACAAAACATGAGATTTTTGTTTCAGCGTTTTCTATATTTCAACATCATCCCTAAGCTTTGGAGAAGTCAAAGGTTTAGGAGAAAGACAAAAGAAACGTTGAAGCTGATCTACATTCACTTCCAAACTTCTGACATAAGTTTGAAATACCCACTTCTCAAAGTCTAGTTCCTAGGAGTGACGCTAAGCGTTGCTAGCTCAGCTAAGCATGCCGCTGCCTGCAGCCACCCTACTCCCCAGCTTGCTTTGTCACAGGGAGGTGGTTGTTAGGCTCAGGCTTGTTTGCCAGCCTTTGATATTCTACAACCTGCCATTTTTCCTCAATGAGTCGGAAGGTGTTGCTTTTGTTCTCAAAAAGCTCTGCTGCTCATCGCAAAGATAAAACAGAGACTGCCAAAGACCTCAGATCACAAGGCAGTTTTATCTCTTCACAGCATCAAGCTAAAGAAAAGAGCAAGTTTGCCTTGCTCCACAGAGATCAATGGAAATATGACAATTTGTGGCTGTAACCCCAGGACTGCTTCCTTTGTTTCATGTTTTTTGCAGTTCTAAAAAAACCAAACAACAACACCCAAGGATGTAGAAGCAGGCCCCTATTGTTTTCTTCAAATAAACCCAGAGTATTTGCTCAAAAACAATAAGGATATTAATAAACATACAAACATCCACATACCACAGCCCCAGATTCATGGCCAGAACACTAAAGAGAAGAGCCATGTACCACTCCGGCTTCTCCAACCGCGAGCTTAGTTCAGCTACATTCCTTGTTCCACCAGTGAAAAATCCCACCTAATCCTGTAGGATGCAACTTCTAAACACTGAGAAAAGAGACAGACTGGAAGCAGGAAAAGAACAGAAGAAATCAACCATGAAATCTCAACACTTCCCCCCAAATCCACAAACAGGATACAGCTGTCTCCAGGAGCTGGGGCTTGATTTATTTATAATGACTTTGTGTCATTTTTCATTCTTCAAATCAGATGTAATCTCAGGGAGGCAACGAGAAAATAGACACAACAGTGAGTGACTGGAGGAAGAGTGTGAGAAAGTCTTAGAGCTCAACTGGACTTATAAAAACCTGCAGCCAGTTTGAGAGGCCACTGAGAGATCCCGAGATGCGCGTCTAAATCACGAGCAGCTCCTGGGTGGCTTCCAAGAGAAGGTGAAGAGTGAACATAGCAATATTTAGATAAAGTTTTACTGCCCCATTATCATCCCACCACTTCGCCTCTCCACAGTTGCCCACTTCCTCTCCCTCATTTTGAGACATAAAGCTTGACAAATGGGTTTTGTAAGCTGCAAAAAGCATAGAATCATAGAATGTGTTGGGTTGGAAGGGACCTTTAAAGGCCATCTAGTCCAACCCCCCTGCAATGAGCAGGGACATCTTCAACTAGATCAGGTTGCTCAGAGCCTCATCAAGCCTGGCCTTGGATGTCTCCAGGGATGGGGCCTCCACCGCCTCTCTGGGCAACCTGGGCCAGTGTCTCACCATCCACTTGCTACAGAGGGAAAAATGTAATGCCTCCTTTTCCTTCAGAAGGGACACCTTCAGCAAGGAGGTGTCCCATAATTAGCAACTTCACATTTCACATGTACAAATAAATATTGACTAACCCACCAGAGGTGGTTCCTCCACTTTAAACATCCAAGCACAGGATGAGGCCAATGTTTTCAAGTGCCTGTGCCCCAGATTTATGCTCAGCCTTTCAGATCAAGCTTGCTTCTTTATAACAAACAAAACCAGTCACTGGCAGAAGACAAATAATAAATAGTAGGTGATATTATCCCTTCACTGCTGACACTGGGAGAGATTGTTTTTCATGTTCATGACTAGCAGAATGAAGCGACAACACTGTGGTGCTTTTATTTCAATTAGATGGACTTTTCTCCAACTTCCCAACCCCAAAATACCTGCTTGATAAAGGATGAGGAGGGAATAATGTGTTTGCTTTCAAGTCCTCTCCATTCCCTAGTCGAAAACTGCCCCAAAAAATAGGGAAAGAGGGAGGGGGAGTCTGCATGAAGCATCTTGATGTCTCAGAGTAAATGTGCTATAAACATACTAGGATTCAACGTCAACATCAAAGGCTTTTTATTCTTATTCTAAATACGAGAACAACTGGATTTAGTACCTGTTTTGTTCTCCGTCTCCTCAAACGTCTAATGATTTAATTTAAAATGATTCCCTTTGATGTCAGCCTTGTATTAACTTCTATTTGAGGCAATTAGCTTCAGGAGAGTATAAACGGTTTGATTCCATCTTTCACTCCATGCAAGCCAAATGCATGAAGGGATCAGAGACAACTGGAATCGCTGCTGTAGCTCTAGCCCAGGCTCACAACACCGTGCTGCTGAAGCTTCATAGCACCGCATCTCTAATCTGGACCTGCCCCCTGTGATGTCCCATTATAAACATGATTGGGTTTTCCTTTTTAGACAACCACTACAACATTCATAACTTCCAAGAAGTCCTCCTTGCAATTCCAGTCCTAATTCTGATCAGCTGGACTTGCATTGGGCAACAGCAGCTGGTTCTGCTGAGACAAACATCTCATAAATATGGACTGGAATTACAGGCAGAGATGAAGCAGGTAGGAAGGAGCAGAAACTTGGAGATCCAGAAAAGGCAAGAGCAAGCCCCCCCTCAGCTCAGTTCCAGCTTACCCCCACATCCTTGCTGAGCACCTCTCTGAAGTCCCAGTCTCCCAGGGACTGGTTGCCTCCCAGACCATGATGCCTCTCTGAAGTGGAAACACCTGACAGACACTAATACTGTTGCATCTAACTGTGATTCTCCCCAGCACATCCCAGCTTTCCTTGGTGCCAACAATGCTATTTTTCAGCAGTACCAAAGAAAGGTAGGAGTAAGTTTCTGCATCTTCAGCAGCAGGCATGTATTTCTGGCTCCGCAGTAGGCACAGCCAGGTACTTGCACCCTTCAGAGACCTAGAAACTTTTCCATTCACTACTGTGAGCAGGTGGCAAAAAAACCAAACACCATACCACCTCTGATCTCTGGACACATTTTAGGTAAGAACAACATCTGGATGATTTTTCAGGTTTACAGAGATTTAGATGAGATATCAGGAAGAAATTCTTTGCTGTGAGGGTGGTGAGCCCCTGGCCCAGGTTGCCCAGAGAAGCTGTGGCTGCCCCATCCCTGGAGGGGTTCAAGGCCAGGTTGGACGGGGCTTGGAGCAACCTGGTCTGGTGGGAGGTGTCCCTGCCCAGGGCAGGGGGGTTGGAACTAGATGATCTTTAAGGTCCCTTCCAACCCGAACCATTCTGTGATTCTATGAAACAGCCTGATCCGGACCCAGAGCTCAGTCAAACACCCAGGCAATAAGGTACGTGTGTGGGGAGAGACAAGTCTGATATATAACAAGTATTACTTCTGCTGGAGCCAACAGGTAGAGCGCAGCACTCCTTACACATAGACCACCATCCCCAGGAAGGGATATGGCCACAGGCAATACAAAACACATGTGACATCTCCTTTAAAGAGCTGTGAATGCCAATACAGCTGTGTTGTGTTCTCTAACTCATTGCACGCTGAGTTCTTTTAAAAGGCTGTGGCTGGGCAGCAGGGAAAGCAGATGCCCAGGCCCTCATCATACCAGCTGGAGTGTCTTAGGCCAGAAAGACTCTTCCAGAGCACAAAGGAGCCTCCACCTTCTCCCACAGCAGCTGAGGGCAGTCAAACAAGGAGATTTGCCAGGGAGCAAAGCGAAAAAGACAGAGCATGAGACCCAGAAAGCAGGGAGCCTTCAACACTGCAGACAGGGTGGGAGGCTACTGAAAATAGCCGGGAACAGACGTGCAGTCGGGTCACAAAGACAAAAGAAAGGCAGATTTCCTAGGAAGCAGCCCCAGAAGGGGAGACTGTGTAAAGTTTCTTGCAACATACAAAGCTGCTAAGTATTTTAGACTTCAGAAGAAAAAAAGAAAAATGTGAGGAAAGAATCTGCCCTAAGGTGCCGAGAGAGACGGTACAGAGGAACTATTCTCAGATTAAATTAAAATAAAACTAAAAGGGCCATCTCAGCCTGCTGATCTGAGTTCTCCTCATTTCAAAAATTACTTCGTTCTACTTTGCATTCAACTAAAGCCCAGCTTTCAATATTAAAAGCTCTTTTGGCATTTTCAGTAAGTTTACTTTAAAGAAGGCAGCACAACGCTTCCCCCCCTCCAGGCTTCCACCAAAGGCAGACACCGTCAAAGGGGCAGAAATCCACAAGCTGGTGTTGCTGATGTTCTCCATGTGGGCTGGGGACTGCCTGGCTGTTCTCACACTTCTGGCATTTTCTTCTCAAGCTTCTCAAACCTACACTTCTCAGATATAAAAAGCCTCAAGTGCAAAAGATTTCTCTGGAGTTCCTACCATTATGTGATTTATTTATTTTTTAAAATCTCCTCTGCTTACCGCTCTTTTTGCTGTTACAGTACTTCATTTTAAAAATATTTAGCCAAACTGATTTGCTGAGCAGAAAGAGAAGCGACTCCCATCCCAAGTATGAGAACATCCCACCAAAGCTACGTACACACTAATTGGCGTGACGAAAACCAAACAAAGATAATGAGGAAGCTGAACATATAAACAATCACAAATCCTACAGGATTAAGAAGCCTAGGAATCAGAGATCATATGCCTTCAAAAAGCTTTTTCCTTCTAACTCAAGATATTTTTTTCCCCATCTTTTCAAGTCTCATGTAAAAACAGATTCCTACCCTCTTCACTTTCCACCATTTCCAAAGAATGCACGGGCCCGAGCAGCCACCAGACATTAGTCAGAGGATTAAAATTCTGCCAGTCGGGAGAAGACAGCTACTAAAAGGCGATGGTTCACAGGGGGTGCAAAAGCAGCCTCTACTTGGGTCCGAAAGGCTACTCAACCAAAATTGTCAACTTAATTCACCTGCAGCAGGACAGCTAAACTGGAGAGATTATCAGTTTTATACACCGCCCAAGGGAGCTAAAGAAAAAAAATAAAAAGGGCAGAAAACCCAACCTGCAAGCAGCAGGTGTGCTGTAACTACTACAAATTCAGGAGCAATAGGAGACCAATTTATGTTCTGGTTGCAACCGGAGGACAGGTCTTAAAACTTTAACTACAGGATTTAAATTGAAGAATCTAATTTGCAGGATGCTTTCACTGATTCCCATCACCGTAATTCTTGGCTACTGCTCAAATATAAGAGAAACGGGAATTTATTTTTTCCCTTGGCCCATGCAAGCAGTGAATTAAGGGCTAGTTTAAAGGTGAGTGAATACAGCAGATAGGGAATGCGCTGATGCTTGGTTTGATTAAAAGCAGATAGAGATTCTGGGTTTGCTGCGAATATCACACCTGTATTTTTATGTCTGACACCCTTATGTCACCCTTATTTTTATGTCTGACAGCTTCACATGCACAGCCCAAGGAAGGCTTAATCTTCCCCAGATTTCTGCTCTCAAGAAACAGTGTCACTGCTCCAGTGGAGCGAAGTGGTCACGGCAGGATAACAAGTGGTCTTGGATCTCTGCTTGCCATGACCAATTCTGAACAGAGCTTTGCAGAAACAAAACCAAGTCCTAAATTAGGCCAGACAATGAAGCAGTGCTCAAAGAAGAAACAGGAAGTCAGGGAGAACTTCCACTTCCCACCAGCAAGTGTGTTTCTGAAGCCCTTTACTTGTGGGATCTGCCTTGGCATTTACGCCACACCTTTCAAGCACAGCTGTCATTATATTTCTCCAAGACAGGTATTATTTACACTAAGCAATCACACTGGAGAGAGACCAAGAAATTTGCCTTGACCTATGCATTTAGTTAAGATCCAGTTTACACAAGCTTCAGCCTCACAGTTTAGCACCTCAATCAACATTTGCATCCGTGCTTCTGCTACTACCAGCCACCTACGCTGTAGTCCTGCATCCTTTACAGCTTTCAAGTGGATACAATTTGTACCAAAGACGCAATACACTGTACAGCTGCAAACTGTATAATGTTCTCATCATTAAGTGTCACTTGTTTTCACATCTTAATTTGCATGCAACAGCCTGGAACGAACCTTTGGTAGCATTAAGGGATCTCAATTAAACAGGAACCATTTAGTTTAGCTAATCAAACTCTATTGTCCCAGCAAGCAAAAAGCTGAGCTACGTGTACTTGTCTGGAAGGGAATCACTAGTAGTACAGGTTAGACCTCGAGATCCTGAAGAACCAGAACACGGAGGCTTTTTGTCACAAGGCCGTGCAGAGAGTGGAAGACGTATGTGATCCCGCAGCAAGCAACTGCTACCTCAACAGTTTTTCTTTTGCTTACAGATGGATTCACCAGCAAGGCTGGAGCCAGTAAGCATAAGTGGCAATGGATGTAATTGTCTGAGACAGAAGAGTGAATTTCAAATACAGAAGTATAAAAGGCAGATGGAATTTCTTATGATTCATGGATGTGGGGGTTAAGAATATTTTAGTAGTTATAGCTGCATTTAAGTTTCAGAGGAGGATTTGACCCAAGGTGTGAAGTACTTTATATAATGGTGGATTGTGTCAGTAATTTGGTGGATGGATGGACTTGGCAATATTGGGGGAGAATTCTGATGTACAACGGGAGTAGCTTGTAGGGAGGAATATGGTGAAAAGGAGTTTTAGGTATTCCTGACTTTCTTTTAAGGAGTTACCTCATGGTGAATTATATTCTTCATTTCAAAGGTAATAAATCTTTGTGTCTAGTAGGCGGTCCTGGATGTCCCATCCCATCTCTTAGGCTCTTAGTAAGCAGAAAGATGTGATGATAACATGTTCCATCTCCCTCTGTTGTTCTTTGTAAACTTTTCCACAGCACCATGGATAGACAAAACTCATCAGTATAAAAGGTGCTCATTAATGCACAAAACAGCAATAAAACAGAGTAATGCATCTGCTTAACTCTGTCTGAATTACTAGTTGAAGCAAAGGACTGCTATATTAAAAACATAATCACAGAAGTACATAAAGGAAAGGTTTTGTAAAGACAAGCATTTCCTCTAGCCTTCGGTAACTCCAGAATTGCTCCACAAGCAAAAATCAAAACAAACTTAATGAAACCCAACTTACCTCAATTTGAAAGAGTTCCCCGGCACCTTCACAGTCATTTGATGTAATTATGGGAGTATGAATATGCACGTAGCCATTATCCTGGAACAAACAGAACACCAAAAGTCAACTAGCTAAAGATATCAAATGTCAGCTTCAAGGATGACATCAACCAGCACACATTATAACACAGCTATTAGCCCCCAACCAGTACGGCATATGTACTCCTTTAGGCAACTTCTGCCTTACCGGGACAAAGACAGAGGACTAATTAAACGCTAGGATGATTTACAAATCAATATTTACTACTTGTGCTTTTTCCTCCACGTTTCATAAAGAAATAAGATTTATGCCATTGCTATGGGTGTTTGCAACTGCCCATCTTCACACCTTTGCCCTTTCTTCTCACCTCCTCCAGTATTTTTATATTTTTGGGCAGTTTCCATCAAATTCACCCTACAGCCTCAACACTTCAGTTTCTTCCAGCTTTTTGGAAGCTGGTGGTTAGGCAGAGGACACTCTCTTAGTGTTCTCCACTAAGAGAAATGATCAAGTGTGTTAGATGACAGAAATCACATACTGCATGCGAGAGAGACCTTAAAAACCACCCAATCACCATGAAAATGTCCGTCCCACCTCACATCTTCTCAGATATCAAAGTCAAACTGATTTTAAGAGATGGACTATACCCTGGCTTGGTCACCTTCTAGGTACCTGGAGAATTACCCGCTCACACAGCCAGCAGAGGCCTTGGAAAGCAGAAGGCTGCATGAAGGAGCCCCTATTCTCTGGGTTTCTCTGCAGTGCAGCCATAGGCTTTTAAACCAGCTGCAACCCAATTTTCAGTGGATGCGTACATCAAGCAGATCTCAGACAATCCCATACGGCATGTTAGAGGCAAAATCAGGAGCAGAACTCTACTAGGCGTCAGCTTCCAAATTGGTCTCACTACACAGATCACTGGTGGAGCAGAGAGATCACACCTATGCACGTCAAGGTGAACCAGAACCTGGAACTAGCTGATTTCAGCTGTGAATAAGGATTTGTTTTCTCTGGCATCACTATAATGTCTAGTACAAAGGGAGTCCCTTTAAAATCAGGGTGTGACAGTATTACGACAATATAGGCAATGATGTAGCCTAACCCATTGTCTATTTACACAAAAGACTAATAAAAAAACCCATAAAAAAGCAAATGTTTAGTTTCACAGCTTTTACCACAATAATATAAATCAACCATTCGTGACAGGTCCTGGTCCTTAATGCTAGCTAGTTAAAAGGCTAAGACAACAGGAGCAGTATTTACTGGCCATCCTGAGA
Organism: Larus michahellis; assembly: GCF_964199755.1. NCBI lineage: Eukaryota > Metazoa > Chordata > Aves > Charadriiformes > Laridae > Larus > Larus michahellis. Next base: position 217,666,452 of record NC_133896.1, read on the forward strand.
ATCAAACTGAAATTAGTTTGGACCAAAGAGGTCGTATGGACATGCAATGCATTTTGTGGAAGTACCATAACAGGAACAAGAGGGAGCAAAGTCCCTGTAGTCAGCTCTAGGCTACCTTGGTGCAAAGACCTTGGCTTGCTGAGCACCCAGCAGGAGCTCCTCACCGAGATCCAGTTACTACACGGAAAGAAGTTTTGGAGCCAGAACTATTTTCTTTGCCCAGGGAGGGCAGTTTTAGCCTAACAATACAAAAATGCAGGTCTCTGCCACAATCCCATGCATACTTTAGAGACGTGCTGGTCATGCGGCCTCCAAACCCTACATGAGGTTTTGGAAAGTTGTCTAAATTATAGCAACCGCTGCCACTGTATGAAGAAAGAAGCACATTTCACACAGAAGACCCCTTACATGCTTTGGAAAGGGATGTGAACCACACAGGTCTGAAAGATGAGAATCCCATAAAAACCTCTTGTGTAGATCCCCTTATAAAAGCTCCTAAAATACATCAGGTCACATTACTGGCTCTGGCAAACCTGGAAGTTAGTTAATGTGCAAAGCGGAGGTTGCCATTCACATTGCAACCATTTCACTGTGCCTAGGAACAATGTTCCTATCCCACACAGACCACAACACTCAGGAGAAGATTTAAAGATCACATTTTAGCCTTCAGCATCCAAACCAAAGGCATTTGGAATTAGACATTCACTGCTGGAAATGAATAGGCAAAAAAAAAAGTTTTTAAAGTTACAGAGAGTCTACCTAATTTTGAATGTGTATACAAAAACCCCATTTATTTTCTTTCAGCATTAAGCTCTTTACAGCTTTGCACAGTGAAAACACTCTGATTATTCTTTCTAGTTATCATTGGTTCTGACATTGTCAAGTTGGAAGTCACAATATTCTTGGGATGATGTAAGTGGCAATTTAAAAAGACTGCTTTCCTTCCATCAGAAATGGAGCAAACCACAGACATTCCTGGTACCAGTAGAGTTGTGACACAAGCATTCACAAACATCAGATCTGGGACCAAATCTTCCCTATCCCTTTAAAATTAACTTTAGTGTAGCTGCTGCTGCTAAATTAATGTTACTTTATTTTTTTTAATACTGCTCAGCTCTTGAGTATTTTAAACAGGAAGATATGTCAGAGTCTGAGCTGGAGTCCATTTGGAGAAGTAAAGCCTTTGTCAGAATAACAGGTTGGTTTGTATCTCGGCTGGCTCCCTTGCGCAGGTTTGAAATCACAAATTGTTGTGGGCAATGCCATCTAGCGGCGCGACACCAGCAAAGCCCGATCATAGAATCATAGAATTGTTAGGGTTGGAAGGGACCTTAAAGATCATCTAGTTACAACCCCACTGCCATGGGCAGGGACACCTCCCACTAGATCAGGTTGCTCCAAGCCCCGTCCAGCCTGGCCTTAAAAACTTACAGGGATGGGGCCCATGGACCCACCACCTCTCTGGGCAACCTGTTCCAGTGTCTCACCACCCTCATGGTGAAGAACTTCTTCCTAACGTCCAGTCTGAATTGTCCCATCTCTAGTTTTAATCCATTCCCTCTAGTCCTACCATTACCCAACATCCTAAAAAGTCCCTCTCCAGCTTTCTTGTAGGCCCCCTTAAGATACTGGTAGGCCACTACAAGGTCTCCTCGGAGCCTTCTTTTCTCCAGACTGAACAACCCCAACTCTCTCAGTCCGTCTGATTCCCAACAAGAGTTGAGTTCTGTCTCATGAGCTGGCAAAATACGGACACCACCAGCAGCTTTACTTGACACAGTATTTCTATTAAGCTCTTAAAAAAAAATATAACTAATCTTCTAAATACCATGCAATTCCATACAGATAACTCTTGAAGCAAGCAAGTCTTCTTTGCCCCTGCAGGCGAAAAATAGCAGCGTACTCAGGACCAGAAATTCCATCTCAACAATTCTGACCTGTTCTTTGTGTCACATTAATTACTACATATGAATTTTGTAATCAGAATGCTCTGAATATGATTCTACTCAAACTAAAGCCAGCTTATCCAAACTAAATCATGTTTATTTCAACGAAAGCTTTAAAAGAAACAACTCAGGTGTGCTAGAGGACTTGCTACCTTAAAAGAAATGACTCCGGTGTGCTAGAGGACTTGCTACCTTTCTTTACATGAAATCCCATGGTCTCAATATAGCATCTGGAATCAGAGTTAATTCACTGAAGCTCTGAGTCAGTTTGTCAGTAGCTTTCCCTGCATCACAGATTTTTCTGCGTGGGAGGAAGCTTGTGTCCAAGGACCGTAAGGTCACTGCTGAGGATGGGTTACTCAACGCCATATTATGTTGTGTTCCACAGACCACACACACTCGCAGCAATTATACTGCAACTTAGTGAAAGGGATAAAATAACTAACAGGAAATGGGTGGGAAGATGCTAACAAGACCACAGATGTGCTAATCTGATCATAAGCAACAGCCTGGCCAAGGCTTCAGTCAGGTCCAGGCCTGGAAAGAAAACCACCATGTCCAAAATCTATACCCTGCAGTCAAGACATCAGGCTCCTTCCCTCCTGACATGCTCCCGCGAAGCCAAACTGGGGGAGTGTTTTTTACACATAAGGCTCGGTACAGAAGGGACTACCTGGAAGAATGAGTGGATGGCTGCAGTGGCTTCACTGCGGATTCTCAAGAGGGAGCCAAGCGTGTTGTTTCTGCATCGCAGGTGAGGGAACTGTCGGACATACTCCAGTGGGTGCCTCTCCTTCATTTTCAGGGGGAACAGCTGAAAATAACAATGCAAGAAAAATAAGAGGATGAGAACTTGGAGTCAATACAGTTTTATTGCTATCCATGGAATACCATCTCTGCCTACTAAAACTCAATCCAGAGAAGAACTAGATGTTTTTGCATATCTAGATATTTTGCGTAACACAAGAGAAGGCAGCAGCCCTTTGAAATGCTCCATCTTTTGGATGTTGAGCCCCCTTGAACTGTTCATCTCACTGCTGCAATAGCAAGCTGCTTCCAAACGTGCCCGTGGCAGATAACGGTTCTTCCACCTGCACAATCTGGAGCGTTTTGCCAGTCCCACCGCTGCTCCAATTCGTATCCCAGCCAGACTTACCAGGTAAACCACCTGGCACAGGTAACCGCTTCAGGGTGGGACAAAGGCGCACTCTTAGCTGGCAGCATGTGTGCCAGCTTCCACACAGAAAAGCTCTACCTCCGAAGAAAGCTTTCATGGTGATCCTACGTTTCCATACCCTATAGACACCACTGACAAATCAAAGCCTGCAGGAGCACTCAGGCTTAAGAGAAAATACAGTTTGAAGCATGCTTTGCTGGATACTTGGACCTTTTGAAATTAATTCCCAAAGTGGTCCTACGAGTTGGACCCCTGGTGCAGTGACATACCCAAGTATCACAAGGTCCCACCACACGGATGGTTTCAGCTTTCAGCTCCGTGTTTTGGTTCTTATGAGGACTTTTGACCAGTTTTCCTCGCACTTCCACTGCGCTTCCAAAAGTCAGGTCTCTAAGAAGCCAAGAAAAAACAACAGCTTAACTAGGAACTGATTGAAAGTCAACTACATTCAGAAGAGATTCCTGTTAATTTACCTGGACCACTTGAGATCATAAGAGATACTGTAGCCATAAAACTTAACTGATGAAAGATTATTAAGTGCATAGGTGGAAATGTGAATGGATTCACAAAGCTGAAGATTTTAGGACAAGAAAGGAGTGTTGGGCAAGTGAGGGGAAACGGCTTTTATTAGAAGGGGCTATCGATGGGGACAAACCAGGCTTATAGAAAAAAATAATAATTAAAAAAGTTTTAAAAAATAATCAAGTTATGTGGAAAAGTTTCCTGGATCATGACGAAACTCCCAATACTAGCCCAAAGAACAATCAAGAGAAACAAACAAGATGAAGCTGTAAAACAACTGCATTATTTTATTATCTTCTTATAATAGAACAGGCACACCTATTTAGGGGGTGTGCCTAACAAGCCAGCCCTCAAGTTGTTATGGGAATAGCAACAGCGCCCTCCAAAAACCTGGGGGACAGTCATCCCTGGCTATGTTGTGTGATTTCCAAGCAAGTCCAACAGTAGCCCAGAATGCCCGTGCTGCTACAGCTGTTAACGAAAATGTGGTCCAAATTAATCTCACAGGACAAGCGTCTGAACCACAAGGCCTCAAGTAAGTGGGAACAGAGTAGACAGACACTCTCCATCCTAAAAAAACACATCCAGTGACCTCCAGACCACAGTAGCGCCTTTCCCATAGTCAGGTGCTAGGTGCTGGGGGTTCAACCAGCAGCATGGTGACTCACTGGGACAGGGAAGGAGGCCTGAGCAGACCCCTCCAAGCACTGATCAACACAGATACTTCTCCAGGTATCTCAAATTGACCAACCTATCTTCCAGGCTGGGATCAGCAACCACCTGGAGGCTTTCCAGAGAACTCCCATCGTTTATATGCAGGAACAAAACTTCCTTCTGGGATCGGACAGAGCGGACCCACCCCTAGAGGTAAAAGAAAAAGAAATTTGTTATTTCTTGGCAAAGACTCTGTGTAGTTATGCTCCTCTTCCAGCTGAGCTGGACAAGCTGCTTCAAGCCTATTTCAACTTCTTATTGAAATAAAAGGAAATATCTCTTTAGGGGCAACAAAAAGAAAATATAATTAAAAAATTGTCATCAGCGTCAGTTTTTTTATTGACTTCAAAGCAAAAAGGAACAAATCCTTAGGCAGAGATATCAACTCCCCTCCCGAGTACAGCAGGGATAACTAAAATCTACCTGTGCCTCTGGGGAGCTGAGAACATGGAAAGCAGCAAAGTGCTCTGAAGATGAAAAGCATTTTAGCAAAGTACATATTAGTAGTGATGTTCCTTCAAAACACTTCTTACTGCAACAGAAGAGACCAGTAATGCGTAGTTCTTTACGATGACACACTCAAGACTGTTTTGATGATTTTTAGTACCAATTTTTGTTGCTGTTATCACCTGTAGGAAGGTTCCAACTGAAGTTTGTTCACTAGTTGTTTACATGCCCTAAGTCATTGGACTGCTAAAACAATGATGCTGCGGCAAATAGACTCAGGTAAAAAAACTACATATTCACGCAAGACAAAAATCAAAACTAATGCCCTGACAATTTTGGATGTTTCTCCTTACACCTCAAAATCAAGACTGCTACACTGTCCCCATGGAAAAAGAAATAATAAGAAAAAAAAAAGATCTAGACGCGTTCTTGTCCAGTTTGACTAAAAGAATTAAATAGTAACACAGAAGTTCTTTGCAACAGCAAAACAGTAGAACTGACCATGTACATGTCAGGATAATGCCTTGAGCTTTTAAATATGAAATAACATTTCCGTTAAAAAGAAATTTAAATTTAAGTCAGTACCACAGCACCAAGCAAAAGCAACAGCATCCAAAAATTTAACTTCCTTAGTTGCTTCCCAGCTCACAAGAGCCGAGACAAAGCTGCCCTCAAAAGCAAAACTATCCCCTGGGGATCTTCCAGCTCATCTTATAATAATACCGTAGAGAACAACCAAGAACAATGCTGATTACACAACCAAACTGCTTTTTATCCAATCAGTTTTATCTTTTGCTTAACTGTAAGTGCCCAAGCAGCTCCAATGACTTCAGACTGCAAAAGTGCTTTATGGATTTTATACCAGACAAACCAATGTGAATTCATTTACTTCTGTTGTCTAGACTGAACAAACTGCAAGAATTTAACAGTACCAAAAGTAAAGCATTCTTAAAACTACAACATGACCATAGACAAGGCATTACACAGGCTTGTATAACAGGGGGAGAACAACTGCATACAAAAGCTATGGAGGATTTTAAAGCCATAAACCTATTGATTAAAGAAACTTCACCTTTTGCTCCAGCCTCACAATTTCAGACAGGTGCAGGGTGTTCTACCTGAGGCAAGAACTAAGAACAAGAGTTTAAAACTGAAGTCTGATCATTTGGGCATCCTCATATTCTTACGGCTACAGCAACAGGTGTTTAAAAGGTATTTCATACAATAACACACCTGAAGCTGTTGTGCCTACCCTCTGTATTCCAGTAAATCCCCAGCATGTGTCACATACACGTTATACTTGATGGATGATTTTAATGTATAATGGCAGATGTTCTTCTTTCTTTCCTCATAAGCACTCCTTAACAAAACACACAAAACCCCTGAACAAAGAAACATTCTCAAGAGCTTTTTTTCCACCTCATTAGGCTGTTCTGGGATCTGTCAAATAAGGAGATGAGTCTTGCATCCTGCAATAGGAAATATGAGCATATCCTCAGGCTTGTACTGGAGCAGCAGAGGCTGTGGCAGCATGGTTTTGACCACTTTACACCATACCAGAAGCAACATTTAGAGACAACCCCGACTCAGACCAGACTGCACATTCCAATAACATGGCCATAATAAGGCTAGATTTAAGCCAGACCAGGTCCCCAACCCACTTTACTGTAAAAAAAAAATTTTGCCAGCACAGGAGAAGAGCAACAAAGCAGCAAGGAACTGGGGCAAAAAAAGAAGGGGTATTGCCAATTTAAGCATCAGCTTATTACAGCTTGCGTTATTCATAACGCTACAGCCGAAAAGCATCTGTGCTGGATGAGCTTCTTCCTACCTTATTAGGGTTCATCTACATGTGTGCAGGAATACCAGTGTGCTACACTGATTTTTGCGCCAGCAGAATCACAGGATGGTTTGGGTTGGAAGGGACCTTCAAAGGTCCAACCCCCTGCCACGGGCAGGGTCATCTTCCATAAGACCAGGTTGATCAAAGCCCCATCCAACCTAGCTTTGAATACCTCCAGGGATGAGGCAGCCACAGCTTCTCTGGGAAACCTGTCCCAGTGTCTCAGAACCCGCATTGTAAAGAATTTCTTCCTTTTAAATCTACCTTCTTTCAGTTTAGTTTAAAACTGTTACTAAGCACCCCAGTCCTTTACAGATCCAGAAATACTAACTGCACAGTTCTAGCCAAGGGCCTTGCAATAAAACAGGGACTATGTTCTTGCAACCACTGCTCTGTCAATCAGGAACACCAAAAAACATGGCTGCTCACAACCCTGTACTGAGGAAAAAAAGGGGAAAAGCTCCATTACTAAAAAGCCAATTTATCCCACTCTACTTTGATTCAAAACAGGAGCCAGACATGAACATCAATGAGACTGTTATCACTGTCTTTACCCGACACTGCTATAAACCTAGATGTGGAACGAGACCTAAGGCAAATTTTTAAAAACAGCACAGAGGTTCACTCTGTTCACTCTCCCAAACCAAAACAGGTGATAATACCAAAACCGGACAGAGCACAGTTCAGTATAACCCACCACAGCATGTCTTTCCCTGCACATACCCCGAGTACCTCCAAAGCTTCATACCTGATATCACAAGGGCAAACTGAACACATACAGTGAGAGCTGCCTCTAGAGACTGCAAAAGAGATCAGTAAGTTTAGTAAATCACGCTGCAGAGGTTCTAGCTTTTCTCCCTAAGGCACGGGTAGCGGAACCGGCGTGGCCCACGCCGCTCCAGCTCCTCTCCCTTCGGCTGAAGCGCTGGGCCGGGTCATCACCGGGCACACCCCGACCTCCCGGCCACACACCTGCACTTTAACCTCGCCAACCGGCTGCCGGGCTCCCAACGCTTCGCGGACCCGTAGCCGCACCGCCCGAGGCAGGGAGGAGCAGTGGCGAAGGGCCTGCCACCCGCCCCGGACCCCCAGCATGGCGGAGGCCTAGCGAGCCTGCTCCCTCCGGCAGCCCAGCCTCATCCTGCCCGCTCCCGCACCGCTCCCGTGAGGCGACGCGCCCACCGCCGCCTCACGTGACGGCCTCACCCAATGGCCGCCGGGGGGACAGCCCCAGCGAGCCAATCGGAACGGGGAGAGCACGGCCTTTTCCGCCTCCCTGGAGCGCAAACGCTGCCGGGAAATGTAGTCCGCGGCGGGTGGGTCGGGGGGATGAGGCGGCGGGTGGAGGAATTCTCATGGCGGGGTGTGAAGGGATCCCCATGGCCGGGCTGAAGGGATCCTCCTGCTTTCTGGGACCTCGGCAGCGTTGTCGCTGCCTCTTCTGTCTCAGGAACCTCAGCTGGGCTCCCGCCATCTCCATTGCATGAGGCAGGCAGGGGATGGGCCAGGCCGAAGCCTCTGGGGAAGAAGAATGCAATGGCGGCTGGGGTCTCAGACAGGGCAGGCTGCAGCCCTGCTCCCCCTCGCCCCCCCTAGCCCTGGGAGCGGGCTGAATGGAGAGGCAGCCCTCCTCAGTAACAGCAGAGCCTGGGGACAGCATGCTGTGGATTTCAGGGACCATCAGCCATTCTCCTGTCCTCCTGGGGCCATCTCTGGGGGAGTAAGCCCCATGTTGGCCCATGCTTTTCCTAGTCAGGGACACAGGACTCTGTTCTACTCTGCAAGCCCCACCGGCAGACAAGACCCTTCTGTCTCCCCCTGCAGTGCTGCCTCCAGCTCTGGGGCCTCAGCACAGGAGAGACACGGAGCTGTTGGAGCGGGGCCAGAGGAGGCCCCGGAGATGCTGGGAGGGCTGGAGCCCCTCCGCTGGGAGGACGGGCTGAGAGAGTTGGGGGGGTTCAGCCTGGAGAAGAGAAGGCTCTGGGGAGACCTTACTGCAACCTTTCAATATTTAAAGGGGGCCTGTAGTGACAGGACTAGGGGCAACAGTTTTAAACTGAAAGAGGGGATATTTAGATTGGGCATAAGGAAGACGTTTTTTTATGATGAGAGTGGTAAGACGCCGGCACAGGCTGCCCAGAGAAGCTGTGGGTGCCGCCGTCCCTGGAAGTGTTCAAAGTGAGGTTGAATAGGGCTTGGAGCAACCTGGTCTAGTGGAAGATGTCCCTGCCCATGGCAGAGGTGTTGGACTGGATGATCTTTAAGGTCCCTTCCAACCCAAAACATCCTATGATTCTATGAAAAAGGGGTAAAGTCAGTGCTGCTGCTCCACACAGCCCGGATTTTGCCGCTCTAATCTGCCCTTTGCCTGAACATCTCTTTTCCGCGCAATCATGCTGCAGGAGGGCAGCGGCTGAACACGTCTGCTGTGCTTGTGGTCAGAGGTTGTCCCATTCCTGTGCATCGATCTTTGGAGTACAGTGGCTGAAACAAGAGACAGCAGCAGTGTGATGCCCCAGGGCCAGGAGGTGCTGGGAGGCAGCTTTGTCAGTGACACTGCTTGTAGGGAGACAAATCCCTGCCTCGCTGCAGAGTCTCAGAGAAGAAAAGAATTGCTGGCCAGAGACCTCATTCAAAAAGAAACAAGCAGGGCTCATGGGAAAGAGAAGAGCTTTGGTTTCAACTTTCCCCTGTGGTGCTTTTCATCTGTGCATGAAAAGCTTCTTGTCCTCAAAGTCCCCATGCTGCTTGCCAGGGCCTTCCTTCACCTCTGCCTTTGCTCCCAGTAAGCCGATGTCCCCACCTGTGGCGCTTAGTTTAGACGTGAGCTCCGACCTGCCTTGAAAGGCCATCCTGAGGAATTAGACCTGGAGAGCAGGGGCACGGGCATAACTGGGTGGATGAGAAAGACGTTCAGAGGAAAGACAGGAGACTGCAGGGAAGGGTAGGTGAGAACTGGGCTAGAAGTGCATCCTCAGCCAACGAAGACAACTTGTCCAACATCTGCCCTCTGTGTCGCTGCAAGGAATCAGGCAGGCTGCCTGGACATACGCAGGTTACTGCCTCAGTGCTGGACGGAAACACAGGGATGCCCGTGCCTTTGTGCTCCTGACTGAGCAAAGTTAGTTTTGTTTTAATGCCAGTCACCATCCCCTCCTGTAAGGGCCAGCACTGAGCTTTGCTGGGTGTTGGTACAGCGTTGTGATGTGGTTTCTTGGAGAATCACAGCGCGGATAGGAGCTGGCACTGCTGCGGTGTCAGGCAGAGATACAGGATGTAAATTGCTAGGAAATTAGGGCTCTATTGTTCAGGAAACTCCTGGCTTAATGTGACAATTAAATGAGTGTGTAATGACTGTTCAGTGCACGTTACGTGTTCTCTCTGCCCGGTCACAGATGGTGCATTTGTTACTGCTCTCAGATATAGGTTTTTCCGCTCTTATTCCGCTCGTACTGCGCAGAATATTTCTTTCCAGGGTTATTTGACTCATAAAACCCTCTCCAGGCCAGATAAACAATTAATTTAGAGAATAATTAGGGAGTAACACCAATGACAGTGTCTAAATACACCAGGAAATGGGTAACATCCTTCCCCTCAGACCCGTCTGCTCCAGGGCCACCTGTGGGTCTTTGGAGGGAAGCGGGTAACACAGGGAAGTCTGGCCTCAGGTTTCTAGGACTGGACTTGAACTTTTCCCAGCTGGCTGAATATCCTTCCTTTGAAAGACCAAATGGTATTACTTTGGTCCATCGGTACTCACAAGAAAATGAGGATGAAGCACTCGCGGAGTGCAAAGCTGATGGCCTCTCAGGTGGCTTTTCTACCCTTGGAGCTCAGCTCTACATCAGCTGCTGCTTCATACACCCTGATCTGCTCCGTACTCCCTTTCCTCACCTGGGGCTGATGCTGCCGGGATTTACTTACGTTGCTGTGAGCCCTTCCAGACTCCTGGACCACAGACAGTGGTCATGTGCTGCCAGGCACAGTCTCCAGCAAGTGTTTTTTAAGATGATGGGGACGGACAGGGGTTACTGTATTCCCAGAGCTCTCCAACAAACATCGATTTGTTCCCGACAGATCTGACCATCCTCTTTTCACTGCTGGATGCTGTCCTCACTGGCCAGCAATTTGGCAATGTCAGTACCATGAACCGTAGCCCCAGTGATGACCCCAGATGTCAGTTTCTTTCAGTACTTCCATATGGGTCCATGCAGTACTGGAGCTAACTCTGTTCCCTCTCTCAGACGCGAGCTGGGTGTTTCAGAGGCAGTTTGGGTATCTGCAAACGACACAATGGTGTCTGAATGTATATTTTGTTTCCTTCCCTGCGGAGCAGAGCTCTTCTAAAAGCTCTCCAGAGGGCACCGGTGCTGTTTGTGGATCAGATTAGTAATGAAAGTCTGGGCTGGGAGGCAGGAAACTGGTTGTCAGGGTGTTTGCAGGGAGGGAGGTTTAAGGGATGGTGAGAAATAATGATTCTCCTGTACTCCCAGCTGGGTGCAGGGACTGTGGAGAAAGCACGGAGCAGTGGTGGGAAAGGGCTTCCAAACAGGCAGTGTCAGTTTTTGGGTGGGAGCAGAGAATCAGCCTTATTCTTGTAGGGCACCACCTCCTTGGCATCATCCATGTGGCGATGTCCAGCCTTCACCTGGCAGGAGAAGTGCTCTGAAATGCCTCTTCTGTGGATGTTTCAGCCTGGGGCTTTAACTCCGGACTGTCTCTGCATGGAGCCTCCTCACCCATACCCTCTATATCTTTCTCTTCCTTCACTTTGTCTTTTTAGCAGGGGGAGGAGGAAAGGCTCCACCCAGTTCTGCCTTTGAAGTGAATCTGTCCTTGTTCCCTTCTGATTCTGAGGCTTTTACCCTCAGATCCTCCAGATCTGGCCAGGGAGTGGGACTCCTAAGAAAGGCAAGGAACAGGGTGGGAGTGGTATGAAGCAAGAAATCAAATTTTGCCTCCCCAAGATGACTGTCATCTGTCTGGTGCCTGATGAGATGAGCCTGGTTTGTCCACATAGTTCAGAAATGGAGGCGCTGTTACAGAAAAACTCTCCCCTCAGGGCTGGGCATGAGAAAATCTTTTCTGTCTCTCCTTCAGAGAGCCCTGAAGGTGTATTTATAGAATCATAGAATCACAGAATAGTTTGGGTTGGAAGGGACCTTAAAGATCATCCAGTTCCACCCCCCTGCCCTGGGCAGGGACACCTCCCACCAGCCCAGGTTGCTCCAAGCTCCGTCCAACCTGGCCTTGAACCCCTCCAGGGATGGGGCAGCCACAGCTTCTCTGGGCAACCTGTTCCAGTGCCTCACCACCCTCACAGCAAAGAATGTCTTCCTAATAGCTAATCTAAATCTCCCCTCTTTCAGTTTAAAACTGTTGCCCCTCGTCCTATCGCTCCACTCACTGACCAAGAGTCCCTCCCCAGCTTTCCTGTAGGCCCCCGTTAGGTACTGGAATTTCCCTGGTACTGATAATTTTAGGAACTGGTACATTTCCCAGCAATGGCATCTCTTTCTGATTTGGAGGGCTCTTTCAGTGAGGGCTTTTATTAGCAGTGGTGTCCACTGTTCATGGACCTCTGCTCTGAAGTCCTCAGCATCTCCAGAAAGTCCAGCATCCTTTTGACTACATTGCCAGGAGATCAACTTGTGCCTTCAACTTGAAGCTCAACATAGTGCCTTCTGGGCAGATAAAGGACTGCAGGGCACGAGTACGTCCTCCCAAAAGGAAGAAGAGTAAGGCAGATAAATCCTTGTTAACCTGCGGATAACATGCAGTTCTTCAATCTGCCAGTCTCCCCACAGTTCTGAAGTCTTCTCACTGTATCAGTGGATGCCCTTTGGTGTCCTTAAAGGTCCTAGTTTGAAACTTAGATGCACAAGATAGTCAACATCCTGCTGTGCCTACGATATAGGAATGGGAACACTGTGATTAGAAAGTGCTTTTTTTTTCAGTGATATCTTGGTAACACGAAATGAAGCACATTTCTCTTTATTCCAAAGTAAAGAATTTGTATTTCTTTGTTTCGCAGCAGTAACTTTCCAATGAAATGAGATATAATATGTAACACATTCCTTCCAATAAATAAAGTTGATTTTCCCCAAGCAAACTACTAGTTTAGATACTTCATTCTTTCTGTCTCAACTTCCAGGGTTTTTTCTGAACTCTTTGCTGAAAACAAAACCAAAGCAGATGCAAAAATTGCTTCTTACCATGCCTTGCTTTTCACCGTGACCTTCAAAATTTTCTTTAAATTTCCCAGCAGGTGAAGAAAAAGGGAGACCTTGTCCTTCTGTCAGAGGGTAACACATGACTTGGCCTGGCTGACTTTAGGTTTCTCGACAGAGCCAGCTTCGTGGTGCCAGTCTTTGCCCAGGTTAGTGGGCGAGTAAACCCCATGCTCAGAGATGCTCTAATCTTGCTCTGCTGGGGCTAGGCTGTATTCACAGTCCTCTGAGAGCACCCCTGGCTCCCGGGAAGGAGCCAGCCTAGGGGTAACACCCCAAGGCTGGGGCCCCGTGAGTTGTACAGCACTATCTGAGCTGCTTTGTTGACTGTTCTGCTCTGATAGCACTCATTTGTGGTGTCTGCTGGTGAAAGCCTTATTCTGCCTTCCTCCAGAAAAGATTCTAGTGAAAGGCGGGAATGGAATCCTTTCCTGTCTGGTTACCAGTGATGTTGCCCAATACGGGTACTGAGTGGATCCATAGACCCGCTACTGAGTGGATCCATCTGAGTGGATCTGAGGGGCTGTCCAGTCCTCTCAGTGTATGGGAACTTCTTCAAGTTTCCTTCAGTCAGAGCATTGCTGAGAAGTTCCTGTTTTGATCTGCGATGTGTTTGTTAGCAGTCTGACTCTCTCAAGCTTTTTTTTTTTTGCCTCCTCCCCCTCTCTGGCGATTCCTAAGTTCAAATCCTCCTGGTTTGTGGCTCTGATAGGATGATGGGGATAAGGAGCAACATGGCTCTTCATACAGACCCTCCAGGTGAGCAGAGATCCTGGATATTCTGGGACAAGGGATGGCAGCAGCAAGATGTCCATCCTGACCTTGTCCCATGTGTCCTACATGAATGGCACTCAACAGGTGAGGTAACTGGACAGGTTCATCTGGGACAGGCAGGAGATCTGTTCCCATGATAGTGAGGTGGGCTTCTATGGGGCCCACATAGAGCGAGGACAGGCAATTGCTGAGTACTGGAACAGGCTGCAGTGGCTTAGCTACCTGCGGGCTTCAAGGGAGAAATCCCACAGCTATAACTGGAGGAGGACTCAGATGTGATGGACAGGAGAAGTGAGTCTTTGGAGGGGAGCAGAAGAGGGGAGTGGTGTGGGGAAACTTGGCTTCCCCGGCTTGGGACCACATTTACCTGCCTCCGTCAGCTCTGTGTTTGACAGCCACTGGATTTCAAAGGAGCTTAGTGGATGGTGGGAGATAGGTCCAAGATCAGTGGGGCAGGAGGAGAGTAAGTGCCATGGACTGGAGCAGTTAGCATCTTTATTATGAGTCAAAGACTGAAGAAAATGACTTGCAGGAGCCCTGCAGAAAAGCGTGGGACAGGACTCTCGAGCCTAACAAATGCCCCTCCTCTTCTGCCTATTCCTGGAGCAATGGACCCACCTGAGATGTGGGAGAAGACATGAAATGCTCCTACTAGATGTTTCTTGTGGAAGCAGAGTTCATCGTCTGTGATGGTCCTTCACTGAGGTAAGAAAGAGGATAAAAGGTGAATGTGGCTGGAAGACGTGATGCGAGGTCATGCTGAAGGCAGTGGGTCTGGATGAAAGGATGCTTTGACAAATGTGTTTGGAGGACAAATCTGTATGATGTCCATTCGTCCTCTTCTTAGGAATGATTCCTGAGGAGGATGGGCCAGCGCTCTCCATCTCTCTCTCTTTTTCAGTTAAACACAGAGTGAAAATTTCTCCCATGCAAACGGAGCTGTGGGGCTATCCCAACCAGCTGGTTTGTTCTTCAACAAGGTTTTATCCTTCTGAAATGAAGATTAAGTGGTTCAAAAATGGGCAGGAGGAGATGGACAAAGTTGTGTTCGAGGACCTCCTCCTAAACGGAGGTTAGTCTTTCCAGATCCTGGTCACTTTGGAAGTCATGCCTAAGCAAGGGGATGTCGATGCTCACCAGGTGGAGTATGTCAGCCTGCCCATGCCCATCACCATGGCCCGGGGTAAGCGACTGGAAATGAGGAGATCAGAAAGTCTTGAGGAGAGTCGCTTCTAGCTCTATGGGGACAGCAGGAAACTAGAAAAGATATTTTTGGGAAAAGCAATGTCTAGCCTGGCCCTCTGCTTCCTGGACTGCTCTTCCAACAGAAACATACTCTGGATCTGCTGTGAGTAGTACTCATCATCTATCAGAAGAAAAAGAAAGGTGAATTATTCATGAGCTATGTAGAAACCCATTCTTAATGACGCTGCAGAGAGATGTTTTAAAGCCTATAAGGCTTCACTAGAATTTAGATTTACCATGATAATTTCCGTGGGTTCCCAGCATTCAAGTGGGTTTTATATGGTCTAATGCAATATCCGCAGAAGCCAATGATAGCTTTTAATTTCTTTTAACTGATGTTAGATTGGGCTTTCAGTGATGAGAAACCATTTTAGAACTATCACCAGCTGCTGAAAGGTCAGTCCAGTCCTCTGAGATACAGTCCTAGGCTACGGTTATGGTTTCTTATGAGTATGAAATTAGCTGCTTCATTCCCAAATGTCTCCACATTGCTTTGTTGCAGACATATTTTGTAACCTCCAGAAGCAAATACATTCATACTTATTTATAGAAGGATTAAATACCTTTCTTTTGAAACTGTGCAGGGGAAAAAAACCATTATCTTCCAGAAAGCTCTGCCTTCTTGTTCTCAAAATGTTGGTTTGCTGAGTAACAGCATCTTATCCTAGCCTTTGCTTTCTGCTTTCTAATAATTTAAGGTTATTAGAATCACAACCAAGTAGTGGGTAAAGTCATTGTTGTGTAATCTTCTTTCATAGTGCAACAAGGAATATCCCTCAGCTTAATCCTGTACTGTTATTTTTTCCTAAGCAAACTGCTGTGTAGCCCTTCGCTCCCATAAATTCTCAGCCTGTGGGTTTAGGTCACCAGCATCAGGAGGACCTGAATGCCCTGCCCACCACTACACCTGTTAATAGCTAGGGAAGAAAAGGCTTGGTGCTAAAAATGCTGAAACCTCCTTCCTTAGACCCAAACATCAGTTTCCCAGTGAACTATGGTGAGAACGGTGTATAGATTTTGGCTCTATAGGAATCAGTTTTCCAGCCTACCCAGAGCCTGGGCTTGTTGGACCTGTGTTTTTCAGGGCCCGGCATTATCCAGGTGATAAATGCTTTGAGTCGGTCTCCAAGGTCATCTCAGAAACTGGATTCCCCTGCCATAAATAAATCATCTACCGGAACAGCCTCTGGCAGGGCTGCCGTGGGCTCTCTGAAGCTCGGCTGACCCCATGGATCTTAGCAGCTCTGTGCGGTGGGTTAGCACAGGACTGCTGCGCAATTGGAGATGATGGGGAGAAGCAGCAGGCTGGTAGCTGCTCCAGGACTTCAGAGCAGAGATGCATCCACGGACTGTTAGGATGAACATGGAAACCCCAGGAAAATCATCTAGGGGGTGAACGTGGGAGAGTCTGCCAACAGGAGCCTGGAGGAGCTTGCCCTGTCCCTCAGTCTAGCTGGCACCATGACAGGCAATGCTCCAAAGCCTGTGTGAGAAGTTCCTCCACCCATTTCTGCTCTTTTTTCCTGCAGAACTGCCATGCCTGTCTGCTGCAGCCACAGAGGGAGGTGACACTGAGGTGGAGGTCGGTCTCCTCTCCCAAGTAACGGGCGATAGGACAAGAGGAAATGGCCTCAAGTTGTGCCAGGGTAGGTTTAGACTGGATATTAGGAAAAATTTTGACACTGAAAGGGTTATTAAGCATTGGAACAGGCTGCCCAGGGAAGTGGTTGAGTCACCGTCCCTGGAAGTATTTAAAAGATGGGTAGACATTGTGCTTAGAGATACGGTTTAATGATGATTTTTGTCAGTGTTAGGTTGATGGTTGGACTCGATGATGTGAACAATCTCTTCCAACCTCGGCGATTCTGTGATTCTGTGACACAGAAAGGGACACACTGCTGGGTGACTAAGTCTACATCAAACCTCTGTGAATCTGTTTCTGTCTCTCAGAGTTAAGAGGAGCTGTTGCTCCCTGCTTTTTTCCAACACTATTCCCTTTCCTCCTACTGTTGCCCACGTTAGCGGGGTACTGCCTCTTCCCCTCCCAAAAGAATGGCGAATTTGCAAATTGGCAGGCTTGCAACTTCAAGGGTAATCTCAGGGACCAATGCCCGGCCATTGAGGCGAGGATAGACTCTGCTCCTGCATGAAGCTGCAGGAGGAAAGCTAAGAGCTTCCCATCCCTGCACACACCTGGAGAGAGAAGAGGGGAATAAATAATAGCATTTCTGAGGAATGTTTTGTACTTTGAGCGATTTATCTAAGGGACTGAAAGGATTTAATAACTGAGAGCTAATTAAATGTACTAATTAACCCGGTGTTTAATCTCAGCTCTTCGCTAGCTTTCTCTGCTGCTGAAGCAGAGACGTAGTCCCATATATCATGACATCCAGCCACTTTGCTTAATTGTGATTCCTCTGCACATGGTGCAGGCGCTCAGCCGCTAAGGTGATGAGAGGAACACGAAAGCCCACGTACAGGAGAAAATTAGAGGGGTGAAGCCAGCCCTGTGTGACTAACAACCTGTGAGATTATTTCCATGAAGAGGATATTGACAGTCTAATTTGTTTCCCCTCCCCATTGTCACTGGTTTGTTCTCGTTGACGCCACTGTTTTGTTAAGGGGGATGGGAACAATCTGCTTCTGGGCACCTGATGACAAATGGCCGTATTATTCTGTGGTCCCATCCTTGTCACTGTGGCTCCAAGCAGCTCTGATACAACCAGGAGTAGGAGGCTGCTGGCTTTCTCTTCTTACCACGCTTCCCCATGGGCTTGGTTTTCTGTGAGGGTTTATACTGGTGCTACTGGTACTATTTTGGTGTACAACCCACACATCCAACTCTTAGATCTCCATGAGCTGTTTCCTCAGTGCTACAGAAGGAGGGACATCTGAAGTGACCACCCAGAACCAGCTCAATCCAGCAGTAGATCAGGAGCAATGTGACTTTTCTGCTTCCAGGGTTAAATAATTCCTCCTGGCTCTGGAGCTGTTGGGGACCCTGGAGCAGGTTGGTTGGTTGGTTGGTGGATCATGGTGAGCCCAGGGAAGGTGTTCTCCACAGGAGAAACAGAGACGGAGGACTCACAAGGTCCAAAATCCTGGCACATCATGAAGGGCATCACCCGCTCCTTGTGGGTGCAATATTTAGTGTGGGACATCTGAAATCTTGTCATTTCTTCTTCTCACAGCTGTCATGGAAACTGTTCCTGAGAAGTTACCAAGAACCACAGTCTGCCCAACCTAGGGCAGAATAATTGCCCTCAACAGCACTATTTAAGCCAGTGGCTTCAGTTTGCTCCCGGCTGTAACTCTGTCTCCACACCGTTCATTTATTACTGTTAACATAAACATGGGGTGGAGGTGAGCTTCTCTCAGGCTCATGACCTCAACTTGGGGTCATTACTCCTTCTTTAGGAGCTACTAATTCAAATATGGTTGGAAATGAGTCTGCATGAGCATGGGGTCATTAAATTAGCCAGGGAAACAGGCTGCTGTGGGGGAATGAGGTAGTCACCTTCATTGGAAATCTCCAAGGGAAAGCCAGGCACGGATATCTCCAGGATGTCTTAGGAGAATGAATCAGACCTGCCAGGATGTGGGGAGAGGGGGGAGACGACCCACCGGGGGCTTTTTTTCTGAACTGAACAAGCAAACGATTTTACAAAACCGGCAATCCCCCAGTGTCTCCTTGCGCAGCCCTATGCAGCCAGCAGAGGAAATTGGTAACTGTACCCAGCAAGCCTGTTTTTAATTAACAAATAATTATCTACAAATTGCTGTAATTATTGCCTTGGATTCCAGAGGATGGGGACGTTAGCGCGAGATGAGCACAGCTTCCTTGCGAGTGAAATATTTTCCTTGCCTTATCTCCAGCGCCCTGCTGCTGTGAGGTTTGGGGACTCGGCAGCGCTTTCCTTTTGAGAAAGTGATAAAACAGCTCAGGCTGGCTGGAAGGGGAAGCGCGGTGGAGAAGGCACCGAAGGGAGGGCAGTTTCGTACGTTTATCGGGTTGTCCGCCCTCGTGCTGGAGTGGTTTGCGGGATGCCAATTAAGACATAAACCCCGGCACCGAATGCCAGGAGGAGGATGCTTGCACATTGGTGAGCCAGTGGAGCAAAAGGAGCATAGAATCATAGAATGTGTTGGGTTGGAAGGAGCCTTTAAAGGTCATCTAGTCCAACCCCCTGCAGTCATCAGGGACATCTTTAACTAGATCAGGTTGCTCAGAGCCTCATCAAGGCTGGCCTTGAATGTCTCCGGAGATGGGGCCTCCACCACCACTCTGGGCAACCTGGGCCAGTGTCTCACCACCCTCATTGTAAAGAACTTCTTCCTAATGTCTAATATAAACCTGCCCTGCTCTAGTTTAAGACCATTGTCCCTCATCCTATCGCTACATGCCCTTGCAAATAGCCCCTCCCCAGCTTTCTTGTAGGGCCCCTTCAGGGACTGGAAGGCCACTGTAAGGTCTCCCCGGAGCCTTCTCTTCTCCAGGCTGAACAACCCCAACTCTCTCAGTCTGTCTTCATAGGAGGCGTGCTCCAGCCCTTTGATCATCTTCGTGGCCCTCCTCTGGACCCGCTCCAACAGGTCCATGTCCTTCTCGTGCTGAGGACTCCAAAGCAGGACACAGTACTCCAGGAGGGGTCTCATGAGAGCAGAGTAGAGGGGGAGAATCGCCTCTCTCGAACTGCTTTTAGTGAGGAGGGGATATAAAACCAGGTTTGGAAAATTTGGGTTCGTGTTAATTCAGATCACATGGAGCTGCTCCGAGCGTTCAGCACTGAGCGATGCTGGTCTGGAGAGGGTGCAGTGCCGGCCATGACCTCCTGGACCACATTTCGTAGGGAGAGTGGTGCACACAGAGCCCTTCCACCACTTTTCTTTCAGGCTCTGCTGCCAAGCCTCATGGTAGATACCCACAACAATGACCTTTTCTGGTTGCAAAGTGTCTCCCCCATGGTAGCCTAAGTAATAACACACAGGGAGGTTTATTGTCCCGAAGGATTTATACCCTTTCAACAGATCTAGCAGGCAAAAATCCACCCCAGTTTGCAGGGAAAGTACAGAAAAACTGTGATATGTCCCAGGCTGGATGGGCAACCTGCTGAAGAGTTCACAAGCCCAAACCTCAGCCTTGCTCGGCATGTTTAATCTCTGAATCCTGCCACCTCACAGGAAGCCATGCCCTTTTTTCTGTCACTCCTAAGCGATTCCCTTAAACGATGCTGCTCACTGCCAGGGTTTCCATGACAGCCTCTGCTTCAAGCAACCGGAGTGCTTTTTATTATTCATCCGTGGCATATTTACCTGAGGTGAGCTGCCTGTACCATGTGCTGCTGTGAAGCGTTGCCTTTGTTTACCGCGTACTACATCTTTCCACTTCCCCCTGCAGATATCGACCATTTTGGGCTGTGGGGTCCTGCAGCCCCTTTCAAGGTGATGTGGGGTGCATTGCCGACTCTTGCAGCGTCCGTTTGGCTGTAAGAAAACCATAAGAAAACCCCTTCTTGGCGAAGAGATGTTGTTTCTCCTTGCTGCAGAGGAGCATAAAGAGCAGGGCAAGCTGAGAACTTGGCCCTGCCCTCACCCTCAAGCTGCCTTTACCAGCTGGACAACATAAGAGCCCTTAATCCTGCTCAGAAATATCCCACTTGACCTGAAAATATAGACATGGCAGCTGATTTTCTGCTACTTTCTGGGGTAGAAGGAGGACTTTGTTTGGATGCATGAACCTCTGTCACTGCTGATGCTCAATGTGGTCCCCAGCATTGGCTAGTCTCGAGGAGCTTCATGCTCTTCAGACCCCTTCAGGTTTAAGCACCTGGCATGAGCTTGTCCTTTCAGAGCTCACGTCGGGACCTTGGCAGGCACAGAAAGGTGTTTCTTAATCGTTTCAGGGCTTCTTGTTGAGTTTCACTTGATGATCGTGTGAGCGAAAAATTACCCACTGTGAAATCTTAGTCTTTGCCCTTAGCATGGTATCCTAGATGCTGGGACCTTGTTGAGCATCCGTAATGTTCCTGCCTTATTCAAGGCATGGCCGTGCCTCGAATATATAACTCTAGCAGGAAAACAAAGAAAATTGGACCACGCTTTGGTGTTAGGATCAAGCAGTAGCTTTTTTTCTCTCTTTTTTTGTTTTTTTTTAAAATACCCACCCCTCTCCCACGCACTGTGGCCTTTAAGTAGATGGTTTCTAATGAATGGAAATAGTTGGACACAGACAAAGAAGCTGTCACAAGACATGATTGATTGTGCTTAATATTTTATTTTCAGGACTTAAAAGGAAATCTCTGAAATATCCTTTGTCAGGTCTGTGAACCTAATGAAGTGATTCATGGAGATACAGAAGGAACCGAGGGCCCGTTACCAGCAGAGCAGGTCAGCGTTGGTAGCGTTTCATGCCCACTTTTGCAGCACAGCTGAAGAATACTGTGGGGGAAAGGCAAACAAAGACAAAATTGAGATTCAGTTGCTTCATCCCTGCAGACAAGAAGAAAACTAAGCCTTTCTAGCCACTGTGCGCCCATAGTATTTAAAAAGTAGGGAGAGGAAACCAGCTCTTTGTTGGTAAAACACAAATTTTCTTTGAAACTGGAGTATCTGCAGGCTACTGTGCCCAGCATCACTGTGGTGTTTTAAGCCACCAAACTTTAATGCCTTTGGAGATTTCCCATGGGAAACCAGTATCCTGTTGTGCTACTGGGCTACACTGGTGAAACAACTTGTCCTAAATCACACAAAAGGTCAAGGTCATGCATGGGATTTGAACTACGACCTTCTGATGTCTCGTTCTGTGCACGCACCATCAGCTCTTGTTTTTCTCATGCCTCATTTCACTCCAGATAGCTTCTTCTGCCTTCAACCTCTCCCAGCTGCTAGTCATGCTCTTTGCTGCCTCCAGCGTGTCCCCACAGGGGACATGTCCCCATAGAGGACGTGTCCACAAAGGGCTGGAGGACATCCTTGCTCCACGTGAAGGAAGAAGCCGCCTCGTGGTCAGCTGCTCTGTGGGATAGCCAGTTTGAGTTTTCCCCCTGCAAAATCAGCAAAGGTGAGATTAAGGGATAACAAGGTTTCTGGAGACATTCTGACCTGTTCTCCAGGTGAGTGTCATCTCCCAGTAGTCATAAGGGACAGCAGCCATCTCACCTAACTCTAGAGCGCTGCCGTGCAGGTGTCTACATCTGAGCTGCTGGGCACACTCTCTTTACAGCTGATGGAGACAAATAGGCTCCTCTAAGGAGCAAGATGTCCCATCCAGAAGTTGACATCTAATATAGTGTAGGTGCATGCTCACTGGATGGCAGTCTCAGGTGGTGAAGCCTCCATGGTTGGGAGAGATGTAAGTTAGTTCGTATCTTACAGAACATCTCAAATGGCTCTGCGTGTACAGGTGAGACCTCACTGCTGCTAGTGAGCTCCAGGTGTTCAAAGTACACTGTTTTCTGCTTCCCCCATCATAATTCTAGTGGGAGGTGTTTCTGCCCATGGCAGGGGGGCTGGAACAAGATGATCTTTAAGGTCCCTTCCAAACCAAACCATTCTGTGATTCTGTGATAACGTGTGCTGACATTTCTTTCATCCGAAGATTTTCCTTTCTTTTTGGGTTACTTCTTCCTTTTTGTCACTAGATGACAGCAGAGGTCTCATAACATCACACCAAGGAGCACTCTGAACCCCGGGCTGGTACCACTTCTGTACCAGGCTGTTCATGTCTGGGACAGCCTGCTGTGTGTCCGAAATCATCCTGATGACTTTTAACAACTCTTTATCTACTTATTTATCTGGCAGATTATGTACAAATACACTATTTAAGCCAAAAATGCCACCTTTTTTGTGGAGCTACTTGAATCCATTTTCCTGCCTCATCACCTCTGTCATCCCTGTCCTATTTTTAAGAATTTCGCTCACACCTACTGGATGCATTTTGTTTTAAACTAGAATTGTGTTTTCCAAAGATGGACACTATTCACCTCATTTAACTTAAAGGAGCGCTCACAGGGCAATCAGAGCTGGAAACTGGGACACCCTCCAGCCCTGTACAGCCTGCTCCTATACAACACCTACAGACACAGAGATGAGCTCCCAAGGAATAGGTGGCTCCTGAGGCGAGGATTTCTGTGGTAATTGGGAATTGGCACCTAAATATGAGCATAAATATTTCAGATAGGATGGATGGATGGATGGATGGATGGATGGATGGATGGATGGATGGATGGATTTTAGTGCGTGCAGTAATTGTAATAAATAAATGCAATTGTAATTGTAATAAATAAAAGCACAAGTCCATAGGACCCAATAGGATACACCCATGGGTACCGAGGGAACTGGCGGATGAGGTTGCTAAACCGCTCTCTATTACATTCCAAAAGTCATATCAGTCTGGGGAAGTCCCCACTGACTGGAAAAGAGGAAACATAATCCCCATTTTCAAAAAGGGAAAGAAGGATGAACCAGGGAACTATAGGCCAGTCAGTCTCACCTCTGTGCCTGGTAAGATTATGGTGCAGATCCTCCTGGAGGCACTGCTGAGGCAGAAGAATAACAAAGAGGTGATTGGGTACAATCAACGCGGCTTCACCAAGGGCAAATCGTGCCTGAAAAACCTGGTGGCCTTCTATGAGAAGGTCACAACATCAATAGACGGGGAGAGCAACTGACGTCATTTACCTGGACCTGAGCAAAGCCTTAGACAACTGTCCCGCATGACATCCTGGTCTCCAAGCTGATAAAATATGGCTTTGATGGACTGACAACTCAGTGGATAAAGAACTGGCTTGGCGGCCGCAATCAAATAGTGGCTGTCAATGGGTCCATGTCCAAGTGGAGGCCAGTGACAAGTGGAGTCCCTCAAGGATCAGTACTGGGACCGGTCTTGTTTAACATCTTCGTCAGCGACATGGACAGTGGCATAGAGTGCACCCTCAGCAAGACGACACCAAGCTGTGTGGGGCAGCTGACACACTGGAGGGAAGGGATGCCATCCAGAGGAACCTTGACAGGCTGGAGAGGTGGGCCCATGCCAACCTCATGAAGTTCAACAAGAGCAAGTGCAAGGTCCTCCATCTGGGTCAGGGCAATCCCAAGCACTGATATAGGCTGGGCAGTGACTGGTGTTCAGCAGCCCTGAAGAAAAGGACTTGGGGGTGCTGGTGGACGAGAGGCTCAACATGAGCCGTCAGTGTGCACTAGCAGCCCAGAAAGCCTGGGCTGGCTCAGGAGAAGCGTGGCCAGCAGGTGGAGGGAGGTGATTCTCCCCCTCTACTCCACTCTTGTGAGACCCCACCTGGAGTACTGCATCCAATTCTGGAGCCCCTACTACAAAAAAGATATGGACATGCTGGAACGTGTCCAGAGAAGGACCACGAGGATGATCAGAGGGCTGGAGCACCTCTCCTATGAGGACAGACTGAGAGAGTTGGGGTTGTTCAGTCTGGAGAAAAGAAGGCTCCGAGGAGACCTTATAGTGGCCTACCAGTATCTTAAGGGGGCCTACAAGAAAGCTGGAGAGGGACTTTTTAGGATGTCGGGTAATGGTAGGACTAGAGGGAATGGATTAAAACTAGAGATGGGATAATTCAGACTGGACGTTAGGAAGAAGTTCTTCACCACGAGGGTGGTGAGACACTGGA
This sequence comes from Larus michahellis, assembly GCF_964199755.1. Lineage (NCBI taxonomy): Eukaryota > Metazoa > Chordata > Aves > Charadriiformes > Laridae > Larus > Larus michahellis. The sequence goes on from NC_133896.1 coordinate 217,690,991, forward strand.
ACAGGTTGCCCAGAGAGGTGGTGGAAGCCCCATCCCTGGAAGTTTTTAAGGCCAGGCTGGACGGGGCTCTGAGCAACCTGATCTGGTGGGAGGTGTCCCTGCCCAGGGCAGGGGGGTTGTAACTAGATGATCTTTAAGGTCCCTTCCAACCCTAACAATTCTATGATTCTATGATTCTAATTACTTCTCAGTGGAATATAGACCGGATAATTGAGAGAGTTAGATAAGGGGTGGAACGGGGAATTTTAAAAAAGAATTATTTCATTCTAAATGATTTGGTTATCAGGAATGCCTTTACCAAGTGCAGATAACAAGGAACAAAAGGCTAGGGTTTTTGAAACATGAGTCAATCGAACAAGTGATGTCTATACCTGGGATACTGTGGAGGGGGCTGATTCAGGCCGTGGTCGAGCAGAGAGCTCTGCGTGAGTGCACGGACCTTGTCTGATGATTAACTGAACCATGTCTCTGATCCATATAAAGGTATTCTGTGGGGGAGGGTATGATCTATGCTCTTAGGAGAGGCCAGGACACTTTAGGAGACATTCTGTGTGATTTATCCGTAGTTTCATAGGAGATTCTGGGACAATATTTCACAAGGAGGATTTTCATTACAAAATTCTCAAACCTAAATCCCCAACAGCAATCTTCAGTGCCTGCAGCTCTTGGGCATGGTCCAGGATTTTGTCCTTGTCAAAACCAGAGCAGGGGAGATACTAAGACCGTTTGAATCTTTCAGATATTGCAAAACCAGAAAACGTATTTCAGCATTCTTGTCAGCGACTAGAAGATGCTTCCATGTTGTTTCCTGTAGAGATTGTGGTTGTTGCCTTTGTTTTCCCTGCAGTATAATTTTTACTCTCAAAACCAATCAGTCGTTGGCCCTCTGCTCCTATTGACTTGAACTGTGCAGGATCACAGCCCTAAAGAGCTCTTGTAGTGCATTATGATGGAAAACTAAAACAGCGTTTTCATTTCTGATGACTCTGTCTCCAGCCCACAGCTGGATGAAGGAGAGAGATATTGTTTCTTTGGTGTCATGCTCCGATTGTTCCTGGTGGTGGAGATGGAGGTCTCTAGGGAGTTATGCCCCTGAGTTCATTGTAGCCATCTAGATATTAGGCAGTCAAACTAAGCTCACGGTATAGGATCCCCATATGACAAAGTAGCCGGGTAGATAACTCCCCAAAATGCTTCTGCCCTTCCCAAGATGAGTGTCTAAAATAGGAGTTAGGAGGCGTCAAGAGAAGCTTGTGACTCTCAGTTGGCCATGAAGGGAAAGCTTAGATGAGTCACTTAGAATAAATCCTGATGCTCAGGTGAGATGAATCCCATCCCTGGGAAGGAGGAGCTCAGAGATCGTTTGCTGTGTGTCCTGAGCAGCCCAGTGTGTGTCCACCCGAGTCCCATGGCATAGGTCAGGGTAGGGTAGGGTAGGAGAGCAGAGGATGGTATGGGTTGGGATGGGATGGGATGAAAAGAGATAGGATGGCACAGGCAGACTGAGAAAGATATTTAAGAGCCTGCAGCTATAGGTAGGCGGAATATTCATGAACAACCACGCAGATACCTCATTCCCACTGAAGTCACTGATTATGCTTTTTCCCCAATGATGTCACATGCTTCATCCTCAGATTTAGGAGCTGCCCTATTCTGAGGACACATGGCTCAGGTGGTGGCTGATGGATCATGGGGAGAGCCTGGCTGTATTTGGGAACTGACCCATCACCAGTGGAGGACCTTGAACATCGCTTGACATGTCCCAGGGCATGAAGCAGTTCCCATGTGAACCAGCTGGGATCTGTCCATCTGTTTCACGTCCTTTTTTAGAAACTGTGGATCAAGGTAAAATCCAGCCTCGAGGTGACAAGTATCTAGGTCACCCTGGCCATGTCCACAGCTGGCAGAGTGGTGAAGAGAGGGGAGAAGGGTGACGCTCGCTGATGAATTGGAACTGAAAGAAGACCTTTAGAGAGACTGGTACAGCCTGAATGTTACAGATCAGCCACTGCTGACCTAAAACATTCACCTTGAGGTTCAATGGATGACTTCTAAGCCTTGTTACTGGAGGTTTGGGACTAAAAGTGGTCCCCAGAAGCCCCCACAGGCAGAGTCTCAGCAGAAACAGCCTGCAGTTAGGCAACTACGTGTCTGTGGTACCAATCGAGCTTTTAAATCTGGAAGCATCTGCCCCAGCAGTGATTTGATTTTATGCAATGTGTCTCATGCTACCGTATTGCTGAGCATGTCACTAAATCCTTGCACATCAAAGGAACAAAGTAAATCAAGCAAAACTGCATAAGCCACATTACAATTCAGTTTTGGCAAAAGGTGCTTAGACAACCCTGGAGGCTGCGGTCCTCTAGCTGGCAGCAAAACTCACATAAGCCCAGAAGCAGTGCAATTTTTCCTGTACCAGCAGGCAAAAGGCTTGCAGCTAAGGTTGAATTAGGAACTGGCCTGGAGTCAAGTGGTCCAGAGATCTAGTCCTGAGTCTGATCATCGTTTTCCATGTGGATTGAAGCATTATACTTAACCTTTTTGTGCTCCTATTTCCTGGTCCATAATATTTTTCCCCCGTGGGGGAAGATGAGGTTGCCCCGAGAAGCTGTGGCTGCCCCATCCCTGGAGGTGTTCAAGGCCAGGTTGGACGTGGCTTGGAGCAACCTGGGCTGGTGGGAGGTGTCTCTGCCCAGGGCAGGGGGGTTGGAACTAGATGATCTTTAAGATCCCTTCCAACCCAAAACATTCTATGATTCTACGATTAGATAAGGCTGTGTAGTGGAGACCACAAAGCTTTGCAATTGTTAAAGACTCGGGTTTGCCCTTTGCTAGGCCAGCTCACTTGCATTCCTGGGAGTCAGTATTGCAGTGCAGAGTTTGACTACAATATTACTGTTAATATTCACTATTTGTACTCCCATTCATATGAGGACTGATGCTTTTTGCTGCTTTGCGGGTGTTGGTGGGAAAAGGAAATGGTACATCAGAAGTCCAGCAGCTATCTCACTCCCGTGGGGCACGTGCCAACAGGAGAGCAGTCATTCAACAACGCACACTGAGATAGAAGTCCCTGGGACAGGTTATTCATTTGGGTCTGATGGGTGACAAGCGTGGACAGACAGCGTGAAGGCTGGGTAGAGGCCACCACAGGCCATAGTAGAGAGGATGCTGTGGTGGCTGTGGTGGGGAAGATGCAATGCAGAAATTGGTGTGACTGAACAATGGGATGAACATCTCATTGTTCCCTCCAGTGATGATGGAGGAAGCCCAGGGGGCTGGCTTAGACTAGATGTCCACTACTAGATGGTCTGTGTTAAGGCAACGGAGGTCTAAGGCTCATTGCGTTGCCTGGGTGGAAGCTCTTAGTGCAATACAGAGGTTGTGGGGTACCTGGGATATCTGAAAGGGGACTAATAGGTCAGACACAGAATCTGTGGGACACTTGTACAATTCTGGATGAGCAACTGGTGTCCAGCTAGGACACCAGAGCATCTCAAATGCCCTGAACACATGGATGCGCAGCTAAATAAAGTTCCTAGTCAATGGAAGCAGACACCTGCATCTTCATGGCTCAGTTACTCTCCTGATTCCATGAGTGCCCTGATTAGCTCTTCATGTACCTCAGCAGGAACTCATACACGTGGCTAATGTAGACATCTGCACATAGATACCTATATATGGAGCTGAAACAAACCTCTAGGTTCCTTCTAATTCAACTCCAGCAGCAATGCTGAGATCCTCCACAGAAGAAAAGAGAGATCCACTCTGGGAACTGACCGTTTTTCCCTTAGCAAAAGGAGGTAGGAGAAAGGTTCTCAAGGGATTTGTTCTTGCCCCCAGATAGATTCACGTTTGAGACTTTCCAGGTCAGGAGGATTAGGGGATGCCCAAGCCCTCCTGCCCACAGCACTCTAATTCCCTAGATTTCTTCTCTTTCTCCCTGAAGTCCTCTCCATCCCAAATCTAACAGAGAAACTCAAGGCCTGTGTTCCAGACATCCCAAGACGTCTTGTCCCGTACCAACTCTCTACTCTTCTTTTTGCCATAACACATTGATAATGACGGCTGTAGCACAATAAATAGACTGCAGTCACCAATCTCATTTAACATGGGTAGAGTCAAATGCAGTTGCAATGACTTTTGGTCACTCCTGGACTAGAACATGTTGACATTTATAGACCACCATCCCCATACAAAACACAAGAAATGCAACACGTCTCCCAGGGATATTTTTCTCTAGAGAATCCGGATGCTTTCCAGGCGCCTGGTAGCAGTACAAAATAGTCTGCCATTAAAATTCAAAAGCAAGTAAAATAGCCCTTCCCCGCAGGCATTCTTTCTATGAGGCAATTCTGATGAGAATCCAGAGTCTCTGCAGAGGCCTGGCATACGAAATCCAAATTATATAGCTAGCATCCCCCTCTTTAGAAGTGGCTGTGTGAAGCACAAAATCCCTTTGCAATTCCCTCTGGTGATGAGAGGCAGCTCCTTATGTTCAGACTGCTCCTCTCAGCGTGCCTTGGGCTGAAGGCCTGCGAGGCTTGTAGCCCAGGAGCTGCCTCTCCTTCCCATGGTCCTCCTGGCTCAGGGGAGAGCCCGTTTCCTACATCGTTCAGAGCGCCGTGGAAGGTCCACATGCAGAACCACCCTCTTGCTTTCTCCAGCTCCCTGGAAACACCCCGGGACCGCATCTGTGTCTTTCTGTCCCCATCTCTGGAGCCTTCCTGCTGACATCTGAAAGGGCACGTCTACAGCGACACATTTTGGGCTATTTTGTCATGGGGATAGGTTAAAAATGAGTCATGGTCATTTTCATGAATTACTGGCACAGCGGAGTTTTTCCACACAGTGAGCCATTATGAACCCATAGGTGGAGAAGATAATTATGACTGGTGTAAAGCTGTGCCTAATTTCCCACTCCATAAAGGGGAGACAATAACTCCCTTTCCTCATGGAGGTGTGTGACGATTTAATCACAAGGGGAGCTCTGTATTTATAGATTTTAAAGACACCACTATGATTATGTAGTCCCACCTTCTGCATAACAAAGCGCAAAGAACATCAGCCATTAACGTCTGTGTCGAGTTCAGTCATTTTTTGCTTGAGTTTGTAGCACATGTCTTAGAAAGATATCCATGTGATAAATCTGAATATATGCATGTCAAGTTATGAACCCCATTTTCTTTGTTGACTTACACACAGCATTGTAATTTCCATTTATAAATTCAGCTTGTGAGTAAAATACCCATTTTCTGTTATCTGTTGATTTTATGCTTACATCCTGCTCACTGCAAGGTCGGAGTAATGTCACCCAGTCAGTGCCCTGATCAAAGAACGACTCTGCCACATCCCTGAGAGATCATCACAGAGAAATTGTGGATATAACCGTGTATAGCCCCGGCACAGCAGAGCGATGTGGCAGAAAATGTTCTTCCTTGGGCTGTGAATGACATCAGGAACTATTACTCTTTGCAACTGGATGGGTCTATGGGTTTAGCCCATCTCATACATCATTTGCTTTATGTTCCTGTACCAAATTAAAAAGGACAAAGGTTTGACTTTGTATTGTTCCCAAGAAAGTGAAGATAATCTTAATGTGATGACCTCATGCATGAGCGTAATACTGGCCGGGATCTCTTGGTAGGAAGGTGTATGGAGGGGACAAAATCAAATTTATAGGAAAGGTACGCCCACGCCGCTGTGAGTCCAGTTCAACAGACAATAAGAATATACTTGGTGAAAGAGCTGTCTCTTGAATTAAAATGATTTGCACGCAGTGAAAGACTTGTTATTTTGAGAAATCAGTTTAACCTGCCATGTTTCAAAGGAGGGTCGGTTTTGTTGCTTGGCAGTGACAGGCAGTACCGTGCTGTCCCCCCACGTTTTTTTTATTCTATTGGATGTGAGATCACTGTCACAAATTTGAGGGCTTCTTGCTCCCCTACTCTACGTGGGAGGAAGGGATGTGCTTCCTGGCAGGGCACGTGGAGAAAATGGACCTGTGACTAGCTGTGAGAGATGTAGGGCTCTGAAAAGAAGTTTATCCCTTGTCATAATCAAGAAAGCTGATCTGAAGACACAGATGCGGGTTGACCTCTGAAATGCCAACGAGGTCTGGCCCAGGAGGACAGCATCCTTGGAAACCTTCAGTTATTTGGTGAAGGTTGTAGAACTCTAGTGCTTTCTAAAAGTGATGTGACACAGTCAAAAAAATTCCTATGCCAAATGTGTTTTTTTTTCTTTTACTTGGTGATCATTGTGTCTTCTAAAGAGTGAAACCAGGAGCAGATAGGCTGAGTGGGGTGGGAGTCAGGGGGAAGGCGTGGAGGCTAAATGCAGAGCACTATGCCTGGAGGAAAGGCTGAGATGAAAGGGCTGTTCCTGAGCATCTGCCCCAGGAACCCAGAGCCAGGTGGACCAGCTCGAATCCAGACCAAAGGTTCTCTGAAAAGACTTAAAATAATTTTTGAAGCAGCTTGTTTTTGTATCTACTTTTGGTGATCTTCCTGAAGCCACCAACACACACCAAACCATCATTTAAAGACTCCAAGTTTTGGAGAAGCAGTTGTATTCGTAGGTAGGTCATTTCCCAGGAACCCCCTAGGAAAATCACTCCCTATTTCCATCTGAACTTTTTTTCTGGCTTGACTTCAGCATCTAACCACCAGATGTCATTGCTCCATTCTCCCAGGCACGAAACCTGACTTGAACATGGTCAAACAGGGGCACTCTGCTAACTCGCATCACAAAATACAAACTCAGTAGCTGCTCGTGGTCCCCAGGTATTTTCCACCGGTTGTCAATTAGAGGACAATATTACCCACAGGACATCCCAGGACTGATAATAGCGAGGTCTACACCTGGATGAAAAAGGACATACTCCTTGGAGGACCAGTGCAGGGTAACAGGTGGAATAATAAAACCAATAAGGCCACTGAAGCAAAGAGCAAAGAGAGGTTTATGAGACAGCTGGACGTTTTTATGGAGAAAAATGGAATTAAGGGACACGGTGACAAATCAGAGAGGTGAGGCTGAGGCCCACAGAAACCAGAGAGGCAGAGGAGAGGGGAAATAGCTTTTTCTTGTTCAGTAGTTCCCTACATGCCTTTTAATGCCCAGCAGAAAATGTTCCTTGTGGGAATGTGTTTTACACAACTTCATGGAGGAACCTGAGGTGGCCACAACCTTGTCTCGTAGACTCTAGAAGTGGCTCGCTCTGCTCTCCTGTCTCTTGGCCAAGAATGTGGCACCTTTGCTGTGCCTCTGGGCTGCGGGATGCTCACTTGGCAATCAAAAAGTCATCTCTTTGCTTTCTCCTCCACTCATCAGCATCCTTACGCGACCCAGGCTTCCTCCCTCGGCTCCAGCCCCCTCCCGTACCTTAATGTCTTCTTGAAAACACATGGCACCAATTTGAAAGAAACGTTGAAAATCAAGAGTGATGCTTTTAGCTTTTCATAAGGATCTAGAACGTTTGACCTATTTTCCTCCCACTTGGTTACTTCTCTCCTTTTAATAAATCAAATAAAACTGTAGGAGCACTGCATTTCATCTTGTCTGGACTGTTATATTTAATCTCCTGAGTGGGGGAGGTAGGTATGTGTGGAGGGGAACGGCTCAGAAGCCTGAAAACATGAGAGATGACTCTCTTAAGCTCTTCTGATTTCACGGAAACTTGCCAGATAGGACTTTAATTAGGGCCTATCAAAACCAATCAGGAAAAGAAAAAGGTTTGTCAGGTCGTTAGCTGCTGCTAAGCTTTTTAGAGTTTGTAGGTTGTGGTGTTTGGTTTTGTTTTTTTTTTTGCGTTGTGCACAAATTTATTCATCCTAACGATTTTACAGCTGTGCTGCCTTGCTTACAGCGCATCTCTCTGCATGAGAAACCTCTTCTATCATCTTTGCCGCTTGCTCAATTGGTAATTTTCCAGCTGGGATGGGCAGGAGCACTCAGGCGTTGCCAGGGTGGAGATTAGATTTTTCACTTTGCACTTTTTTTCTGGTGCTAAGAGCATTTTACTCGTGTGCTGATAATGCCATGATTTCTGTTTCATCTGCAAAGTAAGTTTGGAAGTCAACAGTGCTTGGTATTCATTTAGTGGTGTAAAACACAGGCATGATAAATAATCATATTATATAGCCTGTTAGGGAAAAAAGGGGAAACCAGCACAATTTTAAAAGAAAAATTAGAACTTTTCCTTTACGAGATTTTAGTGGAAAAGGTTTTTGGTTTTTTTTCCCTCCATTTTTAATTCTACAATGTGGTTCACATTATCTGTGGAATTATCTGCTCTGTTTTTTGGGTTTTTAGAGATTTCAGTCAATAGGGAGTGATTCAAATATTGAAAGTTAGGAACATCTTGAAGTATTTTGCTGGATCAGAGCTTTCATTATCAAGATACTGGTCACACTAGCCCTCACATCCAGGAATATTTCTTATTCAAAAAACACAATTTCAAATAAAATTGTTAACTTGCGTGTCTAATACAGCAGCTGAAGGAAAATATGTGACAACTGGAGGCTGTAAAAACAGAGTAGGATCACTGAAGACATCTGGAAATACTTTAATTACTGCACGTTCAACTTTGAACTACTTGGTTCCTATGTAAACATAAGACTAGTAATTAGAGTACAAGATTTAGCTCGTGTGGATTGCCATCTTTTAACTACTGATTTGGAGAAGGGAGGGGAAAGAGAAGGGGTAATTTTACATTTGTAGATTTTAAGGCCAAAAGAACCGTTAGATGTGACTGGATGTGTAACAGACTGGTGAATTCCACCCCGTTACTCCTCTTTTGAGCCCAAAGCCTGGTGTTGACTAAAGCATATTTTCCTGAAAGACACTTAATCTTGGTAGGAGCACATCAAGTAATGGCGTTACACCTTGGAGAGTGGAGCGAATACTTACTTAATGAGTTTGAAGAAAGCATAAAAGTAATTAAAAGCTTTTCAAGTCCTTTTTTTTAAACAGTTTAAGGATGCATGACATTTTAATTTGATTTGCAATAAACCAGTTACAAAGAGCCATGGTTTTATCTGTAATTAATTATATATTTAATTTAAGATGTGTTAATAAAATAGTAATGGAGGTCTAAAGGATATACAGTCAAAAATCAGTTGGCTTGCTAAATTATTCAGAGGCATTACTTCAGATAGGTTTGAATTCACTGACTGTGCCACGAAACCTTGCGCAGTTGGCTCAAGATGACGAATGAACTGCGCTGTAAAAGTACAACTGCTTTAAATATCTTTTTGTTACATTAAGGAAGCTGCATGGAGAGATGAGTATTTCTTTTCACAGTATTAGGGAGTGACTCGTCTGCTGGCCACCATTTTGGGTCAGCAGGTCCTTTCTATCTATGGGTTGCTGGGTAGTCTGCGTGAAGGCAGCCTTAGACCTTTCTACAGCACATGCATCAGCTCTCAACAGACTACCAGTGAAACCAGTGCCAAACCACAGATGATACTGCACAGCATTGCCTATCTCGTCTTGAAATGCTGCACACTTTGGCTCTTCTGGATTTGCTTCTGCGCTCAAAGGGTATCTCCGTGCTGTGCTGCTGGAAGCTAAATGAAATGCCTTCAACTGGTTCACCAGGATACTCATGATCTAGCTTGGCAAAAGAGGGCTCTGTGGGTATTTGAGACTGGACCAATCCCTCCCTCTAAACGATTCTTCTCCAGTCACTGTGGAAGTTGCCCAAGTAGCTAATTGTGACCACCTGTCTAATTTTTTTGATGGTTAAAATTACATGAGGGAAACCATATTCCTTATGGCTGACATCATTACCTAAACAGATACACCCTACACAGCACAGCTAGTCCATCTGCGGCTAAAACCAAGGCAAACTCAAGGTGGGCAAAGCCACGTGAGCATTCTAGGCATAAAAGCAGCAAGGCTTTTATAAGTCCGAATGTCCTTGGAAAGCCAGGACTGAACAAGCCAAGGAGCCTGGATGGGTGTGCTAGTAGAGAGAGAAAAACCTGTAAAAAGACTGACTTCTGCTGTTTCTCCTCTGCCTGCCTTTTTTCCCCCTTCTGGAATCTAATGTAGAAAACTTGAAAATTTGTGGAAATGCCGGAAAAGCACTTTATGTGAAATATAACCTTCAGAATAAAACCTTGAAATTTTTAAAGTAACTATTATGATATTACTGCTACTGCACTTCTGCCTTTTACTAATAAATATTCCCAATGATGTCACTGTATATAAAAATGTATAGTATTAATAGCAATGATTTCCACAGATTTTACTTTACTACTGATATTTCACTGTGCTTTGTTATACTGAATTATACTGAATATATATAACGATGCCATTTTTCCCAAGCTTTCCTCTTAAATGATGACTTTATTCTCCATTTGCATGACAATGTAAGAGGATGTAATCTTTCATTTTTGCAAGTCAACAATATTGATGCTTTTTATTTTCAAGTTTGTTATTTCCCTACCTATTTTATCAGTATTTATATAGATAAAACCTATACAAGCACTCTAGTGTGCAGCACTGCTGTATGTGTCAGTTGTATTTGTCATTATTGGGAAGTAAAGAATTGAATTGAATAGCTCCATCAAAATTTTTATGTGATATATAATGATAAAGGATATATTGTTTATTAGAAAAGAAATTAATTAAGAACAGTTTCAATAAAGTGAATACCAATGCAGATTTATTTATTTGAAATTTCAAGGGAATATTTAAAAAATAAATGAATGGATATTTGGAATCGAAATTTTTGTTCAAATTTCCTGCTGCAATCATGGGCTAAAAAACTGCGCAGCGATTTGCCACAAGGTGATGGAAAACACCAGGAGCTAAGTGTAGGCTAAGGAAGGATTAAAAGGGGCATTAGAGAAAGGACTAAAGTACAAACAGTGAGCTGCAAAAGGAGAAAACAGGGAAAATGGGAGGATAGAAAGGGCTTGGTCCCCGTTTCTTTAGACACTTGTTGCAGAAGACACAAAACCCAAGACATATGCGGTCACGTTCCTGGGTAGATCTCCTTCTGCAGCTGCTAAGACTTTACCTTTCAGAGCATAACCTCATGCTACGGGATCTCCCAAAGTGAAAACACGGGACGGCTGAGGAATACCGGTCTCTCCCCGGGATCCCCGTGGTGGCAGACCCACCGGAACATCAGTGATACCAGGAAAGGGTTTGCATATTGCAACATCTCTTTGCATATCTCATTGCTTGGCGAGCAGAGGCGTTTTTGCAGCTCCTCTTATACTGTGTCTCATGCGTGTCTCGAGGAGGCCTCGCCGGCTTGCACGGTACGATAACGTTGCAAAAATGTGAGATTGTGAAGGGATGCACTCAGAAAAACCCATCCTAATTGTACATATACAGCGATCGGCTCTGAGCTGACCGTCACCTCTCAGGGCTGAAATGGTAATAAAAATTTCTAGAGAAAGCACCACCTCAATGCGCAAAAGCTGTCAAAAAAAAAAAAAGAAGAAAGAAAAAAAGCAAATTGAATCTTAGGAACTGTTAGGAAAACAATACAGATCAAACCAGAAGATAGCATCGTGCTGTTGTGCAAAACCCTCTGAAATGCCGTGTGCATTTCTGCTTCCCTTGTCTCAAGACTGATTTAATCGAAGTGGAAAAGGCAGGGAGAAGAGCAGCGAGGATAATGAAAGATATGGCATGGTTTTTGTATGAACAAGTGAGGAGGAGACAGGAGTCTATAAAATCACAAGTGACAAGGAGAAGCGAAATAGGGAATAGCTAATTGTGGTTTCCAGTGCAGGAATCATTACACTGGAATAATGGGAATATTTCACCATTTAAAATGAAATTACAAGGAGCCACGTTCCCAACACGTACAAGGATTTATTTCTCCCCCCAGCAAGCAGGTGAAGTGCTCAAGTGTCTGCTGCAAAACACTATCGGTGCAAAAAGTTTGGAGTTCAAAAGGGTGTGGTCCAGTTAGACCTTTGGTCTGCTCTGATACGGCATTTCTTATGCAACCATTGGGATTTGGTAAAAAATTCTTATTTATTTGGACATGCTGGACTGGAACGTCACTATGCAAGCATGTCTGGTACTGGGTCTTCAGATGAGACATTTTATTTATCAGTTCACAGGTGACAGGTTGCGGCAAAAACCTGACTTTGGATACCATAAATCCATAGCATCGAAAGGACTGACTGATAGAACTCTGCCATAATGCAGCGTTTGTGGTTCCAATGTCAGTTGTAGGGTTTGAAGTAGAGAATAAACCAAGAAAACAACTATTGATAGTAGATATACTCCTGAGAGTATTTGATCAGGCTGTACTTGAAACTGACATGGGGAACAGTGTCATACATGCACGTTTGATCAAAAAGAATTATCCAGTTTCAAAACCAACGTGGAATAATTTTACAGAAGGTGCAGCAGAGGGTAAGGCATCTTCCTTACCATCTTCCCTAAGGGAAGGGAAGGGAGGAGAGGAGGACAAGACTATTTCAGTTGGAATGGAACAACAATGACCACCTAGTCCAACTGCCTGACCACTTCAGGGCTGACCAAAAGCTAAAGCATGTTATTAAGGGCATTGTCCAAATGCCTCTTAAACACTGCCAGGCTTGGGGCATCGACCACCTCTCTAGGAAGCCTGTTCCAGTGTTTGACCACCCTCTGGGAAAAGAAATCCTTCTCATTTCCAGTTTGAACCTCCCCTGGTGCAGCTTTGAGCCATTCCCACACGTCCTATCACTGGATCCAAGGGAGAAGAGCTCAGCATCTCCCTCTCCACGTCCCCTCCTCAGGGGGCTGTAGGGAGCAATGAGGTCACCCCTCAGTCTCAGTTCTCCAAACTAGAAGAGCCCTCAGCCGCTCCTCAGAGGGCCTGCCTTCCAGCCCTGTCACCAGCTGTGTTGCCCTCCTCTGGACGCATTCAAGGACCTTCTTCAATGGTGGGGCCCAGCACCGCACACAGTGCTTGAGATGAGGCTGCACCAACGCTGAATGCAGCAGGACAATCTCCTCTCTTGACTGGCTGTGCTGTGTTTGATGCACCCCGGGATGGGGTTTGCCCTCTCGGCTGCCAGGGCTCACTGCTGGCTCCCGTTGAGCTGCTGCCCACCAGCACCCCAGACCCCTTTCTGCCGGGCTGCTCTCCAGCCGCTCCTCTCCCCGTTTATATTTGTGCCTGGCGTTACTCCATCCTAGGTGCAGAATCCGGCATTTGGACTTGTTAAATTTCATCCCATTAATCGTAGCCCAATGCTCCAATCTATCTAGATCCCTCCGCAAGGCCTCTTGTCCCTCAAGAGAATCTAAAATGAACTATTCAGGCCCAAAAATGCAAAGCGGATGTAGAGAAAATTGTGAAATCTGCTGAAAACTGCAGTGCAGACAAGAATGTGTGCTGATAAATCAGGAGTTGTTGAAGCCACGGTCCACGTGTGCATGATACTACAGTGACTATTGCTTGGTTTTGGCTTATTCACTCTGTCCTAGGATTGCTTTAGTGAAAAATATAACACTAAAACTATCATCACTCATGTTAGTCTGACATTCGCCAGACATTGGATTGCAGCAATAATTGCAAGCAATAACAACCTGCTGGTTCAGTGGACAAGACTTCAAACAGTTTGCAATTGCTCATGGTTTTGAGTTCTTCTCTGTCCAAAACCATGCAGAAATCCTGGCGGAGGAGATCTGCAAAGGTAGATGTCTGCACTATGGACCCCAAAATCAGGCGAGAAGAACCCAGGGGTTCCAGTCCCTGCAGTTGGCCTACACGTTGGTACTGCAGAGGCTCAGATGGTTGCAGAGGATTCGGGAGATACAAACTCCTGAGGAAGATTTGTGGAAGAATCAGAGCGCACTTGCAAGCTATCCCGAGTAAGAGGAATAGGGTTATGAAACCTGCAGAAATAGCCCTAAAAGTAAAGGAAAAAATTAGAACGTTGCAGAGCTGTAAAGGAATAAGCAGAGGGACAGAGATGGATGGGCCTCTTAGAAGAGCAGCCAGAACACACAGTGCTTCTGGGAGCTCCTGAGAGACTTACTGAGTGCTGTTAAAACAGTTAAAGTGGAGCTGAATGTGTTTTTTTTCTAAGTGCTGTAATACAAATTACAATGTGAGCTAATTTGCTGCTGAAAAACGGGGAGTTGTGTTATGAGGATATTGACTATTTCCAGTACAAGAAACAAGGTGATCCTGGCCAGAGATGCCCAGAAAGCAGCTGGGAGGCTTCTGGCATCAGGTAAATGTTTTAACTATAACTTGACTGTTCTACAGCAAGTTCAGCATCAGGCTGCCTTCCTGATGGGACCCGTACTTGGTGGTGCCTTGGTTCTTTCTCCATCAAAATCACTGCCCAAAACGTTCCCTTTGAGCATCCCAGGCTGGTGACAGAGCAGGACATGGCCTCTGGCTTCCTGTCTTCTGTCTGCCAGTCATGTAACCCAACTTTTGATGTCTAGAGTGGAAGTGTTACTGGTTGTTTTAGCTTACCTCTACAATCAGAGGACAGAAATATGCCGCTCTGGTGGTGTCCCCTTGCACATTTTTCTGCCATGGCTTGATGCTGAGCTGAATGGCAACAAGAAGATTTCCCAAGGATTTGTGCCGGAGCCAGACGTAACGTGGGGGAACGAGCACTGGTATGATCAAGATCAGACCCACAAGACACAGATTATGAATTCTTGAAATCGGGTAATATCTTGTTAAGTGGGCGAAGTCCTCTTCAGCCCAGCTGAGTGAGCTCAGCCTGTCTGAGATCCACCATCTGTGGATCTTCACTTATCTACAGGCTTAGGTGGTAGGATGCTCAGATGTTTTTCACCTCATCGTTATTCACCTCTTGGCAAAGTGCTCTTCAACTGCAAAAACACACGCATCACTCAAGGAAGGAGCCCAGGTATCCTCATCTATGCACCTTCCCACCCCAAGTTACTGCCTGGCTGTTTACCACACTCCACGCACCATTAGACGAGCATTGATTATCTGGCTTTAGCACCGTCAATATTCAGTCCATCAATGTGCAAATGGTACGCTGGGAAATAAATATCCGTAACTCATTTTGCTAAAACTCCCAATCAAAATAAGGGCAGATGATGCTACGAAGTGAACTGTACAACTGATTGGAAGTAAGAGCTTCTGAAATAGCTTCTTGATTGAGAATATATGTCTCATTTATCTTTTAAACAGAACGGCGTAAGCTGAGCATGAAAAGATAATGGAGCCCCCAGCAGCACCCTTGGCCCTGCCCTTAGGACAAGGGCTGGCAGCACTTGGGCCTGATTAAACAAATCATTTAAGTGGAGACTTCATTTTCTGGAGGCTCTTGAAATACCACAGGCTGTGTTTACTGAAGGGTGTAACTGCCCTGCAGGCAACGGGATGCAAAATTGAGATCCTCCTACTGTCCTGTGTGGTAGCTTCTCTTTCTCCAGGTAGCCATGTTCTTCACAGATGTATTTTTTACTAATTAACCTCCCTTAACACCCCAAATTTGTTCCTGGTCTAAAGATCCCCAGTATTGGGAGCAGTGAGTGTGAGCTGAGGTTGAGAAATGATGTGGACCTTGACTATTTGGCTTGTGCTGTTTTGCTCCACACTGAGCAGAGCTGGAGGAGTGGGTGATCCCTACCTCCACCGTGTGGTGGTTGGGGCACCCCTCCAGAGGGAGACACACATTTGGTTCCTCTTCCAGAGGGCTTTGCATTTGGATTCATGGCTGTCATCGTCCATTTTTCCAGGGTTAGTGCTCTCAGCGCCTCTCACTGATATTGTCCCATGACATGTGGGGGCATCATGTCATCTGGCCTGAGCAAAAATGGGGGTCAGTTTGTAGCCCTGCACCGAGGGAGCTGCCGGGGGCAGAAGGAGCCCAGAGCGTGGGCTCTGCTTCAGCACACGTTTCTCTTTTGTGTATCATTGTCTTCACAGAAGAGACCATAACTGGGTCATCCATCTCAAGGTGATTCTGGATTCTTGCTAACTTCTGGCTTTCTGTGTTTCAGCTGATGTAGTCTAGTCATTCTTCACCAGGTGAAATTGGGAGAAGTGAGATTAGTTCCACTACAAAACATCCAAAACCGAGGTGTCTAGAAAAGCCATTGAGGTGCCCAGATTCGGACAGAGGCAAATCAGAAGCTGGGTTACCCACAGCTTGGATGAACACCCCCACTGCTGTGTCACGGCTGTAAGAGGGACACGGCATCCTCCCAGACTGTAAACACAAACAGAGCTTGGGGGCTGTCCTGGGAATGTTTAATTCCTTGGTATAGGCAAAGCCTTAGAGATGTTTGGTGTTTCCATGCTCCCTTCTCATCCTATTATGAGGCCAGGAGCATTTCTGAACCACTTGATCATCTCGTGAATACATAGCACTCTCCTTTGGCTGTAACCTCCAGTGAAGACACTGCCAATAGCTCACAGGAGTCTTGGCAAACCGGTAGACATGCCTTTCATTCCCATTTACACCAGTGAGTCATATTATCTTTGGCTGGTTGGATCACTTTGATGTTTCTCCATTTCCTCAGGTCCTTGAACTCAATAGCCCAAATGTGGTATATACATTAAATTATTAACTGCCGTGGTTGCTTGTCCTTAACATGAATTCAGACATAAACACTTTACAAATTAGTACAGAACAAACAAAGCCGGATTAAAAGAACAGCTGAAGCTTTTCCTCTCTCCTTTTTTTGAAGTGTGGTTTAGCAAAATCAATTCTAATCTCTTTTTAAAACATCATGCCGATAGCAAAGTCCTTCTGAACTTTAACGAGTATTTCCCAAATATTGCTGGGAGACTCCTGCTATTTTCACTTGAACAACGAGTTTGGCAGAAGTTTTTTTTGTGAAAATAGATGAAATATCCTGATCATAAACAGCACGGGATAAAATAAGGATCTTCTAAAGCAGACTGAAAACTGACTGCTCTGCAGTGCAGCCAAGAGGCTAATGTTTGATGAAGGTTGCCTGCAGTGAAAGTCTGTTGGGCTATCATTTCTTAAATCATAGTGGTTTGCTCGATTTTCTTTTGAGGGAAGAGAAGGGGATGCGTAAAATTAATGTCAGCAGACCCCTCGTCTCTACCAGCAGAATGGGCTGTAAAGTGCATCTTTGCTGTTCTCCATCTTCCCTCTGGAAATGGAGGATATTCTTCTCCCTTTATTGGGTTGCTGGAAAGCCAGTTTATTTTGCAATTCATCACGAGATTTTTTTTTTCTCCTTTTCCTTTTATTTTTATCGTCCTGTGATGGCACGCTGCAAAACCATAACATTGTCTCTTTGAGTCACTGTGGGGAGAATCTAAGCGACCCATGGGTATTTGTACGTAGAGACATGTTTGCTATTCTGCAGGGCTCTGCTTGTTACCACCATAAAGCATTTGACCCAACACCATTTCTTTCTTAAAATGGCCTCTTGCAGTATTTCAGTCTCAAACGTGGCTCTGAATTTGCTGATGACATCAATTACAGTTACAGATGGGGCCACACTTCCAGTTCATTGTCCCTTTGTGAGCCCTTAAAGAACCCAATAGCGACTGGACAGTGCGATGTGCCAGGTAGATAAATCTAAGTGTGATGGAGGACCTGTGGTCAGTAACACTGCGGCACAGGGCGATGAGCTTGAATGGAAAGGAGGAGAGCAGAGACCAGACAGAAATGCTGGATCGCATTGTGCAGGTGATGACGATTTACATCCACAGAAGATTTACAGCTGTTGTGTGCCCAGCTCAATGCAGGCAGAGGAGTCCTTGTTCTCCATCAGAGCCAAGACGTCACCTGGGGTCTTTGGGGGTTTCTGCACTGATTTCAGTGGATTTTAGATCATCATGGGATTAAAGTTGCATCCTCTCCACTTCTGATGGAGCTCACCTGTAGCCTCCTAACGTGCTTCTCAGAGGAGATATCTTCCCTCCCCTTTCATTTCCATTCCTGCCCTTTCTGCCCTACTCCTCTTCCCTAAGGCTGGGGAAAGGGAGCTCAGGGCGCTTCATCTGCCATAGAGTTGGCTGAAACTTGCCAGATTCAGAAAGAATGTTTATGGACATTCTGACTCAAGCCACAAGCAGTGAAACAATAAAAAAACCCCAACCCTGCAGATGTCTAATGATTTACCATTTTCTCCCCAGTTGTGAAGCCACTTACAGTTTGGGAATACTCATCAGAAATTCCAAATGCTATGAAAAAAGGCAAATAAAAAAAAAAGGGCCTGTGACTTTTAGGGAATGTTCTCCTACCTCTGTACCTCTTGTTGTCCTGAGATCTTTGTTTCCCTCCCTGCATCGAGGGGAGATCTCAGCCGCAACTCAATGACATGGGAGAGACCCTGACGCTGGAGGAAAGCCAGACTCAGGAAAGGGTCATAAAGGCAAAGAGAGGGACTGCAAGTTGGTCTTCTCACAGCTCATCCCCTCCCTTGTAAAAGCCTCGTTTCTACTGATGTCATTACT
Source organism: Larus michahellis (assembly GCF_964199755.1). NCBI lineage: Eukaryota > Metazoa > Chordata > Aves > Charadriiformes > Laridae > Larus > Larus michahellis. The sequence goes on from NC_133896.1 coordinate 217,709,397, forward strand.
TTTTAAATCTTGTGGTTTGTTGGGTGTGCAGGCATTGCAGGAGAGGGTGCGATGAGGACCTGCAGACTCCATCTGACGTTGTCCTTGACCTTCTGCGAGACCTCCTGCTGCACACCCCGTCCTCCTCCTCCTTGCCCAAGCCAGTTAGACAGTAATACCCAGCACAATAGGTTTTGAAAGGCCACTGTAATAACAGGAACAACGTAATTGCCTTTGTTTATCATAAATTTTCTTTTAGCTAGTTTTATTAACGCTCTTGGGCTTAGGTGCTGATAAATTAACATAAATTGCCATCTTATTAATGGCTCCCGCTCTAATCTTCCTTGTGATGAGAAAGATTGGGGTGAAAATTCTCAGCAGAAGTTGCATTTTCTGTCAGGTTGTTTTATTACTATTATTGTGCGGTTGTTTTGGGTGGGGTTTTTTTTGCTTCTGTCTAATTGTAATGAACTAACAGTTGAGAAAGTCAGCCTTGCTGTGTCACCTGCAATTGCTAGGGTCCGAGCTGCAGCTGTAATTTAGAGGGCTGGAATAATCACGTAATTACTCTGCAGTGATTGTGGGAGACTTGCATGGTCAGTGGATAAGAGAGATTAAATGGCAGTGGGAAAAAAGATGCAGACTTATGTTGCTAGTTAAGTTAACCGCTTTATATTAATCCTGGCCCGCGAAGGGAAAGTGCCATACTTCTGCCAGAGGACTGGATGCAGAAAATCCTTGCCCAGACTGCGGGGAGCATAAAGGCCTGGTGCCCTGGTTCCAGTGAGTGGGAAGATTAGTTTTAAAAGAGGGAAATAGGAAGTAGGAAGATTAAGTCCTGGAGTCAATTTTCTTTTTCTTTGTTCTGGCATTGTTAAAGCAGCCTTGTACACATTTTCCTTGGGATGGTGATCCAAACCTAGCAGGCTGCAGCAGGAATGGAGCACACTGGTCTGGAGCAAGGTCTGGTGCAGTGTTTGGCCCAAGAGGGCTTTGAAGAGCCCCTAGGAGACAAGTAGTCCAATGACCAAATCATGTTGCTTCTTCTTTGTTGTAACAAGATATTTTAAACTGTTTCTGAATGCTTGACAAGGCAGGTTGGAGGGGCTTGAGTCAGGTGGGGTTTTCCCAAGTTGTTTCCCATGCAAAGGCAGAAACATGTTTTTATGGTTGTTACTGATTCTTCGTTAAAAGAACGCCTGAAAAATGTGATTGCTTTTGTTAATGGAAGAGGGAGAATAGTGGGAATGTAAGGAGATGCTGAAGCCCTCCTTTTCATATGAGAAACTGTTAGGGGCATGTTTGTTCCCACCCCAGCTGGGCAAATGGGACCAGCAAAGCAAGGGTCAGCGTGGAGTCACCGTTCCCCTTTACTTGCCCCGGGGTTCACCCACAGGTCTGATCCTGCACAGAAACATGTGTCTGAGCTGAATGCCTGTGTGGCAGGTTGAGGTTCAAGGTGGCCTTGGGCTTCAGAAGGTCTTTGTGGGCACAACGCTGTAGCTGTACTCCCCAGGCACCCTTGGGATAGAATAGAATAGAATAGAATAGAAATTTCTGTTGGAAGAGACGTACAATGATCATCTAGTCCCACTGCCTGACCACTTCAGGGCTGATCTGTTAAACTTTAAGCGTGTTATTAAGGGCATTGCCCAAATGCCTCTTAAACACTGAAACACTGCCAGGCTTGGGGCATCTCTCTAGGAAGCCTGAACACATGAGCATCCTTCCCTGCTCCCGGCCTTCTCCTGGCTCCTCTGTTCATGAAACCTTTTTCAGGAGGGTAAATCCACTCATGGAAGTGTCCATCCAGAGCTGCTGTCAGGGTTGACCCGGGAAAGCTGATGAGGGTGACCACCATGCATGAGGACAAGACTTGGCCGCGAGCAGGACGTTCCAGCTGCTGCACAGAGGTGACCGCTGGAGATGTTGGCAAAGACTGTGTTTCCCAAGGGGGTGGCTTACTTTATTTCCCTAAAAGTTTAAGGCAAAAAAACTGCAAATGAGATAGAAAAACTGCTTTAAAACATTGTTGGATGGGCTCCCTCTGTGGGGAACAGGGGCTGTCTGAAATCTGCTTCCCAAACACCACTATATTATCAGTTGCACAGGTACAGTGTACACGAGGTTAATGAAGACAGGATAGGAGGGGATTAGTAGCGCATTGCAAACAAGTTTGTGCTAAGTGGCTTAGGGTTCATCCTGTCCCACTTCTAAATACTGATTTCTGCTGTTTTCACCTTCCAAAGCACATAAACTGTTGATTTTGATTAGTAAATGAATTTATACAGATAAGCTTTAGCCATCTGCTAACAAGCAAGACGTGCCCCACCACCTCGTCCTTTGACATTCAGAACTGAACTTCAGTGGTTTTGGTGCACGGTGTCCACACTGATGTGTATCTTAACGGCCAAACACAGCCCCATCCCTGGGCACCCCATCCATTGTATGAGAGTGTGTAGCACATTTCCCTGCTCCAAAAATCTGTCCCAAGTCATACAACTCATTCTCATAAGCCTTCACAACCAAAGTAGGACTACTCCGCAGAAAAGGACGGAGAGAACTGAACAGCTCCATAGTTCCCATGGCCTTGTCTCTCTTTCTGGAGATCCTCTGCAACCGTTTAGGTCTGGAGTGACTAATAATAGAAGAATAACTATACATAACTATTCTAGAAGAATAGAAGAAGTAACTAATAACAGAAGTCAATTAACGCTGCGCTGGCACAGTTCATATGGAGGGAAACAGCATTTCTTCAGGCTGAGTCTGGTTCTTGGCTTTGCCTTTCAGTGAATTTCTTACTACTGTTTTCAATGAGAAAGGACAGTTGCATCACATCTAATATTCAATGGGAAGCTTGAAAATATTCTTAAACTCCATATCACCCTTCTGCATGCCCTGGGCCCTGCTTGATTTGATTATCCAAATCCACCAAAACTCTCAGCCACAGAGTGGATTCAGAAGCAATTTAAGAGCTCATTACCTCTAATTTGTTTTTAATTCTTCTCTCTGAAACCCAGAGAGCTGCTAACAGTCTCAGAGTGATTATAGGGGTCTGCTCCCGGTAAGTAAAACTCCTTGGAAGGAGGCAGAAGCTTATTTGCAGGATATGGGGGGCATTTCATGCTACCACTTCCAAGTTGACCCCTTGCAGCATCCCATTCAGGTTGTGCCTGTGCAAGAGAGTTTGGCAGCAGCCAACAGTCTTCAAGTGAGCAAGTCAGACTTTTCCCCACTTTATTAGGACATTTGGGGCCTATGAGCTTTTCTGTCCTTTGCAGCAAGGGATCTGGTGGCTTTTGACCTCCTAACACAGGCTTTCAGCACCTTCATCTAGCCCGTCCTCCCTCTGTAGCACATTGTAGGGCTAAATGCTTTGCTCTAATTAAAGTCATCCAATTTAATATAGGCAACATGTGGGAAGGCGATGAGCCTGTGACATATGGGAGAGGGGCCTAGTTGACCAAATATGCTTTTTCTGGTCTTGAACTTGGGTATTCTCCACTACCAAGGCGAAGGGAAGATCTTCACCCTTTAATATTTGTCCATGTGCTCCTGTGCTGAACCAATGCCCCTATGCTCCTAAAACAGATGAGCATCCAGGCTGTCCCCTGGCAAGGGTAGCGCCACCATCCCCACACCCAAAGCTTGCCCATTGCGCAAGACCATGGCAAGAGGCTCCAGAATGGTCCCATCCCTGTGAGCAATGGCTGCAGCCAACCTCCTCCTACCTCACAGAGATGTTCTGACCCATGTAGATGGAGCCAAGGCGCCCAGAGGACACCACAAGCTACGTAGTCATGGCAGGTAATGGGGCATCGCCTGTCATCTCTTCCCTCCCATAGACCATTGCTCACCCAGTAAAATCTGCCATACGCTCAATATCCACCTCTGCAGTGCCCTCTGTAGACTCTGGTGGAAGGGACAAAGCAGACGTCACTGAAAATGGTCTGGTGGAGCCATAATGGCAGGAAATGCCATCGCAATAAAAGAGCAGCATCTGCAATACATGGGGAAACGTGTAGCTTTCCTGATGAAATGCAGCGTACCCTGGTTCCCCCACATCACTCCTCCAAGTGCTAATGGTCACGTCCACCCTCTCTGCTTTCCACCTGCACGTTTAAACTCCAAACCCACTTCTTAGAAAACCTCTCCAGTCTCCGTAAAAGCTGGAGATGGAGCCATCAATTCACCTTCCCCGCGAGATGATTATTTCTGGGGTTAAAATATCAAACCCAAGCCGATCTCTGGTGGATGCCCTGGCATCGGGGCTGCCCACCCCGGGAGGTGGCAGCCTTGCACAGCGCAGGGCTCTCGGGTGCTCAGCTGATCCCACCCAGCTATTTGGAAGGAGCGTAAAATATTTATCTGCAGATATATTTGGATCTGATTTTTTTTTTTTCTTCCCCCACCACCTCTTTGTATCTGAACGATCTCTTTCTAGCCTTGCCGGCACAGCGGTTTTTCAGAAAAATGAGACCTTGCAATTTTGTCTACTTTCTCACTTAAAGCCTGCAGGGTTGTGGGGTTTTTTGTTGTTTCACAGTCGGGGGGAAAAAAAAAAAAAGAGAAAATAAATTACTGTTAAATGCTTTAAAGCTAATCTGAGGTACCCATTAAATAGAAATCATTAAAATCCAGCATGTTTTACAACAGAAAAGGTGAAGTGAACTTGCAGAGTGCGTATTTTCCCTTCCCCGTGCTCATATTAAGGCTTTCTCATAATATTGAATGAGCCTTTTGGCCAGAGACGTGCCGAGCCTTGCCCCTGTTGATCAACAGGGATTAAAAAAGACGCCTGGGACTGCTCACGCCAAGGTAATGAAACAGGAATCCGAGGGCTCTGGAGAGCAATTTGGGAACTTTCCTTTCTTATTGCTAAGGCCGGGGCAGGCTTTTCCCCAAATTTAGTATTCTGTCTGAGAGAATATAAAATAATGAGACTCCTGCTGCTTCCCAGGGGAGACTCTTGAATTGCCTTAGAGATATCACTGTCAGCCTGAGGTTTTTTCCTGTCTAAAGCTGACCTGAAAAAGGGGCGAAGAAAAAAGCAGAGGGAACCTGTGCCTGTTTTGATGCCTTCTGGCCGGCAAAAAAGACTTTTATTGTTTATTTTTTTTTTGGGGGGGGGGGGGGGGGGCGGGCAGGAGTTGTTTGTTGGTTCACTTTGTGTAAGAAACACCACGATTATGGAGTTCACTATCGAAAGCCTTTCTCTTTGGAAAATGAGAGAAGAGAAGCAGGGGATTGCTCACAGCCCGCTCTGAGGGCCTCTGAAATCGGTGGGGAAGGGATGCTACGAGGCTGGAAAAGCGCAGGATGTTTCACAGTTGTGCATTGAAGGGAACAAAAGCTGGAATGATAAAGAAAAAGAGAGCAGCTGCTGGAGCGTTTGCAGGAGGAGAGGCTGGCTGTGAGGTGCTGGGGCTTGCAACAGGGCGGCTTTAGGGCATGAGGAATGCAAATGCCCAGGAGGTGCTAGAAAAAGTCCCACCGACATATTCCTTGTGAGTCAGGAGGAGGAAAACCAAAGTGCCCCGTGCAGACGGCTGGAAAAAGCTGCTAAGAAGGAAAGCAGGTGCTGGCAGGGTCTGGCTGGGGTTTTCCAGGATAAGTTATTGCTGCTAGCCGGGGAGAGGAGAGAACTGAGCATGAAGAGCAGAAGTCAATAAGGAGACACCCAACACTGCATTGGCTTGCTTGGCTCTAAAGCTGCCCCGGTGCTGAACGCGGACCTGTTGTGCCTCTGGTGTTGCACCTTGGGCTTGCGCTGTTGGCTGCGATCACCAACGGTACCCCAGGAAAGCCCTTATTTCACACATTTATGGCACATCAGGGGCTGCTCGGTGGAGCAGAGCTCTGCCTGGCTGCAGCTGGGCTTGCAGACAAGGTGAGATGGCAGGTGTGCCTCCACAGTGGCCTTTTAATGGGGCCCTGGGTGCAATTTAATCCTACCACACAGCCACCGACCCCCCCCAACCATGCAGAAGAAACGTGAGAGGTTTGGCACCATCTCTGTTGACAAGTGAAATGGGGAGCTGGGCAAATCACAGAATCATAGAATGGTTTGGGTTGGAAGGGACCTTTAAAGGCCATCTAGTCCAGTGCCCCTGCAATGAGCAGGGACATCTTCAACTACATCAGGTTGCTCTAAGCCCCGTCCAGCCTGGCCTTGAACGTTTCCAGGGATGGGGCATTTATCACCTCTCTGGGCAACCTGTGACAGTGTCTCACCACCCTCAGTGTAAAAAATTTCTTCCTTAAAATAATAGCCTGACTTATTGCATGAATTGCTGCTGGCTGTTTGGATGGTGGTGCCTGGAGGTTGCTCATCTTTCAGTTCGGATGGACCTGGAGTTTCAGGCACTTGCAGCTGCAGCTGTAGGAAATGCCACCCAAACCTGGCTGCTTTTGGCAAGCTGGTTCCTGAGATTTGGGGTGGGAGAAAGTGTGCTGGGGGCACTGGTCAGCTGTGGGACACCAGAAATAAGCAGTGGCTTCAAAGTGGTTTAGAAGGTTGGATCACGTCTACCCCAGAGGATGGGAAAAGTTAAGAACAGAATTTGAAAACAGTGTTGGGGACTCAGGGAAGGAAAATCCAAGGATAAATCCCCAGTGAGAGCTACTTCCCAGTCTCTGTGTCCCTCTGGATACAGGAGAACCTAGTCCACGTGCATCCCATTGGGATGCTCTTAGGAGCAAAACCTGCTGTGCAGCTTGTGGATGATGTGCCGGCTTTCTGCTGGGTATCCATCTTTGTACGGGCTGGTACGGAGCTGGCACGTCTCTCTCATCACCCTGGACCCTTTCTGAGCTGCTCTTTTGTTCGCTGGAGCAAAAAAAAAGAGGTCTCATGTGAGGGGCAGGGCAGCTGTGGCCACCATCTGAAAATAAAGGGCCCCAGGGATAAAGGAGAGCTCGCGCAGCGCTGTTTCACACAAAGGGGAATAAACATATGGAATAGGTTAACAAGTGAGGTGGCTGAAGCCGCGCTATAAATAAGACTATAAATAAGTTCAAGAGGCATGTTGACAGGCTGCTGGGGGAAAAAAACAGCCGGTGGGGAGGAAGGGATTGAGGATATTAGATGGGGGTGGAGGGACCCAAAAGGCAAGCTTATGATAAAGGGAAAATAAGATGGAGAAGCAGTCTGGTGTCTCCTTGTTCCAGCTGTGCTGTGAGTCGGAGGAGAGAGCCGTTTCTGACCGATGCGTTTGAACCAGCAGTGATCGGTCCGTTCAGCAGGAGGCAGGTTTTGCCCGTAAAATTGGAGGGTGTTGCAGAGAATCAGCAGCATGGTGTAAGAAATTGGGTGTTACGTGCCTCTGGTTTTGGAGCTGCTCTAAGGTGTGGATGTGTGGGAGTGGATGTGTGGGTTTGGAGGCTTGTATGAAATCCATCTGCAAGGTGGGGATGTCTCCTGCACGGCATCCTGCTGAGAGGGGAGGGGATAAGGGCACACAGGGAAGGACCTCGGCTCTGGGGAGCACCTTGGGGAGGAGCAGTGGCAAACGAAGCGTGAAGAAGTCATGTTGTGATGGAGCGAGGTCTCATGTTGGGAGAGGAGCGTCACTGCAGTGGTGCCTGAGGACTGGTAGAAACATGGAGGTGCAACACTTGCGTAAGACAGATCAGAGCTGACTCCTCCCTCAGCCCCCAATAACGTTAATTTCTCTCTGTTTAGAGGGATACGTGGTCAACAGGCTTGGGGAGAAGGGAGAGATGAATTCAAGTAAACCGCTTGGTGTAGCAGATGTTGTTTGGTTGCCTTGGCCAACCAGCTCTTAAGGAACTAAAGTGTGGCCAAAGTCCACCAAAGCCACCAGTCTCCAGGATTTTAAGTAATCTTTTTTTGCTGCCTAACAGACCTCTTGAATAACTCCGCACTGGAAAATCCCAGCACTTAAATCCAGCAGGAGATGCGTCCTGAGCTTTGCAAAGGAAGATGTTTCTAAAATCCTCACGTGGACAAGCATCCCCTGGCCAAATGGAGAAAACAGCCTATGCTGTGATACTTACAGATCCGGTCAAACTGATTTTATCGGCTATAGCAGCCACCATTTTGTCTGCCGTGGTGGGAAACGAGCTGGGAATCTCCAGAGTGAGAAGCCAAGGTTTACTAAACCAGGATGTTAAGTCATGTTAGTGGTGGGTTGCACTTACAGGGAATGCAGCTGATGGGCTTTAGGGGATTTCTGATGCTTGTCCTGACAACAGACTCTCAGTGTCCGCTCTGACTGCCTGGAGCCTGGCATCATTCACAACAGAACGGAGACATTAGATCCCCTGCATTGCTTTCTTTGAAAATGAAGCTCACTTGCTACCCAAGAGAACACTATGGAGATCCGTCTATCTTGCAAAGCCAATAGTGCCTCTTTTCATCATCTGGGTTGGGACTTCTCTCCCCACCTTGGCCATACCAGGCCTTTCTGAGTTTTTAGGCAAAAGAAAGCCCCGTTTTGGGATGCTATTGCAAATACTATTACCTACAATCTGAACAGTGTGACCTAAGGAGCAACATGTCTCTGGGGAAACTTGCTGGTGAAAATTGGGGCATTGAAGGAACATTTACGGCAATGACTCTGGTACCTGTGAATGCTGAGATGCCTGGGCAAGTAGGTCTGGGTTTTGTTAGCCACCATATTTTAGAATCATAGAATTGTTAGAGTTAGAAGAGACCTTAAAGACCATCTAGTTCCAATGCCCTGCCCTGGGCAGGGACACCTCCCACCAGACCAGGTTGCTCCAAGCCCCGTCCAACCTGGCCTTGAACACTTCCAGGGATGGGGCAGCCACAGCTTCTCTGGGCAACCTGGGCCAGGGTCTCACCACCCTCACAGCAAAGAATTTCTTCCTGATATCCAGTCTAAATCTCCCCTCTTTCAGTTTAAAACCATTACCCCTCGTCCTATCAATACCCTCCCTGATAAGGAGTCCCTTCCCATTTTTCCTGTAGACCCCCTTTAAGTACTGGAAGGGGCTCTAAGGTCTCCCTGGAGCCTTCTCGTCTCCAGGCTGAACTCTCAGCCTGTCCTCACTGCAGAGGTGGTCCAACCCTCTGGTCACAGAATCGTAGAATCATAGAATGTGTTGGGTTGGAAGGGGCCTTTAAAGGTCATCTAGTCCAACCCTCTGGTCACAGAATCGTAGAATCATAGAATGTGTTGGGTTGGAAGGGGCCTTTAAAGGTCATCTAGTCCAACCCCCTGCAGTAAGCAGGGACACCTTTAACAGATCAGGTTGCTCAGAGCGTCATCAAGCCTGGCCTTGAATGTCTCCAGAGATGGGGCATCCACAACGTCTCTGGGCAAACTGTTCCAATGTCTCACCACCCTCACAGTAAAGAATGTCTTCCCAGTCATCTTCGTGGCCTCCTCTGGACCCACTCCAAGAGGTCTATGTCCTTCTTATGCTGGGGGCTCCAGAGCTGGATGCAGCACTGCAGGTGGGGTCACATGAGAACTCTCAAAAACCTTATGAGATTTTGGGACTTCTGAAATTCCAGCTCAACTGAAATGCAGGCATGTAAGTCCCTTCGCAGATTTGTCCCTTGCCTTGGCACAAATGTTTCAGTTCAAAGTTTTCCGTATACATGTCCAGAAAGTAACCTCATGTGATGTTAGCCTGTAGATACCATAGCCCAATGAAAGCATCATCAGATGGTTCCTCAGAGTTAATTCATCCATTCATTATTAATGTGTGCCTGGAATTTCAATTTACTCTCATTAAAATGTGATTGATGGTAAAGATACAGCAGATTACAGTCACACCGCACCGTCTCTTTCCTTGCACTCAGCAGAACAAGCCAAGCGCTGCTTCGTGGACAAAATCAGGCCTTTTGCTTTGCTTTCTGTGCAAAAGTGGGGCTTTGCTGGTCTTTCTGCAGTAACTGCTTTTCCTTTGCCTCTTTCAAAACAAAAATTGCTGCTGCTTCATTGCCATGCTGTAAATTGACAGGAATGGAGAGAAATGCAGAGAAAACATATGAAATGTCACTACTGGGCTTGCAGTTTTAATGGAGGCACAGTAAAGAGATGCTCAAGGGGGTGACAGTGACGCCCCGATGCCTGAAGCTGGCGATGAGGACTTCTCCGCTGTTAAACGGAGCAGTCTCACTGTGCCACGCGGCCACTACCACCCTCCTCCTCCTCCTCCTCCTCCTCCTCCTCCTCACTCGGGCGGTGATTTCCCACGTAGCCTGGCCAGGCTCCAAGCTGTGCTCTGAGCCAAACCCTGGCCTGTAGTTATACAGGAGTTAAGGCCTCATTAGTTTCTTATTCCCATGTCAGCAGGCTGTTAGCAGGCTCTGAATTGGCCAACCAGTTTCTGGAGGCGAGCCAGCCGTCAGCCGCGCGGGGCACGGTCCCCCGCAGCAGGCGCTGGTGCTGTTGGAGAGATGCATTTCACATGCGTCCCATGACATTGGTCCCAGCTCTTCGTCTCCTCAGGGATCCCGCTTGAGTGGAGTTGCAAACTGGAGGGTCCCAGGAGCTCCATGCCAGACTCCACTGTTGATGCAGGCTCACGGGGAGGTGTTTCTCCACCAGCTACTTTTCTTCTCGTCTGTCCTCTGCTCTCCAAATTCCCACGTGTCTTGATGCAGAATAAGCTCTTCTTGGCTGCTTGGTCCCCCGGAGAGCTGTCTGTAATCCTGTGTGTTGTGTTGGATGGTGCTCTCCTTTGTGAAGCAAACATCTAAAGGGCTGTCTACCCTTTCATCTCTGGAGCCAAATTTTCAATGCTAAGTCAGAGTCAGCGGGGTCTAACCTGGTCTTCAGATCTTCTTCTGGGCAGCTCCAGCCTCAGCCTGTAAAGAGACACTCTTTTCATCTGGCACAAAATGCAAAACCCACTGGCAAGAGTTTTTCTTCCTTTACGTGCGGGTGGGGGGAGCACCGTTGCAAATCATGCTTAAAATTCAAGCTGGCAGGAAAGCTCTGAAATGCCTTTGAAAGGCTGAGCAAAACATTTATGTAAGGCTGTGTGGCCCGCCCCTGGAGAAAGGAGAACTACTGGTGTCCCAACATGGTGGGGTTTTTTCACCTGTTCCCTCTTGATCTTGTTCATGCCTTTATTTTTTCTTTTTTTTTCCCTTTCTTTTTTCTGTGCTTAGATCTCCTCGGTAATATGGTCCATATGTTTATTATCCTTCCAGTGAAAGCGACACCAGTGATCCCATCACACATTTCTACCTTGCAGTGTTTTCCCGGCATGCAGCGGTTTGCCAGGAGGAATTTCAAGCCTTTTCATAATTTCCAAAGGTGGCAATTAGATCACTGCCTCCCAACTGCCTCTTGCAGTGAAAATAAACTCCCATTTCCTTTACTCTCCCTCATACCAATACCCAGGAATTTCTGAATGCTTTGAACGCTTTGGGTCATTCTCCAAAGCTCTGTCCTTCCAGGGTAATTGCAGAGTATCTGGGACAAGGTCATGAATCACGTATGCAGTTCTCTAGGTGAGATGTAGACATTCCTTTGCAAAGCAAAACCTCTCCTTGCCCCTGATTTACACACTCTTCCCGTTGCAGCTCGACGCCACCTTGGCTGCTTTCTTTTCTGCAGCGTTACAGATGGGGAAGGTTTTTTGCCCTGGGGAATGAACTGGTTTAGATGCCACACGAAGAACATGGGTATTTGGGTCCTTTGTGTCCCTCTTTCTCTGTTGACTTTCATCCATTCCTCTGGTCAAGCAGGAGATGATACAGTTACTAAGCTCCATCTGGTCCTCTGCGTGCTTCTCACGTGAGGAGGTGGTGGATTTGTTAGGGATGTACAATTACAGATCTAGAAGTGGAGGAGGACTTTCCAGGCTGACTTTGGTGTCATCGATGACCATTTACTGAATCACACAAAGTCCCTCATTCAGGCAAAATTCCAGCTCAGGACGGCAAGCTTTTACAGACTTAACTTTTACTGTGTCTCACTTATTTTTAAGAGATGGACTCTGCAATGGTGTGAGCTTACAAGGGTGTTTCTGGGTGTCTCAAGACATTCAGTGTCACTTTCTGAAAAGCTATGAAAGCTCAGCAGAGATTATATCAAATTTATCTGCAGGTAAATCAAAAATACAAAGACTGTAGGAGCTAAGCAGCTAAACAGGAGGAGAGAATCCAAAGAGGCTGTTTATGAAAAAGTTTAGTAAATCCCAGTTAGAAAAACCCAGCAATATTTTGGGGTAAGTGAAACAGAGATTTAGTAGGAAGAAAATATCCCACGTACTGTGGAGGAGCTCTTCCTACCCAGAAGTCTTGAGCAAAGGGGATCAAGTACAGCATTTCTTTCAGAGTCAGAAGAAATTGCTGCTGAAGGCAAAGATATCAACAGTGTGTCTGAGTAGCCCTACAGATTGCTGTTCATTCGTGCTAATAACTTCGAACAAAGAGAACGCAACAGAAATTTCACCAGCAAGTGGCACTCCTTCCAGACCTGTGCTGTCGGGCAGGAAGCTCAATACAGATTTGAGATGTTTGGGTCTGAAACTTGAGTAATACAGAAGACCTAATGGCCTTCCTGTCAGATTCTCTAAATTACAAAATTCAAATCTTCTCGCCACTGGCTGTGGCTTCAGATATGCCAAAATTTCATTAACTGTTTCTTTAGATTCCTTTTCCTGAGTTATCAGTGTGAGATGGGAGCATTATCACAATGCCTTCATTTTGAAGAGCTGACACTTCTTTCTTTACCAAAAGAAGGGGGTGCAAAGTTGGGAACGCGATAAGCCCTGTGGTTACCCACAGGTTACCCTGTGGAAATTTCTGTCCTGGTTCAGGAAGGGTTTGATGGTTGCCTTGTGCACTTGAGTTTTTTACAGGTGGACAGTAAATGCACAACCTCTGAGATCATGATGAACTGTTTTTGACTTCCTGATAAGTTGCTTTCTTTTATAATGAACTTTTGCCTCATACAAAGGGAAGCCACATGACCAAAAATGGGTGATGGATTTCCTTCTCAACTGATGACAGCCAATGAACCAACTTTCTGATGGGTATAGCACAGCACTGAAAAACAACATGAAGTAGCATTGACTGGTTTGCTATTTCAATAGCAGTTCTGGTTTAGGCCCTTAGAAGGTGTCCTCTTTTTCTCTCATGTCCACACTGTCTGTCCAACAGTAACGTATGTGTACCACATCCATGGTTAAGGTAGAGCCAAACTCTGTGGGCATCAAGAGTGAGGAATCAGGCTTAGCGTTTATTTCACACTGGTACCATTCTTGAGCATTTAAGCCACCATGCAAAAGGAAACTTTAACTTGAAGAAAGTGTCGAGAAAGAGACTAATTTTCATGTTTCAGGTGGATTCTGAACTTGATCAAAAAATATTAGCTGATCTCAAGAAAATGGAGCTCTTGCATTGCAATGACTCTATAAGCCGAGCAGCAGAGGAAGCGGGGAGATGTGGCTTGCACTGTCATGAAGGACTCACAGCACAGCCACCAGCTTCAGCTTAAGCCTGTGGACTACCCACTTATTGGAAGTGATGTCCCAAAGAGCCGGCTCTTCTCTGAATTACACAAATAGATATGTCATGGCTTGCATGGAATAAAAAAAAAAAAGCCTTCACTTCCCAAAGGACTCTGGAAAGATCCCATTTTCCAAAGGTGCTGATGGAAGCTCTGATGCTCAGCCCTGTACCTGATCTTATGCTCAAGGAATATTTTATACTCCTCGTGGACATTTTATATTCATGGAGTGTGAGTTTTCTGTGATGCGGCTCTAGAAGAATATTGATTTCGTAGTGCTCTCTGGAAAGTTGCATTCCTCCTGCACTTTGGAAGGGAAAAGTGCCGAGTTAAAGTGGCTACAAAACCTTCATCTGTGCCACTCATGAATATGGACTTCTATGGATTGTGACCATGCTTTATCCCCTGGATTAAAGCCTTCTTCCTTGGCGTGTGAGGTGGCTGCAAAGGAGACATGCAGAAGCATGTGTGAATGCACACTCACAGTCAGCTTGTTTTGTTGCTCTCCCACCATAGTTCATTCTTCACGCACAAGGCTGTGTCTGTCTGTAAAAAATATCGGCTGGCAAGGGAAGGAAAACCTAACCCGACATAAAGACTTAAAAGCTTCCTTGGAGCATGCCAGCTCCAAGCAAGCTGGCAAGGCTGCCTTCTAATTTTGAACTTTGGCATGCAAAGAGACATCTCAGTCCCAGCAAGCGGAGAAGCTCTCCTTAGGTCTAGGTGTTAGTGTCATGGGAATGAATACATTGGATTTCTGTTTCCATTTGCCTGGGGACGTGGATGAAAATCTGAAACAACAACCTTCTGACTGTCAAATCTGAATGAACGTCCCGTGGGTGGAAAAAAAGTGGAGGAGAAGAAATCTACTGCTACATTTGCCCATATTTTACCTTTGGCACTCATCTATTTGGTAAAATCATCGGCTCTCTGGGAGTCTGCCTATTGCTTAGCAGCAGAACAGCTCTCCTGATGCTCTGGAGGACTCTATCTAGGGACACCTCAGAGGAAAAGATTTGGCCATTATTGCTCTCAAACGGCAGGCTTCTTTTTTTCTTTATCCATGAATTATAACAGCGAGAAATTTCCAGAGAAAATACCTTGTTCCTCAGTAATTCAGTTTCAGGATGTATAGAAAGAGTAAGTACTGTGTTGTCTTATTTAGAGTACTGTGTTATTCCCAAAATTTATCTGGGTCTTCTTGCTGCCAATGCTATCATGGGCAAGTGTTTGCACATTGAACAAGACATGTGTATCGTTCTGGTTTGTTGATAGCCTCATGGATCAATAGCTGTCAGTGGCTTATAGATAATCCGTGCCTTGCATTATTGCTTGTGGGGGAAGGGTGTGTGTGTTTTCAGAAATTCAGATAACACGATAAATAAGTGGGCGTGTGGGCATTTGCTTTGTTCTGCATTGACATCCGGCTAAGCCACGGGTACCACTTTATGGTTTTCCAGCCGCGAGGATGGCACAGAAGAAACAGTACAGGGGTACGTACTGGCTCTCAGCACAGAGATCCAAAGTCACTTACACCATTGTCCTCTTCCTGAGCACCCCAGAACAGACATGTGCACTTAACTAATTGTAAATCCCTTTCTGTCTCTTCATAGTCCTGATCGGCCAAGCCCCATTTTGGAAGGTATACAAGCTTTCACCCAGCACAGCTGGGTGCAGCAGCTGAAGTAGCTGATGCTTGAGCAGATAATGAACTAATCAGTTCAGAGAAAACAGATGGACACATGGGACTGGACTGGAACAGAAATCCAGCCTCCACGCAGGTGGCCAAGTCCTTACAAGCAGCACTAAAATCACATCGTGTGTACTCTATGCTTTTCTACCACCTCCTCTTGGAAAACTTCATCCAACTTCATCCAGGTGTTCAGTCCAGTGCAGGCACTGCACCTTCTGCAGACTGCTCTTAAGGCATGCAAATTCCTGTTGGCTGATCTCAACGTCAGACATGCTCTTCCATAAGGTCCTGTGCCTGGTGGCTGGATGTGCAGAGTGCCACCACGGTTCTTAGCACACCACCCCTGACTCCTCTCGGGGCTGAGCACCACACTGGACGATGGTGTCTTCTTGCAGCTCAGCTTCCTCCTGCTGCAGTTCGGTGCCAGAAGAATTAGAAAATCCCATGACTTCCCAACGGGCCTTCAACCCTGTAGCACAGCTTAGATGGGGAGGTTGTCAACCTTATTTACCCTGGGTACCAAAGGTTGCAGAGAGTCCTGGCTCTGGCCCAGCCCCTCCTTTGCATTGCAGCCCCATTGCAAGCAGCCAAAATCTGCCTCTCTGGTTCCCTGCTGTCTCCCGTGCCTGTTTCCTATCTATCTCTGCATGTGATGTTCCTCATTTGGAGCAGACCTTCACCTACTGCCTCCCTGCCATCCCATCATTAATCCAGGAGCCAGTGCCAGCCCTGTTCACCAACTCGCATCAGTTCCAAAGTACCTCCTGTTGCTTTTCCTCGGAAGAAGAGCCCACGGCCTTCTTTCTCCCACTTGAGTTTTTGAATGTGTGCCCCAAACTCGTAATTTTTTTTTGTTTGTTTCTGATGGCCAGCACACACCTTCCTGTTGGCCTTGGTGCAGCAGAGCAGACGGTACATGGATTGACACCTGGCACGCAGCAAACAGGGTGGACGGACATCAGCTTTCTTACCCAGTTACTCTGGGATGTGTTGGCATCTGTTCAAGCAATTTCTTGCTCAACCTGGAAATTCCAATATACTGCTGTAAAGGCAATGGGTAATGTTATGCAGCATTGAGGATAAATTCAAGGCCCAAATGATTCCGTGTCGTAAAGAGGTATTTTGGACTTCTGGCGTTAGATTTAACTGATGGCACCCGTTTGAATCGAGCATGTCGCTCAACACCAAAGCTCACCTCTTCCAGCTGGCACGGGGAGATCTGGCTGTGTTGAGTCTGCTTTGCACCTCATCAGCGGCGAGGATGATGCTGGAACCAATTTAGGTGGTGATGTGGTAGACAGCGCGTGAGGCAGAGCAGGATGTTGGGAGTGGCTCCGCATCTGTCTCCCATCACGGGGTCTGGCTGGGATTTTTTGGCTGTCTGTGAGAAGAGCAAGCTCAGAAATCCAGGAGCACATTGCACCCGCAATGCACAGTGGCGCCTGGGATTGCAGCTGGGGAGGGAGCGGCGTTTAACGAGTGAGGTTATGGCATGGGGTTGGGTGTCACAAGAGCTGAGCTCTTCCACTGTGTCTGTGTCGCTCACTTGTGTGATTTGGGTTTGTTGCTTCAGCCCAACAGAGCCTTAAGTTCTTCCTCTGGTTCTTAAAGTGCACAAAATGATACCGACGGGGTGTGGTGCAGCTTAGCATTTGGAAAGAAATGTAAGGCTGGTTTATTGGTGAAAGGAGCCTTCGGAAAGGCAAAGCATTATTATAACCCTAATTCGTAGAGTAATTGAGGTGGAAAGGGACCTCTGGATGTCATCTGTCCAGCCCCTGACACTCAAAGCAGGGTAATGCTTGCTTGTTGTACTGCTAGCTTGCAGCATATTCTTTACTGGTTGTGCGCAGTTAAGTGAATTCTGAATTTTTGGATATTGTTTCCTTGCAAAATTCTTTCCGTTGCTTGTCTGGTCTGCCTATCTCCTGAGTTTGAAAGAGCTGCTTGGGCTAAATTGTGCCAAACTGCAGAGTGGAGCCTTTCCTCTGCACTCCCTCTGCTCCATGGACAAATGCCTGGAAAATAGCCTGATTCAGAGCAGATTTCGAGCCTGTGGGTCCTCAAAGAGGGACATGGTTTATATCTGAGGGCTCTGGTGCGTGAGGGAAGATGGCACTGCATGCATAGAGATGGCTGAGCCACGCGAGGGCCAGCTCCTAAACTGGAGCAGATGCCACCCGTTTGGCTTTGCTGTGAAAACCTGTGCTATCAACAGCCCTTGGTTGGGCAGATGGACCCCCGGCGGCTCTGCCGTCCTGTCAGGCAGGCAGAAGTGAGCAGCTGGAGGAGGTAACTCCAACAGTCATAAATCTGCCCACGACATCCAGGTCTTCAACGCAACTCAGGCCTTATCTCACAATGAGACCTGTTGAGGTGTGCCCTTGATTTGAGAGGGACCTCTTGGACAGCCTAGGCTGAGAGGGTTGGGGCAGGTCTTTGTCCTCTTCTTCAGATCTGTGTTTCCTGGGCTTTTGAAACTTTCCTTCAACCCATACCCCTCTTAGAAGCCCTCAGCCATTCCTTAGCCCTCAGTTTAAATAATAATGCGACCTTTTTGGTAGTTATCTGCCTCCTACTCAGCACCTCGTCAACGGGGCACAGAGCTTATGTCTGCTTCACGTGGCCAGGCACCCTTTTTTTTTTTTGCAATCTATGAAAGGCTAACAGAAGAAAGCTGGTTGCTATCTGTGCTGTTGCTTAATCCTCAGTCTCCAATTCCCGTTATCAGCACTATCAGCAAGACTTTTCTCTCTGCCACCATGTTGCAGAACGGCAGATAACATAATCCTAAATCCGAGGTACGATTTTGACCCTTCCGCCGTACTGAGCTTATTTTTGAAAGCAAAGTCTCTTGCATCAGATGAATCACAGCTGGTAATATTCTCCTTCAGCCTATATTTCCTTAGTATCAAACCAAGCCCCATGTGCTTTCTGCTGCCTTATTTTCTGAAACTATTTTCAGTTTTTATTTGAAAACCTCTTTTAATGTGGCCATGCATGTAAGACTTTCTGGTAAGAGGAATCAAAAAAATTCCATGATGCATCTTTCCCTCCTAAAGAGCTTTAATTTACGACTAAGAAGAATTATTCTTGCTGCCCATAAAGTAATATTTCCAGCATGTTGGTTACACACAGGGTAAGATTAGTTCCAAATCCAGATAGCTGTGGATTTATCAAGCCATCTAAAATGCACATACACATACACATGCACATATGTTTAAAAAAGATTTGGTGGGGCAATTTTTTCTGTTACATACAGTAAATTCAATCAAATTCATTAAGTTGCCTTGGCTTGCTACCAGCGGAGTTGAGTCTGGGATTTGGCCCAGGGGCTGCATCTGTGTAGGTATTACCATGATCACCTGCACTTCTCTTAGAACCGGACTTTTTCACTGTGTGCCAACTACAAAACAATAGTAATATTATATGATTTATTTTATCATAGAATCATAGAATTTTCTAGCTTGGAAGGGACCTTTCAGATCATCTAGTCCAACCATCAACCTAACTGTGACCAAAACCATCACTAAACCATATTGCTAAGTACTACATCTACCCATCTTTTAAATACCTCCAGGGATGGTGCCTCAACCACTTCCCTGGGCAGCCTGTTCCAATGCTTGAAAAATGCCTTATATTAACATATATGGTTTATTTTATATTAACATGCTCTCGCAACCATAACGTCTGCTTTATTTACAAACTATAAAGTCTTATAGGAACATACTTCCATCCTTAACTGCATCACAGTGAAGGCACAAGATTCATGATGGTATTTTTTTGGAAAAGCCCGAGTGGTTTGGGTTTAAGCTGTATGGAAAGTTATTATGAGTCAACCTCCAAAATCCCGTGGGTGCTCATGACAACTGTTCAGGGAAAGAATGTGGCTGAACTTCATGGGATAATGAATTAAGTAGAAAGGGTACGAGGAGGCCTTTTTCCAGGGAAGGAGTAGATGCAGCGCTGGGTTTTCATGGAAGCAATTGTGACCCTGCCGTCTCCAGTCATGTAGGTTGGCTTGGAAATCACAAACATTATTGGCTTGTGTGTGTATGTGGGTCTAAAATCTTGTCCCAACATCCTTAGAGCGTGTTTAATTCTCCCACAAGGTTAGGAAATTCTTCCCCCCACCCCCCCAACATCTCCAAGTTGTGATGCCCGCTTGACAGTGTGACTCCAGAAGCAGGAGCTGGAGAAAAATCCCCACACATCACAGGTTTGGGATTAAGGATCCGGTACCCATGTTGTTACCTCTGAACCATCCCGGTCCCAGGCTGCTGCTCCTTAAACAGTTAGTTCATGCCACTGGCACATGGAGGGCTGCAAGGAGCTCGGCAGGTTCTGGCTGCCACGGTTAATCCTGGAAGTGCCAATGGCACCTCCAGTTCAGGATTTGACCTATGTAGTATCTGTTGTAAAAAAAAAAAAAAAGGAAAAACCTCCTGAGCAACCCAGTCCTGTCCTAAATTATCTCGGATTGCTGTGCAGAAGGGTTTGACCTGTAAATTAGGCAGTAATTTAGATAAAAACTTGATGTTTTACTCCTTAATGTGGTCACATGCTGCTAATGGGTTGTTGTGTCCCATGCACGCTGCAGTGCCTGATGGCACCTCCTGCTCTTGCAGCTGCCCACCATCAGCGGCTGCTGGAAACCCTTTCTGAGCCCTAAGCTAGTGCCATAAAATGGGAATAAAAGTTGGCTGCTTTAGAAAAGCCACCCAAAGTGGCTTCTGCATCCCTGGTATCTCTCCTTCTCAGCACAAAATGAAGAAATCTGAGCAACCTGATCTAGTTGAAGATGTCCCCACTCATTGCAGGGGAGGTTGGACTAGATGGCCTTTCTGATGGAAGGACCCTTCCAACCCAAACCATTCTATGATTCTATGAAATGATTGCTTAAGTAGTTTGAAGGCATATTTTGAGTCAAGTCAAATAAAGCACCAAATCTAACTGGAGCCGGGATTTTCCAAACTTGTTTGGGGTATTTCTAGTTTTGGGTACCTGACTTGTGATCTCCTCGTGGACCAAAAGCCTGTGCTGTGGTCCCATTGGCGTGTGTCAGGTTGCTCACACAAAGACCTCTACAGTTTTCCAGTGACTGGAAGATCTTGCTGCGTGCTTCTCTTTGTAAATGCATAATACAGGATTATAGAACGCCCACCTTCTGTTTCAGGTATTTCAGGGTGGAATTAAACCAAGACACACACCACAGTGTCTTTTTGGCACTTCATACTTAAACATTATTATTTTCACCCTTGGAAGCAGAAGAGGACAAGGCAGTGATAACTGATGGCAGAGGAATTCGAGCAGATGGAAAAGGGTAAAATCCAAGAAAACAGTGAAGCTCTGGTAGATTTTCTCTCCACCCTGGAGTCTGAATAGTTTTTCCATCCCACAAAAACAGTCATGGAAGGGAGGTGCTTTTCTCTGCTCCCTGTTTGACTGTAACAAGGAGCATGCTGTGAATAAAAGGTGCTTCCAAGAGCATCTGGAAATATTTCCCACCCCAAGCAGAGACTGGTGGCTCCTGCTGCGAATGCTTTACAGCATCCAAAAAGCCGAGAAAAAATGTGAGGGGAAGAAACTCAGCTAGGACATTTTCATGGATGGGATGGCAGCAGGTGGAAGAAACAAGGGCTGGATGTCGGGGACCAGCGGGCGCCCCGTGGTGATGCCGGTATATTCTGCTGTGAATGCCATGCCACTGAACCTGAGCATCTCTGATGGATCACACAGGGTTTGTTTCCAGCTGTCCTGGCGCCTTTTGCAATGGGGACAACCTGGTGAAGAGCTAAACTTGGGCTGCTGAACCTCTAGTGATGGGGGATGATTCCCACTTGGGTGGCAGGTTGGCAGTGGAGGGAACCCCCCAGGTTTTCACTTGCGAATTTCATCCATTCATTGGGCTGCCATTTCTGTGATGTTCAGCTGTTGGTGATACCTGACCATGGCCAGTTTGCAAAGGGGACAACAACCTGCTGAACTGATGGTAAGGATCACTTTGGTGTGTCTGATAGATGGATTCACCCCCTTGTATATCCAAATCTCTGCCATGGGCAAGTGGCCCTTAAAACTGGAGATGCAGTGAGATCCTGGGACTGTGCTGCCTCTCCCAGGCTGTTCAGGAGGAGGTCGATCTCTCACCTGACCCCCTCTTATTTTTAGGGGTGGAAGTTTTTGTAGTCAGTGTGTGAAATTGCAAGAACTTGGTGTTCCGTTGCCATGCTCTGACACAGATTTTCTTGGTCCAGTTACTTGATCTCAGTGTTTCATTTTCCTATGGGAATATTAAGGCTTCCCTTACCTTAAGGACACGATCCTTATTGTCTGTGAGGGCCTAGGAGATCATGGGGGAGATGGATGCAACATGACTTGGCTATAAACAGCTCTCAGCAAGATGCTTCTCCCTTTTCTTTCTCCAAGCACGTACCTCGCTAGCGAACTTGCTGTTCAGCCCGGCTTGGTTGCAATATTTTTTTTAAGAGCGGGTAGATATGGCCATCTAATGATGCCACTTTTAGAGAACAAGATTACCTTCGGAAGATGCATAGCCTGGCCATGGGCTCATCAGTGGGTCACAAATCTTGTCCACAAGGGCACGGTTAATTTACCCCAGCTGCTAGAGGTGCTCCAATATCGCCTTGTGCTCCAATCCTTGCTGCCCCTCTAACCAGGGCGTGTTGGGTCTATTACTCTTTCCTGGACAATGTCAGCTGAAGATCAGAGGTGGGTTTTTTTTATGACTTGCTTCATGAAAGCCTGAGATTTTCTGAGCCGAAGACCAAATAGCTTCTGTAACCTAACAGAGGCTGTTCGGCACAGGCTGTTCACTTTTGCTGGCTTCCCAGTGGCAAACTCCCAGCAAGGGCCTCTGAGAGTGATATGTGGAGAATAGATAAAAGACATAATACGGCAGAGAAGAAAATCTGAAAGTTTTCTCATGCGTGTGTCTGTCTGTTGAGATGTATTTATTATCAGTTTCATATAATTTTATATTTTCCAATGTATTTCAGATATATGGTATGATATAAAAATATGGACTCTCACGACAGTGTTATAAATGATTGGAAATTACCAGCTGGGAAGTTTGTCATCTGCAATATATAACACAATGGAAGCCTGTTGTATTAAAAAAATCTATATTTCAAAAATAAAATAATAAAAAAAGAAACCCTTGTCAGAAGCAATCTGTTTTCCAGGAATATTCGGGATGTAAAGTGGAGATTTATAAACCCTGCAGTGTGTGCACAGAAAATGGATGAAAACACGAGCTGCTGGTTGGTGTTAAGCTGCGGTGGCATTCCTGCAGCTCTCCGCGTCCAAGCCATGTGTACAGCATGGACCGCTTCCAGCCGGGGATCCAGCAGTGCTGCCTTCCTCCTTTCCAAAACTTCGGAAGACTGCACTTCCCTGGCGGGGTTTGCGTGGGTACGGGACAGATGTTTGCTAGTCAGCAATTGGCCTCCCTGAGCTTCGGACATGATTCTGGACTTTTTTTTTTTTCCTCTTTCTTTTTTTTTTCTCCCCGAGTCTGGGAAATGAATGGACTTAATTCAGATGAGGCTGTGACGAGCTGCTGTTCATCACGAAAGAAGGAGACATTTGCATTTATGTGAAGGTAACTAGATTTTTGACGAACATATATTTCAACACAATTGTGCATCCATGGGAATACAATTCACGTTTTTCTGCCAAATATCCAGACATCTGTCAATTGAAATAAAACTGAGTGCGTTTGACACAATAAAGAGCAGGCTGTTGTTGCTAGGACTTGCCACCCAGAGAAGCTGTGCTATGCATTTGGCTATTGATAACTATTGGTGTATGTGACAATAGCAATAACCAAACTGGCTCATGGAAAAATGAAAAAATCCCCAGACTTTCATCCCAGGTTTGGAAACAGGTGGTATCTACCATTCTCACATTAGCCAACACACAGAGGGATGCGGAATGAGCGCATAAAGGGCCAGAAGTGATGAAAAACATACTTCTTATTGCATTTCTGTGAAAAATCACCTGCGAGAGTGTGGTGGTGGGAGAAATGGGCCCACTGACCTGACCAGTAAAGACCCACATGAGTGGCAGCCAGGGGCTTGACTGGGGCAGGGATATAAACCTGCTTGTCTTGGCCTGAACAGATCGATGCTGGTGAATGCCATTCACCAAGAAAAGGAATACCTAATATTTTAATTCAATGGATAGCCTGATGTAGCCTGTTCCATTTTATGGCATCCTCAAAATATCCATTTTTCCCAGTCTCTTAACCATCTGCTAGTCATTAATATCCCTTTAGAAAGCCAGGAATTTCTTTTCCCCCCAAAGACGCATAAGTTTCCATGCTGCTTTGACTCTTCACAGACCCTCCAAGAAAATCTCTCCCAGCTACTTGCTAAAAACTATTTTTAGGGAATAGATTTACTGCTGAAGAATAATTCAGGTTTTTCCTTCCATGCACTCATCTTCTGCAAGGCCAGGCACCAGTCTGTTCACTTGGGTGGGATAAGAGCACATGGCCAAGGTTCATCTCCAGGAGCTGTCGGTGAGGGTGAGACTCATGGCAGCCAACAGCAACCACCATCTGAGCTCAGCTTCACCTCCCTTTATAGCCAGTGAAGAGAAATAGTCACTTCCAGAGTGTGAGGCATCTGCCCTGAAGTAGCCATCTGTCTTAGAATGAGATGGATCACGGCCCAATTTCTCTTGACTGACGGTAACGAGAGAGTAGGGCAATGAGTTGAATGAATGGTGATACTTCAGAAGCCTAATGGTGGACAGGATGGACACCTCCTTTGATCACTTCCATTGGAGAAGGAGCTATAACTACTGTATGTAACAGGTCTGAAAAGGATCAGTGAGAGCTTTGTGTTCAAGTGTGCATGAAACTTTATCTATGCTCCTGGATGGCTGGTGGCACAGTGACCTCAAGGCTGGAACAAAATCCCGATGCAAAATAAATACCTGAAAATGGACAGGGAGGTACTTATGGGGCTGAGAGTGGATTCATTCAGTCCTTTTCGAATATGCTAAAAATAAGCACAAACACTAATGGTCTCTTCAATGCTTGGAAAGATATTATCGTTAATGGACTTCTGTGCTCACTGTCCACTCTCCACCTAAGATTTTGTTGGCGTCATTGGCCAAAGTCAGACAATATTGCCTAGGCTAATTCTGTCGGAGTGAATTAATGGGCAACATGGGCACTCCTCTAGAGATTTCAGGTGGCAGAGCTGTACAATATTTCGTGAGATAAGGACTGATACTGTTTCAAAATAGTCCAGAGCAACACATCAAAACCAATTTTTGAAATGCCAGAACTATGTCCCCTGCATATTGGTGTATTGGTGTATTTTCTGCCCCCTTTTTTTTTTCCTACAGAAATAGCCCTAGAGATAAAAAAAAAAAAGGGAAGAAAGAAAGAGAGAAAAAAAGAGAGATAGAAAGAGAGAAAGAGAGAAAGAGAGAGAAAGAAAGAGAGAAAGAAAGAAAGAGAGAAAGAAAGAAAGAAAGAGAGAGAGAAAGAGAGAGAGAAAGAAAGAAAGAAAAAGTGAAAGAAAAAGAAAGAAAGAAAGAAAGAAAGAAGGAAAAGAAAGAAAGAAAGGAAGAAAGAAAGAAAGAAAGAAAGAAAGAAAGAAAGAAAGAAAGAAAGAAAGAAAGAAAGAAAGAAAGAAAGAAAGAAAGAAAGAAAGAAAGAAAGAAAGAAAAGAACGAACCTCTAAAGCCTCTAAAGCCAAAAGCAGGAGGATTTGATGGATCTATGTAAACCCTGCATTTATTTTATTCCAGCTCCCCCTTTTTCTTTCTGGAGGCGGAAAATTTTGTCCTTGCAATTTATAATCTTGCAATATTACCTTTGCACAAAACTGGGGAAGGTGGGGGAATGCATTTCTGGTAATATCTAGCTGCTTTTATTAGATCATAGGCTAATTCCCAATCTTTGTATTACGTGGCCTTATTTACACTACATTATCATTTCATTTATGGGCCCTTTGGAGCTCTCAATCACTTTGGGGAGCTCTCTAAATTTGCCTTTCATCACGTATTAATGAAGTGTTAATAGCTCACCCATGCCATTTTTGAGCAAATACCACGTGATGCGTTTGTTTTGTGCAAACAACCCGTGTGCTTTGCTAATATATGACCGGTGGGGACATGGCATACGCCACCTTACTGCTAATTTCTTCTTCCATTGCTTGCTTTGCTTGCAAACAACATCCCAGCCCTTTAGGGGTCAATGTGGACCTCTCTGCAGCAAACGAGAATCCTGAAGCTCTGAGCACCACGGCTGGTGGTAGAGGCCAGGAGAATGAGGCAAAGTTGTTGAAAATTGGGCAGTTTCTGGAGGCTGGTCCAAAGCAAGAGATCTACTAAATTTGCACACATCTGGCAGATGGCTTGCCATCTACCATGGGGTAGAGCATTGCCTGGAGGAGCGAGGGTGGTGGATTTGAAGATGATGAGGGGACTGGAACACCTCTCTTATGAAGAAAGGCTGAGGGATTTGGGTCTCTTCAGTCCGGAAAAAAGACGACTGAGGGGGATCTTATCAATGCTTAGAAATACTTAAAGGGTGGGTGTCAGGAGGATGGGGCCAGGATCTTTTCAGTGGTGCCCAGTGACAGGACAAGGGACAACGGGCACAAACTGGAAAACAGGAAATTCCATCTCAACATGAGGAGGAACTTCTTTCCTGTGAGGGTGGCAGAGCCCTGGCACAGGCTGCCCAGAGAGGTGGTGGAGTCTCCGTCTCTGGAGACATTCCAAACCCGCCTGGATGCGTTCCTGTGCCACCTGCTCTGGGTGACCCTACTCTGGCAGGGATGGATCTGGGTTAGATGGACTAGATGATCTCCAGAGGTCCCTTCCAACCCCTGTGATTCCCTCTTGCTGCCCAAATTGGTGGGGCTGGAGGTCTGAGTCTGTGTTGCGCTCTTCAGCGTGTTCAGGGATTTGGGGATTTTGACTCGCCTGTTACCGCCTGTCCTCTGGCAGTTAATTCTGTCAGTGTGTTTGCTTCTGGTTATTGATTTCTGGTGTGTTTGTCCATCCAGACTGAGAGCAAAGTTTCCTGTTGTTTTGTTTGTTTGTTTCTTTGTTGCTTTTTGTTTGTTTGATTGTTTTTGTTTTGGTTTTAAAATGACCTCAGTGAATTAATTGAACTGGATAAAAAAGGAAAATTTGCATTTAAGGGCAACTTCATTCTTTCTTTTTTTTTTGGCAAAATGGGCAAGTTCCAAATGCAGGGGGAGAAATCCACCCCTTTTTTGACAATTCTAACTATGAGTGAGCGTTTCATCACCTTTTTTTTCCCCAGTAGTCGTGAAAAATCTATTTTCCAACTTCCCTTCCACATTGCCTCTTGTGAGGTCTCCAGTTCAGGTGGGTTTGCTGAAAAGGAGCAAGAGGGTGAGAAGGGAATAAGAAACTACATAAAATGTGTTACATTTTCTTACCTTCCCTTGTTTTTGTCTTCGGCTGCTGGCTGGCACCTTCTGCCCTGACCTGGCAGTGCTTTGGGTTAGTTCTCCTGAAATACAGAGAAGAATAAAATCTGAAACTCCAGAGGAATCTGCTCCTGGGCATCACGCTAACCAAGTTGCTGCAGGATCAGGCTGTTGCACTCACGCAAGCGATGGGAAAAGGTGCGGTGATGTATTTTAAAAACTTTCAGGAAGAGCTTATTGACAGGTCGTTAATAAATGCTCCAAGCACATTTCAGTGCCCTGTGAGAGAGAGGGTGATAAGGCTTCTGCAGGAGGTTTTATTGTTTATTTTATTTTATTTTATTTTATTTTATTTTATTTTATTTTATTTTATTTTATTTTATTTTATTTTATTTTTATTGTTTATTTTATTTTTTTATTGTTTATTTTTTATTGTTTATTTTATTCTTGGCTGTGAGGGTGGTGAGCCCCTGGCCCAGGTTGCTCAGAGAAGCTGTGGTTGCCCCATCCCTGGAGGGGTTCAAGGCCAGGTTGGACGGGGCTTTGAGCAACCTGGTCTGGTGGGAGGTGTCCCTGCCCAGGGCAGGCGCTTGGAACTAGATGATCTTTAAGGTCCCTTCTAACGCAAACAATTCTATGATTGTCCCTAAAACAACCTCCCTGAGCAGTCCCCAGCATCCCCTTGCTGCCAAGGCAGTAGGACAGGGCAGCAGGGAGCAGTGGTGGGGATAGCGGAGACCCTTGTTCTGTGTAATGAACCTGATCGCTTTTGAGGGACTTGGAGACACGCCTTCCTAATGAGCGGACCTCGTTACTAATTCACCGTTCCTGTTAGCAAGAAATGACATTTGCAGCCCCCTCCAAAGGACAGGGATGTGTTTCTCCCAGCCTTTGCAGCCCTGCCTGGGCCACGCTGCGTTGCAATCCACCGTGGAGCTCAGCTGAAGGGATGTTGTAGTGTTTAAATACATTCAAAAAGCACGGTGCCTCCTTTTTTAATGCACCTCCCATGAATTCTCTAGGATATGTGACAGGATGCGACCCTCTTACAGCTGACCTTTTAATAACAATGAAATCACTCAGCGGTGCACTTTATTTTGATTTATCATTGCACAACATAAAGGGATTATATATCAAAGGAGGCACTAAAATGATAAGACTAATAAGAAGAGACCAAAGGAAGATGGGGAATAGTACTGGAAGAAGTTTCATTGGTATTTTCAGTCAAAAGAGATAGGAAAACACGGCTTATCTTGAATGGCCCTGGGAAGGATTTTTTTCCTCCTTCCCGGCAGCTGAAAATGCAGAGATCATGTCAAAATAAACTCATATTCAAAAAAAATGAAGAGGCTATGTAGAAACTATCTCCAATAATTGGACTACTGGACATTTTCTACAGGCTTCAGCTATGATATTTTTTGCATTTAAATTATTTTCAAAAAGGAGATTTATCCAGAGCCTTCGTACATTTTTGATTTTATTTCCTTTTTATTATCCGGGCACTTTGATCCATTGGCATAGCAAATATATAAAAAGTTAAACTGACAAACACTGAAAGATTTTAAGAGAAGAAGTTATGAATGGAGTGATTATTGCTCAATAACTGCTATTTTATGCCCCTTCCAAACTTTGGGAATAAATACTGGGGAGAGGTTCGTGTCCCCACAGGTGATTTGTATGGAGTTTGTTGCTGGGGAGACATTCCCAGCTGAGGTTGAGCAATTCCCCTTGTCCTTGGTATTGAAGCAGGGCCTGAGGACCCAGGTTGTGGCTAGATGCTGCACAGTGGTACAAGGTCTCTCTGTCGGATCTTGCCATGAAGCACAGCCCATCTGTGCTGGTGTGGGTGGTTGTCCGTCTCTTAGCACCAGCGCATCCACTGTTGAGTCTTTGGGCATGGTGTGGAGCACCCACAGAGAGCCAAGGAAATTATATTAGAAGAAAATGGAAAGTGGCTGCCCCATCCCTGGAGGGGTTCAAGGCCAGGTTGGATGGGGCTTGGAGCAACCTGGTGTGGTGGGAGGTGTCCCTGCCCAGGGCAGGGGGTTGGAACTAGGTGATCTTTAACGTCCTTTCCAACCCAAACCATTCTGTGATTCTATAAAACATGAAGGTAATCTGTTAGGTTTGAAGTAGAGCCCACTGGGGTTCAACATTTGTTTTGTGCATGTGTCATTGAGTATAGAGAGCGCAGACGTCGCGCCAGACTCGGCAATCAGAGATACCCCAGCAAGTTCCCCAGCTTCACTGCACGAGGTGGTGAACCAAGGCCAGGAGAAGAGCTGGTCCCGAAGGTGGACCCGCAAGAGCCAGGGCGCTCTGCCAGCTTTGCAGGTAAGAGGCTGAAGCAGAGAGATAGCAACCACAGTGTTTGGACCAAGAACGTGCTTGTCAAAGTGACATGCATGGCAACCAAAATGACTTGTGAATGTGAGTTATGTTTGATTTGTTTCAGTAAAAGATGCCAGGAAACCTTTGGAAATGTCAAAACATTACTTTTTTTTTTCCTTTATGGATTGCTGAAAGTGAGTATTTTGCATTTTAAAGTGATATTTAAAGAAATCCTCAGTCCATAACAGCCTTTTGGTTACAAAGATTGACTTATGGTAAAAGATGATATTTTTTTAGAACATGGTCCAGTCATTCCGTACAAAACTAAAGGTTTGGAGTGAGTTTTTTGTCATCGTTCCCCAAGAACCAGTCCAAATCTCCCTTCCAGTTCTACCTGACCTCCTTCCTCCTCCACTTTTTTCAGCAGGGCAAGAACTGCGCCAGAAAAGCTCTGCTACCACGAGGCTAAAATTCAGCTCATCAACATAGACATGGGAGGTCACCTCGTCCAGCCTCTTTCTTCTACTGTAAGCCTTAGAAATTACCAAGCATTAACGTTTCATCAGTTAAGGGATTTGGATGGCAGCTCGCAGAGTAGCCGTCTAAAAGCAATACTGGCTGCGCTGCAAGTCGGCTTTTCCGAGGGTATTTTGAGTGCGGCTGCTGTGGTTAATTCAGGTGCCGGTTGTGTCTGTAAGACCATGGAGCCTGACCAGTCCACTAATGTCACAGCTGGACTGCGGTCCGCTGCGTGCCTAGAAAGATGTAAATCCACTGGAGGCTGTGAAAAGGAGCAAAACAAACAAGAATGAGGTGTGAAAACACAAGGAGGAAGGTCTTGTAAGGAAAGAAAATAAGTATTTCTAAACAAGGTGATGTGTCGTGGTTTAACCCCGGCTGCAGCTTGGACCACGCGTCCACTCGCTCATTTTCCCCTGGTGGGATGGGGGAGAGAATCAGAAGACTAAAAGTGAGAAAACTCATGGATTGAGATAAAGACAGTTTAATAGGGAGAGCAAAAGCCACACGCACAAGCAAAGCAAAACAAGGAATTCATTCACCTCTTCCCATCGTCAGGCAGGTGTTCAGCCATCTCCAGGAAAGTAGGGCTCCATCATGCCTAACAGTTACTTGGGAAGACAAAATGCCGTAACTCTGAGTGTCCCCCCCTGCTGCCTTCTTCCCCCAGCTTAAATGCTGAGAATGGATTCATATGGTATGGAATATCCATTTGGACAGTTGGGGTCAGCTGTCCTGGTTGTGTCTCCTCCCAACTTCTTGTGTGCTCCCAGCCCGCTCGCTGGTGGGGTGGTGTGAGGAGCGGAAAGGGCCTTGAGAAAAGGCAACAACCAAAACCACCAGTGCGCTACCAACACTATTCCCACCCCAAATCCAAAACAGCACTACACCAGCACTAGCAAAGAAGTTAACTCCATCCCAGCTGAAACCATGACAGGGTGGCATGCTATTTCATGGGCACCCGTCTTTGAGAAATCCACAGACAGGTGTGAAATGAGTGTTAATGGGGCACTGGAAGCTCACTGACACTGGGATGATGAGGAGGAGGTAGACAGCAGCCAGAGATGGAGAAAAGATCCAGGTAAGAGTAAGTGAGATAAAAGCATCTGAGCGAGTACTGGTGGGACTCTGATGCTCATTGCAGCCCCAGCTGAAATGGATGCTTCAGCCCATTCTTGAATGAGGACGTTCACGAAAGATGTTTTTGGCTTTGCAATTTTATCCCGTTGGTAGTTTAGGAGCTGAGTTCCTCACTGAGTGTTTCTTGCTATGAGACTGAGGAGCATTTAACTTCTTATTCCAAGAAGGGATAATAAAAGATAAAGATGAAATGTCTGAGTTCAAAAGGTTGGGTTGGGTTTTCTCCATCAAGTTCAGCTGACTTCGTTTTACTGTAGAGCTGGTTCATCTACTTATCTGAGGTGCCTGCCTGAAGAGAATGGTCCCATGGGCAGACAGATGGCCAGAAGACACAACCAGCCACCTAAGACCTCAATCACTTGTTCTCTGTTGGTTGTAGAGGAGTGTGTGGCAGTGAGCTCTTCCTCTGCGCACTTCAGCTGGAAGTAAAAATTGAGGAGGATGAGTTTGGCCATCTCTAAGTAGTTTTATGTTGCAAAATGTAAAAAACAGGACTGCTTTTTATGCCTTCCCAAGGGTTTTCATGGTGGAGTCTGCTTTTCCCTACTTGATCATAGAAAACATCCTTGGACCTGGATCACTCTCTTGCACAGGTTCACGGCCAGAGACAGAGCTTGTGCCAGCACAGATGGTGTTGTTAGACATGTGAGGGGAATAAATTAAAGAAAGAAAAAAAAAAGACAAGAAGAAAAGTGCATTTCAAGAGTCGTCAGCCTCCAACTTTGAAGTGGCAGGGCATGTTTGCTGCAGTCATTTCTCAAGGTCCCCACAGAATTGCTGAGAGGAAGAAAGCCGTGTTTAGAAAAGCTGCCAGATGACGAGACCTGGGGATGTAGGGCACCGAGCAATCACACGGTGCGTTGCTTGCTCAAAGCACACCTGCAGGGAGGAGAGGAGGGATGGGGGAGCGGGTATGTGTCTTTGTGGGTGTGGGGGGAGAGCAGGAAGGGGTGGAAGATTCTCCTAAACGCTTACAAATACCCGAAAATCCATCTTGTGGCTGCTCCTCTTAGACATAGACATATATTTATATATGTACATATATTTCTATGTGAATATAGAACTCTCTCAGTTGTGGGCTGTGAGCAGCCCACTGAGCTGTGTGCCGTCTAGGTGTGAAGCCCTGAGTTTCCCGAAGCTGTGGGCATGCAGGTGAGCATCCTTGGTGCTGTCTCACCTGGAGACAGCAGGACACCTGCTGGAGGTGGCTTTTTCTGGTGTGACATCCAGAGGCATGTGGAGACTTGGGGGGGCAGCGTGAGGGTGTGGAGGAGAGGCAGAGTGATGCTGATGTGCAGTATCCTATTGCTCCAAGTATTTGCCCCAAAGCAGAGCTGGCACAAGCAACAGAACGGGACAAGCTGTGAACAGAAGAGGACCCTAGTGCAGAACATGTCCAGAATGACAGAAAAGTCACTCTCAAAGGGTCTAACTTCTTACAGCTGCTATTTTAGGCGCCTAGACCTAAACCCAGTCATCACTGAGATCCACCAGCTAGCATCGAACGCTAGGGGTTGTATTTACACCGGTGAAAAAAATTCTTCTGTGTCTTGGTGCCACCCACCCGCTAGCCCCTGAAGGTCTCAGTGGCAAGTTGGTGAGATCCTCAGGGTAGGTAGACCCATGGGCCACACCTGGGACGTGCTCCTTGACTGTTGTCAAGGTTTGGTGTTTTTTTCTTCCTGCCCCAGGAATGCTTATCCTCGGCAGCATAAATAGAGAAGCTTTTTAGTTATAGAAACAGGTAAGTCCTGACTGCCCCTTACTCATGGCTTTACTCCAGTGCCTCCTGCCATGAGCTGGTTCATGTCTACATGCTGACTGTGACTGCCATGTGCTGGGTTTGGACATCTAATAAGGAAGTTGTTCAAGCATCTTCTGAATTTGGAAAATCAGGAACTCCAGATTGTTGCTGTTGATGAATATTTTTCTCCCATTTATAGACAAGCTCCATTCCACAGTGAAGATTACACACAGGAAACCAAAAGCAGCCAGTTCTTCTCTAACAACTGGAGGCTGAAATGCAGCAAACCCTGGGTTTCAGTCCCATCCTGGTGCGAAGAGGACCCTGCTCACCTCCAGCGATGGGAGACCTGCCCAGCCCAACGGCGGGCAGCAGGGCTGTGCTCTTTAATCCTTGCAGTCTGAAATCAGCCCCTTTCAAATGCTACTTTATTACGGGGGTGTGGGGGTAGCTCTAATTAAAAATGCCATGACTCAGATAGCAAAGTAATGAGATACGATGGGAAGAAAACTCAGCCCAGAAGAAGTCACGCCAGTGAGCGAATGGCACAGGGCCGCTGAGTCATGGCCTTTTCATTATTTATCCCCCAACTGTGTGATCTCAGGCCAAACATTTAACCTCAGTGCCCTATTTGTCCCACTTGTAAAATGGAGGTAATATTTTCTGTAACTGGAAGGAGATTTCTGACGGGAAACACAGCACAGGTACGAAATGCAGCTATTGCAAATGGCTGCAAAGCCCTTATTTCTTTATATGCTTCATTTAAAAATCAGTTTTAGTCCATTTTTTCATGAAAATCTACGACCACACGGAGGAAGATTTGTTGAAGCGATTTCATGAATGTCTTTCTGGCTGCATCACAGAGGGTATTCGTACAACCTTCCACCAGCCTGTGACCCGCTGTGGCTTATTAACCCGCTGCCTTGATTATCTCCGTACCGCTGATGAACAGTCCTGCTTGTTACGGATGCTTTTCTGCCAGGCTTGTCACACTCCGGCTTCAAATTTAAGCCTTGAGGGTTTTGGAGCTCAGACTGATGGTGGATGATGAGGTCTGGTTATGCAAAACTCCCGGAGGACACGAGTATCTCCCGGATGGAAAATAACAGCGTAACGATGGGCTAACGGAGCCCTCTCATCTCCTGCTCTTGGAGGCAGAAATCAAAGCCGTCGCGTGGTCCCGCTGGCTCGCAGCATCTCACTTGCGGGACCGGCTTTGCTGAACAAGCTCGCTGTAATGATCTGGCCACCGACTTCCCCTTCGCCTTCTTTCTTCCCCGAGAAACCCCTGGGGTAAGAAAACATTTTCCGAACTTGTGGTTAAAAAAGTCTGCCCTGTGACGCAAGAGGTGGACTCAGAGCCGCTCGACCAACCTGAGCAACACAGCTTTTTCTTTAGCTCTGATTCTGTTTTATTTAATTCAGAGAGTGGGACATGAGCTGGTTTTAAGCCCAAGCATGCTGGGTCATTAAACGCAAGGACACAGTGCTTGCCCTGTTCCTGTATTCCTCCCCATCCTTTGCCGAGTAAATCCTGACAAGGATGTGCTGGCAGGGCTTAGGAAGGCTCATGTTTTTACAGACAGTATGCTGGAGGAGAAGGAGGTGCTTAGGCTTGTGGTTTATGAAGTGGGCTGATGGTCGGAGCAGTTTTCCAGGCAGAACCCAAGAAATACAGCTTTTAAAATATCCAAAATCACCATAATTCACACTATTTCCTTGCCCGGGCTGCTGCCGTTTCAGCAGGCTGCACTCAAGGGAACTCCTCTCACCCTGGAAATTTCTCTACCAATGATCGCCGTGTGACAATGACTGTTCCAGACCAGAACTTTCATGTTTTGACAAAGACTGAGCTCAGTTGCCTCAAAGGACGAACTAACAACCAGGTTATTTTTTAAACCAGGTCACTCTTTGCAAAAGAGTCTCCATCCCTGCTCTCAGCAGCGGCTCAACGTTTCTGTGTCTTGAACCTGCATCTTTCCGTCGGGGAGCTGAAGGCATTGGGAGCATTAGGTTGCAACCCTGGACTTTCCCCCAGCCTCCAGTTGCAGCATTTTCCTGTCCTCGTTGTGTGGTGGAGGGATGGGAGGCTGCTGCAGCTGGTAACTACCTGCCTGGGCTGTTGCGTTGCATCGCTCCATGGGTGCATAACCCATCACGCAAGCTAAAAAGTCCTGGAGGGACCAGTATTTCACCCGGGTTACGTGAAGCACTGTGCCAGGCAGCGGCCCTGGTTTTGGCCCTGCAAAGAGCCACCAGTTTCACCAGCTCCAGGCTGGAGCATTTGCACCTACAGGGATGACCCACCTGAAGGCACATCACTTGTGTTCTCCATGTGCCCATTTCTCCCATCTGGATATAACCACCATTCTTTTTTTTCAGCGCTTTTCAAATATGTATGAGATGTGGTTTGTGGTTCAGGCTTTAGTTGTTTTCTATGAGGAATGTAGAAAAGGACAAATTTTTCTTTGCTCTGAGCTTAAGCACAAGGAGAGTCTCCTAGCAGTCTCCTGAAAGATAAGCCAGAGGCCTCTGGCTATGGCCCCTATTAAAGACACGATGTGATAAGTCTACTCTGGCCTATTGAACTGGCATGGCAGGGCGGCTCTCCCGAAAGCACTCGATTTACTACCCATAATATTTTGATTAAAACATTGGTCTTATCTGGCACGACCGCAAGAGACAGAGCCAAACCTGGTTCACCGGCAACTTAAAACGTTGCTGTTTCCTTTGCTGCCCTCGGGGATTAGTCCTTGGTCCAATGCACTTCAATATAGTTATCAATGATTTAAAGCAGGGTCTTTTGCGATGATAAACCGCAGGTGGCATGACGAGTGATGGACGTCGGGTACCGGGGAGGGCAGGTCACTGTCTCAGGGTGATCTGAATCCCCTGGCTAAGCACAGCCCGAGAAAATGCCCGTGAATAACAGGCCGGTGCAAACCAATGCATCTGCCTCAGAGCAAAGGCTGCAAATCAGACCCAGGGGAAACCAGAGGCTCCGGGGATGACGTCAAGGTCGCCATACAATTGTCTCAATAGGCACTTTCTATGGCAAGAAGGAAGGGACTAACCCCTTCCTTGAAGGTAAAAGTCTCTCACAAGCGCAGGAGCAAGACCCTGTCTTCGTGCGCAAGGTAAGTGCAACCCCCACGCTGAAGGAAAGGTGGCCAAACACGCCAGAGGGTGGAAAAATTAAAAATATCCCACATCTGGAAAGGGAAAGTAGACTTCGTGCCGTGAGGATGAAGGAGTTTATCCTGCGCGGGACAGCAAAGAGGGGACTTGGTTGGTGTCAGGGGGACATTTGCTTTGCGGGATGGCTGGAGAAGCTGCACCAGGTTTGGTGGCTGGAAGCTGAAGGCTGAGAAACTTGGCCCTGAGACAAAGCATACATTGGTGGTGGAGAGGATAACATCCCACCAGGAATGGCCAAAAATGGGTAGAAACCTAAGGGAAACCTCCTGCGTGCTAATATCCACCAGCAGTTGGATAATTTAACTCTCACTTAACTTAAGACACCCACAGGGAGAGGTCTGAACTGGCCCTTCTGGCTCTGTTTGGCCCCAAAGGAGAAAGAGAGATGCCATTTATTAGCCCTACCACAGTCACCTACATTCAAGGAGGGAAATTACACCCAGCAATTTGCTTGACTTGACTTTTCATCCTAAAAGACCCAATTTCACCTGGTTTTGGAAAGCAGAGCCATGCCAAAGCAATAAATCTGCATGACCATGGAGGGACTCCCCCTCCTCCTCCAGTGACTGCCACCCAGCCCGGTGCTTCACTTTCCCATTAGGTCATCCCCAAGGACCACGTAGGAATATTTTCCTCAATACGCATCTAGCCATGTTTTCTGAAGTTATCCTTAATATTTTCCTGCAGCATCAGAAGAAGCCACCGGCTGGGCTGGACCAGGAGGTATTAAGGATCACACAAGGGTTTTCCTGGATCACTGTGGCAAGTGCTGCAGTGGCTTTTCTTCTCCCTCTGGATGAACGAGGGTCAGATGCACGTCTCTACTGGAGGTATCATAAAATCTAATGATATCTTGATTTTTTTACTCTTTTTTTTTTTTTTTTTTAATTTTTGGAAGGGGGGTGATAACTTGATTTTGCTTGTGCGCAATAGAGTTTCCCCAGTTTGCTTACCTTTGTGCTAGGATGGGGGCTTCCCCGGTGCCCCAGGGATGCTCCGAATCCCTGGCATTACCTCCCGGATGGGCAAATTACCTCCTGGATGGACCCTGCACCCCCCGTAGAGGTGGGGAATTCTCCCGAAAGTGCAAATTGAAGAAGTGGGGGGACATTTTGGTCAACTCCTGCGCCAGGTCCATCTCCCATGAAAGGACCAAACAGCTGAGGTGAAGAAATTCAGCATTATCACAGGAATAAAATAAAATAAAAAAAAAGCAGCGTTATTTAAACACAAAATATTCTTTTATTTGTCACCGAAGGCTACACACGGTCACTTCTGTCTGTTCGCTTTTCTTTTTTCTAGAAGGTATCTACATCTGCACTTATTTACAGCCTGGTTGTATTTACACAGTCAAGAATACAGTATTAGAAACACAAAGTGTTGAGAAAAAAAATTTCTCAAAAAATTAGTTCCAGACTTCAGGAAAATTATTACGCAGGGTAATGACAAGAGTCTCCAGTGCTGGGCTTACAGGCGCAGCTCTGATACAAAGTCCTCTTCTCGGCTGGAGCTGCATGGGAAGTCCTCACACAAAATAAACTTTTTTTTTTTTTTTTAATATAAAAGTGTGATTCTTTGATTGGTTGTTTCAACAACATCCGCAAACGGTCCAAAGGTTTTAGTTCTCTTTTTGGAAAGTTCTATTGTTTGCTTGAACAGTTTCCAGCTCTGAGGAAAAAAAGATTTTTTTTATATATATATATATATATATGTATATATATATTTAGTTAATTTTCACTTGTGGTTTTCTACGCTGCCCTGCCCAGAAAGCTTTGACCTCTGGGATGGGAGTTAACAGTTGAGCCATGTAACATTTTGTCAGGAACACAAGGTTTTGTGGTAATTAAAGGAAAGCAGGCAAGAGACACAAAAGGTTTCCCGTGGGCAGGCCGGGTTGTTTCCAGTGCGGGTAGCAGGGGGTGGAAAAACGCCGCCGGGAACGGCCCCCCGGGACACGCGATGTCCCTTCATCCAGGAGCGACATGGGCGTCCCTGCGGTCTCTGTGTAAAGTTTGCTCTACAGCCGCGAGTAATTTTATTTAAATGTACCCTAGAGATGGAAAAAAAAAAAAAAAACAACCACAAAAAAGCTGTTTGGGTTTTTTTTGGTTTTTTTTTTTTTTTTTTACAAAACTCATGAAAATTCATCTGCATAACGAGGGGATTCAAATATCTAACTATTTAGTAATCGTAATAAAAAAAGAGTGATTATATTAAAAAGAGATGCTGAAAAACTTGCTGTCCTGTGGAGGACTGTAACAACAGGAGCAAAAACGCCCCGGGGCCGCGCTTGCTATGGGATGGAGGACGCCGCCGGCCAAATGGGAGCTCGATTTTATCCCACCGAACCCCAGCCCCGGCACGGCAGCTGTATTTCCTAGGTTCGTCAGCGCCGTCGGAGCGAGGAGATAAACGGAATAAGATTTAACAAGCACAGCAATTTTTTTAGCTCCATTATTAATGTGATGGGCGCTTATTTCTCCTCCCCGTTTAAAAAGCGGCCGTAGGACTAACCGAGATCCCTGGCCCTGGTTTCAATTACGCAGAGATTGAATCAAAACAGACTGCTGTGCCGTAAATACGAGGGGGGCCCTCGCTGTAAGTCGTAAAATTGAATTCTAAAATTTCATGTTAAGAGCCTTGTCTTTGCATAATGGATTGCACTGCCATCTATCACGGTGACACTTACAAGTCGCAGCTGAAAAAGTACTTTATTAGATTCTTTCTTTTTTTTTTTTTTTAAACAATTTTGATTTATTCTGGTTACGCTGTCTGTATAATAGACTGAGCAGAATCTCATGCCGATCCCTGCGCTCAATAAAGCATCTACAGATATATTACAGAAATCCCTCACTGTTTCTCAGTTATGGCCAAATGGTGTCTCAGGGACTGCTCCCAATCGTCTGTGTCTTTGAAACCCGAATCAAGCGTAGGGGCTCTTAACGACCTTCGTCTCATCGGCTCTCGCCTGGCATTGTTTAGAGCTGTTGGCCCATTTTCATCGCGGCTCTGATCAATAGCTGTGATGACAAAGATATGATGAGCTGCATGATTCCCTCCGGTCACCGCTGCTTAATGATTTTTCCAAGCTCCAATCTTCAGTGGAAAGGGGGGGAAAAAAAAAAAAAGAGCTCGGAGGGAACAAACATTGCAGCATTTCTCGCGATGCCAAAATTAGTCTTGCTCCTCTCCCCTCGGGCTGAGCACGCAGGATGTTTCTCAGCTGCAGAGCCCTCATGGCACGGACTCATGCCTGGATGCCACAGCAAGTTGGTCCCATCACCGTTGTTCCTTCAAACAGAGGATGTTTCGGTACCAGCACCAGCTACTGAGGGCTTGAGCCATTGGTCCTTACCCACCGCTCACCCCTGGAGCCACAGCCCCTGCTCCAGACTGTTGGACTTTCTCCTTCAAGCTGTGAGATTTGACCATGATCCTTCCCACCACCCTTCGGACTGGAGACAAGCTCAGGAGTTCAAAGTGACTCAAGCTACGCCTTTGCATTTTGAAGGGGAACTCCTTTTGTCGGAGGAGCGTGTCCCTCTTTTTGGGCATCAAGAAAATAGCGACTTCTCAAAGTCAAGCCATAAAAGCACATGAATTCACGGTGACATTTTCCCTTGGAGATGGTCTGGCTTGCAACCAGCCTTTGAAAGAGCATCTAGAGAAAAGGGACACTGGGGTTAGCGACATGGGGTTCGCACCCAGGACCTCCCAGTCTTACAGACGCGAGGATCTGCTACCCCGCTGCCTATGAGCAAAGCAAGAAGGGTCAGGCAGCCACGGCCCGGCGCTGTGGCGTGGCAAATCGGGCAAGGCAAGGGCTGGGAAGGGGCTGTGGGGCCACCAGTTGAGTGGAAATGCTTGTGGATAGCAGAGTGCGGTCCCTCGGGGAGGGCACGGCTCTTGGTGTTCACAGCCCTTTCCTGCAGCTTCCATGGGGACACACTTGAGATCCTGCAGAAAAAACATTTTTCAATAACGAAAGGGAAAATTTAGAGCTTCAGGACTGAAAATGCTTGTTTCTGGTTTTGCTATCTAGGTAAAGTGGAAAGGGTGAAGATTTCACAAAGGCTGAGGATTCA
Organism: Larus michahellis; assembly: GCF_964199755.1. Taxonomy (NCBI): domain Eukaryota; kingdom Metazoa; phylum Chordata; class Aves; order Charadriiformes; family Laridae; genus Larus; species Larus michahellis. The sequence goes on from NC_133896.1 coordinate 217,748,993, forward strand.
CAAACTGTCTTTGGACAGGTTCGTCCCCAGCACTAGACAGCCATCCCTTTTAATTTTTTTTTGGTTAAAGGCTTTTGATAAAGAGAAGAGCAACACATACATATATATACTTTTACATATATATTTTTCCCCCCTCTTTTTTTGACACAATGTCCGTAGTTCTCATGCCAGGAGAAGACCCCCCTGGCCCTGGTGGGCAGCCAGGCACAGTCACATCCCACCGCGGCTGGAGGACGCTGAGAAATGCAACCCGGGCTGTCTTTGCCATGGCGCAGAGCGGGATGGCTCCCGGGTCTAGCCATGCCGTACGTGTGCGGCGGGACCATAAGACTCTTGAAAAACGGGTGAACTCCTCAAAGTCATTAGCTCGTGTAATAACCTGAAGAGTCTGTGTAAGGCTGTCGAGGTGCCATCTCGGGCTGGCAGGGTTCCAGTAGGAACATTTCACACTCGGATCCCTTTCCTTGGCTGCGTGGAAAGGTGGCCCATGTACTCTTGCACTACTCCTCTTAGCATTGTAACACATGGACGGGGATGGATATAGAAGCACCACTTCTCTTCGGAGCTGCTCGGGTGGGAGCAGTGTAAATGGGATACACGTTGAGCTCTCCCCGCACCGCAGGTCTTCACCGGGGTTTATGCCTTTCGACCCAGTGTCCTAGGGCTCTGTTTTGCTCCGTGCATGCTGTTTTAGACACTGAAAGCCATCACAAAGTTGAGGTTCTGGAGGGATTTTTCCCTGGTGTGACTCAGGAAGGGGGAAGCAGGGAGCTGGGGAGCCCTGGGAAGAGGGTGCTGCCCCCTTCAAGTAGGTGGCAAACGTTGGTTTGGCTAATGCTGCCCCTAATCCCCACCAGCGCGTCCTCAGGGCAACCAAGTCTTGCCAACAGTTTGATACCGGCAACGCAGGCGGTGATGCCACGGCCTTTTAACCATCCCTGGCAGGCAGCTGCCCAATGCAACCGCTCCCTCGCCAAAGCCTAGAGCTGGCCTGGCCAACGCGTCTCCTCCCAGCCAGCTCTGCCGGAGCTGGATACCCTTCCTAGCCCAGCTGCCTGCGATTCACTCCTGCCAAAGTAATAAAGGTTGCGTGCTGCAAGGGGAGGTTCAAAGTACGGGACCTGGGCTACAGCACCAGCAATGTCACCCTTGCTGCAAGCAGGTGGGACCACCAGAAAATCAGGACCGTACCAGCAGGTGACCCCAACGTGGGTCAGCCCTGGGGCTCTACAGCTGCCAAAAGTCTGGCCAAAGGTATTAAGGATTGGGAACTGGAGGAGGAAGAGTCTGTTGGGGGATTTTCCATCCCATCACCTTCCTCCTGGCAAGCACTTGGGAACAGACAGGCGAGGCAGCCGGAGCTGGCAGCCGGCATGTACGGGGAAACCGCCGTAGCCTGGGGGCTGCCAACGTTTTTCTGCTGGAGGGGTGCGTGCCCAACGCACGCCCCTGCTTTATCCTGGGGGCTGGAGCCTGCAGAGCGGGATCAGGCTGTGTTGGAGGATGTCAGTGGTGGTAGCGGGAGCGCAGAAGAGCTGTCTCTGGGGACACGGGTGCATTGCGGGGCTCCGAGTAAGGAAACAGCCTTGGCACGGATTTGCACGTCTCGGGTTATCTCTCTGCAGAACCAGGAAGCAAAAATCAAAGCGGATGGGATAAAAAAAAAAAAAAAAAAAAATCAAGACAGAGATTGTTCCCAGAGAGACACGGTGAGGGCTCTTAGAGTCAGGATACGTGCAGGTGTCAGTGTGATAGAGACGTCTGTTTGGGAGCAGGGTTGGCCATCTCCAGCCGGAGCTCCAGAGGTGGGGTAACACCTCTGCCCGCGGGAAAGGCCCTTGCTACCCCCGGACTGTTTCAGGCAGGGAAGCGGATGCTAAGCTCATCCCCGTGTTCCCTTGACTTTCAAGGACTCTTGCAAATACCAGAGCACAGAGGTTATGTGAATACAAATTACATTAGCATGCCGAGCAACTTTGTCAGCAGTTTCTTGTTAAAGCACCTGGTCCCCTCCGCAGTGGGCATTTCCATTCAGCCTCCCCCTTCTTCACTGCTAACAGTCAACTGGGCTCTCCCGTTAACTCGAGCTCGTGTAAGAAACAGTGAGAGGGTTGATTCCAACATTCCCCTTCTTGTCCCACCATGCACAAGCTGTTGCTACTTATTAAACATTTTAAAATCCCTGCTGCCAAAGTCCCCGGGAGACATTTATCTGCCATAGTCATAAACGACTTGCCAGCGTGCTACTCAAAACTGCGTTTCCCAGCCAACAAATACAAGCTCCAGAATCAGGAAAAGCAGGGTTTGGCTTGCTCTAATTTTCAGTGGTATGTCACTGGGATACTATAACTACTTTTAAATTCAAATCAGCTTCCTAAAAATTAACTGGTTTTATCAGATACAGCACAGTGGACTGTTAAACACGTAGCCTCGTGTACTGAAACACTATACATTTAATGAAGTTATGCCATTAGCAAATGTACAACATGGGTGCATTAAATCCACCTATAGAACAGCTCTACGTATGAGAGAGAGGATTTATTTTAGCTTTTCTCAATAGAGCAGGAGTCCCTTTCTTGGCTTTTGCTAGGTTTTTTAACTAAACCCAGGATTTGCGCATTCACAAAAAAACCCCCAAAGTATCTACTCTCATAATGAAAAAAGACTGATTTTTTTTCTTTTTTTATTCCAGTTCAGGAAGGAAGAGAATCATCTTGCAAGTTAATATAATCAGCTCCTTTGCCTCTATAATCTACTTCTGCTCAGCAGGAGCCCCCCAAAAAACACTTTATGTCCCAAGTGAAACGAGAAAACTACTTGTAAGGTCTCTTTTGAGGCACATGGTTCGGATGGTCACTTTTGGAGTATCGGAATCAGCGTCATCTTCCATCTCCTTTCTTCTCGGGAAGAGCTCTCCGGCATGCCGCACGCTTCCCGTCTTTCGGGTGGAAGGCTATCTGTCCCTGCCCCAAATCAGAAAGGGTTAGGATGACACAAGTTAGCACAGACACCCATTTCGCACTTCACACCTAAGGACGTACGTTGACGACTCCCCACTTCAAATTCCTCACAAAGGGTGGGGGGGGGAAAAATCAACCCAAAATCAAAAAAGGACAAGAGACAGTAAATTTCACTGTGATCACACTACGGCAAAACATACCTTCTGTTCATTGCAAAAAACGCGTGAAGGCCAAATTAAAGAGGAAAAAAAAACCAAAAACAGTATGTTGCATGAGTTACAGTGCAACCGTATAATTCCTTCTCTTTCTATTTTCCTCCCCCCCCTGCCTTGTTCAGTTTAGAAAAAGGATTGAGTACAACACAGTCAGGTAAGTGGCCACAAAAGAGTAGCTGTCTTTGGCAAGAAGTCACCGCATCGACCCTCTCTGTCACCTTCTGCCCATTTCGCTCTGTCTCATGAAGTGGATGTTGTTGGCGCTGTCTGAGAGTTCGGGATACTGCTCCACTGAGATCACAAAATAGCCGTCGTAGCCCTGTACCCGGCCCGTGTTTAGCACTTGCTGCTTCTCCCCTTCTGTCCACGAACGAATCCCCTCCTCCCCATCCCGCAGTCTCTGCTGTTCCCGGGACCAAGCTTGGGCGACAGCGCGCTGTCGGGCCAGCTCCAGGACGCGGGCCTTCTCCTCGTCCAAGGTGGTCCCGTAGCGAGTGTTTAGACACAGTGCACCGTACTGGAGCTGGATGTCCGTGTAACGTCTAGTCCTTCCACTTAGCACTGTGTTGATCTGGGACACCGTCACATTCACGCCGTTCTCCAGGGTCCTCCGCCCACCGCTGAGGCCCAAGATGGAGAGGTCACCCTCCGATGGCCCTTGCTTAATGAAATAGTGCGTGTCCACCCCGTCGATGGTGAAGTGCAAGTTCTCCAGGTAATGGGCGTTGTTCAGGATGGCTGCGATCCTCCGCCCATCCTCGTTGGCCACACTGATGATGTCAGTGGCCACACGCCCATCCTTCATGGCAAACTTCACGCCTTTGCCAAAGATAGAGCCTCCAGAGGCAAAGTTCTTGTTCTTCCTGACCTGCCGGCACCCGGCGATGCTGGAGCTGTAGATCCGTTCGAAGCGCTCGAGAGTGACAAAGGCCTTCAGCTGCTTCTGCACTTCACATTGGACCCCCAAAATTGACTGAGCACGGAGAGAAAGAAGAGAAAGATGTGTTAGAAAGAGAAGTCTGATCCAAAGGCATTATTAGCATGTCGGAGGCCAGCAGAACATCTTGGAAACATCTAATGAGGAGATCTTATCAACTTTTATCAACTTTTTTCAGATTTTTAATTCTTTTTAGTAGAAGAGGCGTGTTCATAAGTTATTCCCCCTAATGCTCGTCGTTTCAATAAACTGAACTGTATTTAATCTCACAGACTAAAGGATGTAGAGGTAGAAAAGGATTTTGTGCCTCAGTGGTGTGAGGGTCTAGTTTGGACATGCAATTATTTTGTGCTTCAGTGTTCTTCATCTGCACATAAGAAATCACTCACCTTGTGGCCGTGATGCTTTATAAAATGCTTTCAGATTTTCTGTGAAAAAGTGTGGAAGTATTTGTAAAAGTTCCCTCCATTATAACTTCACGTTGTAACTCCTTGTGCTGTCTTCAAAAGCCCTGCATCACAGGTACGACCCTCAAAGAGGCCATAGCCTGTCTATAGCCCATTTCAACCTGGCCAAAGCAGGTTGTTCAAAACTCAAAGCAGGCCCTAAATCCAACTCCAGTTTCCTGCAAACCTTCTACAATGGTTCATGCTCCCTGAGCTAAGGCCAGCCCCACCTGATGGTTGAGTTTTTGCTTATACTGAAGCAAAAGTGCTGAGAGACAACAGCCTGGATCATTTGCAGGCAGGTACAATACAAAGTCACTTTTGCTGTTAGCGTATAATGGAGCAAGCACACAGCAAGTCAGCAGCTCATCATTACTGCAAAATGTCTTTGGAAACGCTCTCATCAATTCATGGCAACGCAGCCTTCTTACAGACCCCTGTTCACGAACAATTATTTGCTCAAATTTCACAAAAGCAAGAGGACACTACGACAAAACTCTCCTGGCACTGCCAACGGCTCAGTTCAATAATGTAATGACATCCAGGATTAAAAATAGGCTACAAAGAAAAGTTTGCTTCACTCCAATTATTTCGAGGAAATTTAACATCCATGAAGGATATTGCCTTAAACCCATCCACAAGCTAAAGGCTCACATCCTTCCCTGGGTGCCAGAACACAATTCAGATGATGCAGGCATTTCAGCGCGGACCTCTCAACTAAGACTTGTAACATGGCGAGGGAAGGGAAATAAACCCTCATTCCCATAGCGGCCCTTTCCAGGGAAGGGTCTCAAGGCATTAAAGAAATAAAATAAAGGATTTAGCATTGCAACTTGCTGAGAGGTTATGAGCAGCTTTGCTCTATAAAGGAGAAAAAAATAAAGGAACAGAGGTACACAAGTTCAAGAGCATGTTTTGGGTTGCAAAGCACTGAAATGCCCAGGACTGACTTTTATTCGAAGTGCCAAGCAGGCTGGCGTAGCTCCGCCTTTCCCCCTTTTGATTAACAGCATAGTAGTTGGAGCAGGAACCAGTAACCTATGGAAGAGGAGCTCTTTCTGGTTCTCCCCATACTGCCTGTGGGGGATCTCGCACACAGCCTAGAGAACGATATAATTAACAAACCAATAGGGAGCCAAACCCAGCTCCCCCGCCAACTGCACAAGTGCTCTAATTATGCAAAAACTGGACATAATTAATGTAGATGTCACTGATGATGGACATGAAGCAATTAGGTTTCTAAGCTCTGTGAAACACTGTTCTAAATAAGTGTATCCTGCACAGGCTTGGTTAGATATTCCCTCTTCAGAGAGGTTTAAATGGGCAGGTATTCTTCACAGGTGCATCTCATGTGGATTGACTCTAGGTGGTCCCCCCCCACCATCCAACACGCCGCATTCCTCAGATAGGAAAGGGCATTTCTCATTATTCATGTTGAATCACCGTTGGGTGCGAGCTCCTTCATTCAACGATGTAAATCAGGTCTTCTGCACTACATTGGTATGTCCTGTGCTCATTTATATATCTCCATCTATGTATACATCACCACGTTTACCAACAGGTGAGTGATAAGGGGTCCCTGGAATTAACCGCACCATCTGCCGATTGTCACCTTGGGGAAGGGAGCTCTGGGAGGTCAGACAGCACTGGGCATGGGAGAATTAGTCCTATCAGAAATCTCCCCCATTCCCCTTCTATTTTGTCTTCATCGCCTTATTCTTGATGAGCTGCGGGAACTCTTATCGCCTTTTCATTTCTGAGCAAATTATTAGGTACAGCTCCCCTGTGAGTACCTCCAAATTAGGTTGTCCCAACAAACCAGTAGGACTGGACACCACTCCCTTGTGTTTTCTTCCGATCCCAAATGAACAGTGAGTTTGCAACAAGCTCTGAAAACCTGCTGATGCTGAAAGACACCATGATATGACAATCTACTGTGCTTTGGAAAAGTGGGACATATGGTTTGTAACCACATGTTTATACTGCTAAATATAAAATAAATATTTTATAAATAATATAATTTTATAAAATTTTAAAAGCAAATACTGCCAAAGAGAGTGAGATGTTGTATTTGCACCTCTTATCATTCACACTGGGTAATTTTTACTTTAACTCCTGGTTTGGTTTTGGACTCCAACTGCTTTCTCCAAGACATGTTTCCTAACTCTACAGGTCACTTCTACCTAGCCTCAGGGCCAGAGATTGGTCTTGGACTTCTTTTAGTTAGCTGTAGAGGCATACTCTAAAATGGGGTTAGGGAGCCTTGTGAGGACAACAAGTTTCAAGCGTGGATGGTGTCCTTGGGTTTGCCATTAATTCAGTAAGGATTGTAACCTAGTTGGCACAAGCTGTGATACAACAGGTATCACAGCCAACAGCTGTGCCATGATCTACCATCCTCAAGGTCCATAGCTCAGTACCTGGGACATTCTGGCCTGAGGTAATTTTCAATTTTCCATTTTATGGTCAAATTCTCCATAGCTTTCCATTTCAGATCAGTAATTGCCCGATATAAAAGGAAAACCTGATTTTTAAAGTTTGGTTTTTTGTTTTTTGTTTGTTTTTTTTTTTTACTATTTATGACCCAATAATAGAACACTGGACCTTTCCTTGATCTAGTTACATACTGCCTTCATGATATTATATGAAGTCATACAATTTCCACAGCTCCACTGTTCATCTGGATGCCATTTAGAAAGAAAATAAGCAGCACCCACCCTGCTACTGGCAGGACTTGGAAATTTAAGGGATTACACATGATGTAACAGCAATGTCACTGTCATTTCCTGCCTAAGGACACCTAGGGCACCAGGCCAACTGCCTTGTTGTTGTCCTCTTGGTCTGCATCCAGGACAGCTCCTCCTCTATAATGGGAAAGCATTTCTCATGTTGCATGTGCAACTGCAGGACTGTCACTGGCACCGTTCCTGGTGGCTGAAACACAGATAAAATGTCTGACTCAAGCCACAGAATTAGGAATCTCTTGACACCGAGTTGTGTGCCCGCTTAGAGACACTGTAGGTGGGAGGTTTGTGAAGTTAGGGGCTTGAACCACCTTCGTTGGCAAAGAAAATGAGACCTGTTAATCTGTGTCTCTCCCAGCCTTCCGTGCTGCTTCTCATGCACAGCGTAGTCAGTGTTGACTGCAGGACCGTTTCAATTGCCCATACATGGATGCCCAGTGTGGTCTGAGATGCCCCAGAATGCCTTCAGCATCCCCACAGGGCAGTCAGAAACCAAAGAAGATCTGGGAGATGTTTGCCTTCCTGGAGACCACTTTCCTTACCTGGTCCCTCTATGGGCAACTGAATCAAACCCCTACTTTAGGGTCAATGGATCCTACACAGTCAATGGATCCTACAGCGTGTTCAGCTTGGTCTAAAATTAATGCCTAGCAGGTGGACAGCCCTTTAAGTGAGCTCCACTGCCTCTATGAACTAGACATTGACAGACTACAGTGGGTGCACATTTCTAGCACTCATGGAGACACCTAGTCATGGAGACACCTTAGTCTTGAATTCAGTCCTAGCTCCTAGCATCTGATCATCTGAACTGTCCTTTGGCCTCCACTGACAAATCACCCAAATGGGTGGTGTTGAACATCATTTTTGACGCTACAGGGAGCCCTGCTGGGCCACCAGGTGTTGCTCTAGAAGGGTGCAGGTAATCCATGCTGTGGACATGCTTCCATGAGGAAGTTCAGGAAACACTAGGGTATCTCAAATGGCACCAGCGAGTGAGTTCATTGTAGGTCTCTGCTGGCTATTATGGAAGCTTGGATACCAAATTCACAGACAGGGACCTACATTTAGGTGTCTTACTCAAGAACAAATTCACATCCAAAGGGTTTTTCACTGGGGACTGCTTACAAGGCCTTCTGGGCTCTCCCCATCTTTTGTCACATAGGGAAGTGGGAGACCAGACATGTGCAAAGCTGTAATACTGAACATCGTCATCACTAAACTATTACAACAACTAAACACATCTCTGTTACCTTGAAAATGAGCCCAAGATGGCTTTGAAATGACTTTTTGAGTGCATTTCTTTGATAGAAGAGTGTATTTGGGAACAGCACTTTTTTAAAGGAAAAGAAAACGCATCCAACGGAAGAAAAAACAAAACCCAACAAATTCAGGCAAACCAGAGTACAGTTAGCTCGTATGTGCTGCTGGGAATATAAAGGGGGTGGAGGCAAACAGATTATATGCAGTTCAAAGAGGCAGTGTATCCCTGACTTTGAAATTACCATTTCTGTTTCATCTTAGAACTCATTTTAATGAACTGGCAAGGAAGAGAAACAGAAAATTTCCATCCAAGGCTGCAGTGGCATGTGGTATTCTCTAAAAAATGCTGCTGCTTTTAGCAACTGTAAACCAAGGTATCCATAACACCAGTTTTACGGAAGAAAGAAGGGAATTCATAACTTATTTTATTTCAATATTTGTTGCTAGATGCCAGTGACAAATATGCTGGGTTTGTTTTTCCTCACAGTCTTTTTTAATCAGATGTCCTTAGGTGACATTTCACTTTATCTAGCAACAACCCATCGGAGAGAAGAGAACGACCTTCATCATTTGTTCGCTGCTGCACAGAGCTCCAGAGAATGGCACATTACAGAGATCTCTGAATAGCCTCTTGCATTTTGCCGGCCCCTCTTGAGGATTCGAAATACCATAGCCAGATACTATCATCTGTTGTTTTTAAATACTGCCTTCCAGTGTGAGACTGAAAGCTTTAATTTCCCATCACAGATCCAAGATGTGAAATACGTGAACATGTTTCCAAATTTCTCTATATCCTTGTGCCATTATACACAGATAGGTGTTTCTCTTACCACCATATGGCTTACAACACAGAAAGCTACTTCTTCTGAAAGGCTTGGAAGTTATGACTTTGAAATGTTCTTCATCATTAACTCCTTCTTATTTACCCCCTAGCTCTCTGTTAACAAAACCACTCTTTAGAAATCAGCTTCTTCCCTCCATTCCACCTGGCCATCGCCTGAAGATAAGTCCCCATTCGGATGTTCCCCACCAACTCGCAACTGGCGGAGGAGCAGGAAGAGACCTTCAACCACCACAGCTTATCAAGCCCCTACCCATCAGCATGGTTACACTGCACACGGGTTGGCTGGGAGGCAATGTGCCTGCTTAGTGACCTGCCAACCATGAATTCAAGTGGGATGACGGAGCTGAGCGAGTTTGGGGTTGTTCAGCCTAGAGAAGAGAAGGCTCCGGGGAGACCTTATAGTCCCTTCCAGTACCTAAAGGGGGCCTACAGGAAAGATGGGGAGGGATTCTTTGTCAGGGAGTGCAGTGGTACAACGAGGGTAACTGTTCTAAACTAGAAGAGGGGAGATTTAGATGAGATATCAGGAAGAAATTCTTTACTCTGAAGGTGGTGAGCCCCTGGCCCAGGTTGCCCAGAGAAGCTGTGGCTGCTCCATCCCTGGAGGTGTTCAAGGCCAGGTTGGATGGGGCTTGGAGCAACCGGGTCTAGTGGGAGGTGTCCCTGCCTAGGGCAGGGGGGTGGAACTGAATGGTTTTAATGTCCCTTCTAACCCAAACCATTCTATGATTCTATGATTAATGTCTTTGAGGCTTCAGCTCCCTTCCCCAAATCAGATCCAGTGAAAATTTGCCACTACTTTTGCAAAACATAACTAGGGGCTGATGGACAGGCATACAGACAGCATGATGGCCCGAGCCCAGGACAAAGCACCCGCAATGTGAGGATGTCCTCCCTGAATGATGAACACTGGCAGAGCCATTCCCTCCAACAGATTGTCCTTGGGAGAAGCTCTGCCAGAAAGCACAGCCCTCCACTCACTCCCTGGCTGAGCACCCCAGAGCAGCCCATGCCTCCAAAACGCTGCTCCATAAGGGATGCCAAAAGCTGCTCCTCCAGCCCAGCATGCAATGGGCACTGCAGAAAAAGGACCCTTCTGGAGGCACCGTGCTCACGGGATGGAGAGAATGGTATTTAGAAATATGATGTAGTTAAGGATATAAGCACTGACTCCAAAACACCCCTCCCTGCAAATAGAGTTGTTCTGGCTCCAGCAATTACCTGACAGTTCAACAAGACAAAAGAGAAGAAAAAAAAAACAAACACAAAAACCAACCCAAAAAGAGAAATTGGATTCAGATGCAGCAGCTCCACAATATGCCAGAGGTCACCCAGAGTCCCCTGGTGGCCAATAACACTGAACTTGTTCAACAAACAATTTACTGACAGCCCCACGGTCGTAGGGAGGAGGGTGGTGGTGGGGGAAAGTGCTGCACGACAGAGTATTGGATTTTAAATGTCACTCCAGAGCTGCAGGGGGTTAGCGCAAGGTTTATGACATGCTGGCTGTTTCTAAGCTGGTGGATGCTCAAAATCAGAATTATCTTTCCCATCTCCCAGCCCTGCGAGGCAAGTACCAACAATGTTTTGGAAGGAGATGCTAGAGCCCTGTGGTTATGCACTCTGAAGAGATACGAAGCAGCCATTTATGGGGAGTAAGCTGCTTTGCTGATGTGCTCCTGTTGTTCATTCCTCTCTGATAAAAGAACTGACTCAATCTGCTGGGCCACAGCTTTGATCAGCGAAGTCAGTGGAGTAACTCAAATTTACTTGGGTCTATCGCAAGGAGATATGGGACCCAGAGAAACCAGGGATAGGATGACAGAGAGATAAGAAAGCTGTGGTTCATCACTCAGAGAATATCCCTGGATTTCCAGCAGGATAGGCACTGTCCAGTGCCTTGTCCAGGCTACTTTTCAATGACAAAAGATCTGGAGCTTCCTCTATATGCTCTGGAAGATCACTTCCCAGTTTGATCTGAAAATATTGTCTGAAAAAATGTTTCATTGTCTGAAAATATTTCCTGTGCTTTCATTTAACTTTGTTTAATTCTGTCATTTGCTATGTGAAATTTTCAAGAGTTTATATTTTCTTCCGCATGCTTCATCAATAAATACAGAGACAAGCAGTAGGAAGGAGGGCTGGATCGTGTCTGGGAGCGCGTATGTGTGCCTGGAAGGTTTGGGAGCGAACAGAACTACATGTGAAACATCAGTGTTGAATGCACGGACAGGCTTAGGAGAAAATGTGTTCAGGTACCATATGGGACTGAATTTATTTTATGCAAATATATGCCTATAATATGCTGGATGTGACAGAAAGGAAGGGAATCCTGCTCTACAGCACTTGAGAGCCACTTGCTATCACAGCATGATCCTGCAACTGCAGACTGAAATAAAAATGCTCCTGTTTTGTTGCTGTCATAACACAGGGGAAGAATATGAAACAACCTGCAACGGTTAAATTCCACTTTCAACACGTGAGTGTAAAGTGACTCATCTGGAAGCGCAGTGGCTGCATAAAGCCCTCTTTTACCAAGCAGGTCCCTGCACAGTCCTCACTGCAGCTCCTTGCTTTAAAAACCTGAAAGGGATATGGAGATTTTCATTCCTTCTTATTGCTCATTCAGGCAGATTCACCTAAAGTGGGTGGACGGAAGGGAGGGCTGGTTGGTTTTATTTTCAGCTCAGCTGCCTGTATGAGCCAGTGTCAGTCTTCATCTCAAGCTGTCACTCAAGCTACTTGGCTATTCAATAAGCCTAATAATAATAATGAACAAATGATAAAATAATGATATAATAACACCACCACCACCAATAATAATAATTCCTGTTGCAGTTCTGCAAGAGTTATTATCTACAGCACAAAACAATTTAGAGACAATCTTTTGTGCAGTCTCTGAACGAGCCTTCCCTGTTTGCCTTCTCCTGTACGGCTTTGTCTGGGGAGACTGTGTCACATCAGAGAGGAGGAAAAATCCTGAGGCTATTTCTCATCAGAGAAATCGTCTCTATTAGCATCTTATTGTTCAATCCAAGGCAGAGAGAAACAAAAAAGGAGCCTTTGAGCTCCAAAACACAACCGAGTGACTGCGGTGTAATGGTTTTCAAGAGTCAACTCAGCCATGGTAGCAAAACGCATAGTTCGTTTGGTCCCCCTCTATTATGAAGTGATATGTCTTAATAGAAATCTCTCGTTGAAGTTGAAGCTGGTACATTTTAGCTTGTGTTCACCATAGCTATGAGGCTGAGTATCAAGGGTGGGCTGACATATGACTCTTTTATTAACCCACAGTACCTTGTTCGTACTTCTGAGTGATAACTTTTGTGGCTGGGGAGATGCGGCATTGTATTTTACCTCCTGGTTTAATACGTGTACAGGACCTCAAGATTTCAGTGAGCTCGTAGATAAAGAGGCTAGGAGGGCAGCTGGGATCAATTCCACTTCCTACCATTATCATTTCATTAGCAGAAATGTTAAGAGCATACCCTGATCTCCCCAGACAAATGGTGCCGCACTGCTCTCGCGATGTTCGAATACACAGCAATAGCAAGTGGGAATTCAGACTAAAGAGGATTCAGACTAAACAGATGAAAGCAACCCCAGGATAAAATCAGGCTAGGCGATAAAAGAGTATCCTGAGAGGCAAATGACTTTTTCAAGGTCATATAACCAATAAGCAGTAGGGCTGGGAGTAACCCAGGGCTCTCAGATCCTGGCCGTGTGCTGACCTTTAACAGCGCTGCCTGCATCTTTCAGCTGAATAATTCCCAACAGGAAGAGAGGGGGAAACGATTGGGCTGTAAAAGCTTTTTTCTTGCCAATTTCCTCATTGACTTTTGTGCCAGCACTTACCAAAATGGCTTGTGATGCAGGCCTGTTTTTAAAAGCAGGACACAGTGACTTGGAATTAAACTCAGGGAAAAATGAAAGTTAACTATCAGCTAAAACTTCTTTCTGGTGACACCCACTGCAATGCGGAACAGTTTCCTAGGGAAGTACTGGGACTTGTTGTTTAAGACATTTTAAACCAGACTGACTAAGTTTCTAGAAAAAAAACCCAACTCTGTAGAAAATGCTCCTGTATCAAGATTTGCTTTTTTTCACTCCCAAGAATTTTTGGTGCAAAGGCCGTGAACTTAGCCTACAATATGTGATAACTTGGCCTCTTGCGGGAGAAAGAAACAGTAACACACCATTTCATTGCGCAACCAGCAGAAAACATCATAGAGAAAAGCACCATAGAATCATAGAATGTGTTGTGTTGGAAGGGACCTTTAAAGTCCATCTAGTCCCACCCCCCTGCAGTGAGCAGGGACATCTTCAACTAGATCACGTTGCTCAGAGCCTCATCAAGCCTGGCCTTGGATGTCTCCAGGGATGGGGCCTCCACCACCTCTCTGGGAAACCTGTTCCAGTGTCTCACCACGCTCAGTGTAAAGAACTTCTTCCACCATGACAGTAAGGATCTTAAGATGTGATTATTCAGGCAGATTTCACTGGGGACTGATTGTCTTAATCTCCCAGCGTATCTGGGAGAACATGCTAAGAGAGGTTTTTTTTAATAAAGATTTCAACTGGATAGTTTGCTGCTAAGTGTGTGAGATACAGTATGGAGTTGCATGGATCACCTTGCTATTGTCCCATTCTTGGGTTTTCATCTGTGTGTGGATTAGCTCATAGGACGGCTCCATTGCATCCATGTCTGGCTTGGGGTAGCCGGGGATGACGTTGTGCAGCTGGAACCCAAAAGTAAGCAGCCAACTGTTGACATCTGGAAGGGAAGAGAAGCATAAATCAAGTTATCTGATCTCCCAAGCAGGGTTGCCCAAGAGAACGGCACAGAGGAGGACCCTATGGTGCCCGATACTGTAGCAGTCTGGCCAAAATGATGAGGTTCTGCTTTGTGTGAAGAGCACAAAGCTTAATGGTCCTTGAAAGAACCATGTGCCAAAGCTGGGCTTTCCACCTCCAACCACAGTCCAGTTCTGCAGTTTCCCAGTTCTGAAATAGAAGCATTGGCAGTGACCACATGGCCCAAATCAAAGCCAACTCCACATCTGCCCTTTGTCAAGCAGGAACCGGGCGCTGCTCTAAGGTGATGCAGGAGAAGCACAGGAACAACACCACATTAATGGAAGCTAAGATGCTCCAGCCAAATGGGAAGTGTTGTCCAGTCCTATAGTCGGCCCTGGACATCTCAGCCTCACTACTTCTCTTCCTGAGGCGTCTCAAAGGGACTGCAGGCTGAAGACTAAATTTAGAGCTACGTGAGCCAGAATACCAGGATATCCAGGAAAAACAGCATGGTCATTCAGCAGGTGCTCATGGAAGAGGCTCTGGATGTATCCTCTGCTTGTTCCATGGCATTTCCACCTCAGTCCTGAGTTTCTTGGCATTTTTCATAAGAAGGTGTAATTTGAGTATTAAACCAGTGAAAAGTCACATGTCATCTTTTACAGCGCCATTTAAATCAGCCTCCACACTGCCTGCAAGGTATATTATAGTGCCAATAAGCGTAATGATACAAGACTACTTTGCTTGGGTACTTTTCACAAACCCCTTAGAAAAAAATCCACGGATGGTGAGAAAACTGCTGGCTTCAAGCGATTAACTATTGTCCTATGCAAAAGGGGGACCACTGGCACTGAAGGGAAACCCAGCCATTTGGGACATCATTCCTGCATTCACTTGACGGTACAGACTGCGAAGTCTTCCCTGATTTTTGATCGCACAGCTATTAGGAATAGCAGCTGAAGGTTAATCCGCTGGAGGAAATAATGAGCCTGGCTAACTCCTAGATCTGCTCAGAATCAGCATCCCTTGATGATCTCACCTTGTTTGCCTTCACTGAACTCTAGAGAAGGACACACCTGCTACAGTCCTCAAGCAATATGGTGCGCATTTGGGACACAATTGCAAGAAAAAGAAAAGTATGAAGGTAAAGTTTAACTAATATCAGCTCCCAACGGTCTAAAGTGTTTTGGATGTTACTGGGATTGTGTTGGTGATTGCTCTGCTTCAAGCCAGACGTAAAAGGGGCTTGATTTTCATTTTGCTAAACTCAATAAAAGCTGCTGAAACAATCTGAAAAAGGGACCAATTTAAATAATCAAATATGCATCTTTGAATATTTTTTCTCCATTCCCCATGAGACCTAAATGAGTGTTTTGAAGAGCTGGTCGGAAAAGAAATTATGGATGCAAGCGGCAAATAAGGCACTTCCAGATGACTGGAGAACCAGGAGCCAAACAAACACACTATCTGTTGCTTGTTTTCTTGCAGGCCAAAATGTTGAGATTGGGCAGATGGCCAAAAAGCCCTTACGACAATCCATGTGGAAGGGGGAGGATTTCTGTAATAAAAACACTTCTGTTCACTCAATGTACAGATTGTTTTTGGAGTGTCTTTGAAACAGAGAGGCTGGGGGGTGGGAAAGAAATTAAAAGGCTCGTTTGATTATTTTTTTTTGCCTAGCGCTAAGCCAGCCTGCTTCCCAATCCTTCTCACGTGAAATGAAGACCTTTGATGTACATATTGTGGACCAGGTGGTCAGGAGAACAAAGTAAAACGGTGAAGGTCGGCATTGGTGCGGGACGCATTTTCCAAGCACTTCACAAATGCTAAAAAGGATACAGAACAGGGATGCTGAACAGCCGAAAACTGTGTAACGTGTCTGGAAAGACTCAAGAGAGGCTTTTTTTTGCTACTTCTCAGAAAATCGACTTTCAAAACATTTGCAAACAGGAGTTTGTTCTTTTTGGGAAGAGGTGTTGGAATACCCAGAACAAAAAAAAAAACAAACCCAAAAAACATGGGAGGAAGGTGTGGAGCTGAGAAAACAGAGGGGAAAATACTCATTTGCCAAGAGGCAGTGACAACTTTTTTGACAGAAAAGTACATTTCACATCACAGAGGTTTTTTTCAGCTACAGTAACCCTGCCAACACATTTCGCAGTAAATTCATTTGAGGGCAAAGAAAAAGAGTGCTTAATGCAGACACATGTAATGGAAATGTCAGTTCAATCCATCAGGATAGCTGAAGCTGGCAGCAGAGCTCTGCGCCATGAAGTGTACAATCGCTAAAATATTCATGTTTGACAATGGGCCTCTCAAAACGTAAATACCTGCTTCTGCTCTCCCCTCCGCACGCCTCCAATTTGTACCCACGAGCTCAGAAACCTCATCGGTGGAGACCGACGCGTGCGTCGTTTGCCTGTGTCCTGGGTGCTGAGCTCTTTTGAGGACAACACGTCCCGGGGCAGGGAGGGAGGGAGGGAAGGAGGGACAGAGAGAGGTTCCCTCTGCCCGAATCTGGGCTGATTTGGTTATGATGACAAGGACACGCTCATCGCAGGTCCCGTCCATGGTGTGCCTGAAAGCTTCAGCAGAAAGAAATGCCCGAGCAGCAGCCTTGCGCGACGGCACTCATCCCGCTACGTGACCTGTTTCTTCCATGCACTGGGAGAGGAGGAACTTAAAAAAATGTATTTGGGCTCTGTATTCTTAAAAGACTAAAACCAGAACTTTTAAGACAGTGGAAACAGTTATTCGGTGCATAAAAAAAATTAAAGTATCAGATTTGGACATCTTGATGTAATCATCAGAGCTGGGTGGGAAACTGTTCACCTGTTCCAAGCCAGGATGGGAATTTTTGTCCTGTCTTAACTTGAGCGTGAAAATAAAAATCCGTTAATATGTCATGAAGCCACTCTTCAAAAACTAGATCAGTTCAAGACAACGATTTCGAATTAAGATCTTCCATTTTGATTTTGACTCCTTAATTTTTCTTTTCCAGTTTTCAAGCATTAGTTTACACTGAACTTGAAAAGGTTGAAAACCAAAAAAAGGAATTTTTCTTTTAGGCTGTTTTGGAATTTGTCATTTAGACAATTTTGAGAGCTGTTTACAGCATTTCTGCAGAGAAATCTCTCAAGCTCAACCTTCTCCCATAAACAAATTCAGTTTTGACAAATGAGCATTTTCTGATAGGAAAAGTTATCTCAAAGAATTCCCTGCCAGCCTTAATTATCAGAGTGAGGCCAACACACAGAATTTTAGTCCACGTCTTTTGGCATAGTTTACTTCCCTCATGGCATCATCTTCTCAGCTCTGGAGAAAACAGCTTTTCATTAAAAAAAAATACAATCTAATCGTTAGGATTATTGCAGAAGAAAAACAAGCGGAATAGAACAACCCAGGATTTTTATTTTGTAACATTTTTTTTTTGCTATTAAGCCAATCTCCTAACTTAGGGGAATGCAAATATTGTTGAATATGAGAAAGGTGTGATAGATGCAGCAGGGGCATTTAAAAATTAATTATATCGCCTTAAGAAGTACGTACGTTTAATTTGTGATTGTTT